>NC_136479.1:11790320-13076570 GCF_902686455.1 Sciurus vulgaris | reverse complement strand
TCCCCAGTCGGGGTGATATTATTCCCCAAGGGAGCAAGAACCATGTTGCACATGTGTCAGGGGGAAAAATCTTGGATATTACAATGGTTTATGGACCCCAAACCTCGATCCTACTCGATACAATCTTCTCCCTTAGTATTTAATTTCTCTCACTAGGGAGAATTTAAATTAAATTAAAATTTTCTTCTTAGGAGTGTGATAATGAAAAAAAAATCAAGTAATTCTGATCTAACTACTCAGAACAGCGTGTGGCAAATGGGCTGACATTTACCTTGCGGTGTCGCCGGGAGGCTTAAATCAGATGACAGATGCCCCAGCGCTAAGTCTTCTCTTGGCCCCCGCCCCAGGGCCGGGTGCTGCATGCTAACAGCCAGACTTAGAAGAGGAGTTGGAGGTCTAGGAGGTCTCGGGGAGGGAGGGGACCGGCCACAGGTCGGGACTTAAGCCAGAGTTTCACTTTCCCTCACTGAGCGCTTTCTCTGTAGCTTGGCTGAGCATGGTCCAGGTGGTCAGGGAGCTGACCTGAGGTCCACTCTGAGCCACACCAGGTCCAGTCAGGCCAGGCACTGGGACGTGCCATCACCCTGCTGTGCGTTAGCAAAATACGTTAAGCCTGGGCTGGGGATGGGGTGGCAGACAGCCACCAGCTCCTCCTCTTGTTCCCTGTGATAACCCAGTGTCCTCTGGTGAGGCCTTCCAGAGAGTGTCCACCTGCTCTGAGCCCTGGGAACAGACCCCCTGCCGTGAGCACGTCCACGTCAGTTACCTGGACACAGGTGGTGGAGGGAGGGATGTGCTTTCTGCACCGGCTGCCAGGAAGCTCCCCGCCATGTCTCCGGCTTGGAGGAGTGGACTGAGCGTCCACGCTCCACGTCGCAGGCCCCTAGCATCTCCGTCCTTGGCCTCGTGTTCTGAGCGACACGATCATATTTGTGCCGTATGCCGCGGAACAGGGAGAGGAGGTCCCGAGCAGCCCGAGGAACCCCCAGCACCGCAGGCAGCAGAGCCCTTGGGCGCATCAGCTGTTCCCCAGGGGCCTGAGGGAGGCGGGAGGCAGGCTGGCCTCTGGCGTGGAGGAGACGAGAGGGGAGAGCCCAGGAGCAAGTGGGGAGGGGGCAGTCCTGTGGCCTCAGGACAGCCGCCCGCGTCCTCAGCTGGCTCATCCATCCCCGGGACCTGCCCTGTGCTAAGCACCTGACCCCTCCCACTGGCTCAGCTTTTACCTGCAAGTACACAAAACTTTTCCAAATAAACAGAAAGAAACAATGCCCTTTGGAGACCCCAGCATGGTCACCTATGAAACCGTCTCTGTAACAGTGCCGTTGTGAGGAAGGAAGGAGAGAAGGTCTGGAAAGCCCTTAGAGAGAAGCTGCAGTCATGGGGACCTCTTCCGTCTCCTTAGTGCAGGTGTCTCACAGGTGACCTGCCATGTTCTCTTGATTTGTAGACAAATATTTTTATCCTCACCACTTTCTGTCCCCAGCCCTGCCACACTGGCATTGAACCCAGGGACACTCGACCACGGAGCCACATCCCCAGCCCTACTTGGTGTTTTATTTAGAGACAAGGTCTCACTGAGTTGCTTAGCGCCTCGCTTTTGCCGAGGCTGGCTTTGAACTCGCGATCCTCCTGCCTCAGCCTCCCGAGCCGCTGGGATCACAGCAGTGCCTCTGTGCCCGGCTACCATTTCGGCATGTCTGAAACTCAGGCTCGTGACTGATCCACATTTGTTGAGGGAAAATCACATGCCAGGTACTGAGGCCACGTGAACAAATCACACACGTGAGCGGTGAGGATACGGGTGTGTGCACGCGCGTGTGCGTGAAAGTCCAGCTCGGTAACTGGTTCTGAGAGTTGATCCCAGGACCCTCGTTCCGGCTGGATGTGCGGCTCGCGTGCGAGACAACGAAGGGTCGGAGGTGAGGCGAGGGCATCGTGAGCACCACCACCTCATCGGCACATCCGTCCACCCAACGGATTAGCCGGGTGGTGACTGCAGGCGGGGGGGTGGCCGGAGGAACCGGGTCGCCGAGGGCCTGCCTTCGGGGTTTCCGTTGTGTCCCTGGTGAGTGGCGCTCTCCCTGCGTCCTGGTTCCCTGTCCTGAGCTGCTCTCCTCCTCACGCTCTCCTCGGGCCCAGAGCCAGGAGTCGCGGACCGAGGCCTCTGAAACTGAGCCCTAACAGACCGTCCCTCCTCCGGGTTGTTCTTGTCGGGTCTTTGGGTCACAGCAGAGAAAAAGCCAACAGAAACAACCCTCTTGGACGGCAAAACCCGAGTCGCTGAGGGACACCAGGGCAAGTCCCTCTGCAGGATGGCACATGGCGGGCACTGACCCTGCGCACCTCCTCCCACGGACTTCAGTCACCTCTGGGTCTTCGTGACCCTGACGCGGCCTAAGAGACCCCCGTATTCAGGGGACACGCCGCGTGCTGCTCCACAGTCCGACCACGCCCGGTGCACATTCTGCCTGGACAGTTTCTGTCCATGGTTGGCTGAACTCAGGACTTGCAGAACCCGCGGATCCGAGGACTCTGCGTGTGGACGGCCTGCGCCACTGCTCGGCCCCGAGCTCGCAGGGGAACCTAGAGGGCAGGCAACGGCAGGAGGCAGGGCGCTGACCCAGGACGTCACCACGAGGACAAGCAAAGCCAGCAGAGGGACAGGCGGCCGCAGCAGTGTGGGGTTTTCAAGTCCTGGTCACGGTGACAGTGGGAGGTGACCCTTGAGCAAGGGCCCCCGGGGGCAAGAGTCAAGCGCTTGGCATCGGAAGCCAGTCGGGAGCTCTGGGCGGGGAGGCCGGGTGGGGAGTCTTGGCCCACGTGCCTGGTGAGTCCTCTCCCTCCCCAGAGCTGGGGCCAGCACAGCGGTGCCCCCACCAGACAGTGTCAGCCGGTGTGACAAGTGCCATGCTGGGATCCGACAGGCTACGGGGCCGGGGGGTGGCTGTGGTGCCCTCCACTTCTGCCGTCCCCGGGCTGGGCTCCTTGGAAAGAGCTGACACGTGTCTTGGCCCTGAACCTGCTGCAAGCTGCTGTCCAAAAGTGTCACCTGTCAACAGTCTGGTAAATGCACAGGTAAGATCTCTATTTTTTTTTTCCAGAAAGTCTTGGGCTGTAACCCAAGTTGCTGGACCAGTTGAACCGGCTTCTCTTCTTTCCTCGCCCTTGGTGAGGAAAGCGGACCAGGAAAGTGTCTGTTTTTGTAAGAATTCAAGGTCCGTAAGCCCGTTTGCCTTGGCATTCTGCAGCGTGTCACCGCCCAGCAGAGCGCCCGGTGAGGACGCCGGAGCCAGGCCAGCCGGGCTCACGCTGCCCCAGATGTCGCCTGTGGGATTCTGGGCAAACTCGCCGAGAACCAGCTACAGACCCAGGGAAGAAAGGGCACCAGCTCCAGGGTGGCAGAGAACGGGAGGACCAGAGCTGGTGCCCGTTCACGCCACTCGCCTGGCTGGCTGGCTGGGACCAGATTTATCACCCTAACTGTGCCCAGTGACCCTCGATATCCTGCCCCTTGTACCAAGGAGGGGACACAGGCTCAGACCAGTTCCTCCCAGTTCCCTGGATCAGGGTGGCCCTGGTCTTCAGGAACAGGCAGCGAGGCGCCCTTGGTCTGGATCCAAGTCCACGCGTCCAATGTGAGCGGAGTCCGCGGTGACTCACCTACTGCTTCCCCTCTCTGATTTCCACACCGGCCACCCTCTGAATTCCTACCTCTGTTCATTTTTTTCTTGCTTATCACACAACACCAGAGCCTGGGTAAATTTATAAAGCAAAGAAGTTCCTTTTGGCTCATGGCTCTGGGGACAGCCTTCTTGCCAGCAGAGTCTCGAGGCGGCTCAGGGCATGACGTGGCAGGAGATGGGGAGCGTGTGGGAGACCCAGGCACAGTGGCCTTCGTGGCAGCCTCTGCGCACCCCGAGCATCCCATGAAAGATTAAAAGGCAGAGCGCCATCACCCGGTCCCACCTCCTAATACCTCAGGAGGCAGATTAAATTTTAACACATGCTTTGGAGGAGACAGGACACAGGGAGCCTAGCGCCCAGAGCAGATGGCAGTTGGGCTCTGTGCCCGTGACCCTCGTAGGCTCAGAGTCCGTTCCTGGCGTGTTCCCCGCCCAGCAGAGGCAAGCCTGGCTTCCCCGCCCTGTGCTCACACCCGAGCCCCAGACTCTGGCTTCTGGAGGCTTCTGTCTGCAGAAGAAGAGCTCTAGGCCTTGAGCCCAGGCACGTACAGACAGCCCATCCTGTGTCCAGACCCCGCTGCCCCCAGGGGCTCCCGCGTCCGCAGGGAGCCAGGTGGGGTGGGGGCTCACCTCATCTGGGGAGTGGGGTGACGCCTCAGGAACCCCCAAGCCACCGCCTCCCCACCCTGACCCGGGCCGCGGTGGCCAGGCTGCTGGGGTCAGCTCCAAGCCCTCTGCCCTCCCCTGACAGGCGGGGCTGGTTTTCGGGGTAACGGCCCAGGTGTGTCTCCATCCTGAGCATCCACGTGAGTGGTCCTGGGCGGGACGGCTCAGAGGTGGGGCTCACCCGGAGTCAGGACCCAGCACCCCAGGGGGTCCCAAGGGGAGGGGGAAGCAGGAGGAGGAAAGAGAAGCAAAGAGAAAGCTGGAGACGGGAGAGCCCCACTTCCCCCCAGACCGCGGCAGAAACCCAAGTCCCTCCGACGTGGGGGGCCTCACGTCAGCGAGTAGAGGGACTTTGGGAAAAAAATAAAACTGGGCAGGAGCAGGATATTATTTTTTTTATTCCATTTATAGACGTCCCTGAGAACTCTCAACGTGAAGGTGACTCACTGACAGAACAAAAACCCCTTCATAAGACGGAGCGTTGGTTCCCCATCCCTATAAACATACAAAGAGATCTTTTTGGTGATTTTGGGTTTCCAAGTCTGGACTGTTCTTTTTCTTTTTTTTCCCCAATTATTTTTGTACCAGGACTTGAGCCCAGGGGTGCTTCAGCACTGTGCCACACCTCCAGCCGTTTGAAAAATATTTTATTTAGAGACAGGGTCTTGCTAAGTTGCTAAGGGCTTTGCTAAATTGCTAAGGCTGGCCTCAAACTTGCAATCCTCCTGCCTCAGCCTCCCAAGTGGCTGGGATGACAGGCATGTGCCACTGCACCTGGCTGGAATGTTCTTACATTCATGAAACCAAAAGATTATTAGAGGCCATGTGTTCCAGGTCTCTTATTACACAGAGGAAGAGTCTGAGGTCCAGAGAGACCAAGTGACTCACACAGCTAGTCAGGGTTGAACCTTGAAGCTGGGAGTCTCATCTCCTTGGAGGTACACGTTCTGATGGTCCCTGGCCAGTGCCTCGGGCCTGGGAATGTGGAAGTTCTAACCCACAGTTTTAATGCCCTGTTTTCTCCAAGTAAAACTGGTGTCAGCAGGCGGATTCTCTTTTTCATTACAGAAGTCGTCTCTATTTTCTTTATATTTTATAGTGAAATGACTTAAATCAAATGCACCTGGGCACAGAGAAATTTGACCTGAAAGAGTTTCTGTGGCGGAGAGAGGGAGGGCCGGCAGATGCTTACGTACAGCCCTCCCATGGCTGGTGACAACCCGGCGCGAGGGGTCCGTCAGTACGTCTCTCATAAGGGCGTCTCTGCACAGCGAGGTGGAAAATCTTCCCAATGGCTACAGCCCATTTGTAACTTTGTCCCTAATAGAAGCGGAGATTGATCAGAGCTCGGGAAGCCTCCACGGCAGGGCTGCCTGCCCCGGAGGCAGAGCCTGCAGAGGGAATTCAACGGGGCAACCGCTCTTGAAGCCAGAACCCCAGGGAGGGGAGGCCTGTAGCCGCGGGCAGAGCGGGGTAAAGGCACAGGTCCCAGGTGGGTGGCCGGTGCCACGCGGGCTCTGGAGACCGGGAGGAGGTCTGCCTCGTCCCCAGAGGAAGGACCTGGATGGGACTCTGGTCCTGGCTTCAGGACGAGCCCCCGGCCTCCGCCAGCCTCCGTCGGCTCCAGTCCCCGCTGGGCCCTAAGCCCCCTGGGGCCCAGCTCTTCTTGCTCCTCTTGCTTCTGAGCTCCTCTTGGGTCCTCCCAGCTCCACGCAGACCAGGGCCTTGCCTGGCCACCTCCTCCTCCTTGATGGACCCTCACTGTGTCTACAGTCCCCCCTCACTGCAGCCCGCAGACCTGAGGCCTCACCCGTCACCCTCCGCTCCGTGACAGGCACCCAACCGACCACAGGGACGCTGCCTGAGGCCGGGGGGCTCTGCTGTGGCCCAGTGTCTCCCTCTCATCCAGATTCAGCAAACACGCAGGCAGCGAAGGCTGTCCGCAGAAGAGCCCCGTCCACTACAGTGGCTTCCCCGCTCCGTCCCAGCCCCAAGGGGGTCCAGGCAGAGGCCCAGGGGGCCCGGGAAGGGCTTCTGGAGGACGCAAGGAATGGACGGAAAGGATGAACAGGAGTCTGGCAGACAGAGGAGGAGGAGGAACGTTCTAGACCAGGCACCAGCAGGACAACCCAGGCAGGCTTGCGGCAAACACAGTGGGACCGGAGAAGCAGCCCAGGTGGACAGCGGAGAAGGAACATTCTAGACCAGGCACCACAGCAGGCCGGCCTAGGCAGGCGTGGGGCAAACACAGTGGGGCCAGAGAAGCAACCCAGGCAGGGCTGGGTCGGGTGGGAGGGCCGATAGGGAGGGTGGCCTGGGACATGTAGGATCCCCTCGGCAGGTGCACTGTACCTGGGCACCAAAGCTAGACATCTCCACCAGTTTTCTACGCATGTGTGTGTGCGTGTGTGTGCGTGTGCATGTGGGCGTGTATGTGTGCATGTGCATGTGTGAGTGTGTGCATGTGAGTGCGTGTGTGTGCATGTGCATGTGTGCGTGTGTGCATGTGTGCGTGTGTGCATGTATGTGTGCATGTGCACGTGTGCGTGTGTGCATGTGTGTGCGTGTGCATGTGCGTGTGTGCATGTGCATGTGTGCGTGTGTGCATGTGCGTGTGTGCGTGTGTGCGTATGTGTGTGCCTGTGTGTGCATGTGCGTGTGTGTGCATGTGTGTGTGCATGTGTGTGCATGTGCGTGTGTGTGCATGCGTGCACGTGTGTGAGGGTTTACCCTTCCACCTTCCCTGTCATTATCCCATTCTGCAGATAAGGACACTGAAGCACAGAGGAAACAAACTGACCTGTCCAGAGGGGTGGGGGCGGAAACGGAGCTCAAGAAGTCCAGCCCGAGGCTGCCGTGCAACCCCGCCTGGCCGGGAAGTTCTGGCACCGGAACTTTCAAACTCCCACCTGGGAGGAACCCACCCCTCTAATGAGCACCGGGTGCCGGATGCTCCTGGCTCAGGGGTGCTCGGGACAAGTGCCCACGGGCAGGCTCCCCAGGGCCCAGGCCACCGTGGCCCGGCCTCGCAGGCTCCCGGGACGTCAGGCCCCCGGCTCAGAGGCAGGCCCTCTGACCCCCGTACCTGGCCTGGTGACGTTCCCGGGGCTGGCCGGGGCTGCCCGCCAACAGCAGGACCAGACAACACTCTGCTGTTCGAGCCCCACCCTGCCCCGCGGCCCCGGCCACCCCACAGAGGCTTGCTTGTGAGGCCCGCCAGGCTGGAGGCCCCTGGTGGCGAGGCGGAGGGGGCGGGGCACCCTCACAGGCCTCCCTCGGAGCAGGGCCTCCCCACGTCCCCTTCAGGCCAGCGCGGACCAGTCAAGAGCCCGAGGACCAGACAAGGTCCCCTGACCGCGGTGCTCACGGTGCCGGAGGTGCGGCCCTGTGCGTGGAAGTGGGTGGAGGGTCTGTGCGGGCAGGTGGGCCTGTGGGACCTGCCTGCAGCCTGGTTCCAAGCAGACCCTGGGACCCAGGCGGCTCCCTCCCTCCCCAAGGGGCAGCTTCTGGATGTCGCTGGCCGTTGGCCGGGCGGCATGGCAGCCAAGCTTCCTGCCACGAGGGGAGAAGACACTCCACACTGCAGCGTGAGCCCCCGAGCCCACTGTGGCCCAGGCACGAGGCGGGTGGAGGCAGGAGGAGCCCAGGCTCACGTTGCAAGGTCAAGGTCGGCCCGGGTGACAGAGACCTAGCCTCAAAATGACAGGGCGGAGGTTCAGGGACAGGGCACCTGCCCCGCCGCACCAGGCCCTGGGTTCCACACTCTGCATCGCCACAAAACCAAACCAGCAACAGGAAACAGGAGGGGAGACGCCTCCGCAGTGCACTGCAGGCTGTGCCCGGCGTGGGGCGGTGGCCGTCGTCCTGATGACCTTCCCTCCGCCTGAGCCTCGGCCTCCTTGAACGGACTCCCTCCGGAACTTGACCCACAGGCCACATGTGGGGTCCTGGGGGTGGGGGCAGGGCGTTCACTTCCATTCTGCACCAAGTCACATGCAGCTGCTGCTGGTGGCCAGTCCTGAGTGCCCACGCCGCCTTGCCCGGCGATCCCTGGGGGAGGGCCCGGGCAGCAGGCCCCCCGGGCAGGCCTCTGACCCCAGCTCTGCCAGGAGCCTGCGGGGCCTGACTCCTGGGGCCTCCCCAGGCCACGTCACCTGCACCCCACCCCCTCGGCCACGGCAAAGAAGGAGGGGAGGCGCTGGCCCAAGGTCATGTCCGGAACCCTCCACAGTCCGCTGGACTCCAGGCCCCAGAATATGCGGTACAGTCTCTCCTCAGGGCAGCAGAAGCCCTCTGTGAATGGCAATGGTACGTCTGCTGTCCCAAAATCCCTGTCTTGGGGACCAGGGTGGACCCCCTGGTCAGCCAGAGCAGCAATGTGAAACCAAGCCACAATATATGTCCTTCCATTCCATTAAAATGAAAGACACAGAAGCCCCGAAAGCATCCCACTGGATACAATTAGCGACGGTGGCGAGAGAAGGGGAATCACAAATGGCAGCTGACAGAAGAACAATGATTAACTCTAGGTGGGACTCTGAGCTTCCTGGTGGCCAAAGCAAAAAAGGAAGGCATTGCATTACCTCGCTTATAATCCCACTACTGGAAGCACAGCCGCAGAAGCGAGAACGGCTCTTTTCTGGTGCGAGTGGGCACAGAACGTGCCTGCAGAGGGGAGGGCAGCAGGTGGGAGGTGGATAGGCGAGCGGCGGCCAGGTCAGACGGACCTGTGGGCCGAGGGCCACACAGCGCGAGGCGTTCAGGGCGAGTGGCCCAGAGTTGGGACTTTGTCTGATTCACAACTGAAAACCAGCTCTGGCTCGGAGCTGAGAGCAGGCTCCTGGGGGCGAGGGCAGGAGGGACGGACCGAGGGGCTACAGCCCAAAGCCGGTGACGGGGCCTCCTTCCCGAGCCCAGCAGAGCCAGCCTTCTCTCTTTCACTCAGCTCTGCCTCTTCCCTCCTCTTCCCTCCAGCCACTCTGGCCGTCCACCATTGCCCGTCCCGAGCAAGCTCTGTGCCACCTGGAGACTTTGCCAGCCTCGGCTGAAAGACAGGCCCCCTGGAAAGCGCCCTCCCACCTCCAGCCCAGACTCGGCTGCTCTCGGGAGGCCGCTGCAGCCGCCTGGGCCCTGCCAGGGGCAGGCCGGCTTTGCCCGTCTCTGTGTCACTCCACCAGGCGAAGGCACGTCCACTCCTGCAGCTGTCCCCCAGCCTCGGCACCAGGCCTGGCACCAAAGAGGCCCTGAGTAAATCCCGGGGACGGATTGGAGACTCCGTGAAGTAGACCAGACTCGCTCCAGTTAGGAAGCAGGAGCTCCAGGAGGTCGGGCACCTGCCGGTGGCCACCCGGAGGGGACGCCAGGCCCCTGGACCCTGCCTCCAATAGCCCTGGACTCCAATCAGAGTCTCTGGCCCTGACCTGCCTCTGCCAGTCCCTGGGGGAGGGACTTCCCATGGCATTAAAGCCAGATCTCAGTGATGGACAGGAGGACAACAAGAACGTGCCGATGACCTGCAGAGTTCCCGGAAGATTCTAGAAGGTTAGGAGATGCGGCTGTACCGGGTCGGGTCCAGGCAGACTGCAGGAGAAAGGGGCACTAGGCAGGACCCAGCCAGCTGGCACCAGCCCACCATGCTCCCCGCTCACCACACAAACCACCTCTGGGGCCTGCGTGGGTCAGGTTCCTAGGCTGTGGCCCACCAGCGGTGGAACCGCGGACAGCAGGCTGATCGACTGGGTCTGTGGCTCCCGCACGGGAGGAGATGTGTACATGTGTCACCTGGGCCCCAGGGACTGCGGGTGACAGGCAGTGGGTGTTCACGAAGCCTCAAAGTGCTGAGGAGCCGCGGCCACGCTCCCGCTGTCCGGGCAGATCTGGGAGAGTCGGGGAGATGACCGGCGAGCCAGGGCTCTCTGCTCGGCTTCCACTTGGCTGGCTCCGCCACGAGACGGATTTGGGGTGAAGCTCATCGTCCGCAGCCCCGGTCGGCTGCCGACACCGGCAGGGAGACGCCACGCCTGGGTGTCTGCCATCTGTTTGTTCACGGTTCCTTGAGCTGCAACTTCGCTCTGGATCATTTACGGCAGGAGAGGAGAGGCCCCTTTGAGATTCTCGGCAGATCAACCAGAGCCGGGAGGATGATGCCCGAGTGGAAAGCAACCCCGGTTCCCGATGGCGTGAGCCAGGGCATGTCTAGGAGGGCAGGTACCGGATCTCCCAGCCTCACAGTTCAAACCAAGTGCTCCACTGGGATCAGGGTCAAATCCAAGTCCCTCGGCATGGCCTCCTGGCTACAGCCTGCCTCTGTGAGCTCCTCTCTCCTCCCCTGGCTCAGTGCTACAAGGCGAGCACTGGGTCGAGCTTGCTCTGCCTCAGGACATTTGCACATGCTACTCTCCTGCCTGGCACGCCCACCACTGCAGCACTGAACATCTGCCTTGGTTCTTTTCATCAGAAGCTGGGTTCAAACCTCACCTCCCTCCCAGCCATCTTCCACTCCGTGAGCCCGCCACAGCACTGTTTCGCGGCCGTGAAGTTTCCCTCTTCACGTTTGACTGTCGCCACTGTTTCTTCTGGCTAAGCCCCAGGTTCCCGGTATGTCTGATGCCACACTGGCACATAATAGAGGCTCAATAAGACTCGAGCATAACAGAGGCTCGATAAAGACGCCAGCAGGAAGGACAGGGAGAACGGGGCACTGCACCTGGGTCACCTGATCCCACTCCAAGGCTCAGGTTCTTAACCACTGAGCTGCACAGCCTCGCACAAGACACCCTAGAGAATCAGGAGGCCCCCCTCCAACCTCGGATGTCCAAAGTCAGCACCAGACGTGGCTCCCGGAGGGAGGGGTGACCTTCATCACAAGGCCAGGATTGTGTTTGTGCTGTAAATCCCATCCTAACGTTTATCAAGGCAACAAAGTTCCCTCCCGCCTGGGGCGCAGACTCCGGGGCCCTGGCTGGTCCTGGCCTGGCGAAGGTCGGCTCCCTGCTCACAAGGATCAAGCCGCTCGCGTGCAGCGTCGGGCAAGGCTGGGTCGGCTGCCAGCACCCAGGTGCCCCTGTGACCCGGAACCCGGCTCCCGACCGAGCTCAGCAGTCGGTGCTGCAAACGTGTGCCCTGAGCCGCCCGCCGCTCTGGACAGCGCGGAGAGGGAGCCGGAGAGCAGAGGCGGGAAGGCCCGGCGGGCGGCGGGTGGGGAGCGCGGTGCCCCTGCGCTCTGCTTCCCGGCCTGCAGGGGGACTCAGGGAACGACCCCTTCCTAGGCCTCCACGCAGGTCAAAAGGGCCACCCCACGGCCACATCAAGAAATACGGGGACATCTGTCAGAGGCCCTGGAACCCCAACAAATGGCCACGGCACAGTCGCCCAGTGCCTGCTGGGCCGGGCACCCCGGGGCTCCTCGCCTGCGCTCTGTTGGAGCCTCGGGCCTGGCAGGGCTCCCGAGCACCCTCCCCACGCACCCCAGCAGAACGCGGGCTGACCAGAGAGCGCCGAGGCGCAGGACAGCGCCACTCCGGAATGGCCTTTGCCCACTCTGGGTCCGAATACTGGCTCTGACCCTCGGCAGCAGGGCCACTTCTGGGCCCTGGTTCCCTTAACCCTCACGTGGAGATGGCGGCTGGTGTCACCGGGCCTCTGCGGCCTCCCTGATTCACGACCCGATCCCCCGCCCCCGGCCAGGACGCCCCTCTGGCTGGACTTCCTCAGGGGGGCCCGCACACTCTGTTCCCACTGCCTGGCATGCTCGTCTTCCGTCTCCTCCCTCAGCGGCTGCTCCTCGTCCTTCAGCCCCAGCCCCTGGCCAGCCCCTGAAGTAGCCCTTCTGTGAGATTTGACGGCAGCTCGGAAATCCACTTTCTCCTGCCACCAGCGACACCTGCAGTCTGTGGTGTTTGTCCCCTGTTTTATCCACAGGCTGAGATGGTACCCCTCTCGTAACAAAAGGGACCACGCCCCGTGGGCCAGCAGTGCCTTCCAGAGCCTTGCCTGCGACACAGCAGGTGCCCAATTAAGATCCGATGGGAGAATGGAGGAATGCTTGGCACTTCTCTGCTCCGTACACAGAGGCCTTCATTGCACCCACTTGGAAGGGTCTCTGACACCATCCCCAGCACTGGTGTCCAGTCCTCTTCCTGCCCAACCTCTTGGGGCCACAGGGCACAAGCTCAAGTCCAACTCATCTGAGTCCTATTCCCGGTTCCTTTACTTTCAGCTGTGTGACTTTGGAAAAGTTTCTTAACTACTCTGTGCCTCAGTTTTGCTAACGGTAACAGTACCCACCTCATGGGATTATCTCTGACATTAAATGAGCCCACAGGCATGCAGGGCTCCTGTGAGGGGTCCGCAGAGCACTTCTCCACCTGGTGGGACAGCCCCCCACCATCCGAGGCTTCCCGAGGACCCTGCCTTTCACACGGAACCTCGGCCCAACTGGAAGGTGCTTTGCCACCCTGACCAAACCACCTGAGGGTTTTAGAGGTGCTGAGCCTACTTCCAGGCCAATCCCACGGGCTCCAGGGCTGGGGCCTGGGACACCTGGTGGCTCTGGAGACATTGTGGCTGGGGAGGGGCAGCTACTGGAACCTGGTGGGTAGAGATCAGAGATGGCTCTAAACACCCTGCGGTGCACAGCACTGTCCCCCACTAAAGAAAGACGAGTCCAGCTGCACACGGCAAGGTGGGGGGCTGCAGGGGTCACCCTTACGGTGAGCACGGGAGGGCAGAGAGGCGGAGGTCACTGGGTGTCCACAGCCGCCACGTGCCAATCACAAGCTTCAGGAAGGACGGCAGCAGCATTTCCTGAGCCCCCGCGAGGGAGCTGAACTCCGGCAAGGCCTGCCCGCGGGCGACTCTGAGTCAGCGGGTGCGTGCCAACAAGAGGACAGGTGGCGTAGCTGGTGGTGGCCACGGGGCTGGTGCACGGCCCGCCCGGCTGGCTGGACTGCGTACCAGGGCCAGCCCAGGGACTAACGACGCAGGCCAGCCTGGCCTCGCTCCCGTCCCACACGCCACACGCCTGCCTGCCGTGTAGGGGCCGCATCCCTCCTGCTGTCATGTCGTGAGGCAGACGGAAGACTTCCGTCACTGTCATCTCCACTTCACATCCGGGGAACACCAAGGCGGAGCGGAGCAAAGCTGCATGCAGAATTTCACACAGCGGCAAGTAGCAGAGATGAGGAATGAGCCCAAGGAGCCTGTACCCAGAATCCGCCCAGTGCCACCATCCTGTCCTGCTTCGAATAGAACAACGAGCAGCAAAGAGCAAACTCAGCCTGCCTCAGGACCTTTGCACATGCATTCCATCTGCCTTATACACCTCCCGTGGCCTCCCCGCCCAGCTGACTCTCACTCACTGGATCTCAGTTTATACATCTCCCTGGGGTACCCTCCTGAACCCGCAGCTCCCCTGACCAGGTGAGTTAATTCTGTTAAACTCCCTCCTGGTGAGACCACTTCCTAGCATTTTCTAACGTGCAGTGAACTCACCACTTGTGCAAGAGTTTGACTGACACTGATCTCCTTTAGACTACAGACTCTGTGTAGGGACTGAGCCCTGTACCCCAGGCACCTGGCCTGATGGCTGGCACTAAAGAAGTGCTCAATAAATTCTTGCAGTTAAATGCAGGAAGCAAAAGTCTAAAACTCAGAACAGCTGGTACCCATCCCGTCTATTTCTCTACCTGCAGAGAAGAAGAGCCAAGCAGAGGGCCCTCCCAATGCCTGCGTGACAGGTCAGTGCCACAGCCGTCTCCAGGCGAGCTGGCCGGGGCAGGGGGCACGAGACCACTCCCCTGAGCCCCGGCCGCTTCATGGAGGCCGGTCTTTATCATTTTCCAATCAAGCTGGTTGAGCTCTAATTGATTCCTCCGTACCCCTCTCCAGAAGGGAGCGAGGCTGTGTTTACTGGGGCGGCGCACAGAGGACAGGCCTTTTCTTCCTGCTGTATTTAATGCTGCTGCTAATCACGGAGATTAGACTAAAACAATTACAACAGCTAATTAAAGAACAATGCGGTTTTTGGCATCTTCGGGCAGACGGCACCGCTGGGAATTCCTAACTCGGGCAAAGCAGGGATAATTAAAACCCCAGCTCGCTCCCCTACTCCGGCAGCTGGATCACGCTGATTAAACTGCAAATAAAACACATGAAACCAACACTTTGTAGTCGATCCAATTTCACTTAAAAGGGCTTTTAACTGATTCATAAACAGAGAAGCCGTAAACAGCAAATTATTTAACTAAAGCCAGTTATTTCGTCATCACTGTTCACTCCATTCCCAGCGCCGGACTCATGCATGCAGCCCAGGGGACATATTCCCAGAGCCTGTGGAATCACTGCAAAGCTTAATGTCCCCTGCTCCTGTTCATGGACAACAGAACGTCACGAACGGGCAGCCGCGTTCTCTGGGCTTTTTATTCCACTGGAAAAGCGATCGGGTACGGCCAGGTTCACCTCGGGTCAGCTTTCGGATCTGGATCAAGAGTAGACGGCAGGGATAAAGAAAGTCCCAGAGTAGAGCTAACAGCTCAAAAATTAATCCTGGTTAGCTTTAAAACACATTTAATTCCTCAGGACTGTCGGATCTACAGCACAAGTACTTTTTCTACCAAAGAAAAGGACTCATTCTCTGCCTACAGAAAGGAGGGTCAGAACGGCTAGGTACAAAAGCCCGTTGGGTTTCGACACCATCGCTGCCCCACCCACTTTGACAAGCAGGGCCGTGATTGGCTGGTTCCCCGCCCACTGTGACGAGCAGGGCTGTGATTGGCTGGTTCTCCCACCCCATCAACCAAGAGAGAAGACAGGGAAAGGAAAAACGAAAAAGTGTCCAGGGAGAAAGAAAACAAGGAAGGAGGAGAGCTGGGAAGAAAAGATGACACCAGAGCTGTGCTCCTCCAGAGCAGCTAGGGACAGAATAAGGACAGCCCTGCAAATGATCGGAAGGGGCCGGTCTAGGAACCTGGCACTGCGCCTGTGGGAGGGATGGGAGACCCCCATCCTGGCACTCTCTGCTGGTCCAACTCCATAGCAGGGCTTCTCCATCCAGCAGTGGCAAAACCCTTTCTGTCCCAGATCTACCACAGAGTGGCAATTTTGCCAAACATATCCAAAGCATTAAGAAATGAAAACCACAACCAAAAGGTTCATGTGCTGAGTGCCAGGCCATGCCCAAATGCTATGGAGGGTCCTAAAAGCTTATCCTCCATTTCTGAAACTGTTTTGTTTTTGTTTGTTTGTTTTTGGTACTGGGGATTGAACCCAGGGGCGCTTAACCACTGAGCCACATCCCAGCCCTTTTTATTTTTTATTTTGAGCCAAGGTCTCACTAAATTGCTTAGGGCCTGGGTAAGTTGCTGAGGCCAGACTCCCACTGGCAATCCTCCTGCCTCAGCCTCCCAAGTCCAAGTTGCTGGGATTACAGGTGTGTACCACCACACCGGTCTGGAGGAGACCTTTCAAAAAGGATCCCCCATAGTCCTCAGGTCTCAACCTAATCAAATTCATATTACAGATGGCCCCTGACTTACCACAGCTGGATTTAATTTTCTTTTTCAATTTTATGCTGGTGCAAAAGTGATATCTATTTGGAAGAAATTGCCATTGGCCTTTTGAATTTTGGTCTTTTCCTGGACCACAGGCAGGCTCTTCTCTCTCTCTCTCTCTCTCTCTCTCTCTCTCTCTCTTGCTCTCGCTGCCTGCTGGGCAGCAGCTCCTAGTCAGCTATGGTCATAGGGTAAACAGCAGGCACTGTACAGGTGACTGGTGCTTAGCTGTGACCTTCAACAGGTCAGGTGGGTTAAACACATTTGTGACTTAGGCTATTTTTGACTCACAGCAGGTGTCTCATCTTAAGTCAATGAGGACGAACACACTATTTAACACCCGCACGTTGGGAGAAAAAACAAAAAAAAAACGAAGCCTTCCAAACCCCAACAAATGCAGAAAACAAAGACCTGAAAGTAATGCACCCAAAACTTCTTTCAAGATAATGATTTTACTAATCTTTTTTCCTTCTCTTTTAAGCAATTGTATAAAACACTATTTTTTCCCCACAAATGTGGGAAAGTTATTTTAAAAAGGATATTCTGTGAATATCACAGAAGTCAAATGCTTTATGATAACACGATTTATAGTTATTCATAATTAGGCCTAATTACGCGTAGCATTGTAATTATTTATTTATAATTGTGTGGCTTAATAAAAATTATATAGTGGTATGCAGAACCGTGATGGCACTTTATACAGGCAATGAATACGATGTTTACAAAGAATGCTCTTTGAGTTCAGGAAAACAGCAATTTCGGGGTTTAATCTAATCTAATATTAAATGGAACCTAAAAGGTTCACATGAACAGAGTGTGAGACTGATGATATAAAAAAATACAGACGTACAGAAAAGACTGGAAAAAATATACAAAAGATAGTGAGGTGAGTTTTTAAAATCCTTCTTGGTCATTTTCCAAATTTCCAGCCATGAGAACGTATGGCTTTATGATTGGAAAGAATTCTGCTCAAATTTTTAAGTCGGGGAAATTGCTAGCAATTTTGGGAGTGTTTCATGCTCGTGTTTATGTCATTAATACGGGAAATTCCAGGGAAGCCACTTCTGAACACTGCAGAGTGAACTAGGTGCTTGTGCTACGTTCAGCTGGGCTGGGAGAAGGTGTGGGTGGCAGATGGAGGTTCCGGGCTTCAGCTGCTGGGCTGCCCTTGGAGTCTCCGGTGGTCTCTGGGCGTGAACAAATGAGTTGAGTCTGTGACCAGCGTGTACCTGCCGCTGTCTGGATCTGCACCCATGATCCCAGCCGTCTGGCGTTCTAACACTTTGATCAGGATACAAACGACACACCAAGAAAACTCGCATTTTCAACAGATGCCCTTTGAAGTCTGGACACAGGCAGGGGCCACCCGTGACCCAAGCTCACAGGCGCGTCCATCACCTCCAAAAACCTCCTCGATGGCCCCCCCTTATTTTTGGTGGTAAGACCACTGAGCGTGAGACAGACCCCTGTAACACACTGAGTATGTGGCGCGGCCTTGTCAGCCGCGGGGCCACATCACCCTGCAGATCCCGATCGCGCGCTCGCCTTGGGCAGCTGGCACTTTGGACCAGCTGGCCAAAGCTCCCTACGTCCCTTTCCCCCAGCCCCTGGCCACCGTGGCTCGACGCACCGTCCCATGAGCTGGGGTGGGTCACTTTAAGATGAAGGAGTTGTGTCGGGCTGGTGTTTGGTCCCGCAGGGCCGGGGTCGAACCCAGGGCCGCAGGCAGGCCAGGCAGGCGCTCCACGCTGGCGGCCCCCCGCCCCGCGCCCCGACGGAGGCTTTGGAGAGCGCTAAGCTCCACACCCCTCTTCGGGGTGCCAGGATCCTATTGCAGGAGGGCTGGCATGGTTCTGCCCGTCCCGGGACCCAGTGCCCAGGGCCACTAAGAATTGTAGGACGTGACTGCAGAGCCATCAGCCAAGGGCGGCCCCAAGAGCGTGGAGACCCGTGTGGCTGTCACCGAAACAAAACCAGCAACCAAAACCAAAGTGGGTGTAAAACGTGCGGTGACGACATGAAGGAGCTCGGGACTGAACAGGGACGCGGGTGGGGGAGGGGGTGGTCACGAGCGCGACTGGTCCTCGCTACTCAGCGGACATCCATGAGACCAGCGCGGTGTATACCCTGAACACGCGCCGTCATTACTTGTCCACTGAATAATTTAACATCCAGAAAAATAAATTGGAAGGCCAAGCATGTACATTTCAAGGAGAATCACTCACAAATTAGATGAAAACTGACCACATTAAAAAAATAAAACCCTCTACTTGGATCGAGCTGTTTAAAAAACGAATGAGCGGCAGTTGCTTTTCCTCCACGGCTATGACCGGTCTCTATTTTAAAGACATGTCTCCGGCTATGAAGTTGGGCTTGGACTCCACAGCCCGCGCCTGCCTTCTCCCGTCTCAGATTCCACCCTGCCAGCCAGACTCCGCCGACCTGGCCTCTGCGAACATCTGCGGCCAAGATTAAAGTAGCCAGCAGGCAGCTCTGGTCCCTGAATTGTCAACCAGAGGATAAGATCGGATATTTGCAAAGGAGGAGGACCCAGCACATTCATTATCTGCTTGAAGCACCTGCTGTTTCCTTGCGTATTGTTCATCTGGACCCGGGGACGGAAGGGCTGCGCGGGAGGGGCTCGGTCCACACCCTGCCTTTGAACTGCAGGAGAGGAGCACAGGCACAGTGGGACCTCCCATCCCCGGGGCCCACAGTGGGGCTGTAGGGGTGTCTGGGGTTCTCCACCAGGGCTGGCCGACCGTGTGTCCAGGGAGCTGGATCACCTCCGGGTGGAGCTGCGGGGCCCGCTGATGGCCACACCAGGCGCACCAAAGGCCGCAATTAACAACTGGGGGTGAGAAACCCGACCGCAGGGGAAACGCCCTCAAGGCAGGCGGGCAGTGAGCAGAGGTGCCCAGGACCCCGTGGGCAGCTGGGCCTGAGGGACGGGTGGTGCCCCAAGCGGGACCCACGGCGTGCTGGAGACGGTGGCTGGGTTCTTCAAGGCGAGTTTAAGGTCCTGCACATTCTGTTCCAGAAGCAGGGAAATGGGTGCTGTAACTGAGAGGGATTCCCGGAACCCAGGCAGCCACCTCCAGACGGCTGAGGCCTGCGGCAGGTCTGCAGAGAGCTCAGGGGCCCTCCTATCCCGTTTCTAAGAATGGTTCTTGTCACAGGCCTCCTATGATAGCCAAGGAGAGGGATGGGCCAACTCCTCCTGCAAACGGTCAGATTGTAAAGATTCTTTGCTTTGGGGCCACGAGGTCCCTATCTCAACGGCTCAGCTCTGCCCTGGAGCTCGGGCAGCCACAGATAGCACATCAAAAACGGGACGGCCGTGTTGCAGAGATTCCCCAGGTACAAACCCAGACCCATCACCAATCCAGGTCTAGAAGGGAGACCCTGTGCCCTGGACAGGGCCGGATCTGGGTTCAAGTCCTGACTCTGCCACTCTGGAACCCAGAGACTGTTACCTCTTTATAACGTAGGAGGAAATAACCACTTGGCTGAGGTGTGAGCCTCACACAGCAAACAGCAGCTGATAGACCAAGTCCACTTCCTTCTGTCTGCAAGCTTCCTCTCCTGGCTCTCCGTCCATGAGACCCACCACTCAACAAGGGCCTTCCTGAACCTCTTCCCTTGGCCCCACACCCTCCCCTTCTCATATCCACATGACCCAGGACAGACGCCAGTATCTTTGGTGTCCCTAAGGAAAGAGGCCGGAAGTAGGTATGACCAGGGCAGGAAAGCACGCTCTCAAACAGCAGGCCCTGCTTCGGAGCCGGTTCCTGTAGAAACATGGACAGACAGGAGTCTGTACGGGCACGTCTCGAGATCCAGACGCACGGACACAGCAGAGGTAAGCGACCTGGTTAGCCCCAGTTCCCAGCTGGGAGACTTACAGTGTCTCCAGCTAAGGCACCTGATCACTCACCCTGGGTCTCCTCATTTCTGAAATAGGGGTTAATAAGGACAGGTTCTAGAAAGTTCTACTCAACAGGTTGAGGACCTAGTATAGTGCCTAGCTGGCGCAGGTGTGTGTCCCGTCTACATCCTTTGAGTGAACTGATGCGGTTTTGAGAATTCAGGGACAACAGCGGTCTCAGCCCCAGTCCTGGACACATCCAGAGTGCTCAACAAAAGGTGGCTGCTGGCAGCAACAGATGTGCACACACAGACGTGACTAAACGCTCACCACGCACACAGCTGTCGGCTCCGTGTGGGCAGGAGCCCCATCCGACACAAAGCGTGTGCTCATGAAGGAGCCGATTGTTCATTGATGAACTTGCGACAGCTGAGAGCCGCTCACCGCTGCACTGTCCCCAGACGGAGCCAAGAAGCCCGCGGATCCAGGCCTGGGGTTACGCAACATGGCTGGCCGGTAGCCAGACCGCAGAACAGCATCACCCACCCTGGTCAGGGAACCAAAGACCAGCTGTGACTCGGGATCCCCTGGGGATCACAGCTGGGGTTTTTCCACAGAGAACGTGTCCATTAAGGGAGGGCAGGGGATCGGCAAGGGGCTGTGAATCCACACACACAGAGTAGGTGGCCTGGGGCACTTGAGGACTCGGGGACAGTCTCCGGTGGGTGGCTGGGATAGGCTGTGTCCTGAGGCAAGGATGGTGCACGCCTGTGTGGAAGGATTGATCTTCAGATGCTTGGCTGCTCGGCACAAGGGGGCACTTGCACCCAGCCAGGTCCCCTGGGACAGCAGGTGGCAGCTCTGCATCGCAAGCCCTTCCCAAGGTCCCCCTGGGTACCGTCGGCCCCTGGACTCTGCACAGGCAAGGTCGGCTCTCAAGCCAAGAGGGCCAAGGCCCAGGAGTGGAGGACGGGCCATCACTCAGCTGCCCCAAATAAGGTCCCAAAGAGTGTCCTCCTCCCCAGCAGCCGCCTGCCGCACGCTGAGGGGCACCCCTGGGGACTTGGTCAGTGATGTCAGAGCCAGGGTGGAGGCCGTGTCCCCTTAGCATGACATAAACCAAGAGCCTAGTCCCTTGGCTTTGAATCCGAATGAGCCAATGTCTGCCTCGGGCCCTGCAAAGCCAAGTCCTCACGCAGGCGGTGGGAACAGTCCGCGGAGGGCCAGATGCGGCCTTTGGCTGGAGGGACGCGGCTGACACATCTGGTTCCCATCCACGGCTGGTTCTGATCTGGTTGTGGTTATGTCGTCGTTGTTTAAAGGAGCAGGGGATTAGAGCAGCCTCAGGGAAGGAGAAACTCATGTCTCCTGCACACACACACACACACACACACACACACACACACCCCGGGGAGACAGACAGACACACAGACACACACACACCGGGGAGACAGACACACAGACACACACACACCAGGGAGACAGACACACACACACACACACACCGGGGAGACACACACACACACACACCAGGGAGACAGACACACAGACACACACACACACACACACACACACACTGGGGAGACAGACAGACACACACACACCGGGGAAACACACACACACACACACACACACACCAGGGAGACAGACACACAGACACACACACACTGGGGAGACAGACAGACAGACAGACACACACATACACACACTGGGGAGACAGACACACACACACACACACACACACACACACACACACACACTGGGGAGACAGACAGACAGACACACACACACCGGGGAGACAGACACGCACACAGACACACACACACACTGGGGAGACAGACACACAGACACACACACACTGGGGAGACAGACAGACAGACACACACACACTGGGGAGACAGACACACAGACACACACACACCGGGGAGACAGACAGACACACACACACACACACACCGGGGAGACAGACACACAGACACACACACACACCAGGGAGACAGACACACAGACACACACACACACCAGGGAGACAGACACACAGACACACAGACACACACACACACACACACACTGGGGAGACAGACACACAGACACACACACACACCAGGAAGAGAGACAGACACACACACACTGAGGAGACAGACACACACACACACACACACACACATACACTGGGGAGACAGACAGACACACACACACACACACACACACACCGGGGAGTCAGATAGACACACACAAACACACCAGGGAGACAGACACACAGACACACACACACACACACACACACCAGGAAGACAGACACACAGACACACACACACACACACACACACCAGGAAGACAGACACACAGACACACACACACCGGGGGGACAAACACACAGACATGTACACACATCCCCGCTACTGGTGGGCACATGGAGGACTCGGGTGGCTGATGGTAAGTCGCAGTCAGGACTCGAGCCAGGCAAGACTGCTCCACGGCCCTCGGTTCCACCGCACTGCGATGGAGGCCTGTGTTTGATTGACATCTGGGGAGACCAAGATGGCCTCAGATGGCCTCACATAAGCCCTCTGTCCACCCACCTCCTTGGTTAATGGCCCCTCTCCAGACAGCCCTCCATCTCATAGGGACCTGTCCAGTGCCTGCCCACCCCCAAGTCACCGGCTCCAGTTACCCAGCATCCCTGAGGACATCAGAGGTCACCTCCTCCTGCAGGAAACAAGGCGGCCTCGCCCTGTGCTGCTCCAGAGCCTGTTCCCACTGCCCCTCGGTGTCCACTCCACGGCCAAGTGTGACCCCCGCTGGCCCTGCATGTAAGGCATCCCCACCCCAGGCCCTGGGTACCGGAGACCCAAGGGCTGCTGTGGACCTGACTGACCACACCCTGTGCCCCTTCCCCAGGAAGACGGCTGAGACGGCCAGTGGCGGCTTGCTGCCAGGCCCCTCAGGAGTCATCCTGCAAAGGTGGCCAGGTGTCTGAAACACGGGTCAGTTCCAGAAGAGGCAGGGGCCGAGGACACTGGCCTTCAGATCACTGGACCGCAAGTTCACCCCTAGACTGGCCCCACCGTCACCCAGAGTCACCCGCAGGGCATTCCATGGTCACCTGACAGGAGTCCGTGGGCAGAGGGTCTGAATGCAGCCCAGGGAGCGGGGCAGCCAGCAGAGAGCAGAGCGCCCCTGTGCCTGGGAGGCAGCTCAGGCTGGCAGACGCCGCCCCGTCAACTCACCTGCCAACCAGGCTGGGCTGAAAGCTCTTCCGCTTCCTCGCAGAGGACTGAGAAGAGGGGTCGGGAACAACCTCCATTTTAAAGGAAAAAAGATCTTTATTTTATTTCTTTATTTCTGACTTGGCTGCTAGAATATTCAGAGTCAGGCAAAGTCAGCCCCCGCCTGATTTCCTTGGTCACCCTGAGTGTGACTCTGAATGTTCTAGCAGCCAAGTCAGAAATAAATAGAAATGGAAGGACTTGATTCGATGAATCGGTTTTATTTAACCCAACATATCCAAAGTACTATCATTTCCTCCACCAACGTGGAAGAGTATCAGATCTGAAAACAGACAAGGATCGGGCTTTTCCATTCTTCCGTTCGGACGCCGTCTGGGACCACAGCTCCGTTTGACCTGGCTCAGCGCTCCAGAGCTCAGGGCTCCGTGTGGCTAGTGGCCACCCCGCGGGGCAGCACAGGGTCCTAGCCGGAGGCTGCAGAGACTGCTGAGATGACTCACGGTCTGAACACAGACCAACATGCATGCTGAGTTTAATTCCTGATGCACCCGTAAGAGGAGGAGGAGGCTGTAGGAAGCAGTGCCCTCCTGGATGGGATCAGTGTCTTCTGCAAGGGCTGGAGAGGACCACGGAGCCTCCATTTGCCCTCTGAACGTCACGTGAGGACATAGCGATTGTCCCCTTCAAACACTACAGCAAAATGGCCCCATCTTGGGCCGTCAGCAGCCTTCGCCAGCCCCCAAACATTCTGTTGCCTTGAACGTGGACTTCCCAGCCTCCCCAAGAAGGAACTTCAGTTGTTTATAAACTTGCCAGTCTCAGGCATTTTGTTATAGCAGCACCAACGAACTAAGACAGGGGTTTCCAACAACTTGGTCAGTGGTCAACAATGGCTTGCTAAGTAAGCACCTTTTCCCACCTGCTGCATCCTGATGGACAAGCCCATCCCGGCTCCCACGGGTGGCGTTAGGACCTGCAGCAGAAACGGCCACAGCCTCTCAGCAGGAAGGGGGGCGCCATGCCCACCGCCCCACCTGCCTCTTTCTTGGGCTTGAGATATGTAGGTATTCTCCCCTCCTTCACCAGAGTGAACCCGAACTCACAGGAAATTCTCCCAAAATGCCAGGGAGAGCACACACAGCAGTGTCAACCAAGTGCGGATCCCACAGAGCTCGCTGCCGGCCCGCCTGCACCGAGGGCTGAGCGACAACCAGCGGAGGGCCCCCGCCCGATTCGTGGTGAGGACACTGAGATCTCAGGGCCCTCCCCTGGGCCAGTCCACGCCTCCCCGTTTCCCCAGCGCTAATGCCTGGGTGGTTAAGACCTAGTCCCCAGTGCCCTCGAAATCAGTTCATCTGTATTTCCACTTCTGTGAATCAGTTTTAAAAGGAAGCGGTGCCCACAACCTGGAGGGAAAACCAGCGTACTTTGCCACCCATGGAACTGGAGAAACTTGCGGAGACCCGCTCGTTTCTTTAAAGTGCAGCCGAAGCCCGTCCTGGGGCGCCGTTCCCGTGGGACCTCGGAGAAGGCTGCCCAGGAGGCCTTGAGACCTGGCCCGCTGGCGGGCGGCAGGAGCAGCGCCCCGATCAGGCGCACGCGCGGGCAGGGCTGCGGGCTGGGGAGGATCCGGTGGGCCTGGGTCAGCCCCAGGCCCTGCGGCGCTGCGCCCGGGCTTCCCAGGCTGAGACGGACCAGCCAGGGCCGGACCCCATGCTCGGGCCACTCCCTGTAAAGGGCCCCAGTCCCCCCCAGTGTCCCCGCCTCCCCCGGGAGGGTCCTCCGATGCCACTCTTGCGGTCCTGCCTCTGGATGACGGTGAGCTCTGGACGCGGCGTGCCCAGGAGGGGAACGGGAAAGAAGGCAGAGGGCCAGCCCGGGCGGCAGGGCGAGGAGGGCCCCAGCCCCCTCCCCGGGTCACCCGGGCCATCGAGGCGACACAGGAGCTTGTGAAAGGTCGACTTCTGCATCGGTCGGGGCGACTCTGCCGTCTGCGTTCCAAGGGGAGGAGCCGGGCTGGCCTGTGGGCACCCGTCAGGGCTTCCGGGCCGGGTGCCTCCTCAGCCCCAAGACCTCGGCCGGGGGCGCAGGCCCCGAAACGTGCCCGCCTGCCTGCCCGGAGGAAGGGCGGCCTGCTTTCCGGCAGGCACACGCTGGGGACGGTGACTTTTTTAAACAGCCCTTGGAAGAGGGAGTCCTGTGCTCCTGCGATGCGATGTCCGCTAGATGCTGTCGTCGCGGTTTGGAAGGTCGCAGGTGACTCCCGTGGCAGCGGGGAAATCGGTATTCATCCCCAGAAAGGCACGGAATCCCCGCAAAAGGCAGGCCTTCCTTTTGCAAAGTGGCTTCGTTCCGCTCCTTCCACCTCTGCTCACGGCTGGGAGACAGGCAGGCAAAGTGGCCCGTCACAGGGACTCCCTGAGAAAGTGTCACTAAACGTGCAGCAATCAAGGTCCCAGCGTGACAGTCCACAATGCCAGGTCCAGAGAAGCCCCCTGAGGCTGGGGAAGCAGATGCGGAAAGCCCCTTAACATCCCTCCATGTCTCAGGCACACAGCTGCACAACTGTAATCCCGGCAACTCGGGAGGCTGAGACAGGAGGATTGCAAGTTTGAGGCCAGCCTCAGCAACTCAGTAAGATCCTGTCTCAAAATACAAAGTAAATAGGGCTGGGGGTGTAGCTTAGGGGTACAGGGCCCGAGTTCAAGCCCTAGTGCTGAAAACATCTCTCCTTGCACACGCCACGCCCTGGGCTTCATCCCTAGCACCAGGGGAAAAAGCCAAGCCAAGACCCTGTCCGCTGGTCCTGGACAACCACACAGCACATCGCCCAGACTCCTCTCTTCCAGGTCAGTTCCTCCCTCCACACCATCCTCTACTTACACACTTCCCTGCTCCCTCTGTCCTGTGCCAGTACGTGCTCCTGCCAAACAGCTGCCTGTCCTTTCTACATCTTACCAGGTCCCTCCTCTCCTCCCCAGCGTCCTAGTTCAGATCTTCGTCACAGCTCTTTTGGATTGAACGTCCCCTTTCTACTCCCTGGTCTCCAGGTTCCCCTCTCCAATGCACCCTGCATGCAGTAAACAGTGATTTCTCAGACCAATCTTGCACCATGCAACTCTCCTGCTCCAACACCTTCAGTGGCTCCCCATTGCCCACAGGATAAACCTCAAGCTCGTGATGTGGTTTTCAATACCTGGGTGTACGCCGACTCCACCAGCCCAGCCACCTACCCATCCTCGTTTCAATTACTATGTTCCATTAATAACCACGTTTTCAGTTTGCAATTTGCGGACAGAATCCATACTTTCTCTTCTGTTCTTAGTTGGGAACGGTCTCATGCGTCCCCTCATCCCTTTCTGCTCCTGGCGGACATCATGCGTCCTTCAGGATGTGCTGTGGGGGCATTTCCTCCAGGAAGTCTTCTAGCAGTGCTCTGGACTGTTCTGGAACGCTCACACTATCACAGGGCAAGGATCATCACCAGTCCGTTTATATCACAAAAATTCAACTATCAAATACAGTCAGGAAAAAGAGACAGAGACACCAAGATAAATCCCTCACCAGGGTGACCCTGCTCGCCCTCCACGGCCCCTCCGCCTGGCCCAGGTCGACGTCCCGGGGTCTGTGGGCTTGAGGGTCCTTTGGACTTGTCCACATTGATCCTCAGGATTCTGTTTGCTGATTCTAACTAGGACCTCGCAGGCCCAGCGATCGCGGCTGCTGCAACAGACCGTGTGGACTGGTGACGCCCAGGACCTCGAGGCTCACGGGGACTGCAGACACGGGGTGTCACGCTGCTGGGGGCGCGGACGTCTATTTAGGAGCTCACTTTGACGTCACGGCTTTCCTTCGGCGCCCGCTGCATTATGGGTATTTTGCATTTCAGAATCTTATGCAGAGATGAGAGGCACAGGTTTTAATGGGCCCCCAAGGCTTCCGTGATGGAGAGCATGCCGGGGCCCCGTCTACACTGGGAGCTCACGGGAGGAGGGCGACGGGCCCTTCATTTCCTGATCCTAGCGCCCGAACCAGTGGGCAGTGCACAGGAGGGATCTAAAACATGAAATGAGACGATCTGACTTTCTTCTTTCTTTTCATTTCTCATCCATCCACCCAGCCATCATCCATCCATCCACCCACCTATCCATCCATCCACCCAACCATCATCCATCCATCATCCATCCATCCACCCACCTATCCATCCATCCACCCAACCATCATTCATCCATCATCCATCCATCCACCCACCTATCCATCCATCCATCCATCCATCCATCCATCCATCCAACCATTTATCCATTATCCATCTGTACGTCCATCATCCATCTATCCACCTATCCATCACCTACCCATCATCCATCCATCCATCCACCTATCCATCACCCACCCATCATCCATCCATCCACCCACCTATCCATCCATCCATCCATCTACCCATCCATCCATCCGTCCATCCACCCAGCCATCATTCATCCACACATCTACCCATCCATCCATCCATCCAACCATTTATCCATTATCCATCCGTACGTCCATCATCCATCCATCCACCTATCCATCACCCACCCATCATCCATCCATCCACCCACCTATCCATCACCCACCCATCATCCATCCATCCACCCACCTATCCATCACCCACCCATCATCCATCCATCCACCCACCTATCCATCACCCACCCATCATCCATCCATCCACCCACCTATCCATCACCCACCCATCATCCATCCATCCATCTACCTATCCATCACCCACCCATCATCCATCCATCCACCCACCTATCCATCACCCACCCATCATCCATCCATCTACCCACCTATCCGTCACCCATGCATCCCCATCCAGTCATCATGCCCCAGCCTCTGATCCCACCCATACTTCTAACAATGAACAACTCTGTCGTCAGTCACTCAGATTCAGTTCTGCAGCTCAGCTGGGAACTTGGCCAGGAGGAAAAGTGAACCAGAATGAAAAGAGGTGGCACCCTTCCCTTGCGTGGCCTTGGGCATGACACTGAACACGCCCCAGGGCTAGGCCCAGCCCCAGGCCTGCGTCCAGATCACTGACTCCCCAAAGCCAGGAATTTACTGGTTTCTTACTTTCAAAGTATCACAGCATGGTGGAGCCCTAGAGGAGAATCGCAGCTGTTACCAAATCCACCCGCTGTGGGGCCTGTGGCTCCGGCTTCTGCCTCGACCCCAGTGCCAGCTCCCGCCTTCTCCTGCGTGACCCCGGGGGCCTCATCTAACCCTCCCCTGTCGGCGCCCCACTTTCGCTGTTTGAGGGTGAGGAGCCTGCTTCCCGCTGGGGTCTGTGGGAAGGCAGGAGCCACCACCTCACAGAGGACAAATGAGTTCATCACGTGCACACGGCGCAGGGCAGTGGCCCAGGGTAAGGGCTCTGGGGTGCTGGGGTCCATTACTCAGCTCGCTTCCCCCACGGAGGAACCCTGGACACAGGGGGAAGGACTCCATCAAAACACACCTGTTTTTAAAAGTGCTTAAACCCACGTATCTCGAACGCAAACCAAAACAGCAAGATACCGTTTTACCCGTCCTCTGGTCAGAGATTACCACGAATGATAAGCACCAGTGCTTCTGGGGAAAGAGGCTGGGACGGACTCGAGCAAGCCTCTGTCCGGGCCCCCGTCTGGATCCAGCTTCCACGTGCACACGCCCCGTGAGCAGGGATCCCAGACATTGCCGCTCACCCGACAGACACACTGGCGCACTCCTCTGCGAGGAGCCACGGACATCCGAAACGGAGCCTGGTTCAAGGTAGGCAAGAACGCAGACACCACGGGCGTGGCCGCAGCAGGAAATGAGCGACGGGTGATGGACCGAGTCACAGCCAGAACAGGACAGTCGGGCGGGATGCAGGAAACAGGTGGGCCGAGTGGAAAACCAGTTAACCAGGAGGAAAGGTCCCTGCGGACAGGGACGGAGGACGGAGAAAGCTAGCTGCCGCTGAATGTGGCCCCTTCAAGTCCGTTTCAAGGAAACGCATCCCTGCCAATGAGCATGTAACACACACACACCACACACACACACCACACGCACCACACGCGTGTGTGCACAAACACGTTAATGCACAAAGGAAAAAATCTCGAAGGAAGAATAAAAACCCACCCGCAGCGTTACCTCTAAAGCATGGACAAAGCCCTGGCTCACCCCTCCCGAGGGCCTCTCTGTGGGCTCCGTTTAATCAGGTGCGCGTCCCGCCTCAATCCAGGGTAAGTCCAGCGGGCTCTCCTCCCAGAACAGGTCCAGAGTGAAACCACTCTTCCTGGCTTCGGCCCTTCCTTAGCCTGCCTCACCCAAGCCCCCCGTGTCCCCTCAGATATTGCAAAGCCCCCTCCCTCCCTGGACTTTTCAACAGTACATTTTCAGCGCCACCAACCTCGTTTTCAAAAGTTGGCCTGTGTCATTCCTCTGCTCAAAACCCTCCAAGGCCCTTGTGCTGCGAGGAGCAAGGCCAAATCCCTTTGAAGTTTGACAAGTTCTGCATGGCCTACCCCACCCTGCGCCCTCTTTCCCTATCCACTCTGTTCTGGCCATGCCAAACTCTCCTGGGCAATGAACATGCCAAGGGCATCCTGCCTCAGGGCCTTTGCACTGCCTGCTCCTTGTTTACCCAGCTACGTAATCAGCATGTCCACCCCCACTCTTCAGGTCTCTGCTCAAACATGGCTCCATGGAAAAGTCCCCACCAAAGCCACAGGGCTAAGCCTCCCGACCCGCCTGACTGGGCCCACACCCACTCCCGGACCTGGCCTGACTCTCCTCGGTGCTTGTCACCGTCTGCCTAACACAGATCTCCCGTTACTCACTCACTGACCATCTAGCACTGAGCTCACGAGGGTGGTACCCGTGTCATGCCTGCTTCTGTATCTCCAGCCCCAAGACGGCGTCCAGCGCCCTGCAGACACTCAACAAATATTTACTGAACACAGGGGGGCCGATCCTGCAATCCTGGTGCAAAGATACAATGCACCATTGATGAGAGCAACTGTGAAAAACAAGTCCCAAAACCAACTTCCAGTCCCAAGAGGGCGGGAAAAAAAAAGCTTTTTAAGTAAAAAAATAAAAATAAACCACAATTCCAGTCACAGCCGCCGGGAGGACGGGCCGGGAGGAGCCGGGCGGCTCCCCAGCGCAGCAGCACCCCGCGGCCGCACACTGGGCCCCTTGTGTCCCGGCGGCTCTGCACACAGGCCCTTTCACAGCCGGGGAGTAAACACCAGCAGGGTTTGAACACGCTCAGGTCGGTCCCCAAAGCCACAGCTGCTCTTGGATGTCAGGCGACCCACGCCCCCTGGGACGGGCTGGCCACACCAGTCTGACGGCCATGTTGCACCCGCCCTGCGGCCCCGTCCCCCGGGACCACGGCCAGGCCTGCACCACGGGGTGACGGGCGGGGGTCTCCACCCCAGGAGCCAGGTGGGGTCCGTCCGTCAGCCCTGTGCACCTCGGTGACAATGGCTTTTAGACGGAACGAGCACAACAGGCCCCACACAGCCCTGCCAGGGGTTCAGAACCCGGCCAGGTGAGGGTGTCTGGAGCGAGACCCTCACCTCTGAGGACGCTTCACCCGCCCTGTGGAGGTCGCCCCAGCCTCACGGGCTCCAGGCCGTGACAGCGGGGTCCCCGAGTCGCAGTCGGGGTCCACCATGTTTCTTCAGCAGGAATTCTCGGCCGGGTGACTCCACCCCAGACACTTGGCCACGTCTGGAGATGTGTTTGGCTGAGCGGTGGGCACTGGTATCTCAGGGGCAGCCGGGGACACTGCTGGACACCCCACAGAGCTGGCATGGACCCACAATGAAGGCTGATCCTGGCCAAAGAGCCCAGGGTCGGCGAAGGGGGCCCTGTCCACTCGGCGGGAACCCAGGAGAATTCCAGAAGCAGGGCCAACAGGGCGCGCGGGGCCTGTCGGGGGCAGACCTGGGCGGCAGGCCCAGTGGGGACTCTGATGAGCAGGTGCCCGTGGGGAGGCCAGGCACTGGGCTGAGCGGCTCGGTGTGGTTTCCCAAAGCCCTCTGGCCCCTTCCCCCCCACAAACTCGTCCCAGGCAGAGTCCAGGCGCAGGGCGGTGGCCAGGAGGAGGCCGCGGCAGCGAGCAGCACCTCTTCAGGCCCGGTGCAGGGCAGGCTCTGTCCCGCCCGGAGCCCGCCGGGTCTTCCCTCTCAGGACGGTCCTCCGACCTCGTCCTCTGCCCCCACCGGGCACCCGCCCCCAGCTAACTTCGGGGTCCTTCCCAGGCCTCTTCTTTCCAGTGGAAAAACCAGAGCCGGTGTTGGCAGGAGGAGCCGGAGGGGTCGTGATCCACCAGACGTTCCTGTTCCCAGAGGCTCTGCGCCCGATGGGCAGGGCCGGGTGGGCCCGGGGACGTGGCGGACCCGCCACCTCCCCATCCGCTGGCGGAGCCCCAGAGAGGCCGTGGCGCGCCTGAGAAGCCAGCTTCGCGTGCTGGAGAATGACGGGGGACAGGGAAGCAGCGTCTGGAAGGCCCGGCTCACAGGCAGAAGGCACCTCTTGGGGGGCACGGAGGGCCCGTCCCCCGCCCCACGTCCTAGGCGGTCCCCCTCTGATGAAGAAGCCCTTGCAGTCGGTGGCAGACAGACAGACAGAGGGTGTCCGTGAGTGACCAGCCCAGGCCCGGCCCTGTCTGGGGCACCTCTCCTCACGGACGCGGGTCCTCGGGTGCCTTCTTCGGCACGGGGGGCTCAGTGCGTCCCGGCTCAGGCCTGGGGGAGACTGTTGCAGACAGAATGGCAGCCGAGCCTCTCGCCAGAAAGAGGCCCACGGAACCCAGAGGCTGAGCTCCAAGAGCCCCACCCCCCTCAGCTCCGCTCGGGGACTGTCCCCCCTGAAGAGCCCGCCTTGCTGAGAATGGCAGGAGATGACAGTGACTTCCCTGAGGCCCCACAGTGCTGTGTCATCAGGAGGGTCCCTGAAGGGAAGAGGTGCTCGCCCTCGGGGTCCTACGGGGCCACTGGGAGACTCTACGGGAGACCCCGGGGGTGCTGAGCTGCAGGGAGGGAAGAGCACCCTGCCATGGGGGGTGGCCCTGCAGAAGCTGCCATCCTTGGGGACACAGCCCATGTGGAGGACCACCCTGGCCGCCAGCCCCCAGCCCTGCGGCGCCTCCCCTGGGCAGCAGCCATGAGACCTTGCCCGGGAAGTCCATCTGGGTGGCCTCTGGGGGCCCAGGGAAGGGAAGAGGAGGAGGGACAGAGGGCCTGGCAGGGAGCAGGGACACCAAACACGCTCCCTGGGTGGAGCCGGCCTGGGCAGGGGCCCAACACAGGAGCCGGAGGTGGCAGGCCTCTGCTCTGAAGCCAGGGACCAGGCACCTCGCCTTCAGGAGGCCGAGTATTTTTACCTGCAAAGCTGGGACCAGAGCACCTTCCCCCTGAGACCAAGCCTCGCACACACGGCCTTAGCCAAGTCCTCGGACAGCACAGCCGGAGGCACCCAGGGTCCCTGGCCCTGCAGGCTGGGGCCCCCTGTGGCCCCGTATGTCCCTCACCCACGCAGACCTACTTTGCGCAGCTATTTTCTGTGAGGCGGATTCTTCTCGACTGAATCATCCTGGCCGCTCACCCTCTCAACCCGGCCTGAACGGTCTAGCACAGGAACGTCCCCCTGGACGCTCCTAGCTCGCGCAGCCACACCCCAAAACCCACGGAGAAGGGAGCTCAAGACCCCCGTACTGGTGTGTTTACGCCAAACATTAGCGGTGCCCTGTGACGCGTTCGGTCAGTGCCAATCCAGAGACAGTGTCCTGCGGCATAGCTGACAGCACCCTGGCTTCTGCTCTGTGCCCGCAGCGGGTGGGGGTGCCAGGAGGAAGACGGGTCTGCGCAAGGGAACCCCCTCCTCTGGACTCTGCCAGAAGTCTGCTGGCCCTGCCACAGCCTGGAACCTCAGGTGGACCCACAGCACGTGGACAGAGGCCTCCGACTCACCTGCTGTGGCTCATCAGTCACACGTTACATGTAGCTTGAAGGACATGTCCACATGTACCCTATAAGTATATATGTCCACGTCTGGCCCATGTCTAATCTCTACCTACGTCGGGACCTGCAGACCTGATCCATCCTACATCTATAAACACATGACGTCCACACCCGCATCAAATCTACCCTGCCCTCCTCACGTCCACCCGCACCTGCACCAGCCGCTGACCTGTCTCTACAATCGTATCTGATGGTGCCTACGTCTAGTCTGTGGATGAGAATCTGTGGATTCTTATCCACAGCTGTCCTGCGGGGCTGACACCACGACACCTGGGGTCACAGGCGGGCCTACCATGTGCAGTGGCCCCCGCCGTGCAAACACATGCTGGGTGGGGGGGGGTCACTGCTAACAGGAGCAGTGAGTCCACTCAGACCTGCAGCGTCCGGGGCCAGGTCCACGCCCACCCGGGACCCAGGCGCGGTGACCTCAACCAGACCTATTTTCTGAAATGGGGCATGTGGCCGCGCTTGGGGGAACTTGCCGACTGTAGATCATGCAGCACGTCATTCGGCCTGAGTCACACAGACGAGAAAGGAAATCGTGGCCCCGAGACCACAAAGCCACCTGAGACGGTTCCAGAGCCCGCGAGCAGCACCCTGCCCAGCACGCCGAGGTTCTGCCCAGGCCACAGGCTAGCCGGCCACCCCGGGTCCCCACCAGGGCTAATTAAAGACCTGGCAAATCAGAGCCAGTGGAAAAAATCATGGCAGAGGGAGCTGGCCCATCCCCAAACCAGCCTTGTCTGTCCCCAAAAGGAACAGCTCGTACGGAGGTTGCCCGGCCCAGGGAGGCTCCCTCCCTCTGCCCGCTCAGCCGACGCTGGCACAGGAAGAATTAACGGGCTGGAGACTCAGGTATGAGCCATTCGGGGTTCCCTGACTGCTCCACAAAGCACTCTCTACGGAGGAGAAGGTTAATCGAAGCCCAGAGCGGGAAGAGAGGCAAGGAGATGGCTACGGCTCTCATCCCGGGGGCCGGAAGAGCTTCCAGAGAAAGAGGTTTGCAGAAGAGGCTGCAGCCTGCCCGGAAAGAGACCCTGGGCAAAACCAAGGGGCTCGGAAGGCCCGCTGCAGCAGCCCGGAGCCCGCCCGTGTCCCGGGGCCTCGGCAGCAGCTGCGTTCTTTAGTTTTATTTATTTTTGTGTTTTTGCAGAGCTGGGGATAGACCCCAGGGTCCACTGTGCGGCAGGCCAGTGCTCACCACTGAGCCAGACAGCCCCAGCCCTGGTGGAGTATTTCTAAAAATTTTTGACTCTTCATCTTCTCTGCACTATGGCGACAGAAAACTCTCAGGAAACCGTCTCTTCTGACAAGATTGCGTCTACGTCCATGGTGGTCTCCTGTGTGTGTCTTGGTCACCACAGCAGGGACATGCTGGGCATGCAGGTGTCCTGGCCGGAGCCCGCAGACTGGGTGAGACCTTCACCTGAGAGGGTGGCCTTTGAACATAAACGGGAGACTACCGGGGAAGCCACCCCGCGTGGCAGGTGGCGTCTTTAGGAGAGAAGCATCTGCAGAGCTGGGTGTCTCAGCCTTGCTGCTCTCGGTACCCGAGGCTGACAGTTCTCTCTCGGTGGGCGGGGGCTCTCCTGTGCATGGTAGGATATTCAGGATCTCTACCCACTAAGTGCCAGTAGCACCTTGTGTCTCCAAGTTGTGACCGTCAAAAAGATCTCCAGTCAGTCAGAAGGCCCCCTGGCAGCCAAAATCGCCCTGACGGAGAGCTAGTTGACAGTGAAACGCAAGTTCATCTGAGCATCAGGAGGTTGCCAATTAGCGAATGACCACCACCAGCCCCACAGGAGCACAACACCACTAAGATCCGAAGCTGCCGGGCCGGCCCACGTGCTCCCGCTGGACAGTCTCAGGCTGCATGGCCCTGGGTTTAGTCCCTTCTCTTTGGCCTCGGCTATTTCCCTGTACCCTTGCCTGGGAAGGGAATTCCTTAATCACCTTGACGTTAAAATGACACCGAGGTTCAGAAGGACCCTGATAGAGCTGGCACCTTGATGATTTTAAGGAAACTTGGCATTGTTTTTATAGGTACCTGGACATAATATGCAAGAATTTCAGAACAGTACTACTGCCGCCTCTGGGCAAGGTTAGCTGTTCACTGTGCGGGCTCCCAGCTCTGATCTCCTCTCGTGAAACCTCGTGGAAAGAATCTGTTCCACCCTGCCCAGCCTCTCCTATAAACATGCTTTTTTTTTTCCATTTACACATTAATACCTGAAGGTGGGGAATGGATCCTTTGCTCAGCCTGGTCGTGCACACCTGTAATCCCAGGGACTTGAGGCTGAGGCAGGAGGATCACAAGTTGGAGGACAGCCTCAGCAACTTAGCGAGATGCCGTCTCAAGATGAAAAACAAAAAGGGCTGGGATAAAGCATACCTGGATTCAATCCCCAGTATCAAAAGTTAAAAAAGGATCCCTCGCGGCAGGATCTTTCTCTCCCGGTTACCGCACTATCTTTAGCATCTGGCGCGGGGCCTGGCCTCTGCATGGCCCATTAGCTATTTATTGAATAAGCGAGGAGATGAATAGATTTACATGGATATAATTTTTAAAGCATTAATTTCCACTCACATTCAGGACTCCTTCTCCACAACAGCTTGGTCCGCCATCCTCACTGCCCGGCAACGTCTTTAAATACTGCAAATGCCTCTTCCTTCCCCTCTGCCCCCAGTTAGGTGATCAAAGAAATTCAAGTACCTGGTTAGTTTTGAAAAGGGAGCAGACAGTTTTCCTCCCGCTGCCCTCGATCACCGGGTCCTGAGAGGGGGGTTCAGGCAGACTCAGGAGACAACCCAGCTGGCACATCCTGGCTTCTGCAAATGAGTCCCTTCCTTACAGCTCCCCAGGTACCTCCGTGCCTGAGCAGAGGCCAGTAACTAATGGACGGAGATGCTGGGCGTGGGGCAGAGGAGCTGAAGTTAAATGAGGAGAGGGCAGGCCAACTGGCATGATATCCCCCCCCACCAGGAACAATAGTAAAGAGAATCAAATAGGCATTCAGATGGATCAGAATGCCGTCGAGATACAAGGAGGTGTTTCATTTTTGTGTCATGCTAAAATAAAATTTCTATTGGGTCTCATGCCCAAGCCTTTCTACCCACCAGCCTGGTGACAACCTGTGCATCAAAAAAAAAAAAAAAAAAAAACCAAAATCACCACCTGTACCACTCTATCTGCCTATCCATCCATCTATCCATCACCCAGAGCCACCTCTCCCTGAATCCCTAAACACATCTGTGGGTACTTGTGCAGAACATTCTACCATGAATCTTGGGAGCAAACCTCTCTAGCTTTGCCTGAACGTTACCAAATCTTCCTATTAGCCCGGGCAACTTCATTTTCTAGCAAAAGAGAGGCTGAGTAGAGAGATTCTGATGCCATTCGACCCTGAATCAGAGCACGCATCCATGCTTGATCCTCCTGTGTGACCCTGGGCAAGTTACCTAACCTCTCTGAGCCTTACGCTCCTCTCTTGGAAATTACGTATCATAAGAACACTGATGTAAGTGTGGCATTTGAAGACTAGATGGGAAAAGCCAGTTCCTGGCAAAAGAAGAACCTTAGTGGTGGAGATCAGGATACAAACTGACTTCAAACTCCTTCCAGACTTTTGCTGCTGTTGTTATTTCTTCATTTCTAGGTCACCTGGTTCCAGGGTAACCACCATCTGGAGACCAGAAGAGTGTTATCACTGCAGTCAGGGCTTCCTGGGTGCGTGCAGCTCCAAGCTACACGGGAGTGTAGCCCTTGCCGGTGGCCTCGTTCTGTTAATCCGGCTGTTGAGCAGAAATCCCTGCTGATGTTGTTGCAAAGCTCGGCGGTGCCGACGGCAGAGAGCAGCAGAGGGTCCTCTGCACCCCCATCCATCCCCCCAACCCAGAACAGCTGTGCAGGGACAGGTTCATCGAGCCACGGCGAGGACCTCTGCAGAGAACGGGAGAGCGGCCCAGCCCGGTGGCCCGGTGCCCGGGGGAGCCGAGCTGACGCGCAATGTGAGCTCCCACAGGCAGGCCCACCATGGCCCGGGCTCCAGGACGGAGCGGGAGACACGGCCCTGAGTGGCCGAGGGCGGGGGGTGGGGGGGAGCTGGCCCCGGGCTCGGGGCTCACGGGCCACGTGCCATCCGTGAGGCCGGTCGCCCATGCTTGGGCACAGCTGCCATCTTGCCCGTGGCATATGGGAACATTTGGACACTGCTCTCTGCCAGCACCGCTTCCCTGCCCCTCGTGTCTGACCCGCCCGCAGGCAGCTAAACAGGATCCCCTTGCTCACCCCACGACGGGCTGAGGCCCAGCGCGAAGGAAGAGTTGGCCGAGGTCTTTGCCAACAGTTAAGGAAACATTGCCCTGTGGCTGGTTCCAGCGTCTCCTTCGCACTGGAGAATCAGAACTCGGGGCAAGACAGTGATGTCCTTGGGCTCCCCGAAGACACAGGACCAGGTGACACGGATGGCGTTCTGCTGGGACACGCGGAGGCCCTTTCCCCGGGGTGCCACAACGCCGCCACGTGCAGGCCCAAGTCATGGGCTCCGACTGCCCCTGCCCGAGGCTCAGGGTCCTGCCAGGTGTCCGGGGAGGAGGCTGCCGGAGGGTCAAGCTCAGAACCCTCCACGGGCAGCTCCAGCCCAGCCAGCGAGACGGGGTTCCCAGAGTCCCGCACGCGGAGCGCGTCTGCCCCGGGCGCTCCTGAGCCACTGGGTTTCCTTCCGGGGAGCGGCGCTCGCTCCTGGAGCCCACACGGAAGCCGTCCCCTGGTCTGCAGGACGTGCGCCTGTCCCCCAGGCCGGCACACGCCCCCCCCAGAGCACCCGAAGGAACTGGGTCTTCTTCCCATATCTCAGGATTCCCTTGGATGCCGCCCTGTCTAACCAGCGTCTCCACGTGGATTCCACAGCACGCTCCCTGGGACGGCGCTTCCCGCCTCGACTCCACGGGCAGCAGAGCCGGACGGTTCCTGCCTGCGGGGCTGGCCCGGCATGCTGGGGCACAGGGCCGCGTCCCCGGCCTTGAACGGCGACCCCCCGACCCATGCACAAGCAGGTGAGGCCCAAAACATCTGCAGGTGTCACCAAAGAGCTTCCGGGGGCAAAACCAGCTGCTGGCTGAGAGCCGCCAGCTGAGGAGTCTACTTCTGGAAGCAAGTTCAGTTACGGGAAAACGTACTTTAGACTTCTTCCTACGGGTGAAATCCCCACGGCCACGTGATGTGGGGTCCAGGAAGGACAGAGAATGGAAGGATGAGACGGAGGAACTGGGCTTCAACCCCGGGGTGCCTGGTCGTCCCCCGAGCTGACAGACTCCTGTGTGCCAGGGAACAGGAGGACGGACCAGCGGGCGTGTGTCCTCCTCTCCTCACGCCCCCCGGGCAGACCCAGCAGAGACGTGGGGAGAGCCGGGGCCTAAGGAGGAGCATGGGGGACGGCAGGTGGTCTCTGCCAAGCGCTCCAGAAATCCCCAAGGGACAGCTACCCAGCCTCGGGATGTCCACGTAGGTTTCACTACGTCCCACGCTTGCCGAGTGCTCCCCATGGCCCAGGAGAGGGCCCATCCTGACCTTCCTCCTTGGTGCCCTTGAACCAACCCACGGAGCTAAGGAAACGATGGATCTGGAGATGGACCCCCCAGACTTGAGTAGGAAGGACGACGGCCCCTGCCTCTGGACGTCCCTGCAAGGCGGGGGCCACCTCTGTGGCCCTTTCCCAGCTTAGCGATTCAGTGGCCCACCAATGTCCCAGGGCAGGAAGACAGAGCTGGGACTGCGCCCAGGTCAGTGGATGCCGAGATCTGTGCCCGCACCTGCCAAGACGTCCTGTCCCCCCGCAGAGCAGAACACGACGCAGGGCCACGTCCCTGCTTGCTGGGCCCAGGGTCACCTGCCCCCACAGAACATGCAGCCGCCTTCTACACTGCCCCGAGTGGCCCCCCGTGACGCAGATGGCACAGCGTGGGCCTCTGCAAGGCCTGCCCGTCCCAAGACTGCCCAGAGCAGCGTCCCCCTCTTGATGGCTCCTCATTCCCGCCCCACCCCTGACATTTACCTCCTCCTGACAGAGGAAAATCGCCTGTGGTTCTTGCCACCCGCGGGCGCCACATTTAGATTCCAGGACGCGAACGTGCGCACAGGTGTACACGGTCAGCCAGAGCGTGGACACATGCATGTGTGCCCACACCCTGTCTGGGGCCGCAGGACAGCCTTGTGGGCTCGTCTGGTCCTTCTGGACTGTGGGCCCCAGAGGACGCATGCATGTCCCCTGCAGAGCAGGTCCCAGAACGTCTAGGTGGAAATAAGTGACAAGGACTGGGGGAGGTGCTCACCTGGGTCTCCAGGGTGATCAGCGGGCTCGGGTGCGGGTCCTGTGGGAGAGAAGAAAGCGCACATGAACGGGGGTGACTTCCTACCCAGCACCTTTCTCTCTGCTCCTCGCCCGGGGAGGGGCGCCCCTGCCGCAGGGATGTCAGAAGGGCCGGCAGTCGGCCGCCCCCCCACCCCAACACTTCTCCCCACACCCGAGCAAAGGAGGCGGCCCACGTTTGTGCTTCAGGGATGCTAGGCAAAGAGAAAAGAACTGCACCGCCGCCCAGCGACCCAGTGCGTTCGGACCCTCTGTGGGACGGGGAAGGTGGATCCCTAAGAGGATCAGAAATAAACCTCCAAGAACATGCAGGCCCAGGTCAGGGCACGGCCCACAGCTTGGGTCTGATGTTGGAAAGGAAGAGAGAAGTCAGAGAAGGAGCCAGGAACGGAGGCGCGCACTCCGCATTCCCAGGCCCAGGAGGATCCTTTCAGGACAGAGGAGCGTCCATTCTCCCAGTCTCCACAAAGGCCCACCGGCGGGGAGTGCTGGGGGGCAGTGTCCCGGGTCATGGGCGTGACCTCTTGGGGCTGGCGGAGGGACAGAAGGACGGGACTGGGGGCGGGGGGCGGTGTTCAGCCAGGGGTTTCCGAGGAAAACAGGAAACCGCCCGTGAAGGCTATTTCTGCTGGCTCTGAACCCCCATCGGGGGCCACCATTCTGGGAAAACAGCCTTGAGCGGCCACTCACAGAGAAAAGGCCTGTGTGGGGTGCGGGACGGATACCCCGTGTGGGGCTTGGCTCTGTCCCAGCAGTTTCCCAATGCAGGCGTCCAGGAAGCCTTGCCCATGGGCGGGCCCCTGCCCGGGGCCTGGACTGGGCGCAAGGAGGAGGTCAGGGGAACGGGACGCACTCACGCCGGCTCCAGGCCTCTGCTTCCTGACCCACCTCATCGCATCGTTATCATGACGCCTAGTCCGAGGGTGTCAGGGCCAGGACCATGGGCACGGTGAGCTGTGGCCTCAGTTTCCCCGGTGCCGGGCCGCAGTGCAGCTCCCAGCACGGCCCACGGGATGCTTCGAGACGCCGATCCCCACACTCCCAGACTGGACGGTGCTCAGACCCAGGAAAGCCCTAAGGGGAACACTTTGCCCCCGGCCCCCATCTCGGCATCAGGCCACCCAGGAAGCGAAACCCCAGCAACCGGCTCGACCCCTCCCTCCAGCCTCACCAGCTCCTCCCTGGGACCTCGGGGACTTGTGCTGGTGGAACCCAACATTCCCGAGCCACTTCTGCGGGGTGAACGGGCTCAGTAGCTCCCCTTCCTGAACTCCACCAAGCAGTCCCTCTGTCACTCACATGCAGGAGGAGTGGCCCCTACCTGCCCCAGGTCCCCCCCAGGTATTAACCACACAGGACAGGAGCAGTTTCATCCTCAGGTGGCAAGAGGGTCCTCCTGTTGGTGGCCAGCAACCTGCACCAGACCTTGTGCAGGCCACCCCGTGAGAGCATGCAGACTCTGTCCTCCACATCCGTCTGTCCACTCTGAACCGCCGTCTAGATTTTGAACTAAGAAACTGCATCCCAGCCACAAAATTAGCCTCGTTCCCAAAGTCAGATCCTGGCGAGGCACGGCTCAGGGGTGTTGGGTGCCTGCCCAGATTAATTAAGCTGTACTTCACAGCTCATTTGGCTATTGTTTGGGGCTTACGCTTCACTGCTCAGAATCCAAGAACACCAGACTAACCCCGAAGAATCTCACTGCAAAGGAGCTTCCTTGGAAAACCAGGGAAATACCGGTCAACCAGATTGACGAAGCAGCCCTGTCCCCGGACACAAGGCAGCACTGGATGTGGCGTTCCACAGTGAGATGAGAGAGCCCACCGCACGGGTGGTTAGAGGTCCAAGATTATTAAAAAGCTTCGGGAAGTCCAGAGCAAAAGCACTACCTATTGAGCATCTTAATTAACCGGGCAGGAAGAGGATGAGGCGCTCACAGTGGCCAGGACCCTCGCACTGGGGGTCCACCCGCCCAGGAAATCTGGTTCTCCTTCCTCTGCGCACGTCGGAAATGTGAGACTCTCCCTAAAGAGGCTCGGTCCCAAGGATTCCAGGTATGACTGCGGATCTGTGAGGTCTCACTTTCAGCAACATCCTCCTTAATTGGAAAGGCTAACGAAGTGGAACTAGGTCAATGACGCTGGCTGCCTGATCCGTCCAGTCTGTCTAAATTGGGACTCTTTGGTTTACAGTAGAGTAAATTCCCGTCTGTCAGGGGAAGGCTCCTGGAGACCAAAGGGGCATTTGCGACGTGACCGCCTGCTACAGCAGACAGCTTCTGGACTCTTAATGCCAGTGCCAGGGGCCAGGGAGCCACTGTGCCCAGGGATGGGCTCTCTCACCCCATCGCACTGCCAGGAGCACACTGGGGGAGTTGAAGAGGGAACCAGGGAGACCGACCGAGTGGCCCTACCTCTCCACAGCTCCCCAGGGCCACACGCCCCGCTCCCGTGACTTGGCACCCTTTGCACTGTGCTTCCTGTCCCCTTCAGTCTGGGTCTGGTCACTCGACTGGCTCCGTCCCATGGGGCATCAGCAGAATGTGACTCAAGTCGAAGCTTGAAATCGGCTTGACTGGCACCTTTTCTGTTTTTGCCACCACAAGAGCCTGACCCGGGGGGCCTGCTGGTCCAGGGAGGATGACAGCCGCCTGGAGCCTAGCCCGCCTCCATCGGCTGACCTCTCCCACCGTCGGCATGGAGGAAGCACACCCAGTGTTTGGATCCACGGAGTTTGGGGTGATTTGTTCAACAATGTTATTGCGGCAATAACTGAGCAATACACTTTCCAAACACTGCTCTGGCCAGAACCAGAAGGTATTTTCACAAACCCTCAACAATACAAACTCTCCAGCACTGAGTCTGCAAATACATCCCAGAGACTGGACGTAACTGTAACTAACAGCTCTTCTCTACTGGGGACTCCTGGGCACAGGCTGTGTGCTACTGTCTCATTACATCAAGTCAGGGCACACTGGACCGGGATTTTTTTTTTTTTTTTTTTTTGCAGTACAGGGGATCAGATGCAGGGCCTCAGACATGCTAGGCAGGTGCTCTACCACTGAGTCACACCTCCGGCCCTTTTTCAAAAACTTTCATTTTTAGACAAGGTCTTGCTAAGTTGCCCAGGCTGGGCTCAAACTTCCTCCTGCTGCAGCCCCCCGAGTAGCTGGGATTACAGGTGTGCACCCCCACACCCAGATCCTGAGGATCTTGCTCTCCGTGAGTTAACCTTGAGTCCTCTCTGCCAAATGCAGCAGTCTTTCTGAATTAGTCTATTAGATGCCCTTAGGACAACGTAAAAGAGACAATCACTCAGAATCCTTTGCCCAGAGATACAGTTTCCGTTCCTCTGGCTTGTTCTGAACTGCGGTCCTTGGGCACATCACGTGACGACCGTCTAGACTAGTTGATGAATACAGGTGAGTGCTTCTTATCCAAAAGGCTCAAGACCTTCAGAAGGGTTTCTGATTTCAGATTCTTTTCAGATCCTGGAACATTTCCATAGACTTTACAGGATAAGCATCCTTAAACTGAAAATCTGCATTTGTTCAAAATCTGAAACCTTCAAGCATCAACACGACGCTCAAAAATTTTGGATTTCAGAGCATTTCGGACTTCTGGAGGTGGGATGTCCAACCTGTCATCATAACTGACATCTGTTAAGATCCTACTGCATTCCAGGTGCTGGGCAGAGCTTTGGTGCATAGATCACGGTGTTTCCCCGTAACAACCCTAAGAGGTCGGTACTATCCTCATTCCCATTATAGAGATGGAGAAATTGTTGACCAGAGACATTGGGCAGTCTATCAAGGTCACACTGATAGCACTGAAACCCTGGATTCCGTCCTTGAACTTGAGGAAGCTGCTTTGCTGTTTGACAGTAGCTCTGCTGCAGAATTCCGCCCCACCTAGGAGAAAGGGATCTTGCAATACAGACTACGTCTCTCCAAGGGACAAAGACTTACAGAAACAGACGGCGCTGGTACTGGGGATCCTTTCTCGGCATCTGGTCTTTTTTTAAGGTTGTTCACGTGACTGACTGAAATCAGCGCAGGTGTTGTGACTAAAACCAGAACACAGCCACTTTGCCACCATCAGAGGACCGAGTCCATCAGTCCCCCTGCACCGACTCCACATAGCACCATGAGGGAGACAGAAGGGGATTTCAAGTGGCGCTGTGCACACTTATCGTCCCAAAGCACACTGTCCAAGGAACGGGCGGGAGTCTGATCGCAGGTCTTGGAGAAACCAAAGTTCCTGCCCCTCAAGAGTCTTGCTCCTGAGACCGGAGATCCGGGCTCCCATCAGGGCCAAGAGTTAACGTTCACCCACAAAGCAGGGCAGAGGGGCCCGTCCACTGTTGCTCGAGGCGTGCATGGAGCGTTTGGCTCTCTTCTGCGAGGACGTCATGGGGTGCTCGCTCTCAGGCGTGAGCAGTGGCTCTGGGGAGCCAGGCCAATCCTGACTCATGCCTTCTGAGCCTCATCGGCCGTGAGGCCCGTGGACTCAGGACACCCTCTGGCAAGACACTCACAGGAGACACACGGGAGGGCTGGCTCGGGGATCCTGCCCTGCGAGCCGTGTGACAGGGGACAGAACAAGGACGCTTCCACCATCAAGAGACTGCACCTCCTCTGTCACCAAGCAGCAGGCGCAGGGGGAACAGGCTCCCAGAGACTGAAAAGACTGGAAGCCGAGTTTTGATACCAAGCAGACCCTCACGGGCCTGGCAGCAGGCCAGCGAGGGTGGTTCAGAGGAAAGAGGGCAGTCGGGGTCAGCACGGGTTCCAGTCCTGTCACCCCTGCAGCACTGCCAGGGCTGCTGCGGTAACACCCAGGTCGCACGAGAAAACGTGTGTCCTCAAATCCTAGAGGCTGGAAGGCCGAGATCAAGGTGTCCATGGTGTGGGCTCTCAGGGGTTCTCCCTGGCTCCTGGTGGCTCCTTCTCCCTCATCCTTTCAGTGTACGAGCCTCCCCCGTGTCTGGGTCCAGGCGTCCTCTCTTCATGAGAACCCCAGGCCGACTCAGCAGAGCCCCATGACCAAGCCATTCTGACCGAATCACCTCTTTCAAGACCCCAGCCCCACGGGGAGCCCCCTTCTGCGGCCCTGGGCACTCTGGCTTGCACACAGAAACGGGGGTGCCCAGGGCAGCCCACACTGCAAGCTGGCAGGCCCATGACCTCAAACCGCTTGGCTGCTGTGCCCCGAGGGGAGACTCTGGTCTCCACCAGACCCTCCTGTGAGCGACAGAGGACACTACTAGTAATTACGCCAGCCCCTCAGACACCCGCCCGGACTGCGCTCAGCAGAGCAGCGCACACGGCCTCCTGGTCTTGAGATCGCAGGAGGCCAGACACCATCACTCCACAGGGGTGGCGAGGACGCCTGGTTCCTGCCTCAAAGAGAAGCGTCCGCTGCCTAACTCTCCTGTGCTAATGAGGCCAGATCACACCCTCCCACTCCGCCCCACCCCCTTGATGGCCAGCGAGCAAAGGCAGCGGATCCCTCTGGAAGGCCGGCTCGTGCCAAGCGTGTGGGATAGCGGCCACCCTGCCGAGGGAGGGATCGAACTTCCTGTTTTATAGATCAGACAACTGATACGCGTGGACGAGGGCTGGCCCCGCTCAGAAGGGACGGAGCGGAGGCCAGTAAGCAGGTTCGGGAGGTGCTGGAAACCGCTCCGTCAACAACATCCCGGTGTTTCTCAGAGTACGAGCTGACTGAGTCCCAGTCCCCAGGCAAGGGTCCAAGGGATCTGGATTTTCACTCAATTCCCTCGGGCCGTTCTCCTGCACAGGAACCTGACCCTGAAAGTCTCCACCCTACACCATGGTAACCAAGGCTCCTTCCTGGAGAGCCCGCCAGCCGCCAGTGTCTGATGCAGCACGGGGCTCTCAGAAGAGGTCGGTGTTCCTGCTGGGTCCCCAGGACACCTCCCGGCGCCCGCAAGGTGTTTGTTCACACCACCTGACACGGCAGAGTGTCCCTGGGACCCGGGCTGGGCGCCGCGGCTCTCCTCTTGCCAGCGTTCCCTCCCCAGGGATGCGGAGACTCCCACTCACCTCCTTCTACAGGTCTAGGTGCGGCAGCCAGAGGGTCGCACAATGGGGTTTTCTTTCGACGTCCCTGTGGGAGTTCCTAGTGAGCTCCTCTCACGGGGCAGCGGCAGCCAGATGCAGGCTGAACACGTGCCCGGCGGGTGCCCGGGGCGCTGGGGGCTGAGGCCAGCCACACGGAGCTCCCCCAGTGGTCGGAGAAAGGCCCACCCGGAAGGTGACCGCAGGCCAGAACTGCACAGGGCCCGTCTTGCTGGAAAATGGGAACTCCCCTTCCGACAGAGCTCAGGGGAGAACAGGACCCCAGAGCGAGGGCGCGGCCTTCCCGACGCCCAGGAACCTGGGCACGTGCGCTTCGATCCTTTCTCCGGCTGGATTTGTCTCCCTCTCTCCTTTATATGAAAAGTTTTAAACACCTGGAGGTCCCTTTAGTATGTGCCATTCCTTGCACGGTTTGAAGCCCAACCCCAGGAAGGAGCTGTGCAACATCAGCACAAAGCTCAGGCCTCCGGGGCTGCCTCTCAATCGCCCACAGCCTTGGAGACACGAGGAGCCACAGACACACGGAGACTCAGGAATCGTCCCGCTGATCCCAGAGCTTGGTGTTGTATCTTGGAGCACAAACAACGCCCCCAAATCTCAACCACCGTGTCTAACATTTTGTTCTGTACGTGCCTCAAGAGGATTTGTAACTCTCTAAAAAGTACACAGAAGTACAATTCTCTGAACTGCAAGGTGCTGAATATCCCCACCCCAAAAATTAGAGGCTGGAGATCTGAAGTGTCAAGGCAGGTGACCGACTGGTAGGTGGCCACTGCCTTTACTTTGGTCTGTGGTATTGACAACATATTTGAGATCGTTGCCAATGCTTCAAATCCAGGCTATTTCAAGTGCAGAGATCAGGACTTCTCACTTCTCTTTTAAAACCAGAAGATGTAGCAAAACTGGCTATGCAGTCCCGCGTCTGAGTGGCCCTGCCTGGCTGCGGCAAGCAGCTGAATGTGTCACTCCCATACTGAAACCTGACTGAGGTCATTTGGGTGGGTGAATATTGACAAGAGCTCACAGCTGGGCTCCTTGTGAATGAGAGCATTACTGGAAGCCGGCAGTAAGTACTAGCTCATTTAAACATCACGCTACCTCCAGGACGTAGGTATTAATAGTTCCCATTTCATAGGTGGTGACACTGAGGCTCAGAAGAGCAGCAAGGTGCTTGATGTCATCCATCAGTAAGTGGCAGTCAGGACTTGGACCAGAGTGACCCAGCTCCCACAGAAGCACTTTGGGACCACTAAGTGACAGTGATTTTCAGTGGTTCAATCACTTTGGGACTCGCTGAGCCACAGTTCAGTCAATGAACGGGTAGCACAGGAAAGTGATGGGCCCGGAAAGTGCACTGGATGTCCCTAAGGCCAGCTCTTCCTTTTCCCTGCTGTGGGTCTCCGCTGACCGCTGACCGCTGAACTTGTAGTTGATGACGATGATGTTGAGGTGATGAAGACGATGACCACGTCTCGCTGTTACCGTGAGGACGTGCCAGGACGATACTCAGAGTCGGCCTCAGTGCTGGGGCGGAGGAGGAGAGCCGCCACGCAGCTCCTGGGAGGACGATCGCGGGTCCTGCACGACGCCCTACTTCGCACAGCTCGGATGTCTTCCAGACCACGAACGAGACCTGCCGCGGCCGAGAAGGAAGGGGCGCGGCTGACGCCCCCCCGAACCCAGCATCCCCCTCCATCCAGGTGCTGGCTGGACCCCCAGGGCTTCGGAAGGTGGCCACGGGACTGTTCGGACCTTGTCTTCCCGCAGCTGGGAACGCGAGCCATACCTCGGCTCAGCCCCATAGCGCACGTCTCCCGGGCACGGCCTCCAGCGCCTACGGCCTTTGCACCCGATGCTGTGGCCGCCGAGATGGCAAGGGCCACGTGTGCAGCAGACACCATCTGCAATGCCAGAGGCACCCAGCTCTGTTCTACGGCTTCCAGACTACCGGGTATGTTCTCTGCTCCACAAGGACTAGTTCAGATCTGAGCTCCAGAATCTAAGGTCGGAGTGAAAGAGAGGAACGTGGCCGGGTCCGCAGCTTCTTCCCTCTATGGGGCCCAAGGGGACATTAATAAGCAATCGCTTGACCTCAGATCTCAATATGGCCCTCTGAGCAGACACGGCCAATGCATCTGAGCTTCCTGATGAGATGAAGCTTGGCTCCCTCCCTGACCTGACCCCACCCGGCGTTTTCTGGTGGCGCATGGGAATCCAGGAAGGAGCAGCATTTCCTACAGGCTGCGCACAGCTCAGAGCGAAACTCAGTCTGGAACCCAGTGTCCTCTAGCCCCAGTCCTGGGCTCACCCATTTTGCCAAATAAGTCCCTAATGCTTCCCTCTCCCCTTTCCCCTGACAGCCTATTGCCAGGACACCTTCTGGTCAACACGCACTGTATCCCAGCCCTGGGAAAACTGATGCAGGCCTGCCTCACACCTGGACTGCTTCCCAGAGGCCACACACAGCACTGCCGAGGCCATGGGGTGCGGGAGCCGTCCCAGGCGGCCAGGGAGCAGGGGGCCCCGCAGCTCCAGGCCGTCCCTGGGATGGGGCGCCTCCTTCCTAGGCTGGAAGGGAGATGCTGAGACCATGTGGCTGCCAGCTGCGCCTGCAGGGACAGATGTGCTTCCCACACTCAGACTCGGGGTGAAGGCAGAGGGGGGTCCCGGTCCCCAGGGGGCTGCCAACCTCCTCCTACATTTCTTCCTCAGTGACAATGACCATGGGGACAGCTGTCATTGAAGTCCTTATAAGGCACCATGATTAGCAATCGTGGGCATTATTTCAACACATCTTCCCTCCCCCTCACAGAGCGCCGGCCAGGGGCTGGCCGTAAAGTCTGGGAACAGGGATGATTTCTTTTTATGCTTTTGCTATGAACACATTGTGTGTTGACTTGTTTCCAGACTACGGATACCCTGTCCCTAATTTACAGAGGAGGAAACCGAGGCTCAAGGAGTTATAAGACTTGCTCAAAAGCTACGGAGCCAGGCTGTCTATCCTTAACCAAAGCAACCACAGCACTGGGAGGTGGCACGGTTCCATCGACACGCTGCACAGGACATTTTTGGGAGGTGGCACGGTTCCATCGACACGCTGCACAGGACATTTTTTTTTTAAACTAGTCGCCACCAGCAGCTCGGGAGGCTGAGGCAGGAGGATCACAAGTTCTTGGCCAGCCTCAGCAACTTAGTGAGGCCTTAAACAACTCAGCGAGACCCTATCTCTAAATAAAATATTTTAAAAGGCTGGGGATGTGGCTCAGTGGTTAAGTGCCCCCAGGCTCAATTCCCAGTACAAAAAAAGAAAAAAAAAAAAACCAGTTGCCAACATTTTAAATGGCTTCACAATATCCAAATGTATGGCTTTCCTCAAAATGTCAGAAGATCTGACCAGGTGGGCAGGCAGGCCCCCGTGACCATGGCTAGCACTGCTGCCTCCTTCCCCTTGCAGGTGTACGCACATGCTCAGGTGGCTGCAGTTGGTCCTGGTCACCTGGGCTGAGCCCTGGAAGCATCCGAGTCTGCGACCCCTTCATCTGCTGCCCACACACTTGACTGTCCCCTTACAAAAGCGCTTCATGCACCCACGGGAGAGATTCCTAGCACCGTCCCACCCTCAGACCCGTCCCAGGACAAGTTCAGGACCCCAAGACTTGAGAAATAGGAAACCAGCAATCCAGGGACAAGTTCACGGCCAAGCACTGATCCACGCACGCGGGGCTCATCACCTTGTGTGGGGGAGGGGCGGGGGCTGCAGGGGGAGCACAGGAAGAGGTCGGGGCGCCCCCTGCTCCCCGCTTCCTGCCCAGGCCGCCTGCAGCTGCCCGGCTGGCCGGCTGTTTTCCTCCCTGCGCCCTCGGAAGGAAGTACTTGACAGCAGAGTTGGCCCGCGGAGCTGGAAAGCGCGCAGGGAAGCCCCGGAGACAGGAAGATGCGAAGAAAGCAGGGCCGGCCGAGCCCCCGCTAGCCCCTCAACAAGCCCCAGCCGGGGGAAGGGAAGGGGGTCCGGGCACACGGATGCACAATGAGCCCCTTTCATGGGTGAACAGAGGCCTCTCCTCAACTCCGGCTCAATGGCTTTGTGTCTCAAACGACCGATTCCACACCCAGAGCCACATGGGTCGGACCCCGCGCCAAGGTCAGGCCAAAGCCTGAGATCCCCCGGCGGGTTGATAATCAGCACCCAGGAGACGGCCGCTGCGCTAAGTCTCCTTGGGCTAATCCAAAGGCGACAATGATCCTCTTTGATTTCTAAGCTTTTCTGCACTGGGCGGGCGGGGACCCTCGCCCACGTGTGCCAGGCTTGGCACCGCCGCTCGCCCTATTCAGGATGGGAAGCGCTTCTTTCCCAGGAACTTCATTGAGACATCTGTGGGGAGGGGGTGGACAGGATGGGGAAGAACTGGAGACGGGACACGCTAAGGCCAGGGCCCCAGCTGCGCACATTCACCAGGGGGTGGGGACCGCCCCCGACCCAGGCGGCACCCCTGCTCAGCCAGCGCTCTGGGAACAGGATCCATCGCTGAGGGTTTGCAGGGGAAGCACACCCACGGGGGCCAGTGAGTGGCGTGCGGCTCAGACAGCAGCTCGGGCAAGGTTTTTCGAAAACAAAAATAAAATGCTATGCTGGGTTTGGGAGGCTTCACATAAAACTAGAGTCCCGGCATTTCTTTGGCAAAGCGCAAGATCTGACAGCGGGGACCCCGAGAAGCAGCCCACCTGGGGCAGAGGACAAGGGTCCCTCTCAAGGGCACGCGCCCCCAGCGTGCCACGCTGCCTTCGCTTCAGGTGGCCTGCGTGATTGCTGCGGACACGGGGGCTGCTGAGCTCTGGCTTCACAGGTCCCAAGCCCGATGCAAAAGCCAAAGGAGCTGGGCTCAGAGAGGTGCGCCTGTCGCCGGGCCACAGAGCCCACGGCTGACTCCAGAAGAACAAGGAGCACACACCAGGAGCGCCCGGCCACGAGTACTCTGTTCTCACCAGGAGGGTGGGCAGTCCTGTGTGTCCCTCACTCTCCGTGACACAGGGCCACACGCTGGAGGTGTTGTAGGTTCAGTTCCAAAGCAGCACTGTAAAGTAAGCCCACGCAATTTGGGGGGGATTCTAGGGATGGAACCCAGGAGTGCCTGACCACTCCATCACAACCTCCAGTCCTTTTGTTAATTTTTTTTTTTTTTTTTAAGAAAGGATTCTGCTAAGTTGCTGAGGCTGGCCTCAAACCTGCAATCCTCCTGCCTCAGCCTCCCAAGTTGCTGGGATTATAGGTGTGAGCTCCACTGGGTCTGGCTGAGTCATGCAAATTTCAGGTTATGTTTATACTACATTAAGCATGCAACAGCACTGTGTCTGAAAAACAGTGCACATCCCTTACATTTAAAAGTACATTTTTTTTAAATGCTAATGATCATTTGAACCATTAGGAATAAAAAGGTACCAACAGACCCCACACAGGGTTGCCATAAACCTTCAATCTGTTAAAAAAAAAAAAAAAATGCAGTATCGGTGAAGTAAAATAAAGTCAAGAGCAATAAAGCGAGGTGTGGCTGCATTATCTTGACAACCCATCCTGCTTTCCTGAGGCCAGGGACTACCTTCTTGTTTTATGCGTACTAAAGTCCTGCCACCGAGAAGTCACTGGGTAAACGCTCACTGAACCTGAATGGACCGACCTCAAGCCACAGGGGGACGGGACTGAAGAGATGAATTCTCAGAACCTGGGCAGGGTGCGTGCTGGGGGTTGTTCCTAGATGCAAGGCCACCAGGCAAGGCTTTGCCTGAGCACCAAGGACAGAGCAGAAACAGACAAGCCCAGTCTACTGACTGATGCCTTAGATGAGGAAACAGAAAGGCTAGTCTTGGGATGTGTGGCCTATCGGATGAGCTTGGAAGACAGTGTGTGCGCTGACATAGTTACAATACGTTCCCAGGGCAAGTCTAGCTCATGGCCCTGGGTCCATCCCCAGCACAGCAAAGACGAAATTCTTTTTCCAATTAAAAAAAAAAAAAATGCATAAAGTATATTCCCATTCTATTAAAGGACGCAAAAGCTCAAAAAAGAAAGGCAGACCCCCCAGAGTATCGGCAGAGGTGACATTTTCCTGTTGTTTGTGGTAACCCAGGGCTTCCCACGTGCCAGGCAAGGGCTCCGCCACTGAGCTCCCCAGTTCCAGGCGGGTACTCTGCTTCATGGACGCTTTTCTAAGTCTCAGAAGGAGGTCGAGGCATTCCACGTGGGCCTCTGCTGGATGAGGCCACGACAGGTCTGCTCCAGCTGTGTACAGGAGTGCACGTCAGGACGTACCCACGCAAACCCAGGAGCTGTGCAAGAACAGACGGGTCTGCACGCGTGGCCTCTGCCGGCCAAGGCCCTCCTACAAAGGAGCAGCAAGATCTGTCGACTGCATGTGCCTCGTGTCTCCCCGACTCTGGGGACTACCGCCGAGTCTCCCCGCTCCTGAAACTAATCTCACACGGCTGCTGGGGTGGGGGGTGAGGTTGGGACAAGGTTCCACTGAGCAGACTTGGGTTTCTGGGCTGGGACGGAAGCAGGAAAGAATGAAAGGCAAGAGCAGGCATCCCACCTCTGCACTTGGCGTCTGTAATTATTCACGCAGCAACATCTTGAAACGCCAAAAGGGGGGAATACTGCCGTTGTTCTGATTTCGCACGCTAACTGTGTTTACATGCTAACAGCGTTTCTCGGGGACAATTATCTTATTACTAGTGCACTAATCTTTTCAATCTTTTCAACACAGTTTACAGCTGCAGACTTCAAAAATTAAGGCTAATTAAGACCCTGCTTTCGGCAGGTAGGGCAAACTACTCACGAATTTTAAGAGAGTAAAAGGAAATCGGTTTGAGGAGAGGGTGTAACAGAGGGCACAGTGTCAAAGGCAGAGAGGGGAAAGGACGTGGCTGTGATCAGTGGGAGGGATCCGCCTCTCCCAATGCCGCTAGGGCGGGCCCTTGGTGTCCACAGGGACCTCCTGCAGATTCCAGAATCCTTGGGCCTCACGTCCTTCACTCACGTCCAGTGGGGCGGTATTTGCAAGTCACGTATGCGCTGGGTCCCGGTCAGCTCCAGGTTCCTGGAGCACCCACTACGCTACACATGGGATGGGCATCGTTGTTAGACTGCGTGAGATCGAGAACGTTGACAAGAAAAAACGGTCTGTAGATGTTGACGACAGACACGATATTTTTCTGAATATTTTCAATCCCCAGTTGGATTCTTAGGTGTGGAACCCACAGATGTGGAGAGCCGACCGCGTTCCAGAAAACACCAGGCAACTCTCCCAACGGCGAGACCTGGAGAATTCAGCACCAAGGACAGCTGGTGAGGGCCGGTCGCCTACTCCACTCATTCCACCCTCCCAGACTGCAGCCCCAGTGGGGGGTGGCTGCCAAGGTGAATTCTTGTGCCACAGCACCTGGGGGCAGGTGCTGGCTCACTCCCTCATGCTCTGCGAACTGGGACACGTTACTTGATACGCTGGTGCCTCAGTGTCCCCTTATGGGGAGCAGTAATGACAATAATAATACCTACCGCCCGAACCCAGCATCAGCGATGATTAAATTCAGATTTGTCAAGGGCGGAGAATGCCTGTCGCGTTCAAAATAAGCATCAGATAAATGTCTTTTTTAAGAAAATATCTATTTTAGGGCTGGGGCTGGGGCTCAGTGGTGGAGCGCTTGCCTGGCACAGGTGAGGGCCTGGGTTCCATCCTCAGCACCACATAAAAATGAATACGTAAAATAAAGGTATTGCATCCATCTACAACTAAAAAATTTTAAAAAATAAAGTATCTATTTTAATGCATGTGGCTTTGGAAACTAACCACAGAGTGTGGCGTACTGATACGTAGCTGCCGCAAGCTCGTTCTTGACCTCAGACGCACCCCACGCTGCGAGCCATTCGTGGGTGACATCAGACCATCGCCGGGGACCAGCTGGGTCTGTTAGCAGCACCTTCTCCAGTTCCTTGTCCCGCGAGCTCCTCGGCTGCCATGTCAGGTCAGCACCTGGGATGGCCCATGGTTACTTCTGGTTTGGTTTGGTTTTAAATCACAGAGATGCAGCCTGCTCTCGCTGGGCTGTTGTGGGGACCTGGGTCTCCAGTCCTGCCTCTCTGGCCAGCCAAGCTCCAGCATCCGAGGGAACCCTCCTCGGTTTCTCCCAATCCCTGGGCCATGACCCAGGCTGGACAGCCCACCGCTCATCTCCTCAAATGCTCACACAGATCCCATGGGGCAGGGCAATGCTGACCCCATTTTACAGATGAGGAAACTGAGGCTTTAAACAATTCCTCATAGTCCCACAGATTACAAATAAAATGGTCACAGTGAGTGTGGCACAAAAGTTCAACACTCTCTCCTCCAACCATTTCCCAAGCTAGCTGGCTGCATTTCTCAAGATGGTTACTATAACCGGTATTGCTATTACTCGCTCCAATGGTACCAACCAACAGCAGCCCTGACGCATGCTCTGTGCCAGGCACCATTCTAAGCCAATGGCAGGATTAACTCACTGAATCCCCACCCATACAGGATGAACTATTATCAGCTTTCGTTTTATAAATGAGGTTAATGGGCTCAGAAATGTTATGCACCTGCCCAGGTCACACAGTTACAGAATGTCAGGGCCAGAATTTGCCCAAATCTAGAAGACCTGGCTCCAGATCCACCGCTGTTACTCTCTCTTCTCCACACTCTCTCACGCCTGTCAAATTCAATACCCGTCTCCTTTTCAAAGGATACTATATGAAAGTGTCACTATATAATATATACTCTATAACGAGACAGAAGAGGGATCGATCCAATCCTCATACATTAATCTACCCATCACAGAATCAGTGATTTTATTACATTTGTGATAAATTCTCCCAGAATGGGGGCTATAAGGAGGACAGGAAACTCATCTGCCGTGGAAGACTGTAAGGTGCTTCCGGGAAGTGAGAGGTAAGCCAGGCTTCCAAGAAGGAGCAAGAATCACCGCGTCAAATGTGGGGCAGGACAAGCATTCTAGGCGGAGGAAGCTGCAATAGTAACAGCCACACAATTTTTGAGAAAGGCAGGCAGACAGGCAGCCTGCAGGTAGAATTTGGAGGGGGCATGGCGTGCGGTGGAGGGAGGATGGGGAGGAGCCCGGATGGGGTCTGAAGGGCATCGGGGAATCCCCAGGGAGGGTGGGGTGCAGACTGGTGGGCTCTCCATCGGAAGTCACCCCAGTCCTGCCACCAAAGAAGCCTTTACATAACCAGATCCAAAGGCATCTCTAAGCCCCACCCAGCGAGTCCACGGGCTGAAGATTTTCATGTAATTCCTATTCCTTGTTTTTAGGGCTCATCCCACCCCCACAGGGTCAAAGCCGCAAGGCTGCTACCAAGTTTTACAGAGTTTTATTCCAGCCTCGCTACTGCTACAGACCGGGAGAGACGAGAGGTGAGATGTCACAGCACACTGCAGTCTGATAAAACATCCTTCTGTGTCTAAAAAGGAAAGACAAAAAAAAAAACCACCTCAAACTGGGTTAGATAAAGGTCAGTGTGCAGCTCTGAGCTCTCTGGCTCAAGGAAAACGGCTTTAGCATTTCTGGGTTTTAAGAAATGTAGGCCTGGGACGTTCCCCACCAACCAGGCCCATCCCGCACAGAACCAAAGTGCAGACCACCTCCCGCAAGCCCCAGCTCCTGACGCCCACTGGTGCAGGTGGTCTGCTTTCCTTTACCCCGTAGTTCGGACAGGACACAGGAGACATCAGGGTACAATCAGGAACATTCCAGACTAAGGAGGATGCAGGGGTCCCTCCAGCCACTGCAGACACAGCCATTAACACGAGCAAGATACAAGCTCAAGAGAGGTGAGGATACCTGTTAAGGTCACAGGCAGGAAGAGGAGGCCACCAAGTTCAGTTCCCAATCTGCGTGACTCCCGACCCTCTGTCACTAGCTGACATTTCCCGGGCCTCGCTGTGTTCCGAGCCCTGCTGAAGCCCCCTAGAGGCAGTGATTCACTGAACCCTCACAACGTCTCCATGAAGCAGGTGCTAGTCTGAGTCCCGTTGTGCAGATGCAAAGTTGGAGGCTGAGCTCCCCCAGCCCAGGGGAGCAGAGTCTCAATGCACAATGGACGCTGGCACCTGGCCTCCCTCTCCTGCCCCTTAACATCTGCACAAGAACCCCCCACAACAACCACACAGGAAGTTTGAGAGATGTTTGTTGCTGCTGTTCTCTTGTTTGTAGTAACTCTCTAGTGGGGCAAAGAAAACCACTCTGGGGCTCACCGCCCACGCCAAGCTGCACCTGGCTTGGCTGCCGACAGACCGGCTCCCTGGTGAATTATATCGCTGGAAATACAGTAAGTGGGGGTGAGCTTGTACAAGCTCAGGCTCAAGGTCAGCCCACAGAGATGGAAACACACTCTTGGGACCCCACTGGCCAGGGACAGCAGCATACACCTGTAATCCCAGCGGCTCAGGAGGCTGAGGCAGGAGGACCCCAAGTTCAAGGCCAGTCTCAGCAACTTAGTGAGGCCCTAAGCAAGTTATCAAGACTCTGTCTCAAAATAAAACATAAAAAGGGCTGGGGATGTAGCTTCGTGGTAGGGCACCCCTGGGTTCCATCCTCAGTACCACAAAAGAGGACAAGCCAGTGGCCAGTTTGGTGGGTCTGAATTCCCACGTTTCCATTAAAGAAGTCGTCAGGAACCTCAGCTTCCAATGCCATGCACCAGAGGCCCAGATGGGGGCGGCAGGGGCCACCAGTGTCCCCCGTGGGAGGAACAGTCCTCATGGCGCTCCACCACACCACGGGCAGGCGTCCTGGGCACATGGCCTGTCAGGACCCCAGGGTCGACATCAGCCCAACAGCAAAGCCATGTGCCAGGGCCAAGCGGGCTCTGGACCGTGGCCTGTGCCACCCTGGACCTCGAGGGGCCATCCTTCACACCCTGGGAGGGTGGTGCTCAGCCAGGGTGGCTCTCCCTGGGGACAGCTGACAGCGTCCAGGCCCAGGTTTGCGTTTCCCAATTTGTGGGGGAAGATGCTGCCGCCTCCAGGGGCTGGAGGCCAGGGTGGTGCTCAGCATCCTGCCCAGTTCAGGTGGCCCCCAACGAAGAATGACCCAACCCCAACACCAGTCACGTGGGGCAAAGAAGCCTGACCAAGGGGGACAGGAGCCAGGAAAAGGGCCCGACCAAACTGTGATCCCGAATCCCTTCCAGACCCTTCCCCTGGCTTCCCAGCCCCCGAACAGACCCCCGTGACCTGGAGGAAGAGGCAGCTCTGACTTGCTCACAGTCATCTCTGCAGGGCCCCAAACAGGGTCTGGGTGACATTTAAAGAATGGGGATCCTTAATGGAAACCCCGGCCTGGGGCCTGCACCAGCGAGCCAGGCGTCCAAGGAAGCAATCACCCCAGGAAGGCCACCTGTAGAGCCCCAGGGCCTGCAGCTTTGGCAGATGCCAGCTGCAGGTCTCCGGGTGGCCGGCTAACCCTGCCGTTCCACATCTTCATCCCTGAGACAGGGATGACGACGCGGTGGCAGCAGGCACAGGATGGGGTAGCAGGAGGAATGGGTGGGCATGGAGTCAAGGGCACAGCGAGGCCAAACAAAAGAGCTCCCCACTGCCTCCACGCTGACCATCTGCACCACCCCAAGCTGGCGATACCCAGGGGTGCAGTGGGAGAAGGGGAAGGCTCGGGACTCCAACTGGAGTTGACTCAGACCCACCTGTCAGGGAGGCAGGCCTTCCTAGAGATCACCCGGGAGGGAACCCCGCCTGGCGGGGCCGCTGGAGGCCACTGGGCAGCCCCGGACATGGTGGCAGAACGTCCATCCTGCCGAGGGTGCGGCCTTTGCGGTACAGGAGTGGGCCAGTGCGGTTCCTGTTGGGGGGCACAGCCCGCCTGCTCTACCCAGGCACAGGGCTTGGCACCGCCTGGTTGGCTGCCAGCCTCCGCCGACACCCACCCAGAGGGCTGCAGCTACCTGTGCCTTCGTGGAGCCGAGGCTAGGTCTCACCCACCCGGCCTCCTCTCTCAATTCTCTGTTCCAAAGACACCCCGCGTGCCAGGGAGCCCCCGAGCTGCCGTGGCTTCGGTTCCTTTTCTGGCGTGGCCACGTGAGGCCTGTGGGCTTAGAGCCCCTGAGTACCCCAGTCGGGGCTGGAGCCCGCTCATCGAGGGCGAGGCTGGATGGGCTGTTCCGGGTCAGCCTGCTGGGCTTCCCGCCAAGGAAGACGCACTGTTGGCCTCGCCGAGTTCCGGCTCCAAAGAGCTGCCGAGCACCACAAGACCCTGAACCCAGCTCCGCTCATCGCACAGACAGAAGGATGGCAGCTCAGAGGAGCAGAGGTGGCCCCAGGCCACTGGCACTGCGAGTCCTGTCCTTGGTTCCTTTGCCACTGTTGCACGGAAGTGGCTCACGTGTGTGCACACGCTCCAGCATTAGACACAGTCCCTGCCTTGCGCTGAGCACAGCATACAGCTGGCGCTCAGTAGATGTACAGCCCACCCTGCAGAGAGTATGGCATACAGCTGGTGCTCAGTAGATGTGCAGTCTGCCCTGTGCTGAACATGGCATACATCTGGTGCTCAGTACATGTGCAGTGAAGGAATGAACATCAGCAATTATTTAGGAGAAAATTCCGGAGAGCATCCCGCTCCCTCCCAAATTAAAAACAACGAAGGTGTCAGCGTTGGGAATGTGCACTGCCCGAGTGTGCAGGGGACAGAGACCGCGATTCCCAGCCCCAAAGCGTGTTTGTCCCAACGCTTGTCTTAACCCTAATGTTCTGATCCATCACATCCATGGGATCTTGATCGCGCCTATCAAAGTTGCTCAGAGGCCAGGCCCCTGCAGAGAAAGAAGCTGAGGTCTCCTCCTGCCAGTCACCAGTAAGTGACCATTTCTCGAAAGGATGCCAGCGCCTGCTTCGTTCAGCCGAGCCCCCTGGTTCGTCTCTAGCAGGACGCCTGCTTCTGACGGGAGCACGTGGCTGAGGCGGCCTTCCCTGCAGACGCAGCAGTGGCCCTCTGACGTGCCAGGCAGCTATGGTGTCCAGGAACTGGAGGGGCCTCGGCACCTTATGATGCTCCCTGACCTTCAGGACCACGCCGTAAGGCACGTGGCCATCTCCCAGCTGGGGCAACCCAGGGAGGAGACGGGAAGACCTAACTCTCCAGTGTCACACAGCCACTAGGAGGCCGAGCTGAGATTTGAACCCGAGCAGACTGTTCACAGCAGCCATGACCTCAGCTGGAATCGCCCTCCCCCACTCTCTCGTTAGCACGAAACACTTCAAGTTTTTAAATTCTGACCAGAAGGGACACGGCCAGGAGCGCCCAAGCCCGTGCCTCTCCTACGTCTCCAGCACCGTGCCGAGCTCCCGCGGCCGCGCTGTTCACCTGCTCAATGGGTACAACTCCCTCCCAGGCCCCTCGGGACGGGTGCCAGGAACAAAGGGGCACTTGTCCAGGAGGAGCCAGAGGTCTCCCTGAGGGCGCCAGGCTGGGCCTCCGCCCCACGCCACCCCAGGAACAGCCCAGCCCCCAGCGCTGCTCCGAGTCACCTCCCAAAATAAACCCTGCTCACCACAGAGCTATATATAGAAGACACGCTCAGGAGCCCCCAGCTGGCAGCCGCTGCTCCCAGCGCAGCCCAAACGCTGCCGGCTGAGGAATCCGCACCCTCCCCAGGCGCCTTCTGACCAGGGAGGCCACGGAGAGGCGGCAGCCCAGGGGCCAGCTCGCTGGGGCCAGCGGTGTCCCAGCGGCAAACCCCAGGGCTTCTGAGCAACGGTAACCCCAGGAAATGAGAATGTGTCCCAGGGAGGGTGCAGGAAAGAAATCAGACAAGGTGCGGTGAGTGGGGCTGGAAGGAGCCTGGCAGGGTCACCGCCATGTCCTGGACCTTCCCGTCCCTGGAAGCCCATGTCAGGGGCAGCCGGGAGCCAGGGCAAGCCCTCAGTGCCATCTGTGCAACGGGGATCAGTTACACACAGACACACAGCCGCACCGCAAGACACTCACAGGTGCCGTCCCCACGGGACAGGGACACAGAAACAGCCCGCAGGACAGGGACGCAGAGCAGCAATGGTTTCTCTTAAGAGAGACGCAAATGCTACTGGAAAAGGTTAGAAGCCACCTGTCGTCCCAGCGACCAGGGAGGCTGATTCCACAGAGGTGAGGTCCCCAGAGCAGCGCCTTCAGACAGGCAGCGGGTAGGATGGGGTGCCGGGTAGGATGGGGAGCCGGGTAGGATGGGGTGGCGGGTAGGATGGGGAGCCGGGTAGGATGGGGTGGCGGGTAGGATGGGGAGCCGGGTAGGATGGGGTGGTGGGTAGGATGGGGAGCCGGGTAGGATGGGGTGGCGGGTAGGATGGGGAGCCGGGTAGGATGGGGTGGCAGGTAGGATGGGGTGCCGGGTAGGATGGGGAGCCGGGTAGGATGGGGTGCCGGGTAGGATGGGGTGCCGGGTAGGATGGGGTGCCGGGTAGGATGGGGAGCCGGGTAGGATGGGGTGCCGGGTAGGATGGGGAGCCGGGTAGGATGGGGAGCCGGGTAGGATGGGGAGCCGGGTAGGATGGGGAGCCGGGCGTGGGAGGGGAGGGGCAGCTGCTGCATGGGGTCTCAGTTGGGGAAGAAGAAGACGCGGGAGAACGGGCGGTGCTGGTGGTCACACAGCACTGTGACTGTACTTGGTGTCCCTCAACTGTCACTTAAAGGCTCAGATAGTAAATTCAACGCCCTGGACGTTGTACCACAGTAAAAAAGGAAAACGGAAAAAAAAACAAAAAAAAAAACAAAAAACAACGGAAGGATGAGGCAGAAACCAGCAGAGGGGTGATTCTGGGTGAAGGGGAGGAGGGGCAGCGGGTGGAAGGGGTTCTCGGCTCCCCTCGGGCCGTGCAGGGGCTTGATGCCCGGTGACAGGGAGCTGACTTGGCTGTAAAACCATTTAAAAAGCATCAGGGGTGACTGGGCAGGGAGACCAGGGGACAGGCTTCGTCTTCTTCTGTAAACGTTCTAGATAATTAACAAAGAAACCTCTGGAAGTGAAAGAAATAAACGGATTGTGACCCACCCACCCAACAGAAGCCTGCTTGGCACCAGAAAAGGAATAACCTGCTGGTCTCTTGGTGTGCGGGAACCTCAAAACCTCACCTCGCTCAGCGAGAAGAAACCAGAGCACAGACTCGACTCTGGGCCTCCGTTTGTGTGAAAATCTAGAACGTGCGAACTCACCTGTGGGGGCAGGAGGCAGCCCAGTGGGGGTGGGGTCTGGGGGGCTCAGTTCTAGAGGGGAGGGGGGAAATCCGGAGGCAATGTCCACCGTCCAGTCGGGGGGTGTCGGTGTTAGGGCCCAGTGGCTCTCCCGCTCACACCCCTCCCGGTCAGTCCCCACGTGGGCACGGGCTCCATGGGAGGTCTGTGCACAGTGCTGGGGCGAATCCAGACTCCAGGAGGGAGTGGCTCTGCCTGTCCCAGGTGAGGACCCAGACTTCACGGAACGAAGCCACTGACTCGAGGTCACAGTCACTGGGGAAGCTGAGGCTTGGACCCAGGAGGTCCAAGCCACCGTCCAATCCTGTCTCCCTCCAGGAAGCCACCTGAGGCCAGGCTGCTCATTTTGAACAAGCTGGGGACAGAGGGGTCCCAGGGAGCGTGTGGAGAAAGCAGAGGTCCACAGACCCCGAGCGCCAAGGGTACTTCTCTCCAAGGGCTCCACGTCCTAGCGTCGCAGGAGTCAGGACGCCTGGTGGCCGAGCTGGGTCTCACCCACCCGTCTTCCCAGAGCCAACCAGGGTGCCCGAAATATGGTCCTTGCATAGCAAATACTGACCACGAACGGCAACAATAAAAAGAAAGGCTCAAACCAAAGAGCATTCACAGCGTCAGAGTCAAACGGGCTTGGTCTACGGGAGAGAGAAGTGGGGCTGTTTCTGTGACTCAGGCCCTGGGGACAGGCCAGGGCGTGCTTCTAATTCAGCGGTGTGACCCTGAGCAAGGATCTCACCCCCTGGAGCCCCACGGTGTCCACCCATTAGGTGGGGATGGTACCAGGAGGGACCTGCAGGTGAGCATCGGCCCTGCTAATGCATGCAAAGCCCTTGGCACGGGGCACCTGCGTGGACGAAGAGTAAATGCTCACTAACCGGGAGGCCTTGGCATGGGCTGCAGGGAGACCTGGACCTGGACAGCTCTGGCCCAGCCTTATCAGAATAAAAGCAATCAAGGGGGCAGAAAGCTGGCCCCCCAGAGCCGGACCCCATAAACAGGTGCATTTGCTAACTTCTTGTTCTTCACTTCACACCACGTCTGAAAGACCCTTCTGTGTCTCAACCAGCCAGACCCGATTTTCGGGGACCATCAGGCAAGACGTCACCCACCGGTCACCCCTTAGCAAAATGCGGTGCTCAGACCTCTCTGTTTGGGCCTGCAAAGCGTGTTCTGGATTTCAATTAATTGCCAAAATTTGAAACAGAGGAAGACCGTGCATTCAAGTTCTGGATCTTCTACCTCCCTTGACGACTCAGAAGATCAGCCCCACGGGGCCGGGCTATGAGAAGCGACCGCCCACTTTGCATGGGGCGTGGGTGGCCCAGCCCCGAATGCAGAGCATCCAGCGGAGCAACACCTGCCTGTGAAGAGGTGTGCACAGCTCGGACAGCTTCATTTAGCACAGCGGTTAGCAGGGAGCTGCTCCAAGTTCAAGGGAGTCTCTCTCCAGACCCATCTGACTTCTTTGACATGGCCGCATGTAAAGACGCAGATGCATGCAAGGTCCTGTTTAGCAATAAGCCATCTGAGTCCTCGCTCCCTCTCTCCTGGGGAAGGCTCAGCGAACATCACCGCTGGCAGAGTGTGTCCGCCACACCTGACAGAGGGTGCTGTCCTCCGCATGGGGCCCCGAGGAGTTCCTGAGCACAGGGGGTGGCAGAGTCCTGGAGGGAGGCGGGAGCTGCCAGGAGCCTGGGCCTCAGTCTCGGCTGGTCCAGGCCCTGCAGGGCGTGAAGACCAAGAGCAGCAGCTGGAGAGGTAAAGCTCCCCTTCTGGTCTGTCTGGAGCCGACCCAGCAGCAGTCTGCTCTCCTGGTTCCTGTGCCCGTCAGACACTCCTCCCTGGCACTCCGGGTGAGCGCCGGACCTCGCCTGGTCCCCAGGGCAGCAGATCTGTCCCTGGTCGGGTCTCTTTCCCAAGAGTCCTCTCTTTCCAGTGACACCGAGCAGAACCTTTCTGAAAATCTGTCACCTGGGAAGGGAACACGCCCAAGCTTCCGAGGCCCATTCGCTACTTCTGTGTTTTTGTCCACAGTTTTATGCCACCTGTATACTAACTTGATCATGTTCTTCAACCGACCGGGGACACAAGTGGGCTTGGCCCTCTGCACCTCAGTCTCCGCAGGACAGCGCTCACCTCGGGCAGAGGTGGTGGAGGGCGCATGAGTTAAATCAGGGGGTCGTTGGTGGCAAGAGCTCTGAATCAATCGTGCCTGGCAAGGAAACAGCTCAACAGGAGCAGGGTTTATGTTAGCATTACTTAGGGAAGGAAGCCGACCGCTTGCCATATTAAGATAATTATGTGACAATTAAAAGCAAAAGATGTCATTTACGTAACAGCTGAGAATCGTGCCTGGAGACACGCTGGGCTTTGCAAGGACGCAGATGCGAAGAGGCCTCGCCCCAGGCCCGGCTCCCACCTCCACGCGAAGAGGACATTCAGCTGGACCCTCAGTGATTCCACCCGCTTCCACGCCTGCATCCCAGATGACCCGCCACAGAGTAAAGACGGCTGAAATCCTGAGTCCACGCAGTGGGAGCTGCAGGAAGGGGTGGGGGCGGGGAGGCGGTCCGCATTCCAGAAGGATTTGCCTTTACAAAAGGATTAACAGCAGAGTTGCTTTAAATAGCAGCTTAAGCCTTGTTTATGGATTACTGAGGACTTGCTGGAGAGGTGGAGGGGCCCCAGGACTTGGAGCAAAAGCTTGAGTTGGCCCAGCCAGAACGGAGAATGGTGTTGGGTTTTCTTTAAAATGATCACAGACGCCGAGAGGAGCAAGATTCCATGGCCGGTACTAATGCTCATGCGATATTCCCATGGCCCAACCTTCACTAAAGAAGGGGCACCTGTGCCCACCCGCCAGTTCAGAGCACTGATACAGCCCGTGTATCTTCCAGGCCCTCCAGTAAGGGCGCTCCTGTCATTTAATGCTCCGGGTGCTGTGGAGCGCAAGGCAGAACTCCATCAACCACTGTGACCCAGTGACACAGGGGCACTGCTATCATTTTACAGAGGAAACCCAGGCTCCAGAGGGAGGGGATTCCACTCTCGGCCAGTGGGAGGCAGAATGAGCCTTCTGGCCCAAGTAGAGGAAGCAGACCCTGAGGTTAGATCATAAAAGGTAGGAGTGACAGAGGAGAGGAGAAATTTAAAAACCGGTAAAAAGAAGACATGAAGGGCCAGCAAGGAAATACAATTCTAGTTCCACAACATGCTTTGCCAGGCCTGTCGATTCCCATATCTGGGAAACTATAAATCTACCAATCATTGTTGATTAGTCCACCAATCAGTAAAGAGAGAGAGAACATTTTCTGAAAGCTATAATTTGGGGGACATTCCAGCATTATAGGTTAATCACATAACGAAGACCAATTCGGTCAAGGGATCCATCTAGAGGCCAGACCGGTGTCATCCTCCCACACCTTCCTGTGCCCGCCCCTCACCAGGCTTCCTTTAAGAAGGAGCCCGGCCCCAAACACTCTCCAGATGGCCCTGGCACGCTCTTGATCCTGACCCTGCTCTCCTGTATGAACCTGCTGCATCTCTACCAATGGTTCCCATGGTGCTGAGTCTTCCCATCAGGTGTCAAGGAGCCCTGGGCCGGGGTCTCGCGCCCCGCTCCCTGGCCCTGCTCGGACCCTCTTCTGGAGACCTCAATCTCCCCCAAGAGGAGCACACCAAGGGTCTGTCGGGGATCAGCAGATACCAGGAAGAGCGGCGAAGCTGGAGGCTGTAGGGGCAGAAGGGAGCCCGAGGTCCAGGTGGGCCCCAGCCAGGGTGGCCTCACAGAGCCGGGGAGCTGTTCCCCACTCACCAGCTCGAGGCTGGACTCGGTCCCGAGGCTGGACTCGGTCCCGTCCAGAGAGCACAGGCTGCTCCCACCAGACCCCGGGAAGCCCTGCCAGCTTCCCCCCCAGAGGGCTGAGGGCCTGGCAGGAGATCAACAGGAACTGGCCGCAGGCCCCTCCCCCGAGGCAGCCCCACGAGGTCACCTGAGAGCTTCCCTCGCCTCGTTTCCCTCCCTTGAAAAATGGGGATATCAGCTCCTGGGCTCCCGGTGGACGCGCCAGTGATTAATTAGGTAACATCTGCCAAGCGCTGGCGGCTCGGGGAAGGGCACCTTGGAGGGAGCGGCTGCTGCCGGCAAGATCCTCACTGCCAGCATCTCCATCCAATTGCTCCCTCCTGGGGACCAGAGTGGCTCCCAGGCCAGCGCAGGGCGCGGTCCTGCCCCTGGATGCTCTGCCTGGTCCCCACAGGCCTCTCTCCAGCCGCCCTTCCCACTGCGGCCAGATCTCCTGCAGAGAAGGTCCAGCACCTTCCCCAGCACGCACGGCCAGCCGGCTTTTGTCTAGACCCCACTTCTTCCTTTTCCCGAGGGGCCAGCAGCCCAGTGCGCAGGGGTCTGCAAGGCCGGGATGCGGCTGCAACTTCACCAGCTCCAGGGCCCGGCAGTATGTGTGGACGCTGCGTTTTTAAGAATCCAGCAGGGACATCCAGGCCCCTCCGACGAGAGCTGCAAGAACTTATGTCACCAGCCCACCGTGACCGTGGGCTTACAGAGGGGGAGACTGAGGCTGCCAGGTGACCAGGGCCAACGTGTCCACAAGCTATGACCCAGGATGGTCCATCAGGAGGGGGCTGGGCAGCGGTGAGGACCAGACGGGGCTCAGGTGTCGACAGTGGGAGGAGCTGGCACCCCAGGCCCAGAGCCCCCACTAGGCCACGCCCTCCTCCGCTGAGTGATGGAGAGTGTGACGTTTCTCACGCACCACAGATGCGATCCAGAGAGAGCCAGAGAGGGCTCGCAGGAAAGGACGCTTCCACGGGGACCCAGGCAGAAGAGAAGTGGCCAGGGAGACAGGCGTGGGGCGCGGACGAAGGGGGTCAAAGGGCAGATCAGAGACAGGCTGCTGGCCTGTCCTCAGTGGCTGGGGATCCACTCCCGCTAAGGGAGGGCGCGGCCAGGGGCCTGGGGAGGGAACACGCTGAGCCAAACTCACTGCTTTTTAGAATTTTTTCCTAGTACTGGGGATAGAACCCAAAGCCTCCTGCAAGTGCCTGACCACTGAACCACGCCCCCAGTCCCTCTTTACTTTTTATTTTGAGACAGGGCCCGGCTATTTGCCTAGAGTCTTGCTAGGCTGCTGAGGCTGGCCTTGAATTTGTGATCCCCCTGCCTCAGCCTCCTGAGCGGCTGGAATGACAGGCAGGTGCCTCCTTGCACTTGGCTAAGCCCCTCATTGTGATGACCCTGCAGGGCCAAGCAGATCAGTCCCTCGCTTATGAAGCAAAGGGGATTTGGAGGGCCTGGGTCTGGCCTTGTCCCAGGGGAACAAAGAGAGTGCCACCAAAGTTCTAAGGCCGGTTCTCTGCAGAGGGCTGGTTCTCCTTCCACTCTAGGGGCTCAGCTTGCATCTACGGCCCCAGGACATTTCCACCTCAGCTCCTCTTGAGCAAGACGGCCACAGTGAGAATCGCGCTCACCCGCCTAAACCCAAGGAATGGACTGAGAGACACAAGGTGCAGCAGAAAAGCCAGGCTTGTAGGGCCGCCGGTCTTGCGGGATCTGGTGACTGGGGAGCAGGGGTCCCCAAAGCGCACGGTCCCTCCCAGTTCCTCGCTGGCTGAGTGCTGTGGGGTGTGCACCTCCCTGCCATCGCCTGGGTTTCACTGTCTCCTATTGGTTGCTTAAAGAAAGAGACCTTTGGCTGTCCCCACCTCCCTTGGTCTGGGGGAGTGCCTCCTGACAGGTAGGCAGCTCTTACTTCTTTACCCAAGTCACTCTTCCTTAGCAGAGAGAATTCTCCCTCCGCCGTCAGGCTGACCCCTCCCCGACCTCCTGTCCGTCCGGGGCTGTTCAGGTGCCTCTGAATCTGCCTCACCCATGGGTGCGATCCTGACAGTCGACAGCTTGGAACTCTGCGCTCTGCTTGGCTCACATTACAAGTAATTTTACATTTGGGGCTAAATATTATCTTCTGAAAACGGACCACAGGGCTACTTCTCAGTCACCAAGCCATCAATATACTCCACCGAGTTCCTGGCCATCGATCACTTCCAAGGAAAAAGAAACCAAGAAACAAAGGACACAACCCACCCTTCCAAGGCACCCACCCAAGGATGGAAGGAGACAGGATGCACGAGGGGACGGGGAAGCAGGAGTTAAACTGTGCTGCAGAGACACCTCTCCTGACTGATTCGCGGCTATAATCAGCCGCACGCAAAGCTGTTTTAAATTTACCGACAGCTCTTGAAGCGACCGTCCAGCTCTTGAGGTATTTTTAGTCAAGTAGAAATTCACGTGGAGCTTCAAGACAGGAAGTGGGACCTGTCAGCTGTCCTTCTGCCCGAAGGCCGGGCCTGCCCTTTGTCTGCAGAAGTCCCCACTCTTCATCTGCACACAGTCAAAAGATCACTTCACCCCGACCTGCTCAGCATCCTGAGCATCTCCCCACAGAGGGAAGGGGCGGCCGGGGAAGTCGGTGCCAGGTTCAGAAGATCTGTTCTTAATCCGGACCCCATCTCCAGGGCGGGAGCAGACGGCAGGCCGGGACGGTCACCAGGAAGACAGGCCCCAAAGCGCACAGCCGAGAAAGAGTGAATCCCTCTTTCCTGGCCCCAAACAGTCTGCCCCAGTAAGGCTGTGGCTGTGTCTGCGTGGATTGGCTGCCAGGCAGCCTGGCAGACAGAGGCAGGGAAAGGAAACGGCCCCGCGGGGCCGGGAAGCCACAGGAAGACAACTGAGCCCATGGGCACCTGGGCCACCCCAGTGCCCACGCCCACTCTGACAGTGTGACCCTTGGACAGCTCCTTCTCCTCCAGGGCCCTCCAGCCATCCCATCTCCGATTCACAGAAAGTCCAACAGAGTCGACTCCAGAACGTGCCCAGAACCGTCCACTTCTGACCCTGACCGTCCCCGTGCTGCTTCAAGTCCTGGTCATCTCCAGATCCCAACACCTCTTCAGTCCCCCACCGTCCCCTCTCCACCCAGCAGCCAGAGGGACCTGCATAAAACCAAAACCCACGTAACATGGGAAACGGCAAATCTCAGGTCGGGCGTGGTGGCGCCTGCCTGTGATCCCAGCTACTCAGGAGGCTGAGGCAGGAGGATCTCAAGTTCAAGGCCAGCCGGGGCAACATAGCCAGGCCCTGTCTCAAAATCAGATAAAAAGGGCTGGGATGTAGCTCAGTGGCAAGCGCTTGCCCAGTCTGTGTGAGGCTGTAGGTTCCATCCCCAGCACCCATGGCATGCAGGAAAGAAAAGAAAGGAAAAAACAAGCAGCCAATCGTAAATCAAGCATGCTCCAGGGTGGCCCATCTGGCCAGCAGGGGAATCTGAACTTCTCGTCCTGGACTTCAAGGTGCTACAGGACCTCACCTCTGCCTGCCCTCCAGTCCGTCTCACGTCCCGGTTCTCCAGCACTGACGGCCGCCCTCTGTTTCCAGAACTTTCCAGCCTCTGTGGCCTCAAAGCCTTCTCCCTCTGCCTGGAAGGCTTTCTCCCCAGGTTTTCTGGTGGCTTCTCTGGCCATTCAGGTCTCGGGCCAAACACCACCTCCCCAATGGCTGACCAGGGCCGCACTCCTCAGCCCATGGTCCTATCTGAATTCCAGGTAGGACACCTGCCCTTTGGATATGTCCCCCGTTTTCTGTCTGCTTCAGGGGTCTCCTGCACCCTGCATTCATGTCGTGCCCACCCCATCCGCCCGTACCTGGGGGCTGAGAATATCTGTCCAGTGAATAAAGGAGGCACTTGCAGGGCTGAACAGGGGCTCATGGGGGTGTTGGGTGATGGCCTATCCCAATTCAGACACTCAGTTTTTACCAGAAAGGCCCCCGGTTTAAAGTGCACAAAAACGTCAAATTAATAAGTTCTTGGCCCATCATTTTGCAAAATAGGGTACGGTGTGGTTTGGAAGAGAACCCCAGGGTTTTGCCCGCCGGGTCGGTGCTTCTGTTACAGCAGCTCCAACTGAGACTGAGCCGGGTCCCTAGGCCCTGAGGGGTGCGGCTCCCAGTCACTCCGACTCCCGTGGAAGCCTCTCCTCAGGAGGGGCAGAGGTGGTCCCAAGTGCCCCACCAGGTCCGGCCAGCCAGGTTGTCCCTCCTCCCCTCTTGGCAGGGCGAGGAGGACTGAGTCAGGGTGTAGCGCTCTGTCCTCACGGCCTTCCGGCATGACCTGGCCCTGTGGCAATGCTCCAGAGCCTCCACAGGTGACCGGAAGGAGGACGCTGGGTCTAGAGGGAGAGCCTAAACAGAGACCCCAAGAGCTCTGTCCCCAGAACTAGACTACCTGGGTTCTCACCTCCACGGTGCCGCTCACTGGCTGTGTGTCCTCCGGCACATCACTTGACCTCTCCGTGCCTCACAGAGGAGCTGAGAGGGTGGATGGAGGCAGCAGGGAACGCATCCGGCACAGTGCCTGGCGTGCTGCGAGGTCGCTGTACCCATCGCCCTGATGGCGTCACTGCTCATAACCATACCTAGGCCCAGCCGGCAGAGCGGCCAGCGTGGACACCCCAGGCGACCGGCGCCTCGCTCCTGACGCGGAGGGATCCCGGCGTGCCGGGTGCCCACCCGGGACTCGGTCAGTGCGGGGAAACCCTGGAGGGTTTAAATAGGAATCGACTCACCCTGTCCACTCGGGGCCCTCGGGGAGGCCCCGGCGCCGTCCCTCTGCCACTCTGATGGGCCTCGCTGGCCGGTGCTGGACCCCTCTCCTGCTCCTCCACCAGCCTCGGAGGCGGGATGGTTCACCGGGGCCCGTGTGGAGACCTCAGAGGTCGGCGCTGCTGAGAGGCCCAGGTGGTCTGGCCAGCCCGGACCACAGCTGTCAGTCATCAAGCCCGGGGTGCAGAGGCCGCGCCCAAGACGGCCTCCAGGAGGTCCGCGGCTGCCCTGCGGCGGGCGGGCTGGCCGGGCTGAGCAGAAACGGTCCCCAGGCACGTGGTGGCTAAGCCCTCCGGCCAGGGCACAGATCCCCAGAGGACGCCCGTCTCTCCTGCAGAAGCTCCAGGCCACCCCCGGGCAGGGTACCAAGGACACGCAGTGTGCGAAGCGGCCGCCTGAGCCGGAGAAGTGAGTTTGCTACGGTGCAGAAGCTCCGCTTGCTCTCCTGAGCTGGGTGCCTGGGGCAAGCTACTCAGCCTCTCTGAGACTCGAGGTTCTGATCTGCGAAACGGGGACAGTGGCAGAAGCTCCCAAAGTCACCGTGAGAATGGAGAGGTCACAAAAGAAGGGGTCGAAAGAGCCCGCAGCTTACAGTACGTGCTCAATAAACACCTTACTCCTTCCTAGCTGTGGCAGCAGACTACCTGGAAGGAGCCAAGCTCAGGGTTCCAGGGCAGCACAGGGGACAGGTAAGTCACTCCGGTCAGCGGCCCCTGGACCGGCCTGTTTGCATGGATGAAGCCAGACTGCACCATGGCCGCCTATCTCAACCTGGGGTCCCTGGCAGGGGCTATGCTGAGGAGCTGCCCAGGAGACTGACAGTCTTCAACCTCAGAAACGTTTCCCATCTGGTCCTTTAAGAAAAGGCTTGGCAACCCCTGATCCAACTCAAATCAGTCCTGCGCAACCAGGGGAGGCTTCCTGGAGGTGGGGGCAGCCTGACTTTTCCCTGGTCAGTGTTGATCCTTGTGTTTCACAGGATCCTGAAGAGGATGCAGAGACCGGCAGGATCAGGGAACAGGAAGAAGCATCACCGTCAACCTCCATCTGAACCAAATTCTACAGCAAAGCCAGAGAATGGTGGCCCAAGGGGCCCAAAATAGTCTGCAAATCTACTTTTCATGAACTTCAAAGTGCTTAAAAATACTCGAGACAATACTGGGAGGGTGGGAACTATCCCAGTCATCTGCCTCTCTGCTCCGATTCAAAGTTCTGAGCCCACCCTCCCACCCCGCCCCCTTTGAGGAGTTACCTGTTCTGCAACTTAACACAATCCCCATGACCCTGTTCATTCCATTTTTGTTTGTATCTACAGCCTCGGCTCCACTACCATCACAGGCCTCTCATACATATTCTTGGTCCCCTGCCAAACTATGAAGCAGACAAGGCAATCATCACACTTTACAGACAAGAAAACCAAGGTTCAGAGAGGTTAAGTAACTTCCCTAAGGACGCCCAGCCTGGAAATGTGAAAGCTGGACAGGAAGCAGCTCACCACCCGCCTTGAGACATACAGAAGACTCAGCCATTGCTCCCATTCTTCTAGGGCCCTTCGAAGTCCAGAGAGCTTTTTTCACATATATGAATCATTACTGGAGAACACAGATTTGGATCCACATAGGCCCATAAAAATTAAGGAGCCTGGCCAACAACAGATAAAAGTTAAAACTAAGGATATGCCTGGCACGGTGGCACACGCCTGTCAGCCCAGCGGCTCAGGAAGCTGAGGCAGGAGGATGGCAAGTTCAAAGCCAGCCTCAGCAACTTAGCGAGGCCCTGAGCAACCTAGGGAGATCCTGTCTCTAAGTGAAACGTAAAATTAAAAGGAGTGGGATGTGGCTCAGTGGTTAACACCCCTGAGTTCCATCCCTGGTACCAAAAAAAGAATAGCTGGTACTGTTCAACTCAGGGCAAAGGTCAGAGGTCGACAGGTCTCCAGGGTCAGAGTCGGCAGATCTGCTGACTCCCGCGCGCACTGCTAGGCACTTGCTGAAAGCAGGACGCAGGAGGAGGCCGGGTCGCCTCCCGGGGTCACAGTCTCAGCAGCGAGGTGCAGTCGACTGTTTCTGGAAAGAATGGAGCACGGAGACCCAGACGGGCACGGGGCGCCGTGAGGGCCCCAGCGGGCCTGGGTGGTGTGGGACTCGCCTGGTGTGCGTGGCCGGTCCAGGTGGGTGGCGGGCCCGCGGCGGCCTGCGGGCTGGACTCGCTTCTTCCAGCGGCCGTAACTCAGGGCCACATGCTGGGTGCTGTCTCCAGATTCTGGAGCCTGAGGTCCAGGGTGGACGCAGGACAGGGCTGGCTGCCGCCCAGCCACCTGCCCGCTTGCTGGCCACTCCCGAGGCTCCGCTGACCTCCCCGTGGCCCTCCTGTACGTTCTGCTGTACCTGTGTCCACAGGTCCCCTTTCCATAATGACCACAGTCCCGTGGCTGCGGGGCCCTGAGCCAGTGTGACGCATCTTGACCAATCGGTCTGCAAGCACCCTCCTTCAGAGGAGGTCGGAGCCCAGCGGGGGAGGCTGGGAGTCCAGCAAGTCCAGGCGGAGGCAGGTTCAGCGTAGGACAGGTGGTGTTCTCCAGGCCTTGGGGAAGCAGAGGCTGCAGACTCTCAAGGCCGCCTCTGAGTCTCCTCCCGAGACCCTGGCTCCCTGGCTCTGAAGCGGCCAGGTGGGCCCTGAGGCCTCGGGCTGGGTGTGGACACCCGCAGGCCAGCCCCGGAGCCGAGGGGAGCCGGCCTTCCTTGCCTGGCCGTGGAGAGCAGAAAACTCAATTGATTTAGGAGCAATCAGGCTTTGAGCGGAGGCCGTCCTCCCTCCTGATCTCTCGGCATCTCCAGGCAAGAGCCGCGACGGCCAGTGCCCCAGACACGCGCTGCCCGGACCTCGATGGAAGATGATGGCATTTTTCTCGACAGATCATCTCAGAGCCGAGGCGATCACTTGTCTATAGATACGCCAGTTCAGATCTCCTCCCAAACCTGCTTCTAAGGGAAAGCAGGGCTGTCCCCACGGTCCCACGGGGCATGTGATGACCACCACGCACCCCGCCCGCACCCGCAGCGGCACCTTTATTAACTTTAAGCCTTCGACGGTCTCCTGGGAAACAGGGCTTCTCCTCACCTCAGGCCAACCTCCTGCTCCATATAATGAAAACGTTCTGCCGGAGAGAAAGCAGACATTTCTCTGGGAAAACGCAGGAGGGCGGGGGACCCAGATCCGCACCTTCAAACAGAAGCGCTAAGGACCAGTTAGCGCACGCCCCCGGGGCTGCCGTGAGGGGCCAGCCCTGGCTGGGATGCTCGCTTACCCTGTGGCAGGAATGCTGGGAGCCACATCAGTCAGTCAACAAACAGTGAGTGCAGCTCAGGGCATCTGTGCTGGGGGCTGGGTGCTGGGTGCTGCTGGGTGCTGGGTGCTAGGTACTGGGACCCAATCAGGGCGACTCAACTGCAAACTTCCACAGCCAACCCGTGGGAGGGACGACATCCCTTAGCATCCTTCCTAGGCTGATGTAACCTCACCTGCCTCTGCGAAATGGGAATGGGAACATGGCCTTCCAGGAATCGGGAGCAGCCACCAGAAGGACCGGTCACTGCAGAGGCCGCGTGGGGCTCACCCTCCCAGAGGGGCGCACAGAGGTGGACGCCCCATGCCACACACCAACCTGGCCGCGTGAGCCGAGGCTTCCCCAAGGGTCTGCTGATCTGTTATCACACGCGCGAAAGTTTATTGGGAAAATAATTGAAAAAATAAAATAAAACGCAGGCCACACGCGCAGAGACGTTTACTGCGGTATTTACTGAGAACATCGGCCGGAATCTAGACGTCTGAGCTGGAGACCGGCGACGTCCACCAGGCCACGTCGCCGGGATGGAAAGGCGCTGCCATGGGGCGACTGACCTGGCGGCGCAGCTGCACAGGGGTCAGACCCCGGAAGGGACCTGGAACTGAAGAAAACCACACCCGCAGACCAGGGCGATGGTCTCACAGGCGGGAACGCAAAGCGCCCGAGAAGAGGGGCCCCTCACTGGGGTCTGCCCAGGGGCCTTTTCCTAGGATGTCTTGGCCACCGCGTCCTCTTCACATGAGCGGGTCCTGGGTCTGTGCCCACCAGGCACAGGCAGCAGGGCCACCCTGAGCCCTGGGCAAGGCATAGAGCAGATGCAGAGACGGACGCTCAGCGGAAGGTGGCTCGCTGACAGCAGCAACCACTGGGCAGGGATGCCTCCTGCGTGCCGGGCGGGGCCCCCAGGTTGCGTGGACAGCCCCCTTTGTTCCTCATATCCAACCTTGGATGCCATGGCCATTTGTCAGTTGAGAAAGCTGAGGCTCAGAGAGGGCTAGCATCCTGCCCACCATCACACAGCCAGGAAATGGCAGAACCAGGACCTGGACCTATGGATCTCTGCCCAGGGGCCGCCTCACCCCTGTCTGAGGAGAGGTAAAGGCCCTCCTGCCAGATGCCCATCTGAGAATGGCCCTCCCCAGCACCACCGCAAACACAATCCTCCACCGAGGGCCAGCCTCCAAGACCACCAGGCCTGGGGACTCTCAGCAGGGGCTTGAAACACAGGACTTGCTTTTGGGAGCCAAAAAAGAAAACCCAGCAACACAGTGGGTAAAGAGCAGAGCTGTCCACTGGCTGGGCGAGGGACAAGGAGCTTTTCTCTGCAGTGCTTCTGAGAGTTATTTAAGGCCCTCGTGGGAAACCGCGGCGAAGCCAGAGAGACGTGTGTGTGAGGCGCACGGGTGCAGGGGCAGAGAGAAAGGCCGGCTCACTCCCCGAGGAGGCTGCCCAAGGAGGCCGGCCCGTGGAGGCCAGCAGACGCTCACCCCGGGCACCGCGGCGGGCCTGTGAGTCCCGCCGTCGTGGCCACAGCCCTGCCGCTTACCCACCGCTCTGGGGCCGGCCTCCCCCACCTGACCTCATCTCCATCCTGCACCAGGGACGATGCCCGTCCCCATGACACCGGTGGGGAAACCGAGGCCAAGCGGAGGGCCCCGTCAAGGTCACATGGTGAACGGGCAGCCACGTGCTGACCGGTCCAGGCCACGCTTGTAACGCAAGCAACCGAGGGGCGTCCACTCACCGGGGCGTGGCCAGAGCTGCGCGGGGTGCGGGTGCAGCGGCCCCGACGCGCACCCGCCGCTCCTCCGCACACCTGGGGGGCGCCCCGCGCGGACCAGGCGGCAGCGCAGGGTCGGCCCACAGCACGGCGCTCGGGGCGCGGGGAGAGGGGGGCATTCGGCGCTGCCCTGGCCTGGCCACCCCGGCGGCCACGCCCACGGCTGGCACCGCTGACCAAGGTCGCGCAGGGCGAGGTGGGGACTGGGCACTTCGGAGCCAACTCCCGCTGGGGAATGTATGTGCCACTTGTCGCGCTCTGTCCCGGCGGCCGCACAGCACGCCGCCCTGTTCCCCTGGAACCGGAGCCCGCGGCGGCTCCCCGCCTCGTTTCCACGGCTTTCTTCCCGGCGGACACAAGGCCGGCTCAGTTCTGGAGCCCGGAGTGGCTGCCAAGCCCGGTGGAGGGAGAAGGCCTTGAAAAGTCACTTTATAAAACATCCCTGCTGCTGGGGCCAAGCCACGAGGCCTGCGGCGGACTTTCCATTCACCGCACGCCCCACCCAGAGGCGAGGGGCTGGTCACAGCCAGCCTTGTTCTCACCCGCTGGGAGCCCTGGGGAGGGCGATTCACAGGGACAGGCTTCAGAGAGGCCTGGCAGCAGCCCCGGCTCTGGCGTCTTCCTCAGCCTGCTGAGGTCGGCAGCGCCCGCCCGCTGCAAGATGCCCGTTCTCCAGGGCCCTGGTGAGCCAGGAGGGGCCCAGGCCCGGAACTGCAAGGCCCAGAACCAACCGGGTCGCACAGAGAGAGCCTGTGCCTGCAGCCAGCCAAGCCAGGCCACCGAGCCCCTGGAGCAAGGCCAGATGGCAGAGGAAAGGGCCCCGCCAGGTGCCCCCACAGTGCAAAGGACCACAGAGGCTTCAAGACTGCCCATTCACGCATTCACATGCACCTCCTCTGTGCTCGGTGTAACTGCTTCGGACACCAGGAATGAGGTAGTGGCTACAGTCTACACCCTCCTCCACCCAGTTCTCAAAATCCCCACGCTGTCCCCAGCATTTCCCATAATTGAAAGCTGTGTGACCCAGCGCATACCACTTCCCTCTCTGTGCTTCAATGAGGGCTCTCCCAGGGCTCCTGTGAATTATCAGCTGGGAGCTACCAAACTTCTCAGTGGGGCCTGAATGTGACCAAACTGGTTTCCTTCACTTGCAAGCTCAAAGAACTCTGTGCAAGAAATCAGGAAAGGGGGTGGGGGTGGAAAGCAGGTCTGGGAAGGCTGAGGAAGCGCATGAGTCATTGGCTCATCTGGAGAGCAGATGGGGAGACCCTGAAGCCAAGGGGTCCCCGAGGAAGAGAAGTTGTATTCACTACATCCTTCGAATCGGCCCTAGGAGCTGGGGGTCAGGAAGAGAAGCTGTATTCCCCACATCCTTCCAATTGGCCTTAGGAGCTGGGGGTCAGAAGGGACCACAAGGAGGAAGATGCTGAACAGCTAAATGTTAATTCAAGAGAAAAAAGAGGGAGAAAGAGGCCTTTTCTTCTCCTTATTGAGTCGATGTTCATTCAGCACATTATTCTGTGTGCTCAGGACGAGCTAGGCCCTGGGCAGGACAACAGGAAAATACAACCAAAGACCACAAAGGGACATTTCCCACGATCTTCCCATGAGGTTCCTACCGGATCTCAAAAGTTTCTTTACAAATTTTATCCCTTTGCTCTCTTTTTTTCTTCCTTTTTCTTTCTTTCTTCATTAAATGTCTCTGCCTGCTCACTGCCGGTTCCTGGGACTCCTGCTGAGATAGTCACTGTATGAGGTTCAAAGAGCCACATGGCTTTGGGATCCCAGCAGCTCTGCATTCTAATCCAGCCCTGGCTACTTTCTGGCTGTGTGCCCTTGAGCAAGTTACCTGGCCTCTCAGATCCTCAGTCACCTTCCCTGTAAACCAGGAACAACACAGGTTTGTTTTGAAGGAGTCCACTGGATCTTGATTTTTGAAGTACCTCTTGAGCCCAGTATCAGTCTCCTCGTGGCTCAGAAACACTGCTGAGCGCTCACAGAACATCCCTGAGCAGGTCCCCGACTTCCGGCCCCTTTCTGGAAACGCTCCTCCGGTGTGTAGAAAGCTCACCGGATGGGACCACAATATCCTTACTCCGTCCATTTTTAGCTGCTAGAAGGATAAGACGGCGGGGAGGGGGCTCAGAAGCTTCCTGTGACATCGTGGGTCCAGATGCCAGATTGAGACGCACACTGAGATCCCAAATCGGGCTCTGGAACCCAGGCCAAAGAGTCTGCCCGTAATGACACACGGGAAAGCCAGAGAGCCAAGAAGATGCAAATTACACAGACCCTCTTCAGAGGCTCCTTCCAAAAGCCGGCAGAGAGCACAGGGAGACACAGACTCAGCCAGGCCGCCTCCCTCGGAGCTCGAAAGAGTAACAGGTCAAGTTCAAACTTGCAATTTCATTCTATTTTGACGTTTACTGGAAAGCAGAAAATAAGAAGAGGATGTGAGAGGCCAGTGGCCTGAAGACAGGAGGGAGCCAAAATACGGAGAGTCCACCCAAGAAGGGGCCAGCCCCAGCAGCCTGGGGCCTCGCTGTCCCCAGGGTCCTCAGGAACACCTGGTGCACCAGCCAGTTAGCAAGGACAGGAGGGACGCCAACCCTGAACCGCAGTTCCCTGCTCAGCGCCTCTGCCGGGAGAGAGGCAGGCGGGGGCAGAGCTGAGGAAGGCGTCCACTGCTGCTCAGCTGGTTTTGCAGCGAGGTGAGTCCAGCGTGTCCGTGACAGGCCTTCAGTTGCAGACCACAGACCCCTGCTTCCCAGCTGAGGCACAGAAAGGACCTGCGGACGCCTAGCCACCTGCAGGATCCCCGGTACAACCAGAGCCAAGCATGGAGGATCTACCCCAGGGAGGAAGACCCAAGATGTCACAGCTTGTCCATGGCTGCTCCCCAGGACATGCTGCCAGCGCCTGGGCCTCTGCGAACTGCCCCAAAGCCAGCAGGCTCCATGGGCTCAGTGATGGGTAGCTTCCTCCTGTGTGGGATCCAAAAAATGCTGAAGCAAAAGGTGTTTGGGAGCCAGACGTGGCATAGAGGAAACAAACCCAGGTTTGCTAACTGCACGGCTTCCGGCTACTCCATGGATCGCTGTCCATGTTCTAATAAAGAGGCTCTGTCCCTTACCCTGCAGCAAAACTCCTGGGCCCTGGAGTCTACCTGCCTAGCTCTCGGCCCTGCCGTCCAGCCCCTAGGAGCTGGAAGACCTTGGCAGTGTCCTCAGCCCTGTCTGCAGAGTGCAAATCATCACAGCGCCTGGTCACGGCGAGTCACGAGGCTCAACCGAGAGCCTTCAAACCAATCCCTGAAGGCAGCCCTCAACCTGCACAAAAAATCAGCTGCTATTACGGAGGCTGATGATAAAAATTTAAATAATGACATCACAACAGCCTCGCAGGGCGAGCCGGTCTCCTGAGAGAGCGCCCTCGGAACAAAGCGCTGCCTACTTCACGTGGTCGGTCCCTGGTTAATGAATGACATGTCTCCCTTGCTCAGGAATGCCGGCTTGACACCCCACCCGGCTGCTCAGAACGCCCGGTCTCCAAACACTCGCTCACAAGGCACCCCTGTCCTTTCTCCTGATAACCGTGGCCGTGACGAGGAAGCTTCAGGACACTGGATGCAGAAATGTGCTCGGGCAGCAGATGAAGCACTGCTGAGCTGACTCTGGAGGTGGGGGCACTGCGCCCCCGTGAGTGCTCGGGGACATCTGGTCTCTGACAGCGCAGGTCGGATGGTGCCACCGTGGGAGCCCCTGCCTGCCTCACCCCATGAGGATGAACAAATGCCCCGGGGACATGGAGGGGCACAGGGGCACTCCGTGGGTACGTGTGAGTGGACCAGGCGTGCGTGCACACACACACACACACACACACACAAGCACACACATACCAGGGATTCCAGAACCCCAGGTTTAACCCCTCCTGGACTCTACAGCATTCCCCAGTCTCCAGCTAGATCAGAATATAATCCCTGTAAACAGATTAAACACCATGGCAACCAGATGCCAACCAAACACCCAGGGCCAGGGCGGGGGCAGAGTCTCACTCTGAGCTCTGCTTTTGGGGTCGGGGGCGGGGGGGAGAGGAGGCAAAGAGCTTCTTGGGAGCTTAAGACATGGCGGTCCTTTTCTCCTGGGATGGAAGCAGGATGGTCTTGGTCTCCTACACGGGTTCTCCTGCTGGGTCACCAGCCGCCATGTTGAAAGGCGGCCCATTTGGAGGGTGACCTACGGGGACCTCGGGAGCGCTGCCTTCGCAGGCAGGGCACGCCTGCAGCATCGGGAGGGCCTCCAGACCTGCCCAGCCTGCTCCCGCCTTCCTCCCACAGAGGCGCCCGGGCTGCCCCGTGTGGCATGCCGGACGCTCATTTCTGGGGGAGCTGAGAGTGACATTGACATCCCTTCCACACACTGACTCCCGTGCTGTCACTCAAGTAGCTCTGTCAGTGAAGGTCCAGCAGAGCCAGAGCACACGCTCGCTGGTTGTGCCCCTAAGCACCCCTGCTCCTTGGCCCAGCCCCGCACATCCTTGGGCACCCACAGGAAGCCTCCACACACGTAGCAACAATGGGGAGACGCTACACGGTGACATAAAAAGCAACTCTCAGAGGAGTGTGTGGTGGCCTGGCTGAGACCCTGGGGCCACATGGCCCACGTGCATCTGAAGGCCCCTCGGTGCCACCTACTCATCCTGGCCAGCCACTCACCATCAGCACTGCCATGGAGGGCGCAAGTGGCAAGAGGCCATATGTAAATGAGCAGGCGTGGCTATGTGCCAATAAAACTTTATTTACAGAGAGCCGGCAGGCCCGGCTGTCCAGCGGTGGACAGCACAATGCAGCCGTGCGTCTGGAGACCTGGTGGCACAGGCAGCACTGTGCCCTTGCGGGGCTGGCTGGGCGCTCCCTCGACATCTCACACGACCTCTAAGGCCGTGCCATGCTATCGGTGCTCCAAATAAGCACATAAGAAAGAGGTCCCCGAGAAAGAAACTGCATGTGGGAAAATTAATCCATTCAGCTCTTTTGTTTTTCTAGCAAATGAAGGCAGGTGAGCTGCCTGCCCCCTTGAACTTGAGCGTGGAAAGCCTTGGCTAACGCCCAAGGGGATCGGCTGCCTGAAGCAGCTCCGGCCGGGGCTCCCTCGCAGTCCTCAGAGAGCTCTGCTGATCCAGCGCTCGGTCGGCTGTGGACTAGAGGAGATCACCCACCCGTGACTACCAGTCCACTCAACCTGGGGCTGGACAGCGGGCGAAGTTTATTCCAAACAGCACGATATCATCCGGCGGCTTCCCCTCTGACTTGGTGCTATCAAACCTTTAATTTTGGAAAGCGCTACCCGGCTTAGCCCAAACTGGCAAAACCATTGAATTTAGGCGTGTGGAACACAAAAGTGTTTAAATTATGGCTTTTACCCACCCAAACTTCAGTTAATACCAGAGTTACACAGTTAATTTTTTAAACTTTGCATTTTCAAATAATTATAGACTCTACACACTTAATTTTTAAATGAGCCAGCAAGGTATGGCGAATGCTAATTCCTTTTCTTTTTTTTTTTTTTCCTTGCAGTGCTGAGGACGGACCCCAGGGTCTCAGGCATGCCAGGCACGCGCTCCACTGAGCCGCACCCCCGCCCTCTCATGTGAAGTCTTTGGCAACGGAAATTTGCTAGGCTATTATTGGCAATAATGGCTCAATACGTGAAGAAGTTTTCAACTTAAAAATCCAAACTGTTGCATCATTTTATTCTTAGAACAATCCCAGGATTGGGTAGGATAAAGAGATTTGCTCTCATCTTATAGGTGAAAAAATAGAGGCTCAGAGAGGGTACCCGTGACCTGCCAGGGGTCACAGCTAAGAAAGTGGCAGAGAGGAGGTTGCAAACCAGGCCTGCTTGCCTCTGGAACACTTCAAGAGCACAGCAACTCCTTTCCAGTTATAACTAATATGTAACATCTCTTTGCAAAGTTTTGCACTGTCCAAAAGCATCAAAGCATTAATGTGCCTGGCTAATTATTTGGATTTTTTTTTTTTTTTTTTGAGACGAGAGCAGCAAATAATGTCACTGTGTGTGTGTGTGTGCTTGTTATTTGTTAAATCCTATGTCTAAAAGGAGGCTAACATCCAAAATAACCCCAGGGCTTGGCTGGCAAGCACACGTCAACCAAAACCATCAATCTGCTGTCTAAATCGGCCTCCATTTCCACAACGGGATTTTTCTTTGCAGACTCAATAAAACACTCTTCAGATTTAAATGCAAGGGTGGGAGGTGAGTAGGTCAAGCCAGGTCCCCTCGCCTCTGGCCCACATTGAACCCGAGGCCCTGAATCTTGATCCTTCCAAAAGGTACACATCTTGCCCCGTCAGAACTGTGAATCCCACTGGATCATTTTCACTTTGTAAACTGGTTCCCTAGGTAGAGCAACCTTTCAGGTGGAACACGAGGAGCCGTCCCCAGGTCTCAGCAGGTCCTTTTGCAAACTCCATGGGGACCTGGGTGACACTGGCTCAAGCTGCCTCTTCCTAACAAGAGAGGGCCAGGCTGGCCTCAGTCTTAGTACTGTGCTGAACCCGTCCACCCAGCCTGTGGGCACCTGGACAGCCTTCTTCCTGTCCTTCCTCTGAGAAGCCAACATATACAACTTGGTCCAGAAAAGAGCTGTGCTCAAACCCGGGCTCTACGAATTCCTGTGACTTTGGGAAAGTGGCTAAACTTCTCTGGGTCTGTCTCCTGCCGGAGCTGTGTATTTATACTGACGCATGTTAGCAGAAAACAGGCTTCATTAACAGCATGGTGTCGTGGACGCTCTGACAGGTTCAGCCTAAGCAAAACCTGAGCAGATTCAAAGAAAAACTACTAAGTTACCACTGCTGGGGAAAAGTCAGGCAGACGCCGTAGAAACACCAAAGAAGGAAGACTCGTGGAGACCCCTCCCTGCACAGCACAGTGGGTATGGACAGCATCCCCGCATACAGTAGGTGCTAAATAAGTGTCTGCTCCCGCCGCCCTGGGGCCCTTCTGGGTCTTCTACCTCCACACTCGGAAGGCCCCAGCTTAGGGGTCTGACCAAGGCGCTGCAGCTGGAGGCAATCCCTGAACCCTGGGGACCTTCATCCTGGCCTGGGTGACGAGGAGGTACAGTCCCCAGCTGGGTGGGCCATGGCTTATGTCAGCCCCTCCTAGACAGCAGGATGGCCTCCCTGCAGGGTTCGCCATTCCCAGTCCGCACAGGCAGCACTGCCCTGTCTGCTTGTTCAAGTCCCCACTGTCACCGGATGGGATTTACATGCATGGCAGTGTGGAGGCCAGGGTGGAGGCCAGGGTGGAGGCTCGTCACCGTGTCTATATATTTTAAGAGCCAAGAAGCCATTTTTCCTGGACCTACGGACTATCCAGGACACCAGACAGCTCCGCTCCAGATGCCAGCAGGCACTGGACACTGGGGCCAAGTCCACCGGGCAGTGGGTGGGTTTTGGACCCACGGACAAAGAATTCTCAAACCTCTACACAGCAACACAACAGTTCAGTTCCCAGAGAGTAAAGCCCACCGCTGAGTGTGGGCCACCCCAGCCCAGATTTGAAAGAAGACTTTGTTCATGGCTCACAGGAGACCTAACCCGAGGGGGTCCCCAACCCTCAGCCCTTCCACCCCAGGTGCGCTGTGGCTCCAGACCCCCAGCGCTCTCCCCAGGCACACAGTCTGTCTGGGGGCTGCTCCCCAGGCGAGGACCACCCTCCTGCCCTACTCAACCCAGAGAGCTGAAGCACGTCCTCCAAACGCAGCTAGACCCGCACCCTCAGGAAGCCCCTCAGCCTCTGCGTGACCTCTGCGGGGCTGCTCCTTCCTGCCGGCCTCCTGTGGCCTGTCCTGGGGCAGCATCGCCTGCTCCCGATCATCAGGTGAGGACGGAGAGGGATGAAGGCTGGCGCCCCGGAGGGCAGCACTGCACAGGTAATAAGGCCTTGGGATGCCCCTCAACGAGGAGGGAGACCAATCCCTGCCCTTGGGGTGTCCCTCCTAGATGCAGGGGGGCAGGGGCACACACTAGAGTGCCGTAGATGGCGGTCACTGCCGTGACTGCAGCCAGGCCTCGGGCAGAGCAGGGAGTGGCATAGGCAGCCAGTGGGCACGTGTGGTTTTGTAAATAAAGTTTTATTGAAACACGGCCAGGCACAGTTCTTTTCACGTTATCCATAGCAACTTTTGAGCAGCAATGGCAGAGCAGAGTAGCGACCCCATAAGGCCCACATGCCTCAAATAATCACTATCCTGTGTTTCACAGGAAGCATCTGCAGACGCCTAGCACGGGGAGTGAGGGGACTTTCAGTAGGGTGGGACTTTCAGGAGGGTGGACAGAGAAGGTCACTCTCAGAAGATGGCCAGAATGATGAGAAGGCGTTAGTCTTGAAAATATTTTAGGTAAAAAGTTCCGGAAAGAAAGAAGAGTGAGTGCAAAGGTCCTGGGGTAGGTTCAGCCTGGGAGCACTCCAGAGAGTCTCTGGAGAAGAGAAGGCCAGTGCAGTTTCCACATAATTCAGCAGCAACAGGCACCGCACGAGGCCCCACCATGGACGCATGAGGTGAAGCCTCACAGGCCATGGTGAGCTTCCTCCTCACAATCTCAGGAACAATTCTGAAAGACAGGAAGGTTTTCTCAGGTGGTGACGCACCTCCACTTAGGAGGAGGGGCTGGCAGAACCCTCAGAACCGAGTCTCCTGGCCTGCCCTCCCAGCACAGCCTCCCCAGCACTGCCCGGGCCTCCAGGGCTCAGTCAAAAGGCTCCTTCTAGAATCCACCAAGCGGCTGGCCACACCCACGTCTCCACCCACACTATTATTTTTATTTAGAAAGACTCGCTGTTTCTTTTCTTACCTCCAGTGCTTGGAAAAGAACTCCGAGTTCACTTTGAAATCACAGGTTTCATATACAAGCTCTACATATTTCCCTTAAATACCATAAATACGGTTTTTAAAATGTTCACCTGTCTACCACCTAAAATCATCACAGCGACGCTCCAGAACATGACTGTCAGATCTCAAAGCTGCTGGGGCCTCTTAACCCCAGCCCACCGTCAACACCCCGCATCCCAGTGCTGGGCAGGCCAGGGTCATTCTCGAGGGTGGGTGAGGACAGCTTGGGGACACAGGACCCGCTCTGGGGTCGGACGGAACTCACCCTGACCCTCGTCCCCGCTGGTGCCCCTGTGGCCAGTGAATCCTTGAGGACCTCAGACTCCTCCTTCGTGGAATGAAGCCGGCCACGCGGGGCTGATGCAAGAGTTCAGAGAGGGACATTGTCTGGCCCCCGTCCTGACACACAGCACATGCCCCATAAATCACCGCGGCCTGAATGCAGATGTATGATCACTGACATCGTCGGTATGCACAGACATGTCCTCTGACCTCTCACCAAGTGCTCCACGAATCTCCTGCTGTTGATGCAGCTGAGCCCCGGGGACCTCACAGCCCCCTGCCCGTCACCCTGAGGTCCTCACTACCCAGGGCCTTCGGGGGCTGCTCGGCAGGGTGGCAGTTTTCCACCGGCTTCACCAAACGAGGTCCCTTTTTGGACTCTCCTTTTATTTTCTGTTTCCAGAAGGCTCCCAATGAACAAGCTTTCAAAGAGGAGGAGGAAAGAAATTGCAGCCGGCAATGTGCCTTACTCTGGTGCCTGCTGAGCGGGGAGGCAGCTATTCCAGACTCAATCAGCTACCTGCGGGTCACTGGCTGAAATCCCTCCCTGCAGGGAGCAGGGGAGTGGGACAGTCGGAAGCTTCCAGAGTGGCCTGGGGCCCCGGGACCTCCGACCTCCCCCGAGAGAGGAGCCGACGTTCTCAGGAGCACCCCCCTTAAAAAAGTGCCGCCTCTCACCTGACTCTGCGGGAGGAAAGTGGCATGTGCGGCCACCTAGAAGTAATGCCCGGCAGGTTGTGAGGTCCAGACTGTCCCTAACCACAGACGGTCCCAAATCCACTTGGCCCTGGTCCCCGAGAGCTTCATTCAAGAAAACAGCAGCCTTTCCTCCCTCGGCACCAGCAAAGCCAGGTGACAGGAAGGCAGCCACCAGGCCCGCTGGGTTGGCGGCAAGAAGAGTGGTGGCCACCAAGTCGCTGGGTGGGACAGTCCATGGGACGATCGCGGGGGGCTGACTGCAGGCCTCGAGGGCACGGGCCTGTTCCCTCCACGTCCTGCAGGTCACGGGGCCCGTGGGAAACACAGCCGGGCGCTGGGACGATGGGCCTGGGGCTCCGGATGACCCCCTTCTCGGGGTGTGTGGGAGGCGGGCACAGAGGCCCAGTGGAGCAGGTGGCCCTGCGGGGGCGGGAGCATGGAACCCCCAGGACACAAGAGCACACAGCAGGAACTGGGGATCTGCTCTCCTGCCTGACACTGGGGCTGGACCACCAGCCACTTTCCCCAGCTGCGCTGGGACCCAGCACACAGGCCCCCCTGGTCTCAGGCCTCGGGACGGGGACCAGCTCTCCTGGGTCTCCTGGCACACAGGGGCTTCCTGGCTTCCACAGCCGCGTGAGCCAGTTCCCACGATGGCCCTCTCTCCCTCTAGACAGATACGGGTGGGGTCACTCGCACACTCCATCACCTCCGGGGACCCTGCAGGGCACGGGTTCCAGGACCCTCCATGGCTATCCCTTACCCAAAACAGCCACAGCATCTGCAGATGCCCCGCACACAGCAGCCCCAGGCCCTCGACCACCCCAGAGGACGCCGAAGTCCTCCTACGATGTCCGCGCTGTGTGAACAGTTGTTCTCCTGGACTGTTTACTGACAAGGAAAAGAAAAACCGGAATCATCCAACGTAGATGGTAACAAAGGCAAAATGGGTGGAGTTAAACGAGAAAAAGCCAACCAACTAAAAATACACTAAAAATAGACAACGCCGGCTGCAGAGCAGGGGTGGCGGAGCTGGCTGCAAAGCTACAGCAATAGCACGCTGGGCTCCGCAGGCCGTCAGGTCCCTGTGGAATCTGCCCCCTCCTCCAGCTGCAGGGCCAGGTGGCCACAGACCACACAGAACCTAAAGGGCGTGGCTGGATTCCAATAAAACTTTATTTATAAAAACAGGCAGCGGGCTAGATTTGGCCCTCCGGAGCTCATTCTGCTGCCCCCTGATTCAGGGCAGAGCTTCTCTGACTTCCACGTGTCAAAACAACATCCGGGGTGGCCTTAGGGCACAGACCCTGGTTTGGCAGGTCTGGGGCGGGGCCTTGCTAACAAGCTCTCAGAGGAGGCTCAGGCCGCAGGCCCAAGGAGCACACTGGGAGCGTGGAGAGAAAACACTGAAAGAAGCAAAGGAGGAGGAAAAACCTGAAAAGTTTCTAAACCTACCCACACCCCAATTTAAGAAGCACTTAGCCGAATGCAATATAGAAAACTAATTTATTTTCTCATCACCATGGAAAAGAGTTATGCAATTTAAGTCCATCTTCAAAAGTGGAATACCATGTCATTGGCCATCGAGGAGGGAGTTCACTATCATTATCAGAAGGCAAAACGCTACCCCGTGTTTAAGCACTGCTGTGCATTTTCTAGCAAGCAGTTAACAGCAACAGATAGCAATCAATGCAGGTAATGAATCCATTTGAAGGCAGGCCATGGATGGTAAATCACATTGTCCAATAAAGCCGCTAAATTAGCAACAGTATGACCCAGAGCACTTCTGGCTAAAGCGAGTCCACTTCTGGCTAAAGCAACAGACAGCAGGGAAGTGTGGCGAGCAAGACCAGCCAGGGGGATGGAGAAGGAGCCCAGGTCCCGGAGGCCCCTGGGGCCTGGGAGCTCTGGAGGACGCTGGGGAAGCTCAGACGTGGGAAGTGAGGTTGAGGTTCTTGCAGCATGTCACCAAGAAGCGGACGAGGGACTGTTTCCCCACAGGCAGGTGCCAACTTTTGGATTTCACAGGCAGAAGTCTCTGATAAACCTCTCCACTATTTAGCTTACGGGAAGATCAAAAGTGGATGGTTCCACCCATGCACTGCTTGTGGGGCTGACACTGCCACTCTGGAAAACAGTCTGGTGATTTTTTTTAATAAAAAGGTCAATATAAATTTGCCATATGACCTGACAATTCCAGCCCCTTACCCAAGAGAAATGAAGACATGTCCACGGGTAAACTCCTGCGCACCGGCTCGCCACGGCCAGAGAGTGGACAGCCCAAGTGTCCATCAAGTGGCAATGGATGAATCCAATATGGCACACCCTGAGGGTGGGATGTGCCCCGGCTTCCAGAACGTCATGCTGACTGGGAGAGTCAAGGGTGGGGACCTGGGGCAGCACAGTGACCCTGGGTATCGGGGAGCCGGGCCAGGTGGCCACGCCCACCAGGGACAGCAGGAGCCTTGCCCAGGAAGCCTTGGGGTCTGAAGGATGGAACTGGGCTCCAGCTGGTGGCTGGACAGCGTCCCTTTGTCCCCCAGAGGTGTTTGGATGAGGACTAGCTTCACGCCCAGAGGCCTGGTCCCCTCTGTCTCTCTTTTCATTGAAAAAGAAAATACCTAAGATACTAGAGAATACAGTGAAACCTCAACTCCATTTCTCTGCCCCTTTTTTTTTCTCTGTCTTTCCGAGCGCAAGGCTGGCTGAGCTTATCAAGGGCCAGCAAACTACATCTTAGCTCTGATCCTTTCGAGAAATCCATTTGGCGCCTTTAACATTTCATTTGGCAGATTGAATTTCGGACATGTATTTATTGGGGCTGGGTTTGCCCTTAACAGAGTATTGCATAAATCCCATTACAGGATCCACTTTAGCGTGTTTGGGGTTTTCTAAGCCAGGGCTTTATCCAAGTGGACAGCCCTGGCATGACCTGGCCCGGCTCACACACGCCTCCTCCCCGCCCCAGCCTGGGAGGACTCTCTCTGTCACCATCAATGTCAAGCGGAGTTCAAGGGGACAGTATTCTGGACACATCCCAGAACGAGGTATGTCCCAGCCTCAAAGGAGAGGTGACAGCATGTCACGGCATCCCCAGGGGTCCAGGGGTCCCCTTCCAAGACCCCTCACCCTCTTTCTGGCAACCAAGAAGGTCTGTTCACAGCACAGTGCTGTTCAATATTAAGCATCCAACAGTAAGGATGCGTTTCTTCTGAAAACCAAAACATTATGAAGAACAGTGGGAGAAAAGAACAAGGAAGCACAGAAGATCTGGGTTAGCGAGGCTCTGTAAGCTGGGTCCCTGTAGCCCGTGGCTTAATCATCTTATAAAATGGAATTAGCAAGCCTGACGCAAATGAAGGGGCTGCAGGGGCCCTGCCCAGCTCACAGTAGGCGCTCAGTGCTGCCCGGCCCCGACCTTCACTGCACACACTTGGGTCTTTGCTCCCTCTGGGCAGGCAGCCAGGCGGATGCTCCGGGCTTCCCCTGGGGAGGGAGCTCAGGGTCCAGCAAGGCCCACCCGACGTGATGCGGGGACCCACCACGAGGGCTGGGGTCACCTGCAGCACCCCAGGACCTGTCCTGGAGACACACAAACTCGCCAGCCACCAACTTCTCACAGAGACTCTGGGGCGGAAGTGCAGGGCCAGTGACTGCCAGAGGGTTGTGTCCAGAACCCCCCGTCAAGCTACAGGAACCAGACCTGGCCTTCCAGAAACTTCTCTCTCCAAGGCACAGTCCCTCCAGAGGCCGGCACCTCAACGCCTTCTTCTACCACACAAGTGAGCTATTAAACCGGAAGCCACAGCTTCTGTGAGGGAAGAAGCCACAGGACCGGGGTCCGGCTGTCCCAGGCTCTCTGCCCGTGACAAGGCGGCCGTGGGTTTGAACACCTAAGACTGGCCTCAGCGCTTCAGAGGTGAACAGGATGGAATCTCAGGAGTCTTCACTGATTCACTCAACCAACATCTACAAAGGCCCTACTACGTGCCAGAGTCCAGCCCAGGCAGAAGGGGATCCAGTGCACTAAAGGCCCAGTGCCCTTGTGCCAGGGCCTAATGCTCTGAAGCAGCTCTTAGTGACTCCATTTTCTTCCTGTCGCACTTGCCCGTGAGCCAGTGGACCAGGGCCGTGCACCTCCGGGATGACTTCTATGTGCCACGGGCAGCAAGAGACGCGCGTGTGACTCCACTTACTCCCGACTCAGAAAGGAGGACGTGGAGGCTCAGAGAGGTGAGGCGACCTGCCTGAGCTCACACAGAGAGGAAGAGGTGGAGGGATCCACACCCAGGCTGTCTGGCCCCAGAGTCTCAAAACCACCGCACCACTTCCAAGTGTTCTACTGTGATCTCAGAAGCCCTGTTCCCGGGCCTGGTGGTCAGCACGGAGTAGGGACCACATCAGTGTTGGCCAAATTCAAGTCGATCGTTTAACTTAAAGTCACTGCAATCACGTTCAGCTTTTAGGCTGCGGGCGAGGAACGAGGTCATTCTATAAAAATGGAAAGCAGAGTCTTGCCCTGAGGAGTTTCCTGGAGTCAGGGACAGGAGTGCAGAGAGGAAGCTACTTCCAGTGACAGCTAAGACGTGGCCTTGATACATTATGATTAAGTGAGATGCACTGGAGGCCAGGGTGGTGGTGCATACCTGTAATCCCAGGGAGGCTGGGGCAGGAGGATCACAAGTTTGAGGCCAGCCTCAGCAGCTTAGTGAGGCCCTAAGAATCTTAGCAAGACCCTGTGACAAAGTAAAATATAAAAAGGGCTTTGGATGTGACTCTGGGGTTAAACAACCCTGGGTTCAGTGCCCAATACCAAAAAAGAGAGAGAGAGAGACTGGAGAACGATGTGACAGGTCAGAAATACCATTAAATCTCCACGGCACTCACTTGCTTTCCTCTGGGAAACCAACGCTCCTGCTGAGTTCACAAGGTAGAAGAGCAGGGTCTTACCCAGCTGCCCGGGTCACCCAGGGAAGAGAGAAATCAAGACACCTGCACTCACTCTGTTGCACACGTGCTCCCAGGGAGAACATCCAGCAGGCCATGCGTGCAAAATGGAGGATAATAACTGCAAGGGCTGACCTTCTGTGCACCCAGGGCGGGGGGGGCAGGCCCACGCAGATAATCTTCCCGCATTATCTCATTTAATCCTGGCAAGACCCTTCCGTGGCAGGCAAAGAGTTCAGGTTGCATTTTACAGACAGGAAAACCGAGTGGAGCCAAGCTCTGTCAGCGTGGACCATCCTGGGAGGGTGCCCAGTCCTTAGGTTACATCTTGCAACATTTTGTGCAAAGAACACCAAAGATGATGCCAAGTTAAAAAAAAATAATAATCATAATAAAAATCACAGAGCATGCTTGCCCGTATCTGAACATCCTAGACCCAGAGCCTGGGGATCTAGAACCGTCTGGTCTGCCCCGGAAACCCACTCTCCAAACCCAGCATCCTCGGTCTCCAACCACACTGGGCTCTGCAGAAACGAGACAAGAAGGCATCTGGGGACGGGCGATCTTTATCTGTACCAAATGTTTCCTGGAGCCACCCCAGGAAACCGTCCCACGTTAGGTCAACATGCACGATGTCACCCACAGCTGCCTGGCATGTGCTTCGCGCTCCACATTGCAACACTTGGAATGAAGGGCTCAGAGCACCAGGCTGCCAATGCCACCAGGCCCAACAGGCAGGCAGCCTGCCTCTCAGGGAGCCGTTGCCTAGGGCAGGAGGAGAGGCGAAGAGGAATCGGGGCCCCTCCGAGTACCATCTCCAGGTGCCAGTGACAGAAAAGTCGTTCCTGGGGGCAGAAGGACCTTTCGGAAGTGTGCAGATCATAAATCTGGTGAGTTTTTAAAAACGCAGTGAAGTGCACTTTCCTGGACCCTGACATCATTTCCCCGGGGCCCAATCATGACACTGGCAACAAGGGGGCCGAGGGCTGGTCTCCGCCTGGCGCAGCAGCCACCTCAAAGGACCCACGCACACTTGCAACGGAATTCTTGAGGTCTGCAGAGGAACCAGAATCACAAACCATCAGAGCGGGGAAAACCCTCTGACCAGATGTCAAATGGAACATTCGGGGAAAAGGGTTAGCAGAACAGAACCAGCGGAAGACCTTTCCACCGCGGAAGAGGAAAGGCGCAGGCTCCAACACTACGGGGGGCTCCCCAGTGGTCACAGGGGCGGAAGAGCTAACCGGATCAGCTACTCTGGAACTGCTGCAGGGAGGCGCTAGGGGCTGGAGGGAGGCTGCCTGTCCGGACCAGAAGACAGTGGTGAGGATGGGCTTCAGCTTGGACGGTGACAGGTCCCAGCACTCTCGTATCCGTCTCTTGGTGATGGTGATGATAAGACAGAGTGACCACTACACCTTTGCTCCACCACAAGACTTCACTGCACGGGACACCAATGTCCTTCCTGGCTACACAGACAGCTGAGTGTGTGTGGCCAAGGCAACTGCAGAGTGGAGACCGGGTTTCACACACACACATGCTCCACAGACCTGCAGTGTAGACGCTGGTGGTGGGGACTCTTGAGTCAGACTCCCTGGGCTCATGTCCCAGCTTAACGGCTGACCTACTGGGTGGTCTCGAGCTAGCTGCTTACCCTCCAGGAGTCCGTTTTCTCCTCCATGAAATAAGGAGAGTACACTGACCCTAGTGCAGGGAGGTGTCATGAGGATAAAACAAGATGCGGCACGTGTCTCTTCAGTGTGAAGCCTGGTGTAAACAGAGCACTCGAGACACACAGGGTGTGACCACCCCCACCATCGTCACTGCCCACCCAGCTGAAGGTGAGTGAGCCTCTGGTCCAGGTCAGGTATGGCAAACACCCGGCTCGCTCACACCACCTCTCCCCCCTGCGTCCACTGCAGGCATGGCTAGCTGATCACAGAACTTGCCTCTGAACCCAGGGGCAGCCTCAGAATCTCCCACCAGTCATCCCCATCCATCAGAGTTGACAGATGGGTTAGAGAAATCTGTTTTCCTGCTCTCTAGAATCTCACCAGAAACCGGAAAAAAACAGCCATTCCCAGGGAAACAGGCAACTCTTGTCTGAGGGTTGAAAAGGGAAAATCCTAAATTAGTCATCCCTCCAAAGGCCTTCATAATTTCTTTGGCATACCTGTGTAAATCTTATGCTATTAGTTACGCAGTGTTTACTTGAATAGATTATTTAAAAGAGAAATGTACAACTCTACCCTAAGAGAAAAACGGGTTGGCACACGCCACAACCAGAAGATAATGTGGGAAGGGAAAGGAAGGAGGGAGGGAGGCAGGGAGGGAGGCAGGGAGGAGAAAACAGGAAGGAGGGTAGGAGAGAAGAAGGAAGGAAGCAAGGAAGGAGAAACCACAGCTCTGTCTACCAGCTTGAATGCAGAATGAACCCATAATTTCTGTTATCTTTTCTGATTAAAGAAACACATGTTCACTGCAGAAAATATGGAAAACAAAGGTCTGGGAGAGATGCTGAGCCGGAGGCCCTGCCTGTCACTCACACGGTCAGTGTGAACAGCGAGACCAGAAGAGCTCTCAGAGGCCTTAAGCCCCCCAGAGCCAAGTTCGAATCCTGCCTCTGCCCCCACCAGCTGTGCAGCCTGGAAGTAGAACCAGGTCCTTACCTCCTCCTGAGAACCGGGATGCAGTGTCCACTGAGGGTCAGGTGCACTTGCATCTAAGCGGTTAGCGCGGCCTGTGATTGCCCTGTAAAACCTGGCTTCCTGTGCCTTACCCGCTTGGCCTGCTGCTCCCTGCTGTGATCTGCAACAACCCAGGCTGGGAACACTCTGGGGGCTCAGCGCAGGTGGGTCTCACCCTTTGGCATCAGGGCAGTTGACATGGCAGGGGCATTTACAGCAAAGGTGACGTAAGGAGAAAAGGCTGAGTTCCAACATGTGCTAACAGTGTGGCTTGTGGGAATGACAGTCGGGCTGTGGGTGTGGCAGTGGGCATGAGGATGCGTGTGGGCGTGGCTAAGGCTGTGGGCGAGATGCAAGTGTGGGCGTGGCTAAGGATGTGGGCGTGGCTGAGGCTGTGGGACTGCTGCGTGTGTGGGCGTGGCTACAGATGTGGGCGTGGCACTTACCCTCCTGTGAAATGAGCTCCTGCCAGGCTGCTTCTCTTAATGGCAGGAGATGGCACAGCTAGGGACATGGAATCACGCCAGGCACACAGTAAAACAAATAAATACTACATATATTGGTTAAGTTATTATTATTGATGGTTATTATCACTATTGTTTCTTCATTCATGAGTGGAGACAGAAAAGTTCAAGGGATAAACTTGGCACAGAGAAAGTTTCTGTTTAGTTCAGAACAGAACATTATCCATAGTAATGTCAAAACAAGAAAAAAAATTGAATTAGTTGCCAATATCTACCTGGGATTATACTAAACATGCAAATTTCTGGTTCTTTTTAAAACATAAAGGCAGATGACCTCGGCCTGGTTCTCTTCCAGTCACACGCAGGGGAGCCCAGGGGCCTCGGTGCCCTGCCTGCCACAGGCCTCACCCTTCCCTACTGCCCCACACTCATTCCACAGCACACGCCTACTCCAGCCCAAGGGCATCAGCAGTTTTGACCCTTGCTTCAATTCCTTAAGTCCCGCCTTCATTCGAAATCCCTGAACTTTTTTTGGGGAACTATTCTTCTTCTTCTTTTTTTTTTTAATATCAAGTACTCAAAGTAGCAATGACAAGAATAGATAATGAATAAGATTAAGTATCCCCTCAGGAAATCCTCAGCTACATTAAGTGCCAGATAATGGACAAGGATAAAGATAGGATCACATGGAAAAGAGGACAGCGACCCAGCAGTCTGCAATGGACTCCGCACGTGATTCAAAAAAGAGCTGCCAGAATCCAAGGATCAAAAGTTTTAAAATTTGTTTGGCCCTCCCCCTCTGTGACAGTTAAATTTTACTTGTCGACCAGGCCAGGAGGTGCTCAGATATTTGATCCAACTCGACTCTGGGTGTGTCCGTGAGGGTGTCTCTGGATAAGATTAACACGGGAAGGTTAGTAAATGCTCCTTTGCTGAGTGAGGCAGACAACAGCCTCTCTTAATGTGGTAGGTTCCTCCTAATCAGTGGAAGGTCTCCGTGGAGCAAAAAGGATGCCCACCCTCAGGTGAGGGCAGCTGCTTCTGCCTGGGGGCTTGATCTGGAGCACTAGTCTTTTCCTGCCTTTGGACTAAGCCCTTCCCAGAGCTTGAGGCTGGAATTCTTCACCCCGCTCTCCTAGGTCTCCTGCAGGCCGAGTGCAGACCTTGTACTTGTCAGCCTCTATAACGCCATGATGCACACGCCCCACGGGTTCTGCTTCTCTGGAGAACCCTGACCAGAGACGTGTTATCAAGCTGACAGTTATCAAATTGATGTCATCAAAGCCCAGAACCAGTGGAGGATCAGAACCGAAGAACCACCGGTTGCCCCTCCCTTCCTGCAAACTGTCATTTCACGGGAGAGGCCCAATTGGCTGGAGGCTGGCTCATCAGCGCTCTGGGCTGGCTGGAGCGTCCGGTTCTCATCCTGAGGTCCGCGCTGCGGCTCCTCAGTGGGCTTGCAGTTCTCCTACCCTGAAGCCCAGGGCAGGTCCCCAGGGAATGCTCACCTTAGCGGCTCTCCGCTGCTTCTCTGCACCCTCAGTCTCTCCAAGGGCAGAAGAGAGCAAGACCACCTCATCCCCTCTACGATGAGTGACGCCAGGGTTTCGCCCTCTTCCCAGACTCGACACAATCGCCTTACGGGGCACTCGCACGTTCCGCCCCCCAAGTTCATCTCCCGAGTGCTGCTCAGTGAACACGTGTTACTCAGCAGAGCCAATACAAGGTGCTGATCCATTCCAAACTCATTCTGTGGCAAGTGGTTTAGCTCAGAGTCACAGACCAGGAGCCCTGGAGCCAGACCCCACTGCCAATCTCAGCCCAGTCTGGGCGAGGACCTGAAACGCTCGTAAAATGGGTGCGATGGAGGCAGCTACCTCCTCACAGGTTGCAAGGATACAACACCTAACTTGCCAGGCGTGGTGGCGAACACCTATAATCTCAAGAGACTTGGGAGGCTCAGGCAGGAGGATCACGAGTTCAAAGCCAGCCTCAGCGCTTTAGTGAGGCCCTAAGCAACTTAGCAAGACCTGGCCTCAAAATAAAACATAAAAAGGGCTGGGGATGTGGCTCAGTAGTTAAGCACCCCTGGGTTCAATCCCCAGTACCAAAAAAACAAAAAAGACACTTAATTCAAGAGTTAATTCAAGGGTTTAACATATGCTCGGCAAATAGATAACACTCATTAAGTGCTTGCTGCCACAGTTATTGTTGGTGTTTTATAGTATTCATCTATTGTATTTAAATCTCATAGTAATGTGTAGCCTTTTGTAATGTGGAGAGCACAAACAGTTTTTAATAATGTCGTACATGAAACAAAGTTTCATGGCACAGAGATTTTGCTTTGTAGCACTCAAAAATATTCTTACTTTTGGATTTTGGATTTTTGGAATTAGGAAAGCTCAACCTTAAAATGAGGCCCCGATCCCAAGGTCTTCGCTGATCCAGGGAAAAGTCAGGCATCAGGTTAACACACACCCAGCGCAAGGCTTCTCGGAAGGTGGTGCGCTCCACAAAGGGAAGGAGGCGGCTCTCAAGGAGAGGCCGAGAGGAGCCGGGAGGAGTGGGGCAGCCTCCAGGGAGGCAGGAGGCCCTGGGCTCCAAGCTCCTCCAGTGCTGGGTCGGGCAGACCTGAGGCTGCTCATCTCCTGTCTATTCATAATGAAGGACTCAAAGTCACTGAGAAAAAAGGCTCAGGAAGAAACAAGACACTCCTCATCTTCAAAAATTGAAAAATAAAAATAAAGAAGTTCCTCCATACAGTGTCCCTATTTTGTCCCTGACAGCTAGATCAGAACTCAGAACCTGTCCTGCTTCATCATGGGAGGTGCACTTTCCGAACCTCGGGGTCAGGCCGCCCAATCTCGGGGCGCACAGTGGAGGGTCTCTGGATTGCATGCAGTCCAGAGGGAACCAGGCAGGTGAAGCTGCACAGGAAATCTGGCGGCACTGTGTAGTTGTGGGAGCACAGGTGCCGAGCCAGCTGCCTTGTCTGGATCTCAGCTCTGCTGCATCCTAGCTGGGCAAACCTGAGAAAGTTCCTCAGCCTCTCTGTGCCACGGTTTCCTCCTCAGTACAATGGACATGGTAAGAGCACTTCCTGGAGAGGATGCTGGCGGCGAACTGCGCTGCTGAACACCCCCCAGGCAAGCCGGGCACGCGTACGTGTTCAGTGAACGCGCAGCGATGACTCGTCTGGACTCTGAGACGGGACGTCTCACTGCTCAGTGCCCAACACCAGAAGCAGAGCAGAGGAAGGGGTCAGGAAGCCTGGGTTCTAGTCCCCGTGGCAACTGCGAGGTGCAGAAGGCCGCGCCGTCTCCTCCCCTGCAGGAGGCGCGAGCCCTTCTCCCTCTTCCCTGACGTACACCAGCTCCCACTCCAGCCACCGAGAGTTCCAGACAGGCGCTCGTACTTCCCGCGCCCAGCCCTGCCGGATCTGAGACCTCCTTCCCACAGGGGCTCCCAGCACTGGTGTGGACGAGGACCACTCAGAGACACACGGGGCCCCAGACCCCGCGTGACCCCAGGACCCTGCACTGGTCAGGTTCCAGGGTGACCCGGGTCCCACTGTGGGGGACAGGTGTCCAGGGCAACCCAGACCTTCCGCCAAGACGCAGAGGCTCCAAGGGGTCAAGGCCCTTGGCCAAGGTCACGGGCAGTCAAGTGACAGAGGGGAGTGTGATTGGGCCCTGGACCCTGGGTTGGGTGCCCTCTCTGCATGGAGGGCCAGGGGCCAGGCGAGGGCCTGGGCCTCCTATTCCACCCATTCCTCACAGCTGTGTGATCTCGGAGCCTCTTTTCCAGGAAGAGTGTGGTAATCTGACCCGGGCACACCGAGTGACGGGCACACCAGGAAAGCCAGCCCTCCCAGCTCCCTGAGCACCTGTCGCTTCTTGGCACTGGGATGCCTGACCTCTCCCCGCAGCGCCGCACTCAGCACGCGGTAAACTGAGCACACTCGGCCGTCCTGGGGCACTGCCCACAGAGCCGCCCTCCTGCGGAGCTGTATCTGCTGTCCGCCAGCTCCCCACGACCTTGGCCACCACCCTCCGACCCTGGTCGCGGCACCTGCTTAGCCGTGGACCCGAGGGGCTGAATGGAGGCAGCGAAAGACAGACGTCAGAGGCTGCGGCGGCAAACCACCCCTCAGCACGGGTGGCAGGTCACCCGTCGTCCCTCACCTGTTGACCTCCGAGGCCCCGGGTCCAGCTCCTTCACTCCACCCGATCTCCTGCCCCAAAGCCAGAGCGAGCTTCCAGGTCATGTGCTTATCTGGAAATCATTTCTGGTTTAAGTGGCAGAAGAAAGTGCCAGAGGGCGGCTCTGTCCCGGTCACCCGACTCCGCGAAGGTCCACACCCTGCACGACCAGGTGCACTTAGAGCCCGGACGCGTCCGCACCCCCGCGAGGCTGTCCGGGGAATACTCGGGCCGCGGCTTTGCTGGGACCCCGGCTGTCTGCCGCTCCTCCCTCCTGGGGTCTGATCCGGACCCCCACGCACATCCTGTCATCCTGCCGGGACCCACGGACTTTTTAAAAGCCAAAGATGGTCATTCCCAAGCTTCCCACTGCCCAGTGATTTCCTGTCACCCTTCGAAAACATTCCAAATCCCCTGCCCTGGTCTCATTGTCCGCGCTCCACCGAGTCGGCCCGGGTACCCCGGCCCAGCGTGCTCAGCGGGTCTTTGAATCCCAAATGCTGCGGCCCAGCTTGCTGTGCCCGCCCCGCCTGCAAAGCCGCCACCCCAGAAGGCCCAGGTGCGGGTCCTCCTCAAAGAGGGCTCCACCGCCACCAGCCTGGTCTCCCCCACCTCCACCCGGGCTCCTTCGGCGCCCCGAGGGCACAGATGGCGCCTGAACAGAGGCTTCGCTTAGGGGTTACCGTGGCTCCCTTCCAGAACACAGGGACCTTGTCTGTTCTGCTGGTGGCATTCACTGCCTGGGACAGCACCTGGCACATAGTAGGTACTCAATACACAAGTTGCAATCAATGCAGGTGGAAGGACTCAGCAGATGAGGGAGGGCAACCGTTCTCAGACATCCACCCCTGTGGCCTGAGAATCTAGCGCAGTGCCTAGCACATAGTAGGCACTCAACAAATACCTGTCAAGATAGGGGCTGAAGGAACGGATGGAGAAAGGGCAGCCCTGATGCGTCCCCAGAACCTAGCTGCAGGGCCCGGTGAGTAAACAGTAGGCGTTCAATAAATATCTGTTGAGCTAAAAATGAGTCGAAAGGAACGGATGAGGGTGAGTGGAACCCCAGGAACCCAGCCTCCTGCCTGGCATACAGGGGGCGCTCAATAAGTGTCATTTGAGAACGGCGTCCACTTTGAAGAAAGAGGCCACGCTCGTGCAGTGAAGAGCTAGAGGCCACCCTTGAGGCCAGGGCTCTCGCAGGGTCTCCGCGAGGATCGTCTGCCCAGCCCAGGCTCCCGCCGACCGTCCCCTTGCTGGTGAGGAAGTCCCAGCGTGGAGGCGCCCGGGCCTCAGAAAAGCAGCTGATCAACACCCTTGCGGGCCCTGCTGTCTGCATCCGGTCACCAGCAGAGAAGTAGCTGTTTAGGGTTCGTTCACCGGCTCTCCCGGGGCCTCGGCGAGGGGCACACACGGAAGAAAACGGTGCTCACTTATGACAGAATGAGGAGGCGCGTGGATGGGGCTGGGGCACCAGCGCCAGGAGGTGCCAGGCCTCAGGGTGACGCCTCGCCCACGTCAGCCTCCAGAGAGACGCTGGGACGCCGAGCTGGAAATGCAGGCTTGGGCGACGGGGGCCAGCCAAACAGAGGCCCAGGCACCTAGAGAAAGCAGCTCCCTGCTATTTGATACAGGTGACATCCTGCCCAGGGCCACCCATGCAGCTGTGCAGGTTGGACCCTGCACAAAGTGGCCCGGTTGAGGGAAATCAAGCCGGTGAGCTGTTCTCCAGTCTGGCCTGCGTGGTTGAGAGGACAGGCCGACCCTTCTCTGCACAAACCTTATGGGTGGGTCGACCGGTGTGTCCACCTGGAGTGGACGCTGCATTCTAACTTATACAAAAGCACTTGGCACCGTCCCCCACCCCCCAAGTAGACAGTGTCCCCAGCCCAACGAAGACTGAACTGCAGAGAAGATTCGGTCTCTGTCCCTTCACCAAAAACCTCTGTCCGCCCAGCCCGCCTTCCGCGTGGCCTACTGAGGACGCTGTGGGGCTCAGGTCACGTCTGGACCTACTTTTGTCATTTGAGTGCAGGCGGTGGAACCCAGGGCCCGCAGCACGCCGGGCACGGGCTCCACACTGACCGCATCCGGCCCTGTCTCTACCTTTGAATGTCCGCTTAGGTCATGTCCACAAGCACCTTTCCAAGTCGGCATGGCTGCCCCCCCCACCCCCCACTGCACAGCTGGGACGCTGAGGCCGCGAGGGTCGGGTCCCTGGCCCGACCTTGCAGGTGGATCAAGGGGTGGACCCGGGGCCCAGACCCAGGCCCTGGGCTCCCAGGCACCAGCCGCCTGTTCCAGAAGCAAAGTGGGCCGGACGCTCTGAGGGGCCACGGACCAGGTCAGCGCGCCTCCCGGATCCTGAGTCGGAGCCGCTGCCAGGGACCCGGCTCCTCCCGTCATGCAGAGGGGCAGGGGGTGCGAGAGGCGCCCCTACAAAGACTCCGGGGGTGCTCAGAACTGCGGCCAGCCCGGGGACCCGGCTCACGCCAGACTCACCAGCCCCTGGTGGGGAACGCAGGCCCAACCGCAGCAGAGGCCCCAGCTCCTGGGCAGCGCAGGGCGGCCGGAGCCGAGCTCTCTGGGCCAGTGCAGAGGGAGCCCCAAGCACCCCGGACCGGCTCAGGGAGAGGGCAGCCTCGGTCCCTCTGCACGCCCTGGGAGCCTGCGGTCCCACCGTGCACCCGGCCTCCACGACTCAGCGGCGATTGGTCATTCAGCACCTGGCTTCCCAGGACCCACAGACCATCACGTCAGCAGGATCGTTCCTGGACTCTGCCCAGCAGCCGGCCCTGAGCTGCCCGCAGCCACGGTTACCGCCTCCAGGAGCCCACCCAGCACGCCAGCCTGGCCCTGGGCCAGACCAGGAAGCCGGGGCTCCCACCGTGTGGCTCGCTGGGGTCCCGGCCGAGCATCCGACCTCAGTGCAGACCAGCTGGAAAACAGGGCTCCGCCTTCCAGACCCTCCACCAGCTGGGGACGAGTCCCTCACTGTCCTACAGAATGACGCCCAGCCGGGGCCGCCCAGGGTGCTGGGACTCTGCAGAGTGCAGGGTCACAACCTCGGGAACCCGGCAAGGTCTCTAGGCCCACCGTGAGCATGTTCCTTGGAAAACCGAGCCCGTCTTCAGGAACACACTCCCTCATCCCAGGGAGGGAGACAGAGGCTGCTCCCACGTGCTCAGAGAGACTCGGCCTCAGGCCCAGGTGGGCTGAGTCCCCGCTCTGCTGCTGAAACCAGCAGGCCCGCCACTCTCTGAGCCCAAGTCCACATCCGTGAAACGGGGATGTCACAGGGACCCACCCTGGGCTGCAGGAGAGGATCAGGAAAAGGACACACTCAGAAAGGCTTGGGACCCTGCTGTGCTCTTCCAGGACACGGTGGTCTCCCCGGCGCCAAGATCTGTCCAGTGGGAGACGCGTCACCGTCAGTAAGATCTGGGGCCAAAGGGCACGCCCCAAGACGTTAGGCAAACACACGCTTCAATTGTAAGGTCCATCCCAAGTGTCAAGAATATTATTTACCAAATTTTAAGGAAAAAGTCCATCTTCAAATGAAGTCAGCTATCCTTATCATCGTATTACAATGACTCCGCTATCTACAGGTGAGAAAATGGGCCCAGAGATGCTGCGTGACTGAGTGGAGGCTGCACAGCCAACAGTGGCTCAACTGGGAACAGAATCCAGGGCCACCCGGCTCCAGAGGAAGGGAGGAAAGCAAGAGGGGAGGAGAGCAAATGTCCCCTGGTCTAGCCTTCCTGTCTTCCTCCAGCCTGGACAAGGACCCATAATAACAGTACATACTGATGGTGCCTAATATGTGCCTGGGCACTGTGCTAAATGAACTGTATACATCAGTTCACTCCTTTCTCCCCACCACTCTCTGAGGTAGGGATATTGTCCTCCCTGTTTACAGATGAAGACGCTCAGGCACAGAGACTGCATAACTTGCCTGAAGTCACACAGCTGGCAAGAGGCAGGACCGGCCACTCTCTCCTGCCACACAGGCCCCCTGAGTCTGGCCTAGAGAGATGCTCACCTTGTCTGCAGGAGCCCGGCCACCCTGATTGCCTAGACACCGAGAACAGGAAACCCTGAAAAAGGCCGAAGCAGACTGGACGTCTGTCTGCCAGACCTGCAGCCAAAGACCAGGCCAGAGGGAAAGGGTGGGGCCAGCAGCTGGAAGAGGGTCCCTCCCTGATTCCCCTGGATCCAGCTGATCCTGAATCCCACCGAGAAGACTCAGCATCAGGAGATGTGCTGGTGAAGAGCATGGGTTCCGTGCCAGGCCACGTGAGATTGCAAGATGTGTCCCTCACCAGCTGTGCCACCCCGGGGCAGTAACTTCCCCTCTCTGTGCCTCACTTCCTCTATCCACAAGACAGCAATTTCAACAGCGCCCACATCACAGGGTGGTGGTTGCAAAAAACACAAAATGCTTAGCAAGGAGTCAAGGCTTAATAACTGCGATTGCTATCATCAACGGCCTGCACGTCAGGGACGAAGAGTAAGTGAAAAGGTGCCATCCGAACGGCAGAGCAGCTGACAGGAAACCAGCTCACGAGACACAATTCCTGGCTCCAGAAAATCTCTGGCCTTTGGGTCTTCAGACGTCCAGCTGCTGCCTTTAGGGCACTTCCTCACCTGAGCTCTCAGGAAACGAGACACTTACCGAGCACCTACAGGGGCCAAGCAGGCTCTAGCACAGGGGAAAATCCCGGGAGGTAAGCGGACCCCTGGCCAGCTCTGATGGGCTGGAAAGAGGGGCGTTTACCCCGGGCAGAGGGCGGAGGTGGGGGAGCAGCCACCTGTGTGCGGGCAAAGGATCCCGAGCACAGGTCCCAGCTGGGGACAACCAGGGCCCGGGCAGCCCCAAGAGCACACGGGACCAAGAACCCCTCAGCCATTCTAAAGACAGGGAGGCCGGAGTCCTGGGAGGCTCCCAAGGCCGCAGTGAGGGAGGAGCACACTAGACTCGAGCCTGCAAGTCTGCTGGGCTTTGACAGTGAGAAGAGACCACAGCACAGGGCAGCCCCTGCCTCCAGAAGCCACGCAGGCCAAGATGGGCAGCCCCTCCTGTCACCCCTGGGGACTGTAACCAGGCTGGGGTGCCGCAGGGGGCCAGCACGGTTGAGTCAGCAGAAACCAAGAAGCATGTTTTGCTTTGATGTGGGCAGGTGAGTGGTCATCTCCCTCACCCACCTGTCCAAAGAGCATGAAACGCGCAGCCTCTCCTGCTACCTCCAGTCCCTCTACGCGGTGGTCACAAGACCACACATTGAGCCACACAAACACCTTGTACTATGGGATCACTAGGGATCTTCACGGACCAATACAACTGCGTCTCTTCCTGCTTCACAGGTTCCTGCCTTTTAATATGGCCCTTTCCTACCTTTTTTAATTCTCAATGATCTTTTTTGAAAAATAAACACTGGCCTCGTAATCACTTCAAAGTCCTGTTGAATATGCAAAGCTAAAGTGCTTTCGGAAACAGGCTATCAATTTGCCTCTGGGCACAGAATTAGCCTTACCTCTCGGGTCATATGGAGAATTCTCATTGTCATTGAACACTGGAATCTGAACTGTCAAACCTTTTTTGTTGTTGTTGTTGTTATTTTATTAAACCTAATTTCTTCCTTGATCTAAGAGTGATGTTTTAGAAGGGTCCTTTCCGTTTGCTTTCTGTGTGATTAGCTGGTAGAGGTTGAATTTCAACACACCTTGCTCTTTTCTGAATGAGGCCTGGGAGAGTCCTACTTTTGAAATCTACTCGTCTTGTTTGTTCACACATCTGTTCGTTTGTTGTCTGAGATCAAGTCAATCGTCGATTTCAACAAGGCAGATCTGAAAGCATCCAGAAAGCAGTCTTGATTAAAATTCCAGGCCCCCGGAGCACAGCCACGCACCCAGGCCTTTGGGACGAGTTCCAACGAATCCTTACAGTTACAAAGTTCGGCAAACAATAGATTAAGCTGCAGGGGGACAATACAGTCAGCATTCAGGATCTAGTTTCTCAGGTCTCCGAACGTCACACCCGGACTCGTAACCTAGGACGGCAGCAGCTCAGCAGCTCAGTTTTGTAAAGACTGAAACGGAAGCTTCCAGAGACAGAGTCAAAAAACTGCAGACCTCGCTGCGGCTGGACTTCCGCTAACCCTTCCAGCACATAATCCAAACGTCATCCAAAAGAAAATCCTGCAGCAGCCACCAAGGGCCTTCTCCGGTGAGCTTCCCCACTGCGCGGGGCAGAGCGTGACCGAGGGCAGGTCCCAGCACAGGCCTGGAAGGCGGCGCCGGCGAGACCATCCGGGGCTCTGCAAGGAACACGCCGTCTCCCTTCAGTCAGGGCCACGCACGCCTGGGAGTCGCGTGGCTCCTGGAGAATCTGACATCTTTCTCCCAGCGCTGCCGAAGCCCTGCCCGCAGGGGTGGGGCAGCTAGTGGAAAACGACCCCCTCAGACCCAGACGCAGCCCCCAGAGTGCCACGCAGCACAGACGAGGTGCAGGAAGGCGGCTCCTCTGGACCGTCCTGCTGCCGCGCTGTGGCCGCACACAAGGTCTGCAGTGCCCCGGGGACGTTTCAGCACAGCGTTATCCAGGTAAGATGACACAGCACCGCGGGCTGGAGAGCCCGGAGGGGCCGCGCGGCTGCATCCCCAGCGGAGGTAAACACAAGTCCATCAGACGGAAAGTGACGAGGGCCGGGGGCCTGGTTCTGCCAGGCCTGTTTCACTGCATAAAGGTAAGAGCCCTGTGGACAAGATGGCTTTGGTTATAAGACATGAAGTGATGGCAGCGTTCCCAAAAGCAACTAGGGCAGGCGCCCCCAGGCAGGCTCCCGACATCCTGGAAGGGACCGATGTGTGTCAGTGCTAAGGATGCTCCGTTCTGCAAGACCACTGTGAAGGTACGCCTGGCGTCACCGACTGGAAAGCGTCGCCGAGCTTCCCTCCCTAGTATGAAAGGCAAGGCTCCCAAGTTAAGATGCAGTTGCCACAACAACCGGCTGAAAACAGAACCAAAAACCACGGTGGAATCGCTTGCGCTCTTATGGGTGTGCCCAACAGAAACGTGTGCCAAAAGACACACGCACAAGAATGTTCATAGCAGCTCGATTCACAATAGCTACACTATGGAACCAAGCTAGGTGCCCTTCAACAGATGAATGGATAAAGAAATGTGATACACATATATATATACACAGTGGAATATCACTCAGTCATAAAGAGGAATGAAATCCTGGCATTTGCTGGTAAATGGATGGAGTTAGAGAATCTCACACTAAGTGAGATAAGCCAAACACAGAAAACCAAAATGTTTTCTCTGATATGCGGAAGCTAATTCACAATAAGGGGTGGGGTATAGGGAAGAATAGAGTTACTTTAGATTAGGTAGAGGGGAGTGAAGGGAAGGGGCATGGGGGTAGGAAGGACAGCAGAGTGAAACCGACATTATCACCTCATGTGCATGAATGAGCATGACCCATGTGATCCTGCAATATGTGCGATCAGAAAAAGGAGAGATTATACTCCATTTATGTGTGATCTATCAAAACGTATAAACGCATTCTTCTGTCACGTACAACTAATTAGAACAAATAAAATTCAAACATTTTAAAAGAAAAGAATGTTCACTACATATGGTGGCCCCCAGCTGGGGACTTCCCGCCTGTCCACAGCAGAATCCACATGTCCGTTGTGCTGTTTGACAGCCACACCAACGGACACTTCACGACTCCAGGAACCCCTATCCATACAAGGTCAGCACCCTTTCTTGGAAAGGCAGAGAGCACGTATTTAAAGGGTTGTGGGCCAGTCTTTGTCTCAGCTGTGCCCAGTAGCACTGAACAAGCCATGGTCAGCGTGGAAATGCACAGACGTGACGGTGTCCCAGTAGAGCTTTATCGAGGGGCACAAAGTTCATAGGATTCTCACATGTCATGAAAAATCATTATTTATTTATTCTTTGGCCCAACCACTTACAAATGCAAATCTAGCCTCAGCTCACAGGTCGTAAGCGAGCAGGCGGCAGGCTGGGTAGGCCCGGGGCTGTGGTCTGCTGAGCGCTGCTAGAGATGACTCGCAGGGAGCTCGCGTTAGGCAGAGCGGAGGCGAGACGCGGATTCCACTCCCAGGAGGAGACACAAAGCAAACCGTGGGCGTCAGGTCAGGACGGGGGTCGCCCTGGGAGGCACAGGGACAGAAGTGGCCATGTCATCGAGTCCGGGGGCTGGATCTGGGTGCTCGCTCGTGGGGAACGGGCACTCTTGACTATGCCTTGATGCGCGTGGGACATTCCATCTGCATCCACTTCTTCCAAAGGAGAGCTTAGCGGGGCTGGGGGCACAGGGCACAGCGGAGCATGGCCAGCACACGCCAGGCCCTGGGTCACCTCCCCAGCACTGAGAAAAGCACGTAAGCAAAAGTGGACAGCGGGTTTCCACAATCCAGCCGGCCAAACTCCAGTCGGCCTCAGAGCAAAAGACTCTAGAGAACCACAGGGCCCAAGGCAACCCGCCCGAAGGCTTCCGGACAGCCAGGACCCAGAGATGCCAGGGTCCTCGGGAGGCCACCAGTGCAGGGCGCGCTTAACCCTTCCCCTCCCGCTGCTCCTGGATTAGGGGCGGTGCCACCAGGGGGACCAGCTAGGCCGTCTCCTGGGGTCTCCCAGTGACCGGGGACTCCTCCCACGGGAACCTGCCAGCCACGCTGCTCACCATCAGCAGCTGGCAAACGTGGTCTCCAACCGCAGCCAGGCCCAGCCCACACCTCACAAAAGGGGGTCAGGCTGGGCTCCTGCTGGGCTTCCAGAAAACACGCAGTTCACGACTTTCTCGGTCAGCAGCCCAGTCTCGCTGGAGCCCCTGCCGTCACTACCAGCCTCACTGTGACTCCAACAGAAATCCGCAGCTTATCCAAGCACTACGCTCTGGACGCCACCTGTCTGCTGCAAGGCCGCGGACGGAGCGGGCGGAGGGTGGGCTGCTACGTGTGCCCAGCAGTGGGAAGCTTGGCAAGGACAGTTTCCGGGAACAGTCACCTGCGCACTGTCCGTCATGCTTGACCTTGGGCGGCTCCCCACGCAGCTGGGTCTCAGGGGTCCCGAGTGCCCGCTCAGTCACAGCCGTTCTGAAGAACGCGGAAGGGGGCGGCTTCGCCGAATCCTTCTGTGTCATGGACAGTGACGCGCAGGCCAAGGGTCACTCTGCCTATGCAGACATTCCAGTTCTACCATCCGGTGACTTGGGGCCACCCTTCACTCTCTCTGAGCCTCAGTTACTCGTCTATAAGTGCAGACGACACCCGCAGCCATGTTACACGGCTGCTGTCGAGGACCCCGTGGAACGTTCCAGAGCTGCAGCCCCGCACGGCCCTGCTCACCGGCAGAATGACACGTGATGCTCACCAGCAGCTGTGGCCGCATCGCCTGGAGAGCCCTCAGCTCAAGCCCCAAGAGCGGTGCCGTGGACAGCACACAGGAGCCAAGGGGGCTGGTGTCCCCGGCCAGCTGGAGGGTGGAGGTCCCACGGAGAGGGACGAGGGGACAGCCACCCCCCACAAACCGGTAGCTCTCTGGGAACGAAGGGTAGACTCTCGATGGGATCTGTGTTTGAAACGACCGACTCAGATCTGAACCGGAACGCGTAGGTCCCTCCCCAGGGAGGAGGGGAGGACACTGAGCTGCCCTCTCCTCGCCTGCAGCCCAGACACCCTCAGAGCCGGGCTCCCCAGCAGCCCTGGTTCCGGGGTCACGTCCACCTCCTTGCTCCAGTGAAGAGCCAGGCTCTTCCCGGGGTGGCTGGCTCACCAGCAGCCGCTCCCCACCTCCTGGGGAGACCCCAAAACCGGCCCACGACCATTGGCAAGGAGCACCCTTCCTGGGGGGCCCCACGGCCCGCTCTGCCTTGATCTCCTCTTCCCCACAAGGTACCCACCAGCAGCAGGTCACATACTGCCCCAGAGGACCGGGGACACACAGGCCATGGGGACCCGTCCCTTCATCTGCAACGCTCAGTGCCCAGCCAACGGGGTCTGTCTCAGCGCCTGCCCCTTCAGAGCCGGGTCAGAAGAGACGGAATGCGAGGCAGGGAGAGGGCTTCCTCTCAGGCCGCAGCCGCCAAGCCTGGTCCTCCACGGAAAAAGACAGGAAGCAGCCGCCCGTCCGCAGAAAGGAAGATTTCCCGTCACGTCTCTAACGCACAGGCCCCATTTCACCAGGACAGGAGAGACGGGAAGAGGAGCTTTCCCACGTCCCCCCAGAAAGGAGGCGCAGAGAGGTGCCACCGGGTTGCTAGGTCCACCTAACCCGGCCCCAGCGCTGCCCTTCAATCATGTCCACGCAGCCGTCCGCTCCCAAGCACGTGGCGGCTGAGGGCGGGAGTCGGCAGCAAGCTGTCCCTGGCGCGGCTCCGCCCACGGCTCCCCGGGACACGGCAAGTCCCCTCGGCTGCCCTCCGGGATGGCTCTGAACGCCAGGCCGAGTTCTGCTGCCCTGGTTCGGAAGGGCGGAGCCTCCGTCCTGGTCAACGCAGTCATCACGGGCCGTTTGGGGATCCATTCACCGCGGCTAACGTCACATCCAACACGTGGGGACCAGGGTGCAGATATTCGACAGGAAGTGACGCCCGGCGATAAATCCAAGGGTACACGAGAGGGGCCCAGACCCCAGGGTGTCACGGAAGCCGCGCTGGGGACAGTCAGCTTCCAGAACTGTGAGACCACCGCAGAAGGACTATGGTGGGGACTTCCACTCCAGCGGACCCAGGGCACAGTCCCTCCTGATGTCTAACTTAGATCCTTCCCACTTAAACTTTAGAACAAAACAGCACAGCTGTTTGCCAGAGGTGTAAAAGATCTTCCAGGGGTTCAAGCATCGACGCTTCCCAAACCGTGGCCATTCCGGCACTTCCCTGATGGCCCTGTACCCATCCAAGCTGGGATCCCGGTCAGGGTCGGGTGGGATCTGGTCTGTTTGCTTACGCAACTTCACCATGTTAACTTCACCGTGTTAACGAACCTCTCTGTGCTTCAACGCCACTCTGCCCACACGCTAAGCAAGGTGCCCTCTCGGTGGCCGATGGCGGCAACGTTCAGACTCTCCCTACTCCACATTTAAAGAAACACGCGGCCCTCAACAGCTCTCTTGGACGGGCACCGCGCGGCGGGGGCAGGATGCACCTGGGGTCTTGTCAGTGCTGATTCCTGGTCTGGCTGTGGGTTCCTGGGTGTGTCCAGATTGTCAAACTTGAGCAAGCTGTCCACCCAGAAAAATGTGTATAGAATACTTTTTGGTTAACAACAAACAAAAGAAAAAAGCAGGTAAGCCGGGCACCGAGGCTCACGCCCGTAACCCCAGCCACTCGGGGGGCTGAGACAGGGGGATCACAAGCTGGAGGTCAGCCTGGGAAACTGAGACCCTGTCTCCAAATAAAATTTAAAAAGGGCTGTGGGGATGTGGCTCAGTTAGAGCCCCTGGGTTCAATCCCCAGGAAACCCCCAACAAAAAAAGAGCAGTTGAAGATATATAAAATTTAAGAACTGAAGAGGTTCCGTACCCATATGAAATATATAAATAGTGATGCTTTTTAAAAATTTTTTAGTTGTAAATGGACACAATGCCTTTATTTTATTTGTTTATTATTATGGGGTGCTGAGGATCGAACCCAAGGCCTCACACATGCCAGGCAAGGGCTCCGCCACTGAGCCCCAGCCCAGCCCTGAACAGTGACTTTATAAACAGCTGTGAGATTGAAGACGGTCACTCAGGTCACCCCTGCAATCCAGGCCACACTGTGATGAGGGTCTGCACTGCATTTGGGCTTCTTAGAGCTAGCCCGTAACTACCCTGGCAAAAGCCATCCGCCCAACTACGTCCTCACCCCCAAACACCCTCACCCCAAATAATAAACTAAAGTCCAAAACAAGTAATAAAATAAGAAAGAAACACCACCCCATCCAGGGTCCACTCACCCACAGTCCCTAATTTCCTCCCAGGACCTCAGCTCCCACCTGCACTGTGCTGGTCACAAGTCCATACTGTTGACCGGGTCCTCCTGCCCTAGCAGGACCCCAGGAGAGCAGGGCACTTCTGTCCCCCTGCTATTTCACACAGTGCCCGGCCCACAGCAGGCCCTGACCCAGTCGATGGGTGGGCAGGACTTGGGGATCCTCCCTGGACTTCACTCACTGCCCCCGCCCTGTCCCCAGGGCACGTGACAGCTGGGAGGGGAGGGGGCTGGGGTCCAAAGGCTGACAGTCGTCTTTTCCAAGACAGGGGCCCATCCACGGTCCTCTGGGCGTCCACACAGTCTCATCTGCTTATCAGACTGCAGCCTTCAGACCCACCCGGGGGGTGGGCTCCTCAGCGTGGTCTGAGGAGGCCTCACAAAGCCCCAAAGAGCTGAGCGCCACAGACCATCCTCATGGGACTGGGACCCCAGCCAACGTGTTCTGGAATGTTCTCCGGGTCCACCTGCCCCTGGTCTCTGACAGCTCCCAACTTCCCTGGGCGTGCTCTTCAGGGTGCAAGGGCATGGGGAGGCCAGAAGGGAAGATGAAGCAAGGCAGGCCGCTCCCCATGCTCCCCACAGGGGAACCCGCTGAGCACATGTGGGAACGCAGGGCCCTGCTCGGGCCCAGGAGCCCGGTGCTCGTGAGGACTCCGGGTGTTCCCCAGAGCCAGAGCGAGGAGGAAGTGAAGGGAACGTCCAGCAGACCCGGGGCAGGCCACGCAGCCAGGGCAAATCCACCTGCGAAGAAGGCACAAGGGGACAGCTGACGGTGACCGCAGGTATTTTTAGCTCTTCCCAGTGACAAGAGGTCCCCTGAACAGGCTGCAAACTCAGCAGCCCAGAGGGGGCCGTCAGGTATCACTGGCGACGGGAGAGACCAGAGGGAGGTGGGGCGTGGGTCTGGGGAGCGGGGGAGCCCTTCTCAGCACGGCCACTGACCACCAAGTGGGGAGATGGTCGCAGGACTGCCAACCTCATGACTTTGAAAAGAACTCCAAAACCCACACGGCTTTGGGGCACCCCCACCTCTGCCTTTCTGGGCTTGGTTGTTACAGCATTGGGCAGATCCCAGGGCCTGGCCAGGGCAGCAGGAGGCAGAGCAGATCAGACCACGGGCCAAAGTGGCACCTCGTCATCACGCCCCGTGGGTCGGTGCCTTCCTGCGCCCCAAGCTGCAGATGAGGAAGTGGCGAGCGGAAGTGGCGTGAAGTGGCCTGCCTAGTCGATCAGAGGCTGACGGAGCGGCCCCACCCTGAACGCGCGGGGCCTGCCCGGGGGCCTGCCTCGGGCACCGCCTCCATCTCCCCGCTCCTCCCTGAGATGTAAAGTGAAGACCTGGAACCCAGGAGTGGGGTGCTCCAGCCTCAGGAGGACGGGGACCCCAGGGCCTCCAAGCCCTGCCTGGATCACGCACCTTTCCAGAGGAAACCTGCCTCTGGGGACCAAGAGGCCACTGTGGGGAAAGGGGATCAGCAGCAAGGACCTGGGTAGGCAGGTGAGAGGAATCTCAGGTGACAGGCACTTAGAAGTTCGACCCTAATCCCTGCCTGTCAGACTGCCTCCGGGAGGGCTGGAGGCACGCTCTTCCTGTGCACAGAGCTGGCCCAGTGTGCGTGGGGCCTGGCACACTCTGACTGATGGGAGGGAGGATGGGTGGGGAGATGTGAAGAGGTGGATGGCAGACAGCTGGAGGCATAAGTGGCTGAGGAGCCAGACAGGTGGATGTACGGACAGAGGGACAGACAGGCCAGGTGGGTGCGGGGGTGGATGGATGGATGAATGGACAGGCAGATAAATGGATAGATGGGTGGATGGACAGACAGGTGGACAGATGGATAGTAGGTGGATAGGTGGACAGACGGACAGAAAGGTGGATGGATGGATAGACAGGTGGACAGATGGATAGATAGGTAGATGGATGGATAGACAGGTGGACAGATGGATAGACAGGTAGACAGATGGATAGACAGGTAGACGGATGGATAGATAGGTAGATGGATGGATAGACAGGTGGACAGATGGATAGACAGGTAGACAGATGGATAGATAGGTGGATGGATGGATAGATGGGTGGATAGATGGATAGATGGGTGGATGGATAGACGGGTGGATGGATAGTTGGACAGATGGATAGATAGGTGGATAGGTGGACAGATGGATAGAAAGGTGGATGGATGGATAGACAGGTGGACAGATGGATAGATAGGTAGATGGATGGATAGACAGGTGGACAGATGGATAGATAGGTAGATGGATGGATAGACAGGTGGACAGATGGATATACAGGTAGACAGATGGATAGATAGGTAGATGGATGGATAGACAGACAGATGGATAGATAGGTGGATAGGTGGACAGATGGATAGAAAGGTGGATAGATGGATAGACAGGTGGACAGATGGATAGATAGGTAGATGGATGGATAGACAGGTGGACAGATGGATAGATAGGTAGATGGATGGATAGACAGGTGGACAGATGGATAGACAGGTGGACAGATGGATAGATAGGTAGATGGATGGATAGACAGGTGGACAGATGGATAGATAGGTAGATGGATGGATAGACAGGTAGACAGATGGATAGATAGGTGGATGGATGGATAGATGGGTGGATAGATGGATGGATGGATAGATAGATGGGTGGATGGATGGATGGATGGATGGATAGATGGGTGGATGGATGGATAGACAGGTGGACAGATGGATAGACAGGTAGAGAGATGGATAGACAGGTAGACAGATGGATAGACAGGTGGACAGATGGATAGATAGGTGGATGGATGGATAGATGGGTGGAAGGATGGACAGATGGCACATGGGTGGATGGATAAGATGGCAGATGGATGGTAGGAGAGATGGATAGGTGGATGGCTGGCTGGCTGGCTGGCTGGCTGATGGATGGACGAGGGATATATTGATGCCATACACGAATGGATGCAAGGGTGGGCAGAGTATGAAGCTAGGATAAAAGTCTGACTGTGCGGTAGGTAAAGACTAAGAAATGGGCCCTTGAGTCACCGTGCAGCTTCGGCTCCTACTCTGGCCACCTCTGGGAGGTTTGACTTTTATGCAGTTTATTGCCCTGGCTCTCATTATTTTCAATAAAAAAATAAATTTAAAAAAACCCACAGAGGAGAGCGGCGGCCTCTGACTTGCGGGTGCTGCACGCCGCAAGGTGATGCCCCAGCCCCTCCACGTGCCTGGTGCCAGGCAAACACTCGGGGAGCGGCCGCCCTCCCCGCTGCACCGTCATCACAGCCACAGGGAACGTCCGCTCCCCTGGGGGGGACCTCGGCACCCACCTCTCTGCCCCAGCTCTGCCCTTCAGGTGCCAAGGAGAGCAACGCTCCTCTGCTTCCCAGGCAGGCCTACAGCAAAGCTCTCCCGGGAGAAGCCCGTGCTCCTTATGTGACCCCATTAGCATCCTCGGGCACATCAGCCTGGATTAGATGCTCCGCTAAGCCAGTCAGTCACCTGGCAGGGGCACACCAGGTCTCAGAGGACACAGCCCATTTCACTGCTCTCAGGGGCCCCGATTCAGAGACCACCTCCCCCAACAGGGTTGCAATGGGTCCACTCCTCCATCTGGCCAGCTGGCCAGGCTCCCACCCTCTGATTACTAATAAGGCTGGCTTCCCTGTTCCTAGAGAAGGTGACAACCACCCTCCTCTATGACATGTGTCTTCCCTGGGGGAGGGGACGCCCCACCACAGGCATTGCAGGGGCACAACCTGATGAGCGTCTGCGGGCAAACTGCCGGCTTCTGTTGCAGGCGGAAGGAAGTGCTCGGAAGGTCCCAACTGCGCCTGCACAGAGATGCTGTCTCTGCCATGTCCCTGTCACCTAGACTCTCACGCACCGGCCGTGGGCGCCTCAGAGATAACCACAGAGCAGCTGAACCGAAGGAGGAGAGCAGCAGGAACAGCAGCGGGGGCCGCCCCCTGGCCCGCGGGCTCTGCACAGCCCCCTCTGCCCTCCCGTCCTGGGAGTGCGCAGTCCCAGCCTGCTTCTCCAGCCACCTCTGCGCTCCGGTTCCATCTTCCCTGGCATGCTGGCTGCCCTGGACGACAGGGGATCCTTTCTTTTCCAGGACCATAAAACTCTGTCTCCTAATGAGGAGATTTGGGCCAAAGGGTACAAAGTAGCAAGTCTAAAGATCTAACGTGCAACACCATACGTCCTAAGTGAACCATCCTAAGTTAACCGCGCTCGGGATTTTTGCTAAATGAGTAGATCTTAGGTGCTCTTGTCTCCCCAAAAAGAACAGGTAACTATGTGGGATGATGGATACGCTATTGTGTTTAACTACAGTAATTGTGTGTGCGTGCGTGTGTGTGTGTGTGTGTGTGTATGTGTGTATGTGTGTGATGTTGAACACCTTCAGTAAAGGCAAGAAGATTTTTTAAAAATGAGATCCCATCCTTGGGGTTGGGCATTCTGAAGGAATTAACATGTGCTTCTGTGATTCCAAGTCAGGCACCTTCCCGAGATGTTTCAAAGACAGAAGTCGCAGAGCAGTTAGGAATGCAGACCACGGGGGTCAAACCCCCGGCTCCGCCAGTGACCACAGTGCGCCCTGTGCCTCAGCTTCTGCTCCAGCAGTTGGTTTCAAGGAGTTAATGTTTGCACAACACCCGGAACAGAGGCTGGTTATAGTCAGCACCCTGACCTCTGGCTGCTGCAAATAACATCATACGTGGCTTGAAGGACCGGAGAAGTTAATGCGCAGGGTTTAAAACGGGCTTTACTCGGATCGTGACCGTTCGGTTTGCGTCATTATTTAGGGGATGGGTTCAAAGCACACTGCAGATGCTCCTTTTCTATGATTGGCACATTTTTAGGAATCTGCAGTCAGAAGAGAGAAAAGTGGCATAGTGATTTTGGGGACAGATACAGTTGTATTGAGTGTTTATCCAAGAACTGTGCAGACGAGGAGTTCAGCACTCCGCGTGGCAATTGGAAAGAGGCAGACCTGGGCAGATTCCCAGTTCGGCTACTCCCCCTACTTCGGGATGTGTTTGGACAAGCAGCTTTCCATCTCTGAACCTCAGTTTCTTCATCGATGAAATAGGGACAGCAAGGGCCCTATCCCATAGAGCTGGGAGGACTCAATGAGACAGCAAGATAATGTCTACAAAGCTCTCCTCCATTTCTGCCACACACCCAGCAATCAAAAGACCAGCAATTTCTAGTTAGGGCTTCATAGACTCAATTTTGTATAAGTTGGGTAACAGCCTCATTCTTCCTAGAGACAGATAAAGAGATCCATTTGGTATGCAATCCACCAAAATTATGCCTAGCATCCAGCTGGTGCTCAATAAATGTTGATGTTCTTTGTCCTGCCACATTCCATCCTGCTTCGAGGCTGGCACATGCAGAAGGAGCTAGATGAATTCAACGGCCTAGGGTTCCACTTAATCCCTCCTTTGTGTGGGGAAATGAATAATCACACACATACACACACACACACACGCGCGCGCTCATTTCCAAACGAACCAAGAATTTCCTTTCAAGAACAGCAGCTCACGTTGGAGCACTGAGCCTGCGCCAGGCCCAAATCAGTTCACACATATTATTGCAATTCATCCTCACACAACCCACTGAGTGTCCTGTTTATGGACAGCAGTGCTCCCCCCCCACCCACCAGAGGTGGAAGGGCGTGGCCTTAGAGGTGGAAGGACGCACAGCTAGAAGCTGAACCCAGGCGCAGCAGCTCACACTGCACAAGGCCTCTTTCATTTGTGCTGGACTCTGGCACATAGTCCCTGTGACTTTTTCTTCTGTTCCCACAACCCTCCCTTTGAATCTGGGTTTTACTGGGGTTGAGGTTGCTAGTGCTTATTTTCTCCAGAGCATTTTCTCTTTATTTCTGATAGCTGGGGAACTGGGGTCATAAGAAACAAGGAGGGGCAGAGGGAGAGGGGAGAGAGATGGTGACCACCACAGGGCAGCATTAACCAAAGGCCAGAGGCCAGGCCTGCCCTCACCCTGAATGGGCCCTGCTCACCCTAAAGAGCTCTGGATGGGAAGGTAGAATCTGACCACAGAGACCCGAAGTATGTTTTTGTCTTCCGGACACACACATGCACACAACGAAGTCAACTCCGTTCTCCCACAAGCCACCAAATTTCCCTTTCAGTGAGGACCAATGATCAGGGTTGGACAGTCCCCAGGAAGCAAGAATTTATGCCTCAGCTGGCTTCCTGTCTGAAAAACAGCAAGCACTTCACCACCCAACCTTCTGGAAGATAAAAACAAACTGATGTGGAGAGAGAATGTCTGAACGCGAGGGAAGAAGGAAAGTGAGAAAAAGACGCACAAGCACACGTGTCTACAGAGGGGCTCACGACGCACGCACACGCATTAGGCTGGGCGGCCCTCATCCAGAACCCTGAAACCTGCAATGCTCTGAAATCCAGAACTTTCTTAAGTGCCAACACGACCCCACAGGTGGAAAATTCTACACCCGCCCTCGTGAGACCTGTCACAGTTAAAACACAGGCATGCTAAAAATACCACAAGAAATTACCTCCAGGGTATGTGCACAAAGGACCTGTGACACATCAGTGGATTCTGTGCTTCATCTCCGGTCCCATCCCCCAATCTCTCATTGGGTATATGCAAATGTCCTCAAATTTAAAAACCCATCACTGGGAACACTTCTGGTCCCAAGCATTTCAAATAAGGACTGCTCGACTTATGTTAGGCTAAATCATATCATATTTTATGTCATATTGTATACCTTTACATGTTTGTAACAACTTCCACTTTATGTGCTTTAACATTTTCTACAGGATTAAGCGCACGGCCCATGTGCAGTAAAGTAAGGTGAATATCGTTCCTTGATGCCTATTTCTGTATACAAAGCGCAATGCATTGCTCAAATAAAACCAAACGCCATTGAGAGTAAGAAATTTTAAAAATAATCATAAATAAATAAACCACTGGTCAAATACCCTCTTGTCCTCTTGATCGCAAAACATTTGGACAGAAAGGAAAGCCACCAAGGCTGCTGGAAGCAGGGGGCGGTCTGGATCCTGTGAACCACCTTTCAAAGTCACCACCAATGTCTGAAAAACTCTTGAGTTATCTGAGTAATGTGAAGTATGAGGAATTTCTGCCGAAAACCAACATTTCAAGGGAGTCAGATTTAAAAAAAGAGAGAGATCAAACTTCAGGAGCGAGTGTGCGTAGAGGGGAGGACAATGATAAATTAGATTTCGTAAATGAAACTTAATACCAGTTCATCCAAGAGCACAAGCAGCAAAGGTGAGGGACAGAAAAGAAACATTCTTTACATGAGCCCGTGACTCTCTTTCATCTGCTCCGTGATGGTTAGTGGAGAATTTGAGGCTGATCTTTCTGACAGCACCCCTCGGCCCCCCAGGTATCTCCCTTCCCTATATCACAAAGACTGCTGTTTTGAAATTCTGAGATGACAATAAAATCCACAGCTCCCTGGAGACCCCGTGAAAAGTCAGGGCCAAGGCCACCAAACAACTGCAATCCTCCCGGTCATTCTCCCAGGCGAGAGGCCGAGCGGAAAGCAGACACTTGCAAACCTTTGATGGACATGCCCATCTCGCCGCCGTTCCCCGGTGCCCTCTGACTCTGTCTCCTTGCAAAACTGGAAGCTCCTTCCTGGCTTCATAAATGCACCAAGAATACAATCGGCTCTTTCCAGCGATTGACAGCTCCCTGCGCTTGCCTGCAAAGCACACACATGCGGAGCGGGCGAGAGCAGCAGGGTCTGTTTTAGAAAATGCTCTCTGCACAATGCCTGCCCGACACTCTGCAACACACCCACCCCAGGCCACAGATCCCCTCTCCATGCAAGAGCCACCGCTGTCAACCCCACCCCACCCCCAGCAGCCCACAGCACAGAGGAGGAGCACCACAGAGGAGGTCCACGCACACACCTCTGTGGCGCTTTGCACGAGTCATCTGGAAAATCACAGCGATTTTTAATTTTCTTAAAAATATCCTGCTCCCAGTTGTCCCTCCAAAGCAACATGCTGGCAACCCCGCCCCCCAGCAGGGTCTGCAAACAAACCGCGTGTTGCAAGGGCCTCTGTGGCTTGCAAATCAGTCTGGCCGTCTCCTTGCCTGCAACCCAAGCACCAGCTATGCTGGACTCGGGAACAGCCTGCCCCCTTCTGGTCTCCTTGGTCCAGGGGAAGGGCAGGGGCTGGGTGGGCACAACCAGAAGGGGCCAGAGCCCAGGCTCCAGCCAGAATGTATGCATATGCACTGTGACTTCTAGCGACCCACAGCAGGGGCAGGGGTGTAGAGGCAGAACAGGAGAGAGGTAAACAAATAAAAGAAAGCACAAGTTCAGGGGCAACAACAGCCCGCAGCACGGTAGCCAACTCTCAGGGAGGGAAGAGTGAAAAAAAAAAAAAAGAAAAAAAATGCATGGATGTCTATATCAGAAGGTGAAGCAACTGAGCCAGTGGGGACTCCAAGTGAGGGGGCAGGAACTGAACTTGCAGAAAAACAATGCTAAGCAACTCCACAGTTGCACCTGGAATTCCAAAAGGAATTTCAAAAAGCATCGGGCATGCTTCCCCAACCTTGCCAATTGTAAACCACCCATGGCTAAGCTGGCACTGAGAGAACAGGACACTAATCTGAACCCATCAAGGGTGGTGGTGGAGGATGCTCAGTATGCCAGGGCCCTGAGAACAAGTCAGTCAGCCACCTCCTTCCCTCTCTCCATCTGTTTCAACAGGTGTAATCTCCCGAACCCCAGGTGCAAAGGGTACAGTGAGCCCCATTCCCCTCCCCAGGACCACCCTCCGTGTGGAACACTGGGCCAGCAGTACGTGCTCCTGAACCCTCCCACCCACCTCCAGGTAGGGCCCTGAATCCAGAAAGCACGTCTAATTGTGTCTCTGCCTGAACACATTACTTTCAGTGCCAGGAGTTCAAAGGCAGGGCCTCTGAGCACCCTCCTCTGTAAATAAGAGGCTGCAGGACATGGGAATGTTCTGGTTCTCCATCAGCAATCTCACTCCACTCCCTTCTCACGAATGAGGGAAAGCCTTCCCCCTGCTACCCACAGGGCAGCGTGAAATGCCATCACATCACCTCTTGGGGCGGCTCAGCCTGTAGGCACAAAGAGCCACACTCTGGCAAAGAGGGTCGGTCAACTCCAAAGAAGTTTAGCAGATCAGAAGGCACGGTGTGTACAAAGGCAGTCTTTGGTGAGGGTTCCCAACAGGACAGAGGCACGCATTCCATCCCCACAGATCCTGGGGCCCCCTCCCCACCCCGTGTCTAACATCCTTAAGGGGCTAAGCAAATCCCTGCAGGCAAGTGGCCTGATGAGGACACAGGCAGACACAACCCATCCCCATCTGTGCCTTAAGACAGATCACAACGTGCACAGCTTAGACCCTGCCCCAGAGCTGAAGCCTGGGACCTCCCGGCCCTGTCTCCCTGGGCTCAGCAAGGAGCCTTCAGAAGGTGTGAAAGGCACCCCTGGAGAAGTTGGGGACAGGATAGGAAGACTAGTCAGTTCCCCACCCAGCCGACCAGATGGCCCCAGGAGATCTGCGAGAGACAGTTTCAGAGCCCTGACTGTTCACAGCCAACAAGGGCAAAGAACCCACAGAAGGTGCCCTGACTGTGCTCTGACAGGCAGCTGGTGAACGGACACAAAACTGAGACAGAGACAATCCGCCAGGAGAACAGGCCATGCCCTGAGACTGCAGATGGGGCGGAGGTAAAGTCAGAGAGGGCACAGGAGACGGCAAGGTTAGAGAAAGAAGGTGGAGACCGGATGCCGAGACATCCAAAAGGGGAACAAGAGGCTCAAAGTAAGACGGGACCCCAGGCTGTGCACTGAGTGAGGGGCACGGTCAGGGACATGGGACTCCCAGCCCAGAGCCCTTGCAAGCCAGAGAACAGGAGGGCTCAGCGGGCTGCGCCCAACTCGCCAAGACTAAGAGGCAGCTGCCGGAGTCACCCGTGAACCGCGGCGGCGGGCGCCGGGCACGATCCACGCACTCGGGCAGGGAGCGGGGCACAACACCTACAGGCAGCGAGCAAGTCGGGCACCCAGCAAGAGTGACGAGGAACAGGAACCCAGCCCGGCTCCGGCGGCCCTCAGAGCGCCTCCTCTGGAGAGAACTTCCCCAGACCCCAAGGGGGCAGTCCTCAGACTCGGGACGGGGCAGCGCACGACCCCCGGGCCCGCCCGGGGAACGAGGAGTGCGGGGCGCGCGGGTGCGGAGCGCTGCCGCCGACCGCGGCTCGGGGCTGGGGGGCGTGGGGCCGCGCCGCCTCCCTCCCTCCCGCCGTCCCCGCAGGGCATCTTACCGGCTGCGCCCGGCCGGGCAGCGCCCCGCGGCTGGCCGGCTGCTGCGCGCGGGCTTCTCCGGGGCCGCCTCCCCGCGCCCGCGCCGGGGGCCCCCGTCCTCCTCGTCCTCCTCCTCCTCCTCCGCCGCCGCCGCCTCCTCCCCGGGCTGCAGCCGGCTCGGCGGGCAGGTCCCGGCGCTCGCGGCGCGGGGCCGGGGCCGGGGGCGGCTGCTCGTTGCCGCCGGCCGCTGCGCCCCCGCGGCGCTCGCCGGCCCCGGAGTCGAGGCTGCTGAAATTCCACACGACCAGCGTCTGCAGCAGCAGCACGGTGAGCGCCGCGAGCAGCGCCGAGTGCGAGCGCCGGGCCAGCCTCCGGGCGCACGGCGCCGCCACCATCTTCGGAGCGCGGCGGGCGAGCGAGCGAGCGGGCGCGGGGACCCCGGCGCGCTCCGGCCGCCCCCGCGCTCCCCGCGGCTCCCGCGGGCCCGGCCGCCGCTCGGGCTCCCGCTCGGCCCCGCCGCCGCCTCGGCTCGCCGCTGCTCCGCCGCCGCCGCCGCCGCCGCCGCCGCCTCCTCCGCCGCGGCGCGGAGTTTTCAGACGGGCAGGGACCCGGACGTCACCAGGAGGAGGGGAGGGCGGGAGGCGGGCGCCGGGAGGCCGCGGAGGGGCGCGGGCGCGCGCGGGGACGGGGCGCGCGGGGAGGGGCGCGGGCCCGCGCGGCTCCCGCTCCCCACAGCCCTGGCCCCGGCGGGGGGCGGCGGGGAAGGGGCCGGGGGCCGCGGGAGGGCGGGGCCGGGGGCGGGGCGGAGGGCGGAGAAAGCGGAGGGCGGGCCAGGAAGGGGGCGGGGGCGGGGGCGGCCGGAGCGGGCAGACGCCCCCAGGACGTGGGGGCGGGGAAGGGGCCGAGTCCCGCCGCCGAGAAGCAGCCTGGGCAGGAAAACAGGGGCGCCTGGGGCCGAGGGGTGTCCGCTCGGACGCAGGGGAGGTCGGCGAGCGAGGGGTCCGGAGAGCCCGAGTTCCAAGTGGGAGCACGCAGGAGGCGGAGGTGCTGGCGGCTCCCCGCCGGGACCGTTGGTCCCGGGGTAGTCTGCGGGCGCCAAGACGTGATGGACAGTTCAGCAGTGTCAAAGCCCGGGAAGGTCCCGGATCGCGCGGCCCGACCCCTGGGTCCCGGCTTGAAGGAGAGGGGAGGAAGGAGGCTTTGAATGAGCCTCCGGAGTTAATCACCGTGAGCGCCTAGGGTGACTCCTGAGTCACCCCTCCCTCCAGTGCCTACGACGTACTGAGTGCTCACTGAGTCACTTCTCTCTCTGGTCCCCAGCGACTCACAAGCCAAGGACTCCAAATCCAGTTGGCAAGTAAGTGCTTTAGTGGCAAAAGGAGTTTCCCAACCTTCACAGGCTGCAAGCCCAGAAGTCTGGCCCTGGAGCCGCCACCCCAGCCCTCTCCCTGTCCATCCGGAAGCGCCTTGCTGCCTGCACAGGACTCAGGTCCTGCAGGAACAAGTCTTGCTTTGTAAAGAGTTCTCTCCCATCCTGGCTGATCTGCCCGGGTGACCTTGAGCCACCAGGCCTCCTCCCTGGGCCTTAGCTTCGTCCTCTGTTGGTGTGGGTTTACAAGGAATGATCTCCTGCCTTCTCTGACTCAGTGTTTCCAACCCGTCCCCTCCCTTGTCCCCTTGCCCAGGTTTTGTGCGAGTGGTGAGTCCATGGAATGGGGTTGGCCTCTGTTGTGGGACTGAGCCTTGGGAGAGTCCAGCAGCAAGCAAGCCCTCCATTTGTGAGTGGGGGACTTGGGGTGAAGCTTTGCATCTTGTTCTCTGTGCATGTAATTCATCCTAATTTTTAAAGGCAAGAAAGTGGATTATAAAGAGAATAGATCAGAGGAAGAGGCAAGCAGTGGAAAGAGCCAGCCAGTCCCTTCCTCTCCTGGAACCTCCCTGAACACTGACCTCCTGTGGGATGCCGGGCCAGGCACAGGAATCCAAAGGTGGATAAGGCTTGGTCTCACCTGCACAGAGCTTGTGGTCCAGGGAAGCCACGTGCAGGTAGGGATCTCGTGGTTACCCAGCCTGCTTCCCTCAGAGGTGCTAAACTCCCAGCTGGAGGCAGCCGTGGGAGCATCTGCAGCCTGGCCTGGCTAAGCACAAGGCCTCCCCTGTGGGCTCAGCACCCCTGACCAGGAGTGAAGAGCAGAGGTGGGCAGGTAATCAAATATCTATTCTGTCTTTAAAATAGACTGGCAGGTCATGTAACCGAACATTCCAGAGTAAAGGCTTCAGGGGAGGCTGGATCCGGCACTTCAGAACCATCACCTTGGAGTCCTTTTCTTCCCGTCTCACCTCTCTGCCTCCCAGGGGTCCGCTTCGTTTGGGGGTGTTATGCCCGGCCTCAGTTGCTGAGACTATTTTTATCCTGTTATGTCCAGCCCTGGGAAAAAGTATCAGTATTTCCCAGGCTTGGATGGACTGATTTCTCTCCAACTGAACCATGGTTAGGTCCTCGGCCACCCCTAAACCGATCCTTGTGACCAGGAAGATGGAGTGTGCTGGTTAGCTTGGCCAAAAGCCCATGCTTGCCCTCTGCAGTGGGGTGACCCCAGCGTCCCTGCAGCTATTCGAATGCTCGATAGGGATCAAGTCTTCCTGGGAGGTGGCAGGAGGGTAGCCTGCCAGGAGGCCTCACAACTTGGGCCAGTCACCCCCCTTCCCAGTGTCTTTATTGCCAAGTGAGTGGTTGGATGAGCTGGTCCCCAAACCGTGCCATGTCACCAGACCTGTGTCTAATCCGAGCTTGCCAACCCCAGCAGGGGTGGCCCTGAGGATCGCAGGCACTGCTGCCCTCTGGTCTGTCTGGGCTTCACGGGCTCCACTACACTTTCCCCCCAAGACAACCGTGTTGCCTGGGTTCGTCCGTGTGACACACTTAACCGCAGTCCTTGGGGCCCAGACTGATTCAGCTCCCCTGGGGGCCCCGGGCTTCAGGACTGAGGTTAAGGATTCACGGCCTCAGGTCCCTGGAGAAAGAGAGTTGTTTGTTTATCTTGACTCATAAAAAGACACACCACAAAGAGGTTTAGAAGCTTCGGGCAGGTTATGGACACCCTAAACAGCTTATGTGATGTTTTTAGGATGAAAAATTACCCAAGATAGGAGAGCCGCTGGGGACACTGGGACTGTCTGCAGGCCCCAGAAGACCAGCACTTCAGACATTGTCAGGGAGACAAAGACCGCTGCCGATCGGCTGATTGGCAGGTGGCTTGGGGGGAGGAGAGGGTGAGTCTGTAACACCCCTCTCAGTACAAGGAGACACATTTGGTTTGGGTAGCACTGCGACTCCTGGAAGCAACAGATGGCTCTTAGGTTTACTATGCCAAGCGGAGCAAGAGCAGCCACTTTGGGCTAGGAGGAGCCCTGCTTGCGGCTCTCTGGGTGGGGAAGGTGAGACAGGGACCCTGATGGATAAGACAGAGCCCAGTACTGCCTGCCCAGTACTGACTGGCGGTGACCCTAGCCATGGCTGCAAGGTTCCTGGGAATTTTTCAAGTTCATTCAGTCATTCAACCAACAGGCATTGGACCCTATTTATGTGCCAGGCCTCAAAATATAGAGATGAAGAGAATTGCCCGAGGAACTTTCCTTTTTAAATACAGTTCCTAGGCTCATGTGACGGGGAGCCCACGCTCAGAAGACATCCCCACTGATTTATGGGGTTCCCTTTCCACCCCAAATCCCAACGTGCGTCATCCTCTAAGTGAGGGAAGAGTGAACCATTATCCATAGCCCTGGGCTGCTGGATGGGCCCCACCCTGAGCTGGGGGCCTGAGGACGTGGGAAGAGGGGCCTTCACCCGCTGGGCGCTGTCCCACAGGGGCGGGGCCGTCAGGTGGGGCTCCTGATAAGGGGGCCTTTGTCCCCCCGGTAAGGCTTGCATGAGAGAACTCCCGTTCTGTATCGAGACTGGCACATAGTAAGTGCTCAGGAAATGCCGGACGTGGGCGAGCAGCCCAGGGAGAGCGTGGGGAGCATCGGAGCAGGCAGGAGGGCTGCCTGGAGGAAGTAGCCCTGAGCCCGGACCTCGGCTCTGGTGGGAGACTGCAGGCCCCCAAGACCAGGGCCTTGTCTGGTCCCCTCCGCTCTTCTGAGGCCTTGTGCAGCGAGGGCCTGGGCGGGCGCTGGCTGTGAGATGGACGCACACTCCTTCCGGGGGCAGGTGGCAGGAGCTGGTGGCTGGGGCTGGTTTTCTGGTGGTTGTTAAGCAGGTCGCTTCTGTCCCTGAGCATCAGTGCTCTCACCTGGAAAAGGTGAGGGAACAGAAGACCTGGTCCTCAGGCTGTCTCAAGCGGGGCGGGGCAGCGGCCGTGTGTGTGGTGGCCCGTCATCTATTCTGTATGAAACGGTGGCACTGCGGAAGGAACCCCCCCAGCGCTCCTGTCACGGGATGCCAGAGAACTGGGGGCGCCTCAGGACTTCCGCCGGATTTGAATAAACTTCAGACGAAGAGTCAAATTTAGTGAAAGGCACGGTCTCTTTTTTTATCTCCATCATGTGTGTCTTTAGTTTATTAGAGTCTGTTTGTTCCCAGACTCTGCCAATCGACCTGCCTTTGCTCTTAAAAGAGTCCCTGCAAGTTTCACTTCTGCACGGAAGCAGGAGTGGGGACCAGGTGGCCCACCTGCTTCTGAGCGTCGCTGTGGGGGGCAGCGAGCACCCTCCCGCCCCTAGGAATCTCACTCTCCAGCAAGCTCTGGCCAGCCCCAGGATTCCTGGGCATGTGGTCAGAGGGTCCAGCACGCCAAAGGCCCGGTGACCCATGAGCACAGGCTGTGGACAGGCATCACCCGGACCCCCCATGCCCCGTTCAGGAGAAGGAAGTGGTCTCTGGTCAGATCACAGGATGACCGACCCACCGCCAGGCGCCCAGCTGTGCGACTGAAACCCGCCGGTTTTCAGGCGAATGGTCTCCGCGGCGCATCAGCAGAGGGAGCTCTAGGTAGCCGATCGCTTCCTCTGACTGCGGTTTCCTGTAGGAAAAGCCGGGGTCCTGAGCACAGCTGCTGTCCAGCGTGGGTGCCCAAGGAAACCTCACCAATCTGCAAGGACGGGGGTCCGGGGTCGCGCTGGAGGGGAGAGGGCGAAGGGAGATGCAGATGGAGAGTCAGCACCCACCGCACTGCCCCAGGGCCCCTGACCTTGCTCTTCACCAGCACTTGGGCCCCGAGAGGTCTCGGCCTTCGCAGGACCCCTGCCTGGCTCTGATGCGCGAGAACCGGACAAGTCCAGTCCCGAACGAGATTGGCCACATTTTCTTTTAAAATAAATGCCCGTCTTGTGTGCGGTGCCTAATCTGGCTTCTGACAATGCCGGGGAACAGCTTGATGAGTAGCCATGATGATAAGAAGTATGGATCGAGCACTTGCTGGATGCCAAGTCCTGTCTTGCAGACTCCACACCAAGTGCATTCGCCAAATGTTTATTGAGAAACTACTTGGTGCACAGGTGGGGTTTATGCTGGGGATTCTGAGGTCCAACCAGGGCTAAGACGGCCGCGGAGGGTGGCCTGCCAGCGTGACTAGAGCGAGACGCGTCTCCGCGGGCTGGGCCAGGACGGCCCGAGGGGACCGCGGAGGTCGAGGCCCCGCGTGTGAGACGCGGCTGCTGGAAGACTCCTCCGCGCCGACCCCGGGTGCCTCGCCCCCGAGTCGAGTCCCCGGATCTGCTGTGTCCGTCCCGCGGGGTGTGTGCAGCTGAGCCCGCGTCCGCGCTCCTTCCTTCTGGTCGCCTTTTCCTCCAACCGCGATTAATAACAACTGAACCGCCGAGCGGGTGAAGCTCCCGGGGCTGTGGAGCCCCTTCGGAAAGAGGCCACGAAAGGAGGACCACGTTAAAAACGCGTCAGCTCACCCCAAAAATAGCTCGAAATAATCCTTTAGATTGAGAGCCAATGATGCTTAAAATCTCAAAGCTTTTCCTCCCGAATACCTTTTTACCTCGTTTATCTGCCCTCCCGTCCTCCTCAAGGTACCTTGAGCCAAGGTCAGCGCCGTGACCCCCGCGGCACATCCCCAAACTGTGTGGCCTCCTCCTCCCCCTCCTCCTCCCCCCTCCTCCTTCTCCTCTTGCTTCTTCTCTTCCTCCTCCTCTTGCCCCTCCTCCTCCCCTTCCTCCCCTCCTCCTCCTCCCCTTCTCCTCCTCCCCCTCCTCCTCCTCCCCTCACTTTCTCCCTCCCCCTCCCCTCCTCCTCCTCCTCTCATCTCCTCCCTCCTCCCCTCCCCTCCTCCTTCCTCCCCTTCCCTCCTCCCTCCTCTTCTCCTCCCCTCCCCTCCTTCCTCCTCCCCTCCTCTCCTCCTCTTGCTTCTCCTCTTCCTCCTCCTCCCCTTCCCTCCTCCCTCCTCCTCCCCTCCCCTCCCCTCCTTCCTCCTCCCCTCCTCTCCTCCTCTTGCTTCTCCTCTTCCTCCTCCTCCTCCCCTTCTCCTCCTCCCCTCCTCCCCCTCCCCCTCCTCCTCTTCTCCTCCTCCCCCTCCCCCTCCTCCCCTCATCTTCTCCCTCCTCCTCCCCCTCCCCTCCCCCTCCTCCCCTCCCCTCCTCTCCTCCTCTTGCTTCTCCTCTTCTCCTCCTCCCCTTCTCCTCCTCCCCTTCCTCCCCTCCTCTCCCCCTCCTCCCCTCACCTTCTCCCTCCTCCTCCCCTCTCCTCCCCTCCTCCCCTCCCCTCCTCCCCTCCTCTTATTTCCAGAGTCTCTCCCATCACTCTTATTTCCATACCTAAGGACTCTGTTCCAAACAGGCTTAAGCAAAATGGGGATTTATTGGAGAGCTAGTTGAAACACCATAGTCGGCGAGCTGCTTACCAAATGCTCAACTCTTTCCTTCTTTGGTAAAAGATTCTGATTTTATTTGGAGAGACAATGTGCCCCAAATCCAAAACAATGGTCCCCAGCCTCCCTGTAGTTAGGAGTGATGTGAGAGAGGAGAGCAGATACCACACTGGAGGAGCTCCCAAGAAATCGTCTGGGAAAGGGTGCTAAACAAGTTAAGGCGATTTCCCTTTTGCCCCTTGTTATTCTCATTCTTTTTAACCCGGAATGTAGAAAGGACAGCTGGTACTCCAGCAGCCATCTTGTGACTATGAGGATAGAGGGCAGGGTTAGAGGCGATAAACCAGAGAAATAGAAGCAGTCTGGGTCCTTAACGTCCTTATGATCTGCGTTGTCTGGTCCACCTTCTCCTTCTCTCACTCTCCTTCTTCACGCTGGTTTACCTGAACGTAGGAGAAAGGTGCGTTGGCCTGCTAGCTCATTCTGCCTGGTGTGTCTCCCTCCTTTACCTTGTTTAAATGGGTGCACAGACGTCCCCTTCTGCTTTAAGCCTTTCCTGACTATTCCGGTGGAATCACAGAGGCCCAGCCAACACTGCCAATCACCTTGACTTTGCTGTTTTCTGTACCACGTACCACCTTTTCTGTATGAGTCACCATCCCGTGTATGGTAGGTCTGTCTCACCCCAGTGGATTGCGAACTCCAGAAGAGAAACTCCGACTTCTCTTCCCTGGCGCTAAGTTCTTGGCACACTGCAAGTTTTCAGTTAATGCGTGCATGTTGGGGATTGGACCCCGGGGTGCTTAACCGCTGAGCCACATCTCCAGCTCTTTTTATTGTTTTATTGTGAGACTGGGCCTCACTAAGTTGCTTAGGGTCTGGCTGAGCTGCTGAGGCCAGCCTTGAACTTGTGATCCTCCTGCGTCAGCCTCCCCAGTCGCTGGGATTGCAGGCTTGGGCCACCGTGCCCAGAGGTTTACAGTTATTTGTTTATTTATTTATTTTTAATCAGTGAATGACTTCCCGTCACCGTCCAAAGGCATCTCAGCAAGGGGCAGTTGTCCTGTTTGAATAGCTGCTCGCAGGGACCCATCAGCTACAGGAAAAGGTCATGAAAGGAGACAGAGGACCCGTGTTAACTGTGCCATGAGGTTGGATGCCAGGCCCTCCTGGAGAAGAAGATTCTAGATCCAAACCAGCCAGGTCTGAAACCTGCCCCGCTCCTTGCTAACTCTGGGACCCCAGATAAGGTGCTTCCTGTCCCTGTTTCTTCCTTGTCCACGAAGCTGCTAGTCGCTGTCCTCTCCTCTTGGGGTTATCAGGAGACTAAATAAACGAACTTGCGTTCAACAGCACTTGAAGCAGCACCAGGCACCTAGCAACGCCAAGAATAAGACCTGAAAACTATTAGAAAAACAATGAGGACTTGATAAAATAAATACATATAGAGCGGGAGAAATCAATACACTCGTTTCATAGCAGGCAGATAAACAGAAACAGGACAAGTAGGAATGCGGGGAAATTGCAGCCTACAAACTCAATGTCTCAGCTTCCCAGAGAAGCAGACTCACCTTAATAGGAAATAAATGCTATTTTCTTGCAATCACAAAATACGTTATATACCTGGACACAAAGAAAACCTCAACAAATGAAAGAAGAGATTTCCCTCAAGCCAAATTATCTCCATCATAATCCAATAATATTAAACATATTTTATTGTTTTATTCCCCCCTTTCTTTCTCACTTTCACTTTTTTTTCCTCCTTATTTCTCTCTAACTTCCACACATCAGGGAAAAAATTAACCTTTGGCTTTCTGACCGACCTGGTTTATTTCACTTGGCATGACAATCTCCAGTTCCAACCATTTACCAACAAATGCCATAACTTCATTCATCTTCATGGCTGAGTAATATTCCATTGTGTAGATATAACACGTTTTCTTTGTCCATTCATCTGTTGAAGGGCACCTAGGTTGATTCCTAGCTTAACAATTATCAATTGTGCTGCTATAAACATCGATGTGGTAATGTCACTGTAGCTGATTTTGATTCTTTGGGTATAAACTGAGGAGTAACTGGATCAAATGGTAGTTCCATGTTTTTTGAGAAATCTCCATACTGCTTTCCAGAGTAGTTACACCCATTTGCAGTCCCACCAACAATATGTTAATTTAAATAATTTTAAAATTGAGAAACAATCTTAGATGATAAAAATTGACCCAGAAAACAGGGCTGGGGCTATAGCTCAGTGATAGAGCCCTTGGCTAGCATGTGCAAGGCCCTGGGCTCCATCCCCAGCACCACCAGAGACAAACATTTTATACCAAGAACTAGAGGATAACATCCAAGGTTAAAGTCAGAGGAATATTAAATTAAATCTGGGTAGTCAGACTATAATGTCTTCATGATAAAGAATAACTCATTAAAACAATAAGGGAATTTATTATGCACCCAGGAGGTTGATGTGAGAACAAAGAAAACTAAATAAATTTTAGATAGAAAATTAATAATGTTAGAAACTGGGCTTAATGAAATAAAAAGCACAAACAAACACAGAAAGGAAAAATAAATTCAGAAACTGCCTCCCCCGTGTTCATTGTGCTGGGAAGGAGCCCAGGGTCTTGCAGGTGCTGGGTGAGCACACTGCTACCATCCCCAGTCCCCTGAGAGCTCATGTTTAAAATACCAAATAACTCCCCCAAACCTGATTTAGAAAAAAATATATAGATGTATTGTTATGTATAAAAAGAAAAGTAAAATTACAGGAGAGAAGGAACATGCAGGAGAAAATACCACATACAGCTCTAAGCCCAAACATGTGAAAACCTAGATTAAATGGTGGGGTTTTTGAAATCAGTGTATAAATGACCCAAGGCAAGGCAGAAAAGTGGAAGCAAACGGGTACTAAGGAGAGATGTCAATGGCAAACTAAGGTTTGCCATTGACAAAGCCCACCTGTCAGAGAGCTGAGTCCCCCATCATCTTACCTAACTAAGATTCCCCTTTGTGATCTAAATAATTCCCAGTTACACACAGTGGTTCTCTCGGATTGAACTCCAGGGCAGGGTCACCCGGCAAATGATGTTCCAGCTCCACCCCAGAAACCCCTATCCAGTTGGCCTGGGGTAGCCAGACACCAGTGTCTTAAACGAGCTACCCAGGTGAAGTTCATACACAAGACCAGATCCATGACTTCTGTCCTAAGGCAACTCAGAGATTCCTTAAAAACCCAATTCCAGTAAAGACAGCGCCAGAAAAGCAAACTGCAGGTACATTTTACTTATGAAATAAAGGCAAATCTCTTGAGTCCACTACCATATCAAAAGAATAGTACAATATGACCCGGTAGGACTTATTCCAGGGATTCGAGGCTGGCTTGAATCTAATATTAACACAGCCCATGAACTTTGTCAATAATTAAAGATGAAGCTGAGAAGTCATTTGACTACATTGAGTAGTCACTCCTTACAAGATACAAGTAAAACATTTGCAGAAGGAAATCGCCTAAATGTAATTAAGGTTATTAAACAAAACAAGCAAACCAAGATTCAAATTGACTAAAGTTAAAACACTCAAATAATTACAGAGGTTCTTATAAATGCCAAGTAAGAAAACAAACAAAAAAATCAGTGTAAGCATTAGGAGAAAAAAAAAAAGAAACTACATTTCTTTTTTAATGGGTGGTTTGTTGAAAAATAAAGAAACCTAATGACTAATAAGAAAGAAATAACCCTACTAGAACCAATAAGAGCATGAGTAAGGTAACTGGAAACAACACAAATATACGACTGTGAATAACCTTTGTCTATACTGGCAATAGACACCTCGAAATGGATGTGGAGGAAACTATTCTAGCCACAGAGCGCTAGATATGAAGCCAGTTATAAAATAACATGAGAAGACACTCAAGAAGAGAGGTTTAAGAAGGACACGAGAAAACCCATTGAAATCAGTGACCTTCCACATCTCAGTGAATTTCATAAAACGAGATGCATATGACAGGAAATAAACACCATGTTCCTGTGTGGGCGAAGAGGGATAGAAAACATAAATCTTAGAAAAATCAATCAAATTAACCTAAAATTCCAGGTTCAGTTAGAATATCAATCATTTATTTTTAATGGTGGGGGAGGGGAAGTAGGAGATTGGATTCAACACATGCTGCAGGAAATGCCCAGAGTAGCCCCAAATGAGCATGTACTCACTTGCATCCACGTGAACACACGAGTCGGGATATGCTTGCCGTGACCTACCGGAAGGCACTCTCAGGTCAAGCACAAACACGCGATTACGGTGCTGCTGGCTTAGGAAAAACAGATCAGTGTGAGAAAACCCAAAGATAATCCTTGAACCCAGTAGGAAAATGCAGTGTATTTGAAAAATGTTGCTAGCCCAGCAGATTATCCATCGAAAGAAAATAAAGCTGGACTCCTACCTTCCAGCATGTGCGGAAAAAAAGAGAGAAGAACTCTAGAGGGATTAAAGGCTGGAATGTTAAGGAAACGCAATGATAAAAAAGATTTTTAAAGAGAAAGCAATAAAAGAGAACACTCGCGCTTTACGGATAAAGTACAATCGTGGGGAGCAGAGGGTCGGAGAGGCTTAAAAAAGGAAAAGACAATTTTGAGCAAACCGAGCCTGTGATAAAGTGTGAGGACGATGTTTAGCATTCATCCAAAACCATGCTGGCCGACCAGGGAGTGGTCAGCAATGCAGAGTCCTGAGTCACACTGTCAGCTGAGTGAGCCTGAAAACACCCTACTCCTTCTTTTGTTTGCAGTGCTGGAGATTGAACCCAGGACCTTGTGCTTATAAGGCAAGCACTCTGCCCACTGAGCTACACCCCCAGCCCCCCGAAAGCACCTCTATACTAAGGAGCAAAGCCGCACAAGAGACCACACGCCACGTGACAATGTTCTGTAAGTGAACCAACGGGAATAGGAGACCCACGGAGACAGAAAGCAGATTCATGCATGTGGGGGTTGGGGGGGCAATAATGGCATGATCCTGACTTCAGGGGAAAAGAAACTCTCTGAAATTACCTTGTGGTGATGGTCACAGAACTCTGCCAATGCACTGAAACAGGTGCATTTTGCTCGCATGCAGATTATATCTCAATGAATCTGTTGAAATAGGAACGCCCCCACCCACCTCAGTTTATGAGCAGAGGATGTCCTACTCCACCCGGCATGAAAATGCTGGGGTGTTTTGATTTTCTAGAATCGGGTCGTGCCCTTCTAAGTAAGTCAAGTGTTAGAAATCTACAATGGAGCCAGGCACGCTGGCCCACGCCTATGATCCTGGTGGTTCAGGAGGCCGAGGCAGGAGGATGGTGAGTTCAAAGCCAGTCTCAGCTACTTAGCGAGGCCCTAAACAACCCTGTCTCTGGATAAAATATGACAAAACAGAAAAGAAAAGAAAGATACAAGGGAGGTCAGTAAAGCGCCAGGACCTAGACCTTCACCGTGCCGGGGCCTGAGGACCGCATGTGCCAGCCCTGGAGGCCAGAATGCTCGTGTGGCCTCGGATTCCTTATCTGTAAACTGGGGCCGGGCGTCCCATTTTACAGATAAGGCGTCCGTGGCAATCAGAATCAGCGTCTAGGGAAATAGATTTATTTTTATTTACGACGTCTTTTCTGTATGCACCTGTGTTTGTTTTATCTGTGTATGTATGCACACACAGACATTTTTGGTTTTAAATCCACCTGCCCTATTATCCGCGGCGAATTGTCCTTTAGCAAATTAATTGTGTCAAGCCCTTTAATCGCTAGAAAGAGAGAAAATGACTGGTGGCTCCCAAAGTCACTTAAAAGCTGGGTAGAAAATGCGCACTCTCTTTCCACTGTCTCATCAGGGCACCAAGGACAGGTGGAAGAGGACTAAAGGTAACTCGCAGGCTTGGAATACAGTCCACCTCCCCCGGTTCCTTTCAAGGACAATGGACGTTCCTCTGTGCATTGGACGGGACCTCCCGCACACTGAGGTCCGTCGGCTCCAGGAAGGCATTGCTGCAGGTGAGCACAGCCATGGAGTCCTGGTCAGAAAAGGCCACTGACTTCCAGGGCAAAGACGGAAATGTGTTTTTCCGTAGGCTGTCTGAGTTTGTTTAAAAACAGTGCCATGGGAGGGGACCTCGGGGAGCTGAAACGCCCTCAGGGGGCACACATGTGGACAGGTGAGCTGCTCTGTATACCTAAGGTGTGTACTTTACTCACTTTATAGAGAGAGCGAGAGATCAGAATGTAAGTCAAGACAATGTTTCCACGTGCGAAAGATCCCTCACCTGCAAAGACGGTGTTCCAGCCTCCGCAGTGGCCACACACCGGAGCGCCCTGCCTTTCAACACTGGGCCAAAACCAACCGACAAGCCAGCACAACCAGTACTGCCTAATGGTCCAGCACATGGTGGCAAATCCGTTAACTGGAATATTTCTGCAGCGACTGAAATACGAAGAGTGTGCAAAAACGTGGAGAAAAAACATGGAGGAACGCTAGGCCATAAAGTGATATGAAAATCAGGAGGTACGGACTTTGGATATAATGCACAGACATGACAACACACACAGGCAGAGACGAGAGACAAGAGGAGACGAGTCCAGATTTTAAGGTTGATTTTCTCTGGATAGTGAATCTATGCATGTTTCCATCTCCTCCTCTCAAATTGTCTGCGTTTCTAAGAATTTGTTTCACTTTGATAATTGTACGGTCATAATTAAGACCCTGAAATTTGCAGTAAAAGAAGACAAACCTCAGACCCGGCATCAATCTTTCGGCGATTAGTAGCATGGGATGCTGGCAATTGCAGGTTCGATGTCCGACGCTGGTCTTTATGCTGTAAAAGGCCAGTCATTCCTACGGCTAAAACCAATTTCCTAAGGAGATCACCACCAGGCTTGGCGTTCCCGCTCAGCTGTGGACGCCTGACTTAGAGTTTTGGGATGTGCCTCCCGGCCAGATAATAGTCGGCTATGTCTTACCAATTAAGGATTTCTCGTTCATTGCTGGAGTAAGTACTTCAGAGAACATAGACTTCCAGGAAGTATCCATGCAGCCAGCACTAAACAAAAATGCTGTAACTAAGGAGTTTTCATCTCCAGAGATGAGACCATGTCAATATGCATCATTGCAGAGGAAGCTCCTTGGATCTTCAATGTCTGGGCATTCCAGGGATGCTTCTCTGAACTTCCAACTATTCAAGAAAGATCCACGTGCGGGGAGGTGGAGCTTGAAAACTAGGGCTCCACCTTTGTACAGGTAATCAAATGAAGACACGGATAATGGTGGCATTAAATAGCCTTGTTGTCTTTATCCTTTACCTGCTTATTTATTAAGTATTTATCAGCACCAGCTCTTGTTCTAAACTCCATTCTTTTTTAGCTTTTCTCCAGGGCTTGGCAAATGACTTTTCTTGTGCATGCTGCATTTGATCAGTTGGTAGTGGTGTCCTCCAGTGCTCAACCGGAAGAGATTCTGGGACTGGATTCAAAATTAAATTGAAAAAAAAAAAAAAAAGAGCAATGATCGATTAGTAATGCCTGCCATCATTGTGGAAGGGGAAATGGTGGCGTGTATGCCATGGCAGCTAGATTGTGTCTGCCAGGTTAAGGATGGTCCCTTAAGCCAGGACAAATGCTGTTTCCCACAGGTTGGAGGAACCCAGTTCCTATCATGTTAACAACACCGGGGATGTGCTAACAGAGGACACGTTTGTTGCCATCTGCTGCACACGCCACCTAGCTCAGGTCTTTGTTGGCTAGGCTGAGCGTCATAGTCTTCAGGCTATCCCCTCAAGGAAATTCTATTCCTTCAGGGATACCCACTTTCATTTCCTTCGAGCACAGAAGGATTTAGGTTAAGAAAAGTTAAATAACTTTTTCCAAGTCCCACAATCAGTCATAGAAAAATCACTCCTCCACCCAATGAGTGACCTCGGCTTAATAGAGAGCCAAGTGAGATAAGACAGTGTCCCCTTCTTTGCAGAAGGTCATAAAACTAATTGTACTAATTTTTCGATAATTACTTGAGTGTCATGGGTCCCTTTGGAGAAGGATTCAAGCCAGGGTATTCATCGTGACAAAATGAGGCCGTCTGTTCCACTTTCTGCCCACTTCCCTGCAGAGCAGACGGGGTGACTGGTGTTATTCACCAAGGGTGGCACACCCGGCGGCAGCGAGACCGGAGCGTTTTGATCCCGGCTGCAAAGGCACGCGCTGTGGACCAGCCTCAGCAGAGCTAACTGACCCATCCTTTCAGCCTGGTTCAAATGTGTGTGAGTATTTAGCGGACCCATCATCATCCCGTCAAATTACATGTAATTACGAGTTCACCATGTGCCAGTCCCTCTGCCCAGGGTTCCAGCTGCACTGTGGCCTCACGCCCTCGCACACCCCCACAGCCGAGGTGCCCCAGCCGTCCTGACTGGCCACCAGAGCAGGAGCCTCGGGGCTGACAAGTCACATAGCTCGTAGGGTGGGGCTGAGACCCCCGCCCAGGACATCAGACCCCCGATCTGCGACTCCCCTTCAACTGTCCAACCAACTTTTGGTTCCTGCCAATTCCTAGTACAGCTTCCCTGGTGGGAAGTGGCCTCCGCCTCAGGGACCCGAGGTGCAGGAAGATAGTGGAGCAGAGATCCTAGGAGGGTCAGGGAGGAGGGAATTTGAGGCTGGGAAGAGAACGGAGGTGGTGCGGTGGCACAAGTCCAGCATGAAACTCCAGTCAGCCCCCTGGGAGAGCCCCCGTAATGCCACAAAAATGTCCCCAAGGCAGCAGAGTGGAGATATTGACTCACCCATTCCCAGCAATTATTGGTTGAGGCTGCTCTCTAGGGACATCAGTGACCTGACCTGGTGTTTCAAGTCTGTCAGCCGTGGTCAGAGTGAACTCTGGTGGCCAGCAAAAGCCCCCGGACACAGAGCTGTAGGGTAGGGCTGGGACCAGGCCTGCGCACCGGAGCCCCCGCGTGCGGGCAGGGCTGCCCGGCCCACCTCCGCCCCCGCGTGCTTCCTCCTTTCCTAAATCAATGACTTTCTTGAGGTGTAAGCTGCAGACCATGACATTGACCAGTTTTAAGTGTCCGACTTAACATTTTTAAGCAGATTTTGTTGAGTTTTATGACCATATAAAATAATCTAATTTTAGAACATTTTCTTGACCCCCTAACACATGACCATTCCGTTAGTACCCATTTCCACTCCCAGTCTCCCAGGTGACCGCGAGTCTAGAGCCATCCTTTGGGATCCTGGAGGCTCAGTTTCAGGACCCCTTGCAGACACCAAAATCTGTGGATGCTCCAGTTCTTTATATAAAATAGCATGTTATTTGCACAGAACCTCTACGCATCCTCTCTCATACTTAAGATCCTCTCAAGATTACTTATAAAAGCTATGTAAATGCTATATACATAGTTTGTATACTCTTTTTTTTTTTTTTTTTTTTTTTTTTTTTTTTTTGTACTAGGGATGGAACACAGGGACACTTTACAATGAGCTCCACCCCCAGTCCTTTTAAATTTTTATTTCAAGACAAGGTCTTGCTAAGTTGTGGAGGCTGGCCATGATCCTTGATCATGATCCTCCTCTTCAGCCTCCCACGTGGCTGGGTTTACAGGTGTGTGCTCTAGCACCCAGTTGTTGTTTTTTAATTTGCATTATTATTTTTTTCAAGTCTTTTCTCTCCAAGGTTGGTTAAATCTGAGGCTGTGGACCTGCAGAGGCAGAGAGCCAACTGTACTGTCTGTCTCTATGGATTTTACACTTTCTGGACATTTTATCTAAATGGAATCCTATTGCGCGTGGCCTTCTGGATAAAGGAGAAAGTCCCTTTCCAAATGGCTCGGGTTGCAGAAATGAAGTCAAAGCCAGACGGCAGGTGCCTAGCGAGGAGCTTCTCCACTTGGGAGGCTGAGACACTCTAGATGGAGCCAATAGGCTCCCTTACAACCAGCACCTAGGAGATAACCCCGCCCTCACCCTGGAGTCCCGCGTGAGCTCACCTGTGCTTGGGGTCCATGTATTTTAAAGGTGTCTTCTCAATGTAGGGGCCTGGCAAGCAATCGGCCATTGGTCAAGGGGTCTTGAAGCCCATTAACCCATTAACCCCAGCATTGAAATGATTGGAACTGGCTTAGGAGCACGTGCATCCTTGACAGGTCCGTTTCTGGTGGTCTTGGGAGCCGGAAGGGTCAGCCTTTGGTGGTGACCAATGTTCAGAAGGTTCTTCATTTTTTTAGGGTTTTCTCAGAAATGAACAAAATGGAAGAAAGCTTGATGAAAAGTAGTGAGAGCAAAACAACCGGTCAACTGGTCGACCGCAGTGTGCTTCCTGCGGAGGGACCGTGTTGGGGACTGAAGCCTCCACATGGGGACTCGGTGTCTGTGGGTAACCTGGCTACCACATCCCCTGCCCAGAGACGTGAGCGGCTCAGGACTCTGTTGTAACAGCCGCTGATAAATGCAAATGGTTAGGATGTTGTAGTGCTCGGTGTCTCGCCCAAAGCAGACCCAGAACTTGGGGCTGAAGGTCAGCTTCTTCAAGCTACTCTGGACCTTGATTCTGGGCCAACCCACAGAGTAGAAGTTCTACAGTTGTCCCTCTTGGGCACCATATCATGTGCTACTTAGCAACTCACACTTTACTTCCTTCCTTTGTGAATCAATTGAGAAAAATTGACTCTAGAACAAACAACTGGCCAGGATGTCAACTTGATCATTGGTCTCACTGGGATGGAGGGTGGGACTTGAACCTACGACCACAATGTCCTGGTATCTGCCCTGGAGCCTGGATGCTAAAATCTGATAAAGAAGAGCTGCAGGTGAGCAGCTTCAAGGGACTGTGCTGGGCCTGGGAGAGGAGTCAGAGAGAGCTGGGTGTCCCCCCGTTTCCAAGGACCAGACCCAGTCCCACCCCAGCACGGTGATACCATGCAAGACCCCTTCAGGCAGCTGCTTCAGGCAGCTGTCAGATTAGAAGGGAGAAGGTTTAACGTGGTCCCCATCAACACGACCTTCTCTCTTGTCTCTCTCTAACAAGCCCTTGGCATGTGCACACACGTGTGCACACACACGCACACACGCCAGGAGTTGAAGGACTTGGATTCAAGTCCTCTGAAAAAGATGATTCATTTCCCTAAATCTTGGCTCCCCCAAACATTAAGTCAGGGGGTGCTTTAAGCCCACTTTCCCATGACTCCAGCCTTTAGAAAAGATTGGTGTTAGTTGGGAAGAACAAGTCAGCAGCATGGCAGGATCTTTAGAAATACCCTCCTCGCCACCTTGGCAAACATGTAGCTTACAAATTGCAAACTCATGCCTAGAGGGGCCTGATGGGCAGGTAACAAAAGCTAACGAAAGGGGCCGGCTATGGGAGAAAAGGGAGTCGTGGGGACTCTGGCAGACTGGAGGCCAAAAGCTGAGGCTCACAGCTGTCGCCTGGGAATGCCCAGTCCTAAAACATGTCAAGAGAAGACACTGGAGTTTACTCTTGTGTGCAAGATCCTTAGATTTTAAAAAGTTGGCTGCAATTAGTAAAACATTGTTTGTACCAAATAAATTGCATGTGCCAATACCATTGAGCCCATGGCCAGCTGCTTGAGATCCTGGTGTGGAGTGGTCACATGGGCAGTGACCTCTGTTCTTCCAGGGCCGGTCATAGAAGGAAAAGTAGATGCTCAGAATGAGAGATTTGGTTAAGACTGACAGCTCAACTCTCCTCCCTATTGCCTGTAGTGATGTCTCACTCCACCCCTAGAAATGTCTGTTTCTGGGAAAATAGATTTAGAGCTGAATTGAAGATAACATTGCACAACACAAACTTGAAGAAAAAGGAAGTGGAATTTGATTGGGTTTATCTGAAAGATTTCTGTTACTGGTTAGTTCAACAAATAATTGCTGAATACCTACTGCATTCCAAACACAGTATCCTCAATAGAAAAATGATTTCTCATTTAAGTGTACTAAAGTTCATCAAAATAGTTGTTGGCTTCATGGATGTAGAAAAACACGCAATTTTTAGAAGAAATTTAAACATGATATAAAATTGAACTGGATATAAAAGAAAAATCTGTTCCTTTGGCTCCTGAGAGATTATCAATGTTCAGAAAGCCCAGAAACCAGTGAGTGTCCCCGGGAGGTGCCTCAGACATAAAATTGTGCACCCATGCTGGGTCTTATCCAGTGTCCAGCTCGGAGACGGTCACAGCTCATTAATGCATCCCTCCCACCCCACCCAATGACCCTTCAAAGCATTGATGAGGAACAGATTTTACAGTGATTTTCTTGGGAGAGAGAGAAGCAGCTGAGATTGTCCTTGACGTCTGGACTTCCTCCTAATCTCTGGATGGAGGAGGCCATCACCTCAGGCAGCTCTTGGGTTGATGTAGACCCAGGGCAGTGTTAGGTATCTGGTGGGCGCTGGGAGACTGGTTTGGTCTAAAGGAGCCAGGATGGCAAGACAGTGTAACTGCTTCCCATTGCCACCATCTCCCCACCCCGCCTCCGTACTGAAGTAGGGCTCTCCACACAATTTCCCTGTACTCGTGGGACTTCATTAATTCACACTTAGGGCTGTGGCATTCCAAGAAGGAGACAGAGATAAAGAGCTGTGGTACCTAGCAGGGCATTTAGAAGATCCCTGGTCTCTGCCCACCAGATACCAGAGGCACTATCTTCCCAGTGGTTTCAACCCAGACAGTTTATAAATGTCCCCTGTCAGTAAAACTGCCCTTCCCTGAGAACCCTGGAGCTAAAGGACAGTCCCTCAGAATTCAGATCTCTCCCTGCTCAGATCACATATACCCAGGGAAAGGCGGGACCCTTGGCAGAGGATATGTAAAGCTTATTGTCCAGGGGCACTAATTGTCCCTGATGGTGATTTAAAGGATTATTTTTATATTCAAGCCAATGTAGATATATTACAGAGTGGAATCCCAAATTTAAGGCTGGAAAGAAACTTCACGTCTGGGATGGGGTGATCTTGGCCATGTTCCCAGAACCCTTGGCAGGTACACATTTCTCTGCTTTGGAGGAAGCTACCAGTGATCGAGTGCTCCCCAAGGACCAGGAAGTTCCGGGACGATTTCCCATTGATTCTCACAGCTGGTCTAGCCTTAGTCCCGTTTTGCAGATGAGGAGACTGAGGTTCAGGGAAGTCATGAAAACCATCCAGGGTCAGGGGTTGCTCAGCAACAGAGCTGGCATTGGCGCCAAGCCTGTCTTCTCCAGGAGCTTCTGGGAAGATCTGGGGATGGGAAGCAGAGATGAACGGTCAAAGCCAGGCTCTGGGCGCTGGTTGGAGGGATGCTCAAGGAAGAGAGAGGCCGTGTGGGCACTGGGAAGCAGCCCTCTGCGTGGACAGGGAGGACCGGGGTGAGATTCAAGAAGCTGGGGGCTGGAAAGGAAGGGATCCCCAAGTGGGTGACATCACTCACCGACTTGGTGGCATGGATTTAAGACTCTGAAGTGGTGACCCCAGACTCTGCTAGGTCTCCTGATGCTCCCAGTCTGGACGTCCCTCAGGAACGTGCCCTCCTCAGCCTGGGATGTTTGGACCCTCACTCTGTCCAGCAGTGGCCGGGCAGCAGATGACAAGCCTCTCCCGACTTGGTCATTGTAGCTGTCTACCAGGACTGTCACCTCCAGGAACCACTTACTCCGATTGACTCTCCCTTTTGGGTGTTAACGGACTCAGCCTTTCCTTTGAAAGGGGAATGGCTGGTGTTTTCCTTGCCCCATCTAGAAGACCACTCGAGAAATAAATAGAACAGAAATAAAGAAGGCTGCTGCATTCCTGGTAGCCAGATGGCTTTCTTGTTCCCTGGGGTATCCGGGGAAGTACCCGAGTCACCAGGACCTGAATGGTCTCCTTGGTGCAATCAGAGCAGCGGTTTGGAAGAGGGAGTCACTTTCTCCAGGTCCGACTCGTGGCTGTTGGTGTCCAGGGTGTGCAGGAGGCCACCCTGCTTCAGCAGTGCTGTACCTCAGGGAACGGGGACCGCGCTCTTCAAGGCCGAATCGTGTCCCCCCAGAGTCACGTACTGGGATCTCGGTGCCTCGGAATGTGACTGAGTATGAAGACAGGGTCCTTAAGCTCATTAAGAGGCAGGTCCTTACTTGGATATGCTGGGTGGCCCTCTAAGCAGAGTACGGTGGTACAGAGAGACACGCACAGAGGGTGACCGCGTGAGGATCCAGGGACAAGACAGCATGTGCAAGCCAAGGAGAGAGGCCTCAGGAGACACCAACCCTTCATCTGGGGCTTCTAGGCTGCAGAACCGAGAAGCCCTCTTTGGTGGTATAATGGCGCGGTCCACGGTGCTTTGTTACGGCGGCCCTGGCACGCCAGCTCAGGGGCCACCTGGCTCCCTCTGGGTCTCGGCCCCTGGGGATCGAATCCCACCTCTGCCACTCGCTAGCTCTGAAACCCTGGGCAGGCTCCTCTGCCTCCCTGGGCCGGGCTTCTTCTGTCTCTGGGCTGAGGCCACAGACCAGGCCTCGTTATGAGTCTGCAGGGTAGGAAGGAGAGGATCCGGCCGTGATGGCCGAGGAGTTCCCACAGGGCCGCACCAGGCCCGAGCCACGCCACTGGACACAAGGGTCGGCCCGCTGCCTGGCCCCAGGCGGGGTCCAAGATGCGGTGGCTTCCAGGGAAATCACAGGAGGTAAGAAGGTGGGTGCTGCAGACCCAGGCTCCTGGGACAACACCCACAACCCGCTCTCGCCTCTTCCCCAAGTCACCGGATGCTTTAAAACCACCTGCTGCTGTGTCCAGGGCCCTGCCTCCCCCCGCCGCTGTCCCTCCTCAGGACCAGCTTGCTCTGCCCTCCCCAGGTTTCGGGGTCCTCCTAACGCCGCCGGCACCACAGAGCCCCTCGCATCTTCCCCTGGTCCCCACTCTGGCTTCCGTGGGGCCAGCCCTCCCTGGGAGTGACGGATCCGCAGACCGCTTCCCTCTGCCGATAACGACATTGACTCAGCCATCGACTGTGACTTACGGTCATCGCGATTGTGCTTCAGGACAGCGATGAGGTGGGCAAGTCCTGGCTCCGCCACCGTAAGGGGGCCGTGGCTCCCCCGACGGGGCTCTTGCTTCCCGACCTTCACCCGCGGGATGCCCGGTCCCCTCCCAGCAGACCTTCACGGTGGTCACTCTGTCAGGCCCCTCGGACACACAGGGCACCGATGATGCGGGGAGTCCCGGTCATTCCCAGCTCTGCTGAGAGCCAAAGGGTGGGTGAGGATGGACAGAAGGCTGGAGGTGAGGGGCCGGCCGGGCAGGGGTCCTCTCACCACCCCCCTGGCCCCCCACGGCCTCCCAGCTTCTCTCCTTTCTGAGAGTCACTTAATACTTCCCAAGAACGACCAGCCTGGTCCTTCCTCCTCTCCCCGGGGGAGGCCAGGTGACGGACTGCGGCAGCCTGAGCTTCTGCATCCACAGAGACTCCTCCGCTCACGGATCTGGAGGCTGAAGGTCCAAAATCAAGGTGTGGCCAGGGCTGGTCGCTTCGAGGGGCCGTGTAGGAAGGTCCATTCCAGGCCTCTTTCCTTGGCCTGTGGACGGCGGTCTTCGTCTCTTGCCTGGGTGGCTGATGGACAGCAGCAAGGCATTTCTCACGGTTCTGAGGCGGAGGAGTCTGAGAGCAAGGTGCCGGCAGAGGGGAGGCTGGTGGGGCCCACGGCTGGGCTCAGCCCTCTTGCGGAGTCCTCTCGAGGCTGCTCCTGGGCAGGCGCTCATAGAAAGAAGGAAATCTCCCTCCTCTTTCTCTTATAAGGGCACCGATCCCATCCTGGGAGCTCCACCCTCGTGACCCTTTCCAAATCCACCTGCTAAAGGTCCTCAGATACCTCCCTCCTCAGATACCACCGCACTGGGGGCTGGGCCTCCCACCTAGGACTCCAGGCAAGGACAGGACCATCCAGCCCATAACAGCACCACCTTCCCGCTTCCTGTCGGTGTCGTCCTCCCTCCGTGCAAGCCTGCCTCTCCAGACCCCCCTTGTATCAGGATGCCCATCATTCTAAATCAGGACCCACCCTAAGGGCCTCGTTTCAATCGATCTCTGTTACCACCCAATCTCCAACGGAGGTCACCTTCGGAGCGGGGCTGGGGGCTGAACTCCAGCACAGAAATCTGTGGGGTCACTCAGGTCAGCCCACAAGGCCAGACCCGGTGCTTCTAAGGGCTACCAGACCTCCCGAAGGACCCACCCGCCCATATGCAACACCGCTTTCCAACAGGAAGCTGCTCCCTGTCCAGCACCTGGCCCGGTGAAGTTCATCTCCCAACTTCTCAAAATACCCTCTTTTTCTCTTCTGAATCTGAAGTGTTTGACTCTCCTTGTAGTTAATGCAACCGCTTCCCTCCCCGCTCTCCCCCCTGTGGAAGGAGACAAAATGAGACTGGGGTGGGGGGGTGGCATTCAGATCACCCTCCTGGATCCCCGGCGCGAGCCAGATGCTATCAAGGACCGGGAGAGGAGGGTGGGGCCACGGCTGTGGTTCCGAAGCTGAGAGCCTGGGTCTAAAAATAGGCGGGCTGAAATAAACCCCGAGCGCTGCTGGCTGGCCCCGAAATAGAGGGGTAATTGATCTGATGCGACTTCTGCCTCGGATAACATCATTATTTGTGAAATTATGTCAGTTTGGCTGCTGCCAAGTCAGCAAGCCCTTCCAGGACGTGGCTTCTAATTTGGGAATGGGACTATTTGTGGCTCCTCTTAGAAGCAGCAACAGGAACTCGGTGGACACGCGGTAGCCAGACTCCTAGAGTCGTGGCTGAGCCTAGAAGCTGCCCGGGCCCTGCCCTGCCCAGGTGCCTCTTCTGGGAAGGACGCGCCGCCTGGCTCCAGGCTCAGCCCCCTGCAGAGACCTGCCGGCCTCAGCCAGCGCCAGCCTGTGGCTTAGTGACCTGGGGGCATGAGCCAAGACCCCAGGCACCTGGGCCCCCCTGGGCCACATGGAGGGGACCTAGTCCTTGCCGGAGGGTCCCTCCATTGGCCCTGGTTTCCCTGTTCCACTTCTTCCTGTTTCCAACCTGTTTTCTCCCCTTTCCTTTCCCTGATATCTAGCCCTAATAAATACAAAATGAACAATGAATTTCTTTATACTCCAGACTCCGACTCCAGGGGCCACTGGAGATAGGTTCCTCAGCACTCTCTGAAGTCCCCGGAAGCTTCCCTTGGTACCTGATGTGCCCCTGTAAGAGCAAGTGGAACCGTCCCCGCCCACCTCCGTGGAGCCTGCCGCCGGATCCTGTGTGGAGTTTCAGGTGTAAGAGCCTTCTAAATTATTTAAGACTATAATGCCAGAGTTTCATTTACTTGACTTCCATGAAATGAGGTAGATGCATAAAAGTTATTGTTTGAAGAGACAGCCATTCCTCTATTCAAAAACTACCTTTGCTTTTGGCCTAATCGCCACGTTCCTGGCACTATTCTAGGTACTCTGAACGCCATGATGTATTCGGCTGTTTTTCATTACTGTAATGAAATACTCAAGGAAGGGTAACTTAATAAAGAAAAGAGGTCATTTGGATTCACAGTTCTCATCCAAGGCTGAGGGCGCACAGCTAGTGACGGCCGCCGTGCTGGCAGCTCAGGACATCACGCGGCAAGAGACAGAGAATGTGTATGTGTGTCTTCTGATCTCTCGTGGAGCCACCAGGATTCAATCATGGAGGCTCCACTCTAATGACCTTATCTAATCTTAATCACATCCCCAAGGCCCCACCTCTAGACGCCAGTGTAGGATTGAATTTCTACCCTCTTAATACGTCACAGCAGGGATTAAATTTCAACATGTAACCCTTGGGGAACCCACTTAAGCCATATCCGAACCATAGCACATGGTGAATGAGCTCACGTTCCAGGGGAGCAGACAGATAACCCACGGCAAATAAGTGCGCTGAGGAGGAAGTGTAGAAACTGAAGAAAACGAAGTGAGGGAGCGGTAGATGATGACTGGGGAAGGGGAAGGGTTTCTCGATCCAATGGTCAGGAGGGACCTCTGCAGAAGGTGACGGTGTGTTGAAACGTGAAGGACAAAGAGCACCAGGCTTCTGCGGATAAAACGCGAAACACGTTGCATCACAAGGACCTGCAAGTCCCCACGCAAAGCTGAGGTTAGCCCGTGGCACAGCCTCAGGGACGGAGGAGAGGGACTCGATCAGGCGTGTTGGGCGTGCCTGCTGGTGTGCCCGGTGCTGTGCGGGCCACGCGCACAGAGGCAAGTGAGGAGCAACCTGGGAGCTAGGTGGTTCAGGGCCACCAAGGCAGAGCCCAGAGCCCAGAGCCCGCTGCTGGCGGCCTGTCTCGGACGGTGAGCCTGAGCACCACACCTGTTTGGAGCTGCCCGTCAGCGGTGCTCCGAGCGCCTGCCTGAATGGCACCGTTGACCTCAGCGTCCCCTCAGAGGCAGAGGTGAAGGCGTTGGTTGTTTTCTGTATTTTCTCAGATTTCCCTTCTTTTTCTGCAAACTCTTGCATGGCTTGCCTACTGGAAGTCGGCTGTGGTGAGGGCACAGCTGGGTCTGAGGCTGTGCGTGCAGCGTCCCTGAGAGCAGGTGCCGGGAGCGGAGCCGCACACTGGGGTCCTCTGGCATCCCTGTCCCCTGCACCTCCCCCCCGCGCCCCGCTGCTCTGCCCACGCAGCCTCTCCTGACCTGACGCACAACCAGGGTTCACTTTCTGGATCGAGTGTTCCCTCTTCTGCCTGCGTCCCCATCCCTGAACACACATCCAAAGGCAGCTGGTCGTCCTCACCTCCACACCACACGTGGCTGCTGCTTCTAGACATCTTTTCTCCGTCTGCCAAATGGGGGTAACAACAGAACTCCTCCCACGGCTGGGCTGAGAGCTAAGCCAACATATATATTGTTCAAGGCCCAGGACTCATGCCTGGTCCGTCGGAAACATTTACAAAATATAAATCAATAGAATTACAGACATCAATCATGGCTCTTGAAATGACTGCTAATAATATCTAACGCTTGTTGATCAGCTATGCGCAGTCACTGTGCTTATATTTAACATGGACGTGTAAAAAGGTAGTCCTTATAAAAACCCGACGGGGTAGGTGCCATCATTATCCCTATATCATGAATCAGGAAACCGGGGTACGTCATGTTGCCAGTGTTGGCTTCCCTGCTCTTCTCTTCTGTCAGGCAGTGACCTTTGCGAAGGAGGCATCTACATTTTATTTATTTCTCTGTCTCCAGTTGTTAGATAATGTCTTTGGGTCAATAACTATTTAGTGAGCGAGTGTGGGAATGAATAAACTAACAGCAGAAAGTACCCCTGTGGAGGAGCTGAGAAACGAGGACACAGAAGAGAGGCATGACTTTGCTGAGAATGAAGAAACAGCTCTATCGAAGCCAGAGTCCAAACAGTTTTCTGTTAAACTCGCACTTCTCATACTTGAGCATGCACATGAGCCACTCAGGACACCTTGTTAAAATGCAGCTTCTGATTCAGTGGATTGAGGATGGAGCACAAGACTACGCATTTCTAATAATTTTCTGTATTAATCAGCTTCAAAGTACTATAACAAAATACCTGAGACAATTATAAAGAGAAAAGGTTTGCTTTGACTTCAAGGTTCTGGAGTTTCCAATCCAAGATCAGGTGGCCCCCTTGCTTTGGACCTGCTCCCACTTCATGATAGGAGCATGTGCTAGAGAAGATCACTATATCACAATCCAGCTTGCAAACAGAGGAAGAGGAAGGGGCCAGGGTACCACAGTCTCCCTCAGGGGCATGCCCCTGATGGCCCAAAGACTTCCTGTTAGGTATCACCTTCTCAAGGTCCACAGTACCTCCCAATGTGCCACTCTGGGGACCAAGTATTTAACACATGGACCCTTCGGGGACACACTCATACCCAAACCATAGCGTCTTCCATAAGTCACATCTGGCCTCTGATCCTCCTTAGGCTACTTGCGCCCATTGGCTCTGTGTCTGCAAACAATACAAGCCAACGGTGCTCACTGAAGTATAAAATGAGCTCACTAGGAGGATATGTACAGATGCGCTAGCTGGCTTTCCATCGTCGTGACAAAAATACCCAAGGGGGACAACTTAGAGGAGGAAACGTTTATTCGGGGCCTTGGTTTCAGAGGTGCAGTCCATGGTCGGCCAATGTCATTGCTCTGGATGACACAGAACATGAAGGCGGAAGGCGTGGAGGAGGAAAGCAGCTCAGCTCATGACATCTGGGAAGCAGACACAAGAAGCCAAAGGCCAGGTGTACAGTCCCCAAGAGTATGCCCCTCAGTGACCTGCCTCCAGCCATACCCCCCCACACAGTTAGCACCAGTAATGCATTCGGATTATCAATCCATTAATCCAACAGGTTGGGTCACGGCTCTCGCGATCTAATCCTTGCACCTCTTGCAATAACATAGGAGATTTTGGGGGACACCTCATACCCAAATGATCCCCACAGGGAAGCATCCAGAATCCAAGGAAAAGATGCAGCACCCAGCTCCAGGAGAATGGGAATTGAAAACACTTTGGGACCCAAATGGGGTGAAGTCCCTCACTAGGGGCCCCACTGTCAAGATAAACCGGGTCCAACCATGTATACCCTGGGATCGTTCCATTGCAGTCGCACAGCCCAGGGGACAGACGTCTGAGGAACTCACCGTCTCCAGACCAGCAGAGGGGACAGAGTCATGGTTGATAATCTTGTAAGGAAGGCTGGGCATTTTCTTAAAGAAAACTGAGGCTTTTATACCAAAAGAGGTTAGTCATCAGCTCTGCAGCAGACTTGAAAGATGACCGGAGATGTGTGCATCCAGGGTAAAGCTCCATGGAGACGTAACCAAAGCTTGGACGGGCCGTAGAGATTTGGGCCAGGAGGGAAATGGATCATGGAAGTGATTCTTCCTTCTTGAGTTGGATTTTGACCCAGACCTGGAGAGCCCCGCGGCTGGCCGGCTGCCTGGGCTCACGTCGTAAGTCACAGGCAGCGCTGGGTGCAATCAGCAGGCATTTCAACAATTCCTTATCATCTTTTCAGGACTTTCTTGCTTTAAAAAAAAAAAAAAAAAAAAAAAAAAACAACTTTATCCAATTCTCTCAGTGACTGGATTTTAAAGGTCATTATATTAACTGTGAAGATGGATCAAGGGATGAGGTCATTGTTCACACAGGGAAACTGTTTAGTCGGGTAAGCTGTATTTCCTTGCCCCACAGATGCTGATCTGGGCTTTAAAAAGACAATTCTATTTCCACGTAGTCTTCTCTGGGGAAAAGGACTGCCTTCCTTCCAGACCTCAGCTGGGCCTTCTCCTCAAAAGGTGGCCTGTCTCCAGGTCTGCCGCTCCTCTCTGGGAGAGCAGGGGCAGGTTGGCTAGTCCTTCTCCGGCCGAAGGCCGGCGCGGACTCTATTGTAATCACCTTGTTGAACTGTTTGGAGTCGTACAGCAAGAGAATGGTACTCTAAGCCATAATTTATGACAAAGGCTGGAATAAATCCCCAGACATGGATTTTCTATAAAATACTTCCTTGAGCAACTATGTTGCACTGAAAATGGGAAGAAGAGGGGGCTGGGGGCAGGAGAGGGAGAAGGGGGCGGGAAGCCCAGGAGACGTATATAAATCTGCAAGGACGCGGCTGCCATTCATCACATTTACTGTAAAGACGGGGATTTTATTTGGATGGAAAAAGAATGAATCATTGTGGTTTTTGAATCGAATGTGAGGTTGGCTGGAAGTATTTCCCTTCCATCTTTCTGGTTCCTCAAGATCATGAGCATGTGGAGGGAAGAGGGAAGCAGAGAATATTTTTGATCAACCCGGGAATGGTCTGGCCTGGCAGGGACTCGGAGGAACGGGAGGAAATCTCCTTTTGGTGCCTCTTATTGGGGACGCTCATTTGTCTCAGGAATACACTCTCGCTGTATCAGAGGCACACCTGAGTTATCTAAGTCATGCTACTCGAGGGAAGAAAGCGGAAAAGAAGGGGAGAGCCGGAGGCGGCGAAGAAGGACAGGGAGGCCGGGAGGCTGGGAGAGACTTCTCCATCGCGCAGACCGTTTCAGCACCTTCCCACCCAGAGCCTGGGAAGCAGCGGGTGGAAGATCTGATCCTACAAAGCCCTCCCTCGGTCCTCGCGTCTCTCATACCATGAGCTTCCTCCCGGGTGATGGCCAGACCGTTGTTAGCGGGATTCCTGAAACACAAGTCACACCGTCATCAGATGCTCCGGGCAGGTGCCCAGCCGTCTGTCGGAGGTGGAGGGAAAACCTGGACAGTGTCGGGCAGACTGAACCAATTTTGCCTTCATAACATGGGTGACTTAGAGGGTTTTTAAGGGAAATGTTGACTCCCCATGTTTGCCCCTTTATGGGACGATTTTTAAATCCAATTCGCCTCTTAAGGTTGTTCTCGTCTGGGGTCATCCCAGGGAGCAGAAGGGGATGAGGGTTAGGGGAAGGTCAAATGTATTAATGATTCACCAAATATGGAGTCTGTCCAGTGCGCCAGGCTCCATGTCAAGCTCTGGGGACATTGCGTGACAATGCAAAGAGACGAGTCTCTCTGGTCTTTTTATGCAATTACAGTGTTTTAAAGCTGGAAAGACCCTCTGAGGATACCATGTGTTGAGAGCAGTGTTGAGCAACCTTCTACACACAAGCACTGCTTTGGGGAAAATAAACATGTTTACCCACCATGTTCTTTTGGTGCAAAGTGAAAACAGTTTTATTGTAGAAAGGAAGGGCACTTGCTCAAAACTGGACTGAATAGAAAGCCATCAACAAAAGATTTGGCATTGCTCTTTGGCCACGAAAATGCAAATATTTGGTAATTGTTGGGAAGTAGCCCATAGAGTTGGTTTTCAAACTCCTTATGGGTCACGGGTGGCCCATAGGCTGTGGGTGATCAAGGGAAGGGGTCAGTGACTGATAAGTTGTGCTGATTCCTTTCGGATCCTCTACGCGTGTCGCACCAAAACCACCTTCCAGCTTACGTACTGATTTTATTTGGTTGCAAGAGACCAAAAGAAAAAAAAATGGAGACCTAAAATTTTACATGATTTTATAAAGTGAAGTGTTTGTCTAAGGTTTGCAAAATTCAGAGGCTAAACTGTGGAGTCAGCACCCGCTCTTCCCTTCCCTCAGCTCTGCTTTACTCTCTAGTGGCTTCGCTCCTGGGCAGCTCTCTCTGTGTGCACCCACCTTCCACCCAGCAAAGCCAGGCAAACACCTTGCTCAACTTAAATCCAGTAGAAAAGAGTTGCTGCTCTCTGGGGCACATCTGTTCCAACCTGGAGTTGGAGCTAATGAGCTTTGGCTCCTCTGGAATCAGTCGAAAGAGTTCCCTTGGCCAGGACAGGAGATTCTTGTAAAGCATATGGAGACAGAGAACTGATAAATGAAGGGGTGTATGGGTGATCATGGAAATTCAAAGAGACTCTTCTACCATTTCTGTCGACTGGTTCTTCATTCATCTGTCCATCCATCCATCCATCCATCCATCCATCCATCCATCTATCCATCCACCCACCCATCTAGCTTAACCATCTATCCATCCATTCACCCACCCACCCACCCATCTATCTTTTCCATCCATCCATCCATCCATCCATCCATCCATCCATCCATCCACATGTCCATCCATCCATCCATCCATCTATCCACCCACCTGTCCATCCATACACACATTCATCCATCCTTCCATCTACCTATCATCACATCTATCCATCTACTCACCCACTAGTTACTCCAGTAACTAGTTAACTAGACTGCCCACAACTTCATTGTAGAAAGCAATTAAACATTCAGTGCATGGCATATCTTATGAGTGTTTATTATTTTTCTTTTTTCCTAAGTACCCAGGGGTACTTAACCACTGAGCCATATCCCCAGCCTTTTTAATTTTTTATATATTTTATTTAGAGACAGGGTCTAGCTAAGCTGCTGAGGGCCTTGCTAATTTGCTGAAGCTGGCTTTGAACTCATGATCCTCCTGCCTCAGCCTCCTGAGCCAAGGCACCCAGCATCTTATGAGTTCTAAAGCTGAATTTTAAAAAAACTTAATAAACCAGTGAGTTTCATCTTACTTTCCATTTTACATATGCTGAAAAGGTGGGTCACGACAGATCACAGCAGCTAAGGCCAGAGCCGGGATCGATGCCCAGTCTCCTCAACTCTGTTTTTCTCAGGAAGAGGCTCCCCGCAAGGCACACGTATTTGAATTATTGCCTAAACACAGGTTTCATGAAAAGGTCTACTTATCTGTAGTTTTATCGTTAATCAGTGTTTATTTTCATCTCACTATCATATCTGTCTTTTCAATTGAAAAATTTACCTTTATTATAATGCTACATCTCAGGGAAAAATATGAACAATAATTTTTAATGTCAAATCCTGATATTTCTTATTACACTGAGCCCTAATCCATAAAGCTATTACCTAAACCATTGAAATATGCCCCTAAGTTTATGTGTCTTAATAAGCCTTCAGAAAATAACCATGATGTTGGTGGGGAGACTTGGAACACTTCTATGAGAGGTTTTAGTGCAGACCAGCAAAGTCAAAGTCGTGAATGTTGGGTGGGGTGATTGAATGTGCCTTTGCCAGAATTGTTAAAATTTTTTTACAAATCATATGATTTTTTCTCTTGTCAAATTTAGGCATCTTAGAAGCCCCAACCTCTTTGATGGATCTCTTATTTGAATTAAGCTGTACTGTTACTGTGGTTTGTGCACAATGGTTTCAAGACATGAGTGCCCCAAGGAATTTATGATTGACTGCTGATTTCTTGACAGTGTCAATCATGCTAAGTGAAATAAGCCAAACCCAAAAACCAAAGGCCGAAAGTTTTCTCTGATATGTGGAAGCTAATTCACAATAAGGGGTGGGTGCTAGGGAAGAATAGAGTTACTTTACATTAGGTAGAGGGGTGTGAAGGGAGGGGAAGGGGTGTGGAGGAAGGAAGGACAGTAGAGTGAAACAGACATTATTACCTCACGTGCATGTATGACTGGCATGAGCCACGTGATCCTGCAGTATGTATAATCAGAAAATGAGAGATCACACTCCATTTATGTGTGATCTACCAAAATGCATAAATGCATTCTACTCTCATGTACAACTAACTAGAACAAATTTTTAAAAATGGGAGTTGGACTCTTGAATTCATTCATTTGCTCAACAAATATTAATTGAGTGTGTACTCTGTGCTGAGCACTGATTTAGCATGCAGTAGTGAGCACACAGAACAGAGGCAGATCCTTTCCCTGAAGGCGTTTCATGCCGGGTTCTTCTATTGAGCAATGACTTGCAGGGCCAGGTACCCTCTCCGGACCGCTGCTTTCCCCGTGTGTAATGTGAGAGGCGAGTGAATTCAACACCAAGCCAAGAGAAGAACAGCTGAAAGAATTTAGCTTGGAAAAAGGAAATCTCACGCAGGACAGGGTGCCCAAGTCCACCCACTGAAAGGCATTCTGCTTCAGAGCAAAGATGCTCCTAAACACCACTCTATCTGTGTGGCTCCCAAGGATCGGATGAGGTCCCGCGGAGGCAGAGACAAACAGCTTACACGGTGCCCAAGGTGGGGAGTTCCCTGTGACTGGAAGTGTGCAAGAAGAGGCTGGAAGTGAACTTGGCAGGGATGGTGGAGAAGGATGAACATCCAAACCCTTCCACACACGTGTGTTTGTGATTAGCAGCCCCCCTGCCATCTTGGTGCTGCACCATTTGGACCCGGTGACCTCCCCTTTGCTGCAGCAGAAGAGAGGGGCCCTGGCCCAGAAGCAGCCCTGTCATCGCTGCTGGTAGCCCATAGACCAGAAGGAGTCCTGCCACCCAAACTGACCAAGGCAGGCAGGGAGTGTAGAGGCGGCACTGTCCCTGTGCAAGATTTTATAAAGATGCAGAGAATTATAATAATGCCTACTTCAGAGAGTTGTTCCTAGCATTAAATGAGCTAATCCATTGTATCATCCAGTGATTGACCTATTTAAATAAATGAGCTCTTACGGTTTGGATGTGAGGTGCCCCCCCCCCCCCCCAGCACTCGTGTGAGAGAATGCAAGTTCAGAAGAGAAATGATTGGATTGTGAGAGTCTTAACCCAATCAGTGAGTTCATCCTCTGATAAGGATGAACTGAGTGGTAACTGAAGGCTAGTAGGGTGTGGCTGGAGGAGGTGGGCTTTGGAGGCGTGACTTTGGGGTATATATTTTGTATCTGGCTTAGCTGGGTGTGGTGGCAGCTACCTGGAATCCCAGCCACTCAGGAGACTGAGGCAGGAGGATCGCAAGTTAGAGGCTGGCCTCAGCAACTTACTGAGGCCCAAAACAACTTAGTAAGACCCTGTCTCAAAATAAAAATAAAAAGGTCTGGGGTTGTAGTTCAGGGTAAAGCACCCTGGAGTTCAATCCCATAGTGTGTGTGTGTGGCGGGGGGGGGGGGGTTCATCTTCTTCCTCTTTACCTCAGCTTCAAAGATCACCAGGCTATCTGGAGGGACCAGTTGAAAAGATGCTCCACAGAGCCCCCAGGTGGTCACTAATGAAAGGGGCTGATCTCACCAGGGCACATGCCCTGTTTACACCCTGATGCTGAAAATTCCAAAATGAGAGCCACATTCCAGCCACCTTTGGTGTAGCCAAAGGATATGAGACAGGAGGGTGGGCCTGGACAGGCCAGGTGGGAGGTCGCTGGTGACCATCTAGCAGGGCTGAGCCGGGGCGGGGAAGCCTGCGTAGCTCAGAGACCCGGCCCCTGTGAACTTGCTCTTACACATGCATCTGAGAGGCTGTTTCCTCTCCACGGAGCAGCCTCGGTGTGGGCCGCCCATCACAATCTGCAATGAATTCAATTTAGCCTGGTGTAATTGCTTATTTGATTCCTGACGATGACATGCAGTTAGGAAGGAAATTGACATTCTGTCATTTCTGTTCCAATGAACGGAACTCCAACAAGTTCCCTCCTAGCTACTTTGTGGCAGCCGGGCCACCTGCTCTTCTTCTAGAGAGACATCAGAGCATGCAGGGAGCTTGGAAATCCACCATCCCAATCCTGGTGTCTTTTTAGAGAATTGAGAAGCATGAGTCTCACAGGCAGCCAGGGGTGCGCCTGAACCTCCATTTCCCCTGCCTGACACCACGGCCCTCTTTCCAGAAAGCTCTCCAGCTGGCTTTCTGGGCCAGAAATACCAATTCTTGCAATTGTCATCCACAAAGATTGTTTATGTTCAAGGTCAGTTTTCTAAAAATTCAAGTAATTTAGGAGTTTGGAGTCACCCGCAGGAATTCATCAAAGGCCTCACAGGAAGTTGTCTTCACGTCCTGGCTGCCCGATGCCCTCTTCGTGCAAACCGTTGCATGACCACAGCTTCCTGAGTTCGCCAGCTAGTTAAAGGGCCAGCAAGAGCCTTGATGAACGAACAAAGTCCACGGGACTTGGACAGACAGCCCGGATGTCAATGTCCCTGGAAACTGAGGCCTCCATGTACCCAAGCAGATGGCATGGAGATCGTAATCCTATGAGATGGAAAAAAACCAAACAACTAAAAACATGGGAATATTAAACCAGAGGACACTGCTTCTCAGTGAGGGCCATCTCCCTCTGCCTCTCAGAGACATTTGGCCACATGATGGCATTCTTGGTTGTCACCGGGGGAGGGATACTAATGGCGTCTAGGGAGCAGAGGCCAGTGAAGCACAGACAGGCCCAAACAGGCAGAATCGTCTGTGGCAACTGTTGACAATGCTGAGCCTGAGAAAGACCGGGGGCCCCGGCCATGACTGAGGCCACCCAGAAGCAGAAGCAGAAGAATGAGGGAGGAGAGAGGAATGAGGCCGGCCTGGGAACGCGGAATGGAGAAAGCGGAGGTCTCCTCATTCAGCTCTCGTGGCCTCTCCTCTCCGTTGAAAACCTCCGCTGGCTGCCTGTCATTTCTAAGGAGTCCAACGTCCCCTACGCAGCCCTCAAGACCCCAGTGAGTATTTTCATCCTCAGGAGAAGAAAGCCTGAACCTGGGACGTTGGTCGGAGAACCCTCGCTCCCAGGTCAGGTTAATGGGAAGGTTAGGAAAGGGCATTTAAAAAAAAATAATCTGTCATTGCCACGCTCGCAGGAGGGGCGCGGCGGCAGAGGACGCCCACGCGGAACCCGGAGGCTCGTTAGCAGGTGGATCCTCCAAGCGCAATGAAAGCCCGACATGTTTGGAAGACGCGCAGGTGTCACGCAAAGGAGAAAGAGGAGGAGCATCGGCGGGCCCCGCCCCCCAGCCTCCGTGGGCATCAGAGCGCGGTCTGGACCACGCGGCCTTGGGGTTCTGGAGGAGAGGCGGAGGCAGAACCGAGTTGGGAGCGCAGACCCTTGGCTCCTGGTCACTGTGCAGAGGTCGTCAGGAGAGGTACACCTGGCTCTTCCCCACCTGGGGTTGGGCTCAGGTTGCATCGTGTCCTCCCGAGACTGGACACCAGGCAGCCTGGATTTATGTGGGTTACACATGGCTCGACCTCCGCTCCCTGGGTCCCTGGCATCTGGCTTCTCTGGCGATGCTGAGAAGCCTCTTCCTACAGGTTCTGTCCTCCCCTGGGGTCCGGGCCCCCTCCCCACTCCTCCTCTTACACCGCCATACTCTCCCCCTGTGTTGCTCCTGCTCATCTTTCTGATCTCCCATCAGACCTTACTTTCTAGAGAGTTCTCCTGATTTGCCCCCAGCCCGACTCTGGTTCCTGCTTCATACACCCCCATGCATGCCTGGTCACAGTGGTGTATTCAATAGGCACATGTGTCTCCCTGGCCTTTGATGGGCAGTCCCCGAGGGTGGGGGCTGGGGCTGTGCCCACACACAGTGTGAAGCGGGGAGGGGCTGGGGGAAGGCGATCCCTCCCCTGCCGGCTGTTACACACACCGCTGCGTTTCCAGCACCCAGCACAGCGCCTGGCCCAAGGCCCTTGGGAATCGTGGATTGATGGACACCGTCTGGCTGGGCCCCAGCACTGTCCATCACTGAGACAGCAAAGAAACGCTGCTTCCCAAGCAGAGCGGCCTCCGGGGGCCCAGGCGGCAGCGCGCCTCCCCATCAGCATGTGGATCACTGCCGCCTGCCCCGGCCCAGCAGCAATCTCAGCAACTCCGGAGCCTGGGGCCCAGGGACCCGCCAGAGTGCACCTGGGAGGCCGAGAGGCGAGAAGCTGAGGCTGCCTTCTCAGCACTCCCCAGACCTGATGCCCCAGGACAGAAGTCACCCTGCTCTCTTCCTCTGCAGAATCACACCTGCCCCTCCGTCTCCGTCAGCGTGAACCGCGGTCAGCAGGGCACCTCTCCAGCTGCCGTTCCTCCACCTGTAGAATGGGTCAGATGCTGCCCGTCTCTGCCACACGAGGTCCACGTGGGAATGCAGATGACGTTCTGCTACAGCACACAGCACAGACTGTGTCTCTGTGTGTGTGCGGATGTCTGGCTCGGCCTCTGCATGTTAATACAAGCCGCTTCCCAAGACTGGTTCTAAAGGAACACACGGAAGCAGCCAGCATCCAGACCTTCTTGCTAGTTTACCCCCATTCCCTGTCCAGGATCGCTAGTTCCCAAGAGGCCCTGGAGCCCAGATCAGCACCAGTCATGTCCATGTTGCAATCCAGAGAAGAGAACGATGGGATATTCATGTGGGAACTCAGAGACATGAGTGCCCCTTGTCCTTATCAGGATAGGAGCTTCCAAACGGCTAGAGACCCAGAGCTGAGTCATGATGCTACCAGGGACACCAAGTGGACGAGGTGAGGGTCCCCCCCAGAAAACGTTCCCAGCCTGAGTGTTGTGTGGGCTGGTGCTTGACATCAAGGAAAGCTCTTCTGCCAACGAAGAGCATCGGGTAGCTGCTTGTTGGCACTTTCCAGGATGAGAGTCCGCGTAAACAACACAGAGTCCCGCTAGCTGCGGGACCGCAGCTCCAGGAAGACAGATTCGGTTCTGTTGGACGCCAGGGTTAAGACAGGGGACATCACCAGAGGGAATTTCGACTTGAGAACCTCGCATCCTGCATCCCAGCGTTTGGGGTCAACAAGATTCCAAAAATGCTCACCCATCCCTGCCTTCCTCTCCCGAATATTCCCTGGGGCCCTCTTGGGGCTCAGCCCTCTGCTCCGCTCTGGGAGAGAGACAGAACAATAAGACAGAATCATTTCCTGGGAAGGCTACATTCTCATCGGGGAATATTTGAGCTATTAGTGTCGACAAGAGTTACAGATTCAAGGATCGTTTATTGAGCATCTCCTACAAGCCAAGAAGTATGCCGGGCACTCGGGACACGGCGGCAGACCTGACAGAGATCTGTCCTTTCATGAAACTCCTGCTGCCATTGGGAGGAGACAAGCAGATAGATGGGTCACTGACACCAGCTGGGGACACGTGCTTTGGATTGCAAAGCGGGGTCACTGGGTAGAGATTGGTGGGAAGGCTGCTATTTCAGATGGACTGGGTCAGGAAGTCCTGGGGAGGGTCTCACTGATGGGTCATCGACTGAGGCTCAAGGAGGAACCTTCCAGGCAGAGGAGAACAGGTGCCCAGAAGCCCTGAGGAGGAGGTACTGGGGTGCTCCGTGAGCAGGGCAAGGTGAGGGTGGCCGGAGCCCTGGGACCAGCGGGGCAGATGGCCGTCACAGACCGTGTTGCCTCCCTGCATTGCCGAGCAGCCGTCCCTGGGAAGCAAACACTCCGACAAAGCAAAGGTCACGACAAAGCTAAAACCAAACCCAACGGCGACGATGGGGAAATGGGGCCACAGGACCTGCTGAACGTGGAAGTAAGGCCCCCGGTCAGAGCCCTTCAGCCAAAGGGCTCGGGCCGCCTGCAGGTGGAGGCCCGGGGGTTTCCAGGAGGAGTCGGGCACAGAAGGGGGCTGTCCTCGGCCAGCTGTCCCCGGAGGACACGGCTCCCTCTGCCTGCCCAGCACCTCCCTAACGGGGAAAGCACTCCAGGGGAGAGTGGGGGAGGCGGCCAGGTGGCCGGCCTCCGCACAGCGACTGTCTGTGACTTGGTGAAAAAACAGATGGCAGATCACGCTCCCCCACAGGAGCACAGAGCAAGCCCCCGGCCCCGAATCCTGGGGCGCAGTGTCTCCTGGCCTGGCGAGCACTGGGGACCCCTGCTCAACCTGCCCACCTTCCTCTGCTGAGGCCGGGCACCAACCTCCCCAGCCTCCCTTGCAGCTAGAGCGAAGGCGTGGACCTCCTTTCCACCAATCGCGTTGCTGGCTCGGCGCTTCATCTTGGAAGTGCTGGTGATGGCCACCCAGCCTCCGGGGCAGCAGGGGAGCGTGGCTGTCCCGGTCGTGTGTCCAGGCCTTGGCCTCACAGGGCCAGTGGCCCCTCTGCTGCTTTGCTCTCCCGTGCGAGTTTGGGGATCGACCTGGGTGCGTGGTCGCCGCGGGAGCAGATGTGAAGACGGCCACCCAGTCGTCCTCTCCACAATCCGGAGGCGAGAGGTCAGGGTGTCAGAGGTCAGTGCTCCCTCCGGGGCTCCGTGGGAGACCCCCTCCTCTGCTTTTCCAGCTTTTCTGACGGCAGGTGGCCTTTCTGGACGCCCATCTGCATTGACCCAATCTGGGCCTCCGTGCCCGTGCTGCTGTCTCCTGGGCTCGGGGCCTTCCCTCCTGACGGTCAGCCTCCCCTGCCTCGCCCTCACCGGACACGTGCAGCTGGAGCCACCTGCCCTTCCCCAGGTCCTGAACCTTGTGACACCCGCAAAGACCTTTTTTCCAACTAAGGTCGCAGCCCCGGCTTTCAGGCATTAGGACATGCGGACATCTTTTGCGGGGGACACTCTCACCCCCTCACATCACTTCCTGGAGATTTGTGGGCTGACAACTCTAACATATTTCTTTCCAGTTGGTACCAACCTGGATGCACGTCCAGTCTTGGTGGCAGATTGCAGACCCGGTACCATCCCGTGTCTTGACTCCTTGGCTCCCACGGAGGCCAGGGGTCTGGAGTGCAGCCCTGCTCAGGGCCCCAACCTGAGAAGGGAGCAGGAGCAGGTGACTCCCTGCCTTCCCAGCTTGTCCCCTGCCTCCTGCTCTTGTGACAAATGAAACTCATGTCAGCAGCTCTGTGGCTGAAACATTTTCTTTTTGGTTAAAACGCACATCCTGCTCCTAAGAGGTTGTGATGTAGACCTCACTGCGGAGAGCGGAGGGAGGCCGAGAGGTGGCTGCCTCAGCCCATCAACTATTTATGACTTTGTTAAAAAGTAAAAGCCAGATCAAACTCACCCACAGGAACTTCCAGAACAAGCCCAAGACCTCAGAGTACGCGTGGGACACAGTGGCGTGGCCGCAGCTCTCAGCAGACCTCGCTCTGCCTCCCAGCAGGCACCAACACTGTTGGCGTCTCCCGAAGGGAGCTTTCCATTCATACAAGGGAAGAAAACAACAATTTCACTGACACAAGAAGCAATTCAGCATGGCGATGATATACCGTCCTCATACGAAAAGGGATCTGGGTGGAAATCTGAAACCGGGTACCCCCGCTGACTAGCTGTGTGACCTTGAGGATAGTATTCACCTCTCTGAGCCCGTTTTCTCCTCCTGGGGGGATACTAATGCCTATTTTGTTTCTGTCGGTCTGTTTGTGTCGTGATGATGTGTTCTTAGCTTAGGTTTGGCAGGTGTGAACATGCGAAGACATCTTGGGCTGTACCGTCCTCCTCCTTAAATGCACAGTCTTGGATTCAGTCGGTCCGGCTGTCTTGCCTTTTCTCCTGTTACCATGCTGTCCCCCCCGGGGTCCTGGCGCGTGATAGGCGCTTTGTTATTTTGGGGGAATAGAGCTGTGTAGTTTGACGGGTGTGTGATCTGTGTCTAATGGACTGTGAAATGACAAATCAGATGATCAGCCCAGAGGAGCTGTCCCGCTGGCTCCGTCCTGCCTTCCCATCTTCTAACGCTCACCAACACCAGCTCACCTCTTCTTTTGGGAATCCCTAGGGAAGGTCCCACCTCCTTGCCTGCGCCGGCCACCTGTCCGTCATGGGGAGTCTGCCATGTTCTTTCTGCTCTCTGCTGCCCCCTGCAGGTGAGGATCCCGTCAGTGCAAGGCCTTAGAGAAGGGCGTCCCAGGACCGTGACATTCCCAAAGTCTGTACGGGAACAGTATCGCTGGGCTCACCAATGACCCCATTGCTGCGCTGAGCGTCCCTGATCACTCTGCGGAAACAACTCTGGGTTTCCGTCTCCTCTTTAACTCTAGCTTGTTAGCCTTCATGCATGGGCTCAGGGCCCAGATCTGAACGTCTTGGTCTGTGCTGGGTTCTACGTTGCTTTTCCTGTCTAGTTCTTGACCTGAGGACCTTGGTGATGGAGAGTCAAGGTTTTGGGGTGGGGGAAGAGGGAGTCACGTGATGGGTTTAGGTAGAGGTTACGTCATGTGCTCGGTCTGTGATTCCAGTCAAGCCACATCATTTCTTTTTAAAGTCTGAGTTTTACAATCTGCAAAATGGGGGTATCTTAGTCAGCTTCAAAAGCAACTTGAAGAAGGAAAAAATTATTTCAGGTTCACAGTTTCAGAGGTTCAGTCTATGGTCTTCTGGCTTCATTGCTCTAGGCCTGAGGAGAGGTGTTGGATCGTGGCGGAAGAGCAGAGCATCATGGCGGAAGGGCAGAGCATCATGGCGGAAGGGCAGAGCATCATGGCGGAAGGGCAGAGCATCATGGCGGAAGGGCAGAGCTTCATGGCGGAAGGGCATGGTGGGGGAAAACCCCTCACCCCTTGGTAGTCAGAAAGCAGAGAGAGAAAGCAAGGAGCCAAGGACAAAATATCTACCCCCCAGCGACCCCCTTCCTCCCGTTATGACCTACCTGTCTGCAGTTACCACCCAGTTAGTCCATTCAAATTATTAATCCCTCAAACGATTCATCCACTGATTAGGGTACAACTCTCATAGTCTAACCATTCACCACCTGTGTTAATGTAGGGACTTGGGGGGACACTTCATATCTAAACCATACGGAAATAATTGGTACACCTGCTTCAAAGAGAGTGTTAAGGGTCAATGAAATAATAAATATAAAAAGAAGAGCTTGGCATACATTAGGCACAAAATAAATGCTAGCTGCCGTTTTTATTTCCTTAGGTGAATTATTTTCCTAGTGACTCTACCGTCCCATGTACTGGTCAGGCCTTTTGGTGGCTTAGATGCATCTCTCAAATACTTGGGGGTAGGGAAGTAGCGAGGTGGTGGGAGAGGATGGGGACAGAGCCTTTCGACAGAGGAGTACGCTCGTGCCAGAATCACGGATCTGCCGCAGAAACCACCGGCAGACTCAGCCACAGGGGTCCGAAGCTCAGCGCCTGAGAACAAACACAGCGCGGTTATCTAAAGTCTGGGTCCTCAACTCCACGGCTGTGTCCATTCCAGACCTGGCGTGTGCCCCCAGACAGCTTTGGGCAAGTGCCTCCATGTCCCTGGGCCTCAGTTTTCTCATCTGTAAATGGGGATGAGCGTCTCCACCTCGGGATTGCTGCCAGAATCGAGCAAGTCTCTCCAGGCCCAGCCTTCCAAGCAGCGTAGTGTCTCCTGATCCATCTCAGCTGTTGCTAGTCCTTCAACAAGTCAGTCAAGAACACAGACTTTAAAAAGCGGCCTCCACGATCGAGCTGCCCTTGCAGCACACAGACGGTCTGCGCCCCTTCCATGGCCTGGACACACTTGGTTGGAAGGCCCGGGGTGCGGGGCGCTGGCAGATGCCCCTGCCGTGGGCGGAGACCGTGTGAATGGTGTCCGCGCGGAGCTGAGGTTTGTTCTGGTTGTTCACTCCGGGTGTTGATGGAGGGGAGGACTCGGCACACCATCCGCAGACCCTGCGTGCCCACTACCTAGCGGAGGCGCCCACCTCGGCATTTCCGGTAACCGTCAGGGAAACGGAGTCTCTCGGGGCCTTGGGTGAAGCGCCAGAGACTCTTGACGCACACGCGTCTTGTATTGGACGTATTCAAGGACAGAGGGGCAGAGCGCCCTGGGCTCCCGGGTCTGGACCCAGGCACTGGACACGGGATGGGGGGTCCAGGGTGATCTGTCCTCACTCCTCTTCATTCTGGAGAGTGTTCCTGCCTCTGGGTGGCTCTCCGTTGTTGCTTATCCTCTGAAGAGTGGCCTTTCATGCCTCTGTGCCTGTGACCCCCCGTGGAATCCCCACCCGTCCTCCTGCCAGGCTCCTCCTGCTTCCTGGAGACCAAGCATCTGTTACTGCAAGGTCAGGTCGCCTGCCACAAACCCTGCTCTAAGAGCTGACCCCCACGGGCAGGGGTGACATCGGATCACAAGGGTGTGGGCTGGACCTGAACCCCTCGAAGGGGACTTACCCATGTGCCCCATAGTTTCCCAAGAGCTTTGTACAAATGAATCTATTTATTCTATCAAGCAGTCTATGAAATGGGAGTCTTAGTATCCCTCTTCTTTCATAAATGTGGCAAATGGAGGCACAGAGAGGTTAGGTAATTTGCCCAAGATCACTCAGCAGTGTGCACTCCACAGTGTGCACTCAGCCCAGCTGCTTCTTGACCCCAGTGTCCCGTGACTTAAGCTTCGCTCTGTCATTCAGTGGCTATTTCTCCTGCTCAAGTGCAGACCCCGTGCCCTGTCCCCATGGGGACAACTGTGTCTTCATCATTTATTGCAACACTTGGCCCTTGGAAGATATCTGCAAGCTGCATCCATGAGTGAGGGTATAAAGACGGGAACGTGTATGTCTTTAAAGAGTAAAGACCCCCAGTTCCCGTTGGAGGGGAGATGCCTCCCAGGACTTTGGGGGGTCGTGGGTTGGATTGGAGAGGGGCGCTCTCAAGAACTGGCCCCGGCGGAGGCCTGAGCAGAGGGCCGGCTGGTGTGGCCGACACCGCTCTCCTGCTCCCATGCCCACCCCATGCCAGCCCGAGCTCAGCGGGCATGTGCTCTGGTCGTGGGCGGTGGCAGCAGCTGGCACTGACAAGCAGAGGGCCCTCTGAGGGGCCAGAGGCGGCAACATGTGAGCCCACCTGCCCGCGTCCGGGCGGCTGGTGTGGTTCCCTCCTTACCTGGGCTGCTGGGCAGGGACGGCCCACAGCTTGTGGGTGGAGGAAGTGGGCAGAGGCTGGGGAGGGTCTTAGAACACACCCAGAAGCCCAGTCCCCCCACCAGCCACCACCCTCACCCGGGTCCCGGCCACCATCCGGCCACCATCCGCCCCCGCCCGGGTCACGGCGATGACTGGTGTCCCTGCTTCCGGCCTCTACCTTCCCGTGTCCGTCAGCTCTGCACCTCTGGGACCAGAGTCCTGACAAGGACACTGAGGGAGGAGAATCCACTTGGGGCTCACAGTTCCAGAGGTCTCGGTCCCTGGTCGGCTGACTCCGTGGCTCCGGGCCTGGGGTGAGGCAGGACACCATGGCGGAAGGTGTGGGGAAGGAAGCTGTCAGCTCAGAGCAGCTGGGAATCAGAGGCGGGGGCAGGTGGGAAGGGACCAGGGACGGATGCAGTCCCCAAGCCCACGTGCCCAGTCACGGCTTCCCCGGCCATGTCCCCCACCTACAGTTCCCCCTAGGAGTCGATTCACGAACCTTGCCACATTAAAGACCCTGCTTTCTAGACACAAGCTTTTGCGGGGGACATTCCAGATCCATACCATAATACTCCCCAAGCCAGCAATTAGAGCCAGCGTGTTAGAACCTACCAGAGGTCAGATCCCTCCTCTGCCCTCTGGGCAGCCAGGCACTCAAGACAAAAGCCAGTGAGACCCCAGATGGACACCACCCCAGGGACTGACCCTGAACCTCAGACTGAAGGGCGGTTTGCAGCAGAGCAGCCTGAGAACTGCCATCAACAGCAAGGGTTAACGAGAAGTAGATCTGTTGTCTGCATGAGGCACTGAGAACCGGGGTCATTTGTTACTGCAGGGTATCCATGCCTGCCCTGACTGATACACTGTGTTGTGAGACCGCAGCAAGTGTGTTGTTCTGGAGTCTACACGTTTCGGAATGAAATTCATGTGAGCAAAATTCGATAGGAGCAGAAGGGCTGGGAATGATGGGAAGAAGGAAATCCAGTTGGGAAAGGCAGGCAGGCTGGAGAACTGCAGCTCTGCCAGCTGGCCAGGGCTAGCGTGCCAATGGCATGGCTGCTGGTGGTGATGGTGAGTGCTGAGGTCGAGGGTGCGCAAATTAAATAACTGTATTTTTCAGTTTTCCAAAACCACTCACTTTCAGTGTTGATTTTCACATAGTAGACACTACATATCTTAAAAAAAAAAAAAAGAAAGGAAAAGGACCCCTATAGAAAATACAGGAAGAATACAAATACACAAAGAAAATAGGGAAATCTTGATCCTGTTACACTCAGTTCTTCCCAGGGGCTAATCACTGGTATGGTTTGGCATGGATCTTGTATCTGTGCATTTCCATGCGTAGATATTTTTCTATCACAAATAAGTGGAATCTGACTCTGTGCATTGTTCTGCAATTTGCTTTTTTAAAAAAATTTTAACTTAGCAAATTTGGGGAGGTCTTTCCCCGGCACTGCGCAGAGGTCTAGCTCATTGTTATAATTGCTTCATGTTATTTCCTCATCTGGATGAAGTGTGATTTATTTAACTTTGCCACTATTAATGGACATTTGTATCCATTTGGGTTTTTACCTCCTTCTGTGATTCCTGGGCTCCGGTGGCCCTGCCGATGTCAGGCCTCACAGCGCAGCGCGGCCGGATAAATGACCACGTCTTTCTCCCCCTGAATTTGTGAATGTCTTGTCAACAACAGCGTGGGGACGGACGTGGGGGTTGGCTGCAGCTGCCACGCGCCGGGGCCACGGCAGACCCCTCTGGAGGTGGCTGCTCTCCTGCAGCATGTGAGTGGGGGAGAAGCTTCCAGAAGAGAGGCCCCTCCCCCACCCTCCCAGTTCCGGGGCACAGCTCCCAAGGATTCCAGGCCAAAGCGCTGCCTGTGCTTTGACCCAAGAGCCTGTCCAGTTACAAGTGGAATCTTAATTAACTTTACATGCGGGTCTGCGATCGTCCTGAACTGCTCTGTATGCGACCCTGCGCTCGTTTGTTTGGGGTCTCTCGGTCTCTCTGCGTGGGTCTCTGCCCATCCTGCTGCTCCTCTGCCTCCTTCTCTCCTGCACCCGCAGGCACGGGACTCCGCCCTCTAGGCGATCGCACGCCCGCATCAATCATGGCGAGCAATGTTGCTGGGAGCGAGGAAGCAGAATCTAGCAGCTCTGGGAAAACCCGAGGGGAATTCATCGCCGGGGCGTCCCCAGCGCCTCCCGTGGCCGTGCCTGGCAGGCCTCAGCACACCGTGGTTCCAAGTCGCTGCCCTTACGAGGCGACGCTTCTGCGGCCAGGAAGGTGGAAGTCTAACAAGGTTCCTAAAAAGTAAGATATAGTTCAACGTACGACGTGCGGAGCAGCCAGCGGCCCGTTGGTGGTGTGCGAGCGACTCAGCAGCCCTGTCCAGGGAAGGGGCAGAGGGCGCTGACCCTGGGCCATGCTGAGGTCCCCAGAAGCCAGCCACGGCTTCCCTCTGCTCCCTGCCCTGCGCTCATGTGCCGGATGTCCGCCATGACACCCGGGCTCCCGGGTGGCCCTCGCCTGGCGAGGCAGCAGGTGCAGGGCTGGGTCCGGGGATGGCGCGCCGCTCAAGCGGGCCGAGGAGACCCCTCGGGAAGGCCTCAGAGTCCTGGGAAAGCGGCCTCTTGGCAGTGACGAGTCTGCAGAGCTGGAGGGGCACCTTAGCCTCTGTGTGGACACCCTGGAGATGAGGCCAGCCCAGGAAGGCAGGGCCGGGGGCAGGGGGCTCAGCGTCACAGCTGAGCAGCCGGGACCCCTCGCACACGCTCCCTGGACCCTCTTCACCATGTTGTCCTTCATTTCCGGAATGTTCCTCCTGTGATTAGTAGTAACTCCATAAGCCCTGGGCTCGGAGACCTGCCCCCAGGGCCTCCCTGACCCCTGAGTAGCATCCTGTGTCCCTTCTCTCCAGCTGACCTCAGGGATTGGCCGTCAGACTGATCATCTGCTCAGTGTCCTTCCTTCCCCCGGACAGGCAGTCCCTGAGGATGCAACCGGTCTGCTCACCATTCTGTCCCCAGCGGCCCCCAAGCCTGGCACCCTGTGGGGCCTGGGTCCATGTTTGCCGAGCCAAGGAATCAGTCTGGCTTGGGTTGAGGCCAGTTGACCTGAGCTCAGGCTCTGGACTTGGCTTCCTGGTTCAAAGCCTGCCAGGCCGCAGCCTTGGGACCCTGCAGACTCACTTGCCCACGAGGGCCTCAGTTTCCTCATCTGCAAAATGGGCTTGGAAGTGCCGCCCCCGTTGAGGGATGCCCTCGGGCTTCCTGCAGCTACTGCGCGTCGCACCCTGAGCACAGGGCCCGGCCCGCGGGTGTCAGGACGCAAAGGTGGCCTGTGAGCTGCTGCCGCTCGCAGGGAAGGAGCCAAAGGGACGTGGCTCCGTGCTGGGCTCAGGGCTTCTCAGGACAGCGTGTTCCCGCGTGTCCCCGAGCCAAACTGAAGCAAGAGCACCCGCTGGCCCCGCCTCGGTCTGGAGCCTGGACCAGCGGCGTCCAGGTCGCAGCCCCCGGTGCCCGAAGGGTCCTTGAAGGTCAAACTTCTCGACACGCAGGGCGCTCAGCAAAACCTCCGGTGTCCCTGTCAAGTGCTGCTTCTGACTGAGCCAGTCAGGGGCCCGAGACGCCGCGTGAGGGCAAAGCAGGGGCCGCGCTGCTGGACCACGCTCCGGGCGCAGGCAGGTGGCCGCCGGGTTGCCAGGACGGCCGGGCAGAGCGACCGGCTGGCTCCAGCTCCCCGGGAGACCCAGTGACGGAGGAGGGGAGACACACTGAAATGGAAGTAAACGCGGTGCCCCTCGATCTCATTAATGTCTAAAAGTAGCTTAACAGAATTAAAAATTTAAAAGCCAGATTAAAGCACGTCAGCCCGGAACCGAGTGCTGAGTTACGCTGTGGTCCCTTTGCTTCTGCCTCGACGGCTTGTGCTAATGGGCACGTCCGGGCTCGCGGTGGCGTGCTGCTCTTCATGATTTTTAACCATTGCCAAACGCATCCAGCTGGCCCCTCGCAGGGCGGGTCTGCCACCACGCCCTAAAAATGTTCAGATGGACGTCGGACACTTTAGGGCAGCAAAGGGGGGCTGAGTCACTGTCCAGATGGCGGGCGTGACCCTCCTGTGTTACATCTGCCATGGTGACTGGCATAAACATTATGGAGACTTCCGTTTTATAAGTGAAGCAATCGAGGTTCAGAGAGGTACAGCAATCTGCTTGGGTCACACAGCTCATTAGTGGAATGGCTGGGATGTTAACAGTTCTCTCTGGCTTTAAAACATCCATATTCTTCTTATGATCTCTCTCCAGAATAAATAGTCACGGGGCTCCATTTAAGGGGTGTGCGAGTGTGTGTGTGCGCGCGTGTGCAGGCAGAAGAGGGTGCCGAGAGCAACGGAGACAGAATAAACATCTGATCGTCAGACGTCCCTCTCTCTTGCTGCTGAGCCGCGGGACTGGACCCATTACCAGCTGATGTGATTCGCTACCTATTTGAGCGGAATTGGACCAAGCGATCCGCTCTCTCATCAGAGTCACAAGGCACGTAGCTCGGGCTGTCATTGGGGTCCCGGAGTCGCCAAGTCTGCGCTCAGACGCCCAGAGATCGGGAGCCCCAGAGCGGCGGTTGTCCTGGTGATGTCCCTGGTTGGGACTCCTCCGTCCTGGGACGCAGAAGGTGGTCCTTTGTCCGGGCGGGTGAGCAGGGAATCAAAGTGGGCTGGGGGCTCCTGGGAGCGGGGCAGGGGGCCTCGTGGCCACATCATGTCCTGGTTGAGCTTCTTTCTCTCCTGAGTCCTCCGAGCTTACGCGTCCCCCAGTCCCCGCGGCGCCTTCCCGTCACCCCACTTCCTGCCGTGAAGTGAGCTATCTGGGAGGAGTCCTGGGGTGAACTTGCTTTGCCGTTGCTCAGAGCTGAAGCTTGACCTCCTCACCCGGTTACCTACACCGGAGAGCTACGTCTAATATTTTTAAATTCATTTTAGTCGTATTTACTGAGACCTACTGTGCGCTGTCCGATCTCCTAGCTGCCGAGACAGACTGAACGGAGCTTGGATTCTGGAGGACGGATGTTAAAAATGCAGGTAAGACATACAATGACTCAGCCTCTGTGGAGGACGGATGGGCGCTTCTGGAAAAAGTCAAAGACAAAATCACCACAGGAGTCGGCAACTCCATTCCCCGAGGTGTTGAAGACAGACGCTCAGACCGATGGCTTTCTACACAATAGCCCGCAAAGTGGGAAAGGCCACCAGTTGGATGAATGGACATGCAAAATGTGGTCTATGCATGCAATGGAGTATTGCTGGGTCATAAAAAAGGAATGGCATTCTGACCTATGCTACAAATGAAGGAGCCTTGCAGACACAATGCTAAGTGAAAGAAACTGTGTGCAGAGTGCCCGTCATGTGCCTCCGTGTGTACGGAAACATGCGGACAGGCAGATCCAGAGGCAGGAGCACACTGGGGCTGGTCAGGGGCGGGGAGCGGGGATGGGAGAGGCTGCCTGGTGGATGTGGTTTTGTTTTGCAGCATTGGCGTCTGGGAACCAGGCAGAGGTGGCAGCAGTGGACATCGAGATGGACGGAAAGCCGCTGCACGGGACACCTGGAAGGGCATATTTTAGGTCACGTGGATTTCGTCTTGATGTTTTAAAAGGCAACTAACTGAATGGTTAAAGTAAAATGAAGAGTAGGAGCACTCACGGGGCAAGGGGCCCAGAGTTGACAGGAGACACGTCAAGCCGAGGTTGGCGAGGGGTCCAGAGGGTGTCCACCCGGCAGGGACGCCGAGGAGTCCACGGCTTGTGGGGGCTGGTGGGGGCGGGGAGCTCACCGAGGCCGAGGCGGGAACGAGCGGGGTCCCTGGGAGCCAGCGCAGAACCTGAGCTGGGTAGTAGCAGATCCTGGAAACGCGCCTGGTAGGCTCAGAAGCTGGGTTAGTGTCCTCAGCCTCAGCGGAAGCCACTGGAGGGTTGTAATCGAGTAGCAGACTGGTTTTAAACATTGAGGTGAAGCTCATGTAGCATCCAATTAGTGAGCAGCCCAGCAGCATTGAGTCCATTCACAATGTCTAGTGACCACCAGCCCTGTGTGGTCCCAGGACACTCCGTCACCCCCAAAGGAGACTGGACCCACTAAACAGCACTCCTGCTCCCCCTGAGCCAGCAAACCACCATCTGCTTTCCTCCTCTAGGAACTCCTTGTTCTAGATGATTCATATAAATAGAAACACGTGATATGCGACCTTCAGTGCCTGGATCCTTCGACCTACCATATGGTCCAGTATCTCCTTCCTTTTTACAGCTGCATAATATTCCATCACATGGATCTGTTGCATTTTCTTTTTCCATTCTTCTGTTGATAGGCATTTGGGTTGTTTCCACCTTTTGGTCTTCATAGATAACCGTGTGATGAACTTTTTTGTAAAAGTCTTTGCTTGAACACCTGTTTTCCGTTCTTTGGTTACCTACCTGGGGCTGAATTGCTTGGTCACATGGCGATTCTGTTTAGCCGCCATTTTCCACAACGGCAGCTCCGTTTTACACGTACTGATGTGCAGTGTTTTAAAGAAGAGCTTGTTGGCTGCTGTAGAGCAAGAGATCGCAGGTCGGGGAGGAAGGAGTAGGGAGACAGGTCCAGAGCCTGTTGCCGCCGTCCAGGGAGGAGGAGACGATGGCAGACACTTCATCAGCAGGAGCAGAGCTGGGGCTGCGAGGGAGGTGGCTGGAGTCAAGACTGGAAAGGGGGACTGGAAACCCCACAGAAGACTTCAGGGAGTCCTAGCCGTTGGGGGAGCAGCATGGAGCTTCTGCCGGCAGTGTAAAGCGAGGGGTGGTGGGCACTGCAGGGGTGGGGAGGACTGTGCGGTCAGTTACCAGTGAGGTCACGTTTGTAGCGTCACTGGGCTGAGGGTGAAGGTGTCCCTCTAGGAAGAGACCTTGATGGGCAGCTGGGAGGAGAGGGGAGACTCTGAGCCGGGTAGACAGATGGGTGGGTGGATGGGTGGATGGACACGTGGGTGGATGGGTGGATGGACACGTGGGTGGATGGATGGATAGATGGATAGGTGGGTGGATGGATGGATGGATGGATGATATGGGTGGGTGGATGCATGGGTGATATGGGTGGATGGGTGGGTGGGTGGATGCATGGGTGATATGGATGGGGAGGTGGATGGGTGGATGGGTGGGTGGATGGGTGGATGGATGGATGGGTGGGTGGGTGGATGGATGGATGGATGGGTGGATGGATGGGTGGATGGATGGATGGGTGGATGGATGGGTGGATGGGTGGATGGGTGGATGGATGGATGGGTGGGTGGATGGGTGGATGGGTGGATGGGTGGATGGATGGATGGATGAGTGGGTGGGTGGATGGATGGATGGATGGGTGGATGGATGGGTGGATGGATGGATGGGTGGGTGGATGGGTGGGTGGATGGATGGGTGGGTGGGTGGGTGGGTGGATGGATGGGTGGATGGGTGGATGGATGGATGGGTGGGTGGGTGGATGGATGGATGGATGGGTGGATGGATGGGTGGATGGATGGATGGGTGGATGGATGGGTGGATGGATGGATGGGTGGATGGGTGGGTGGGTGGATGGATGGGTGGATGGGTGGATGGGTGGATGGATGAATGGGTGGGTGGGTGGGTGGATGGGGGGATGGGTGGATGGGTGGATGGATGGGTGGGTGGATGGATGGATGGATAGATGGATGGATGGGTGGATGGGTGGATGGATGGATGGGTGGGTGGATGGGTGGATGGGGGATGGGTGGATGGGTGGATGGATGGATGGATGGATGGATGGGTGGATGGGTGGGTGGATGGATGGGTGGGTGGATGGGTGGATGGGTGGATGGATGGATGGGTGGGTGGATGGATGGATGGGTGGATGGATGGGTGGATGGATGGATGGGTGGATGGATGGGTGGGTGGGTGGATGGGTGGATGGATGGATGGGTGGGTGGGTGGATGGATGGGTGGATGGGTGGGTGGATGGGTGGATGGATGGATGGGTGGGTGGGTGGGTGGATGGATGGATGGGTGGATGGATGGATGGATGGATGGGTGGATGGGTGGATGGATAGATGGGTGGGTGGATGGGTGGATGGGGGGATGGGGGGATGGGTGGATGGATGGGTGGGTGGGTGGATGGGTGGATGGATGGGTGGATGGGTGAATGGATGGGTGGGTGGGTGGATGGGTGGATGGATGGATGGGTGGGTGGATGGGTGGATGGGGGGATGGGTGGATGGGTGGATGGATGGATGGGTGGGTGGGTGGATGGGTGGATGGATGGGTGGATGGGTGGATGGATGGGTGGGTAGATGGGTGGATGGATGGGTGGGTGGATGGATGGATGGGTGGATGGATGGATGGGTGGATGGATGGATGGGTGGGTGGGTGGGTGGATGGATGGATGGGTGGATGGATGGATGGATGGATGGATGGATGGATGGATGGATGGGTGGATGGGTGGATGGATGGATGGGTGGGTGGATGGATGGGTGGGTGGGTGGGTGGATGGATGGATGGGGGGATGGGTGGATGGGTGGATGGATGGATGGGTGGGTGGATGGGTGGATGGATGGGTGGATGGGTGGATGGATGGGTGGGTGGGTGGATGGGAGGATGGATGGATGGGTGGGTGGATGGGTGGATGGGGGGATGGGGGGATGGGTGGATGGATGGGTGGATGGGTGGATGGATGGGTGGGTGGATGGATAGATGGGTGGGTAGATGGGTGGATGGATGGGTGGATGGGTGGATGGATGGGTGGGTGGGTGGGTGGAGGGGTGGATAGATGGATAGGGGGATAAGATGGTGGTGGGTGGATGTATGTGTTTAGGGACGAGATGCATGAATGGATGGATGGAAGGATAAGATGGGTGGGTAAGCAGATACATGCATGTGTATGTAAATGGGTGGATAAGGCCAACAGGTAGATGGATGGTTGAATGGCTGACTGGATGGGTGGATGGATAAATGTCCTCTGTCCTTTTATGTTAGTGCCAACCTATGGAGTATAGCTTGGGGATCTACGTGTTTCTCTTTGTGGAAACCTTTTGAAAACAGCCGGGAGCAGGGGAAATGGAAGCAGCCTTGGTCTGGGGTCTTGCCTCCCATGCCTCCTGACTCTCTGCAGGCAGTCGGCTTCTCGGGACTCAGCTCCTTGGCTTCCCACAGGACTCGCGCCAGAAGACCCAGCGCAGCTCAGCAGAGCTTTTCCACAAACACTCACCGTGGGTTTTACTTCCCGAGCTGAGGCGGGGCTGCCAGGAGGCAGGTCCTGCTGGGCTGAGCGGCCAGGGGAGGAATTTGGAGTGGATTCTAGGAGGGAGGGACGCCGTGAGGGCATTGATGTGGGTCATAGTGATCACTTAGGTGTGGATGACGGCCTGGACGGTCAGCGGCAGGAGAGGCGACCTCTGACCCGGGGCTTCATGCAGTTCAGCGGGCACTGCCAGAGGAGCTGCTCCTCTGGGCCAGGCGCCCAGGAGCCGGCCACGGAGCCGGCCGTGCAGGGCAAGAGGCAGAGAAGGAAGCCGAGGGCTGTGACCGGGGTAGGTCCGTGGGACACTGTGGGGCTGGGATGGTGGGGTGGGGTGGGACCTCAGAGGAGCTGCCTGGAGGCAGAGGGTTTCCTGGGGAGCTGGTGTTCCAGCTGAAAGCTGAGGACATAGGCCAGCGGGACACAGCAGGGCAGGACCCAGCACGGACAAAGGAAGGCGGCGATTCACCTGGAAGTCAAGTGTGGCTCCTTCAGAATTAGGTGTGCCATCCCTGCCTGGTTATGTGTAAGTGGTGTGCGTGTGTGTGTGCATGTGTGCGTGTGTGCGCGCTCACGTGTGCATGCATGTGTGTGTATGTGTGTATGCATGTGTGCATGCGTGCATGCGCGTGTGTATGTGTGCATGTGTGTGCGTGCATGCATGCACGTGTGCGTGTGTGCTTGTGTGTGTGCTTGTGTATATGTGCATGTGCATGCATGTGTGTGTGGTGTATGTGTGCGTGTGTGTGTAGGGCTGGATACAAACTGACCAGTACTGGTGGGTGGCTACAGATGGGACATGAGACTCCAGACTCGAGCTGTTGGCAGAGCTGAAGTCGTGACAGACCACCGAGGGATCATACCTTGATGGCACCGGGGAGCCACTGATTATAAAAGAGAGAGGGCATCGCTACTCCTGTCTTCTGCTCTGAGCGCAGAGCTACCGTCTGAACCCGCAAAGCCGAGACCTCGGGAACAAGTCAATACACCGTGCGTGGGAATAAGACGTACGCGCAGGAAGCTTATTCCCAGGGGCAGTCATCTTCCCTTAGAAAAAAATAACCTTTTCCCTATTATACTAATAATCTCTTTGTTTTGGAAATTTAGGAAACAGCCTGGAGAAATGAAGAGCGTCTGAAGCCTGCATTTGTGCCACGGAGTGATGGCCCCGTTACTGCTCTGTCACTTATCCCTCCTGTCGTTTACAATCACACAATCAGGATTTTTATAGAAAAGGGCTCGCGGTCCACACAGACTGTATGCGCTGCTGTTGCCGTTCTCAGCCTTAGTGGGTAGAGACGTGATTCAACTTCTTAAGACTTTCCTTGTCATTAATATTGTTTTTTGTTTGTTTTTTTGGTACTGGGGATTTTACCCAGGAGCACTTAACTACTAAGTCACATCCCCGGCACTTTTTTAAAAAAATATTTTATTTGGTCTAATTAGGTTTTTCAAATATTTTTATTAGTTGTTGATGGACCTTTATTTTACTTATTTAAATGTGGTGCTGATGATCAAACCCAGCGCCTCTCATGTGCTAGGCAAGTGCTCTACCACTGAGCCACAACCCCAGCCCCAGCACTTTTGATTTTTAATTTTGAGACAGGGTCTCACCAAACTGCTTAGGGCCTCACTAAGTTGCTGAGGCTGGCCTCCAGACTGCCATCCTCCTGCCTCAGCCTCCCAAGTTGCTCGGATTACAGGGATGCACCACCACGCCCAGCTGTTAGTTTTTAATCCTTACAAAAGATTGCTTTTGATGGATGGACAAATATCCAGTGACCAGACCTCTGTCATAGTGAATATTCAATCTGTACCAGGACCTTGCAACTGTAGGGAGATGTTCTCTGCGAGGACCTTGATGTGGACGCAATCTGGACTCAGCAGAGCCTTGGTCTCTGCTAGCTCCTGCTGATGAAGGAAGACTGCAGACTCAAGTTCTTTGAAAATCCTTTAAAAGGTGAGGCCAGAACACAAAGGGAACCTTCCCTAACCTGAGCAGTTAGCCGATCAAAATGCCCCTAAGGAGTGGCTCACAGGATACGGGCCGGGTCCCGTCAGAGTCCTCGAGCCTCCGTTCTCTAAGCAGGAAGCTTCAGAAACGCATCTGGATGTGTGTGCACACACCACACACACGCACATGAACACACACACACATGCACACACACATGAACACACATGCACACACACGCACATATACACACGCACGCACACGTGCACACACACACACACACACATGCACACACACTTTAAGCACTGCCTGGTCTGAGGCCTGGGGGCTTTTCCCACACTGTCTCATTTAATTATCCCAGTTGATACAGCTGGCAGGGCAGGGCCACTGTCTTGGCGTCTCCGAATGTCCCTCTAGAATGGCGCAGCTTCAGCCTCGCCACCATGGGGAGCAGAGAGTCGGCACCGTGCGAAGGTCCTGCTCTGTCTCATTGAACCTTCCTTTGCCACCTTAGTGGGTTAGGGTCCCCCACCTGCCGCCCCAGGGAGGAGCCCCCCTGCCCCCAGGAAGCATGCTCTCAGACCCAGGCAGACACAGCCGGGCGGTGCAGGAGCCACTGTGGACCCAGGCTGCCCGAGGCCCTGGCCACCTTTCCAGTCCCCAGGCTACCCGGCCGGGGCTGAGCCAGGCTGTGACTCCCTCCTGGCTCCCGGCCTGGTCCCTCCTGGCCTCACTTGGCCCAGCGATGGCAGTTTATCTCCCTCCGATAGCGGGTGAGAGCTGCAGACCAGGAATTTGCCCCGCACCATTGCCCTGACCAGGTGGCCCTCACGCTGACGCAGGCTCACGGGGATGGTCCCGTGGAAGGGCGGTGCCTGGCCGGCTGAGGGGAGGCAGCCCGCAGGCATCCGTGGCCCGAGTTCGAGAGTCATCCTGGAGGAGTGCGCGCAGCAACGGTTGCGTGCGTGTGTGCGTTTTTCTGGGAGCTGGTCCACATCGATCCTGGTGAGAGTTTGTCTTGCCTTTGGGACCCAGACAGAGACCCGAGCCAAAACCAGCAGCGCAGCTTCATATCTGTAGGATAGGTTTTGGGGAACTTGCTGTAGATTTTACCGAGAAGAATCAATTGCCTTTCAGTATCACAGAGTCTTCAACGTGACCTCTGACCTAGGCACACACAGGTGTCTACGGGACCTGGGGTAGGAGCCGGGCACCGTGGTGCACGCCTGTAATCCCAGCCACTGGGGAGGCTGAGGCAGGAGGTTCAAAGCAGCCTGGACAACGTAGTGGGACCCTTTGCAACTTAGCAAGACCCTGTCTCAAAACAAAAAGTCACAATTGAAAAAGGACTGAGACTGTAACTCAGAGGAAGAGCCCTTCTGGGTTCAACCCCCAGAACCGAAAAGGAAAAGGAAAGACAGAGAACGGAGCACAGCGTGGGGAGGAGGGGCCTGGACGGATGCTCGGCAGAGAAAACCAGGGGATGCGCCGAGCTGGCAGGTTTCCCACTGCCACCCGGGCCCCTCTGTCCCCTGAGGTCCCCTGCAGGCACCTAGTTCTAAGCCACCTGCAGCCCCACACAGGCACTGACGGGCCTCCCTGCCTGTCCTCCGGGCCCTTTGTCCTCACGGAGGCTGAGGTGACTTCCAGCCCTGCCCCTTTCTGGAGGACATCCTGGGACGCCTGCTGACACAGAAGCCCACGGTGGTGGCTGCACAATGGGAGTGACATGCTGGGCCTCCTGGTCTCTGCTCCTGAGCGGCACCGGCTCAGCCCTCACCCCCAGCTGGCCCCTGCCTCGGGCCTCCGCCTTTGCTGGCATCTTCTCCCCAGGATCTTTGCAGGGCCACCCCTGTCCACCACTCAGGTGGCCGCTAGCTGCCACCTCTCCGTGGAGCCTGCTTGGATTCCAGGCCGAGCCCCTGGCCGTCGCTCTCCCCACAGCCCCACCACCGTAAGACATCTTCTACTGACCCATCTGGCTCTCCTGGGGGGCTGTGCCCTCCACCCAGAAGTGTCCGAGAACTTGGGTGTTCAGTAAATACGGTCGAGGAGGAAGGAAGGGTGGGTGGTCAGGGCTGTCCTCCAAGTGGAAGGTCCAACAGACCCCAGCGCCCTCTGGGGAAAGCCGGAGTGTGCACGGGGTCCATGTGGTGCAGGTGAGTGACCGTCCCCTCCAAAGCTGGGAGGGGCATCTTCACCCCACTTAGCGGATGTCGCCACCTGCAGGTGAGGCCCAGCCACCAGACCGTCACGGGGGCCCTGACCACTCACCATCTAACCGTCGCGGTGCATGGAGGGTGTTCCCCAGAAAACCTATAGGAGAGCCAGGCCGTCGGGCAGCCACGGCCATCCCAAGAAGGCCCATCGATTTCCATTTGATTTGTTTAGAGACAACAAATAAACAGTGCGGAACTGCGTGCGAGGCCTGGGTCCCTCCTCGCTGGGAGTTGGGGGAAGGAGGCGATGTGAAATTGCCAGTTAGGACAAGACGGGCAGGTCACATCCAGGGCTCAATCGGAGTCCCTGTAATCATGGCTAATAACGGTATTTTTCTGCTACTAAACAATTCTTTTTTTTAAGCTAACTGCAGAGCGAGCTGAACGATGCTCCGGGCCTGGCCAGGAGAAGCCTCCTCGGAGACACAGCCGCAAAGCCCGCTCTTCCCGCTTTGTTCTAATTTTGTCCCGGGCCGAGAGTGACCTGCTGACACCTGAGGGAGAGAGCCTGCGGGGGTGTCTGCGGAGATTTCCTAAGAAGCCCGGGGCCGCGCGCCTTGCCTAGAATTCAAAGGGCCGGCGTTTTTCTAGGATCAGAATTGTAGAAGGTGCCTCTGCCTTGACTGGCTCTTATTCTGGGCTCTTCCTTGACCTCTTACAACCCCTTTGATGATGTCCCACGGCCACCAGGCTGCCTCTGAACTGCTCAGGGGGCTTGCCTGCCCAGCCGGCCTGGCCCTGACCCACCTCTCTGGCCCCGGCTTCCTCTGGTCCCCCCACAAGCCCTTTTCTTTCACGCTCTGCTGGGGGACCATCCTCTGCAGCAGCAGCGTGCTCAAGGTTAGGGGCTCTGGGAGCAGAGAGGCTTGTTTCTAATTCTAACTGTGCTGCTTACCGCTGTGTGACCTTGAGCAAGTCATCTGACCTCTCTGGGCTGCAGTGCCGTGCCCAGGACTCAGGATGCTGGGAGTTTTTGCCGTGGCGGCAGGTGCGTTGGTCACGTTGCCGAGCTGGGACAGAGGTGGCACGTGCGTGGGCCCTGCGAGGGTGGTTGTGAGCGTCGCTCCTCTAGGTGACGTTTTCCTCCCTGCACCTGCGGTCCCCTGGCCAGGACCCCTCTTCCTGCCCCATCCCTCGCTCCCTGTTGGACTCAGTGTGGACATGGCCGCTTCTTGGAACCTTCCACCTGCCACATCTCGGGTCGGGTGCCTGTCCCCGGATCCAACATCCTGCTCGACGTCCCACCAGGAATGTTGCCCAGTGTGCTTTGGTGGCCTGTTTGTGCGTCTGGCCCAGAATCCCAGGGCTTCTCCACCTCGCACGGCTGACATTTGGGGCCGGCTTGCTTCGGGGTGGAGGTGGCCTTATGTGTTGTAGGGTGTGAGCCGCACCCCTGGCCTCCACCCTGGCCTCCGTCACTCTCAGCTGTGATGACTAAACAGCGTCTCCAGATGTGGCCGACACCCCTGGTTGGGGCTGGGCATGAAATCGCCCCCAGGGTGAAACCACCATGTAGACTCCTAACCCCAAGAGGGCAGGAGCTCGGCCGCTGTGCTCACTCTAAGTCCCAAGCCACTGGAACAGCCGAGTGTGACCAAGCTCCACGTAAGGCCACCTCTGTCAACCCAGGACCACATCTAAGACCGAGGACCTGGAGATCCTAATGGAGCAGAAAAGTTCCTATCGCCTAGTGATGCCTGGGAGGCCCCGTGGCCTGGTGGTGCCTGGGAGGCCCCGTGGCCTGGTGGTGCCTGGGCACGGTTATGTCCTGGTGCCGCAGACGGCCCACGGGTTGGTGAATGAACGTGGTGTGAAAGTCCAGCACACATGCGTGCACAGTGTGCCACCCTTCATAGTGACAATGAGTGGCCGCCACTGCCTTGTGCATGCACCGCGGGGGGCTTTTTATCCTCTGCTTATGAAAAGGGGATTCCTGTAAAGCAGCGCTCTGTGTCAGGCCGCTGCAGGGTACCCGTTCCCAGCCTGTGACAGTGACCCTCTCACCCTGTCTTGTGGTTGAACCTCGTATTGGTTTAACCTAGGGCTGTCGTGGCCCAGGAACAAGATGTCATAGGACAGGTAGGCATGCACACGTGCCCACACACACACGCATGCACACACACGTGCCTCCCACGCACATACAGGTACACACGTGCACACACATGCACACACACGCACACACGTACACACATGCGCACACACGTACACACATCTGCCTGCACGCACACACACGTGCCCACACACATGTGCCTGCACACACACTTGTGCTCCCCCCACAAACACACACACGTGCACAGCCTGGGCGTGTGCTGGGCTGGGCCCCCTCATTTGGGTGAGTCTGTTCTGTGATGTTCACACAGAGCCCGTTGCTCCGGACACATCCCCACCCTGAGGGGGCAGAACTGTCCCTACTTGGTCCTCACCAATGTCTGCAGAATGACTGGAAGGAGATGCTGGACTGAGTAGCCCGGCAAGTGGCGGCTGCGGTCTGGGGACCCTAGCAGTCCAGCTGCGCACGCAGTGCCTGGCTGTGGGGCTCCAGCAGGCCCGGGTCGGGCTCTCTGCGAGTGGCATGGGTGAGCGTCCTTGTGGGGTCTGAGCGCAGGGCGGCAGCGCCCAGGGGCTCGGCCAAGGGAGCGTCCGTGGCTCCTCCCCAAACCCAGCCAACCCTATGGGTGGCTGGAGCCCTGGGACCTGTCAGCCTTTTAAATGGCAGGAGTCGGGGAGGCGACTCTACCCCATAAGGCTGCCTGAGAAGCTCCGGCATGGGGGCTGATGCCATCAGAGGATCCCACCGCACGGGGCCAGGACGGAGGGGAGACCCGCCAGACCCTGCTCCACACCTCCGCGTCCCTTTAGGAGATTAACTCTTCCAGTCCATCAGAGAGTCGTTGCCAGTGACGAGGGACAGGGTCACCATCAGGTAACGGGCACACAGTCACCAACCACAAATAGACAGTCTGAGTGACTCTCGGACCCTCCTCCCCAGCTCCGCCTGGGAAATACCCGGGACAGAGCAGGAGGCACCGGGAAGGGCTCGGAGGCCTGGCCCCACCTCCTGCAGCAATCCTCGGACAGCACGGGGGCTGAGCAACGCTGACCAGGATTCTCCATCTGACCCCCTTGATTTCAAAGCCATGTCCAAGAATCCTCTAGCAATCCTCTAACAAAACTGATTTCTGAAACCCTCCATGTCGCTGGGCCACGAAAGCTTCTGGGTCAGAGGTGGCCGCAGCTTAGCCTACAGAGAAGCAGATGTGACCCCAGATGCCCCTGTTTCCAAGGAGACCGCCTCCCCCCTCCAGTTCTCCCCTCTTACCTGGGCACAGCAAAGCTTGGCTCCCTGGATTGTGACGTGGGTCAGCAAAGGCAAGTGGTGACTCGGTAGCAAGGAGCATGCTTGATAACTCAGGGTGCCCAAATGTGCCCTGGACCAGCCGCATCACCCAGAACTTATTAGAAAGGGACTTTTCAGGCTTTACCCTAAATATACAGAATTAGAAACTCTGGGGGTTTCACTTCACTTGTAAAACCAGAAGAATGGCAGGACCTCTATCTCAGAGGCTGATGTCTTAGTCTGTTTCCTGTTACTGCAACAGAAATCCTGAGCCTGGCTACTTTATAAAGGAAAGAAGTTTATTTAGCTCCGGGTTCGGGAGGCTGGCAAGTCCAAGAGCCAGCATCTGCTCGGCTTCAGGTGAAGGCCTTGTGCTGCAGCAAAACCGGGCAGAAAGGCGCAGGGCCAGCAGGCCTGGGCAGCAGAGCCCGGGCACTGGGCAGCCTCCCTCTGCAACGCTACTCTCGAGGTAGGTGGTCCCGTCCTGTGAAAACCGTTAGTCCCTCTTATCGACCTAAGGCCTCGCTGCCCAGGGCGGCAACAGTGGCAATCAGATTTCAACGTGATTTTGGAGGCGACCAGCCTTATTCAAGCCATAGCAAAGGGCTAGATGAGGTGACGTATAAACCATCGAGCACAGTGCCTGGCATATTGTAAGCGCTCAGTAAGCAGCAGCTCCTGCTGGTATTGCAGGTATCATCATCTTCGAAGTTCCTGCCCCGTGCACACTTTAGGAAGAGATGTGTCTTAAAACTCGGCACAAATGCCTCTCGTTGAACTGTGCCGAGTGCTGACTTTTGGCTCTGGATATTCCTTGTGGACCACGGAGCGGGAGGAACGGCGTCCCGAGGGCCACACAAAGGCCTTGGCCGGCTCCATCTATCACTCCAGGAGCAAGGCGTCCCTCTCTTGCAGGGTCCCACGGTGGACTGCGATCTATTTAAGTCTGTCTGGCTGTCAGAAAGGCCGCTTTCCCTCTCCCAACCAGGAACAGGGACGTGGGCTCGGGGCAAAGAAAACTCAGACGGCAGAGAGGACTCAAGAGCCTTCACCCATGGCCCCCGGAGGTGGGGAGGAGGCTGGGAGGGCAGCAGGGTGGGCTCCCAGCAGCCGCGCAGCCGAGGTGGAAGCCTGCGGAGGGAGGGGTCTGATGTCCCGGCCTCTGATCGGGAGCTGGCAGGGTGAGCTGAACTGGCTGGGTGGGCGAGGGGACGGTGGACTCCTAATGGACCTTCCTGGGTGGAAACTTCAGCAACCCGAGGGGGACGAGGGACTGGCCGGGTGGGCGTGGCCACCCTCAGCAGAATATCAGGCTTGGCTTCCCTGCCCCCTCCCGCCAGGGATCTCTGCGCCCGTCTCCTCTCTGGGGTCCCCCACGGCATCTAAGACCCACCTTCTCCCAAGACTGGAACTGGTCACTAGCCTACCAGAAGTCACGTGCCAGCATGGCCATCTGCCACGAGCTGGAGTGGACAAGACGAGTGTCTTCAGGAAATGATGTGGAAACAGGTGGGTGCTGGCAGGTGATTGACACCCAGAGAGACCAAGGAATGCGCGTGTTCCTCGAGGTGTTTGGATGAAGACACGCCCCTCGAGGTAGGCCGCCCTGGCCGCGTGGACACACACGGGGAGCGCACCTTGCCTGCCACCTGCCTGCACTGCTTAAACGGGGTTGGGGACCCAGTGGGCCGTGTGGCACTAGGCTTGCTGGGGCCTCTGAGGGATGGGACTGAGCTCCTCCTATTTCCAGGACGGGGGTAGCTTCTCATGAACCCTCAGGCTGAGGAGGAGGCTGGGCCCCGCTCAGTGGCTCCGAGGTAGCCTCGTTCATGAGACCTGACCCAGCTGCTGTAGGTCTGGTGGCTGTCCCAGGGAAGCTGGGACGTTCCCGCCATGGTGCCTCTCACAGGCAAACGCTCCCCAGTGGGGCTAGCTGCCTTCCCTAGTGTTTTGAGAAATCCACTCGGCGTGGAGCCTGAAGCCCGGCTCTGCTCCTTCCACTGCTTGACCTTGAACTTGTTCTTAAGGTCTCTGAGCCTCAGTTTCCTCATATGCCAAATTGGGTCAATGACACTTCTCTTTGAGGATTTTTGAGACTCAAAGACTGTTGAAGAGGGTCCCGCACAGTGCCTGGCTGTTACCCGTTGGTCCCCATCAGTGCGTCAGGGAGGCAGCATAAGTCACATCAGAGCCCACTCCAGGGGACCTGCCTTGTTGAGCGACGCGCGCGGGGCGACGGGGCAACGTGGTGACACATGCAGCGGACTGCGATCTGCTTCCAAACGATTCAGGAAAACATCCCGGCGAGTTTTCCCAGGAGCGGGGAGACCACCCCGGGGCCGCCGTGTGGGCAGTTGGAATTTAAGGTGGCAGGCGGCCGCCGGTGTTCCCTTCTTTGAGTCTTTGCCAGGAACCAGCATTCCTGGGTCCAAACGTCCACTCTCCCACTCGCTGGCTGTGGCCGACTTCCGGAAAGTCACAGAAACACTGCGCTCGGCGTCCCCAACGCCAGGTGGGAATCATGGTCACGGGCTCCACAGTAACATGGCGCTGGCACCCAACACGAGGACCGAGGGACCAGAAGACACGGACAAACGCACACGGCTGCATCCATCCGAAGCTCAACGCGGAGGCCCAAACACACGTGGGCAGAGGGTGGCTTTTTAACAAAGGGCGCTGGGGAAACCGGAAATCCAGATGCAGCAGAGTGAAACCAGTCCCCGTCTCTCACTGCAAGATGGAAAGTAAAGGTGGGTCGGAAATCTAGGACTAGAGCAGGAACCTAACAACTGCTAGAAGAAGCCACAGGGCCAACAGTGTCACGAAGGAGCAGGCGCTGACTCCCTTAGCAAGACCCCCGAGAGGCTCAGGGAACGAAGCCGAGAATTCACAAGTGGGAGGCCACCAAATACAAAGGCTTCTGCACAGCAGCAGAGAGAAGCAATGGGACAGGATCTCACCAGCGACCCCTCGGACAGGATTAATACCCAGGACCTACAAAGGATGTCCATGACCAGGGTCTATAAAGAACTCAGAAAGCTTAACACCAAGAAAACAAAGATCCAATCAATAAAAGGGAAAAAACTAAACAGAGGCTTCCCCAAAGGACAAACACAAATGGCCGATGAATACGTGGCAATAACGTTCAGCATCTGCAGCGACCAGGGAAATGCAAGTCAAAGCTGCATTGAGATTTCATCTCACTCCAGTTAGAAAGTCAAAGGTCTGGAATATAAATAATAATAAATGCTGGCGAGGACGCTGGGGAAAAGGTACACTCAGACATTGCCGGCGGGATAACCGCTCTGGAAAGCAGTGCGGAGATTCCCCAAAAAACTGGGAATGGAGCCACCATATGATTCAGCTATTCTACTCCTCGGCATTTATTTAAAATCAGCACACCACAGGGATTCAGGCATGTCAACGTTTATAGCAGCACAACTCAAAATAGCCGAGTTATGGAACCAGCCCAGGTGCCCATCAATAGTTGAAGAAAATGTGGTCGCTATACACCATGGAATATTACTCAGCCATAAAGAAGAGTAAAATTATGGCACGTGCTGGTGAACGGATGGAAAGGGAGGACATCATGCTAGGCGGAAGAACTCAGTCTCAGCAAATCAAGAGCTGAATGTTTTCTCTCCTATGCAGAAACTAGAAAGGTGGGGGAGTCGGACATCCTAAGGACGGAGGGAAGATCAGTGGAGAAGAAGGAGGCTGGGGGCAGGAGGGAGGGCAGGGGGCAGGAGACGTGCAGTGAATTGGTGACATTACACCATGGGCCCATAGTGACACACCTGGCGAATTCACTTTATGTAAATCTATAGAGAACCAACTGAAAACACAGGTAGACAGAAGGAAGACCAGCAGAGCGGAGGAAGGAATGTGGCGGGGGGGGGCGGGGCCGGGAAAGAGGAGACACCAGGGACTGAAACGGAGCAAATTAAGTTTCCTACCTGCATGGTTATGTCAAGATGAACCCAACTATTATAAATGCCCTCAAAAAATAATTTTAAAAAGATTTATTTTGGGTCAGGGTCTCATTAAGTTGCCGAGGTTGGTCTCAAACTTTTGAACCTCCTGCCTCAGCCTCTGAATGGCTGGGATTACAGGTGTGTGTCACATGCCTGGCTTGGTTTTCCGTTTTCAAAGCACTTATGTTCAAGGGTGTCACAGCACTGATATTAGATGACTTTTGTCTTATAAAAACAGCAATTTCACAAGGTTTTACCGGTTCCACAATTCCCTTTGATCTCAGATGATTGGCAAGATGAGGAATATAATTACTATTTTATAAATAATTAAACCAAGAAGAATGGAGTGAAAAGTAGGGGGGATGGCTGCCTGGGAACCCTCCGGGTGCCCAGCTGCGTTAGGCATTTGACGGTCTTGGTTTAATTTAATTTGCACGTGCCTCCTCAGAACAACAGGAGCATTGATTCCCAGGTCCACGTGCTCAGAACCTGGCACTGGGAAAACCGGGAGGGCTTGCTCACGGCCCTGAGAGGAGGGCGGAAGACCCAGACTCCAACCCGCATGCGTTCGACTACATTTGTGGCTTCTGCTCGTGGCAGTTCTGCAACATACCTGGACAATCTCTCGCACGGGGCAGGAAAACAGGCAACACTATCAGCCTGCGAGACTAAGGACAGGCAGCGACACCTCCTCACGTCCGTGGGGGGAGAAGGGATAAATAAGCCGGAACTTGGGAACGCTGGAACAGTATGCAGCCGTGAATATGAAGGAGTTAGAGATGCACACGCCACCCGCCCTGCAGAGGAGAAAACGCAGTGTGGATGAAAAAACCCAACTGCAAAGAGCACACTATTTTACATCAAGGTTTAAAAATGTACAAATGGTCACAGTGCCTCGTTCAAGGCTACCAACGCGCCGTGAGGGTGCTCTGGCGCAAGACATCCCAAGCACTGAATGCAAAATCGGTCAAAGCCTGGGCTGATATTGTGGGAGAACGAGCTGGAGGTCTTAGTGGTCCTGTGGTGTTTTTCTTAAGCTGGCCGGGCATTTGCTGTTAATTTATTCTGTTGTTTTTCTTTTCTAGCAGATATTCTTAATTTATAAAACGTGGAGTCTTGCCTAAGCTTGCCAGCTGGCTAGGGATGGGGCTGGACAACCCCACATTCCTTGGGAATCTGGATCCGGTGCTGGTTCCCTGGGGCAGGCTGTCCCCAGGACAGGGGGTGAAATGCAGGGCTAAGTGGGCTTCCCTTTGGCTCCTCGCTTCCCTGATCCCCGCCTTACCCTCAGTCCTGAGGTCTTCTTCGGTTTCTGCACGGCCGCGGCGTGAGCGAAAGGAACTTCGCAGTGAGCCTGTTTTAAAGTGCCCGGGGGACGTCGGCCTCCGTGAAGGGCTGCCATACACGAGGTCTGCCGAGCCGTGGGAAGGAAAATAACCTCGAGGGCGTTGTCTCCTGGGTATTATTTTTGCCTTCGAGGCTTGAAACATCTGAGCCAAGAGTCTCCAAATATTTTTGAGAGTGCAGACCTCTCTGAAAAACAGTGACCAGCCTCCGTCCGGGGTGTGGGAAGGAGGCACGTGAAGGATGTGTGAGCACGCACAGGAAAGGGACTCTGGAGAGCAGGAGCCGGAAACGTAAGCAGGGGCTGGACAGGGGTGCTACTCAGGAGGCTGAGGCAGGAGGCTCGTTGATGCCTGCAAATTGGAGGCCAGCCTGGGCCACTGAGCCAACCCCTGTCTTAGAAAACAGAGTTCTAAGTCCTTCATCCCACACCCAGGGGTCCTGTCGCCCATCCCCATTTTGGAGACTGGTTCAACATCAGGAGGTGTCTGACTGCCCCAGGTTGACAGGGAGTGGCCATGGATATTTCCAGAGGCTCTGCCTGGGCTGCTTCCGGCTGCTTCCCACCATCCTGAGTCTTTGCTCCTGGGCTTCCTGGAGTCTGGCTCCAGTCAGAGGAAGAAGCCGATGGCAAATGGGTCTCTCGTGCTTTGTGTCTCGCTGGCTCCACGCATTCCCCGGGGCCAGGGGCGGGCTGCAGAGCGGGGCAGCACGGGGAGCCGGCTGAGAGGGCGCCAGGCCTTCTCCTGCCTGGATGATTCTCTGCAGACGAAGCGACAGCTCCTCTTTCTCAAGGTGGGCGGGGGACTGCTGGGAGGCCTCTTGCTTTGGAAGCAGAAAGTCTGCCAGGAGATTTGTCCAGAGACCGTTCCCTTTGGCCGTCGCAATGATTTGCAGAAAGCCACGCCGTCGCTGCCTCCCCGTCCCATGAGCGAAACGAGATCCAGCTGCCTCGTCTGGTGTCCACCCAGCTGCCACCATCTCTGCAGAGAGCAGAGAAACGGCCCGACCTCTGAGCAGACGCTCTGGGCCCAGCCTGGGCACGTCCTCCAGGCTGGGGACCCAGCAACCCTCTGCTGGATGTCCCCATTGGGGTGGTACCTCTAGGGTAACTTGTGGTCTTCCTGGCCTGGGCCCACGTGGCAGTTGGGGGATCAACTGTCCCAGTTTGTCAGGGGCTGACCCAGCATCACTGTGGAACCTGTCATGTCCTGGGAAGCCCCTCGGTCCGTTTGTGATTTGCAGGGCCCAGTGCAAAACGGAAGTGCTGTCCCCTGTCGGAATCGCAATGTGAACTTCAGTTAGACGGCTTGGGAGGCCCTGCTTAGCCCGGTGACAGCCAGAGGGACAGGCACGCGAAGCCAGCCCTGGTTCCAAGCAACCGGGAGGGCTGGTCACTCTGCTTCCGGGACAGAGACCCAGAAGAGAAGGCACGATGTCACTTCACAACACTGACGGATCCCAGACCCACAAGCAGTCTGGACGGCGGCTGGGGCACCTGCTGCCCGCCCTCCCTGCTGTTGCCGGGGCCTCTGAAACCCAGCTGGTGCCCCTCCCCAGGTGCAGGCCCTTTGAAGTCCTGGCTGCCGAGCTCGCTGACGAGACCTAACGTAGCACAGGACGCCGGCTCCTGGCGTCGATTTGAATTCTTGTTGCTATTCTGTCGCTCAAATTTACAGGCACATAAAACCCCCCAGGAACCCCCTCAGAGCTCTTAGACAATGGGAAAGTCAGATTTATGTCAGAAAATACAGGATGCTAGGACGGAATTCAAATGCACAGCATTAATTCAGTGGTTTTGCCCAAACCAAAGTGCCCCCTGCAGAGGGGTCGTGACCCCCTCTGGCTGCTGTGGTGTGGGTTTCCTTCTATGGTTTGGTTCATCAGCCACTCTCTTCTCTTTGGCCAATTCTGGGTGCATCTGCTCCAGACCTATGCCTTGCCACGCTTGGAAATTCGGATGCTGAAGAACGACTTCACGGATCCAACCTGCCTCTGATTTTCCCAGTGACCCTGATAGTGAACGCCTTACAGACGGTGCCAATGATCATAAACACAAATGCAAACACGGGCCTGGACCAGATGCGCCGAGGCACGCCTGGGCACTGAGATCCCACGCAGCGCCAGGTTGTCAGTGGGCCAATCCGAAGACCTGAAAGTGCCCATATTAACTTTAAGGTGATCATTGAAATAAAAAGAGAAATACAATAGTTAACACTCTCAGTCATTCACTCAAGAGATTTCTAAGGAGAGTCCACACGGTGAACTTGCAGGCCTCTGATCAGCCGTCAGGGATATGGAAGGGTTCCTGAGCTCCCGTCTTTTCTCACTAGTCCACAGAATAAAGCCACGGCCCTGAGTGTGGAATGGGGGACCTCTGTCATCCTGCCCGCCGGCCTCCCATCCTGACCCTCTCAGGGCTCCCACGCAGCTGGGTCACCTGGAAACCCCAACAGGGTGTCAAGCTCTCTCCTGCTTTTCTCTTCCCTGTGCTTTACAGGCTTACCTCTTTCTGGAATGTTCTTGCTGTTCCCACCCAGGAACCGCCCGCTGTGTGTTCTCAATGCTCAGCAGCATCTCCCTGGTCCCCAGAAAAGCCGAGGCCTGTGCTCCTCCTTAGGGCTCCCCCGACACTAAGCCTGCTCTTCATCCTCGGTGCCAGCATCCCTGCCCAGCTGAGCCCACCAGACCCCCCCTCAACAAAGAGGCCCAGAGCCCAGGGGAACCTGAGGCAGGAAGCCAGCTGGAGCCCCAGCCAGTGAGGGGCAGGCTGCGAGGTGGTGCCAGGCCCCGTCCCCGGGACTTTGCATAGTTCGCCCTATTCCAAGGTCTCCCCATCTTCAGCAGGGAAGCTGTGCGCAGCCAGGACGGTGAATTCTCCATTGTGCCCCTGTGGCAGTGCCCACGTGCGGATCCAGAGTCCCTGAGTTTACACACAGGATCAGAGTCGAGGGGGAGGAGTGGGAGCGGCAGAGAACAGTGGCTCATTGCAGAAGTCTCAGGATTGTGCAAGATGAAGCACCCGCGCCCCCCACACCTTGGTACATGGTACCCAGGGAAGGGGTTGTTCTCCCTTAGAGAACAGCCACCGCTTCTGCCGGGAACCAGAGCAACACTGCACCGTGCAGCGCCCCGATCAACAGCGACACCAAGTGGCCGTGGGGTGCCACTGCAGCGATGGCAGCCGGCTCTGGCACACCCTGCCCATTGTGGCGGACGCCCAGTCCCCGCAGATCCTGCAGACCTTCCAAGTTTCAGGACCTCTGGGGAAGGCCCTACATGGAGTCCTTGATGTCCCACCGGCAAAGATGTGCGAGTCTTTAATTGAAAACAAAATGAGATGCGAGGACATTTGCACAGGAGGTGGAGAAGCAGAGGGTGTTGGCGGGGTGGGTGGTGGCGGAGACTTGGCGGAGAACAACTTTCTCCTGTGCCTCAGGTCTCACCCTCCAAGCTGGACTGGGCCGAGCCCATAACCACGCTGGGATCTTTTCAAGCCCGGGTTCTCACACACCATGCCAAGTGCATCGATCCCGGGTTTCTGGGTGTGTGCCAGGCAGCAGGCCAAAACGCACCTCCGGCCCAGGGCGCCTTTCTCTTCGCCTAGCGATGGACGGCCGGCAAGTCACAACTAGAACCGGCCTGCTTCCTGCCGTGGGGCCTTGTGAGCAAACCGGCTCTTTAGTGACATTCCTTCCAGGAATTTGCGGATAGAGATGAACTCTCCTGTGCCAAATAACCAGCCCTCCTGGAGAAGCGCTGGGCCTTCCTCCCCGCTCACCTCCCCCTAGAGACTCCAGCAGGTGTGGCCTGGGGGGGTGATGAACTGGCCAGAGAGGGGACAGCGGGTGAGAAGCCACAGCAGGCTGTGCCTGGGAGGAGAGAGGGCAGGGCCACAGGCTGGTGCAGGTGAAGTGCTGGCCCCGCCCCAGAGAGTAACCGGCCAAGGCTTCTCTCCGCCAGTGAGTCCCGAGGAGAGGCAGCAGGAGGGGGAAGCAGAGGAGAGGCAGGAAGGAGAAAGAGGGGCTGCACACCCCCAGCCTGGGGGTCAAGGTCAGTGGCACGTGGTCGTACGGGGTTCCACTTTCCCTGGAGATCCAGGTGTGTTGGGGAAACAGCAGGTGAGTAGGAAGGGCAGCCTGGGTCTCCCTGTTCCCCTGGAGGGGAGTGTGGGCGTCTGGGGTCACCCCTCTGGTTCTCAGGGCCTGGGGGCTTCCGTCGCGGGGAGGGCCAGCCTGTTTCCTGGGGGGAGGGTCTACAGATCCCTGAACGTGGATGGCAGAGGCTCCCGTTGGCACAGATTACGAACAACCTGCTTCTACCTTCTGAGAGGAACTAAATCCGGGCTGTCTGGAGACGGAATGGGAGCTCAGCAATTCCCCGGGCCACCGCGGCTGCATCCTGTGGAGCAGGTTGGAAGGAGGGCGCAGATCACGCCTCCCGGAATCCAGGCGAGCGCCAGGTCTCGGGTGCCCCCTCCCTGACCCTGCAGGACCGCTGTGACCCGCTGCTCCATCCGTGACCCCCCCCCCCCCCACATCCCCACCGCTCCCGCCGCGCTGGCCTCTTCACCGTCCCTGGAACCCAGCGGACCAGTGTCCTCCTCGGGGCCTCTGAACCCGCCGCCTCCTGCCCGAATCTTCCCATCTCACCTTGAACGTCACCTCCTGATCCGCCCTGCCTCAAACCGTAAACCGCCCTGGCTTCCTAACCACCTTCTCCACTGTATTATTATTCTTTCTCCTAAGCACTGATTCCCACCTAGGAAATCAAATGAAATACAAATTAAAATTAAATTAATGAAATTAAACCTAATTCAAGCTTCACTGATTAAATTCGGCGTGGCTTGCTGGTCTAACTCGCACCCCTATCTATCGGCTCCCGACCAGAAGGACGCAGGGTAAGCGGGAGGGGCATCCCAGTTTCATTTCCACGAGGACGCTGCCCCCAACCCACCGGAACCGCTCACGCTGGTCCACGGGAAGACCCAGGACTGGCAGCGGGAGCCAGGACCTCCCTGGAGGTGGGATGCTGGGCTCCCCCAGGTAAGTCACACTCGATCAAAGCCACCGAGGCTTCCCCAGGCCCCTCGCCTCCACCTGGCCGTCAGGATGTCCCCTGAGGCGGCAGTCTCCCCGACTGGTGCCCACCTGGCGCCAATGCACCTCGGCAGCCAAGTCTGCAGCACTGTCGCCGAATATTCTTCACCCAAGAAATGACGCATGTCCCGTCCATCGCAAGAGCATTGGGTCTTCTCTCTAGTCCCGCTTGGTCCCTCGCTGTTCCACTTACACCCTTCTGGGAGAGAACAGTGGGAGGTGTCTCCGCTGGCTGCGTAGAGAGGGGACGCCGATTCCTCCTCCAAGAGCGGCCTCTTGGTCTGGGGTGGACCAAACCGCACCCTCAACAGGGGCTATTCGGATACCGCCCTTTCTCAGTGGCTGGTAAGGATCATGGATGTTAGGGGTTGCTCTAAGGAATACCGTTGGCCTTGGAGACATGCTGCCGACGTGGTGGGAAAGGAGCATCTTGGGGTTCTGCGTGCAGAAATGAGGCGCTCGCAGAGTGGGAATCAAACGGGAACACTTTACAATCGCTGTTATTTTTTTGATCATCGAAACTGAGATAAATGTTCTGAGGGCAGTTTCTCTGATACTACAAAGTCGCCTTAACTGATCTGACAAAGGAAGATAAATAAGGAAACCCAGTCTCCAGGGAGCCGGGCGAAGCTCCGCGGCCTCCCTCCTCTCTGCCGTCTCCATTCACCTCCTCGGCTGGCTTTTTGCTGGCAACGTTTTTGATTTTAAAAGGGCTTTCTCTGTTTGGTTCGGAGGGATCTGTCTTAGTATTGTAACTCGGAATTCAAAAGCACACAGGCGGACACATGTGTCCACAGGCATGTGAACACCCACGTGCACACACCCGGGGGACTGGAGGTTTTCAGGAGAAATTCTTTTTGCAGTGAATAACAATGCAGTCACTTTCAAACTCGTTCACACAGGCACATGCATCCACTGGGGTGGGAAGACCTTAGGGAGGTAGAAAGTCTCTCTCATGAAGTCCTAAAACAGGGTGCTTTCCCATTGGTCACCCCAACCCATTTGCCCAAGGCGGAATCGTAATAAGAAAACCCCAATTAGCTGTGGGTGCCACTCAATGCCAGTTGATGGACTCCTCCGTCAACAGAAGGTGCAGTTGTCATTTTCCCCAATCTCATGATTAAGAAGAGGTGGTAAGCTCTGCGTTCTGAAGCCGCTCGCTTAGGCAGCCACAGGGACGTCTGTTGCTCCTGAAATTTACAACATGATCTGGAGCCTGCGCTGGCACCCTAGGTGCTGGGCTGCGAGAACCCGGCACCGGTCCTAGCAGGGTTCTCCCTCTGGGTCTCGCTGACCCCGAACTGGAACTCGGGGGGACTGTGACTTGGAGGGGACACTTTGGCATATCACTTTTATCTAACTGCCACCTCAGATGTAGCCGCTCAGTTAATTATGAAAGCAAGGGAAGATGGCCACAGTCCTGTCTGCGGTTCGAATCCCAGAACAGTCGTGCAGAGTTCGTGTCAAGATACGAACCTCTTCCGAAATCCGACGTGGCCTAGTTTATGCATTTGGAACATTGTTTTAGGAAGGGTTCCCAGGGCTGCCTCAGAAGGGAAGCTAGGGATGACATAATGAGGACTAAGACTCCCGGGGCCTGGTGTCAGTCAAGGTTGTCACCCGGCCCAGCAGGTGGAGGGGCCTGGAAGACCACCTCTAGGAATCGCCTCCTGAAGTCTCCACCACCCCGCAAAAGACTCAGCCTAAGGCCCCAGGGTGCAGTCTGTTCACGGGTTCTCCAGAGCGGGAGGAGAGGGGAGGGAGGGAGGAGATCCCACCAGGCCCCGTCCCCTCCCTGTGTTTTAAAAGTGGGTTCACACTCCGTACCTGTATTTTGCAAACTGTCTCTGGAAAGCTCTGAGAGCCACGTTACAGACAAGGGAGCCAAGGCGGAGAGATGAAGCCCCTTGCCCACCATCCCGAGTCTGGAAGGACACGCTTGGAACCTTCCGGCTTTCAGTGGAGTCAGCGTGACCTTGGAGACCGTGGACTTCACCAGTGGCTGCCCCGCGCCCTGCGGTGAACTGCCGTAGCGATTCTCCCGGCATGCTTTGGTTTTTACGGTTGCTGTGCGTTATGGGAATTTTCTTTCACACAGGGTGGCTGCGGAAGGGTGAGTCTGCCCTGACCCAGCACCAGTTCTTGAGAAAAATCAGAGAAATGACCAAAGCAGCAGCGCTAATAGCTCTTCCCAGTGGGCTGCAATCTAGTCAGGATGGTCTGTGGCTCAAACCCCTGACCTTACTCTGGATGTCTGCAGCCTCTGGCTTGGGGCGCCCACTAGGCAACTCCTTCCAGCGAACTGCCATGCGCCACCTAGTGACTGAATGAGGAACTGCACACTCCCGGGTCCAGGAGGGGACCCCCAGGCCTAGGCCTTGGAGGAGTAGGGAACAGTTTCTGGGCTCCCCTCAGGGACCTGAGGAGCAATCCTGCGGCCTCAGGCCCCAAGCCAGCATCCGAGTGACACATGGACCCCTGCAGTCTTAACTGCAGACACATCTGGGTGGCTGGTGAAATTGTTTTCACAGTCCATCTGGCTGATACATGTAACCACAGTCCCTGCCACAGGCTCATGTTAACTGAACACTTTTCTCCCCCCTAAATATAGATATTTTTCTTCTAACTTCCTGGGAAAAAGTGCATACATGAAACATGCTTGCAACTTATAAAAATCTAAATAATACCAATACGCAATCTTCTCCTTTTTGAGGCTCTCTGCTGGGTACTGTGCTAGGTGACTTTCATGCAGGATCTCCTCTGACCTTTTCTGCAGCTCCAGGAGCTAGAGATAAATCATTCCACGATCAAACTAAAGCTCAGTGAAGCTAAGACATTTGTCTCTGCAGATGGCCTACCATGAAACGGAGGGTCAAAGGCAGATCTTTCTAATTCCAAAGCCCAGGCTAATCCACTCTGCAGCACTGCATTAACTACATACAAGTACACTCGTGCACATACATGCACACACATCCAGAGGCACACATTTAAGGATAGAAAAGATCGGTTATTTATCTGAGCTAACTTCTATATAGCAAACATCATTGAAGCAGATCTACAGAGCTGATATTAGGAAGAGATGTGAGTCACCCGTTGGCAGGACAGGGCTACTGTTTATTATAATATGGTTACAACGGACTTTTCGAGTATTTGACTGGTATTAAGATATCATTTTAAATCAGAATACTAGCAAATCAAGCCTCACAGCATGTTAAGAGGATGATTCATAATGACCAGGTATGATTTATCCCAGGCATGTAAGGATAGTTCATTATCAGAAAATCAATTTATGGGCTGGGGCTGGGACTCAGTGGTAGAGAACTTACCTAGCACATGTGAGGCACTGGGTTCAATCCTCAGTACCACATTAAAAAATAAATAATAAATAAATATAATAAAGGTATTGTGTCCATCTACAAATAAAAAATATTTTAAAAAGAAAATCAATCTATCTAACAAATCACATTAATGGAATGAAGTAAAATTTGTAATCACCTCAATGGATAAAGAAAAGTCATTTGACAAAATCCAATACCTTTACATGATAAAACAAGAAGAAGAAGAAGAAGAAGTGCTCAGAAAACCAGGGGAATTCCTCAATGTGAAAAGCGGCATTTATGAAAAGCTCACATCTGAGTTCATACTCAGTGTTAAAGACTGAAAATATTCCCCCTAAGATTAGGAACAAGATAAGAATGTCTGCTTTTATCACTGGAATTCAACACTGTACTAGAAGTTCAAGCCAGTGCAATTAGATAAGAAAAAGAAATTGAAAGCATTCAAATTGAAAAGGAAGAAGATGGTATGATCCTATATGTAGAAAATCCCAAAGATTCTGCGAGAAAGTATTACAGAGTTAATATGAAAATTCAACAAAGTTTCAAGATAGAAGATGAACCCACAAGACCCAGTTGACCCAAAGTGATCTACAGAGTCAATGCAATCCCTATCAAAATTTCAATATCTTTTTTTTTTTTTTCAGAAATGGAAAAGTCAATCCTCAAATCCACATGGAATTGCAAAGGGACCTGAATAGCAAAAATAATAGCAGAATGAAACAGATATTATTACTGCATGTACCTGTGTGACTGCATGACCGATGTGATCCTGCGATATGTATAATCAGAAAAATGAGATCACACTCCAAATATGTATGATCTATCAAATTGTATAAATGCATTCTACTGTCATGTGCCACAAATTAGAACAAATAAAAAAAATTACTTAAAAAAAGGAGAACAAAGCTAGAGAATACATACTTCTCTGTATCAAAACTCACTACAAAGCTACAGAAGGCAAAACTGACTAAATGGTAAATATATGGGTCAATGGAATGCAAATGGGAGTCCAGAAATAAACCAGTCCAGCCATGGCCAGTAAGTTTTGGGCAAGGGGGCCAAGTGAGCTCACTGGGGGGGAAGAATGGTCTCAGTTGGTGCTGGGATGGGGGAAGAATGGTCTCAGTTGGTGCTGGGATGACTGGATTTCCACGTGCAAAAGACTGAAGTTGGGCCTTGACCTCACGACATCTGGAAAAAGCTAATTCCAAGTATATCAGCGACCTAAATGCAAGAGCTAAACCCATAAGACTCTTGGTCTCCCAAGAGTTCTAGTCCAACATGGGAGTAAATCTGTATGAACATGGAATTGATAATAGATTCTTGGCTATGATACCAAAAGCACTATCAATCAATTGATCAGTCAATCAATCAATCAATCAATCAATCATGAAAAGATGAATTGTGAATGCGCACACACACACACACACACACACACACACACACACACACTCCTGCACCCAGGATTAAGGAGGACAAACAACAACATCTTCACCCAGCATCTTGAATCCAATCCAGATGTAAGACAATTCCAGGAAAAGCTAGATGGCTTTTGTCATATTGACACTTTTACAATATTGAGTCTTGACATCCTCAAACACAGGATGCTTCCCCATTTATTTAGAATGCAGAAACGCATCAAGAAGTGATTTATTCACGATTATACAGTTAAAGAAGAAAAAGATGCCTACCAGAACCCATTTTTTGGACTCAAAGTTGAGTCCTTTCTCCCAGAGACTGCTAGGACAATTCATTTGAAATTTCTGCTAATACCAGCGAGGGCTGGTCGCTAGGTTCCCCTGCTCTTGGGGAGGATTCTTCACAGGTGGTGTGCCGCGTGGGAAAAGTTGCAAAGAAAATGCTTAAACTACTTACAATCAAATTGCTTTTAAGCGCACTTCAGCACTTTAGGAGAATCCATTTATGTATTAAGAATGAGTATGCTAATTGCAAGTTATTCTTGTGGATCCTTGAGGAATCTCTACCAGGCAAACTCATTTGAATTACTCTCTTCCTCTAACAAGCATCCAGGACTGGGGACTGACTGTGTTTTGGCACTGAATCTGAATGATCAAGACTTTTTTTTTTTTTGTAAAGATGGACTTATTGAAGTAGAATGAGACTAACGCGAACAGACATTTACCAAACACCTACTATGTGCTGGCCAACAGAGCCCATTTCCAGCACATGCCTAACATAAAGTGGGAGCCAACCCTTTGGCAGGTGACCCCCTCCTCCAAAATATATAAATCCAACCGCCCGATGTAATAATGAGGAGTGGAGATTTTGCTGGAGTCACGTGGGTATGGAGTGGGCTTACATCACATACCACAGCATGAAAAGCCTCTGGCAACTTTATCTGCTGCCAAATATTCTCTCCTTAAGTTGCTTCATCTTCCTCTCTTCTCTTTCTCCAAAAAGCATCACCAAAGGAACATCTTTGTCCAGTGTGGTGGCTCACACCTGTAATCCCCGCATCTCAGGAGACTGAGGCAGGAGGATTAGGAGTTCAGAGTCAGCCTCAGCAGCTCTGGGGGGCCCTGTACAACTCAGTGAGACCCTGTCTCTAAGTAAAAGATGAAAAGGTCTGGGGACATGGCTCAGGGTAATCTCCCTGGGTTCAGTCCCCGCTACCAAAAAAAAAAAAAGGAAGAAATGTCTTCAACTTCCTTGAACAATTATAAACATCACTCGGGAGAAGAAAAAAAAGGCAGACTGTTAATTGAACAGTGATACAGCAATTTCTGCAGGGTGTGTGTGTGTGTGTGTGTGTGTGTGTGTGTGTGTGTGTTTTGGGGCGGTTCTCACTTCATCTGGAATCAATCACGCTCTCTGCTTTGCTCCAAGACAACCCTAGGAGGTTATTAGCCCCATTTCATGGGAGAAAAGATTGAGGTACAGAATGATTTGGGAGCTTGTCTGCGGTTGTCAGTGGCAGAGGCCACAGTGGAACTCAGGCCCGATTCCAGTATCCATGATGTCAAAGCTGGTCCCAGAAATGAAAGGCCCTGGCTTTCCTGATTTCCACAGCAGGGAACGGGTTCTGGTCTCCACCACACTGGACTCCCTGGAACAGGCTCTTAGTGAGCTATGGCCAACCCTGAATTAGGGTTTAACCTGGGGCTGGGGATGCAGCTCACTGCACTTACCTATCATGCATTAGGTCCTGGGTTCAATCCCCAGCAACACACGCGCACACACACGCGCGCACACACACACAGATATTTTCAGTCTTAAAATAGATTTAGCAAACCACAGTCAGTGGGCCAGGTCCAGCATACTTGAAACAAATAAAGTTTTATTGGCACATTAAGTTGAGTAGTTCCCAAAGAGACTGAACGGCCCTCCACGTCTAAAATGTTTATTATCTGGACCTTTATGGCAAAAGTACTCATCCCTGGTCTAAAGAGTCAACTGACAGATAAACCAGGAGTTGAAAGCCAGCACACTAAGGAGGTGGGGGTGAGCAGGGTGGGTATGGGACTTCCACAGGGTGGAACTCAGGGGCCATTGACATCCTTCCACGTCCCCATTCTTCACAGTGTTATAACAACTTTGCAAACAATCGATGAACTAAGTTGATGGCGGTATTAAATACTTGCTCAGTGCCCAGCTCTGTCATAGGTGCTGCGCATTGGACTGTGAGCTAAGTAGCATGAAAACACATGGAAAGGGGCAGAGGAGAAAGAAGTCGAAATAACTGGCGCCAGCTGAGAGCTTCGCCGGGCAGGAGGCAGGCAGGCCAGGAGGAGGAAGAGCCGGTGGGACCTTACTCCAGGTGAAACGGGAAGCCAGCGAGAACTCAAAATCACATGGAAGGTGGTGTTACCTGCTTACAGACGAGGCTGTCCCCACTCTGTGGGAGCAGAGTGAGGAGATGTCCCTGGAGCCATGGAGGCCTGGAGCAGGGGACCTTGAGTAGAGGAGATGGAGGAGCCATAGGATCAGAATGGATCTACGCCTGTTCCCACCTCCAGCCACATTGGCAGGGTGGAAGCAGCTCATGGCGCCCAGGTCCTTGACCAAGGCCGCCATTTTGTTTCCGGCAGATTCTTGGCACCTGGGCACTGCTGCTGGGAGGCGCTGTGGCATTCCCACAAATGAGTCACCTGGTGCCAGGTGGCTGGCCTCCGCGCAGGAGGATGGATTGGACTGGTCAGAGAGATCCTGACACTTGTGTTGCAGATCCATTAACGTCAGCCACAGGTTAATTCTGAGCAATTTCCAGGTGATCCAATAATTCATTAAACTGACGAAAACAAATCTTTGGAAAATCGAGCTGGTGACAGATAGAAAAGCCCATGATTTATTGTCTGGGGAGGAATAAGTGTCTGCCGCTCTGTTGAGGGAATCGAGGTGTGCGGGAGGAGCGGGCGGTGTGGGCGCTGCCCGGCCGAGGGCAGCATGCCCTCATTTTGCTCTGCCTCCTGCAGGGTCCAGGTGGAAGGAAGCTCGATGACCACGGGCAGGAAAGCTCGAGTTTGCTTGTCTTTCTGGCCAGTTACCATCTTTGGTGACCTTGGGCCAAGTCACTTCATATTGCGGGGTCTCCACTGGTTTATCTGTTTAACCGAGTTAACGATGTGTGATTCTGTCCTCGGGACTGGGTTTCATAAGTGACAGTTCTAAGCACAGCGCCTGGAACCCTGCAGGGTGCTCGGCGAGTAGCCAACATGGTCGCTCTTGGTGGTAACGAAGAAGAAGTGCGCGTCTTCCTTGATGTGCAGACTTGCCAGGTGACTGGGATAAGGCCTTGGAGACGTTCGTCTGGGGGCTGCAGGAACGTCCCTCACGTAGACGTCTGAAGGAAGGAGGCATCCGGGACAGCACGGCTTCCAAGCTAAGGTCACTGGGAGAAAAGTAGGAAATCAGGAGACCGGGGAGACGGCGGTGGGATGTGGGTCCCACGCTCAGAGGGACAGGGCCCTAGTCCCGCGTACGGGGAAGAGCTCAGCCGGGAGTGTCCTTCCAGGGGCAGTGGAGAGGGCCGGTGGAGGGGAGGAATGTCCTGGGGACACCAGGCTGCGGCCGGTCTGGAGATAGGGTGGGGACGGTGCTTTCTACACTTGGGCCCACGATGTGGAAGGGGGCAGCCTAGACACGGCAGGGAAGGATGGGCCACTTTAAACCCCGTGTGAGAGCTGTCCACCCCCGTTCACTTCGTCTGGTCACAGCATTTCTACGTGACATCAGGGCCACCCCCCCAGAAGACACTTGTGTCCCATTTTCTGTACCTTTTCAGCTTTTATCTGTGGGCGCTCTATCCTCGCTTGAGTGATTCTCAGAAAGAATTGTGACTTTCCTCGTCTGAAAATACCTAAAAGGCACAAAGACGCCCAAAGGAGATGGTTCACCATGGACAGCTGTCCTCAGAAACGGAGCGCCGCTCTTACGGAGTGCATCTGGGGTAGAACCCACTGGAAATCCGTTAGATGAACCTCCGTTGAAGTCCACAGATCCCAAGGGCCTCCGAGAGGGCCTTCACACAGTGTGCTTAAGAGGCCTCTAACTTGGTCTCTGTCTTCTAAAAACTTAAAAGTAATTTGAAGCCCCTGGAGACTTGGGGGCCCTCAGAGCTAACGCTCCTTGGAGGTATGCTGTCAAGGATTCTTCATTCTTCCCAGGAGAGGAGACTTGTGAGACAACCTTGCACTTCCCCAAGGGAGCATGCTTCTTTACTCCATGGATGTCACGTGATTTGCTTTAGCCAATGGCACAGAAGTCGGTGTGATGCAGACCATGTTCAAGCACAAGTTTTAGGATCGTATGTTTTTCCCATCTCTTTTTCTCTTTTCCTCTGTCCCATGAATGGCATATCCTTGATAAGGACTCTTTCTTCAACCAAGATCTTGAAATGAAGAGACATGGAGTGGAGCTGCAGCTGATCCCATGACTAGCAGCATAAAATGAGATAGAGGAATAATCTAAGTTGCTGGAAGTCACTGAAATTGTGGGGATGTTTGTTACACAGCATAATCTCACAAGGACTGACTGATGCAGGAAGTGAAAGGGGTCATTAACTGAAGAGATGATCATGAAACACAAATATAACCGTAGCCAGAGATTTATTTCGAATGCTAAGCTCTTTGAATTTAATCCTGCAGAGCACTTTCCCTACTCTTTCTCTGAGTCAAAAGTTTGAATGCTCGGTGGGTCTGATCTTTGCAGTCTTACGTGTGCGTGCAAAGTGTGAGCACGTGACGGAGCTTCTCAGAGCTCATGCTACAAGGACACACCTTCCTGGACACATCAGCTTGGACTCAGCCTCACATGATTGTAGGTAGTCAGGAGGTGCCGGTGGGAGTCCCGCTTTCTCTTACCTTGGGTTTAGACGTCTCACGTACATTGCCACTGCTCTTCAGTAGTGACAGCAAGAAACTAAGGAAGAATTCCAAAGTCACACACCTGTCTGCTAACTCATCGCTTTGGCAGAACTGAGCAACTACTGCGTGCCAGGCCCTGTCTAGGTGGGGACCGTCCATTCTCTAACCTGAGCTCTATGTGGATCTGTAAGAAAAGGGTCATGACATTCCCCTTACAGATGGTGAAACCGAGCCTCAGAGACATTAAGCTACTTGCTCAGGGTCACGCAATTGGTCTACAGAGAATAGGAGTACAGAATGAGTCATTTTTTCTGTGCTTTCCCTGACTTCAAGGGAAGATAATGTCAAATACGGTGAAAGCAGCTTTCGTATTCCACGCGGAAGAACCTGCGTGGAGAGCTCCCATCTCACAACGTGATGGAAGAGGGAAGCTGGGAGGGAGCCACAGCCCTGGCACCACAGAGAAGGAAACTGAGCAAAGCCAACAGGGAGGACAGGTCCTCTGTCCACTGCAAGGGAGCAGCGGCCGGGGAGATCCCTGGGGCTGTAGGGTTGGAGGGCAGGATGGCTCCTTCTGTTTTGGTAGTTTTCTCCTTTCCATCCAAGTGAAAAAGCAGCAGCTTTTGTTTAAGCCCTAAACACACTGTTTACTCTTTTACCTCTTGCGAGGCGTGAGCTTTGAATGGTAATAGCGTCCTCCCCGGGCTATTAGGGATGCGCCGGAGGTGTGTGATTAATTACGCTGACATATGTTTGTGCTAATTTATAAGACTGGTTAGCACACGGGTTGCGTCTGAACCGCTGTCTGCCTTGCCTCTTCCTGATCTAAAGGAAGAGGAAAGAATTCCAGAACGTGTTCAGTTTGGGAAGTCCAGGGGATCACTCAGTACAGAGGTTCTCAACCAGAAAGATTTTGCACCTACCAGGGACCTTCAATGGCACCTGGAAGTAATCGTGCTTATCACAACGGGGCAGGGCGAAGGGGTTACTGTCCACATCTGGTGGGTGGAGTCCGCAGATACTGCCAATCATCCCACGGTGCAGGGGACAGCCTTCCTCGGCAGGGAATGATGGGGTCCCCGGTGTCAGGAGTGCTGAGCTTGAGAAATCCGACCTAGCTCAATGCTCCTGCTTTGACCAATGTCCAGAGAGGGAGGCAGCTTACGTGAGGTCACACAGCCTGTCTGTGGAAGAACAGTGGTCATTAATGCACAGACTCTGGAATCTGAATGTTTGGCTCCAAATCTTGTGTCTGGCTCTTCCTAAGGATGGGACTTTAAGCATGTCACTGAAGTGCTCTGTACAGTCGGCCCCTGTGCAGAAGATCAGGGTAGGAGGGGCGTCCAGGCGTCTTCGAGGATGTTACAGGAAATGAAGTAGGCGAAGGCCCCGGCCGAGCGGGCTCAGTCTGTCTCCCGTTGGTGGTTAGAATCCTGCGCCTTTCAGCCGCAGGCAAACCGAGGCACATTGATGTAACATGACTGACACAGACAAGGAGCTTCCAGTCAGCCAGTCCTTCCTCCGCCCTGCGGTGGAGACATCTCCGAATCGCTAAGGGCCACTTTGCTGGCTCCTCTGGTCTCACGAATGTGATCACCCACTTGAAGAAAGGGTGCACACGGTGGAAGCAGACATTTCCCTCCTGGAGTCTGGTGGCCTCGGGTCCCCTGTTCTTTGTGAAGGGACGGAGGGTGGGGTGTGCTGACTGATGACCTCTCATCCCTGAGATTGCCGAGTTCCAATCCCTGGATCCAGGAGCTGGTACCCTGTATGGAGAAGGGACTCTGCAGGTGCCATGGAATGAAGGGTCCTGAGATGGAGTGAGGGGCCCTGGGTTATCTGGGTGGGCCCGAGAGGAATCCCAAAGGTCAAACGAGGAACAAGGGGATGCGACAGGGCCAGCTCACCCGCAGCTTTGAGAGCTGGAGAGGGCAAGGAAACAGATTCTCCCCTAGAGCCTACGACACCCGGACTTGAGCTCCGTGAGGTTCGGTCTGGACTTCTGACCTCCAGAAGGGTAAGAGAAGAGCTTCATTTGAAGCCACTAAATTTGTTGTAGTTTGTCACAGCAGCAGATGGTAACTAATACAGAGGGCACATCCGTAGAGGCGGAAAAGGACTGGAGATGCCGATCCATTCATCACTGGGGTTCTGGGCTGTGCTGATGGCTCTGCTGACCCATGTAGCCCTGGCCGCAGTCAGTGGGCAGCACAAGCCACAAGGGACATCAGAGGGGACCCCACAGTGGAAGGGGAGGGCTAGGCTGGGGATGGAGGCTACACTATGCTGAGGCTGAGCTGGAAAGAAGGCTGGTTCTGGGAGAGTCAAAGTTGAGGCTGAGATCTTTCTAGAAGCTGATACCTGATACTGCACAGCTGAGCCAGGACCGGAGGCCTCTTGGGATGGGCAGATTCCAAGAACCTGGCTACATGGCAGAGGGTGGAGTGTCGTGGCTCCTGGGAGGTCCGGGCTGCTCAGATGGGCAGTGCCCCTTCTGCCCGAGCACTCTGGATACAACAACTGATCACAGAGCGCAGGGCAAACCGGAGGCGGGCAGGGCCGGCCGCAAGGCCCAGACCTGGAGAGGGGCCGTGGCTGGGCGGGTGCGGAGCTGGTGCTGCCAGCGCTGGGCTGGAGTGTGGCCGAGGACCCCGAGAGGTGAAGTCAGGCCTGCGGGGGTGGAAAGCGGGGACCAGCTTCCGGGAGTGGCACCCCAGGGGTCCTGCCTCCCAGGGGGCTCCGGGGAGGTTGGGGGGACAGTCTTTGGTCCTCGCAGTGACGGCGTGAGGCACGAGTGGAATTCGGTGGGCAGGAACAGGGTATTAGACCTCCGGCTGTGTCCGGGGCCTAGGTCCCAAGCGCTGTCGTCCCACATGCCACTCAAATGCGCCCCTGGAAACTGAGAGATAAAAATCCATTACTGGTATCGGAGCCCCCTGCTATCTAAGCACACCCTTTTGCATATCAATGCAGGATTTTTAAAATCGTTTTAATATGCACTAAGTTTTCCAGAAATGTGAGTGCTATGAAAATCAAGGCAACAGTGGGGGTCATAGTTCAGAACCAGAGCAAGGGCCGTCCACCCTCTTGGAAAACCACATGACTAACAGGGCACTGCTGTGTTTTCTGAACTGTCCCCAGCCCGTCCCCCACCTGTGCCTGTGGCTGTCAGTCATGGCGCTCCGTACACAGGTAATGCACCTGATGCTGCACTACGTCTCCCTGCCCGAACCCTAAGCCACGCAGGATTGTAATATTGTGTTGTATTTTTTCTAAGGCGAGGAGCTAATAATGATCAGTATGGTAGTTTCTCTGAGCTGTAATTTTCATGGCAGGCCAGTGAGGAATACAGTCTGCATTGTTGATTATAAAGAAGGCTGTGGGATCAGGTAAGATTGACAGTCCTTGGCCCGGAGGCTTAAAGCTCTGTCTTCCACTGCAAAGCAACAGACAGGTCCTGCCAGCCGGCCAGGGGGAGTGGCAAGGACGCTGTCTGTCTACTGTCAGTCTGAATCCTCCAGATGAAAGGGCAGGAAAATGTCACCTGTGATAGAGTCGGTCCCCAGAACACTGGTAGGTCCTGCAGGCGGAGGAGCTGCAGGCTGGGAAATTAAACAAGTCTGTTGGATGGAGTTGAGCAGTTGTTGGCGAGCTGGGGACTGGACAGAGAGGTCGAAAGGAGGACCACGGGCCCGGGGCCCCTCGCGGGGCTGCCTGATGTTCTGGAAGCGTTGGAGAAGCGGGCGCTCTCTCACAGACACCTCTCACCAGCGCTGATGTCCTCCAACAAGGAACAGTTTCACAGGCTCAGAGGAAGGGCACGGAAATCAGGAATTCACCAGCACCCAGCCCCCAGCACACCAAAGGAGCTCTGGTCCCAGATCCATTTCCTAGCAAGGGAGCCATTCGCCTGAGTCTCCAAACCTGGTTTTCTGCCACCCAAAAGCAGGCGGGAGGACCCCTGGGAGGATGGGGCGAAAGGGCAGCTCTCCCCTGGGAAGGACCCCTCATCCCCAGGATGTTCAGCAACAGCTGGAGACAGGCCTGCTGGCCACCGTGATGGGAGGAGGGTCCTGAGGGGAGCCAGGGGTTCTGCTGAGCAACCTGGGGAGCTCGGAGTATTTGGCTTCCCAGTGTCAGTACGGCTGAGGTGGCTCCCGCTGGAGTAGAGTAAATGTCACGGGCTCATCGTGTTTGAGAAGAGCTGGCCGCACCCGGCTCGGGAAGGGCTCAGGAAATGGATGGGAGCTTCTGCCCTCTCTCAGGGCCGCTTGCAGAGTGGGAGGGAGCCCGCCAGCATCCCTTGCATCAGGGTGACCGGGACCACGGCCCTCTCCGGGCGACAGTGAGGGCCCCATGTTCGCCAGGAGCTCAGCATGGCCTCCTGCGCCTGGCGCTTCCCTGCCAGCCACCCGCCTCTCTGTGGGGAATGTGAGGTGGGTCCTATGAAAGAAGGCGTCTGCGAGGGGCTGGCCACACTCGCAAGGCTGCTCAGAGGGCCTTTGAAAGACGGATCAGCTGCCTGATTTTCCGACTGTGGAGGTACCATTGACAGATAAAATCACATCATCTCAAGGTGTGTCGCGTGTGATCGGACGCCCTGTCAAGTCTGCTAGCACGTCTGTCGGCCGCTTCACCGTGTGGGGTGACGACGGCTTGGGGCTCATCTCTCAGCCAATTTCAAGTAGACAGCACAGTGCCGTCAACCACAGGCTGAGCTGGACGCTGGGTCCCCAGAGCGCACTGCGAGTGCATCCCAGCCCCCCAGCTCCCAGCTCCCCACTCCCTGCTCCTCATTCCCCAGCTCCCCCTACCCCCACCAGCTCCCTGCTCCCCAGCTCCCGCTCCCCAGCCCATTCTGCTCTTGGTTTCTGAGAGCTTACTTCCCGAGAGTGCACAGTATTGAGCTCCCGCGGCTTCTCTTTGTCTGACTTATTCCACTTAGTTCGAGGCCTCTAGGTTCACCCAAGTTGCTTTAAATGGCAGGATTTCCCTTGTATGGCTCAAGAAGATTCCATGTTCTGGGCGTGATTTACCTGTTCATCTGTCAATAGACGTTCATGTTGTTCCCTCGCCGAGGATCTTGTGAATAAAGCCACGGTGAACCCAGGACTGTGACATCTTTCCGAGCACTGACATCCTTTCTTCTGGATGTATCCCAGCAGGTAGGCTGATGGAGCAGACGGATCTTATTTTTAATTTCTCCCTTCCTTCCTTCCTTCCTTCCTTCCATCTTTCTTCCCTCCCTCCCCTCCCCTCCCCTCCCCTCCCCTCCCCTCCCCTTCCTTCCTTCCTTCCTTCCTTCCTTCCTTCCTTCCTTCCTTCCTTCCTTCCTTCCTTCCTTCCTTCCTTCCTTCCTTCCTTCCTCCCTCCCTTCCTTCCTTCATCTGTCCTTCCCTCCTTCCTTCCTTCTTCCTTCCTTCCTTCCATCTTTCTTCCCTCCCCCCCCTCCCCCCCCCCTCTCTCCCTCCCTCCCTCCTTCCCTCCCTTCCTCCCTTCCTTCCTTCCTTCCTTCCTTCCTTCCTTCCTTCCTTCCTTCCTTCCTTCCTTCCTTCTTTCCTTTTTTCTTTCTTTTTTGGTACTGGGGATTGAACCTGGAGGCACTTCACCACTGAGCCATGTCTCCAAATCTTTTTACCTTTTATTTTGAGACAGGGTCTCGCTAACTTGCTTAGGGTCTCTCTAAGTTGCTGATACTGGCCTTGAACTTGCGATCCTTCTGCTTCAGCCTCCTGAGCTGCTGGGATTACAGCTCTTTTTAATTTCCAAGGTACTTCCATACTGTTTTCCATAAGGACTACACCAATTTACATTCCCATCAGCATGCACAAGAGCATCGTTTTCTCCACAAGGTTATATATTGTTCGATTAAGGCAAATGCCATGACCAAAGGTCCCCTCCTAGAAGTAATGGTTCACTATTCAGTAATCTAGTGTTTGTGGACACCTTACTGAGCCTAACCACCATGAGCAATGAGAGTTGGAGAGATGCAGACAGACAGACAGACACACACACACATACACATTGTTGGGGGACCCATTTTGGGTTCCCAGCAACCTGTAAACTTCTACCACCTACATCGTCCATGCTCTTTAGAACTTTGCTTTTGTTGGCTGAATCAAATTGTATCAAGCATTCGAAAGCACCTGCATTTTCAATTAAAGCAGAATTTTCTTATAATCTTCCCTTCCCCCACCTCAGAAATAGGTAGAATCCAGGGCAGTCAGCACAAAGACACTTCTGAGGGATGTTCATACCCCCTTCACTGCATTCCAGCACAAGAGGAACTCACCCCAGCATCAGAGGGGAAGCAAGCTTAAACACCCCTTTTTAATCAAGACGACAAAGTGAATCTTAACTCAGCATAAGTAACATCCATAGTTTTGCCTTATTAGCAATTTGTTTCAATCAGTGAGACAGCTTATTTCCTTTGTTTTATTTTTAGGTTAGCTGGGCTCTTTTACAATTTTTTTTTTTTTTTACAGAATTTGAGATTTTAATGTGTGTATTTGTTGAATTTTGAGAACTTAATGACGTCTTTCATGGTCTTCTCTTCTTCCTCTGAATCCATCCCAATTATGAGGATGGTCTCTAAGACTGTTCCTCCCGTGAGAAAAAGATCAGCTAAAACGTTCATTATGGCCCGGATGCGGGGTGTCCTCTGAAAAGCTCGTGTGTTACGCAATGCAGCAATGTTGGGGTGAAGCCTGGGTTAGGACAGCTGTGACCTCATCAGTGGATTAATCCATTTGACGGGTTAACAATGTGAATGGACTACTGAGTGGTGACTGTGGGTTCCTGGGGGCGTGGCCTTTGGGATTATATCTTGTCCCTGGCTCTTCTCTGCTTCCCGGTTGCCTGGTCTGAACGGCGATCCTCCACCATGCCCTTCTGCCACCACGGCCAGCCACACACTGAACTCTGAGACAGTGAGCCCCACGTCAGCTGTTCCTCCTCCAGGTTGTGCTTGTCGGGTGGACTGGGGCAGAGTGTCTCAGAGGTCACTAAGGCAAGGCTGTCTGCTCACGGCCATGCCCGTGCCCACAAGCCAGCTGCAAACATTCCTCCTGTCCTGGTCACATTGACACAAGCTTCTCTTTCTGCTCCAAGATCTCTGCAGACTCCAGGGTCTTCTATTCATGCCACGTCTTTGACCTCAGGAGGCCTCATGCTGGGCATGCCAGTGTAGATGCAGATGCCAGAAACTTCTAGGAATTCTGAGTCCACACTTCCCAAGAGGCATTGATTTGAGTACATCACAGTCTTAAAGAAAGGTCTAAGGGGCTGGGGAGATAGCTCAGCTAGTAGAGTGCTTGTCTTGCCTGCACAAGGTCCTGGGTTCAATCCCCAGCATCTCTCTGAGGTAATGGATAATTTCTACTCACCACACAGCTTGAAAATTGATTTTTAGGCACAAGTGATCTTAAAAATTCTCCAACTATTTCTAATTTTTAGCAAAAAAATTTGCAAAACTAAAATATATATATATGTGTGTGTGTGTGTATTTGCTGTATGCTGTCTGTACCTTCTCCGATTTCCTCTCACTTCTCTCAACCTACATTTTCAGGGTCCAGTCCTGGTTGTCTGTCCCTTTGTCTTCCTGTCCTTCTTCCCCTTAGTGCTTATTATCAAGATGTGTCTCTAAAACGGGAGAGAACCGCCTAACATGTACTTTTATGCCAGTTATAAAAATAGCATTTTCGCTCCTTTGCTAGGGAGTGGACGCACCGTAGACGAGAAGATGTGGATGCATTTACCAAGGATCTAAAGAATCAAGACGGCCGAGATGGGTCCAAAAATACCTCCGTGTGAAGAACAATCGGCCGGCGTCTTTGTCTTTGCCTGACTTTGGCTCGCTGCGCTTCTCTCCCTGATTGCTCATTTTTGTGAGAAGAATGTAACTCCGGCTCCTGGCCCTGAACGCTGTCGCTTTCAAACAAAGATGGCCCAATCCACGTCGCCCCGAGAGGATTGCTCGGAAAACGTGGGACTCCACGCGAGTCCCAAGTCCTCGCTCCATCCCTGGGACCAGCTCCCATCGGGAAGACCCACAAGTAGCAGTACCAGCCCTGCCAGTCCCCTGTGCCCTTGGCCTTGTCTGTCTTCATTATTTAACTCAGTCCTCACCAGGAACTGACGGGGTTGGTGCCATCTTCGTGCCCACCACACAGACGAGAAGACTGAGGCAGAGACGCCGCCTGAGGTGGTTCTGAACAAGGCAGCTTGGCTCCGGAATCCTTGTGCTTAATCAGTAGGCTGCCCAGTGGCTGTGGTTTCCTTGCCTGGTGGCTGCAGTTGGGTGACGTCCCAGAGTCAGCGGGACTCCACGGCTGTAGGCTGTTGGCCAAGATTGTCGTGGGCCAGTCTGAACGTGGCTGTACAGAAACCTCTCCAGGTTCCCGTGCTGGGGCGATCTCTGCTGTCCTGTCCTCTGGCTCTGCCGGGCTCCTGGCTGCTGTCCTGCAGTTCCTAAGTAATGATTTGTGCAGTTACTTCAAACCTCTGTCCCCGGCTAAAACGCCGTCCCCCTGAGAACAGGGACCGGGTCCCTCCGACTCGTCACTACATTTCCAACACCTAAAAGCACGCTCGACGCCTACTTTGGCCTTAGCGGATACTTTCCCTAAGCATCCATGCGTGAGTGACAGGGCATGGGCGGGGCTAAGGCCCACTCCTTCTAGAAGGACGTCTTCCTCCCTGGCCACGGTGGGCGTCCAGGACAGACAGCTCTTGGTTTGGGGGTCTGCTGTGTGCACTGCAGGATGTGACTCCTAGATGCCAGCGGTTCTCCTATCCCAGCTGTGACGACCCCAGCTGTCCCTCTCCTTTCACGACTGAATGACCCTGGGGGCAGCAGCTGAGGCAGCCGTGCCTTATCCTGGAAACCCGGGCAGGCCCTCTGCAGTGGCTCTGCTCACCAATCACATTGGCTCATTGTGAAAGTGTCCCTGTGCAGGTCGGGTTGGGCCTTTGGGAACAATGACACCAAGGACGTCCTGTGTCCTTGGAGGTTGTGCTGAAGGACATGAACTGTCACCGTAAGGCTTGAGCCCCAGGCGGGCACCACGCGGGTCTTTTCCTGCCATCGTGTAGTTCTTCTAACAGGTTGGTGGGTGACAGACGCCACGGGACGTAGGGACTTGGCCAGGAAGGTCACGTGGCTGGCCCCTGGAAGAACGGAGATGGGAATCCTGGCAGGTCCCGCAGATGGAGAGGTGCGACCTCGCAGCTCTGTCCTTGCGACCCCCCTCAGTGCCCCATTCCCATCTCTTCAGGAGAAGCCAGCAGGGAGGCAGCCACCAGGTCCCTACCCAGCACTCGGAAGCATGTGTTGAAGGCATGACTGGCGGGAAGAGCTTTTCCCACTCGGAGGCACCTGGGATCAAGTTCCCCTCGTTGCTTGCGGGTGTGTCTTGTCTTATCTGAGTCTCGTCCACTTTGAGACACAGCAGCTGAAGGCAGTCTGCACTCTCCTGCGCGCCTGCTGGCTCGCCCTCTACGCTGTCCTTAGTGCTGAGCCACCTGTCAGAGTATTTAGGAAAGACGGCCCCCTCTCTACGCAGGAAGAGTCTCACCCCTTCACATGACGTGGTGGGGGTGGGGGGAGAGTGATTTCCCCCATTTTATCAGGGGAAAAAAACAGGTGTCTTTTACAAAGTGGTGGTCCGGTGTGTTGATTAAGGCTCCTGAATTGACAGATTTTTTTTCAGCAAACCCGTCTCTATATGTCTACTGCCAACCATAGAAATAGGGTGTGAAGATCTTCCCAGCAACCCAGGCAGGCGATGCCTGCTGACGCTCCTGGTTTCCTCCTGGGCTGCGGCCGATGCTCTGGAATTCTCTGCCCACCTGGCTGCGGCTTCCAGACGGTGGGAGTGAGCCAGGAAAATCTATTCAGACATTTGTCACCTCCCAAAACGGCATCAGCGAGATAGAAGGCCTCGGGCTTCAGGGCCCCCAGTGCAGATCTGAACATTCTGGTGCTTCTATTTTAGGAGGAACCGCGGGATAAATGACACCCACGGGATTTCTGATAGAAACTCGGCAAAAGAACAGTCAAAATAGCACTTTCTGTTGATCCCTTGCCCCGGCCCCGAGGGCTCCCTGGAACTGGAAAGGGCTTAAATGGACCCGGAAGACACAGGGGTGTCATGGGGTCAGAAGAGGGCGGTGCCTGAGAGTGGCCTTGGGAGGTGTCATGTGTCCTCTGAGGGATGCGTCCTCTGGTGACGGAATCCATGCAGACAGAACAGACTCTCTGAAGAGCTCTTCCCTCGGAGTCCACTGCGTCTCCCAGAAAGGGAGCCACCGAAGAACACAAGGTGGTGTCGATTCTGCATCCCCAGCCGGAAAACCTTCACGGGAATGCTGCGCAGGCACGGCCCCTGGGACTTGGGTCGCGTGGCTGAGCAGGCAGTGACGACCCCAGGCACCTGTGACACTCGGGGGCGGGTGTCCCTCCTGCAGGACAGGGTCCTTGGGGGTGGAGACTCCGCTTGCTCCTCTGGGGCCCAAGCTGGCCGGGCAGGGGCCCAGGGATGTGCCCAGGGGAGAAGCAGAGGCAGGCGGGCTTCGGCCAGGTCCCGCTCCACTCTTGCGCCTGTTCAGGTATTAAGCTGGGCGTCCTGACCTTTCGGACTTGGTTTTTGGTGGCCTGGACCCCTTTGACAGGGAGAGGGAGCTAGTGGCTCCGCTGGTGGTCTGGATGAAGTGTCCCCAGGGACTCGTGGGCTGTAGGCTGGTCCCCAGTGCAGCGTGTTCAGCGGTGGGCCCTTGGAAGGTGCTGGATCCCAAGGCCTCTGACTCGCCACGACCACTGCATCCCGGCCGAATGGGCTGTGGGAGGTGGTGGACATGGTAGGTAGCCACGGTCACTGGGGATGTGCCTGGAAGGGCTTTTCTCCTCTCTCCTCCTCTTCCTCCTCCTTCTCCTCTCTCTCTCTCAGTCGGCGTACAGGCTGCCATGAGATGGTGACCAGCCTTCCTCTGCCATGAGGTCCTGCCTCACCTGAGGTCCACAGCGAGGGAGCCGCCCGGCCTTGAACGGAAACCAGAGTAAATCTCTCCTCCTCCCAGTTGGATCCCTCAGGTGGCTTATCCCGACCAGCTACCACGTGAACCCAGGTACCTTCTCAGAACAAGGATTATTATTATTTTTTTTCCAAAAGTGCATGAAATGCATTGTGTTTCAAAGAAACTAAGGACACTGAACGGTCACTGTCGAAATATTCACTGGAATGAGGTGCCGAACGGCCTTCGACGGGCTACGTTATCACAAGGAACAGAAAGGCCGGTGGTGGATCCAAGGACGTCACAGTCACCAGACAGCGATGTTGGGTGAGGGATATTTCAGGGCATCCTCCACACCTGTCGGGTGGTGATCGTCTGTGACCCCCTGGTGACGGTCACAGCCACAGTACTGCTCTCGTGGCCCCATAGTCAAGGGAAATATCGAATTTCAGCTGAAGTTAGTGGGCACTTTGTTTTCTTCCCTCTGACTTCATGGCTGTCCTGAGTTCCGTGAAGACTGGTCTAGAACCCTCTGTCTTGGGTGATAACAGGATCGACGGCTCAGACCCCTTCTCTTCTCTCTAGAGCCATTCCCTCCACCATATTGTCTAGACTCCTGGGTTTAAATGTATATATATATATTTTTTGGTATAATAACGACTTCCAGTTTTCTTCAAACGCAGAGTTCTCCCCAGAACCTCCCACTCAGTGCCGTTCCATATGGGAATCTAGTCAGCACGCGTCTCTTCCATCTGAACTGCTGTGACAAATCGCCAGGAACTGGGTTGGCTTATCAACAACAGAAGTTCCTGTCTCACAGCTCTGGAGGCTGGAAGCCCGCCATCCAGGCGCTGGCAGCTTTGGTGTCTGGCGAGGGCCCGTTTCCTGGTCCACAGAAGGTGCCTTCTGTGGCCTCACATGGCCAAGGTGACCAGAGGGGCCTCATTTATAAAGACACTGATGGCATCTGCCAGTCGCCCCTGTTGCTTGATCCCCCAAGGCTGCTCTCCCAACGCTGTCACCTTGGGGTGACGTCACGGTCACCTTCCAGTGTGTTTCAGGAGGAGGCAAACGTTCTGATCATAGCGGCGTCTCACACCTAATGGGCCAAGCCAGTCCCCATCTTCCTTCCTCACACCGTCCAACAGCAGCCTCGGCCATCTCAGCGAGTGAGGCGGTGGACGGTGGCCCGGCCAGAGCCCTGGGCAATCCCGACTCTCCTCCCTCCCTCCCTCCCTCGCGCCTGGCCCAGCAGCAAGTCCCCGGCTCTGTCCTCAGGACGGATCTGCTCCCACCGCCCCTGGTGCCCAGCAGGGGTGAGCCTTCCTCCTCCCTGGCCTAGACGGTCACCAAAGCTCCTACCCGGCCCTCCCTCTGCCCTCCGCCTCCCTACGGCTCTCAGCAGGGCAGCCAGAGCCCCTCAAGAGGGGATGTCGCCTGCGCGGCCTCCATCCGGAACTCTCCTGGCCCCCTCCGCCTCCGCAGGGCGGATCCAGGTCCCACGCGAGGACCACGAGACTCCACGGCCCGTCGCCTCTGACCGTGTCACTGCTGGGCTCCAGCTGCTCCGCTGCCCGGCTGCGCTCGCAGGGGCCCAGGTGGCTCTGTGGCATCCTTCCGGGTTCTGGTCAGGGGCAGCCTTGTGGCGAAGCTCCCTGGACCCCTGCATGGAGCGCCGGCCGCGCCCCAGGCCGCTCTCTGCCCGCTTGCCTCCTTCTCTGTCCTGGGACGCTCACTACCTCCGTCTGTCCCTGGTGTCCCCTGCCAGAGTCCGTGCGCCGGTAGCACCGTCCCTCTAGATGGCGGGCGACGTGCCCCTCCCTGGAGTCTGGCCCCCGGCAAGTGTCCGCAGCCTGAGACAGTGAATGAGGGACACGGCCAGCTGCTGGGAAAACCGCGTCCCCCTGGAGAGAGGACGCCAAGTGACCACCTGCACCTTCCCCGCGGGGAGCAGGTGACTCACGCTGTGTTCGCGCATGGACGCTGTGGCCATCTCGTGACCTTTGGCCACCCCGGCCGGGGCGGGGACGGGAGTGATAAAGTGGACCCGGGCCGGCAGGTGAGCGTCTCACCTGGGCAGGTAGGTAAGGCGCTGCTTCTCCTCGCTCATGAGGATCTTCCTCTGGGCGCGTGTCCGTCCAGGGTGACGCGGGTTTTCTCTTTCCTCCTACATGTGAGACCTCACCCTCTGCCTGCCGCTCCGGGGAGAGCCGCTCATTAGCTCGATATTTGCATAAGGCCTATTCACGCGGCTGCGGAGCACTTGGGTTAGTTATGGGTCTATCTGCCTCTCGTGTTGGCCTCTGAACTTCCAGGAGAGGCCGTTTCCATCTGGGGCTGAGCATGGTACCTGGCTGACCCAATCTCCCATCAGCGCCCTTACCTAATATTTATTGGGCCACTCCCGCTTCCTTGGGTTAATATGGGGATATTATTCACAGTACCTTTCGAGGCTGAAGGAGTTAACAGGAGTAAACCCTGGGGACCGACTGACACAGAGTGAGCATTTGGCAAGAGTTATTTATTGTCCTTATTGCTGATGCTGTTGTCATTTGAACATCTATTTAATGTACTAAAGTGCTTTCCTTGAAACAATTATGTGAGATGATAAACCAGCCGTAATCATGATAACACTTAACAGTTATTGAGTAGCTAATCAAATGCCAAGTTTGGAGCTATTTAAAAAATGCATTATCTCATTTTCATGGCAACCATAGGAGATAGAGACAATTCTCAATTCAGAGATGTAGGAACTGGCTCAGAGAGGTTGAGTGATCAGCCCACGGTCACCCAGCAAAGAAGTGATGGAGTTGGGATTTGAACCTGAAACGCTCTGACTCCAGGGTCCTAACCTGTACTTCAAGGTGGGCAGCCTTGTGTTCGTCTCAAGAGAGAAATAAAGTGAAGTGCAGTGGTCAGTTTGTGGAATCGAAGGCACGTAACTGAGGTATTCGGGCTGAGATTCGCAATGAGCATTTCCTCTGAGGTGCTGGGCAGGGTGCTGGCTGGGGTCGGGTGTCCACTTCCCAAACACCAGGAGGGACGTGGGGATGGTCAGATGTCCAGGCGAGCCTCTGAGAGCCAGTTTCATCACTGCCATCAAACATGTCTGGGACCTGGGCGCACCATGAGGCCAGGCCTGCCCTCCGTCCCCAGGGGTGTGACGCAGCTCCTCAGACCACTCGCCCTTCAGGCCCAGACTGGTAACCGCTGCGAGGCGTGGGCTCTGGGGGTCCCCACAGCAGGTCCTGCTGGAGTCTGGTCAGCGGAGGCCCCACCGGGAGGACCCGGCTCCCAGCAGGAGCTGCTGGGCCCGGGAGGCTGGGGGCCTCTTCCAGGGCGAGCAGGCTCTGGAGCGTGAGAAGGTCCCACGTCAGCCGGGTGACTGGAGGACGGAGAGAGGCCACCGGTCTTTCCGCAGGGACAGACGCGTGGGAGGGCGGCAGGCAGGGTTGATGTTTTTTCTTTGGGTTTATGAGTTTCATTGATTTTCTCAGAAAGAAAAGACTGCCCTTTGACCCTGTCCCAGGAGCAGGAGCGGATGAGGACCCTGGCAGCAGTGTGGAGGCAGATGACTGGGGCTGATGCCCGGGGAGGTCAGGAGGCAGCCGGGCTGGAGGGTGAAGGTGGGCAGCCTCCCGCCTGAAACCCTGCCCTTGCCGGCTCCCAGCCCTACCTCCCCATCTGCCACCAAGCCGACCCCTAAGCCTCCTTCCCGTCTGCCTGTCCCCCCCCAGGACACTGCCCTGCAGACCCTGCCCCCACCCCACATGCCACCTTTCCCTGACACGGACTCCTAAGTCACCCCTCCACCCACTCTTGTGTTCTTCCAATATCTTCTCTGAGCCAGCAGGACTGTCTTCCTGCATCGATGGGATCATCGTCACCTCGGTCCTTGTGAAATCCTTCAGTCACTTTCCATTACCCTTGAGATAAACACGAAAAATCCTTGGCCTCTGGAAACACCCCAAATATCCATCCAGGGCTGAACAGATAAAAATGTGGTATGACACACAATAGAATACTATACAGCCTTGAACAGGAAGGGACGTTTGCCACCTCGCAACCATGGGAGGGAACCGTGAAGACTGGAATAAGCCATATGCTGTCGTAATCCATATAAGCCAACTATCTAATGTAGACATGCTCATAGAATCAGAAAGTAGGATGGTAGTTGCCAGTGGTGGGGGGGGAAGAGGAAGTAGGATGTGCTATTCGGTGGGCATAAAGTCTGACTGTAGAAGATGAATGAGTTCTAGAGATCTGCTGTACACCATTGTCCCTACAGTCAACGACATACTGTACACTTAAAACGTGTGAAGGGTAGAGCTCGTATTAGATATCCTTACTACCACCAAATATAATGACAGATCATTCAACTAAGCCTGACCATTACTCACTATTTTAAAATTGAAATCTGATGCACAAACCAAACTTTATATGCCCTAGTTTGCCTGGGAAATAGGCTTTTTCTAATTTATTCCAGCAACAAGATAAGCTATGTGTTCGTGATGAGTAAATGCTGGAAAGGTATTATCGATCTGACGATTTGACAATCGATTGTTCCTATATGTGGAATCATTTGGCTGAGTTTAATTCACACACGATTTGTGGCCAAATTGGACAATGTTAACATGAAAAAATAAAGGTTTATACATGAAGAACATTTTCTGGGTGGTCTTCTGTGCCCTCTGGGTCTGGCCCCGGGCCCTGCTTGCCCACCCTACTTCCCCACTGCACTCTGGCCACTGACTCCTGGCCAGCTATTTGGAAATGTCCAGTTCCTTCCCACTTAGGGACTCGAGGTCTCATGTGGCTTCTCTCAGCCGTAATGGACACCGTCCTGCAACCTCAGCTAGACCCACGTTGCGCTCCTCGCGCTGGCTAAGCTTGGGTCTGCCCATGACCCTGCGTCCTGTGCCTGTCTGGCCGGCCAGAGGGCTTGGACCACAGGCAGTGTGGGCTCTGTCCTGCTCACCACTTGTCCCCTGTGCTTCGGAGGCCGAGCGCACCCTGCGAGGGTCTGTGGGTTCTTTGGAGGCTCCAGACCCTATGCCCGGTGTTACCAATACCAAGGGAACGAGCAGCAGCCTCTGCCTGGAAGTCGGCTGGCCCGACCTCTGGTGGAGTCACGTCTGAGCCTGATGTGAAGAGATGAGCCCTGATGTGCCCCTGACTCAGAATCGTCTAGTGAGGAAGGAGCAGAGAGGGACGGGGAAGGAGGAGGCGGGAAGGAATGCGCAGGGCGATCCACGGGGAGGCTGGGGAGCAGAACTCTGCTGAGGAACCTGGGATGCAGCCTTGAGGAGTTGGCCGTGGATCTCCACCTGATAGAGTCCTAAAGAATGAACAGGTGTTCGCCAGAAGTCCAAGCTGGGAGGAGCATTCCCTCACCTGGTGGCCGTAGGGGAGGTGGTCTGGGTGAGACCAGGGGCCAGGATGGATGGGAATGCTGTAGCAGGAGTTCAGATGAAGGATGATCAGGCCTGACCTGGTTAGGGCAGAGAGGTCGGCCAGGAGGGCGTGGCTTCCAGAGATGCTCTCTGGGCTCTGGATTCCAGGGGCTGTTAGGATTATGTTAGACCATAACAGAATTCTAATCAGTAGTCACCTAGATAATGCAGATATCTCTTTTTTACTAACAAGAAAACTGAGGCAGACACTCCACGGTGGATCGACAATACAATTATGTCATTAAAGACTCAGACATGCTCTGGTATATATTCTGATCTTCACTATTTCAGCTTTTTATAGTCACATTTGTTGTCTCATGGTTACAAGATGGCTGCCATTGCCCTAGGCATATTCCTTCAAAGATAGGAAGGAGAAGGTGAGCAGGGAATGCCTGGGCACTAAGAAAAATTTATTTCATTTATTTCTCTTATTAGGGTGGACATTTTTTTTTTCCAGAATTTCCCAGAAAATAGCTGGTGATGTTTCATTGGCCAAGAAGGTTCCAGAAGGAGAGCTGGGAAATCAGGTATCCAGAAAAGGGAACCAGGGTATCATGATTAGCTCACAGCAATCATGATTCACATTATGAAACTTGTGTATTGCCCTGTAAGCAAAACTGAGATGTTGTTAGGTAAGAGGATTAACTATTTGGTAGACCATCTCCGGTGTCTCCCAGAGGGTGGAAGGTGGGACTTGGTTTTGTTGGAACAGTCTCCTCCTGGAAGTGAAAAATGGCGGCCACCTCTTGGCTCCAGTGCTCTGCAAACTACGGCTTCTTCCAGCTGAGCCTGCTGCTCTTTGCTCGTACATTCCCAAGAAGATGATTATGCAGAACAGCCAGAGCTTCCTTGTTTTTGAGAATATTCTCAAGAAATAAGACTGCCTTAATAATTTGTTTTTGTGGTATGGGCCATTTGGTTGCAAAACGACATTCCAGTCATAGCGCGATACTTCCCTTCCTCATTTACATTCACTGTTGGTTTAATTATGCTTTTCAGTCAGAATACTTATTAATTTTATAGACCTACCTGAAAATTAAATTGGATAAACTCCTTTTGCTGGGTACCTTGAAAAATGTGTTTTTCCAAGCTGTCGCCAGAGCCCCCCTCCCCTCGGCCCCACGCGATTTCTTTCCTCTTTAGGTTCATTTGCAAATAACACTGTGAGGGTTTAAAGGGCGTTTGTCATTTCTGAGCAGGAGGAACAGGGCAGGAGTGCAGGCTGATTCGCAGCAAGCAGGAGGACCAGGAAGAAAATAGTCAAATATCTCATTTTCTCATTGGAGAGGGAGTCAATGCATGAGGCATAAAATGTCCCTTAGGAGTCAATGAATCTGTGCAAAGAACTCTCTGGGGCACTGCAAGGAATCAGGAACCTCAGAGAGCAAAAGAGGCCATAGGGCGGGGGCCTCCCCCACTCATCAGGGATGAGGGGGCTCCACAGGAGGGTGTCCGGTGCATTTACTCATTAAACATTTACCTACATTGGCTGTGTCTCGGGCACCCTGGTGCTGGAAATGCAATGAAGACGTGAAACTCACTCTCAAGCAGTTCACATTTTCATAGGATAGACAGGCAAAGGCACAGTGATGATAAAGCTCAGCCAGAGTTTTGACAGACAAGATCACAGAACCCTGGGAGGCCAGAAACAGGGCAACGAACCCAGGTCTGGAAGTCCTACAAGGAGAGGAACCACATTTATGCTACTCTGTGCAGTCACAGCCCTGCCCAGCCTGGTGCCTGGCATATGGATGCTCAATAATTAGTTGTTGAGTTGAATTGGATTAAAGAGAATCAGTCCTGGTGGCATGTACCAATCAAGTGATATTAATTGCTATAAAAAACAGACCCCCAAAGCACAATGGTTGTAACATAGTAGAAGCGTGTGTGTGTGTCTGCTGTGTTTTTCTTTCCCAAATATGATACCGAATTCTAGATGACAGAGGGTATCTTCCCCAAACTGTCATTCAAGAACCCAAGCTCCTTCCATCTTGTGGCTCTGTCGCCTTCTAAGGTCCCACTTCCAGTTGATGAGCAGAGAGAGAGAGAGGGAAGAGAGACCTTGGTTTGTTTGGAAAAGAGAGGGAAGCTTAATGCCACAATTCAAAGGAACACCCCATCCTTCTTGCACTGACCTTGCTATTGGCTGTGTTATAAGGCCACAGCTGATGGCAAAAGGGGTGGGGAAGTATGGTCACCAGGGGGACAGGACACGGTCAGAGAGGACATCACTGGCTTCTGTATGGATAGAAAATGGATCAGAGGGACTGTCCCGGTGGTCTGGAGATGGATAGCAGGCACCATGTGATAGGAGAGGACCACAGCAGCAGAAAGGTCCGCTCGAGGGAAGAACAACCTGGGAGGGGGCTGGGGCGTGGCTCCGGGATAGAGGGCTGGCCGAGCACGCGAGGCCCTGGCGCCCTCCGCAGCGCCGCAGCCTGGGGCTGGTGAACGGTGAGGAAACTTGTGCACGGGAAGATGAGGTTGTGGTTAAGTGATGGGAGAGACTTTGGGTCATGCCAAGGAGTTCAGACCTCATCCTGAGGGCAGTGGGGAGCGGTGGAAGCATTCTGAAGAGAAGGGCAGCGAGGCCAGCTCTGGGTCTGAGAAGGTCGCTCGGGTCTGCTGTGGAATTGCGAGGGACCACAAAGACATCTGAGACAGAGACGCCTGCAGACTTGAAACACCTGGGAGGTGAAACTGCAGGGCTCGGGGGCTGATAGCCTGTGCAGCCACCTCCTCGTCCTTCCCGTGAACTCCGTTCCCTCTGTCTCCTTGTTTTGAGTCCCCCTGCTGAACTTCTCCACCTGAACGCTCGGCCCAGGCCCAGTGTCCCACCCAGCCTGGCCCTGGGGCATTAGCCTTGGCACCACGTCCTGGGGCTAGCTGATGTCATGTCATTTCAACCTGCAGCTCTGGCAGGGGAGGATTTTTACTGAATTCCTTAACTGCAGATGATAACTTAGAATTTATCTGGGAATCCAAACTTATAGGTTCAGCCATTGTTCACTTTATAGCCAGCAATAAATCGACGGCCACATTTTTCTGAACAGACATTCAGAGATACATAAAGTTTTCTAGGGGTGAGCTTTAAACGGGCACTCGAAGCTGGGGAAAGTGAGTGGGGGGGTCTGGGTCACACCAGCCCTCTCGAGAGCCATGGCGGTCACTGGTCTTCCAGGGCACCGTGCCATCAACATGACTCGATGCAGAGTTTTTTAAAATGGGGAGAAAAATGGTAACGAAACCCAGGCTGACCCTGAGGGTGAGCTCCTACACTGTGACGTTAGAACGCGGGGGGCCAGATCTTCCCTCCATTGCTTCCTCCTCGGGAGTTCAATTTCATAGATGGAGGTGACGACGGCTTCGATACTGCAAGATTGTCCTGGGATTTAATGAGATGATACGCATCCAGCTCCTGACCTGTCATAAGAGCAAATAAGTGTGATACCCATTGGTGAATGACTGAGCCCTCCCCAGCAAGCTGCTTCATTCAGCTTTCTGTGATATTCGACCACACTAATGATGAGCACTACTAAATGCATTTAAATATTTCAATACATGCATTTAATGTTTCAATAAATATTTTCCGAGTGTGTATTATGTGCCTGGTACTGGGGACACTGAAGTGAACCAAAGAGACCAGGCTTCCTACTCGAATTGAGATCTCATTGCAGTGACAGAGACAAAGGATGAATAAATAACAAAGATACAATGTGATGCTAAGTGGAAATAAGTGTCACTAAGAACAAAGTAGGAGGGAGGAAGAGAGAGTGATAGGAGATGCTTTTAGGTAGAGCAGAGGGCTCAGTGGTGTGAGGAGTGAAAGGGTGAGAGAAGAGGCAAAGGAACAAGGAGCTGAGGAAGGAGGAGGCAGGTGGTGGAATGAGCCTCTGAGGAGGTTTCTGTGGAGGTAAAGTGTGCTTGCTGGGTTCAGACCTTCCAGATGCACCGCAAACTGCAGGCATCCAGACAAGCAGACACCAGAGCATAAGTACACAGCAGGAAGGGGGACCACAGTTAGAAGGTGACATAATGGAATGAAAAAGCAAACAAAAGACGTGATGGCAGAAGCTGTTTCCTTGAAATGATCCCCAGGTTGATTGACTCTTAGCCAAACTGATGGGACAACAGGAGAAGAACTAGACACCAGTGCCAGGAACACAGGAGGAGCAATATCTAAAGGTCCTACAGATGCTGAAGAATCAACTGTATGCCAGCAAATGTGACTGGTGAGACAGAGAAATCCCTTGAAAAACAGAACTCGCCAAAATTGACACCTGATAAAAAAGAAATTCTGATTAGTCCTATCTAATAAAAAGATTGAACTGGTTTTCAAAAACGCCTCTATAAACACACAAACTCCAGACCCAGGTTTCACTAGTGACTTCTGGTAAGTTCTAGTGTTTCTGGTTGTTTCCAGGGCTATGGATGGAACCCAGGGCCTCATGTGTGCTAGGCAAATGCTCTACCAATGAGACGCACCCCAGCCCTCTAGTCAGTATTTAAGGAAAGAATGATAGTGTTCTTCTATCGACTTTGTAAGAAAATTGAGAACAGAACAATTTCAACTTGTTTTATGAAGATAGCAAAACCCTCATACCAGAATTTGATAAAGATATGAAAAAATATTTACAGGGATATCCTTTATGATTAAAGTACTTCATAAAATGTTAGCACATTTAATAAAAATATGGAAATATGATAATCTATCATGAACAAATACAGTTTATCTGAGTATACAAGAATTAAAACTACTCAACAAACTATTATAACATTGAATAAAATATACAAATATCATGAACAAATATAGTTTATCTGAGATATGAAAGGTTGGTAGCATTCAAAAAAATCAATATAATTCATTTTATTAATAGAACAAGGAGAAAAACCACATGGCTATTATTTCAATAGCTGCAGAAAAAGCATTTGATAAGTTAGCACACATTTATTATTAAAAACTCTCAGCAACTCAGAGACGTGAAGGCATTTAATCAAGTTGGCAAAGGATATCGCTAGAAAACTCAGTTAAATATCACATTTAATAGTGGAAGACTGAATGCTTTTCCATAAAGAGTGAGGAAAAGGAAGGATGTTCTTCTTAGCACTTTACTCGAAATTGTACTAGAGATCATAGCCATTCCAATAAGTAAAGAAAGGGAAATGAAACCTAGCTCTACTTGCAGATGACACAATTATTTATGTAGAAAATATTAAGCCCCAAAGCACCTACTAAAGTAGTAAGATGTGTCAGCAAGGGTCCCAGACATACAATTAAGGTCACAAAAATTAGTTATGTTTTTGCATAAACACAGTAAACAATTAGAAAATGAAAGTAGCAAAAAAATCATATAACTCTTAGGAATACATTTGACAAAATATATATAAGATCTTTAAAATGGAATCTAGAAAACATCCCTAAAATTAAAGAACAACAAATAAATGTAGAGATAAACCATGTTCATGGATTGGAAGACTCAACACATGTGGTAGAATGGCCATTCATTTTTCACCTTACCACAACACACAAGTGTACACACATGCACACATTCATGCACAGCATACTCAAGTTGCTTCCTTCACAGCAGGTCTGCGAGCCACCCGACTCACAACTGTTAATATTGTACTTTTCTTGGAAATGACACCAAAGATACAGGCAACAACAACAAAAATAAAGACAAATCAGACTTTGTGCAAAATTTTAGAAAGTGTTCATCGAAAGACAATATCAATGCACAGACTGAAAGAAAGCACTTTAAAACCATATATCTGACAAGGGGCTAATAATTAGAATATATAAAGAACTCCCAAAGCTCAACCACAACAAATCCTAAACAACTCAATTAAAAACTGGACAAAGGTGGGATCTGAATAGACACTTCTCCAAAGAAGATAAACAAATGGTCAATAAAAACATGGAAAGACCGTCTGCACCACTAATCATTAGGGAAATGCAATTCAAAACCACAGTGAGGCCCCCTCCCTCCCATTTGGATGGTCACCACCAAAATCATGGAAAATAGCAAGTGTTAACAGGACCAGGGAGTAATTACAACTCTCATGCACTGTTCTTAGGAATATAAAACAGAAAAGTCACTGGAAGACAGGATGTTGGTTCCCCAAAACATTAAAAGTGTCGAAATCAGCATTTCATCACCACGACCAGAAGATCTGGAAAGAACAACTCAGAGGAGGAAAAGCTTATTTGGGGCTCATGGTTTCTGAAGTCCCCGTCCATAGATGGCGGACTCCATTGCTCTGAACCCAAGGTGAGGCAGAACATCAAGACAGAAGGGCATGGCGGAGGAAAGCAGCTCAGGACACAGCAACCAGGAAGCAGAGAGAGCTCCATTCAGCAGGACAAAAAATACAGACCCCCAAAGGCACAGCCCCAGGGACCCACCTCCTCCAACCACACCCTATCTGCTACGGGTACCACCCAGTTAATCCCTATCAGTGGATTAATGCAGTGACTCAGTGCGTTAATTTCACCTCTGAACCTTCTTGCATCGTCTCACACGTGAGCTTCTGGGGCCACCTCATATCTAAGCCAGAGCGTCGTGTGATCCAGCGATTCTGAATGTGAAGCCAAAAGAGTTCACAGCAGGTTCTTGAAGAGATATTTTTGCACTCTCGTGGGTGGCCCCATTCGTCACAACAGCTGAAGGGCAGAAGCAGCCAATGACACGTGAACAGATGAGCAAGATGTGGTATCAACACGCAATGGCATGTTATTTAGTCATAAGAGGAAAGAAATTCTGACCCCACAACCTGGAGGACCTGGGTGGTCTGATGCTAAGTGGAACTGGCCCGGCACGAGAAGACCGAACGATTCCCCCGTGTGAGGGAGTTAGATAGGAAGTTACGGACGCAGGACAAGGAGTGGTGGGTTCAAGGCTGGGGCGTGGGAAACAGAGGGCTCCCATTGACGGGCACCGTGTTCGAATTTTGGAGAACGAGGGAGATCTGGAGGTGGATGGCGGAGATGTCTGCCCCTATTAGGAATGTCCCCTTGAAACGGCTAAGTGATGGACTTTGTTTTGTGTATTTTATTACAACAGCAGTAGGAAAATAAAACTCTCCATGCGACAAAAATAGACTACTCCAAGAAGAGACAACAGACAGCAACTGCCTAATGTTCGCGGGAGACCTGATCCTGGGGTCATCATGAGGCGGGCCGCAGCTGACAGACATCCCGCTACCTGAGGGGACCAGAGAGCCATGGACTTCGCAGGCATCCATGGTGGTTACGGACACCGACGTTTGCCTTCTGTCACCTCAGGGTGTCCCGGGGAGGGAGGGCGGGGTGTGGGCAGCTCTGTGGGGCCCTCCTGGGCAGAGTCGGAGAGGAGGGGGAGGTGAGGCTTCGGGTTTGCTCCGAAGGGTGCGTTGGGGAACATCTGGGCACCGCAGGACTGGTGCCCGCTGGCTGCGCCCCGGGCCATGGCAAAGCCGAGCTACTGCATCCCTGGGGCACAAAGGGGTGACCTTTCTACCCCTCTCTTGCTGTGCTTGATGAGAGGAGAAGGAGGAGGAGAGAGAGGAGGAGGAAGACAAGGGGAGGAGGGGGACCAGGAGGAGGAGGAGGAGGGTCACGATGAGGAGGAGGGAGGGGAGGAGGAAGGAGACGGAGGGGGAGGAGCCTGGAGGCGGCCCCAGCCCACACCTGGCTCGTGGGTGCTGGTGTGTCCTGGGCTCGTTACACCTGCCAGCTCATTTACTCCTCAAAACCAGGCCTCTGAGGTGGGCATCATAGTCCTGATTCAAACATCAGGCAAGGGAGGCTCAGGAGGGGCCACCTTGCCCAAGGTCGCGTGGCTGAGAGCTGGGCTCAGTCTGATCCTGGTGGAACATTCTGCCTGGTGCTTCTCAGTGCCGTCGGGCAAGGGCACCCGAGCATTCGACGCCTTGTCCAGAGACCTTCCTTCATGGTCGTCTTTTTAAATCTTTGTCTTGCTTTCCCTCCAACTAGTTTATAGTCTTTAATAAGTGGGTTCGTGTCGGGGAACAGCATAAATAAGACATAATCAGATGACGACGCGAGGCAGGTTGAAGGACACTTGGAGATTGGTAGACATACCCGGGAAACGTGTAATCGGAAACTGGAATCACAGGTAGGGGTGGTGTTAACAGAGCAGCCCCCAGGTCGAAATTCCGTGAGATGTCAAAGCCATGCACCTGCCTGGGTGCAGCCTGGAAGGTGTGTCCGTCAGGATCCTGGGTGGGGAAGGCAGTCTCTCCGGCACCCTCCGTGCTGCCCGGGGCACCTCTGACCAGCACCCAGGTCTTATTCTGTAGATACCATTGAAAAAAACAGGAACACAAGTAACTTTAAATCCACCCATGAAAATAATCACGAGCACCCAGTACTCACCCCCTGCCCCCAGAGCAGCCCGCCTCTGTGCAGAAGTCCCTAAGAATCCAGGATGCACCAGGACAGCACTTCAGTCACAGACGAGAGGCCAGAAGGCCGCCGAGCCCCAAAGCTCACGCCCGCAACGCAGCTGGGGTGCAAGAGGGAGAGCTGCCTGCCCGCTGGACGGTGTCCTGTGACTGAAGAGTCTGAGGAGGCACGTGCACGTGAGCCCGGCTGGCAGGGACACGTGGGGGACTTGAGGGGGGAGGATTGTCCTAAGGCTGCTGTCCCAGAGGAAGTTAGACCAGCCCTTTAACTACAACGCCTTAAAGGGGAGGGGTCCCTGTGAAAATGCCGCGAATGAAAACACCAAAGAGAAAATGAGTGAGAAGAAGGCGGGGCTGCCATGGAGATCAGCTCAGGGGCTGGTGGGGACGCGGGGCTGGCTCTGAGGGCCACGTCGGCAAGGTGCTTCCTCCTGCTCCACTTCTCCTTCTTCTGTCCCTCCCTGTCTCCTTCTCTCTCCCCTCTATACTTCTTTTGCCTTCTGTCCTCCTTTCTTTGAAACAGGATCTCACTAAGTTGCTGGGGCTGGCCTTGAACTTGTGATCCTCCTGCCTCAGCCTCCCTCGCGGCTGGGATGACAGGCGTGCACCACCATGCCTGGTCCTCCTTTCTTTCTGTCTTTGCTCCCTCTCCCTCTTCCTCCCCTTGCTGGGGTCTTCCATGTGCTGCTTCCTGGGAGGCAGAGATAACCAGGACCTTGCCCCCTCCCTGGGAGCCCTCACCTCCCGCTGCTCTCTGACCGGCTCCCAGCCTCACTCCTTGACACCAGCTGGACTGTCCTGGGTGACGGCTTTCCTGATCCGCTGACTCCCCAGCAGCACTTTGCTTCATGTTTTCTGACATTGATGGAATTCCTCGCCTCCTCTGCCGACAGTGGGGATGCCGCCCAGCCCCTGGGACCGCTCTTCCCTGGGGATCCTGGCCCCAGACCCTCACCAGGTCCCTCCCACTGACCTGCTCTGGAACCCAGCTTCCTCTCCACCTTGGGCCACAACGATGCACCCTGGTAATCCCCACACCCCACTCTCCCTGTCTCAGCCCCACAAGACACTCTCCAGTCCCCCGAGATAGGGGACGTTGCTTTCTATGATGCAAAACCACCCAGACAGCAGGGATGGTGTCTTGTTGTGTATATACCCTTGACGCTTATGGCTGACACGACAGTTCACTTACTATTACTCTAAAACACGGCACGACTTTAAATTTAGCTTCTCTGGCCTCTTCTGCAGCATGTCGTGAGAGCAGCCTCTGCACGTTCATCACCTAGGAGTGACTAATGGTGTGGGCACACGTCCCTCGGTGCCCATCCGGGTCCGGCCCACGGATCGGCCTCTGTGGGGTGGCAGCACTTCCCCCGCAAGCAGGCGGGCCGCTGGATGACCCTCGCCTGCCTGTGGGGCCAGGGGCGCGCTGGGCGTTGCCGGGAGCCTCAGTGTTCCCGCCCCCCGGGGTCACTGCGTCCTTTCTAGTAGCCCGTCCTGCAGACCCGCCGCAGGCACGGGGTCCACGCCCATTTCCCGCCTCCGTGATGGCGCGCCCACCTCGCGCCCTGCGGGCGCAGCCCTTAGAGAGGCTGCCTGAGGTCGGCACGGTTTTCCTGCAAACGGGACACCCTGCCCCGTGCTACCTGTGTGCTTGCACCGTGGCAGGGACAGGGCAGGACGCTGATCTTCCCGCAGCGTGGACCCGAGCGCTTGGGCGAGCGGGCAGGATTTCCTGGCTCTCTGCGTCACGAGACGCAGGCTGGGCCTGCCCGGTGCCCGGCCCTGGTTTTGTTCCGCCGGCGCCCACTGACCTGTGGGTGATGTCCCACGCAGGCCAGGGCTCCCAGCACTGCCCAGGTGGGGCCCTGCTGGAGGAGCGGGGCTCCTGGGGTCCCCGGATCACCCTGGCTTGGAGATGGGGCCCAGCGCCCCGGGGCGCTCAGGCTGGCAGCTCGGCTGCCGTTTCCCATCTGTGTTTCTATTTCCCAGCGAGAGTCACTTTATTGATCTCATTAATTCCCTTCCCGTCTTTGGCTGGAGAAGGTGATATGATCCACGCTTTAATGCGTCCTGTGCTTTGCGAGGTACAGGATTTTAATGGAGGGATGTTTTCTGTTTCCTCCAATTCACCGCAGAAGCCGCGAAATGGAGGGATGTTTTCTGTTTCCTCCAACTCACCGCAGAAGCCGCGAACTGTCCTTTATTTAAATGGCCGGGGGTTATCTGTCCTGGGGGGTCCGTTCACCAGGGCCTGAGGTCCACAAACGGTCGGAGAATTTCCTCTCTGCTGAGAGAATTTCAGGTGAAACGGAGCCAGGCGTCCTCCACCTGGACGCTGATTTTTGAGTTCCTGAAGGCAGTTATGGGTTTCCTAATGAGGGGATTTTTATTTGACGCAATTATATTTGACGATTTTTTCTCCTCTTGTTTGAAAACAAGTTTGAGGAGGTCTTAAAGGGAACCATCTGAGGGATTCTGCAGTTCAGACAGGGTGTTGTAAAAACGAAATCTCTCGCTCCGTTGTCAAGACGAAGGAAAGTCTCCGATGCAGGTTCTTTTAGTTCGATAACTAATTAAAATCACAGCTACCACTAACAGGGAAGTTTCTCCTGATCTTATCTGCCACTTTGAACTTAGAGAGAGAGAGAGAGAGAGAGAGAATTAGCAGGTTTTCCACAGACGGCCACTCCTGGAGCACGGTCTCCCTGTCATTACAGGTCACCCCAGACCCTAATACAGCGTGTCTGGAGCAGGCGCCCAGTGAATGTTGACTGTGCAGCAAAATGAGCAAGCTTTTATTTTTTCCCTTAAGATTTGTTATCAAAGTATAAAAGTGTACAAAGGCGCACACGTTTTAAGTTCAGACAGATGATTTTCGAAACTCTGGAATCACTTGCAAAAGCAGAGGCCCCGCTGAGACACAGAGCCATGTGGTGACCCCAGAAACCCTCCTCGCGCCCTTTCTGGTGGGTCCTCATCCCCAGCGTCACCTCCATGCCTGGACCAGGTCTGCTCTGGGGCTCTGGAGCGTGTCTGTCTTTGTGTCTCTCCTTCGGTTCAGCCTGAGGAGGCCAGAATCCACGCTGGGGGTGCACGCAGTTCCAGTCCGTTGGTTCTGCCTGCTGTGCTGGTTCTATGGGGGTGTTTCCCCCGAGTGCGTGTGTTGGAGCCCGAATCCCCGATGGGCTGGTGTCTGGAGGTGGGACCTTGGGGAAGAGCTTAGGGTCTGAGGCAGTCCCGAGGGTAGCTTCTGATGGCATGGTGGCCCAATACCTCCCTGAAAAGAGGGCCCTCTCTCCCTCCTCCTTCTACTGTAAGCACCAAGGAAAATCCATTTGGATTTAATGGGAAGATGGCCATCTGCAAACCAGGAAGTGAGCCCTCACCAGATCCAGATCTGCTGGCACCTTGATTTTGGACCTCTGGAACCGTGAGCAAGAGTTGTCACTGAGCCACTGGCCTGTGGTATTTTGTGACAGCAGCCCAGGCTCCCAAGACGAGGGGTGTGGCAAGGCACCATGACTGATTTATTCTCCCGCCAGTGGGCAGTTGGCAGTTTCGGGTTTGGAGTTCATATAAGATGCAGTGCTAGAGGTGACCTCATGCACGGCTTGTGGTGGTGTGTGTTCTTCTGTTGGATTAAAACCCTGGGAGTGGAAACGCTGGATCATTAGGTGTGTGTATGTTCAGCCTCGGCAGAAACTATAACTACCGAACATCTTTCCAAAGTGTTTGTACCCATGAACATGCCAGCAATGCTGGAGAGTCCTGCTAGCTCCATGTCCTTGTCGACACTTGATGTTGTCAGACTTTTAAATTTTAGCCCTTCTGGTAGGTGTGCAGTGAGATCTTGTGTGTGAGGGCATGTGTGTTATTTCCACCTTGTATGCACACCACAACCACTCTTTGTCCTGCTTCCTAATGCCTGCTAACCTCTAAACTATCCCCTGTTAGTACAAAAAGACCGGGCAGGATGCAAACCTCACGCATCCTTGCTCTTTATGCAGGGGAACGAAATGGTGGAAAATGAGCCACTGGACGAAGAAAGGGACTGTGTTCACATAGGTCATTTTGAGGGTGGTCTAGTGAACATCTGTCAGTTTTGCTTAGACAGTCAGGAATGTGGGCCCTCTTGGTGAAGGTCAGTGGACAGTGCCGGAAACGAATTTTGCATCTGGAGAACATTTGTCTTGGGAGATGGAAGCCGTCGATGCACGATGCTCATTCTTACTCCCTTTTCTTGTCCCCAGTCTCACTATTTTGGGAATTTTTATTCTCCGTATCCATTATCCCTTATCTCTGTCATTTTGCTGTTTCAAGAATGTGCTGTAATGGAATGGTCCAGTATTCCACCTTTTGAGATTGTCTTGTTTTTCCACTGAGCATGATTCTCTTGAGACCTACCCACCTCGTTGCTTGGATCTGAATTGCTCCTCTTAATGGCTGAGATGCATTCCGTGGGTGAACTTTAAAAAAAACCTAAGAGGGGCATGCCTGTCATCCCAGCAGCTCGGGAGGCTGAGGCAGGAGGATCGAGAGTTCAAAGCCAGCCTCAGCAACTTGGTGAGGCCCTAAGCAACTCAGTGAGACCCTGTCTCTAAATAAAATATAAAAAGGGCTGGGGATGTGGCCAAGGGGTTAAGTGCCCCTGAGTTCAATCCCAGGTTAAAAAAATAAAGACTAAAAAGAGCATAGGCACTATTTCTATCCAGTCGTCGGCAGGGGTTTCTTTCTTTCTTACTAAAGGGATGAAACATTTTTTCACATGCTTTTCCATTTGTTCACTAATTCAACAAACATTTGCTGAGTACCAACTGCATGCCAAGCACCGTGCCAGATGTTTGGGAATCCAAGGGACTCGCGGGGCTCGGTTTTATGGGGAGTTTCTCAGACTTGATTTGGGTAACAGATTTATACACGTAAGAAGACACGAACGGTGTGAATCTACATCGTGCACAACCACAGGAACGAAAAGATGGACCCCGTTTGTGTACAATGAATCAGAATGTGGTCTGTAAAAATTAAAAAAAATAATAATTACACTAAAAAAAAAGAAGACAATACAGCATTGCAGACGGCAGGGTGAGGATGGGGTGGCCGGCGCCCAGGAGGGGCCTGGCGGGGGCTGGACGCACACGCTGCGTCTCGGGAGAGGAACGTCTGCCCGGCGGCGGTGCCTGAGGGAGGCAGGGGGAGGGAAGGACTTTCAGAGCGCAAAGGCAGGTGGGGCCCGGACGCTGGGGTGGGAGACCGTCTCCTGGATGCAGAACTCGGCCATGGCCACCTCCACCTGGAAAGCAGACAGGCTGCGGGAGAGCCGGGGAGCCAGGGAGCAGCCACCCAGGGCCACACACTCTCACAGCAGAGACCCCCAGGCTGCAGCCCCCATGCCGTCAGCACGTCCTAGGAGGACACTCTCGTCCTCTGGCCTCCAGTCACGCTGACCTTGAAGTTCCCCGGAGACCCGTGTGTTCCCGCCGGCCAAGGGCGTGGGAGCCCGCCAAGCGCGATCACCCAGTGTTGGGGGCTGTGCCATGTTGGTGGCGCCAGGATGGCGCCTGATCACATCGGCAGCGAGGAGGTTAATTGACATAAGCACACTCAGGTGATTTTCTCGTCCATGCACCCAACGTATGCGCATGTGTTCTCGAGCACTAATTGCCTGCTGGAGCCTCTAGCCTAATCTTTGCGTAAGAGGCGTGGCCCTGCTCTCTGCCTCCTGGAGGTGATATAAGCGCAGGCGGAGCGAGACAGAGAGATAGCAGCCATTAGAAGCAGCCAGAGGAAAGAACACGGACAGCAGCCATGACCAGAAAAGCAGTAGCAGAAGACACGCGGTGCGGCAGTAGCCGAGAAGACATGCCACAGCAGCCATTAGCAAAAAAGCAGGAGAAGAAAGAACACAGCAGCAAGCAAAGTTTTCTCTCTTGAGCAAAGTTTCTTTCTCTCTGATAAGCCGGGTCTCTCTCTCTCTCCTCTCAAAGCAAGCAAACCTCATTTCCTCTATCCTCTATGAACAAGCAAGAAAGCAGTGCACCAAAGAGAAAGATAGAAGTGCCTCAGTTTCCACTCCACCACCCATAAGACCCATGCAAGTTGTTGCTGCAGGCGGTGACAAATATCCATGGATTTTGGAACCGCAAAGAGCCAGCGACGACCCAGTCTGAGCCTTTCACACGTCCACGTTTCTTCCACTCTTCTACACTTTGAGCGTGTACCCCAAAGATTCACCTGCTGGAGGCTGGCTCCTAGGTGTGGTGGTGTCGAGCTGCTGGTCTTTGAAGAAGTGGGGCCTCGTTCCACCCTCGGGGATCATGAGGCCACTGTCCTCGAATAAATTCGAGTGAATGCAGCTCTCTCAAGAGTGGGTTGTCACAGAGAGGCCACCTCCTGTCCTTGGCCCTTCTGCACCCGGTCAGCTCCCTTCTGTTCTCTGCCATGTTGTGATATAGTGGGGGACCTCGCTAGGATGCTGGCACCATGTGATTTGGACCCTCCAGCCTCCACAGCCATAAGTAAAATAAACCTCTCTACTTTATAAAGTACCCAGCCTCAGGTATTTTGTTTAAGCAACACAAAACAGATGAGTGCAATTTCTGCCTCAGTTGTGCCTGATAACACGGAACACGCACACACCTACGCATGCACTTGGATGCCAGCCTTCCTTTCTCGTCCCTCAGCCTGAAATGGGAACGAGAGGGGTTCCCTACATGGTTGTGAGCGTTTGTGTCACTCCTGCTGTGGGACGGACCTTCACCCCTCCCCTGACGGTGGTAGCCCTGCACCCTAAGGTAGGCACCGCAGCCGCAGCCCCCGTAGACAGGAGACTGGCGTGCAGGGAGGTTCAGTGGCCCGTGCCAGGTCCCACCAGCGGCAGGCCAAGTCTCAAGCGTCCACGCCCTGGGGGTTGGAACTCTCGTGGCACAGAAAGGCACGGGGACTCTTCCTGGGAACGGAGAGGTCTTAAGGACACTGGGTTCAGCCGCGGTGAGGGCAGCCCCCAAGTCAGGAGGCGTTTGTGGACAGTAAATCCAGGGATCCCGTCCCTACAGCAGCCAGGGGCTCACTGCAAGCTCAGTCCCCTTCAGAGGCTAGTGGGCCCAGGCGCGGCCCCTCTGGCCTCACACCAGGTGCTCCCACCTGGCCCTCGGCTCTCACTTCTGTTCTGGGTCCACGGGGTTTCCTTTCTGAGTCCTGTAAAGGGTTCCCGGCCACCGGTCGGCAGGAGGGGCCGACACCAACCCCAGGCCCTGCTCTCTGACTGCAGCGTTTTCTCCCACTTCTGGACGCCGGCAGGTGCTGATTCCCTGCTGTGGGTCCTTCTGCCTTTCCCTCGTCTCCTGCCCTCGTCTGTCCGTGCCCGACCCCTCCCACACCTGCCTCCATTCCCCTGGTGGGTTCAAGGCTCCTTGCCACACGCCTCGGGGACACTGCCCATCTTCCCGAGTTCTCAATGCAAGTTGCAGTTGTGTGTCTGTGTGTGTGTGTGTGTGTGTGTGTCCATCTTCTTGATGAGCATCTCCTCTACTACAACTGAAGAGAGAGAGAACGGAGACGGTGTCTGTTTTCACGTAGCCTTTTCGTACCTCTGGTTACAGTCCCTGAACAGAGTAGGTGCTCAATAAATGCTCACAGAGTGGACGAGCCTATGGGTAAAAGATTTAATGCATTCATGAGTCCCCCAAGTGTCACCAGACCCTTCCATAAGTGCATCCGCTGAGATCTCGGCCACCTCTGGTGTCACCAATTTCTGGAACACCAGGGCACAATCCTGCAGACGGACTCATGGGGTTCCCTGGCCTTCCCGAGGCCAGGCCAGCTGCCTGCAAGTCCGTGTGTAAGTTTCTCTCTTTGACGTCCTTCATCATCCCTGCAAGCCGGGGCTGATGACTCTCTTTAACCAAGCCTGACGGACGGCTTCCTGAGTGTTTGTCCCCCGAGCTCAGCATTTCATCTGCACGGCCCACATGTCACTCAGAAATGGGGAGGTTCATTCAGAGCATGGCCAGTGGCTTCCTCTTTGGTGGCTGCTTTGCATCTGTTTAATGAATGCATAAAAAACGTGCCTATTCATCACCAACTTTTGAGTGGGAATAGTCGCTGGGTCTGCGTCTTTGCTTGGAATAAGGTGCTCAGCATGCGGAGTGCCTTCTGCCTGGGTCACCGTGACGTCTCCCCGCCACCGGGCCAGGGCCGTCATCTCGGCCTGAACTTTGAGGGTGGCAATGGCTCTCCTGGTCCTCCAGGGCCTTGTTCCATGCACTGAGAATGCTCATTTGTGGAAGGAGGTCCTGGGGATCCTTGGAAGTAAATGAGGCTGTCCATTACTCCTCGGGTGCACCCTGGGGGCGCCTGGGCATCACAGCGTGATTACTACCCAGAGAGCCCAAATTCCTATATGCATAGCCAGAGAGCATCGCACGGGCAAGAGATGGTCCAGTTTCACCCTGTGACCACGTGCCTACCTTAGGCCCGGGAAGCCTACGGGGCTGTCATGGCAGCTCTCCTCGGTCAAGGAGGCAACCGACCCTGGAGGTGCCACCTGTCACCTCGAAGTCCTTAGCCAACATTGACTCTGGACGGGAATTAAAGATTGCCGGGACCCTCTCTGCCCCAGACCTGGACAACCTGCCAGCTGTGGGTCAGCAGAGCGCCCCGGGGACAGTCCTCCTGTTTCTGGCCGCAAAGCAAACGGACATGGGTCTCTCTCTTTCTGTTCGTAGTTATAAATAACACCACTTCTGAAAGACTGGGGGATACTGCCGTGTTTTTTTTTTTTTTTTTTTTATTTAATGGTCAGGAGAATAATTTTTGTTTTTTAAAGCCGGCTTTCAACACCGGCCGTGAGAGAAATTGGCATCCCCCTGTGAAAAGCTATTTGAGACAGAACACTCTGTCCTGCTACCTAAAAACACCCCTCACCTGTCAGGCTGAGCTCCCATGGACAGCACCTGGAATGGCTTGAGTGGCCCGCGCGTCCCGGGGACGTCCCTCCTGGAAGCCCGGTGAGATGGGCTCCTGGCTCCTCAACGTTCTCTTCCCGCTTTCGCTGCCGACTTCTTTGGGATTTTCCGTCTGTAAAGGGAGATCTGGGCCGGGCCCTGCCTGGGCTCTATCACATCAGTCGGTATGAAGAGAAGTTCGGCCACTGGGCCAGTTCAGAACCTCGGGCGTCAGAGAGAGGTACTCGGATGAGCCGGGCCAGGTGAGCAACGGCATGGGGGAGGTCAGGCCCCACCAGGAGGACAGCTGCTGTCCAGCTGCAGCTGGGCCACCTGGAAAAGCCAGCCTGGAGTTACCTGACCAGCTGACTTGTACAGAGAGGCCAGCAACCCATGATTTTATGTAAAATATCCTAATGGCTTAAATGTTGGCCTCTCAGTCACTTAAGCCAACAAAGCCAGAGTCGGCAGGACAGAGCGCCTGCATCCTGTGGGTTTGGCCGCCCCTGAAGCTGCCCTGGAGGGCGGGAATGAAGGCTGATGGGCTACCCCGCCTCCCTCGTCCACCTCCCTCCCTGCGTCACGCGTGATGGCTCCTGAGGTCAAACTTGGGGAAAGATGAAGCAAAAGCTCCGGATGCTACAGCAAGCCGCAGACCGGAATGGCCCTGTCGCCCGGATGCCCCGCTGTTTGCCCCTGGAGCCCCTCGATGCCTGTTTAGAAACTGCTGGAGTTGGACGAGAGCCCATTGGTCCTCTGCGAGCAGATCTCCCCCTCCTCACAGAGGGTCTCCGCAGCTCCTTCTCAGGGACCAGCTTCTGTTGACTCTCCTCTCTCCCAAGCACACGTCTTCCACTCCAGCAGCCTCTCCACGTCAGCAAGAGCCGCGGGCGGCCCCAGCGCTCCCTGATCAACTCTATTTACATAATTACCTGGGTTGCCTGCTTCCCGGGGGGAGATGGACGCAGATTTACGTGAGAAGTGAGAGTGTTTGTGGCCACTTCAGGTGTTGATCAAACACGGGGGGACCCGGATGCTCCGCCTCTGAGGAGAGCCCTCTGTGGGATCCTCTTGGTCTCCACTTCCCCAAAGAGATGGGCAGGGACAGAGTGAAGAAGAGAGATGAAGGAGAGAAGGAAGGAGGGGGAAGCAGGGAGGGGAAGGGGGGAGGAGAAGAGAAAGGGAAGAAGACAAAGGAAAGTGGCCCAGCCAGCTATCCAGTGTGGTCGGCGAACAGCCCAGGTCTCGGGCCCTCGGCTAAGCTCTCCGGCAGGCGTCTGCAGGCTGAGATGCGACCAGAAGCAAGACTTCCCGGTTTTTGCCTGTATTGTTCCTGGGTAAGGTCAGGAGGCACCGGGAGCTCATTTGTGCCTGAGCTTTGAGCTGTCAATGCACATTCTGAATGGCAGGCAGGAACTGAGTGTGTGGCCAGCCTCCTCGGGGACACCGTGTCCTTCCCCTGGGCTGGCCGGTGTGTGGTGCACGCAGGATGTGATTGTGGGACTCTCCGAGCCGAGGCTGGCTGGAGGGCAGGGTCTCCCAGGGCTGGACCACCTCGTGTGTATGCGGGAGGGTGGGCGGAGGACCCCGTGTCTGGCCTCACAGCCTCCTTTCCTGAGTTCTCTCTGGGCTCCACCTGTTTTCTTGAGGAAGAGGGTGGTTGATGTGGCAAGCACTGCTCCAGTCAGGCGTGGTGGCTCATGCCCACGATCCCAGCTGCTCAGGAGGCAAGGTGGGCAGACCAGGAGTTTGGGGCCAACCTGGGAAACATCTCACACAACCACCGAGACCTCATGAAGAAAGCGTTGCTCCAAGGAGACACAGGGCAGGGTCATGCCACACCTGTGACCAAGGACGGGCGAGGGTGGGGATCAGGAGGCCCGTCCTTCTGAACTCAGAGCCCACTGGGTCCTCTCCACCCACGGGAAGGCTGGGCGTTACTTCATCAGCAGAACTGGACTACTGGCTTCCCCCAGAGGATAAGAGATTCCTACACCTCTCGGGTGCAGAGATCAGCTCCCCGTGGATCCGACAGGTGCATGTCCAGAGGAAGCAGGGAGAATCTGAGAGGAGGTAGAGACCTTGCTAAGCCAGCCCGAAGGCCCGGAGCTCTCAACAAAGGAGGGACAAGCCAGTCACTCACACAGTCTGTTCAACCAAGGACCATGTGAAGGCAAAAGCCACCAAGAGCCTGGCTTAGAACGTTCGCGAGCCGGTTGCTCAGCCCAGGGCTAATGTTCCCGCGCTCTGTTAGGGAAGAAGATTAGCGACCTGGTTTAAAAATGGGCAAAATACATGACAATTGAGGAACAAGAAGACATTAAACATCACAAACGTTTGCTCGGCCCCACTGATAAGGGAAAATGTAAACGAGGACACATTTGTGCGGCTGTTTGTTCCCAACGAGTGTATCATTGGTCAATCCATAACCCCGGCGCTGTCGCGCTCACAGAGAAACGGCCATCCCGGGCGCGGCTGGTCGGAACTGCGTGTGCCTTTCATGATATGAGTTTTGTGACATGTATTAGCCTCCAAAATAGTCTTACCATTACGACTAGCAACCCCCCTTGTTGAAATGCATGCTGCAGAACATAATTCTGGCTTTACAGAGGATGACTTGGCCAAGGACCTGTAAGTCTATCCCTAGCCTTGTCCCCGCGTCCCTCTGGGAAGGAAAGGAGAAGCCAGAGGGAGCCAGAGGCAGATATACCAAGGCAGGGAGCAGAAAGCGGGGAGGTGGGAAGAGGGAGGCTGGGAGCTGCCCGATGATGTTCAGAAAGAGACAAGGAGCCCGCGGAGGAGGAGGGCCAGCCCGCAGGTCGCCCCAGGTGCCGCAGGACCCTGTGCTCAGGCAGAGGGGGAGCAATGACCGGGCAGTAGGTGGGACGGAGGGAGCAGCGCTGCACAGCCCCAAGGCGACACGGAGAGAGGGGGTAGGAGACTCGACCCTGCGGGGGACCAGGCTCCGAGCTGGCTGCCTCCAGCTGTCCCCTGAGCAGACCGTGAGGAGGCTGGCCGAGTGGATCATGGGAAGTGCCCGGAGCTGAGCCTCGGCACGTGAGCCTCGTGGTTCACCACCATGGTCGCCCTGGCTCGTGACAGAACCCGAAGGAAAGAAAAGAACAAACCAGCAGACGAGAACCCCGACACGGAAGACCCATGGGCGCGGGGACCCCTCGTGCTTGCCTGAGAAAATAAGGGGACTTTGCTGGACCCAGAGGTGGGATGCGGTGGAGGAGGGGCCGAGTGGCCTCCCTGTTCCGTTGTCCTTCCGAAGCAGGACAACCAGGATGGCAGGAATTCAGCAGCCGGGAGAACCTTGGCTCTGGCAGGCGCCGGAACAGTGATGTGTCTTCCTACCGACGGGTGGAGAGGGCACCCCGCTGTCCCCACCACCCGGGGCCCTTCCCTGGGGTCACCTCCCTCCAGGCTTCTCCGGCCCCAGCAGGGGAAGGGCCCACGCCTTGGCCACCAGGGCTGTGCAGGAAGACCCCAGCCCCAGCCGGCACCCCTGCCCCGCGGCCGAGCATGCTGCCCCTCCCCACAGCAGCCGCACGAGACCCTCAGTGACTTAGAATCAACAGGCCGCCACCCGGGCCCCAGGCGAGCCTGCTTTCTGCCTCGTGGTGCTGGTGGCCAGAGTCGAGGTGGCTCCTGTGAGCTGCAAGCTGCCGTCTCCCCTCCACCTTCCCTTCTGAACCGGGAGTCTAGCTCCTCTCCGCGCGAAGCTGGCATGGTAGATAACTGACCCTCTGAAAGAATATTAAAGACTTAAAAAAAAGGCCTTGAACATCAGCTTCACGGGCTCTTCCTGCAACGCACAGGTCTCCTCCTCAAGCTCGCTGCTGGCGACCCCGGGCCCTGGAAGTCTCGGAATAATACCAGCCACGAACACCCACCTGGCAAGGCGTTGTGATCTCTGGGCCTGGCCGTCGACGGAAGCCAAGCCCTGATTTGAGAAGGCGAACCCGGCTCTTCTGAGCTGGAACGCCACGGAACTCGGGTAGGAAAGCAGAGACAGGGCGTGGAGGCACCGCTTCAGGCCCGGAAGTGGGTTTTCAGGCCCGAGGCTCGGAGGGACCCACTTCACCCCGGAGGATGCCGAGTGGCAGGCGAGTCGGTTTTCTGTCCAGCGACCTCAGAAGCATTCAGGTTGGCAAGCAGGGGGCAGGAGCAGGCCCCACGTGTCCGTGACGGCAGACGTTTCTGTCCCCGGCAGACACCTGGATGCAGAAGTGACGTGCAGGCTTGGGTCTCTGACCTGTCTTAGAACTGGATTCCTCTCCGGTCCTCCCGAGGTACAGGAGGGCCCGTTTCCAGCTCATGTCACGACTTGGTGAGTCCCGGACAGGCTGACTGGCTGGTGGATTGGCAAGGCTTGGTCTCTCTCCCTGAATACCCCTGCCTTCCTCTCATGCCTTGGCCTGGCTTGGCCACTGTCCGTGCGCGAGAGTTAGAGGTGGCTCTGCTGAGAGGGCCTGGTGCTTCGCCCCTGTGCGACTGACGGCCGAGGAGCCGGAGGTGCAGGACGGGGAGGGAGGACCCTGGGACGGCCGTGCTGTGGGGGAGGGGGCCAGGGTGATCTGCATGCGGGGCAGTGGGTCCCCACCTCCTGCCAGGCCAGATGATGGCTCACGTCACTTTCTGCTTTGATTTTCTGGGAGGGGCTTTTCTGGGACAGCTTCCCTCAAACTCTCGAAGGATCTGCCATCCAGATGACAATCCACTGTGCTGGGGTCTCTGAATCAAACCCGTCACCACATCCATCTCTGTTCTGCCCTTCCACCCGACCCACGTGCACTGAGAGTCCCCTGTGGGTGGTGGTGGCTGGGGACTGTGACGAGGACCAGACCCAGGTTCCTTCCTTCCCGGAGCTGGATTTCAGTTGGAGGCACAGACGCTGAGTAAGTCAGGAGATCCATTGATACGTGGCGTGCAGAGCTTCGAAGCCGGGACACGTTTCCTGGTCCAGGTTAGGGGACGGCTCTGGGGCTGGTCTTGAAGCCGAGCCGGGCAGCGTGAGCCGTTAGCTGGGAGGAGAGGGGAGGGCAGAGGAAGGGGCCTTCCCGTCCTGGCCTGCAGGATTCAGCCAGGATTCCCGTGGCCTACATGGCCTACAGACCCCTCGGCAGGCCCGGGCAGCAGCGCCCCACAGCTGGGAGCTTGCTGGTCCCCCTCCCTGGTAAGGAAGAGACTCTGAAGTCTCAACAAGACCCTCGTGGGGGATTTGCATTTGAAGAGAGACTGGGGAGGGTCACTGGGGAGGGAGGAATCAGCACTTGAGGAGCCAGGTGGTGGGGAGGGAGGAGATGAGGCTGGGAGAGAGGCAGGGAGGCCTGTCAGGTTCTGTGGCCCTGTTAAGAATAAAAGGAGTGTCAGGGCTAATAAATGATTGCGCTCTGGGCCGGAACTTTTAAACTCCTAACTTGCCAGTCTGAGCTTCAGGGAGACATGCATACAGCAAGTGCAGAAAAGTGGTTTGGGATACCCGCTCCCTGCTCCAGCCCAGATCACCCATCACCATCTGCCCATCTGTGAAGCGGGGACCCACATCCTCCGCAGGATCCCGGATCATCGTCTGCAGTGCTCGTGTGTCGAGGTTGGAAACGTGGGGGGCAGAGCTGCCCGCTTCTCGTCGTGTCCACCGCGTCTTCTTTTCATCTTTCATTCTCACCCCTCAGACGGGAGAGTTGGCGACGTCACACTGAACAGGATGAGACCTGCAGCCAGGTTCGCTCTGGGGACACTGGGACTCGGGTGAGCTTGAAAGATTGATAAGCAGGATAACAGGGAAGCGCAGGGGCCGGAGGGGCGTGCTCAGGGGGACGGCCCCAGGGAGCTGAGCGACCTTCCCGGACCCAGGGGTGTCCAGGGCGACAGTGAGGAATAAGCTGGTGTCAGCCCACAAAGGAGAGGGGGGCTGGCAGCCTCTGACGGCCTGGGAGAGGCCTACCACCCCCGAATCGACAGCGGCGAGTGTCCAGAGAAGGCAGAGGTGGGGCTCAAGGAGCACAACAGCGCGTTCAGAGGACGGCACCAAACCCTGCGGACAGGCGACTTGGGTACGGAGAAGCCTGAATGGCCCATGATGTCGAGGAGATGCTCCGGAGAGAAATGCTGATTAACAAGGATGTGGGGGAAAAGGACACCTTCACTCACGGCTGGCGGGGCTGTGAATTGATGCATCCGCTCTGGAAAGCAGTATGGAGATTCCTCAGGAAACTTGGAATGGAACCACCATTTGACCCAGTCATCCCATTTTAAGTACCCATAGGACTTAAAATCAGCACACTATAGTGACGCAGCCACATCAATGTTTATAGCAGCTCAATTCACAATAGCTAAACTATGGAACCAACCTAGGTGCCCTTCAACAGATGAATGGATAAAGAAAATGTGGTATCAACAACAATGAAATATTACTCAGACAGGAACAAGAACGACTATGATTTTTGCCACTAGATGTATGGATCTGGAGACTACCATGCTAAGTGAAATACGCCCATTCCACAAAAATAAAGGTCAAATGTTCCCTCTGATATGTGGATGCTGACACACAAAAAGGGTGGGGAGGAGAATAGGAAAGACAGTGGAATGAACTGGACAGAACTTTCCTGTGTTCGTATATGAATACATGACCAGTGAAACTCCACACCATGTACAACCCCAAGATGGAATCCTAATAAGTTATACTCCATGTATGAATATATGTCAAAATATGCTCTACCATCATTTGTATCTAAAAGGAACAAATAAAAAAATAAAAATGCTGATCAAGACAGTAGGACACTTTCTGATACTCAGCAGGACAAAACACAAGAAAGAGGGTAAAGCTGGAAACCTTCCTTCTCGCCAGAGCACAAGTTGGCCACACCATCCAGAAAAGCTTCCTGGCGGACTCTGTTCAATTCAGGTAATCCTGTGCCCTAGGACCTGTTCATCTCCCTCCTCAGTTTACATTCCAGGGAATTTTTCACATGTTCGAAAAGGGATGAATTTGTAGCATCAAGTTCGTTTGGAGTATTAAGAAGGTGGTAGTAACTCAGGTGTCCATCATGAGGGGATCGGATAAACCAAAACTCAGAGGTGCACGTTATAGGAAATCATGAGGCACTTGTGAGCTGAATTTGCAGAGAGCGCCTTGGAGAGATCATGAAACAATGTTAGATATGAAATAATTGAGACTTATCCCAAGGGCAACAGGGAGCCATCAGAGGAGTGCCAGTTACCTAATTGTGTTTTTAGTCTCCCTCTAAACTCCAGTGAGAAAGTCAGCCATCAGCTGGCTCAGGGGCTCGGGACACTCATCCGTAGTCCTGCGTATTATGCATATGTATAGAGTGTTAAGTAAACAGGCTTTGGACATCCTAGCTTCCAAATCATGGACCCCATTTTTCCCCCTCTTGTAAAGCAGCTTTGAGGCAAACATTGACAGTTTTACCAGCAGCAACACCTGAGGGCATGTTCGGGACCACACTTCCTCTTCGACTTCAAGCAAAGTCACTTAAGCCCCAACCACGAGTCCCCTTGGTTTCTTAATCAGTAACAGCACGAGTACTTCCTGCACCCAGTCGCTGATGGGATCCAGTAAGAATGAGTTCCAAGGCTGCGCCATGACCTTATGAGATCAATGCTGCTTGTACTTTATACGAAGATAAAAGCAAAATGGAGACAGAGCGGTTTCATAACGTGCCCGGGATGGTCAGTGGTCAGTGGTCAGTAGGGGCGTGAGCCGAGGCGGAAGCAGGCGGTTCTGCCCGCAGTGTGTTGGGCTGTCTCTCTATGAACCACCTCACCGGGCTGCCCCATATCGCTCCCTGCCCTGGGTAGCCTTGGACGAGATGCGTCTAGCGCACTGGAACCCCCTGAAGCCTCAGATGAATGGCTTCTGGGCTCTCCTGGAATCGTACACAGGTTTTATTTGACCTGAATATATTTTTTAAGATTTTGTATGAATAGCTTCTCTTTTGAAAAAATTCTGCACATTTTACAGAAAAGTTCCGAATGTTGGCTTCTTAGGAGAAGCTAGAAAATTTAGCAAGAACTGTCTCTCATTTCCTTCTGGATAAAGGAGTGGCAGTTGGGTAGCAGCGACCCATTTGAACAGGGCACACACTCCCATTTTCCAGTCTCCACCAGTCCTTGATACACCACGCTCACTTCTCTCATTCCCGTTCATTGCCTGGCCCTGACGGATCTGAATGTCACGACCCTGCTCTTGGCAATGAGTGATCCAATCACTGGGACCAGCCAAGGTTCAAATCCAGAGCTTGGTCTATCTCAAAATGTGAATCAAAATTAAAATCTTTCTGGAGATTTATCTTCCTGGTCTCCAATCTCATCAGCCATTTCCCCTTTGCCCTTAATTTCCTCTTTTATGATACTGCCAAGTGACACAGCAGCAAATATCATCCACCCAGGAGAAGCAGGGTTGTTCCTTCGGCAGCTGAACACAAGGCCGGGCTCTTCCAATAACTCTATTCGTTTAAATCTAATTACCAAATGATTTTTAATCATTGTAAAATAAATTCACTCTTCATGTTTGGAAATGTTAAAGCCCTAATTTAACAGCAGCAACCAAAAAAAAAAGGCTTCTAATGGATTTGCACTAAGAAATAGAACATGGCCTCTGTTGTCAGATGTTCAATAATTTAACTGCAAATGAAGTGTGCAAAATATGACATTTGTGTCAGAAACCACCAGGTTTGTCACATAATGGAGTTTTGAAGAGTCACGTTTCTCGACTTGGAGCCACGTTGTGTTGGAATCGAGCAGTGGCCACACTGAAGCTCGCAGGCTCCGTTTGCTGATGGAAAAATGGAGTCTCACTTCACCCCATGACGAGGACTGAGGAAGGGAGCCATTGCTCTGGGTCCCTTCCACCTTTGGGAGCAGAGGCTGGAGTCCATCCACCCAGCGTGATGGCTCACCTCGCTCCCATTCTCCACGGCGTGAGATGTGGCCTGGGTCACCTTGACAAGTCTGGAGGCCTTGGTGGTTCCTTTACTGTCACTGACCGGGATGGCAAGAACGATGACCTCCCATCAAAGAGGTTCACCTTGCATGACCAGGGCCTGAGCAGAGGTGAGGGGTGAAGGTCGGAGATGAGTGAGCAGCTGACCGGAGACCTTAGAGGGATGGACGTGGATTATCTGGATGGACCAGAGTGATGATAAGAATCCTGAAATGGGAGGAGGGAGAGGGATGCGTCCTGGTGGAGGAGATGCCACAGTGGAGGAGATGCCACGGGAGAGGAGATGACATGGTGGAGGAGATGCCACGGTGGAGGAGATGCCAAGGGGGAGGAGATGCCATGGTGGAGGAGTTGTCATGGTGGAGGAGACGTCATGGTGGAGGAGACGCCATGGTGGAGGAGACGCCATGGTGGAGGAGACGTCATGGTGGAGGAGACGTCATGGTGGAGGAGATGTCATGGTGGAGGAGATGCCATGGTGGAGGAGATGTCACGGTGGTGGAGATGCCATGGTGGATGAGATGCATCCTGGTGAGGAGATGCCACGGTAGAGGTGATGTCATGGTGATGGAGATGTCATGGTGAGGAGATGCATCCTGGAGGAGGAGATGAAGCCTGGGAGAAGACTGGGGTGAAGCAGTGTGAGCCCTTGACCTTCCATGGTTGGAGGGAGCATCAAGGGAGGGAGGGGTGTGAGCAGAGGACCTCTTGGGGCCTCCAGAAATGGAAAAGACCAACGGGGCTTCTCCCCCAGAACTTCAGTGGGAACACAGCCTGGTCAAGAACTGGGTTTCAGCCTCCTAAGGTTTCTGATCTGTGTACTGTGCAGATAGTGAACCTGAGTGTCTGAAACCACTTTGCTGAGAGATGATCCACTGCAGCAGCATCTGAAAGCCCGTATGCTGTCACTAAAACTGTCTCACGAGGAATAACAGGAACTGGCACAGTGGCTTCTCTTATCCAAAATTAGCGGATCAGTAGACCAATGAAGGATGCAGCCCCCTTCCCTTGATTTTGCAATGCATGTGTGTTCGCTTAAATTTTAATGTCTTTTAAATAAGGAAGTAGCTTCTAACATAATTGAAGAACCCCCTTCCACCCCAATCCCTGTTGCCAAAATTGAAAGCAGTTCTTAAGTAGATTGTACATTTTATAATCATGAGCACTTTTTAAATTTTTTTTGGTACCAGGGTTTGAACCCAGGGTTGCTTTACCACTGAGCCACATCTCCAGCCTTTTTATATTTTATTTTGAGTCATGGTCTCACTTAGTTGCTTAGGTCCTTGCTCAGTTGCTGAGGCTGGCTTTGAACTTGTGATCCTCCTGCCTCAGCCTCCCAAGCTGCAGGAATTACCGGCATGCATCACTGTGCCTGGCTGTAAGCACCTTAATATCACGCGAGAAGTTGTTTCAAGAAGTGAGAGGGTGGAATCCAATCAGTAAGCATGGATTGAGTGTCTTGTCAGTGCTAAATATGCTTCCCATATTGCAGTTTTTCCAGAGAAATGGAACAATGACCCATGATAAATTATGCAAAAAGTCAGGCCGATGCTTCTTTAGGACTCCTATCTAGCACGGTGGCATGCCTTTGAATGGACATATAAGTGTTGCACTTTCTTCATCTAATTTTTCTGCAAAATGGATCATATCACATCTTTATTCAAGGACTGGGGAAACCAAGGCTTAGAGAGAATAATTCATTTTCCTGGAGTCATGGAGATACCAACAATTTAGGTGGGGCCTCTTGGCCTCTGCTGTTTTGTCAGTTTGGGCTGGATAATTCTTTGTGGCAGACGTCTGTCCTCTGTGTTGTGGTTTGTCGAGCAGCATCTTGATCTGGAGCTGTCCGAGGCCAGCAGCACACACTGTTCTACTTGTGTCCATCCAAACACTGCCGAGTGTCCCCTGGGAGGGGGGGAGCCAAAGGACCCCCAGTGGAGACCCAGTGGCTTAGATGGACAGACATCCTATCAAATTATTCTTAAAATACCATCACAAAATCTCTGATGCTCTTCTTTTGGAGCTGGAACCTAATCCGAGAATCTTAAGTAAGAGGAGGACTTACTGACTTCTTTCTAACAAATGGAATATGGCGGACATCAGAGGGCCATCAGAGAGTAGGTCATAGAAGGCATGTCGGCCTCCTTTTTGTTCTCTCTCTTGAAGTGCTTGCTCGAGGGGGCAGATAACTGCCATCCCATGAGAACACACAGAATCCCTAAGGTTAGTTCTGCATGGTGAGGAACCGAGGCCTCCTGCCTACAGCCAGTGAGAAGCCGAGTGGCCTCACTGCTACGGAGAGAAAGAGCCTCCAGCCCCGGTTAAACCTCTAACAACTGGTGTCCTCAGCTGACAATTAACTCTGATTTCCTAAGAGACCCTGAGCCAGAACTACCCAGCTAATCTGCTCCCGGACTCCTGGATCCTGGGCACTGAGAGGGTAGCTGGTGTTCCAATCTTCCAAGCTTTAGGGTGTTTGTTACGCAGCCATAGGTGGCTGATACAAAGTAAGCAACATGCTGAGGGCAGAAGTGAATGGTTTAGAATGGCTGGGGCTTGAGGTGCCTGGCAGAGCGAAGAAGGAAAACCGGGAAAGCAGTGAAGGGTCAGCCTGCCACGGACCTTGAAATACAAGCTTACGGGTTTGAATTTCATTCTGAAGAGGACCAGGAGTCACGGTGGGGCCTCAGGGTGCGTGAGACTCTCATCCCCACTGAACGCAGATGGATCACATCCTTATGCTGCCTGCCTTTCCCTCTGGCTTTCCTTGCTGTGTGCATAAGGACAGACACCATGGAAGGCAGAGAGGGCTTCATTTCCTTTCTGCTGCCTAACTGGTCAGTCTGATCTTTGGTCACTTGGTCCAGGTAATGTCTGCAGCCCAAGATGCATGCATGTGTACACACAGAGAGAGACACACATGCACGCTCCCTAACACTCCTGAGACCCACTGCCGAGTTCTCTACCTACTGGGTTCTCTCGTGATTTTCCACTCTGGCTGCACCCTGGCTACTTCTCCCCGTCCCTGCCTTGGGACTCCCTGGGCTAATGGACCCCTCGTGGAAGCCTTCTCTACCCTTCATGCTCCCCTGAATGCAATGACCCCCAGCACTCCTGAGTCCCAGCACCGTGACCCCCAGCAGCCCCAGAGATTCCAGGTGTCCAGCAAACATTCGCTGGAAGATGAATGCAATGCCCGCTGTTGAGCCGTTGCTGAGGGCAACAAGAAATCCAGAATGCTCCGTAGTTGGGCAGCTGGGGGATTCGTCTTGGAGGGTTTCTGAACAAAAATAAGCCTGGCACGAAGATGCCTTCTCTTTCCCCCTGGACGTGCTCACCTGCTCTTGCAGCTGGACATAAGCATGGATCTGTAGCAGATCCTGTTCTCGTCCCCCAATCACCAGCCGGTTCCCCATGGAGCAGAGAGAGGCCCTGCCCCCTGGAAGCATGGCCTCATCTCACAACCCCTGGGCAGAAACCCTGAGTTTCCACCTGCGGCCCCAGTCTTTCCTTCTGGGATGGGAATAAAAATGTCAGGAGGCCTCCCTTCCTGGTCACTTCAAACACGTTTGTTCCCGGCGGTGGTTTGGAGCCCCTTCACTGTGGTGGCACGCGCTTTTGTGACCTGGGTTGGTCTGAAGGATACCAGCTGGGGTCCCCTGAAGGACCTGGGTGCTCTGGATATACGGGGGCAAAATGGGGAGCCAGGCATTAAAGAAGCACACGGGACTGAGTTCAGCAGGCCGTCGGCGCTGGACGCATCCAGATCCAGCCTTTTTTAAAGCCTTATTTACTTTCTGCTGGGGCCCTTGAGCCAACACTGTCTTTTCATTCTTAAACATCATAGCGTTTCAGATGGTTGTGTGAGTCCCACAGATATCTCCGATCGTGCAGGAGGAGAAGGGGTCCTCAGAGATGTCCTCGGGGAGTGGACATGTGGGCCATGGGCTTCCAAGCTGCTCACAAGGGGCCGTGCCATGGAAAGTGCCCCCTGCCTTCCTCCTGGAACCTGCCTTGTCTGCATGGGCCACAAAGGCCATGGGCATCTGAAAGCAGATTGGGCGCCTGTGGAAGCAGAGCCTCATAAACATGGGCATGGCCACCGCTGGTCCCTCATGACCCCTGAACTGTCCTGAGTGTCCGGCCGGGGCTCTCCGCCTCCTGCTGGCTCCAGCTCCCACTGCCTGGGTCCCGCCGGAGAGTTCTGGAGGGGGGTCCCGCCTTCCCAGAACCACCCCTCGCTCCCTGCCGCCCGCCAGCCGGAGTGCGCGGCCACGTCTGGCCGAGCGCCCTCTTCCCAGTCAGGGAAGATAGTGGCCGCAGTCATTGGACTTTTCCAGACTTACTGCTGGCTCTCTCCTCAGGTCCCGGCTGCCCCGAGGGGAGCCCGAGGATGCTATTTTAAGACCCTTCAGTACCAAATCACCCTGTGAGCTCCTCCCGTCCTTCCTTCCAATAACCCCTTCGTCCAAGTGTGGACAGCGTCTCAGGAGGGGTCTGACGTGGCTTCCCTGGGATTCTTCTAGAACCTCTGCTCTTCCGGGCACCAGGGCCTTCCCAATCGCAGTGCTGGATGGTATGTGGATCTTCCTCAGTCTCCGCCCTCGCCATCCCCAACTGAGGGAGGGATGGCAGGGGCCCCTGGCTTCACGTGGACGGAGCCCCAGAGTGAGACAGCCAGGCTGAGAAACAGGAAGCGGGCAGTCAACCTGGCCTGGGCAAAAAGCAGGAGAACATGAGTGAGAGGAAAGGAAAGGCAAAGGAAATCGTTGTCCCCATAACGGTAATCAATCAATCAAAACCAAAACAATAAAATAAAAAGAGCATCTGTTTCTGAAACTGGCATTAAGGTAGGTATCTAGTGACATCACACAAACTAACAGACACGTGGCGAATGAAGATGAGCACAGTCCTCATAATCTGCCCTTCTAATGATAAATAATATGAATTGATTAGTTATGGGCAGGTCCAGTGTTAGCCCACTTACAAGGTTCTGTTCACTTACTATGACAATCTTGCAGTGTAGGATCTACCTCTGCCCTGTATTTACAGAAGAGGAAACCAAAGCTCAGAGAGGGTAAGCCACTTGCCCACCACCACACAGCTCATGAGTGGTAGAACTGGATGCAAACCAAGTCCTGACCCCGGAACCGGAGCTCACAAGCTCCCCAGTGGTTCAGCTCTCCCTGGGAATCTGCCTCCTGCATCCTGTCTCCCAAGCCAGCCAAAGCTCAGCATATGCTCTGAAGAAACAACTCCCACAGACAGCTGTCGAGATGGTGTTGATATTATAAATGGTATTGTGAAAAAATAAGGATATGGCTTATAAATCAGGCAAAGGGAAGTTATGATTCTTCTGGACACTCCAATCTATCTCCCTGTAATTGCCTGTATCTGAAATGCCTGCATGAGGTTCTCCGAGTGTCCCCGCGTCGCCTGCGCAGGTGAGATTGCAATTTTGGCGACCCTTGTTACACGAACCAGAGCAATCTGTTCTGCTCTGACACTCTGACACCGCTGGCTCGCAGGAGGGACGGAAACGGGGACCGAAAGGCCTCCGTCCCCCTTCCTGTTCCAGACGGAAGTGTGAAGGGTGACCTGGGAAGCATCCTGGGTGCAGACGACAGTCCTGACCACATGGAGGGGCGGCCGGCACTCTGGGGGATGCTGGAGGAGAAAAGCCACAGCTTCATTCCTTTCCGCCGTCTCTAACCTTTAGTTCTAGAAGCCCTAATTAAAAATCAATCCTGTGTTTTGTAGTAAATCTGACAGTAATTCTATCTCTAGTGGCAGTGGCGAGATAGATAGTACTTCAGGTAAGCCCAGCAGGAAAATGACATTTTCATTAGCAATTTGCCGGGTGTGAAATTTCCACCATGATGAAGCATTCCTGAACGATTCGGGAAACCGTCCCCCTGGGGCGACCCGTTCTGCTAATTAACGGGGGACACTAGTGGGATTAGATGTCTGCTACCCGAATTATTGTAGTGTTCGCGGCGGTTAATTTGTATGCACCTTGCACAGAGAAAATAAGTCGGGACTCAAAACAATAAACAAGCTAACATAACAAGATGATTGCAGCCTATTGCAGTCCAGAAAAATCTAATCTGGTCTCCTAACAGCCCCGCAATCTTTATTGTGACGGTAAGGGTCCCAATTCATCAGCCCGCTTCGGCAAGCTCCCTGCCAGCCATCAGTCACTTTCAGGGTGGACTCGGAACAGGTATTGACCGCAGAGGCCTGCCATCCATCCTGGACTCTGGGTCCCTCCGTCACGAGTCTTGGGCAGTCTTGGCAGCAGACTGGGAAAGGAGAACTTGGCATGTTCCTATTGGACTCCCAGAGAGACTCTGTGGGGACGAAAAAAAGGGGCCAAATTCCCAGTGCCAAGGGAATGGAACCCTGGCATGCATCTGTCCCCGCCAAGCTCCCACAGATGTCCCCAGTGAGCTCTGCAATCAGGCCGCCGTCCTGAAGCAACAGGACCGGAAGGGATACGGAGGAAGGGGGCTGGTGATTACTGAGGGTGGCTCTGTGCCTGGGGCTTCAGAGCCATTTTCTCAGTTAAACCTTACCTCAAGTCCATGATTGGACCCCTTCCCGGTGACAAGACTGAGGTTGGCAGAGGTAAAGGGAGTCACCTAAGTTAGCAAATGACTTTGGATGCAGACTATTGGAAATCACTGCTTCCAATTTTTAATGTAGGTAAAATTCACCTAACACAAATTCACCTTTTAAATGTGCAGTTCAGTGGCATTTACCCCAGTCACAGTGTTGTACCACCATCCCTATGGAGCTCCAAGACATTTCATCACCCCGTAAGGAGACCCTGAGCCCGTTAAGTTGTCACGCCCTCTTCCCCCTTCAGGTCCGCCAGTTTGCTTTGTGTCTCTATGGATCTTTTTGTTAAAACAGTGGAACCCTGTATTGGTCTCTTTTTTGTTACTATAACAAAATATTCAATGATGGGTACTGGACAAAGAAAAGAGGTTTATTTATCTAATAGTTTAAGAGGCTGAAAGTTCACGATCAGGTGGTCCCATCTCCTTGGCCTCTGATGAAGGCTCCCGCAGCTGCAGCACACATGGTGGAGGGCATCGTGGGAGCACGTGTGGGAGGCAGACGCCCCACGGAGAGAGGGGAGGTCAGGGAGGATTCAGAGGCCAGCCCTGCTCTTTAATCACAACTCGCTCTCCTGAGAACTAACTCTTCGAGGTCAGCATTACTCCCCTCCCAGGGCGATGTCTCTGACAACCCTGTCCTCTCCTACTTGCCCCCAACTTTTAAGGTCCCATCCCCATCCTGCCACCTGGGGACCAAGTGAACCTTTGGGGAACACACGTCGGAAGCGGAGCCAACCCTCCAAAACCAGAGGAAGCAGGGCTGCTGGTTGCAGGTGGGAGCGGCTTCCATCTTCCTGATCCAGCGGGGTCTGGACACACTGCTCGGGAGTCTCTGCGCCTCGAGGACCGCAGTGGGGACCCCAGGGGAGACCCGCGGGGCTCTGTCAGGGGCTGTGATCTTTTCTTCTGTTTCAGGGGAAGAGATGAGACTGAGGACCGGGGGATGCTAGGGAGCAGGTCTCAAGCAGAATACAGTGGGGTGTCTGGTCCCTGACCACTGCCCCTGTGCATGGCCTCCGGGGATGGAGGGATGCTCGGGCGTGGACCCCGTCAGAGCTCCCCGGTCGGGAACCCTGCTGGGCTGCTGGGCTTGCTACGCTCAGCTCCACAGACAGGCGGGCAGGGACGTGCGACTCGGATCACGCCAGCTGAAGACAGAGCTGGATTTCACGCTGGGCCCCCGGCAGCCCACGGAGAACAATGGGAGCCTCAGAACACAGCGCTGGCTTTTTCTGGAACGCTCACCCCATATTCCACCGAGGGGCTGGGCTGGGGCTCCGGAGCTGGGGCTGCTGAGAGTCTGTGTTATTCCGTCTACGCTTTTGAATGGCCAGGAGGAGGCGTCACGCAACGGGCGGGTCACCGGACGCAGGCGCTTCCTCAGCCATCTCTCGGGGGGCTTCCACGGAGTCCGCTGAGCACAAGACAGGCCTTCAGTTCTGTCCCTTAACTGCAGCCCAGGCCAGGGTAGCCCTGGAATCTGAATCTGGATCGGCATCAGGCAGTCACTTAGGGACGGACAGTGTGGTTCTGGCGGTCCACACAGATGCTGGGGCGCTTGGCCAGGGGAGACGCGGGCTGGTATGCGGGGAGAACAAGATGACCAGCACTCAGAAGGATGAGGAGAGACGGTGGAGTCCCCCGCCCAGCCACGGCTAAGATGGTGACGTGTACCTGGATGCCTGACTTCGCAGTGCCACCCCCGGGCGATGCGGCCAACGCCACGTTCCCGCTCTTGGACTCAGGAGATGCCTGTTGCATGAGCGGGCATTCGCCGGGCAGCAGACGCCCACGGGGCCACATGACTCCAGTGCGTTCTAGTTCACCTGCTAAGGGAGGTGACGGGCCTTCAGGGATGCAGGCTGCAGGCACAAGCAGCTGCCAGGAGGCTGGTTCACCTTCTCCCTCTCTCCTGCCCACTTTCCCCTGGCCTGATTCTGTTCTCAGGTGGGCTCCACAAAATGTGTCCAGGGACTCTGGCTTACCACATGCACTGGACAAAGTGACCAGAGTGACTGATGATTTGAGTCCCACATTCACCCGTGAGTAGAGGTGCAATGGCCTTCGGGGTGGACCCTGCTGACCAGTCAGTCCACCTGCAGAACTCACTGTGCGGATGACTCAGACCCCAGGGAGGACCAAAGGAAAGCAAGCCGACAGGCCCCCAAGGAGCAGGAAGCCGCCGTTCCCAGAAGACAGCTGCGGGGCTGGCGGTAAGACCCCACCCATCATACCCCAGCCCCCTTCAAGGGAACCCTGTTGTATGTGGGTTGGAGCAGGTTTCTGGTTTTTTCTCTTTTTTTCCCACTAAAGAGTCCTTGCCTAAATATCCAGAGAGATTTGTCCAAAGTGCGGTGGGGAAAATAACGATGAGTGAGACAGATTTCTGCTGTCAAGCCTCTTTCCATTTCGTAAGGAAGATAAACCCGATGTGTACAGATCGCACCTCATGAGTCAGCTCGCTCCAAAGGTGCGGAGAGGCCCCGGGTTTCAGAGGTGTTCATGCTGCCTGAGCCAGTCTGGAAGTTTCTGGTGGTCTTTATCTGGCTTGGGGATTAGAGAATGATCTGGGCTTCTCAAGCAGACATCTTAACCCGGAGTCTTTCAAATACAGTCTCAAGTAGACAGGGAGAGATGCAGAGAAGGAACGGTCCCCCAGACATCTGGCGGAGGGGACTCACGGAAGCCCTGAGTGTCTCCTGAACGGAGGAGGAGGAGGCAGAGACTGAGAGTGGGAGGACAGGAAGAGAGGAAGGAAGGCAGGAGTGGGGGAAGGATGGAAGAAACGGGAAAGAAGAAGGGAAGAAAAATAGACCCCTGCTCGACCGGGACCCACAGAAGGAATCAAGTTTGTAAAGCTGAACCCCAAGCTGGGAGTTTGTGTAAACAGCTCTGAACGTGAGCTTGCTGAGGCTAGAGAGGTGATGTGAAGCTCACGAGTGTTCAGAGCAAGGATGCCTCCAGTTCTGAGCCTCCAGTTCTGAGCCTCCAGTTCAGAGCCTCCAGTTCTGAGCCTCCAGTTCAGAGCCTCCAGTTCTGAGCCTCCAGTTCTGAGCCTCCAGTTCAGAGCCTCCAGTTCTGAGCCTCCAGTTCCGAGCCTCCAGTTCCAAGCCTCCAGTTCAGAGGCTCCAGTTGGGAGTGTGCAGGAGTCCAGTGTGCCGTCCAGCACGCCATCCAGCACAGAAGCACTGGACTGGAGAGACCGCGGGGGCTGGTGAGAGTGGACACCAAAGAGCAAATGCTGAAGGTTCTCCACGGGGAGAATGAGAGGTGGCCTTGGTGACAAGTGCGGGGTTGGGGACGCATCAGCCACGGCCTCATGTCCTGCAGCTCAGGAAGGAAGACAGACACTGGCCAACAGTTGTGTGTCACAGAAGGTGATGGGGGACCCGAGGGACACAGAGCAGCTGTTCAATTTGGCATGGGGTTCAGAGGACACCTTGAAACTGGAACCTCCAGGGGAAGAGGGTGGGCGGAAGTGACAGGGCAAGATGGGCACCAGGAAAACGTCACTGGATTGGGAGACACGGGACGGCAAAGCAGAGCAGAGTGAGGACGAGGCGGGAGAAGCCCTGGTGCTGGTGGAGGCCGTGTGGCCCTGCTGGGGGTCAGACAGGAGCGAGAGGCTGGTCCCTTCGCTCCAGGCGGGCCCGGCAGACAGACCCCGAGGTCTCACGCCACATCCGACGTGCATGCTTCAAAACAAGGATCCTGCTCTCATTGTTCCTAGGGGTGCGAAACAGAAAAGTGCACAAAGAGAACGAGAGAAACGCTTCTCAGGCTTCGAAGTCGTGGAGAGGAGGAGTGAGACATAAGCCACCGTGGGGACGAGGAGCCAGAGACTGGAGTCCGGGGACACCAGCCATTTGAACATCTTAACCGACTTTATAAATGCATTTAGGACCCGGGCACTGAGCCCCGTGTTGGAGAGAGGGTGAAGGGCCTCGCCCGCTTTGTTCAGGGTCCCGCACCCTGTGCCGGGGACCCCGCCTGGTGCCCTTGCTGCAAGACCAGAGCCAGGGGAGTCGGCTGAGCCCCCCTCTGACTCTGGGGAGTCCAGAAATCCTCCTAGTAGCCTCTCTGTGCCCTGCAGAGTCTCGCCAGGGAAGGAGAGACGAGTTGCAGGGTCGGATCCTGCTCTGGATGATTTTTACTCTGAGCCCTGGTGCTTGTTTTCGGGACAGTGTCTAGAGAAGCACTTGGCAGTGGGTGGAGGCTGACTTTCTCTCCTCGTTTAAATGCAAGCCTCAAAACTCTGCAGACGAGTGGACAGTCTAAGCTGTTGTGGCCACAAACTGCTTTGCCATCACTAGCCACTTCACCAGGTAGCATTGATTCAAAATGGCACAGGCAGGTGAGGCTTAATGGAAAGCTCCCCCGTTTGCCTAAGAGCCCCAGGTGAACGTCCAATGGGCTGGAGAAAAAAAATTCAGAACTCCAGGCAACAGAGATATTTTAATAGCAGCACAGCCAGAACATTAGCATCTGGACAGTAGACCCATCTTCTCTCCCAGTTAACTGAGCTTCTAAAACGTGGGCATCTTTGTTACGAAGCAGCTTCGGGCCTATTGCTCTACGGAGGCATAGTGAGTGCGTTTGCAGGAGAATGCCACCTTTTTACAGACCAAGGGCCCCGTATTTATGATCTAGAACACGGAGGTGTGTGTCCGCCTGGTATTGTCCTGGGAAGTGATGAGCAAATGCAAAGGAATTGTCTTGCTGCTTGACCCATGTGCTTAGCCAGGACTCTTGAGACGGTAAGGGACAGGGATGCGACTTGAAAGAGCTTAAGGACAGAATGGAATTACAGAACACTGAAAAATCTCGTGAAAGGGCAGGACCGGGCAGGAGCCAGCGAGGCTTGGGAAACATGGAACCCTGAATGGGGGTCCCCGTCCACCTCCTGTGGCAATTTCCTGTCTGTTTCCTTCCTCTACCTTCACTACAAGTGGATTTTTGCTACACAGAGAAAATGTGCCACCCCCACCCCTGCAGGAGCTCCTGAGTGTCCTGCTTATGGGGTTGGACCTCAGAGGGACATCCTTAACGCCAAGTCCAAAAATCCTACCAAAGGACACGTGGCTTAGCTTGGTCAGGTGCCCATCCTTGGGCCAGTCAGAGACTTCCAGGGCAGACCAGGGCACCCTGAAGCAAGCTGGGTCAGGTGCCAACCTACGGACCAGTCAGCAGTGGCAGAGATGTCGGGTCATCTGAGAAAGTGACCCTTCAAAAGAAAACCAACAATAAATGCTGGTGAGGATGTGGGGAAAAGGTCACTCATACATTGCTGGTGGGAATGCAAATGGCGCAACCATTACAGAAAGCAGTGTGACGATTCCTCAGAAAACTTGGAGTAGAACCGCCATTTGACCCAGCTATCCCACTCCTTGGTTTATACCCAAAGGACTTAAAATCAACACGCTACAGTGACGCAGCCACATCAATGTTTACAGCAGCTCACCTCACAATAGCTGAATTATGGAACCAACCTACAAGCCTTTCCATGGATGATGGATAAAGAAACTGTGGAATGAAATATGAAGGAATATTACTCAGCTTTAAAGAAGAATGAAATTATGACCTTTGCTGGTAAATGGATGGAGTTAGAGAATATCATGCTAAGTGAGATAAGTCAATCCTTAAAAAAACCAAAGGCCGAATGTTTTCTCTGATATGTGGATGGTAATTCACAATAAGGGCCGGGGGGATAGGGAAGAACAGTTACTTTATATTAGGTAGAGGGGAGTGAAGGGAGGGGAAGGGGTGTGGGGGAAACACATTAGAGAAACACATTATCACCTCACGTACGTGTATGACTGCATGACCCATGTGATCCTGCAATATATACAATCAGAAAACTGAGAGATCACACTCTATTTATGTATGATCTATCAAAATGCATAGATGCATTCTACTGTCAAGTATGACTAATTAGAACAAATAAATTTAAAAAACTTAAAAGAAAACCAAACCGAGGCGTGGGTGGAATAGCCACTTCAGAGAAAGATCCAGGCTGGACAGACAAAAAAAAAAAAACCGGGTGAACACCACACACTCTCTTATCTCAAGTTTCCCGCATTTCCTACTAATTCATTCAAACACCAAACACTAGTTAAAGAATATCTGTCTTGTTCTGGGTTTGGGGTGGGGCACAGTTGCTCCTTCCTGCGGCTGAGACGCACCTAAGACAGCGACATTCGCTTGCCCTGTTCCATGAATGACTGCTTCTGCTGGGAGTCATGCTCTCCTTGGAACGTCGAACAACGGACAGACACCAGTCAGACCGACCTGTCCAACCTCCCAGTGGCCACAGAAACCCATGTGCCCCCAGGCACAGGGCAGGATGCCCTGCCAGACCCTGACCAACCACTTGATTTTCCTCTGGGAATAAAGCATTTGGCTGGCCACGTATGTTCTCCCTGGACGGCCGAGGAAGACGGAGTGTGAAGACACCTACCTGCGTCCTGTACAGACTCACTGGTCCCCTCTCTTTGTGCTTGAGCTTTCCTAGCTGAACAGTGAAGAGCTCAAAGAGGAGATAAAGCCTTAGGGTCAGGCTGCGGTTTAGATATGCAGCGTCTCCCAAAATCTCACGCGTGAGACCGCGCAATCGTGTTCGGAGGTGAAACCTCGTCAGTGAATTGAATCCGTGGATAGGATTAACTAGGTAGTCACCATAGGCAGGTGGGTTGTGGCTGGAGGGAGAAGGTCACTGGCACGTCCTTTGGGGTTGATATTTTGGCGTTGGTGAGCAGAGCTCTCTTGGCTTCCTGGGGGTGATGTCCTGAGCTGCTTTCCTCCTCCATGACATTCTGCCTCATCTCAGGCCCAGAGTTCTGGAGTTGGCCAACTATGGAACGGACCTCTGAAGCTGTGAGTCAAAATAAAACTCTCCCTCTTTAATTTGTCCTTGTCAGGTATCACAGTTTGGAAAGGCAACTCCAGCGCCTAAATTCTCAAAACTGAGGTCACATCGAGGACTCTGTTCCTGACCTTCCTGGTTGTGTTAGGTGTCCAAATTCTTTGCTGACAGTTTGGTGTTATAACTGTCTTTTATTCAATGTCCCTGCCACTCTGCAACTTCTAGAAAGCAAATGCCAGTGCTTATTCATTATATGCCTATTGTGAAGAACAGAACGCGAGATTTACCAGACACTCAGTGAATGTTCTGAGACACGGGGATGAGCTGATGAGAGACACCTGCCTTGGCCAGCCTCACCTGTCCATGGAGAAGTCCTATCCCACTCCCAGAATGTTGGTGGTCACGTGACCTTTGCATTGTGACTCCAAGGAACAGAAAGCTCAGGCTTTCAGATCCCGCAAAAGCCACCAGAACCCACCCCTCCACAGACATTCTCCAGAGCTGGATCATAAACGAAGCGCAGCAGAGGCTCAAGGCCCCACTCGCCCTGGTGTCAGTGAGCGTGGCCCAAGCTGCTGGCTTTCAATTTTGAACTTTAATCTTATAAGCACCAGTTACTGAGCCCTTCCTGAGTGTCAGGCGCCATCTAAAAGCAGTGAAAATGTTACCGAAAACAGTGGTTCTTGATCAGAGCCGATTTTGTCCACCAGGGGATATTTGGCAATGTTTGGACACGATTTTGATTGTCTCTCTGGAGGACTTTGCTGCCGGTGGATGGTGGATGGTGGATGGTGACCAGGGAGTCTGTTGAATATTCTATAATACACAGGACAGCTGACGCAAAACAAAGAATGAGCTGGCTTCAATTTCACATGTGCTGAGGTTGAAAAATCCTGATCTAAGGTAATCCCTCTATAGCTGTATCATCACCACCACCACCACCATGACCACCACCACCACCATCACCACCATCACCACCACCATCACCATCACAATTACCACCACCACCATCACCACCACCATCACAATTACCACCACCACCATCACCACCACCATCACCACCACCACCACCACCACCACCACCACCACCATCACCACCACCACCACCATCACCACCACCATCACCATCACCACCATCACCACCACCACCACCACCACCACCATCACCACCATCACCACCACCATCACCACCACCACCACCACCACCACCACCACCATCACTACCACCACCACCACCATCACCACCACCATCACCATCACCACCATCACCACCACCACCACCACCACCACCATCACCACCATCACCACCACCACCACCACCACCACCACCACCACCACCATCACCACCACCATCACCATCACCACCATCACCACCACCACCACCACCATCACCACCATCACCACCACCACCACCACCACCATCACCATCACCACCATCACCATCACCACCATCACCACCACCACCACCACCACCACCATCACCACCATCACCACCACCACCACCACCACCATCACCATCACCACCATCACCATCACCACCACCACCACCACCACCACCACCACCATCACCACCACCACCATCACCACCACCATCACCATCACCATCACCACCACCACCGCCATCACCACCACCATCACCATCACCATCGCCATCACCATCACCATCACCACCACCACCATCACCACCATCACCATCACCACCACCACCACCACCACCATCACCACCACCACCACCACCGCCACCACCACCACCATCACCATCACCACCGCCATCACCACCACCATCACCATCACCACCGCCATCACCACCACCATCACCATCACCACCGCCATCACCACCACCATCACCATCACCACCGCCATCACCACCACCACCACCACCATCACCGCCATCACCATCACCACCACCACCATCACCGCCATCACCATCACCACCACCACCACCACCACCATCACCACCACCACCACCGCCACCACCACCACCATCACCATCACCACCGCCATCACCATCACCACCACCACCACCACCGCCATCACCATCACCACCACCACCATCACCGCCATCACCATCACCATCACCACCACCACCGCCATCACCACCACCATCACCATCACCACCGCCACCACCATCACCATCACCACCACCACCACCACCACCACCACCATCACCACCACCACCACCACCATCACCACCACCACCACCATCACCACCACCACCACCATCACCACCACCATCACCATCACCACCACCATCACCACCACCACCACCACCACCACCATCACCACCACCACCACCATCACCACCACCACCACCACCACCACCACCACCACCATCACCATCACCACCACCACCATCACCACCATCACCACCACCACCACCATCACCACCACCATCACCATCACCACCACCACCACCACCACCATCACCACCACCACCACCATCACCACCATCATCACCATCACCACCACCACCATCATCACCACCATCACCACCACCATCACCACCACCATCACCACCACCACCACCATCACCACCATCATCACCATCACCATCACCATCAACATCACCACCACCACCATCACCACCATCATCACCATCACCACCACCACCACCACTATCACCATCATCATCACCATCATCACCACCATCACCATCACCACCACCACTACCATCACCATCACCACACCATCACCACCACCACCACCACCATCACTACCATCATCATCACCATCACCACCACCATCACCACCACCACCACCACCATCATCATCACCATCACCACCATCATAATTGTCTTGATTTCACAGGAGAAGAAACAGGAACATGCGACTTGCCCAGGAGCCAGGCTAAGACCCTCAGTGTCCTGGGCGCACAGCCTGCCTTTTCACCCCCTATTCAATGACACTTGGTGGGTCGTGTCCACAGGCCGAACAGACAGAGGATGCGAGGATGACAACCCTGGCCCTATTCGCAATGCTGGGACTTGGAAATCTCCACCCTGCTTCGGCATCAGGCTCACCTAGCTTCACGTGAGAAACTAGAGATGCTGTTCGGCCAGAGCTGGGCCGTCTTTAAATTGAATCCCGCTCTCCCCGCTGAAACAGAATAACTTCAAAAGTAATCTCGTCTCTTTATTACCGGTGCTGCATCCAGTCGTTGAAATCTCTTTTGAGTTGGTGGTTAAAGGGCCAGCCACACGTTCGTTCCGTTCTCGTTGCTGGCTAAAATGCTCAGCGACGACACAAACATCACTCAGAATTGAATCATCAGATGTACCGACAAGATGCTTCTCGGTTTAATAGTGTGGTGAATGATGGCTGGGAGAGGTGGAGGCAAACGTGGAAGCTAATTCAATTCTCAGATGAATAAAAGTGAGAAACTGTACTTATAAACCTGATGCCACCAGAGACAGGGCCGTGCCTCCTGCTGCCTCCTCATCATCCTCTCAGGAGAGAGGAGCGGGAGGTCATTTTATTTCGGGGACAAGGGGCTGGGCTCCGTGACCACACACATTTGACCTTAGGTCCTGGGTTGGGGACTTCAGTAGGACCAAGGGCTCGTTTCCATCCGGGCCCACGGGCACGGTTATTCATCCTTAGCGGTTGCTGGTGATGGTAAGGAGCCCCTGAAGAGGCATTCGGAGCCTCAGGGAAATCCGGCCTGTGTTTATTAGCCTTTGAGAAAGAATAGGAGAATTTAGAGGGGACAGGGCATCCTGGTTCCCTGGACCGGTGGCTTTCCCGGTCACTGAGTTGAGCTCAAGGTTCTCACAAAGGCTTCTCAGACACCAGGGGAAGGAAGGTTGAGGGGGACTCGGAATTTTCTTTGACTTTTTATGTATGTTGGGAAAAGGCTTTTTCCACCATGAGCTGCAGGAATCCACTCACCTGCCCAGGGAAGCCGGGCCGCAGGGAGGGGCTGTGACCTCCCCGGGCCACGAGGCCAGCCAGGGTCACAGGCGCCACCGTCCCCGACACCTGCCGCGTCCACCTGCGCGGTTGCATCCTGACTGTAACGACCTGGACTGGGTGTCAGACATCGTGCACCCAGGGCCTGGGCACCACGGGCTGCCCTCTCCTGGGCAGTGCCACCTGCCCTTCTGCTTGGCCCACCCGTTGACCATCCTCAAGTTCAGTGATTTGCTGGTCTGACTCTCAGAACTCAGGAAAAGGCTCCACGGAGCTCCCTTGTTGTTTTGTTTTTTTGACGAACTGGTTCCAAGACCCCCCAGCAGATACAAAACCAAGGACACTCACGTCCCCTGTATAACATGCCGTGGAATTTGCATCTCGCCCGTGCACGGGCTGAAGACCCTCTCCGATTACTTGTCATCCCTGATGCAAGGTGCGTGCTCTGTAAATAGTGTCGCGATGTATGGAGGAAATCATGTGGAGATGAAGAAATAAAACACAGCTATGTTGACTACAGATTCCTTTTTTCCCCAATATTCTCGACCCGCAGTTGGTTGACTTCACAGGTGCGGAGCTCACGGACACACAGGGCCCGTGGTACCTACAGTTCCTGCTGCATCATGAGGGACGCAGTGAACAACCACAGGAAGAGACCAGCCAGGCCAGGTTCGCAAGGGCCCCAGGGCAGGAGCTGCTTGGGGGACACCAGGTGCCCACCAGCCCGGAAGCTCTCCAAGCCCTGTTCCCAGGGTTTTCGTTGCGATGTCATCGATCGGGGTGATCGGGGTGATCGGGTGATCACTGGCTCTCTGCCTGCTTCCCTCTGCAGAGGTAGAGGCGCCGAGCTGAAAGTTGCAGCCCTCTGGTCTCCGTGCCTGCCAGCCTCCCCTCAAGACTCCCTGGGCCCAGCACAGCGCCTCGCTAGCATGAACCCGGGCGTGGTCCCAGGAGGCTTGTTCTGCGTAAGTCAGGCCCGTCACTCCGGGAATCCCAGAGGCCTCTGAAGCTCTGTGCTGGGAGCTGGGGTCAAAGGCCAAAGGCAGTCCCCCCTCCCTGGTACCAGGAGGGCAGAGGCACACCGCAGCCCCTGGGAGCTGGCTGGGGGCTCCCAGAGAGGTTAAAGGGCACAGCGAGGGTCTCAGAGCTGAGGGTCCTGCTGGTGGGCTGATCTAAGAGAGGAGCAAACGGAGGCTCTGAGATGCTGAGGACCCTGCTGCCTGGCGCAGAGGCTGGTTGGAAGGCTGGGTCTCCGACCTGGACCTCGGAGGCCTCTGGAGGAGGCTCCCTGCCTGTTTCCTAAGGCTGTGGGACAACTGGTGGCTTGAGACAGCACCGACCTGTTATTTCGCAGGTCTGGCATCGGAGGCCTGGGAGGGCCGCCCTCCTCTGGAGGCTGGGGGAGGACGTCTCCTGCCCTTTCCCGCTTCCAGGTCGCTTGGCCTTCCTTTCCCGACGCCCTCCCCAACGACGCAGCCAGCAGCTGGGCAGTCTCTCCCGCCGCTGCTCCCATTGTGGCACTACTTCCTGGCTGATGTCTCCTGCGTCCCTGTCGCAGGAACCCTGGGATTCCATCAGCCCCAGGATGATCGGGGACCATCTCCCATCTGGAGACCCGAGGGGACCCCCTCCGCACAGCCTCATCTGCATCCTGTCCGCAGACTCCCGGGATGAGGACCTGCCATCTTGGGAGGGTCCTTGCTGTCCCTTCCCGTGGCGGGCATGGATTTGCTGGGCCTCAGCCGCAGCTTTTGCTCCACACAGATCCAGGGTGGCAGCTGTCCAGGAGGAGGGACTGTCCCCTTTCTCCCAGCTGGTTTCTCTGGCTGCCCCTTCCTAGATCTGCCAGCAAGGGAGGAGGTGTCCTCCTGGCCCTCAGGGTCATTGTCACTGGGAGAGCGGGTCATCCCGAGTGCACTCTCTGCTGTTCTCCCCTGGATCGGATCATCCGCGGGTGGCTTAGAGGCCATTCGGGAATCCTGCGTCCGTCCAACACAGCGCTCGCCAGAGACCTGAGAACGAAGACCTTCCTGCCTTCCGGTGAAATTCACTGGTGCTGTTTTCGGCTTGAACGATGTCTGATGCCCAGAGGAGGCAGTTGTCTGCCCAGGCAGCACCTGGGGACCCATTTCTCTGTCTCACCGTCCACTGATTTGCTGTGTGGAATTATGAATTTATGTCCCTCCTTATCGTACCAGGAAGAGACCCAGTGGCCCTGAGAGAAGGGCCCTCCTCGGGGTTCTGTGTGGGCCAGTGTCTTCCCACTCCCAAGCGTGGCCTCCCCAGGGGACACGGGGCAGTGCACGGAGGCATCCTGGCTGCAATGACTTGGTGGGCTGCTGCTGGGCGCTTGTGGGCGGAGGCCAGGGTGGGGCTCAGCTCCCTGCAGCGCACAGGAGAGGCCCCTCACCAAAGTTTCTGACCCAAAATGTCGATCATGCTGCCGTGGGGAAAACCCCGGTTTGGGTCCAAAGAGGAGGGGGGACATATGGTGAGACGTTTAGCCTCTTTCTTTGCCCATTTATTCGGCCCTCTGTGTTGGGGACAATTCCTGAAGCCTGTCGATGAGCAGGCCATCGGTCCCTCCGGGCTCACCCGCCTTCATCCACAAATCCTCCTCCTGTTCCATGCTGTCGCCTCCCTGTGTGGTAAAGATGATAATCAGGACGCCCCTGTTGAGGACCAGAGGCACAGCGGTGACCGCCTCTCACAGACTCCTGGACCCTGGGCGTTCAGGGCCACCGCTCTCTGCGATATGCCTTGCTCTTGGGTGTCCTGGTTTTCTTGAGCATGAGGGGGACATGAAGCAGTAGCACCCACCGCCATGTCTTGTCTTTTATCCCTGGAGCTGGTCATGGAAAGCTCTCCCCCAGACAGGCTTGTCCCGAGGAGGGACCTCCAGCCACAGGGCTTCGGAAGCCACGCGCCTCCAGCGAGCGAGGCTTCTTGGGACTCAGCTTAGACCGACCTTCTGCTGTATGGGGAAGTCAGATTCCCAGCTGGCGGGAAAACAGATGGCCAAAGGGATTTTTATGCTAGACTGAAGCAGAAAAATCTCTCTTCTTCCCATGACTGAAAACAAAACAAACAAATGAAAAAAAAAGAAAAAAGAAAGAAAGAAGAAGAAAACCAGTAACTGTTTCCTGTTTAAGAGATAAGTTACATAGCCGTCATAGAGGATTTTAATTCTCCCTTTAAATGCAAAGAAAAATCATAATTTTTAAATTGCTTCATTGATCGAAAAATAACCACTGGCTGCAAACATTTATTCATCCCACAAAAGGCAGAAGGCTCCTTTATCTTAATAAGAATATTATCTCGTTATAGTTAATAGCTATCGAACGGCCTGCTGTGTCCCAGGTGCTGCTTAAGGGCACAGTTCATGTATCATCTCACTTAATCTTCACTCAAAACCCCAACTTTCACAAGCAGCTACTACTGCCCTGATTTTATAGATGGAATCAGAAAGGTGAAGTTACTTCCCCCAGGTCACACAGCTGGTGAAGTGGCAGAGAAGGAATTTGGAACCCAGGTTGGCTGAATAAATGAGGCCTCACAACCACCGTCCTGCAGGATTTTCATTTAGCTCGCTCCTCGCTTTCACAGAACCCTGCTCTGTCTTGGGGTGGGCCCGGATCCGGTTCTGGGGTTCCCTTCTCCTGTGATGTCTTTCCTCCATTTGAGCCTCGCAGCGGTGCCGGACTCCCCCTGAGATCAGACACGGGTTCCCTCCTCTTCCATTCTCTGGAAGGATTCGTGCTGGATTGGTATTATTTCTAGGATGTGTTGGACAATTCACCGGCAGGGACGTCTGAGCTGAGCGGTTCCTTGGCAGGAAGTTTCTAATCTGTGATTTCCTTTTCTTTAACCGGCGCTCTTCAGGTGACCCCCCACCTGGAGATCTCCTCCCTGTAGCCCTGGAGGGATTTGTGGATCTCAACTGCTACCAGATTAACAGTCGCACCGCTGTTCACGGTACGCACCCCACGGTCCTTGCCAACCTCTGTAGAATCTGCAGTGACGTCACCCTCTCTCTCCTGGAACCCAAGTTCTGGTCTTTGTGATCCGTCTGCCTCAATGTTCATCAATTGTATTGATCCTCTCATAGGACCGTTGACTTATTGATTTTTCTCTGTTTTTTATTTCATTTGCTCTTCTCTGGTATTTACCACCACCTGCTTTTGCTTACTGTGAGTTTCCCTGACTCCTCAGTTTCTTTTTTCCCGAGGTGGAAACTCAGGGCGTTGATGTGAGACTCCAGTTTTCCAGCGTCGGCATTTAGTCCTGCAGATTTCAGATATTTGGGGTTTTGTTAGTCATTCCTAATTTAATGCCACCATAGCAAACATAGCCGTAAGGACTTGAATCCTTTTAATTATATCGGTGCCGATATCCAGGATGTGGTCTACACTGGCGAGTGCTTTTGGTGGGAATTTAAAATTCCTGGAAGAGGGTGTGCATTTTGCTGGGTGGGGTGAAGGGTCCTCCGCCGTCGATGCAGTCCGTCGTGGGTCCGGTGACAGGATTGCCCCAGTCTTCCCCCCGCTTGCTGGGTCTCCACTTACTATTCCACCAGGGCCTGAGAGAGGAGTTTGAAATTTCTGACTGTAATTGGGAAGTTCTTTCCTTCTCTCTGCGTGTCTGTCAGTGCCTCATGCATTTTCCCGCCGTGTTACTGAGCGTGTAAACGTGCCTGCCCTCCTGAGTAGCTGACCTGACTCTTGTGCTCTTAGGAAGCAACCTTCTCTCTCCTTTGCTCTGAAATCTGCTTTCTCTGATATTTGTATATCCACTCCAGTGTTTTGCACAAGTACCGTCAGCATAATGTGTCCTTTTCTATCCTTTTATGTTTTGCTTATTTATAGTGGAGGTGCATTTCCTGGGCTGGGGGTGGTGGGGTGCTTACCTAGGACGGGTGTGGCCCGAGTCCAAAGCAGAAACACAGCTGCATTTCCTATAGGCAGCATAGAATTAGGTCCTGCTGTTGTGGTTGAATGACCTTGTTGCCTTTTACTAGGGATGTTTAGCACATTTGAATGTAGTATGATTATTAATGGTTTTAGATTAATATCTATCATCTTGCTCTTTATTTTCATTATACCCACTTGCTGTTTTCTTTTTCTTCTCTTTCTTCCTTTTGTTAGATTATTTTTTTAAGGATTTTTGTTTTGAAAAAAGTCAAAGATTCGTTGAGATATAATTCACCTGTCATGAACTCAGCCTCTCAGAGCGTACCGTTCGGTGGGCTTTGACGAATTCAGTGTCGTCGGACCATCTTCACGGTTTGGTGCCAGAGCCCTGTCATTGTGGCCCCAAGGACCCGCAGAGCGGCCTTCTTTATTTCTCCGTGCAGGTCTGAGTTAGTATCTACTGTGGTTTCATTTCAGCCCCGAGGACTCCCTTCGGGACAAGTCTCAGTGACAGGTTCTCCCGGGTTTTGCTGCTCCCAGCAAGCCTTCGTTTCTCCTTTGCGTCGGAGGGACAATTTGCTGGATGCAGAATTCTTGGTTGACAGTCTGTGTCTTTCAACTGTTTGAGTATGTGGTCCCCTTGCTCTGGGTCCCTTGGTTCTGCTGAGAAACGAACTGCTCACCTTATTGAGGATCCCTCGTATGTGATGCATTGATCCTGTCCTCTTGACGTCGAGATTGTCTTTGTCATTGGCTTTCAACAGTCTGATGAAGTCTGTCCCTGCCCCTCCTTGTGGGGACTATCATGTGTATATAGGTCCACTTGATGGTGTCCCATCAGGAATCCATTGGTCTCCTCTTTTCTTATTCCTTTTCCTTTCAATTCCTCAGGCTGAATAATCTCATCTAACCTGTATTCAAGATAGGTTCTTTGTTCTGCTTGTTTTGTTAGTCACTTTTTTACTTATTTCTTATTTGACTTATTTCTCTGTATGCTTTTAAGATTGTCTATCACTGATTTTTATTCTGTTTAGTTTTCTTCATGTTTCTTGTGATAGGATTTTAAGAACATATTTGGATGTGTGGGTTTATAATTTTCATCTAAACTGGAAATGCTTTAGGAATCATTCTTAAAATATTTTTCTGATTCTTTCATTGGGGACCCCACATATATGTACATGAGGCTATGGAACATATCTCTCAGTTCACTTTGGACCACTCCTATTTCTTTGTCTTCCAGTTTACTTATCTTTTCTTCTACAGTGTCGGATCTGTCATTAATTCTGCCTAGCACTTTGGAGTTTTTAATCTCTAAAAATTTTATTTTATTTCATTTTTCATGTCTCTTTTTGAACATAGGATGCAACACAATTAGAAATTTATTTTAATGTCCTCATTTGCAAATTCTAATATCTCTGTCATTTCTGGGATAGTTTCAGTTGATTTCTTTTTCTCCTTAGCATAGATATATTTTACACCTTCTTTCACATGTCTGGTAATTTTTTATTGGATGTCAGACATTGTGTATTTCAACTTGTTTGGTACTGGATATATTTCTATTCTACAAATATTCTTGAGTTTTGTTGTAGGACATAGTTATGGTAGTTGGGAACAGTTTGAAACTCTTGGGTCTTGCATTTAAGTTTTGTTAGGTGGGACCAGGGTATTATTTATCTAAGGCTAATTTTGTGCACCTTTGTGGCAAGAACTGTCAGAGTACTCTACCAGATGCTCTGTGAATTTTGAGATCATGGGTGTAAGCTCATCTTAGCTTTCTGTATGCACTAGAATTACTCCTGATGACCTTCCAGGCAATCCTCTTCATGATCTCAAGTCATTTTCTCACACAGTTCAGTACTTTGCTCGTATATAAAAGAAATCCTCTGCAGAGTGCAGAGTTCTCTCTTCATGGATTTGTCTCCTCTTCGGTTCTCTGTTCTGGGGATTCATGGGCCCCTTTGCTCTCTATGAACTCTCAGAAGTTCAAGAATTTAGGAGGCCTTTCATCTCCAGGAATTGACGGGTCCCACTCAGGTTCTTCTGAGCTGGGCTACCATCTGGAGAATCTTGGAGGCAGCAACGAGGGGTCCCTGAAGAACTTTCCCATTGGTTCCTTGTCTCCTCATGGATCACCGTTCTTTGTTGCTCAGTGCCAAGTGTCTTGAAGACCAGTTGCATATGTTGTACCTGGTTTTGTGGTTGTTAATTTGGACTGTTTTGATATTAAAACCAGTTGCTCTTAGTCCATTTTGTTTGAATGGAGAATCAGTGGTTGACCTTCAAAATATGTTTTGAAGACACTTCCTAAGACCCAGTGGACTCTGAGCTCTTTGTTCTACCTCTGTATGTTGCTTCCAAATGAAAGATTGGTAAGCAGTGCTGAACTCGAAGGTCTCGGATATCGGTTCTTCCCCAATTCTGCAGCAGTCTTGATTGCGGCTGTGTGGGAACTGAATAGTCTTTAACAGAAAGAAAGTTGGCCTCCTCCAGGAGCAAGGGGTTGAGGATACAAATCATGGAAACCAGAAGTCAATTCAGGAACTCTCATCCTCCTCTTTCTCCCTTTGTGTAAGCCCCTCATCTGACATGATTATTGATCTGAGGCAGTGGGAGGCCATACGATGTCTGTAAAGAATCCATTCTGGGGCACTTTTCAAGAAAAAAGATGAAGACTAAAAGGTTAGCCTCAATCTCTTCCTTTGGGAATTCCAAAATGGCCCTGTTATAGTTGGATCTGGAATGTTACCTGAAGAGTTTATGTCTTGAATGCACGGTCCCCAACGTAGCAAGGGTCAGAGGTGGGGCTTCTGGACAATGCTCAGATTATGGGGGCTGTGACCTCATCAGTGGGTTCATCCATTCACTGGTGGTGTGCCCTGGGTTTGCGTCTTGTGCTGGGCTCCTCCCTCTCCCTCCCCTTTCTTCTTCCTCTCCCCTCACCCTCCCCTGCTCTCTCTCCTTCCTGGCTGCCAGGGGCTGAGCAGCTTTCCTCCACCATGATGTTCTGCCTCCTCTGGGTCCCAGAGCAATGGAGTCATCCGACCATGGACGGAGACTCTCAAACTGTGAGCCAAAATAATCTTTTCCTCCTCTTCCTTGTTCTTGTCAGATATCTTGGTCAGAGAGATGTGACATTGATTAGCACGGGCCACTGTTTTGCTTTGCACACTTGATCTGAGCTGGGTGAAGTGTCTGGGAAAGTCTCATGGAGAGCCAGGAAGACAGAAGGGACAAGGTGGACAGGGCCTCCAGGGAGCAGGTGGGAGCAAGCAGAAAGCACGAGGCAGGGAGTGACCTCAGCTCCTCAAACTCGGTGTCACTGCCCCTCCGGCCCTTTCTTTCCTGTTCTCTTTCCCCGTATTCTCCTCGTTTGTTAGCTCATTTAACTGAACCGTGCTAGAAATGGAGGGGTCAAGGTGAGCAAAATCAACCACCCACAGCCCACTCCTGACCCTGGGGGGCTGGCAGAACTTCATTAGATCAACGTGCCCGTTTAGAAAATGGTACTGGGGATGAGAGCTCATAGCGTGTGGCCTGGACCTAATGGAGCAGGGAGCTGGCCTCAGAGGTAGTTGCCCAGAAAACCCAAAAATGAAAGGAGGAGGAGCAGTGGGTCCTGAGAAGCAGGGGGGGTGAGGACCCAGGCAGGGGAAGCACCCAGCGCCTTCCCAGGAAGCAGGGTCCACCCCCGGTCCTCTCGGAGCACGCTGGGCTGGAGGAAGAGCGGCCGGCCTTGGTCTCACTGTCACCTTGCACGCCAGGGCGTGATGCCGGAGCCGCGGTGGGGGCTGCTTGCTTGCTTTGAGACGTCCCTTTCCCTGTCCTCTTGGGAGCCAGGGTGACTTTCTGCCACACGGTGGGTCCCAACAGCGCCAGGCTTCTAACACGCGGGTCCCTCGACCCGAGCATGTGAGCCCTCAGACTCTCTGGAGCACAGTATTTCCCCTTTAATTAGCCGGTACACCTGTATTGCCAGTGGCTTCTCCTGAGCCCGTGGAGCCACCAGAGGTCACATTAACTGGCTCGGTATAATAAGTCGTTGCCCTGCAAGCAGAAGGTGATTAACTCTAACATGGGGCACTGCTCAGAATGAATTCCACTCAACTGTTTCGTGAAACTAGGGGCAAGAAAATAAGGCAGACCATAGCCTATAGGTTACTCCCTGCACCCGCACACTGTGTCACGTGGCTTCATTTCCTCCCTGTGACAGGGTTTTGCAGATTCCCTTGTGGTTCTCATCTCACAGAGGCAGAGCCTAAGGCCCAGAGAGGTCTGCCAAGTCACACAGCGTCAGCCCTAGGGCTGGGATTCCATCCCGACACTGAGTTGGAAGGTGCTCACGGCACTTGACTGAGCCATGCTTCAAATGATTCAGACCCCATTTTACAGGTGAGATTTAAGCGACCTTTGCTATCACCAGAGAACTGATGTTGCAAGATTCTACAGCTGTGATGTGTTTGCTTTTCATTTTATTTTATTTTTTTAATATTTATTTATGTAGGTACGTAGGTAGGTACTGGGGATTGAACCAGAGGTGTTTTGCCACTGAGCCACATCCCCAGCCCTTTTTAAAATTTTCTTTTAAATTTTGAGACAGGGTCTTGCTAGATTGCTTAGGGCCTCACTAAGCTGCTGAGGCTGTCTGAACTTGATCCTCCTGCCTCGGCCTCCTGAGATGCTGGGATTGCAGGTGTGCACCCCATGCCTGAGTCTTTTTTTTTTTTTTTTTAGCCCTGTGGTCTCTATCTAAACACCTCCCTCCAGCCACTTCTCTAATCCACAGGGAACAGGGGACTCCCTGTCCAGAGCTGTCTGCTTCCCAGGAGCCACAGCGAGGAGAAAGTAAGGAAGGCGGCTTGCTGAGCCTGATTACTCTGCCCGCTGTACATGTCGCAGATCAAACACCACTTTGCCCTCTTCTTCCCCTTTAGGGGAGAATTAATTAAGCTCTAATTACACCGACAGAAAAAATAGAAGCGACAATAAAGTTTTTTTTTTTTTTTTAAGAAAAGCTATTAACAAGGTCTGAGCGCAGAACTCGTTATAACCCAGGGAATGAGCCTCATTTGAATTTTATGGCTTTCCATTTTCATTTTTTTATTAAACCTTTTCCTACAATTCTCAATATGTTGCCTTTCCATGGTATAATCATCCTTGGGAATTTTCAGGTGTTAAATTAGATACTTGGGGTTCCCTTACTCTCTCCACCTCTGGCCAAGGCGTGGTACATCCCACGAGGCAGGTTAATAATTCTTTTAACTGATCTAAGAGTTCGCACTGGGATTTTTCCTGCATGTGGAATGAAGGCCGGCTTGCAGAGCCCCTTGGTCCCGGCAACTTAGAAGGGAGCCAGAGTTTTTCTTGTTCCAAAGAGACTCGGAGTTCATTCCAGTCAGGACGGCTCACTGCTTGAAGGGAATGGGGTGTTTCTTTCTCTCTGTGTGGAATGGAATCCAGCTACGCAGACAGGGCCGAGCGGATGGGAAGGCAGGAAGGATCTTCCCAGCAGGACAGCGAGAGGTCCTCTTCCCCACGGTGACACCCGCCACTGCCCCAGAGGCCAGAGGCTAGAGCCAGGCTGTCCCAGGAGGAGACGTGACCTGCCTCTGGGGCACTCAGTGCAGAGCAGAGCTGGGCGCCCACTCCTGACCCCAGACCTGTCCAGCCGGCACCCCCCACATAGCTCTGCCCCTGCCACCGGGATCGGCTCTCCAGCATCCACGCCCAGATCTACTGAATCGGAACCTCCGTGACTGGCGTCCTGGAATCTGTGTGTCTCAATTTCCTCCAGGGCGATTCTGACACTTAGCAAGACATATCTGATTAAAACATTAAGACGAAAAGCAAAAGATCAGAGAAGAGGATTGGCCAAGCGTTCCGAACAGCAGACCCCAGCGGTGCCCCCAAGATGCTGGCCATCCCAGCAGCTGCCATAGCGCTTCCCCGGCCCAGAAGTACACAGGATCAACGTCAGCCCTGCCAGGAGTCCCTCAAGGATGGAGCCTCTGCGTGACTGTCCCCACACCTGCAGGGTGGTGTGTTCTGGCAGGTATGGGGACACAGGAGCAGAGCTTCATGGGTAAGAACTGGGTCTGTTCTGGTCACCTCCAGCTTCCTAGCTGCCTATATATTAAATAGGTGCTCAATAATATTTATTGAACAAAAAGTAAGAGCATGAGCCACAGGGGCAGACTAGCGTCTGAGCCGTGGTCTGTGTGACCCACAGCTGCACAATCCCACCTGCTCTGTCATTACAGCATGACAGGGTTGGGGTCCCGGGCGGCTGCCCCTCTGCATGCTGGCTAGCCAAGCCGCCTGTGGCTTCCCACAGGGAGTTTATTTGAATTCTTTTTTTTTTTTTTTTCCTAAAATGGACCAGTGTGGGATCCTATTTTAACCCTAACACATAGCTGCGTCCCTATGCATGCTCACATTTTTACAGAGACATAAAGTTTGTGTGTATGTGTGTGTGTCTCCCTGGTTTAGCCGGCCACCTACCACCAGGGCCCTTGACAGTCTTTCCTCAGGTCTCCTCAGGTCTCAGAGCCCTGCTGGGGCGGGGGTGGGGACACTGAGGGGCTCAGGCTCATCTCTGGGCCTTGATTTAAACTCCATCTTCTGCTAATTTTGTTCAGTTTCTGGACCTTCCCTGAAGGAGGTCGTGCTTACTTTTCCATGCAGATAAATCGAGACCATGCTTCTAAGAAAACCATTCTCCCGAGGTGTTTGTCTCTCCCCGGACCTCAGATGAGGATTATTTGGGGAGAAATCCATGTGGGTGGGCAGGCTGTGCTCACACGGGCATCTGAGAGCCCGCTGTTAAACGTTCAGGAATTTTGCAACCAGGTTGTTAAATGTAGTCGTTATTAAATATTAGATGAACCTAATGAAAAAATTATATGATTAATAAATAATAAAGGTAGTAAATATTAGACACTCATCGCTTCCTGATTATCTCTCTCCATTTTGTTTCTACCTAACCTCTTGAAGTTACCTGTGTCTGCTGTATTTTGTGGCAGGAATTCTGTAAAACGGCTGGTGTTGTAGGTTTTGGCCTGATTCTGTGTTTAGGGATCGTACATTGGAAATTCAAGATTGGTCGCTGTGGGAACATTTACACCACAGAAATTGGCAGATCAGAGCTTGATGGCTGTCTTGCTGATTCTCTAGGCCTAAACATTAACGGAGACCACGTTAGAGACGCCAATTAGACTCCTGCGAGTCACAGCTACCGCCATTGTACTGTGAATAACATGAAGTCGAATTTTGCCAGCATTCGAAAAGTTTTACTGGTTCAGCAAAGAAATCACTCACTACGCTGATAAAGGAGCTAAGTTTGAACATCTGCTGCTATGGTTTGGAGGTGAGGTGACCCCCAAAAGCTCACCTGTGAGACAATGCAGGAAGGTTCAGAGGAGAAATGACTGGGTTGTGAGAGTCTGAACCCAATCAGTGAATTCATCCCCGATGGGAATAACTGAAGTGGTGGGTGTGGCTGGAGGAGGTGGGATCTGGGGCGTGGCTTTGGGTATATATTTTGTATCTGGAGAGTGGAGTCTCTCTTTCTCTCTCTCTCTCTCTGCTTCCTGAGGATGCCAGCGGCTTCCCTCTGCCACTCTCTTCTGCCATGATGTTCTGCCTGACCTCAGGCCCCACGGAATGGAACCAGCCTTCTATGGACTGAGACTTCTGAAACCGTGAGCCCTCAAATAAACCGTTCCTCCTCTACAGTTGTGCTGGTCAGATCATTTAGTCACAGCAGCGAAAAAGCTAAGACATCTGCCATCTTGTTTCACTTTTGTCTCCTTCATGAACCTAAGTGGAGAGATCTACCAACAGGTGAGTTGGAACGGCTTGGCATCAAGTATTTATGTGTAATCTGGTTTTGTCAAATCGTGGTTGAAATGTAGCCAAAGGCCAGCTGTTGATTCAAGGAGTCTACAAAAATCAAGACGGCATTCTAAAAAGAATCAATCGGTTATAGGGGCAAAGAATGCCGTATAATTTATCATTATTGTAAAATCTGTGACACATATCCTTTGTACCAGCAAAAGTTTATGAGAAATGTTACATATGTTTCCCCAGATGCCTACTTGTTATTACCAGCCCGCCACAAGGAAGGGTTTTCTATCACAAAGGTATAAGCCCAGCAAACAGCAGACAGACTTCAATAAATATAAATAATAAATATACACATACGCACACACACACATGCTTTCTCATCTCGTTGCAGGTGATTTTTCTTCTATCAGGTAACAAAACTAATTCCTTCCTTTGTCTGTTGCAAAGCTATTTGGCCATCTCTTTCACTGGAGTATTGGGAACTTGGGGGTTTCCACCCAACATCTGAGTCCCCTTCTCCACTCGCGGCGTCCTGATCTCTCACTGGGGAACACAGCCCTCCTCTACTCCCAGTTGTGACGGGGTGGGCAGGCTGAGTCTCCCTCCCCAGCCACAAGAATTGGTTCCAATAGGCTTAATCCAATTGGATCCCTCACCAAAGGGATCCATTCAAAGTTGAACACAAGACGCAGTTTGGGCCAATGAGAGAGAGGGAATCCTAAGACTGAAGGAGGACATAGTGGCAGAGATGGGTTCCTATTCCCAGGGCCATGGGGACTATTTTAGCCATTTATCATCTAACAAGTGAGCACAGATTTGGGGAGAACCCAAAGATGAAGTCAACCCCAAAGGGAGCAAAGAGGACAGGCAACCACCTGGCTCTCAGGTAAAATCTTATGCGCTATTAGGTAAAGTCTTGCCTCATCTAATAAAAACCATATCCTTCTGGTTTGTAGGTGCAAAAATGAGTAAATTCTGCTTTTAAGGCCAAATTGAGTTGGATTTTCTGTCTCCTGAGACCAAAAATATCCATAACTTTTCCCTTTGTCTTGGCTCCTTACCTTTGGGGCTTTACTTCCACCTTCAAGATTTATCAAATCTTTAAATTAACATGGGTGAATTTTTCCCTAAGAAAAATTCTCCTTAAGTGAAGAAGTTTAAAAAAATTTTATCTCTGCTCAGTAAAAGTAGTATTTTTAATATCTTAGCGTCAAGCAAAATGAACATTCTAGAAAGTTGTGCCGTGCTTATTCCAGGGCTTCTTAGAACTTGCCGGCACAGAACCGTGCACTTCAGGAATGTGCATACATTACCCTGGGACGCCTGGCACTCAAGGATTAAGCCAACGCCTACGTCACAGGGAGAATTTTTCTTTCAATGAACTTTCCTAAATGAGAGTGCTTGGTTGAATATTCATGTGTTGGCCAGAGAACAGGGTGTTGAGCCAGTTAGATGCAGAGTGCAGGGTTCTGAGGGAGGTGAAGGATCATCATGATAGCAAAATCTTGCCCGGTGCTTGCTAGGAGCCAGGCTCTGTGACAAGTGACTTTCAGGAGTTAATCCTCATGACTCTCTGGGAGATATGCGTCGGCTCCCCCAGTTTACAGGGAAAGAACTGGAATGCTTGTCCAAGGTCGCACATCTAGGCTCCTGAATCTGTGCTTTAACTGTGAGGTTTGCGTGGCTTCCCCGCTGTGCCCTTGGGAGAAAGTTGGAGAAACGGCAATATATCCGATCCCATTCCCAGGGACGGGCGAGTCCAAGACAAGATCTGCCTCCACAGCTCTGAGAGTGGTTTTGGAATCCTGGCTTCCACAAAAGAAGCTTGAGCAACACGGTGGAGAAGAGAGCCAATGTGGTTCATGCTTGGCAGGGGCTGGGGGACAGAGGTAGGATCAGAGAGGCAGCTCAGAGCAGAGCAAGGCCCTCAGTAGCCAAGGACCTGAGGTGAGGAAGACGAGGACATGTCAGCCGTTGGAGAGGGTGGTTGAAGATGTCCTTCAGAACGCAGGACACTGAGAGGCACCACAGGAAGATTTTTGTGTCTCAAATTCAGACAGGTTTAATAGCTAAATTCTATGCGCTATTAATGGTTTAGATCTAAAAATGGCCACCAAAGAGCTCAATATAGCAACATTCAGAGGTGAAGAGATTAAATCATGGGAGCTGTGACCTCATCAGCGGATTATCCGTTTGTCGGATCGATACTTTCAATGGACTCCTGAGTGGTAACTGACAGGCAGGTGGGGCGTGTCTTTGGAAACTATCTTACCCCTGGTTCCTCACTCCCTTCTCTTCTTCCTGGATGCCACTAGCTGAGCAGTTCTCCTCTGCCATGCCCTTCCGCCATGATGCTCTGCCCCACTTAAGGACCACAGAATGGAGACAACTGACCTTGAACCGAACCTCTGACACTGTGTACCCCCAAATCTCCCCTGCTCTAAATTGTTCTTATCAGGTATTTTTGTCACAGGGATGAAAAGCTGACTAACACATGCACTTAGATGAAGGGGCCCTTCGCCAGATGGTCACCGTCCCATGCTCCCCAACAAGGCTTGTCAGAACTCAGTGGCACGTAATTGGCACGAACTTCTTCCTAAGCCTAACGGCGAGTACGGGCGCCTCCAGCAGAGGGGAGAGGATGAAGTCCCAGAATCGAATCTACTACCTGTCCTACAGGTGAGAGAACTGTTTGCGTTACAGTGATACCAGGGCCAGGTCTGGAGAGGACAGCGAGGTGAGTGGTATTCACGGTGTTGAAGGAAAACAGAGAATTGACCACAGAGGCCACCAGGCCTGTGAGGGAAGCGTGGAGGTGACTGTGGGGGAGGGCCTGTGCTTTTCCCAGGCCTCGCTGGACCTTGGCTGTGGGCTGGGTGGTCCTGAGATCACTTAGCAGAGACACTTGAGATGGATCTGTCCACGCAGTCCTCAGGCCAGTTGCAACCTGGTGCAGGTGTGACGTCAGAGGTCACCAGCAAGTTCCTGGGCTTCTTTCATTTCTAGAAGGATTCTCAGGTCACCCTGTTAAGGACCCAACGTCGCCAGCCCAACAGAGGGTCCAGCTTGTCCTCGGAAGGCTTCTCTGCGCTGGCTGGCTACGTGAGGGCCTCTGATGGATTGATTTGCGCAGGAGCATGCAGTGATTCACAGAGGCTGTGCTCCCTTGGCGATCTCACCTCTAGCCTCCCCAAGCCCCCCGAATCTTCCCTTTTCACCAGAGTGCAGCCATGGCCCACGTGGCCTCCCTGTTGGACATTAGCTCCAAGAATCTGAAAATCTACATTTGCAGCTTCCTGAGCTAAATAAACTTTCCCACCCGCTTCGGGCTGTCTGGATTTGCGGCCACGACCAGTGCTCCCTGGGGGTCAGGGCTCCCTAGTGAGTCACTGGACATCAGTTGGAAAGGGCTACGTGAATATCAGCATCTGGCAACTTTGAAACGCTGTGAAGAAACGATTTCAGAGCAGCAGGCTTCAAAACCGGGAGAGCAGTTTCCTGGGACTCTTCCCAGGAAATTAATCAGGGTCCCAAGGTGGATTGGGCGCCTGGACACTGTTTTTCACGCTGCCCAGGGGCTTCTTGTGTGCAGCCAGGTATGAGGGTCTCACCACTTAGACTCTCCCTTCATCAGCCTGCTGCCGTTTTAGTCTGAGGATTCCTCTTACAAAATTCACTGTGAGAATGTGAACTACGTTCCTGTTCACTTTAGGTTCAGTTTTGAAGAGGAGACATCTTCTGTGGACCTGCGCGTCACATTTCTTGAGTCCGTTCCAGGCTCCAGCCGAGGGCCAGGCGGAGGCGTATTCCAGTCGGGAAGTTTGAGTGTCCCCCCGAAAGTTCAGTCAGTTCAGTCTAGGAAATACACTGACCACACACAGATTAGCGGCAGGGAAGCACATGCAGGTGTTAATAGCGCCCAGGAACCTGGGATCCACACACGAAGCTTGGGACGCAAAGAGGGACCCCGGGGTTGGGGCTGGAAGAGCATTCAGAGCTACAGGAGGAACCAGGCTGTGTCCCCAGAGGAAGGGCCATGCCAGCCACGGAGGGGAGGAAAATACACTTCGAGCAAAGGTCGTCCTGTCACGCAAAGTCACACGGGCCAGAGGCTTCGGAAAAATACGCGACATCCCGACAGCCTTGGGGTGTGTCTGGGTTGAGGGGGGTTTCAGAGAAAGCCTCTTCGCCTCTGTGGTTTACTTCTACACAGATGCAACCCCCCATGTCCCCAAAAGGACAGCTTTGCCGAGCTGCCCCTGCCCCTGCAGTCCCCTGAGCAGCTGCTTGAATGGTGCCAAGGGCATGTGCTTCAGGTGGCCTGCTGTGATCTCACAGCCAGGACATCGTCAATAGGTATGACGGTGACGGGAGGGAGACCAGGTGTCGGGACATCCTGGCCCGCCCTGCTCAGACGCAGATTCTGTGAGTTCTTCTTTGTTTTTTCAGGAGTTGGTGTTTTGTGAGTTTTTTTTTTTAACATACATGGGGTTTGTTGTTGTTGTTGTTTATTTTTTATTTTGTTTAGAATCAGGGAGAAACAGGGGCAGGCGTGTCCCAGGATCGAGTGCCGGTGGAGGGGAAAGACTTCAGCTCTGGATGGCTGCTCTGTGTCCTCCTTCTCCTGGCTGCTTGACCGGCTCGCTCCAGGCTGGGCTGAGTCTATGAGTTTCCTGTCTTCGGGGATTTTGTGGGTTCTGGGTATTTTCAGTAATCTTGGGGGCAGGTGACAAAAGGTAAAAACTGAGACCTGTTGTCTGAGGACTCTCGAGTCTCCATGGTCACAAACGGTCACGTCCATCTCACGGGTGAGACCACCGAGATTCAAGGGAAGAAGGGATTTTCCAAGCAGCGCTCTGTGAGGACAGATGGAGGGGGATTTGAACCTTGATCTTCCAAACCCAAAATGCTTTGCTGATTCCAAGATAGAAAACCAGGGTAGTTTTGGGAACCGGCAATAGAACAATAGCAGGGTCGTCACTTTCTATATATTTTTTATTTTTAGGTGATACCTCTCTGGACACTTAACCCCGCTCCTTCTTCCTGCAGGAAGAATCCACTGCCACGGGAGGAAAAGGGGAAAGCAGAGCTCGTTTCTCCGACAAGGAATGGAAAGGCTTCTTGCTGAAAAGGCTCGTGGCCTTGCTTTTTCCACTGAGGAGTGGAAATCAGAACAGAGGCATCAGACCTGTAGGGCATGGAGCCTGTCTCCCCAGAGCTGCCGTTCCCTGGGGCCTGGGGACTCCCCACCCCAAGCTGCCTTGGGAACCACCCGACCTGAAGATTGAAGACGCTGTACTCATTTCATTTCCTGCCGGGAAGCTCCCGATGGCCAGGAGTTCCCCTGGATGTCCAGGTTGGAGGATTTATTTCCAAAGTTGACCTGGACTTGGAAATCCTCTCGCGAGCGGCAGGGAGCCATCTGTCCATCTGTTTGCTTTCTACCCTGATTTCTTTTCCATGCTCCGGGTTGGCTCAGTTAGGGTTTTACTTTTAAGTTTCCCTCTATGTCTTCCAAATGCAGCCTCGGTGCACGTGCCTGTTATGATCCTTCTCTCGCCCTAATCAGGGGTTAATTAGTCAGACGTCCTCAGATTCCGCTGTGATGCCCCATCGGTGAACTTGACCTGGTGTCTGGGAAGCCGCTAGCTGTGTGGAAAGTCGGCTCTCGGCCACCAGCACGTTTTCAGTCTGTTATCCTAAATTTCTTGTTACTCTTCTGAAGCACAGAGAGCTGGGCGGGGGTGATACAGACATTCCGGAACGGGAAAGCCTGCCTTTCTGCCATGAAGCCAATTGTTCCGCTACTGATTTACCTGCAAGATGATTCTGCATCATCTATTATTGGAATGGAGTGTCAAAATATTTCTCTTTCTCAAACACGTTAGAGGCTGTGAAACTCATTCTGTTGAAAACGCCTGGCTCTGTTTTCTCGACTAGGGAAATAACTGCCTCTGAAGTATCTGTGATGTCGGAGCGCTAATGATGTCTGGCTGCGGTGACGTTTATTTGGCCTAATGGGCTCCTTCCTGAGAAGTTAATGTCTTTTCTACGTGACAGGGCCACAGCGAAATGGAATCTGACGTGCCACCGCCCGCGGGGCCCCTTCTTCTCCTTAGATCATGTGGAAAATGAGCCCAAATACGACGCTCATGTTGTGACCACTCATCTGACATCAAGCCAGGGTCTCTGTGGGGCTGCTGTCTGCCCAGCACCCTGTCCCTGCTCAGTCACAGGGCTGCTTCTGATGCCCATGGACCTCGGCACCCCTATTCTGTTGCAGACTTCTCAAGTTCACGCCCATGTGCAGCCTCTGGGAATCAGCTCTGGGTCCTTCCCCTGCCGTAGCCCCTTTCAATAAGCTCCCCCAGTACAACCTACATGAGAACAAAAATCATTCAGTCATGATTCAAAATCCAAATCCAGTGAACCTGTACCTGTGTCTGGGGCCCTGTTGGCGATGTGAAGACATAGGAGTCATCTCTTCCTTCTTCCAGGGTAGGCGATCTAAAGAGGGAGGTACATTCACAGTCAGGGCGATACTGGAAATCCGTGGCAAAAGGTGCGACATGAACACCCACAAATCAGAACAGACCGTGGCTTCGGAACTAGAGGAGACCCTCTTTAGTCAGCTCTTTCATTGCTGTGATCCAAAGACCTAACAAAGACAACTTAGCGGAGGAAAAGTTTATTTTGGCTCAAGGTTGCAGAGGTTCAGTCCCTGGTGGGCTGACTCCATAACTCTGGGCCCCAGCTGAGGCAGAACATGGTGGCAGAAGGTCATGGTTGAGGAAAGCAGCTCAGGACATGATAGCCAGAGAGCAGAGAGGACTCTGTGCACCAAGGATGAAACATAAACCTGGAAGTCACACTCGCAGCAATCCGTTTCCTCTGTCCATGCCCCACCTGTCAATGGTCACCACTTAGTTAATCTATAACAGTCGGTTAACCTGCTGCTTAGGTTCAACATCTCATAACCTAATCATTTACTCCTAAAAATGCTCATATTGTATCACACATAATTTTGGGGGGGATACCTCACATCTAAACCATTACAAACCCTACAAATTCAGTGAGTTGGGCAATAGCTCTCTACTTGCTCCATCATGGGAAATCTTGAGTGAGTAGCCAGGGCAGTGCACTAGTAGATAAGAGGAGGCACTATGTATCAATCAGAATGGAAGTATTTTGATATTTAACCAATTTAGATGACCCTGAGAGTTCTTACCAGCCAAACGACAGCCTTACAGTGACCAAACTAAATGGTTAAAACCCACCTGATATCAGAAACCACCTGCAGCACTTGATGAAAAAATCAGATTCTGGGTCCAACATTCAGGTTCTGCTTCTGTGTCCAAGGTGTGTCCGGGAATATGTATTTTGACAAAAGTCCCAAGTGAGCATGACATGATGGATTTGTAGACCCAGCTTTGCAGATAACTATGAACATGGTGGTCAAGAGGGCAGGTCTTGGGATAAGGGAGCTCTGGGTCAGAATAATGGTGCTAATGATGGTGACTATAAAAATGATCTGAGAAGATGTTTCTGAAATGCTTGGTTCAGATGTGGCCCAGAGAAAGTGCCCAGTCTCTTCCTGCTTACTCCTTCATCCACTCCCCTTTCCAACCAGAATGGGTGAAACCACAACTGGACCTTCTAAAGAGTTTTATGGGAATGAAGACCCCTGAGACTCACCCCATGTCTAAAAAGTCAATATGTCGTAGTATGAGAATCTACATTTTCAACAGGCTCCCTACATCTATTTTATATTGACTAAATCTAAACAAGCAATTATATTGCCCTAGTTGGAGAAGGTATAAGGATCATCTTTGAATCAAGAGAGTGTGTTGCTACCTGCTCTGTTGATGTACGCAGGCATGACTGAAGATGAGGCCAATGTGAATGACATCGACCCAGGAGGACGGGCTCGGGCATCAAGTCTGCCTGTCCGTATGCTCCCTGAATCTGATCTTTCTGGAATGTTCAATTTCATTCTGATATGCAGATAAGCCCCTTCCCTCTCAATGCCCTGTGAAGAAGAAATGAACTAATGGTTATGCAGTGCATGTGCCTCAGAAAGCGTTTTAATTAATGACACAAATCGATAGTGCCATTTGTTAGGTGGGAGGCTTCAACTTATTTCTGCCTTTGAATTTCACTAACATCTTATTTTGTCACTCTTTTCTAAATTATACAAGTTCTGTAACAGCTATGGAAAGGAGAGAAAACCATAAAATGTTTAAAAACAATGAGTGTACCTACAAAAGGACTTTTCTGTTAAATGAAAGAAGGTGTGTATGTCCTTACACAGTGCAGAGCAGCCCCTGAAGGAGAGGAGCAGATGGCAAAGTGGTCACAGGTGTGAGCTCTGCTTTAGGTTCCAAGGCCGGCGATGTGACTTTGACTGACCTATTTAACTTCTCTTTGCCTGCGTTTCCTGATGGGTAACCCCAGGCTACTGCAATCCCCTGCTAGCTGAGGTTCTCTGAAGGATTCAATAAAACAAAAGCTCTTAGCTTGCTCAAAGAAACAATGGGGTGCTACTTAAATAATAGTATGTTTTGATGAAGTAGGGAAAGACAGACCAGAAAACACTATGTTGTTGGGCTATAAGTTCTGTCCACTCTGCAGGGTCATTGTATGAACATTCTGGCTGTTACCCTGGGAATAATGACAGTTGCAGCTCACATTATTGAGCTTGTATGGTGGCCAGGATCATTCTAAGTGCTGCCTCTGTGGATATAAAGGAGATTTCCATTCCATTCCATTCCTTTTCCCTTTCCCACCTGAGCAGTCACCTGTCAAAGACACTGAACCCAGCTCATGTCACACCATTGCAACCCAGATGTGCACACCTAGCGGTATGTTTGGTCCCTGCTGTTACCTTGAGGGAGTGGTGTTTGTGACGCCAGCTCCTGATTGTTTGCTGCATGGCTAATTTTAAATATTTGTTTAATATGCAAATGACACCTCCCAGGGACAGCTCAGGGAGGACCGCAGATGTCTCTCCCTCAAAACGACACAGCCCGCTGCTGTTGCAGTCATTTGCTGACACAGTATTACTTCAACCCAGAGCTCAGATATACCTGATTTGATTGCAGATGCTTTAAGCCAAGACCACTGCTAACACAGAGGACGTGTTTGATAATTAGAAAATGGCACTCCCTCTGGACTGATAAATTAGAAGAAAGTACCACACCACCCCCTTTCCATCGCCTAGCAGAAAATTAGGGAAAACTGTTCTCACCTCATTTAGGGTAAAGTATGCTTTTGAGTATTCCCAGTACGAAGCTCGGATGGTGAAGAACTAACTACATTTTGTTTCCTACTTAACTTCTTGGCCAGTGCACAACCTATAAAACCTTAAATGGTAGCCCTGATCTAGACCTTCTGAGTTTTTACACGTTGTGGAATTAAGCAGCTCCTTTCAAGAGTTTGGCACCAGAGATCTTCTTAGTTTAAGAACCCTGTTTGATTAGGAAAAAACTGTGAGCCATTTTCTGTGTGGAGAGAACCTCTGTGGAGGGATATGGCTCCATTGGTAGAGGGTCTATCTGGTTAACAGGAATTGGTGGGAAGAAGGAAGAGCATGGTTAAACTGAGATAAGAGAAGGGAGATAAGAAAGGACAGAAGATGGTGCCTGTGGAGAAATGTAAGCAGGGTTAAGTTCCCAATGGTAAGGTGGCCAGAGGGCTTTGTTTTTAGGAGCAACTATGTTTAATACTTCAGTTTTTGTTTGGAGGGATGGTCACAAAAACCTCCTCTGCTGCCTGTAGGTCATACTAACAATTCGACAAACATAACATTATCTCAGGGGAAATTGGGGAAGGGAAAAGATTGATACTCTACCCTTTGCGAATGGTGGTTATGGGTCAGTCAAGTAAGTCCCCCCATGGATCCAATTCCATGAAACACGACGTGACCAGAGAAGCATAAGAGGCGATCGCCACCACACGTCTGAGAGCCCTGGATGGATGGGAGGGGACTCTCTGAGCACATGGGGTGGAGGCAAAGCCACTCTCATTTAAATTTCAAAGGACCAGGTAACCTCAGTGGACATCAAGGTCGTACTGGCTACTGGTAATCACGGAGCTCTTGCTGATGTCTATTTCCTGATGAATCATGAGTGACAATGATAGTTTGTAGCTACAGAGTGTGTAACAGTACAGTAACAGGGATCGAATACACGTGGTCTCAAACTTTAAAACAAACTGAGCCCAGCCAGTGTGGACGCCCACATTCTAGAGTTGATGGTCTTGAGGTTCAGACAGGTGGGCATCATGAGCAGACTCACAGAGGCGGTGACCCAGTTAACATGGGAGCCCACCTCTCTCCTTTCAGGGTCTTTGGGAGTTTAAACTCTTCAATCACTTGAGAAGAAGAGTGAGGTTCTGGCAGAATGTGGGGTATTCTTGGAGTTGAAACCCACACAGGGAGCGATTTTCCAGCAGCAGAATTAAATGCGGCTAATGTTGGAGCCAGGCCAGGTTAAACTGAGGAAGAATCTGAAGTTCAGGGTGGTTCTTAAAAGGAAGGTGTGAATGTAGGATGGCTGAGACAGTTGACAGCTGAGGCCCCACTGGAGTTAGTTTTCATGTGAGTTTAAGGGACAGGGGATTCAGAGAGAGGTGGAAATTTGGAAGGGAAAGGGCTTCCTGCTGCAGGGGTGGATCTCTACCCGACCTGCACCCCCTTAACTTCTGACATGCATGATCTGGCGTCTGAAGAGAGGAGCCGCTGTCATGTATGTGAAGAGTGTGCAGTGTATGCAGTGTGTGCCTAATTACCCCGCGGCACGTGAGGACGATGGTGCTCATCGCTGGCAGGTGTCCCATCAGCCCTGTTAGCAGTCCCGCCCAGCGTCAACCCTGCCTTCTGCTCACGTGAGCCGGACCTCACGGCTTCTCAATCATGCTGCAATGTGGTTACAACCCAGATAAAAGCCAGGGGGAGCATCCTGTGCAGTCAGGCTATACAAGGTATGGAGAAAGACGCTCTTTTCTGTGTGACAGGCACACCAGGGTAGAGGTGATGGCTTTAATTTTGACAAACAAAATTCTGGCAATGCTTTCAAATGTCCCCATCCCCAGGGGATGGCCTCACCCCTCACTGAGAATCACTTGCTCCAAGGCAAACATCATGAGGACATGAGGCCAAAGGGGAATCCTAATGTATCCCAATGGCATTCCAAGGGAGCACCAAGGAGGATTCTGGGGACAGGGCAACATATGACATTCCACAGAGAAAGTAGAGAGAGGTTCTGGGAACACGGTATCCCAGTGACATTCCTGAGAAAGGAAGTTGTGGGGGATTCTGGGAACACAGCTACCTGAAGAAGATCTAATTCTTGTTTTAGTCAGATTTTTCATTGCTGTGACCACAAGACCCGACAAGAACGACTTAAAGAGAAAAAATGTATTTTGGTTCCGTTTTAGAGGTCTCAGTCCATACATGGCCGACTTCATTGCTCTGGGTCCAAGTGAGGTAGAACATCATGGCAGAAGGGCGTAACACAGGAGAGCAGCTCAGGACGTGGCAACCTTGAAGCAGAGAGCTCTGCTCACCAGGGGCAAAATAAGCCCGAAGGCAGGTCCCCATGACCCACCCCTCCGGCCACACCCCTCCTGCCTTCAGTGTGTACCGATTCCATGAAGGCGCTCATCACCCAGTCACTTCACCTCTGGACTTGCTTCCTTGGCCACACACGTGCTGTTGAAGACACTTCATCTCTAAGCAACAGGATTCTCCATCCTCAAACCTGAGCTATCTATGTTATTTGTATTCCACGAAGGCCAAAATCCTTCCAGAGAAAACGAATGAGATTTCTTTTCCAGAGGCTGCACGAGCCCTTCAGCTTCAGTACCCAAACAACGGGTCCGGGGGAGCACAGGAGCCTTGGAGGTCTGTGCTGGTCTGGGAAAGCCAGTGGGCCTGGTCCCGCGGAGGCCAAGAAGGAGCTGCATGGCAGGCTGAGCTCTCTCGACCCTGAGACAGGGACGTTCAGGAAGAGTAGCGAGGCTTCTTCCGAGTTCCTCCACAGGGCCCGGCCTGCCTGGCCCTCACCTTCAGCCCAGAGGTGTAGATATTCCACTTCATATCATCCAATGGGGCTGGAACCAAATGGGACTGGCAAATTGATCCATGGTCACTACTAACAATACATGCTTATACAGCTGTGGCCTTGTTCCAATCACTGTTCCGAGTGGTTGATGTACATTAGCATTTCAATTTAGCTTCCTAGTTTTAGATAATTATAGATTTATATGAAGTTGTAAGAGATAATAGAAATCCCCTAAGCCCTTGATCCAGTTCTCCCAATGGTACTATATCACAACACTCTAACACAGTATCACAGCCAGGAAACAGGTCAATACCATTAAGACCCAAGACATGTCCATCAGCACAAGGATCCCTCAGCGTTCCCTGTATAGTTATGCCTGCTTCTCTCAACCCACCAGCTCCTCACTGCCACTAACCTACCCCCACGTCTAGAATCTGTCCATTTCAAGAATGTTATTTAAGTGGAGTTGCACAGCATGCAACCTTTTGGGACTGGTATTTTTTTTACCCAGCATAGATCTCTAGAGACTCATCTAAGTTGGAGTGTGCACCAAAATAGTTTGTTCCTTTTCACTGCTGAGTAATATTCCACGGTATGGGTGCACTGCATACTATATAATCATTCAACTGTTGAAGGACATCTGGGTTGTTTCCAGTTTGGATATAAGGATAAAAGTGCTATAAGAATTAATTTGCAGGTTCTTATGTAAACCTAAATTTTCATTTATTGAAACAAATGCCAAGGAATGCAATTGCTGGGTTGTAAGGTAGTTGATATTTAGTGTTTGAGGAGATTGCTAGACTGCATTTTTGGAGTGGCTGTGTCGTTTATAGTCCTATCGTTGACAGATAAGTGATCCAGTTTCTCTGCATCCTCACTAGTGGTAGCTTGGGCCTGCCATATATGGGCAGACTCAGTATGTCTTCCTTGTCTTAAGCAATGAGTTTTCTAGATAACCCTCATGGGAGTGTTTTTAGATGGGGAGGAGATGAATCCACTGGTGCATCTCATTTTAGAATAGACATGCTTGCCAAATGAGTAGGCAGAGAAAATTCAGAAGGAACAGATCCCAGGACAGATGTGTTTTGATGGGGAAGGAAGGTAGGATTCAGACAAGCTTAGCTTGTTTGGGGGGCGATCTTCAGAGTGCTGCCAAGACAGCGCTGGGTCTCCGTGGTGAGGGAAAGAGAACAGTGAGAGGCCAAAAGCAAACTTCAGGAACTCCGAAGATGCACATGCAAACCCAGGGGTCAGTTCCCTGTGGTCTGTGCAATCCTGCTGTTTGCAGACTTCTTACGATCAATAGCACAGTAAATATCAGTAAATATGAAACTTCATTACCCACGTAGGCCGCTGCTCATCAACGGGCGACTCAGCCTCGCGGATGCACGGGGCTCTTCCAGGCCCATCAGCCCGTCCACCCCTCCGTTCGGCTGCCTCTTCCTCCTTCTCTTAAGCACCATCGTTTCCATGGGAAGCAGACCTCGGTCCCTGCAGTGCAGCTTCTTTGTTCCAGCACTTCCCTTCCTCCATTCACTCAGAAAATCCTCTGTCCTTAAGTCATTTCCCCAGCTCGAACCCTAAAACTTTGGTCCAGCATTTATATTATAGCAAAGAGTAATAATGCGAACGAAGAACGCTCCCTCCGGAAGAAGACACGAGGGGTGGCGGCCTTAGGATTCCAGAAGAAAAAGGAAGGCCCTCAATCGCTTCACTTTGAGGATATTAAGATCACAGCTATTTTGTCTGCGGGATTATAAATGTACCTGACAGCGTATTAATCACTTTATCATACACAATCCCTAGAACATCCCAGGAAGGTATGTGCTATTTTTATCTCCTCCGAAAGAGAAAACAATGCGTTCAAGAGGATAAGTTATGTACCCAAGGTCATGATTTCATAGGAAAGAGGAGCCAGGAGTCCAGCCTGGGCAGTCTGATCCCAAGACCCTTGCCCTGTCCATTACATGTCAACTAGGAAAAAATGCATTTACCCCAGCTTAGACATGGAGGTGAGTCTTCTGTAGCCAGTGCCTACTGCAGGAGAGAAAGGCAAGGGGTGCCCTTCCAACATGGCCTGACTTACATGGGGAGCCAACCTGGGTTGAGGCTTCGGATCTGGATTCCTTGAGCCTTGCCAGATGCCCTCCAGTGCCCCCACTAGGTGTGGATACCAACCTGGGTGAGGTTCCAACCTTACCTAGCATGATGCCTGACGCCTACAGAAGGTTCCTGACACAACAAGGGTTTATGACGCTGTAAAAGTGATATTCAGTAGGAAATGTGCTTGAAAGCTCCATCTCTTCCAGTCTGGCAGTATGAGATACCACACCTTCTCCTGGTGCTGGGCAGTAGCGGTGAGCTGTCTTTCCTGGTCAGCCCTGCGGTCACGAGGGAGAGCAGCTGAGGCGATAGCTTGTTCTGTGTGGCTGTGCTGGGCTGCCCAGTAGGTTGTGCATCAGAGGCAGTGTTGACCTGCCGTATTTTCAGTTTGGGGTGGGTTGATGAGTACATAACCCCGTCGTAAGTCAAGAAGCATCTGGAGTTGAAAGACAGGGGAACAGGTTTCACTCTGAGTGCAGAGTGTGACCATGTGCTACAAAGTACTGCGTATAAAAGGTCATTTAGGATTTCCATGTGTGGTCAAATGGAAGACCAGCCTTCCAAGCTGAAGTGCAGAATGGCGAGCAGAATATAGAGCCGTTTTTGTGCTGAAAGTATTTCCCAAAACCTGATGAACTTAGGTTTCAGTTTTCACAGGCTCATGGGCAAAATAGGAAAAAATACCAAGCCTCGGACCTTCCTGGAGTAGGAAGTTAAACATAAGACCCTAAAACATACGAGACCACGAGAGTTACAATGTCAGTGTGAAGATGAGCCAGAGGTAAAACCAGAGCGAAGACGTGGGCTCCAGTTCTCAGTGTCTGTGAGAAAAAGTCTTCACACTCAGCAAAGTGGGAAGGAAACACCTCCTCTGCAAACCCCTGTGATTTCAAAGGGGTTACAGCCCAAACTGACCCACCAACAGGGTCTGGAAGACTCCATGTCATGAGTTAGTGTAGCACATTTGCAGACTGTGCGCCCAGGTGTCCAGAGAAAGCCAATGAAAATGCTCCATGGAAGAAGGTGCCTTTCCCCAGCCTCAGGGATCAGCATGAATGCGTTTCCAAGGAAAATGAGCAACACACGCTTGCAAATGTCTAAACACACACAAAAAGAAGGCACATGTGAGGATTCCTCAGAAAGCTTGGAATGGATCCACCATTTGACCCAGCTATCCCACTCCTCGGCCTATACCCAAAGGACTTAAAATCAGCATACTACAGAGATACAGCCACATCAATGTTCATAGCTGCTCAATTCATAATAGCCAGACTGTGGAACCAACCTAGATGCCCTTCAACAGATGAATGGATAAAGAAACTGTGATATATATATATATATATATATATATATATATATATATATATATATATATACACATACATACACATACATACAATGGAATATTACTCAGCCATAAAGAATGATAAAATTATGACATTTGCAGGCAAATGGATGAAATTGGAGAATGTCATGCTAAGTGAGATAAGGCAATCTCAAAAAACCAAAGGATGAATGATCTTGCTGAGAAGCAGATGATGACACATATGGGGGGATGGGAGGGGGACAAGAATGGAGGAAGGAGGGACTGTATAGAGGGATAAGAGGGGTGGGAGGGGTGGGGGGGAAGGAAAAAATAACAGAATGAATCAAACACCATTGCCCTATGAAAATGTATGACTACACAAATGGTATGCCTCTACTTCATGTACAAACAGAAACAACATGTATCCCATTTGTTTACAATAAAAATAAATTAAAAAAAAGAAGGCACAATGGGCAAAACCTAAGAGAAACAGAGTAGCAATCCTGGGAGGCTCTTGGAAGATGGGAGCAGGGGAAGCTTAGTGCTTCCACCTCTTCATTTCTGGACAATGCAGAACTAGATAGAAAAACTAAAAACATGGATGACATTAAAATAAAGAAATCAACTAAAAATACCCCCCGAGCCCCCAAATAGAACAGGGTAGGAAAAGTCACCCACAGATGGGAGACCCACGTCGTGCTGGTGAGCGGGGGGAAGGAGAAGAGGAAGTGTTGGAGGCAGAGTGTGATGGACTTAAGAAAAAGAGAATCCAAGGGAGCCGGCTGGAAAGGGCGAAAGAAACAGTGCCTGAAGGAAGGTGAGAAGAGGAAAAGTTCCAGGGTCAAAAGGAAACAGAGAGCGCAGTAATTGTGCACCTATGTTTACAGCAGTGCGCTCACAACGGGGAAGCAGCCCAAGCGACCTTCACACGTGAATGGATAAACACGATGCAGCGTGTGTACGCAGTGGACTTTTACTCGGCCTTACGAAGCAAGGACATTCTGACATACACCACGACATGGAGAAGGGGAGGACGCCATGCTAAGTGAGCTCATCCGGTCGCTGAGGGACGGACGTTGTGTTATTCCACCCCCATGAAGAAGTGCCTAGAGGATTTGGTTTCCTAGGGGGAGAAGGCAGAACAGAGGTGCAGGGCCTGGGGGAGCAGGGAGCAAGGACCTCTTGGTGATGCGCAGAGTCTCTGTTTTGCAAGATGGAAGGGTCTAGAGATGAATGATGGCATGAAACCGTGCTCTTCAAAGCCGCCGAAACGGTGGGTCTACCTTAGGTGTGCTTGAACACGATTTCGAAAAATGAACTTTGAGAAAAGAAACGCAGAAAGAAGATTGAGAGAGGGACAGATATTGAAAACAGGCCAAAAAATACTGAACGCAGGGGCGGCAGGGATTTCTGGAGATGGACGTCAGAGCCCGGGAACAGAAAAGAGCAGAACAAAACTAATTGCTGTAGTCAGCTCTTTGGCTGCTGTGACGAAAGGACCTGACGGGACCAGTTTTAGAGGGGGAGACGTTCATTTGGGGCTCACGGTCTCAGAGAGCTCAGTCCGTAGACGGCCAACTCCATTGCTCTGAGGTGGGGTGGGACATCATGGGGAAGGGTGTAGAGGAGGAAGGTGGCTGAGGACATGGCCGTCAGGAAGGAGGTGGGTGAGGGAGGGAGACAGGGGACAGACAGACACACACACTACTCCACTCACCAGGACAACTAAATAAATACACACACACACACACACACCCCAATGGCATTCCCCAGTGACCCACCTCCTCCAGCTGCACCCCACCTGCCTACAGTTACCACCCAGTTAGCCTATTGGGATTCATGCACCGATTGGCTGGAGGCTCTTGTAACACAATTGTTGTACCGCCAAACCTTCTTGCCTTGTCTCACAGGTGAGCTTTTGGGGGACACTTCATGTCTAAACCATAACACTTATGTACTCATGTATCTGTTAAAAAGTAAACTTAAGTAAGTGCATACAATAAAAATACAGCAAAGAAGATACACACAAAGTTTTCTGAAATTAAGAAAGAATTTGAAACCACGCGGTGCCCACAGGAGATGAGCAGCCTCAACACAGGTTTTGGTGTAACGTGGGACTTGAAAAATCCTTCAGCAACCAGCAAAAAACCAGCCTGCGGCATGAAGAGAAGGAACACCGGACTATCAGCAGGCGTCGGAGGCCCTGCTCGGTGCCAGCAGAACAGGGAGTCATATATTAAAGGTGCTCAAGGAGAGAGAGGCAACGCCGAGATTTTATATCTAGCAAAAAAAAAAATTGATTTTTGAGCACAAAGGGCACAGACACACTAATCAAAGCACAGGAATTGGAGAAATATTTTCCCCGTAGCCCTTCCAGAGACCTCTGTTGTGGAGAGAGTTTCAGACGACTGGAATAGCTGAAGTGTCAACGACACAGTGACCATTAATGAGTGTCGGATAAGCAGCTACTCAGACAAACGGAACTAAGACAAAATGAGTACTGGGGGGGGCGGGTGCAAAATATGGGCCCTGCTATGGGTCCTGGCCATGCACAGACGTGGGAGCGTGGGTCTTTGAAAATTGGTCAGATTTCATAGACCTGCATCCTCAAAGGGGTGAGAGTTTTGCTCTCTGTCAATTTATCTTAATTCACTTGAAAAAAAGGAGGAGAGTGGAAAGAGCGTATGCCAAAACTGCTTAAATGTTTTCAGTAGTAACAATGGAAGTAGGTGACACTATTATAATTCAGAGACTACTGTGTGTTCAACATTGGCTCAAACGAGTGAGGAATCATGGTTCCGTCTAATTGTGTCATCCCCTATGCCCTTGAAACCCAGCTTTCTTGGAATGGAAGGAAAGGACATGTTGGCATAATAGAGGCAAGCTTACATAAAACTCAGGAGTCTTGACTTAGAATTAGAGGCATCCACAGGAGCCGGGCACAATGGTGCACGTGCCTATGATCCCACTGGCTCGGGAGGCTGAGGTAGGAGGATCACGAGTTCAAGACCAGCCTCAGCAACTTAGAGAGGCCCTGTCTCTAAATAAAAAAGGCCTGGAGATGTGGCTCCATGTTAAGTGCCCCAGGCTCAATCCCTGGTATCAGAAAATAAAATACAATACAACAAAGAATAAATATCAATCTGAATCCGTGAGACAGTTCATTATATGACATTACAACTTATTTCCTGTTGTATTGAAAACTGGCAAAGGGAATGCAGCCAGCAATTATTTTTCACTTTCTAAAGAAGACTAGAATTTTCTACTCTAAATTTAGAATTCTAGAATTAGAAATTTCTAATGCACATAGGAGGTAAAAGAACATCCCTCTTTATCAAAGCATTCTGACTAATAAATGAAGAACAAATAAACACACCAGGACACCACAGCGTGAAGTCGAATAGCAGCCTGTTAGGTCTTCCATGTCTTAATTCCCAGATCTGGGAATGCCTAGCATGCACCAAGCCCTGGGTTCCATCCCCAGCACTGAAAGAAAAAAGAGGAGGAATAAGAGGAAAGAGAATCTTCAGATGAGGAGTCGATCCTGGATTATCTGATTATCTGGGTGGGGCTGGATATAGTTTATAATTTCAGGAGTCCTTATAGGAAGGAGGCAGGAGATTCGAAAGAGACAGAAGGTGGAATGACAACGGAAGCAGATCTGAAGATGCTGAGTGGCTACCTTTGAAGACAGAGGAAGGGGCTGAGCCAAGGACAGTCACTCCAGAAACTAGAAAAGGCAAAATAACAAATCTTCCACTCGAGACCCCATGGAGAGTCTGGATGTGCCGACTCCTCCGTTTCAGCCCCGCAGAATCATTCTGAGTCTACAGAACTGCATGAGAATAAATTTACCGGGTTGTCTTAAACCACCCAGTTTGCAGCAATTTGTTACCAGCGGCCACTGGAAAAGAATATGACCAATATCTTGCAGCTCTCACTACATAGAAACATCCCTTAAGCATCAGCCGCTGCTGGAACCACAAGAGACTCAGCCACACACTCTGCCCTCCATAGCCGTGCCAGTCCCCACCCACATCTCGTCTCCCTTCCAGGACTTTGAATGGGGTCCCTCTAGTCCTTGGGACCAGCTGCCAATTTATAGGAGAGGCAGAAGACAGCAGAACTCGGACTGCGCCAGAGGCCAACGTCCCGCAGCCTGGATCGTGGGAGATGGCTCAGGCCAGACGGCGTGGGCTCGGCGTCAGGTAAACACGAGGAAGAGGAAGCGGTAGAGGAGGAGACTACGGGCTGAGAGAGACGTCGACGATGCACCAAATTTTTGAATCTGAGCAAAACCTATTCCTAGTGTCTAGAAATCTATATTTGGTGATAAACTAGGAAAAAATAACTCCAGGATGCAATGAATATAAAGAACAAGATGGTAGATATTTGGGGAATGGTGACGGATTATGGGGTATGGGACACATGGAGGGGTTTGTGGGGTGGGGGGGAAAGGTTTTCTGCTTGATGGGAGTGGTGCTCCCCTTATAAAAATTTGGCATATCATACAATTGGTTTATGTGGTTTTCTGTATCTGTGTTTGTTTTTAGGACTATGATTACTATGTCATTAAAATACTCTCACGATGATCCTCATGAAACAGGAAACTAAATAGATCAAAAGCAATCAAAAAGTCTGTTATAAAAATATAATTGGTTTAAAGGCTCTTCACTCCTGTAATCCCAGCAGGTCCGGAGGCTGAGGCAGGAGGATCACGAGTTCAAAGCCAGCCTCAGCAAAAGTGAGGCACTAAGCAACTCAGTGAGACCCTGTCTCTAAATAAAATACAAAATAGGGCTGGGGATGTGGCTTAGGGGTCGAGTGCCCTTGAGTTCAATCCCCGGTGCCAAACAAACAAACAAAGAAACAAACAAACAAACAAACAAAAAAGCTCATTGGACAGGTTCAACTGTAGATTAGACACAAATGAAGGGGAATTCGGGGAATGGAAGACAGGTCAAAAGGAATCACGAGGGAGCAGTTAAGAAATGAGAAGAACAGACAGAGGAGGTATAGCCAAATCAGAAACCAGGAAGGGAAGCAGACAGAAAGAAAAGAGCTAACAAATTAGGACATAATGAGAATTTTCAAAATTACAAAAGACGGCAAACATGGATTCAAGAAGCCAAAACAAACCACACAACCCTCATCTAGACCCAGCAAAGTGAAATGGCAGAACACCAGATACCCAGGGAAGCTCCTCAGGGAGTTTGGAAAATAAAACACACCTCCCAAGTGTAGAGACATGCTTAAGAGACCGCGCACGCCCACCTGCTGGCGCGCCATGCCTCCTCCCCCGCCCTTACGAGCCCACCATTCCCCAGCTGTGCTTGCGCCGTGGCCCCAGCAACCTCACACAGAGGCCTTGGAGGACAGAGCCCTCAGGCAGGATGGGCCGGGCTCCCCCATGCAGCGCCCCAGCGCCCATGGCCTTGAGCAAAGGGCTGTAGCTGCTGGCGCGCCTGGAGGCCACGGGTGAGAGCAGCGTGCTGCTGGAGGAAGCAGCCGGGGCCACTGCCTGCTCTTGGAGGCCGACCCGGTGGCCACGCTGGGCGGAGCTGGTGTTGGCACCAAGGCGTCTACTTGGGGAGAGAGGCAAGCAAGGAAGCAAGCAAGGAAGCACCTCTAAAGAAAATAAAGAAGTTGTTCATTCCCAGTCCGCCTCCGATTCTTTCCCGCGGTCTCGTTGCTGCAGGTGGCAACACCCAGGGATTTAGAGTCAGACCCAGAACTGACTCCATTGGCAAGACCGTAACAAAGACCCCCGGGGAGTAGACCCCGAAGTGTGAAGAGGATCGGAAAGGCTTCTAAGGGTAAGAGCCCTCTGATTTACATTTGATTTCTTCGGACGCCACATGCTCCCTTTCCGGCAGCTGGGTCTCGGGAAGAATGGGCCAGAGGTTGCTGATTCCTCTTGTGCACGCACCCCCATGAAGCCTGGTCTCAAGCTGCTGACGTGACAGCGCGGACTAGGATCAGGAAAGCCATTTGCACGATCAGCTCTCAAATCCGACAGATGGCCCCAGTTGCACACGTCACTGAGGTTAAGGCTTCACGTGCTGTGAATAGGGCACAGTCCCAAATCCCAGCCTGCACCTCTAAAGAGAGCCCCACTCTCCTGCCTATGCTTCTAAACGTGTAATGCCCAGCTTCATGAGAGGAAGGACCAGCTCGCTTCAACGCACCTCAGTGAACTGACCACAGCAGAGGGTGGCTAGCTGCTTGGTAGACGTGGACCTTGCAGATCGGGAAGAGCAACTTGGGAGAATCCTCTGCTCCTACCATGGCCACGGGCCCTGGGCAAATACCTTCCCTTAGAAACATAAATCCTGTGACCGTGGACGGACTAGGAGAACTCCTGATCCAAATACCAGGTCTCCAGGTTAGAAGTCTTCTGATGTCCTGACACCTCAGACAGACCACCCCACCCCGTCCAGCCGGAATGCGTAAGGACCATGCCCTTGCAGGCGGGCGTCGGCCACAGAGCCGCGGCCCTGGCGGCCCCCTCTTCACTGGCTCTTGTGATCACACCAGAAAGATTTCAGACACGTCGCTCAGGTGGTAGGCACGAGTTTATAAGAGGGACCTCAATGGAGAGAGAGGGTCCCCTCAGAGAGGAGGAGGATGGAAACTCCTGCCCCCCAGCTTCACTGGGGGTTCCAGGGAAGTTTCCAGAGCGTCCCGCCCAGGTTCACCTCTGACTCCTGATTGACAGCTGAGGAACCGCGTGGACCATTCAGCAGAAGGTGGTGTGATACTCGCGGGATCAGAGTCGAGGAAATTTAATCCCCCTATTTTTTGCCTCAATTTCCTGTCACTTAATAGGTTCATGACTTTGTGAGGGTCTTGATGTCGTCGTTGCCAGGGTGATTGTGGGTTGTGGTAGTTTCTGTGAGAAGGGAGGGTCCAGGCCACTTGGTAGGGTGTGATCCCATCTCGAAACAATGGGTTTTCTTGAAGGGATACAATTATGACTGGGGGAGGTTTGGGCACACCAAGCCCCCATCGTTCAGATGAGGGGCTGTCAGTATAAGGCTCCCTGTGGCTTTCAATCGCCCTTCGTTATCCTTTCCTGCTCACCCATTCAGGGCTGATGGCTACCTGACTATTCCATTGGCAATTCTGTTCCCATGTTCACAGACACTGCGCATTCCAACAGAAAGGCAATCACCCCTGTCCGACAGACTATCAAAGTTGACCAGACACAGCTATGCTTTGGTAATAGGATGCAGCTTGAAGAGTTAGCATCTTCTGCAATGAGGAAGCACAAATGTGTACAAATACAACTCCCTTCACCTGTTATCTAAGAACCTGGAAAAATACTACCTAAAGTGCTACACAGATTCAATGCAATTACAATTAAAATCCCAATGACGTACCTTACAGAAATAGAGCAAGCAATCATGAAATTCATCTGGAAGAATAAAAAACCCAGAATAGCTAAAGCAATCCTTAGCAGAAAGAATGAAGTAGTGGGTATCACAATACCAGATCTTCAACTCTACTACAAAGCAACAGTAACAAAAACGGCATGGTATTGGTACCAAAATAGACAGGTAGATCAATGGTATAGAATAGAGGACACGGACACAAACCCAAATAAATACAATTTTCTAATACTAGACAAAGGTGCCAAAAATATGCAATGGAGAAAAGATAGCCACTTCAACAAATGGTGCTGGGAAAACTGGAAATCCATACACAACAGAATGAAACTAAACCCATATTTCTCACCGTGCACGAAACTAAACTCAAAATGGATTAAGGACCTCAGAATCAGACCAGTACCCTGCAGATTATAGAAGAAAAAGTAGGTCCAGATTTTCAACATGTTGACTTAGGACCAGACTTCCTCAACAGGACTCCCATAGCACAAGAAATAAAAGCAAGAATCAATAACTGGGATAGATTCAAACTAAAAAGCTTTCTCTCAGCAAAGGAAACTATCAGCAATGTGAAGAAAGAGCCTACAGAGTGGGAGAAAATCTTTGCCAATCATACTTCAGATAGAGCACTAATCTCCAGAATCTATAAAGAACTCAAAAAACTCTACACCAAGAATAAAAATAATCCAATCAACAAATGGGCTAAGGAAATGAATAGACACTTCACCGAAGAAGATCTACAAGCAATCAATAAACATATGGAAAAATGTTGAACATCTGTAGTAATACGAGAAATGCAAATCAAAACCACCCTAAGATTCCATCTCACCCCAATTAGAATTGCGATTATCAAGAATACAAGCAACAACAGGTGTTGGCGAGGATGTGGGGAGAAAGGTACACTCATACATTGCTGGTGGGGCTGCAAATTAGTGTAGCCACTCTGGAAAGCAGTGTGGAGATTCCTTAGAAAACTTGGAATGGACCCACCATTTGACCCAGCTATCCCACTCCTTTGGCCTATACCCAAAGGACTTAAAATCAGCATACTACAGAGATACAGCCACATCAATGATCATAGCTGCTCAATTCACAATAGCCAGATTGTGGAACCAACCTAGATGTCCTTCAATTGATGAGTGGATAAAGAAACTGTAGTATATATATACAATGGAATATTACTCAGCCATAAAGAATGATAAAATTATGGCATTTGCAGGCAAATGGATGAAATTGGAGAATATCATGCTAAGTGAGATAAGCCAATCTCAAAAAACCAAAGGACGAATGATATCGCTAATAAGAGGATGATGACACATAATGGGGGGAGGGAGGGGTTAGTGTTAGGGTAAGGGAGGGGGGGCAAGAATGGAGGAAGGAAGGACTGTATAGAGGAAAAAGAGGTTGTGGGAGGGGTGGGGGGAAGGGAAAAAATAACAGAATGAATTAAACAACATTACCCTATGTAAATTTATGATTACACAAATTGTATGCCTTTACGCCATGTACAGAGAAACAACATGTGTCCCATTTGTTTACAATAAAAAAAAAGAAATCAAAGATGAAACAAGAAAGCACATCAAACCTATCTGAAATGGGTGGGACAGATAATTATTATTATTGAGCAGGTGAGAAGGAGTGATTGCTATAGAATATACCAATTCTCACTTGTCCCAGATTTGTCCAAAAGTATGCTGTTTCATTTATGTGTCATCCTGGCTATGCCGTACTCTCCAGTCATTTATTCAAACAGCAGTTTAGATATTGTTGTGAAGGTATTTTTAAGAATATGATTAACATTTAAGCCAATGGACTTTGAGTCAAGCAGTTTACCCTCTATGATTTTAAAAAAAGACTGAGATGCTCTAAGAAGGAAGGAATTCTGTCTCTAGACAGCCTTCAAACTCGACTATGACATCCACTCTTCCCTGGTCTCCAGCCTCCTGGCCTGTCCTGAAGGCCGGAGACAATCACAAGAGCAAATTTCTTAAGAGATGAATCAATCTCTCCCACTCTGCATACTTTGGGTCTATTTTCTGGATAACCCTGACTAATACAAAGCCTAAATATTCTCTTCCTTCCTGCTGTTGTATCACAGGACTCAAGTCAGCAGGTAGAAACTGGTTCTTAGGAAAGAAGACCAGAGCATAGTATATATTGATTTTCCTATTTAGATGCAATATCATTTATTAGCTATCTCTTAGTAGGGTGGTTTAAGAGTGTACGGTTTGAAACTAGCCTGTATTGGTTTATTTTCTAGTATGAGTTGGGCTTTCTCACCTTTAAAATGTGGATAATAATGGTATCTACCATTTTGTGGTTGTTTTGAGTTAATAAAAATATGCTTTGATAAATAAATAAAATTAGCTCCTGGTAGTCAATACAGTTACCACTCAAAAAAAAAAAAAAAAAAAAAGAACCTGGAAAAGAGAAGAGTGATCGTGTTCATCAGCTATTCATTACTGTGACAAAATACCTGAGGAAAACAACTTAAAGGAGGAAACATTTGTTTTGACTCACAAATTCGGAGGTTTAAATCTATGGTCAGCTGCTCCATTGCTTTGGCTTGGAGGTGAGGCAGAACATTGTGGTGGAAGGGTGTGGCAGAAGAAAGCCTCAGCTTATGACAGCCAGGAAGCAGAGAGACAGGAGGAAAAAGAGGGAGGGAGAGGAAGAGAGAAAGGAATGAGGAAGAAAATAGAGTCCCCAAGGTCATGTCCCCAAGGCCCTATTCCCTTCAGCTAGGTCCCACCTCCTGTGGTTTCTAACACCTCCCAGTAGAACTTTCAAACTGTGAATCCATCAATGGATCAATCCACTTCTCCACTCAAACCCAGAGACCACATAATGCAATCATTTCTCAGGAGTCCTACCTCTGAACATTGCTGCACTGGGGACCAGAAGAGTTTGAGGACATTCTGGATCCAAATCATAACAGGGATAATCGTCAAGGACCCCCTGATGCAGGGATAGGCTTCCTTGGGTTGGGTCTAGTTCCACCTGGGTCACCCCTTGCATTACTATCACCAGAACGTAGCAGCGTAGAGAAGATCCCTGGGCACCCAGGGATGGCTTAGTTCAGAGGGATCTGCCCCCTGTGTAGCATTAATGAACAACAATGGTCCTATTCATATATTTAACACTCTGGACCTTTCCAGTCAGCTGACACTCAGACACCCAGAACCATCATATGCTACTCTTTCCAACTTGAATGACAGAAAAGACTGTTGGCTTTGTGTCACTTTGTGCTTATGATCACCCTCTTTAATGGCTCCATTCCTGTGCTGTTTGACAGCGCCTTGGCCAGGTCCATGCTGATGTTCTCTGGTAGAGCTTCGGAAGTAACACCGGGCAAGTTCTCTGGCGGGTGGATGCCATCTTCCTCAAAACACCCTGGCCTCCTGTGCAAACGGGCTTCTCTTCTTTACAAGCCTAGCTGAGTGTAGGTGGCTTCTCCACTCAAACCCAGGTCTCTTCATAATAGCCCTCAAATCCGGGTCTGCTCAGCATATATCTGCATATTAAAGAGAGAGCATTAACATCTGCTTTAAATTGGCCTTCTGTCCCCACCAGAATAAGGAGCAGCTGGCAGTTCCTTTAGCTAAAGAAGGAAAAAATCTGGTTTGGTTACCCTACTCCACAAGCACAGGATCAACCTATTGTGAGCATCAGAGATGATCCTCCTGTGAGGCTTACGGCTAAAAACTGAAAATGTGTGTGTGAACGTCGCACCAGATGCGTTGGGGAGCACTCCTGCCCCTCTATCCCTCGTCCCTCCTGCTCGCACGTCTTCTCCAACCTTACCTCTGGATCAGAGATGAAGGTTGCGTCAAGCAGGAAGCTAAGAAGTGACCACCCGGCTGAGCGGGTGCAGGGCATAGTCTTGTCCAGCCCACCCCAGAAATATAGTTCTTTGGCATCCAAAGATCTACCGCTGAGAAAACTTGGCTAAAAAGCCAGAGTGGCAGCGTGGGGCTCCTAACAAGTGTGAGTGCACGTGCGTGCACACATGCACGCACACATGCACACAAAAGCATGCATGCAGGGAGGAAGAGTCTCGGCAACAACAAGGCCAGGGATCGTGTTCCTCATACGCCTGTTGCTTCCACCTGCAGAGAGCCAGCAGCCCGTGCGGAAAGGTTCTCGAAGTGTGGTTCCTGCCACGGCTCCATCGGCAGCCCTCGTCACTCGGTAGAGGTGCCCATTCTCAGGTCTCGCCCTGGACCTGGTGCACCTGAACCTCCAGGATGGGGCCCAGAGATCTGTGCCGTAAAATGCCTGCCAGAAGATTCCACCTCGTGATTAAGAGGTGGAGAAACAGAAGATGCCTCTCTTTCAGTGCAGCAGCGCTAGGTAAGGGACTTTTTTTTTTTTTTTTTTTTCTGGAAAGCTGATTCCATAGCACTCAAATAGAGAGAAAGGATCTATTTAAAAATCTGTACTTTTTTTTTTTTTTGTTTACATACATTAAGTGTGACTCGTTTTCTCCTGGTTGAAGTTTGAGAAAAGAAAAACACTGGATCAGTAAAATATACTGCAGAGCAGAAACAAGAGAAGCAAACGCCAGTCTGAGCATGCGGAAGAAAATAGCAGTTTTTTCTTAACATGTCCCCCCCTGCCGCCATGACCAAAAGACCTGACAAGCACAGTTTTAGAGGAGAAAGGTTTATTTGGTGCTCATGGTTTCAGAATTTCAGTACATAGATGGCCTCTGTTGTTCTGGGCACGAGGTGAGGCAGAACATCATGGCGGAAGGGAGTGGAGGAGGAAAGCAGCTCAGGATAGGGAACCAGGGAGCGAGAGAGACCCCCACTTGCCAAGGACAAAAGAGAAATCCCAAAGGCATGTCCCCAGTGACCCACCTCCTTCCAGCTACAGTTATGGTCCAGTTATTCCATATCAAGGATTATTCCAGTGATTAAGTGAAGGTTCTCATAACCTGATCATTTCACTTTGAAACTTTCTCATATTGTCTCACGCTTGAGCTCTGGGGGACACCTGGCATCCAAACCATAACACGGTTCCTAATAGAAAGAAAAACTGGAAGAGATTAAACCAATGGACAGACCAGGTCATTATGAAACACCATCGAGAGATCCCGGGTTAAGCTAAAAGACAACATGATGCAAGCTGAGTTTCAGAACTCATCACGGGGTTAGAAGAGGTAGCCGGAAATTAGAATGTATGATAACACAATGAAACCACAGTTACGTTGCAAAGATCAGGATGGACAGTGCAGAAAAATGGAATTAGAAATGGAGATGGAAAAGTGAACCGGACTGAAAAAAAGATGAAATAGACCCTGGGATGAGAGTCGGAAGTGAATGGAAAACCTAAAAATTTAAACTGTTTCTGAGAAAATTACTTGAAGGGTTAGCACAGAAGCAAGAATCGGAGACACAGCTGAGGAGGACTTTCCTTACTTGACTAAATCCCTGGATTCACAGATCCAAAGGGCTTAACTGACTCCGGGCAAGGCCATCAGCAATCAGATCATGCGGACTGTGACTGAGAGGCATGGGGGTGGTTGTTACGTCAGCAAACCAAACCTGAGTCACATGACTATTTCATCAAGCATGGGAAACAACTTTAGGAAGAGCTGGGGACTCTTTAAAATACCATTTAATACCTACAAAGCACCTATTAAAAAAACAATAAATAAATAGAAGGAAGACCAGTAGAGGAGAGGAAGAGGGATGGGAGGAAGGAGGAAGGGAGGGAAAGAAGAAGTAGTGGCAACTGAATTGGAGAAAATTCTATTCCATGCAAGTATGATTAGGTCAAGACGAACCCCACTATTAAGTCTGACTATAATGCACAAATAAAAATAAATAAAATACCACTCAGGCAGTTTTCAGCAATTTACTTCCTTATGACTTCTTTCCTTCATTTATCAGAAGAGCTGTTGTTTAGGTACAAGAATTTCGCCTTCAAACTCTTCCCTTGTCTTGCTCAGGATTTATGGTCTGAAATCCAATTCATCATGGAAGAGGATCTTACAAACTGTCATGGTAGCTCCCTTTGGATGATGGGACTATGGGTGATTTTTTCTTCTTCCTGTCATTTCCCAAATTATTTCCTTTAATGAGCATGCATTGCTCACTTACTGAATATCCATTCACAAATTAAACTGCATACTGACTATGTGCTGGGGACTGTGGCACTTCTTCTTTTTCAAGTTCAAAAAATTGCCTTTCTCCCCCCATAATCACTAACAAATAAATATGTATAGTCAGATATTTATGACCCCAAACTTAAAGAAAAAAAAATAAATTCTCCTAGCAGCTCTCCCTATAAAAGTTCTAGAAGAAGTTTTATTGGTCCAGCTTGGGTTCAGTCATCACCACCAGGAAGAACAGAAATTGGTGCGTATCTAGCTGTGGGTCATATATGTTCTATAGCAAAGTACTATGATTTTCAAGTTCATCCAAAATACACAGTTGCCTTTTCTTTGATCATTCTACAATAAATGCAGGTATTGAAACATCACATTGTGCTCTGTATAACTAGATATAATTATTATTTGCTATCGAAAAATAAAATTTAAAAGATAGAAGCAAGATACAAAATAATACATGACTATAGCCAGGGAAAAATACATCCTTTAAGGAGTATGATGAAGGAGATTGTCTTTTTCCAGAAGGAGGTCATTGGTGTTGAGCAGTCACAAATGACAGAAGTCTCCTGCCACAACCCCAAATCCAAGAGAGGCCAGGATACTTCCCACCACCTTCTTCCGTGGCCTCCTACAGGGTGCCCAAGACTGGCTCATGTCATGAGCAATATCTGCAGGACAGGCAGCTGCCTGAATTTGAAACCCTAGCCAGCCAAAATTGGAAGTAGATAGGTTAGAGATTGTGGTCCTGGGTGCTATATTCTCTCCTCCATTCCAAAGGTCAAGGAAGACTGGGCTTCCTCCCATTCCCTTCTGCTCTGACTCTGATGTACCTAAAGACTATCCCAGGAGCACCAGCGGCAGCTACGTGAACATCACCAACAGCCTGATGGAACACTCGGGCCAGCCAATTTCCACAAAGTGGACGGAGTTGAGAGTATTATCTGGGTTCCATAAGCCTCCACTGATTTTTCACGATTAATGATTGGTACGGGGTCAGTGCTCAGAAACCTGGAAGGCTTTCATTTATCAAAGGATTGTCCCTCCAGCTGGCAGCTGCTTTCGTGATTTGGAATTTGCCATAGAGGATGACAGGAGAGTGCACAACAGCTTGGCTACCGTGATCCTTCACTGCGGCCCTTGGGGAAGCACTCAGAACAAAAGCAAAGCCCAAATACCCACAAGCCTCCACCTTCTCCCTCCTGGTTGCTTCTGCCCTGACACAGGAGGACTAGGTCTGGTCACATGAGCTCAGGAATGAAGGAGGAATGAACGCATTGCAGAGGCGATGCATCGTGAATGCACCAGGCCAGGAAAGGAGACTCTGCTTGGCCACTCAGCAAACATGCACCCTTGTCCTGTTTAGAGGACCCACCTGCTTTTTCCGTGGTGAACCTTCCTCTCCAACTCCTGATCCATAGGTTCTGGTGGAGTTGAATCTACTTCCTGCCTCAGGGGTGGTCACATGATCCCAGTTCAGCCAATGAGACGCGAAGGCAGTTTACAGTAGATGATGAGGTTCAGCCTCTTGGGTTGGAGTGCAAGCTGGTGAGGCTGGTACCCTGTCTGCCACCCATGGAGTCTGAGAAGAAAGCCAGCCTGTATACTGACAGACGAAAAGGGCTTCCTCGGCCACCTGACCTGGTTCTGATTCTCAACTTGTCCTTTATAGGAAGGCAGGCCACTTTGAGTTAGGATTTAATCTATCACCTGAAACAAAAAAGGTGTTCGACACTTAGGTTTTGATCTCGACTTTGCCACAGACTCGTGGTGTGACCCAAGTCTCTCTCTCTCCCACCTAGGCGTCCTCATCTCGAAGGTGAGGTCATGAGATGAAGCACGTAACTTGGTTTTGGCTTTCTAGAGTATTTCACCGAACTGTTATTTTAAATGTGGATATTTGTAGGATTGGCATAATATCCTAAATTCAGGCCATCAGGAAAAGTAGATGGATATAGTGGATATATCAAGAAGTCTTTCCAGAAAGAAAAATGTGAGTCTCCGGTGTTCACCAGGAAGAGCCAACGCTCCAGACCATTTCAGTATCTCAAGAACTGATTGGTGGCTGTGCATGTGTGTGTGTGTTTTATATAACTCTTCATCATTTGAATTTCTTCCAGCTACCAAGTTTGACTTTCATAATACCAAAGACACAGGTACAATAATATAAAAAATTGGGATAAAGTAATTATGGCCCTCAAACCTAATCTTGAACTAGTAGGTTTTATTAATTTTAAAATTCCTGACATGAAGCTTGATATCTTATCATTCTACCTCAAATGTCCCTGAGGCTAAGCTTCAAGTTTTTTTTTTTTTTTTAATTTTTTTTTAACAAGAGTAAAATTTTCAAAACAATTTAGCAACTGACTCGAGGTTAACATTTAATAAAACAAGAGTGTTTTAATAGAGCAAGAATAAAATATAGTGGGACATATAATCTTTAAGCAAAGAAAATCTTTCCTTAGGAAAGGCAGCTGCCAACCTAATTCAAAATTTATATCTTTTTCTCAGCCTTGGTATCTAACCTTACTCTATTGTCTGCTAAGCAGCATAGTTAAGTTTCCCTTTAAAAAATCCTAATAGTGTTTGTCTTTTAATAGGAGGAGTTGTTGTTTACTATAATCATTGTAGGTTAGTTTTATTTCTGTCATATTTACTTTTTTCTTGGGTGTCCCCCTTTCTATGGGTTAGTTCATTGATCAGGCAGTCTGTCATTTTTGTTGTTGTTGTTACTGGGGATTGAACCCAGGGGCACTTCACCACTGAGCCACATCCCAGCCCTTTTTTATGATTTATTTATTTAGAGACAGGGTCTCACTGAATTGCTTAGGTTCTCGCTAAGTTACTGAGGCTGGCTTGGAACTCACGACCCTCCTGCCTCAGCCTCCCCAGCTGCTGGAATTTCAGGTGTGCACACTGCCCCAGCTACTCAGCCTTCTTACTCTCCAGTGGAATAGAATGTCTTCCTTTTTAACACTTGATTTCAATTGTTTCTGAAATAAATATATCGTAAAACCCGTTTTCCCAGCCGTGCCAACAGGTGATCCGCGTTTGGAGACTCCTCTACACACAAATGGTCCTCGGGACGAATCTTCTTCCACCCTCTGCTTTCCACATCTCAGCTTTTCTTTTGCAGAACTTGGGTTTAGGACTAGTATTTGGTGTCTGGATGCGTGGATCTTACAGGTTTCATTTTATGCCCACGTTTCCGACGTCATCAACCCTTATTTTAATACCTGCGCTGGAAGTTCACATCAGGCTCAGTCATCTGCAATTCCCTGTTATTTCTCCTCGTTCTGTCTGTTCTCTCTGGAATCGCTCGTTGATGAAAGCTGGGTTTCTGTGTCTGTCCTTCATGTGTCAGCTTCTCCGCTGTGATTTCTGTGTTATTGCTCTGTGGATTGGGAGAATATTCTCAGCTCGGTATTCCGGATGGCAAAGTCAATTCTTTTACTTAATTGTTAATTCTGTCATTCAGCCTTTCTATTTATGTTTTAATGTTGTCAATCATATTTTAATTTCCAAGGTTTCTTTATATTATTAAAGTGTTCTTATTAATTCCCCTGGGATTTCGTGCCAGTGATGCGTCCTCTCAGCTCTGAGGGTACTGATTAACGTTCTTTGAAGTCGTCTTCTGTTTCCTGCATTAAGTTTCATCAGGGCTTCATGTCTCTCTCTTTCATGGGATTTAGTTTCCCCCACATGTTTTGCGATGGGACTGATTTTATTATAAAGGAGAGTCCAGGCCTGTGCCGTCCAATATGGTGGCTGTTTAGTTAACCGCTAGCTGCATCTGGCTCTCTCCATTTCCATTTAAATTTGTTAAAGTTAAATGAAGGAAATTAAAATCCAGTTCCCCCACCACACCGGCCATATTGCCAGCGCTCAGGAGCCACCACGGCGGCCAGAGTCACAGTACTGGGCAACACATGGACTGCTCTGTCACAGAGTGCCGGCTAGATGGAATCAGTTGGGCAGCTAAAGTGCTTTCCTCCCGACATGTGTCAATCACCGTCACCCAGGCAGTGGACGCGGCTGCTCCCAGTGCAGAGGTGCCTCCCCATGGGCCGACGTGATGAAGCCAACACTAGTCATTACCTGTCTCAGCTGTGTTCTGCCCAGGTTCCTCGGGGCCGGCATGCCACTCCCTCTCCACCCCCTAAACTCCAGCCCCGACTTCACACAGAAAGCTGGCTTCCCTCTCACCTCTTCCCCAGAGTTCTGCTGGAAGGACTCGGCTCCACACGTCTCCCCTCCTAACTCGGGGGGCGATGGCTTCCTGGACGCTCTTAAGGCATCACTATCCATCTGGGGTCATATATTTTATCCATTCCGCACATTGCTCAAGATTTCTGGCTTGCTGATGGTAACCTTCCTCTTCCCCAGGTTGCTGTTGATTTATTTCTGCTCTTCTATTTCTTCTGTCAAGAAATGCCCAGTCAGCCATCTTGAACGGAAAGTTGTAGCCCGATTCCTTAAGACTTCTGCACCTCCAGAGTGAGTTTTATAAATAATCATAGGACATCAGGGTTGGAAAGGAAATGTGAGATCCAGCCTAATTCGTTCATTTTATAGATGAACAGGGCAGGACTTGCCTATGCCTGCACAGCGTGGGAATAGCAAAGCTGGGACAAGAGGGAAGTTCCCTCCCAACCTGGCCTCTGACCATTGTCTTCTGCTCTGAGAACACAGAATGATAAGAAGTGGGTCAGTGTCTCCACCTGCACACATTCCACGCCCAGCACAGTCACCCTATTACCTAGCTGTATGAATCCATTTTCCATTGCTATAATAAAAGAGCAGAGGCTGGGTACTTGATGATGAAAAAAGGTTTATTTAGCTCACAGTTTTGGAAGCAGAAAATCTAAAGCATGACTCTGGTGAGGGTCCCCTCTGACAGCATCTCACCTTGGTGATGACATCGTGGTGGGAGTGCATGCAAGAGAGAGATCACATGGTGAGACAGGAAGCCAGAGACTGGGGAAGGGCCATTCTTACTCTCCTGTAAACAACCCTCTCACCAGAACCAACCAGGGCTCCATGAGGTTGCAGCACTTCTTTCTGAGGGCGGAGCCTCAATGACTCAGGCACCTCCCACTGGGCTCCGCCCCTTAAAGGTCCCACCACCTCCCAACATCACCATGTGATGGACCCTGGGGGACACACTGGGACCATCACAAACTGCAGCAGCAACTCTTTTCTAATCTCCTGCTGAATATGGAGGACTTATATTCCTAAAAGAAACTCCCAAGAGAACCACAGAGAGTCAAGGGAATCTTCCTCCTAACCGGTGAATATATTTACTTTGAGCGCTCCTTTCCCCAAGCACAGAAAAAAAAAAGAAAGAAAGAAAGAAAGAAAGAAAATCAGGAGCTGTACCTCACGGCAGCCAAACTAGAGGAGCTTGGGAAATGCAGAGCGTCCCTGCTTGGAAGTGACCGTGACACTGCAGGGGTCAGGTGGCTGTGAGAGACACGCCTCCTCCTTCCCCGGAAAGAAGTCCGGGGCAGACGCCCATCGTCCATCTTAGTGAAATGTCTCACCTCGAGCATCTGCCTAATTGCACTGATCTACAATCTGTTTCCAGTGAAGCAAAGTAATTAATTGTTTTTAAATGCTTTTTGAGACTTTGGAAAACTGACCTAAGGTTAATGGTTCATAAACCTCATTTGTGCTTCTATTAGAGATTCTAGAATATGAGCTGGCGTACTTCTGGGCAGGAGAGAGCCTGGGAGACCTGCCGAGAGCTGCAGCCAGGCTCCCCCTGGGGGTTACTCCCCCATGCACCCTGGAAGGGGGTTTGAGCCAGTTTCCAATCCTAGCTGGACTCTTTCCTATGAGCTTCTGGATGAATTGCCTTAATCCCTTACTCGGCCTTACAGACTGTGAGTTTTCTAGGGATACCAAGAAGGCCTGTGGATATCTCTTCTAGTATGAGCAATTCATTCCTGAGGATCACAAAGGCTTAGCCTGGGGATCATAAACCTAAATGCATCCAGACACCAGACAGGTAGCATAAATAAGTCAGAAAGGAGGGCGGCCATGGGGGACGGGAGCAGACCCGGCCCTTATAAAGGCTGGCAGCTGCTTCTTAGTTCCAGCTGGTAGTTGCCACACAGAAACCTGTGCTCCATCTCTCCAGAGGCTTCACAAAGCCAGACAACAAGTGAAGTCTGACTTGTCCAGATACAGACAACACACACACACACACACACACACACACACACGCTGGTGGCTGATTTTTTTCCTGGGTCCCCAGTTTGAGATCTCTGGTTTGGTTCTCTCTGAAATCACCATCTAAAGGCAAAGATGATGTAATCATGGGAAGAACCACCTTTGGCTACCAGTTGGTCCACAGGTCTGCAATCTCTAAACAGATGCACCTGTCCAGTGACCATTCCGGCCACCAGAGGGGACTTGGTCACATATAAGTTCCTATAACACAAATTCTGGGACAAGCTAGAAGGGCAATCACTTCAAGGCCAGGGGAGTCTACAGGAAGATGGGTCTTTCTAGGATGTTTTCTAGGGTAGAGGACCTAAGAGGATTGAAAAGATTGATCTTCGGGGTGTGCTCACAGGAATCTATGGTAAAGCAGTGATAGCAATTGTAATAAAGAGCTTTGATCTGCAGAGTGCCTGTCACAAACCAGGATAAATGATTTATAGACATCCTCTTATTTCATTTATGCAACAATCCAGTAGGTATCCTAGTTTCCTTCTTTCTGTAGACGTGAGAACGGTCTCAAAGGGGTTAAGTCATCTGGGTGGTTACACCTGCATTTTGCTAGAAAATGCGCTCCCGAGGTCCATGTGTTATTCCTGGCCTCCCTGAAGGATGCCAAGCAGGGAGTTCCACAGAACATTGAAGTGATTTCCAGCAACTCCCAGAGTGGGCTTAAAAGCAGGAGAGCAGATGGTTGTTGGATGGTGGCATATAAATTTCCTTCAAATGTATATCTGGAATATACAAAAGCAAATTAGGGTGATCAGAAAATCAGCATGCTCCATAAAAGAAAAAAAAAATAGACTCTTTAGCTTCCAAGGTATTTATCATGATGTACTCTGGGACCATATGGATAATATCAATTTGTCTAGGACTTGGTGGGATAAGAAGTAAGACCCCAGAAGACTTTGAGAAGGCCAGGAGTGGTCATTGAGAACAGAGGCTTGGTCCTAGATAAGGGACTGCCCATATGTATTGTTGAGAGGTTTCAAACAGTCCTGCTGAGATATAATTCACATGCCACATAACATGCACAGCTAGGTGTGCAACCCGAGGGTTTTAGTACTTCTGCAGACACATGAGAGCATCGCCACAGTTAATTTTAGAACATTTTCATCACCTTGCAAAGAATCCTGTACCCTATAACTCTCTCCTCTCTATCCCCAATCCCCAAACAATTATTCATCTGCTCTCTGTCTACATAGATTTCCCTGCTCTGGACTTGCATATGAATTTCATCATAAAATGTGATCTTTGGTGACTTTCTTCTTTCCTTCAGCATGATATTTTCCAGGCTAGTGGGTCGTTGAGATCTGAATGGCTTTTAAAACTATCTTTTCTCCATGGAGTGCTTTGGTGGAATTCTTCACATCATGTCTTTGAGACTCTCTTTGGTTGTGTAAACCACGCCAGCCAGCGTTCCTGTCTGGAGTCTTAACCAGACACAGTGGGACACTGTTGATCTGAAATGCCCCCTCAAAGTTTATATGTGTTGAAGACTTGGTGCAGTCATGTCCAGAGGTGGGGTTCCTACAAGTGCTGACTTCACCATCACCTATCCATGGATGGCTTAATAACCTACTGGAAGACGGTAGAAATTATAGGCAGGTGGGGCATGATGGGAGGAAGTGGGTTGTTGGGAGTTTGCCCCTTGGGGACTCCATCCTGACCCTGGCCCCTTCTGCTCTCCCTTCCCCTCTCTCTCTTTCTGTCTCCTGGCTGCCATGAGCTGAGGAGCTTTCCTTCACTATGTCCTTCCGCCATGATGTTTTGCCTCATCTCAGGCCCAAAGCAATGGAGCAGGCTGACCATGGATTGAAATGTGAGCTGAAATAGAGATTTCTTCCTTCTAAGTTGTTTGTGTCAGGTATTTTGGTCACAGCAATTGAAGTAGGACAGAAGAGGCTGGACACCCAAGGAATTTTCAGGAAGCAGGTTCGTTGACTGCAGTGGGTCCAGAGGGCTACTGGATAGCCTCAAACATACTCTGGATAGAGATTTTGGAAATACTTTGAACTGTGTACCCAGTAGAAGGAAGGGCTTGGAGCTTTACATGAAAACAATTTTTTTCTTTGAGTTTCCAGAAAGTGCTTTTCAGGTCAGACCGAGGTCTTATAAGTCTTTACCAAGAAAACAGAGGTGATATTTTTTGCACCAGCTTGACGGTAGATTCTAAGTTCATCACAGCTGGCATTGACAAGACAGAGCAGCTTCAAATAGCAATTCTGTCTGCAGAATTCCTGCTGATACTCTTTAAAAATCTTGCTTATGAGATGAAAAGCTTAATTATGGTCGGGGTCTTCTGGGTGGGGGTCTCTGACCTGCTTCACAACAAAAAGCTGTCTAACACAGACATTATATAGCCTTCTCTCTCCCGGGATCTCTAGAGAGAGCTCTGATACACCAGGCATTTTTAGGGATATTACCCAGAAGCCCTTGGGTTCATATTACAGAATCAATGTCACCAAATTCTCAAGTCTTTGCTTTATTTCTCATGTCTACTTTTCCATTGCTAACTGGAACTTAGCACTTTCAGCTCTTAACAAGACTTGGAAGGGTTGGATTTAGAAACAATCACTTTAGACAGAATTCAAAAGGTCTGTACGATTTGAGCGGAGTCTACACATACAGAAACTAGTACTTCCAATTTTTCTCCAGACATTTTTGAGGGCACTACTGGTAGATGAACCTTTGCCACCGTCTTGTCCTGTTTTCTGCATTACCTTAAAGAGACTCAACCCTTGGGTAAACAGAGGAAGTCAGTAAGTTTGTTATAAAGCAAGAGTGATAATCATGCCACCCCTTACCAACTGCATGACACTGGGCAAGTAGCCAAGCTTCCTTGGGTCTCAGTCTCCTTATCAGAAAATAGAAACAGCATTACCACTCTCACCTACTCCGTGGGTTGTGTTGAGGTACAAGTCTGTCGGGACTCACAAGCACAACTGTGATTACTACTGTTACTCCTCCCACCAGTGACGTGTATCAAACATTTATATGTCAAGATGCTCGCAGCCCTTACGATCTATTATCACTCTAAACTGTCCCAATAACCTGGCAAGGTTGCAAGATACTACAGCTCTCCCTTCAAAGATGAAAAGAAAAAAAGTTGGTTCCCACAGGTTAAATAACTTGCCCCAAACCTCAGAGTCAGTGAGGGGCACACTTAGCGTTAAAGCCGGGTTTGCTGGTTACAAAGCAGGCATCATACCCAGCACTATGGCTATTAGTCGCTAACAAAATGGTGAAAGCGAGATCCAAGAACTTCAAGAAAAGAGACATTTTTCATCCAGAAGCTAGAAATCCATCTTTTAAAAGTCATGCAAACACTGTAAAATTCAAAATAGGCCATTTCACATTTTTATGGTTCTGTTTGAAATGAGGTAATACCAGCACATGGTTGAAATGCCAGTGTAAAAGGACAAGAGGTGATGTCTAGACATCTGGTGTACCAGCCCCAACACAGTGCGGAGCTTCACCCATCTACCCTACGGGACAAAATGGAATTTGAGAGAGAGAGATGCCATAAAATTTCTCTTAAAAAGGGCTTCCAGAACATAACCTCCCATTCCTGCAAAAGTCTTATGACATCTCAGACGAAGTCTTTCATCTGCTCAGCAACCAAGGCTGGTATTTGCCCAGGTTCTTGTCCTTGGATTCTTGCAAAGTCAGTATAATTTGAATTTTTATAAATCAAATCCTATTTCAAATGCAATTGAAGAACTTGCACTTTAAAAGAATCCTGTCTTGAATCCTGAAGAAAATGGAAGACTACTATTGAAACTGAATAGCTAATCCTGAAAATATCCATTTTGTAAATTCGGAACTTGGTTTACAAGCTTTGAGAAAACAACCTTTAAACTTCCGAAGCCAATTTGAAATTCAAGTTTGTGGCTGGGTCTTATGGGCACTCCTTATCACCTCTGCTGATAAGCATTTAAATATATTCATTAACAAAAATAATTGTTGTCACAGTTAACTACATTAGCACCTTTTAATTGAATTAGAAATTAGATGGGGGTCATGAATATTTCACTAGGGCTCACCGCTAGCCTTCCCAATTTCCATTTTTTAAAAAAAGCACCCTCATACAGAAAGAAAAAAACAGGTGGATTTGCACTGTTCCTGATCTTGGCTTTTCTCAGAGTAAGTCACAGAAGTCATCCCATTGTCAAAAATGAATCAAAAACGAATTTTTAACTTTCAAGCTGTTCTTCTGTGCTTTTGCAGACATGCATCAAGCCATTCTCTGTTCTTAGGAAACTTCAAATAAACATTCGCTCAACACAATCTGGAAATCTGCAAACCTATGGCGTGCTTGGAGCAGAAAGTTAGCAGTGGGGCTTTTGAAGTGGAGTTCAGCGTCCTAATCCTTACCATGGCTGACATTTGGGGCCAAAATATTCTGGAGAGACGGGGGCTGTCCTGTGTATTTTAGGATGTTTAGCAGCCTCCGTGACCTAAACTTAACAGATATTAGTAGCACACATGCTCCCTCCCCAGTTATAACACAACAATCTCCAAATAATATCCTGCACTCGAGGTGGGGACAGGGAAGAGCTCCAGTTGAGAATCACTGAGAACCACACAGGTGCTGTTACCAGCCTGTCTCTCGTGTCCCCGCCTTCTCCAGCCTTACTCTCACGCGTGTGAAACAGGAACGATCAGACCTGTCTCAGGGGGTGAGGGGGCTGAGATGTTATGGGGTGGGTGCGAGTGAATGGGTGCTCATAGTCGGCGGTGGTAGCTGGCGTGGCCGTTAGGGTTGCATTAGCAGCAGGAGCAGAACCCGCGTCAGGATGCAAGGGAGGAGGAAGGAAGGGCACCCACCTCAGAGAGGTGGACCACATTTGGCCTCCTTGCCTAGAGGAAGCACCGGCGGCCCCAGCAAACACAGCGGTCTCCCTTCTCCAGTCCCTCAGTGTATTGGAGCCAGTCTAACCCACCTGTTTTGGAAAAGCATGGTCCCCAGGTATGAAAACTGGACTCCAAAGGCATCCTGCAGGGAGACCAAAGAAAGCAGCAGACAGACCCAGGAGACCTATTGGCAGACCTATTGCTGGGGACCTATTGGCAGGAGTGTGCCTTGGGTGGTACCAAGACAGGTGACTTCCTGCACATCAAGAAAGGAGGAAGGGTTTACATGCCCAGGAACAGAGATGGGCTGCAGTCAACCAGAGTGCACCTGGTCTTTCTCAAAAACGATGAGGAGGCTTCAGGTAAGAAACAGTATGGGCTTGTGTGGGTAGCACCATGCACTTGGTGTCTCCATGACTTTGTTTGTCCTGTAAGCCTTTGGATGCATGCCAGGGTCACCTGGCAGGCAACACAGTGGTCATGGCCAAGATGGCTATAGTCACATCAAGCCAAATCCCTGCACCTCTCTGCATAACACACATCTAGTGGGGGGTCAAGGTGATCCCCGGGTCTTTTCCCAGTAGAGAGATTTGAGACAGCATAGCGGGGTTAAAAATAAAGCGAGGACTTAGGGTCTGGGGAATCTGAATTCCAAACCTGACTTTTAGTTCTAGAAGGTCTTGGGCAGTTTTCTTAATTTCTCAGAGCCTCAGATTCATTAGCTTTGAAATGAAGTCACTGAGAATGATCCCATAGGCTGGTTCCAAGGATTAAATGGGATGATGCATATACAGAAGGCTCTAATGCAGTTCTTAACACACAGTAGGTGCTCAATAGTTGGTAGTGATTGCAAACATCGTGGTGAAGGCACAGCAGGGTTTCTTGGCCTTGGTGCCATCGACCTTTGGGCCTGGATAGTTCTTGGTTGGGGAGGGGCTTCCCCATGCCTTGTAGGATAGCAGCCCCATCCCTGGCTTGTCAGATACTGGTAGTACCTGTCCCTAGCTGTGACAGCCAGATATGTCCCCAGATACGTCCAAGTGTCCCCTGGGGAACCAACTACCCTCCAGATTCCCCTCCTTGTCTGGTCACCACACCCTGGAGCAATGTCACCTTTTCTGGGAAGACTGCCTGCCTCCCTTCCGCGGAACTTGCTTTTCCCTGGTGGCCACGTAACTGTGTGTGTGCTCCTCTGACCTGCTACCCCGAGCCCCTCAAGGGAGGCTTCATCTCTACCTGTGTCTGTGGTGGGCAGAGAGGGGAGGGCAGTGGACCTAGCGGAGAAGGTAAAAATAAACAAACTCCTGTTTACTGAGCACCTACTACCTAGCAAGCACAAACTCTACCCTGCCTGCAAGGCACGGTCTCCTTCATTTGTCCAGCGGGTCAAAAAGTCTGTATCATCATGTCTTCTTCGCCAACCAATGACAGAGTCTTGGAGAGGAGGAAGTGGAACAGAGATACACACTTGTGGACCCACTCAGGGCTCCACCCCAGGTCCGAGCGGCCCCCAGCCTCTCCTGCCCACCCATCATCTCTGGAGAGCAGACCGTGAGCCATCTTCTCCCTGGGCTGCACCCAGAGGCCTCCCACCCCTGGCTGAAAAGAAGGGCTTTCTCAAAGGAGACCAGGAAATCGGTGTGGTTGGCCCAAGGTCAGGACGTGAGTGGACATGGCTGATCTGCTTGAAGGAACCATCCACTCTGCAGCCAAGGAGGAGGCACTGGACGTTCTTCACTCCTACCGTACCGGTCAGACTGGAAGTAGCAGGAGCCGCGGTGAGACCTGCCCATTTTGGAAAAGCATGGTCCCCAGGTGGGTTTACATTTCCCATAGGTGGAAATCCTATGGGATTTCGGAAAGTTCAGCCTGCAGCCTGGGGCCAGAGCCGAGGCACACCAGCCGGGGGCCTCCCGCCAGCCCCAGCTCACACCCCAGCTGGCACCGCGCTCCCTGCCCCCTTGGTGCTGGTCACCTGCGCGGGCCACAGGACGCCCCACCCAGCCTGGGCCGCTGGCAGGTGCAGTTGTTTCCCAGTGTTTCCGAGATTCCGAGAAGGGCTGTGGATAGGCCGAGGGTCACACAGAAGTGGGCAGCAGACTCCAGAAGCCGCGCGTCTCCCTTTCCGTCGTCACCGCAGTTGCTATGGATATTTCCTACAGGAGGCTGCGGGTTCCACATGAAGAGGCTGAAATTAACAAACTCCTTTGAACTCAGAGGAAACAACCCAGGCCAAGCCGCAAACGCTGCAGCCTGTTTACTTCTGGCTCAGACGGGGACCGAGCCCGCAGGCGCTGGCGCACAGGGCAGCTGGAGGTCCTCCTGTGGGGTGCTGGGTCTCTGTCACCAGCGGGCCTTTGTTTGGTCTGCGCATATGCTTGAAGGAGGGTCAGGAAAGGAGTCCACTGTCTGTGGATCCCTAAGGGCAAAGATTTATTTGATAGTTTCCCCAACTAGACAGCAAGGCACGGAGGATCAAGGGCTGCTTTCATCCCCCTCTGCAATCCCATTAGCACCCAGTGCTGTGTGCGGGACTGTCTGCCGCTGCTCACTCAACAGATGCATCTGCTCGGTTAACGAATGCCTCTAAGCACCTGCTGTGGGCCTGGCCCCGTGCTCCATGCCAGGCCATGGCCACTGCCACCGTAAGCAACACCAGAGTCCCTCCTGCCAGGGATCCAAGGGTCACACAGGGGAGATGGCTGCAGAGACGGATGAAGAAATTCCCCAATAGGAAGTTACCTTCGTCCCTTCCCCTGGCTGACTGTGCATGTGCCTATTTATAGATAGACCAAAGAACAAATGGGAAAACCAGTGTCAGGAAGGGAATGTGTCAGACGACAAAGTACAGGGACCCTGGGCCGGAACCCGGGGACTCCTGTCCTGCGGCGGCTGCTCGCCCACGGCCTCGGCTTGCTCATGACTGAGTGAAGGTCTTTGCATACCTGCCCTGTGCTGCGTGCTCTTGGGCTCTGGGGACGCTGCAGGGAGCACAGCCCCTGTGGAATAATGACCATAAAACACAGTGAGTCTCACGAAAGCGGAGAAACCTTGACAGGGAGCAGGGGCCAGGCCCGGGACCTGGGGAAGGTGTGGGAAGGAAGCGGCTCCCAAACCCACTGAAGCCATCCAGGGGGCAGCGGGCAGGATGCGTCTCAGGCAGAAGACACAGAGGCCTCCAGGCAAGAGGAGAGTGGAACTGGAGAGCCGGGAACGGAAGGAGGTAGCTGCCCAGGAGCAAGGGGAGAGAAGACTATGCAGGAGTGCGCCGTCCACATACGTGTGTGCAAGGGAGCATGAGTGTGTCCATGTGTGCAGTGTTTACACCTGCCAGTGCTGGTGTGTCTGAATGTGTGTGTGTGTGTATGTGTGTGCATTCAGATGCATAAGCAGCATGGCTGTGTATGTCTGTGAGCACATGTGAGTCTGTGCACGTGTGAGTCTGTGCATGTGTGCCCAAGCACATGTGAGTCTGTGCATATGTCCAAGCATGCAGGAGAGTCTGTACATGAGTGTCCAAGCCTGTGTGAGTTTGTGCCTATGTCCAAGCATGCAGGAGAGTCTGTGCATGGGTGTCTAAGTGTGTGGGAGTCTCTATGTGCACATGTGTCCAAGCATGTGTGTGAGTGTGCTCTGTGTGTGCACACATGTCCAAGCATGTGAGTACTCATGCATGTCTGAGTGTGTGTGTGTGGTGTTTGTGCATCCCAGCTATGAGTGGGCAGGTCCACATCCCCACAGAGCCGCTTGCAGACACCTTGACCAGAAAGCTGCAGATGGAGGAATAAGACTTCCCATGGGATTTCTGGAGCCACAGAGGCAAATCGATATTCTAACCCAATTGCTTTTATAGATAATGTATCATCTAAGAAAGGTTTTAATTAAAGTGTAGCCTCTACCAAGGCGTCTCCAGGCCTTGCAGACCTTGACGCTCTGCCCAGGGGGTGCACAGGCCAGGTGGACACACTGGGCGCAGCCTGATGAGCACAGGCAGCCCTTCCCCCTCCGTGGCTGTTCCGCTGACCTGCCTTTTTGAAAATTAATGAAAGAAGAGTTCATTTTAGAATTGCTGCTAATAAATGAATGTTTTAGAAAATTATCCAAACATTGGTAATCAAAAACTGAAGATGAAAATAAGATACATGTTTTGCCCAAAAGTAAAAATACATGCTTAAATGACAAGATTTAGTTGTGGCAAAGATACAGTTCTCCAGACACATTGCTGACGGGAGCTTAAATTGGTACATCTTTTCTGAAGGGCCTTTGGACCATGTGTGTCTGAACATTCCACTGGATACACCTTTGGATTCAGCATTTCTACTTCTAGGAATTTAGCCAAAGAAAATAATCACTCAGAGGGGGGGTTAAATGTAAGAAGTTACTCATCAAAGCACTGTTTATAAAATGAGATGCTTACTACGCTGGTCTGGTCTCTTTCCTGTAATTGGTCTCTAAAGACTGAGAACAAAAGGTAATAAGCATCCCACATTTTAAATTCTGTGGCCACCAATTTGGGGCCAGCCTCATCTCATAAGCTTTGGGGGCAGCAGGCATGGCTAAGTGCTCAACCATCATCTCTGGGGTGGGGAGTGGGGAAATCTGTCAGATAATGCCAATTTCCTTGGTGTAAATATTCCCACTGGGGCTGATTTTGAACTTCCGATGAGTTTAGAAGAGATGCCAAGAGCTGGCTCTCGGGAGAGAGTCTGGGGCTGTAGCAGACCACGGGTTGGAAGGACACCGAGCAGACCCAGCACGGGTCCTGCCTGCCCCACGGGAGACACAGAAAGGCAGGGAGGGAGGGCAGAGTCATCTTTTGGAGAGGTACGGAGTTGGTGAAGAAAGACTCCCCCTCCCTCCTCTCACCTCCCCAGAAACTCTACTCCTTGTGGCCAGTGAGGGAGACGCACTGGGTCGAGGCAGGAACCAGACTTCCTGCCTGCTCGCCCGCCAGCCCCGGAGCTACTGAGCTAAATGGGATGCTCTAACCATGCAGACCGACTGCAGGGCAGAGGGGAGGCGAGGACCCCTGCTCCTTCAAGTTTCAGCTTCCAAGGAGACTGGAAGACAGAAGGAGCCTCCTCAGGGGTAGAGGAGAGGCACATTTTCAAGTGACCAAGACGGAGGCCCAAGAACCAAGAGACTTTCAATTGCAGAGTGTCTGCCTAAACCTGGTTCTTCCTTGAGGAGGAAGCCCATGAGGGAAGAGCAGGGGGAAAATCTCAAGGTCAGGGGCAGGAACTTGAGGCTTGGCGATTGAATTGACCAAAATTTTGCAATAACTTTAGTGTTGATCAAAAGGAAATTGAAATCTTAGGGTGGTTTTAATTTGCATTTCTCTAATTACTAGGAATGATGAGCACTTTTTCATATATTTGTTGATTACCTGTATATCTTCTTCTGTGAAGTGTCTGCCCATTTCCTCAGCCCATTTATTGATTGAGTTCTTTGTATGTTGGGTGTAAAGTTTTTTCAGTTCTTTATAAACTTTGGAGATGAGTGCTCTGTCTAAAGTGTGTGTGGAAAAGATTTTCTCCCACTCTGTAGGCTCTCTTTTCACATTATTGATTGTTTCCTGTGCTGAGAAAAAGCTGTTTAGTTTGAATCTATCCCATTTATTGATTCTTGCTTTTATTTCTTGCACTATGGGGGTCTTGTTAAGGAAATCTGGTCCTAAGCCAACGTGATGGAGATTCAGGCCTACTTTTTCTTCCATTTGGTGAAGGGTCTCAGGTCTAATTCCTAGATCCTTGATCCATTTTGAGTTGAGTTTTGTACTGGGTGAGAGATAGGGTTTAATTTCATTTTACTGCGTATGGATTTCCAGTTTTCCCAGCACCATTTGTTGAAGAGGCTATCTTTTCTCCATTGTAAGTTTTTGGCACCTTGCCTAGTATGAGGTTACTGTACTTATGTGGGTATGTCTCCGTGTCTTCCATCCTGTACCATTGGTCTACCTGTCTATTTTGGTGCCAATACCATGCCGTTTTTGTTACTATTGCTCTAGAGTAGAGTTTAAGGTCTGGTATCATGATACCTCCTGCATCACTCTTCCTGCCCAGGATTGCTTTGGCTATTCTGGGTCTTTTCTTCTTCCAGATGAATTTCATGATTGCTTTCTCTATTTCTATGAACTCCAATTAGAATGGCTATTATCAAGAACACAAGCAATAGTATGTGTTGGCAAGGATGTGGGGAAAAAGGCTCACTTATACATTGCAGGTGAAATTGCAAATTGGTGAAGCCACGCTGAAAAGCTGTATGGAGATTCCTTAGAAAACTTGGAATGGACCCACCATTTGACCCAGTTATCCCACCCCTCAGTTTATACCCAAAGGACTTAAAATCAGCATACTACAGTGACGCAGCCACATCAGTGTTTACAAGAGCTCAATTCACAATAGTTAGATTGTGGAACCAACCTAGATGCCCTTCAACTGATGAATGGAAAAGAAACTATGGTATATATACACAATGGAATATTACTCAGCTTTAAAGAAGAATAAAATTATGGCATTTGCTGGTAAATGGATGAAGTTGGAAAATATCATGCTAAGTGAAATAGGTCAAGCCCCAAAAAACCAAAGGCCAAATGTTTTCTCTGATAAGTGGATGACAATACATAACGAGGTGGGGTGGTGGGTGGGAAGAGAAGAATGAAGTTACTTTGGATGGTGTAGAGGAAAATGGAATGGGAGGGGGTGGGGAATGGAAAGGTAGTAGAATGAAACACACAGTATTACTTTGTGTATATGTATGATTACATGAATGGTGTGAATCTACGTTGTGTACAACCATAGAAATGGAAAGTTGTACCCCATTTGTGTACAATGAATCAAAATGCAGTCTGTAAAAATAAAAATAAAAAAATACACACATTAAAAAAAGTAATTGAAAACAACATAGTACATTCATTTAACAGAACAGCATGTAGCTGATCAAAGATATTAATACCCACTGTGTGTGTGTGTGTGTGTGTGTGTGTGTGTGTGTGCGCGCGCGCGCGCGCACGTGCATGCATGTGCAGGTGTATGTGGCTCCAGGAACTTATTCAAATAACACAACAATCTCTGGTATAGTATGTGCTTCGAGTTTTTTAAACCTGAAATCCTATATTCCCATTTTAATTACAATTAATAACACAGTAACTTTTAAAAAATGCCTCTCCCTCTGGTCTACGGTGACATGACCGTCACTAGAGAATTAGAAACCACTGTACATTCTTCCTCCCCAAGTCACCAGCCTGGAAATACGACCACCATATGTAGGTAAGGGGAATAAAAAGCGATTGGCAAATCATCATGCGTAATATAATCACCTTGCTGAAAAAGAATGAAAAAGTTTATAAACATGCACACAGAAAAAAAATGTCTAGAGAGACACGCGTTGAGATTTGAGGAGTGGTTTTTCTGGGCGGGGTAGTTAGATGATTCCATCATTCATTCAGCCGAGCCACTGTTGGAAAAATATTAAGTTTTCAGCCTCTACAGAGACACGGTGCTGGGCACTCAGCTTCCTGTTGTATAGAGTAGTCAGCTCTGGATCTTTTTGCTGGCAATTAACATGCCTAATTTAAAAAAACAAAATGTCAGGGTGTGGAATGCAGGAGTATTTTCCTCTGTTGAAGAATGAGGTCCTAAGCACACAGTACTTAGAACTCAGAGGTTGTGTGGTAATGGAGGCCATTATTTTAGGTTTCTGTGACTCTTAGCTTTTTATTGGCTTTAGCTTCTTGACCAGTTGTTATAGCAAGAGAGATAGAACTACTTAGGTAGCATTTATTACGTGCTGAAGAGTCTGTGGATTCAACCAACTGCAGATCAAAAATATTCAGAAATATCCATCTGACTAGTGAACGCGCATGAGCATTTTTTTTTTTTTTGTCATTAGTCACCAAAGAAAACAGGATAACAGCTACTCCCAAGCATTTGCATTGCGTTAGGTATTATAAGTAACCTAGAGATGATTTAAAGTACAAAACCAGGATCTGCATAGATTCTATGCAAATACGACACCACTTTATACAGGGGACACGAGCATCCACAGATGTTGGCACCCATGGGGGTCCTGCATCCAGTCCCCTGTGGACAGATACTGAGCCAACTCTGCTTATTTGGTTCCTTCAATCACTCTGCCAGTTAACCAGCATTCCATTTCATAGGTCAGCAAGCTCCAGCAGAAATATAGGCTCTCCCTCGGTCCCCACAGCCTGTCCTGGGCTTAAGGCAATTTTCCTCACCTGCTCTGTCCCAGGGCCTGCCTGCCCTGCAGGGAACACGGAGACACAGGACACTTGCCCAGAGACAGAGCGGAATGAGCTCGCCTGGGTCATTGCAGGTGACTCAGATGGTCAGAGGAAGAGGCCGTGTAATGCAGACAAATGCCAGATAATAAGTCCGAAGCCAACGAACCGCAAGCCAGGCCAAACACATCCTAAATAAAAACTCATGAGTCCCTCCAGTGTGGAAAGGATTTAGAGGTGACTGTTAAAAAAAAATAGAGAACAACCTTGAAGTTGTCCGTTCCTGGTGCTTCCAGGGTCAGCTTGAGAATCGGGAGGCAGTTGGGTGGCCCATGCTGCCCTCTTCCACCTGGACCCCAGGGACGCTGGCGGGAGGGGTCTGCCCAGTGCACCCCGGCGGGCCAGGCTGGAACAGGAGGCCCTTTCTGAGCAGAGGGTTGCTGACGGAGAATTCCAATTCTGTGTCCATGGCAAGGTGCTGAAATGGATGACAGGGATGCATAGCTTGGGACAGTCCAGGGGAAGTGGCGAAGGGCAGGGAGAGGAATTCCAGGTCCTCAGAGTAAGGAGTCTGCAGGGGCTGGGAGAACCTGGAAGGAAGGCGAGGAAGGGTGTGGCCCCAGAGGACAGGTAAGAGCCAGGAAGGCAGTCCCCGGAGGCAGCGATGCCACCTCTGTGCTTGCATCCGAGACTCACCCTGTTGAGATGACTCCTGGGCTGGAGCGAAGAAGACGCAGACGCCAAACAGACCCAGGCTGGGACTGCTTCCGCCCATCCAAGGCCTGTCTGCTGGAGCAAGCGGCTTCACGGGCTGATCGCTCCCCGAGTCTGTAAAACACGGAGGGGCCCTGGGGCTGAGAAGGCATGATCTCCACGCCTGAGCTGAGCCTTCTCCGGCCCCTGCTGACCACGGATGTGCCTGAGCTTTGCTGGAGAGTAGTCAGGAGGGCCGATGGGGGGTTTTGCGGGGGCAGGAATGGTATAGTAAAGCAGAGGACCCAGGGACAAAGCCCTCTGTGGCTGGTGTGATGGCCTGGCTGAACCCAGGACGCATTTCTAAGCCTGGAGAGCAGCGATGACTAATTCAGCCTTCACACTTATGAGGTCAGCCTTACCCCCACTGCGCAGATGAGAAAACAGAGCAGGGGGTAAGCAACCAGCAGACCACCCAACCGGCAGGGTGAGGGCTCAAACCAAGGTCACCAGGTTCACATGCTGTTGAGACTTCCTCCTTGACTCCAGTCAGGATCCTAGAGTCCTCTGACTGGACCTTGACCTTGGTCTCTGTCCTTCCTCCAGGACCTTTATTCTACGTTCAGCAAAAATCCTACTGAGAAAAAAACGAAAAAAGAATCCTACTGAGCCAGCTTATGGAAGATCCCCCAGACTCAGGATCTGGTCACCTGGCCGGCCTTCAGCAAAACCCTCGTGAGGCCAGTTGAGCAAAGAATCACTCACCCTCTTAGCCAATGTCGACCCCTCTGCCCCTCGATTCTAAATCCCCACTTCTCATTATTGAACTTGAAGTTGAGCTCAGTCTCTTACTGCAAAGCCCTCTGATCGCAGACCCTTGAACAAAGGCTTCTTTACTGTCTTCAACGAGCGACACGATTTCTTTAACATCGTCAACCTGACATACCGTTCCAACGCAAGAGGAAGATCACCCCCGAAAGAGTAGCTTCTGGAAATCCTGCCACACGTTGGGACCGAGCTGTGTTGCCTCGGGTCACTTCCAGCGGGGTGTCAAGCTAAGACGGGGAGAGAGCGGATCTCCACACTGCCCTGGACCAGAGTTAGAGCCGTGCCGTCCAGAGACGTGGTCCATAGTTACCTGAACCGTTGAGAGGCTCAGAACGACAGCCAGTGGGGCTGGGGGCTCTGAGCCCAGGTGGCACAAGAGCCAGCAGAGAAGAGCCCTGTGAGGGGAACATCAGTGCCCAGCAGAACAGCCAGGGCACCAGGAAACTACGGGCCAGAACTCCGGAAACAATCCTCAAAGACCACGGAGAAGCCACCTACTGCAGAGAAATCTGCAGGAAGCCGGGAATTCCGGGGTAGCAGGTGAGGCCGGGAGTAGCTGGGGTATAACCATTGCCAGATGGTGAGCGACGAGAAACTGGAAATAATTCCTTTTACACAGTGTCTTGATAGGAAGAGGTGAGGTGCCATTTTCTTGGCAAGGGGACAAGGCTGAGCAGGCCCAGTTTACTCAGATTTCAAGAACGTTTCTATTAGGCTAAGGAAGCTCCAGGATGCCTCGAGCAGGGGAGAGATTCAAGGTGACCTTGCGGGAGGCACCGGCAGTATGAAATGTTTTTGATCGAGTGGAACAAGATAAGCCGCTGGTGTCGTGCGAGGGTTCAGAGTCCCGCACGCCAGCTGAAATAAGGACATTCAATTTCTGGCATGAGATGCTTCTTCCTGCCTTTCAGGAGAGGGTCGCCCCCGCTCCCTGCCAAAGCACAGCGCTCCTTGGCGGTAACGCAGACCGCGTCGCATGGCCCAGGGAGGCTGCGGCAGGTGTCAGAACCAGGAGGGCTGCTGCCGTCTGGGGTCTTCCAGGCAGCCCCACCCTGGTCCAGATGGGGACTAAGGGGTGACCCGAGCCATTTCAATTCCTGCTTTCTGTTATATCCTCACAGAAGCCATGCACCAGGCTCCTCTGTGTTCGCGTATGACGGAGCTCACCGCGATGGTGGACACAGTCTCCGTCCACGCTGTCCCAGGCCCTAGCCACCAGTCACACGCAGTGACTGTGGCTGGTGGCAGCAGTGAACTCAATCCTAGATTTCACCTCATTTAGATTCATTTAAAGAGCCACATCTGACTACAGCACAGTGCGAAATGACCCCGGGGAAAGGGTAAGGACCATGGGCCACTCAGAATGGCATGGGTTCTGCCTGTACCCTTGGCTAGCTGTGTGACTCTGGGCAGGTAACTTAACCTCTCTGACAGCCCTCTCTGATCCCTACCTGAAAAATGGGGGTAATGATATCTACACTGTAGAAATCCTGTGGAAATGAGTCATAAATACAGAATACACGGCAGGCCACATGCATTTAGTAAGCCTCAGCTGCAGCTACATGTCACGAACGTGGCCTGCGGCTTCACGGCTGGCCTGAGATGTCTCTGTGTGGGTACAGGTGCTCGAGACCACAGGTGGGCGGGGTGCTGGTGAGGAAGAAGCAGATCTCCTCTCTCCTCTCTCTCTCTCTCTTTCTCTGCAACAGAGCAGATGGGAAGTGAGGAGGGGTTGCAGGCCAGGTGCAGTTTGGGGCCTGCCCAGCAGCAGCAAGTCAGCCACAGGGCTGGTGGGCACTCCTCCCCCAGCAGCCCGGCCACAGCACTGCAGGGAGAAGAGGGAGAGGGTGAGGACAGGCAGAAAGGGAGGACAGGGAGGAGAGGAGCGGGAGGGGAGGGGAGGGAGGAGATGGAGGTGAGGGGGAGGGGAGGCGAGAGAGGAGAGGGAGAAGTGAGAGGGGAGAGGAGGGGAAGGTGAGTGGGGGGAGGGGAGGTGAGAGGGGAGGGGAGGTGGGAGGGGGAGGGGGAGGTGAGGGGGTGGAGGAGGTGAAAGAGGAGAGGGGAAGGTGAGTGAGAGGGGAGGAGGTGGTGGGGAGAGGTGGGAGGAGGAGGGGGAGGTGAGGTGGGGGGGAGGGGGAGGGGAGAGCACAGCTTCGGGTGGGGCCGGGAGTGAGAGCTGGATGTGAGGTGCAGAGGGAAGAGAGGAAACTCCCAGACAGAGACAGAGGGCAGAGGACAGAGAGACACAGGAAGCCAAGAACAGAGACAGAGAGACGCAGAGATAGAGGTGGAGACCCAGAGGGGGAGAGAGAGATGCAGAGACTTAGAGACACAGACAGGTAGAGATGAGGTGCAGGTGCCGGAGGCCAGGGGCGGCCAGGTGGGGAGGAGCAGCAGTCCTGGGTGCCCTGCGGAAGGCCAGGCAGGAGATGGGCGGGGAGACAGAGTAGAAAGGGACGGGGGTGGGAAGGGCAGGCAGATGCGGAAGGAGGCCCCAGGACAGAGGCCCCAGGATGGAGGCCCCAGGATGGAAGGGCTGAGGCTGCCCTTCACCCTGGCCCCCCAGCACAGCTTTCCAGAACCCTCCTTTGCCATCTCTCCTCAGGGCAGGAGCAGGAAGCCATGGCTGGGGGTGGGGGCCCTGATCCCTGCAGGGCCCACCCTCTAGATCAGCCCTGCTCAAACTTGGCTGCCCCTGTGATTCTCCTGGGACTTTTAAAAATGGAGCCTATCCCCCCCTCCCCCCAGAGGTTGGGATTCGGATGCTGTAAGTGGGACCCAGCCCTGGAGGTTTGCAAACCCATCCTGAGGTGACTGGAATGAGCACACCGGTCCTTCCAGCCTTAAACCAGGCAAGGCCCCCTTGGAGGCACTGTCCCTGATGAGCCTGCCCTGGGACAACTGCACACACAGGGGCCATTTTCTAGCCAGCAATACTAGCTCTCTAAAACAGCGTGAGGGGGCCAGGGCTGGGGCTCAGTGGCGGAGCGCTTGCCTGGCGCATGTGAGGCAATGGGTTCCATTCTCGGCACCACATAAAAATAAATTAATTAATAAAAAATAGCCACGAGGAACACAGGCTCTCGGGCCAGAGACGCCCTTCCAGCTCAGAAACCCCGAACAGGTTCCCTACTCTCTGTGCTGCCGTTTCTTCTAGGAAATGGGAATAACACCCACTAAAGGGTTCTGGTGCAGATTAAAGAAGCCGGTGGTGGGCACTCAGATCAGTGTCTGTCGTCACTGCCTGGCTTTGTTTATCTAACCGCCCTTCCAGTGCAAGCTCCATTACAGACTAAGGCCGTGGTGATCATTTTTATCATCCCTATTGTACAGATGAGGAAACTGAGGCCAGAGAGCGTAAGAAGTTCACGCAAGAGGCTTGGCGTAACGGCAGTGCTCCAGAGCCAGCAAGGGGAGGGCGGCCTGCTCACTGGTGTGCTGTGAGGTGGGGCTGGAGCGGATGTTGGCAAGGGAGGGGCCCCAGGTGGAGGGGAGGGGCCTGGGGCTTCTGGGAAAGGCACAAGGCGGGGTGGTGCAGGCATTTGCCTGGGCCAGGGGGTGGAGGGGAGAGGAGGGAGAGGCAGGGGCTCAGGGCCCAGAGCCCTGCAGGGAAGGAGAAAGGGGAAGGCTTCATTCTCCAACCACACCGAGATGGAGAAGGACCAGGGGCAGCCCTTTCCTTCCCGTGCTTGCGTCTGGCTCACGGAAATTACAGAAAATTGTGACCCTGTGTCTGGAACTGGCTAGGAGGGTCTGGGGTCAGGAACCTCTCATCTGGGCTTGATCCACTAAAGACCCCACTGTGAACTGGAGACCCCACTGTGTTCTGCGCCTGGCTTCTCATCTGCAAGTGGAGACGAGGAGCCTCCTGGAGCTTGGGGAGGCCGAGATGAGGCCAGGGACAGACCCAGCACCCGCCTGCCTTGACCAAGTTCCTATGCTGGTGTTGGTGCCGCAGCCACCTCTGCTGGGGGCCTGAGACAGAGCAGTTGGCAAGGATTAAAACTGAGGTGGGGGACTAAAGAGGAAGGAGGCAGGCAGGAAGAATGGGTGAGGGAGGCCAAGCATCCTGGCTTCCCCGGGGCTGAGGGGTTTCCACACATGGGTCACTTTCAGTCATAAAACTGGGAAAGTCCCAGGCAAATCAAGATGAGTAAGTCACTCTAAAAAGAAGGTCCAAAGGACTACCACTTTATTCATCAAAAAGACAAGTTAGTAAAAAAAGACACAAAAATAGTTCCATCTACAGCACAATCAACCAAGGTTAGACCTCAAACAGGACTTCCTGGTTACTGAACAAAAGACAAGATTGGCCCTGAGCTTAAGGCACTCTGAAGGAAGCTCAGAGCCCAGCAGGGAGCAGAGAGAAAAGAACAGCATTTCCTTTAGGATGAAACATCTGTGTGGGTCTCTGGTTGCTGCTGTGACAGGTTTAGCTTGGGCTCTGCTCTCCTGTGACCATGAACCTGGATGGATCCAGCAGCACATTTCCAGAGCCAGACATGAGAGGCTTACAGAAGATGCTCAGCTCGATTCCGACCAGGCTGTCGGGCAGAGGCACCCACTTGGTGGCCCTCGGCCTCATCTCTGCAAACTCGTTCTGATAGAAAGATTCACCACCGCCTTCCGGGCTGCAGACACAGCCCTGAACTTCCAACTCCAAGAGGCCCACCGCGCGTCTCTGACCCGCCGAATGGGGTTGCCTCCTGTCTCAGGCAGGCAGATTGACAGCGCCTTATTGAGGAACGAGGGTCACGGCGGGTCTGTGTTTCAGTGGATGGAAAGGAGAGCAGCCTCCAGCTGGAGGCTGCGGGACCCAGGTGACTCAGAGCCCCTTCTGACCCGCGGTGTAGACGGCTGGAAGACGGCGGGTGGCTGAGGGCCAGGAGACCTGCAGTATAGGGTGCGCCGCAGACAGGCAGCAGGACAGCGCTTCCCCCGCACAGCGCAGCCCACCTAGGGGGCAGGCCAAGGCGGCCCCTGGCCCGTGGGGTCAGCGAGCGCCACACCCCCCTGTGTGAAGACCATGGGGTGGCAAACCAGGTGACTTTAGAGGTCAGATTCACAGAGTTCTCCAGCTGTCCTCAAACTGGGCAGCATGACAGGGTCAGCAAAAGCACACCCTCTGTTTTAGTTGCCCCGAGTTGATGTCATGAAAACGCTCAAATATTTGGAAAAGCCGTGAAAATAGTGCAAGAAACGCCACCTGGACTCAGCACTGGGCGTTGCCTTGTGATGAGCTGTGCGCGTCTGTGACGTGCGTGCGTGCGCTCCGGACCCATCCACACCCGTCGCTCATGCAGCCGTCGCGTCTACCCGTGTGTTCTTTTCTGAAGCATTTAAAGTTGAACACTGCGACCCTTCACTCCTAACTACTTCAGTCTCCCGAGAACCTTGTCACACAGCCCAGCATCATCGCCACACCCAAGACCCTGAACGAAGGTCCCAGAACATCGAATACCCAAGTTTAAATCTCCTCGTGCCTTCCAAGAATGCCTTTTAAAAGTGTCTCGAACCACTCTCCAATCAAGCCCCGTGCTCTGCGTGGCATGCGTATGTCACTGAAGCATCTCTGAGCCTAAACTCACCACCTACGCGTCTTCACGATGCTGGCTTGTCGCAGAGTCCGGTTGTCCTGGAGAAGGTCCCACATTTTCCATTTGCCCGGTGGCTCTCCCATGTTGTCATCTGGATTTTTCCTCTCTTCCCCCGGAGTTTCTACAAAGTGGGATTTGAGCCTAATTTGGATTCGGTCGAGATGGGATTCTAGTGAGTGCTAATGGATTTGTGTCTCGGCGTTTAGCAAGGATCCCGGGCAGACGCCACGCCACACTCCACGCTGCTCCACGTTGGGAGGCAGGTTACATCAGGGCCTCCCACCATCCACAGAGAGAAGCCGTCACTTGGTCAAGGCGGTCAGATTCCCCTTGAAGACACCTGCCACCCCTTGTGCTTTAGGAAGGCACCCACAGCCACGTGCCAGCCTCAGACCAAACCTCTGTCTCCGGCAGTTTCTCCAAATGGTGACCCACCATGACCGCAGGCCTGAAATGGTCACTGGATGGCAAGTTTAAATAGCACTTTTTCTAAGTCTTCCAACACCTTCTATGTTAGCTGGAAAGAGTCTTCTTCTTAAGGTTTTTTCCCTTTGTTTCTCTCCCTCTCTCCCTCCCTCTCTCCCTCCCTCCCTCTCTCTCTCTCCCTCCCTCTCTCCCTCTCTCTCTCCCTCCCTCTCTCCCTCCCTCCCTCTCTCCTTCTCTCCCTCCCTCTCTCCTTCTCTCTCTCCCTCCCTCTCTCCCTCCCTCTCTCCCTCTCTCTCTCCCTCCCTCTCTCCCTCCCTCTCTCCCTCCCTCTCTCCCTTTCTTCCCCTTCTCCTCTGTCTCAAGAGTCCCTATGGGAGTTTAGTCATTCAAAGTACTGCAATCAAATTCTGTCATTTCTCATGCTAAAATCTTTCCATGAAGCTGGATTAGGACTCTTTAGACACACCTCCATCATTTTTGATACCTCCTTGCTCTCTGGAACAGTAGATGGCCCCTGCTCACCTTGGACTTCCTGCCCCAGACCTGGAATCAACCATTTCTCCAAGAAACGTGGGTCTGCTGGTTGGTGAGTGGTTCCCGTAAGACACAATCCGGGCTCCAGGTGGAATAAGCACACATTTTGCTACCCGGTGGCACGGGATTAAATTTTAGCTCTGCCACCTGCGAGCTGTGTGGTCTCTGGGTTAGTCACCTCCTGTTCCGGTCTCAGTGTTCTCATCTGTAGAATAGGGAGAATAGCAACCCACCCTGCCTTCAAAGATGGTAAAAAAAAAAAAAAAAAATTAACTCTGCTCACATTTGTAAAACTGCCCCAGTGATGCAGGACACATAGTAACAACTATAAAGATGCTTGATTGTATATATTTATATTTCATGTATCTGAGCATGGAATGAAGTTTCCCATAAATGTGTGTACACACACACACACACACGGCCTCACACTTGGTGCAGATAGAGTAGGATGGTGGAGAAGACTCCTGGGCATCCAAAGACAGGGAGAGAAAACTTTTCATCTAAAGATTTATGCTATTCAATTAGGATGTGCACAAGTAAAAATAGCCTATTTATCTTCACTCTTCTATTCATGGCAGGTGATACTGAGGTGACATTCAGAGTCTTGAAATAACGTTTCTTTTCATGAAAAAGTTACTACATTTTTATCAAAATAAAACATAGATGTTACATGAAACTTTCTTGGAAAACAAATGTAATTTAAAAAAAAAAAATTAAACAAGTCTGCCTGTTTAATCCTAATAGCTTTGGGATGCAGAAATGTCGGACTCAGGGCGACATGCGTGAGCGTGGTCGGGCAACAGGGTGATGAAGTCGCCCGTGGAGAAAGACTGCTCCATCGTTTGGAATAATTTCATCTTTAAAACGGAGATAACGTGAACGCTCTCTGGATGCGTGTGCTGCAGGGTTCACCCGCCATGCCCTCGGGGCTGGTGAACTGATCTGAACACAGGAGAGACGGTGACCCACCTGAACAACACTCCCCACCTGCTTTTAGTGATGACATGCGGGTGGACAGAGCGGAAATCTCGAGGAGAGGCTCTCCTGGGAGAAGGTCACCTGGCAGGATGCTGACGCTCCGTGGAACCTTGGAACCTGCACACGCCTTGGCAGGACCTGTCCTCTTAAACACAGCGTCCGAGACCACGATGATCTGACTAGTGGGTTCCCTGTGCACGGAATGAAGCGTCAGACACAATCGCCTTCAACTTCTTTTGATTAAACCTAGGATCCCAAAGAGCCATGACCAGCCGCCCAGAGAGATTTAAAAACAGAGTTGGTCAAGATAAGCAGCAGTAAAACCCAAGGATGACCACACTTGAGCAGAGAAAGGTCAAAGAAAAGGAGAATGTAGTCTGTCCTTGGGGTTTGCCGTATCAACTGGAAGATTGGATTCTATGCTTCCCATCCCTTAAATTAGCATCTATTATGTGCCAAGCCCTGAGAAGCTCAGAGGACACATGATGTTGTACTGCCTAATGATTCCAACCACTGTGACACCATTAACTGGATGTCTTTTCACTGATGTCTCTGGCTGGAAATATAAGGCATTAATCAGGTGGCAATTTCAGAGTCTTTAGGGAACCATTATATCAGGCAGCCACCGCGGAGTTACTATTCCTAGGAATTTGGAGATCATTAAAATGAGGTGGGGGTGCCCTAGCCTAACCTTTCTCCTTCTTCCCTTAGCCTGTCTCTCCTCCTTTCGGTTATTTAATTTACCCTCGTGCAATTTCGGGAGACAAGAAGATCTCTCGCTGCAAAAGTGACCAGCTGGCTCAGGAGCTTCCCCAGAGCACATTCGAGGGTTCAGTGTTTCCTAAACCAGAAATTGGGGCATGCAATCTGCAAGAAAACGGTGCAATCTTGCTATCCGGGGATAGCAAGATGGGTTATTTTAAGTTGGAACTCCCCCAGAAAATCTGGGGTGGAAGCTTGTGACAGTTGAGACAGGGTTCACCCGAGCGTATTTGCACGAGTGACATTTAGCGTCTGTCTGCGCATTTCTCACATGCCCGAAGCGTCTGCGGATGCGAGCTGTGTTTGCATGCCCTCTGCCCTTTGTGATAGACGGCGAAGGCCGACGTGAACCCAGGAACTCTTTCATTACGTGAAATGTAGATCGTCCCGGCCTAAATTAGCTGTCAGGAGGCTGGGGGAGGAAGCGGAATGTCCTGCTTGGCCCTCTGCTCTGGGCTCTTGGTGGAAATAATCAGAAGAGGGCTTTTTGAGTCACATGTCTTTAGAGCATGGTACTTGGGAAAATCCTGCAATTTAAACTTTTAAAAATTTTATTAAAATGGCAAAAGAATTAATGGAGTCCAAGCTGCAGAAGAAGAAGCCTCAAATTGTTTCTGCGGATCTTCTAAACAGCCAGAGACATGATATGAAGGCCATACGAGAGTGGAGACCGCAAGGTCAGAATCTGTGGGTCCAGTTTCCCCGAGGGGGCCCGCAACCTAAGTTAGTCGAATGAGTGAAGGGGCGACCTAGCGCTATGGACGTCAGTAGAAGCAGCCTAGCCATTGCTCCCTGACTAACTGGCTCAGCCAGGACTTGGGACTAGTTCATCCGGGGTCCAAGGGCGCACCCTGCACCAGCGGTGGTAACCAGAGGATGTCACAAGGTCCAAAAGAACGGCCATCGTTGGGCACTTTCAAAGGAGATAGGGATTAGGCAGCCGTCCCCAAACCACCTTGGCCGCCAGGTCTTCCCGAAGAACATGGCGAGGATTGCTCGGCTGCAGCTGAGGGGAGTCTCTGGGTCTGGCCTGGGTGTGCCAGCGGCCCCCGCTGGTTAGTCTGTGCTGGAGGGACCAGGTCCTGCTTTTCTCCTGCCTTCCCGAGTCCCCTTCTGAACACGCTTCTGCTTCCTTCCGCACCTCCTGCCGCTCACAGCCTTCCCTCCCTCGCTCTGCGCTTCCTCCACTCCAGAGCTCTGGCTCTTCCTCAGCTCTAGAATCTTCCCTGCTGAATGAACATTCTTCTGCGGGCTACTCGGGGCTGGCGGCTGCGTTGGGCCAGGAGCTAGTTGTGCTTTGAGACCCTCCCCCGGCAGGCAACGGAGGCACCGCGGTGGCACCTCCTCTCGTCCCCCAGGCTGGGAAATTCTAGAGCAATTAACGGGCATCATGGCTTCATCGCCCCTCCCCTAGCTAAGAGTCTCCCAATCACAGGGGCTCTGGAAATATATATTAAAAAGGTTAGTTGTCTGTACCATCAAAACTACAGAAGGAATGGGTCTGCGGTCTCTTGGGCACAGCAGTGCAACAGCCGTCAGACACCACCGCACATCGAGGGCAACCAGTTCTTCCCAAGGGCACTAGGGCCGGCGGCTTTTTTGTCCAATAAAATGTAGGCACTGGGGAACGTTAAGAGCTGGAAGATGTAGGGTTCTTCCAGGTCACGCTCTGAATGGGTCCTCCCTAGGCCTGGGTCCTCGAGACCGAAGCGCCTCCCCCCTGACTCACCCTGAGAACATTTTTCAAGCCACAGAGATCTGGGGTTGTTTGTTACTGCATCACAACTTATGTCAACCTGACTGATGTATGTTTATGTACACAGAAGGGCTTTGTTTTCTCTCTTTTCTTTTTTTCTTTTTCTCTTCTCTTTCTTTCTTTCCAGGGCTGGGGACTGAACCAAGGGCCTTGCACATGATAGACAAGTGCTTTACTACTGAGTCCCCCTGGCCCTACCAAAGGTACTTAAATGAAAGAGAATTGACTGAAAGAATTGATATGGAATAGAACATATATTTTATTTTACGTGTGTGTGTTTTATATATATGCAAAATAATAAAACTGAGTTCTGACCACGGGTAAGACAGTGATGATTTTGAATGATCTTGTGAGATTTTGAAAAGTTTGCAGTTTCTATCATCAGCACCACTCTGGAGTGTGGAGGCGACCCCAGGCGCCTGGAGGTGCTGGCGCCCACCCAGCACCGCCAGCTCCTCAACGCAGACCTGGTTTCCAGCGCAGGTGCACATGCGCGCCCCCGGCCTCCTGCACCCGCCGGCTCGCCTCCTCCCAAATGCTCAGATGGTTCAGTGTTTCTTCAGAAAACCACAAGGAAGCCAAGGAAAATAAATCTCTGCCCTTTCCGAGGCTCGCAGCCAGCCGGCTTGCTTTGACAAGCTGTCTTTCCTTCAAGATGCAAAGAGGCTGCGTGGACAGAAATAAAGGCCAGCTGTGGGGGAGCCGGGCCCGCGCCGGCCCAGGCCTGGCATTTCAGGAGCCCTGAGGGGCAGCCCCACCTGCCTCCCCACCCTGGAGGCGGCAGCCAGGCTGACGTGCGCCCGGACGCGGGAGGGACCCCTGCGTTGCAAGTTGGCAAATGGCCTCGGGGAAATGGGAGGGACCGTGGGAAGGAGTGACGGATGCCATTATTACCCAGTGACCAGGGGGCGCCCGCAGGAACAGAGAGGCCCGAGAGACCGAGGGGTGCAGGTGCAGAAGCTTTGCCTGCCTTAAAGTGTCAGTGCCTGTCTCCTGGGCAGAGAGAGAGCGGATGACAGCCTCTGAGGCACGTGTGTCTTCCTCCCTCCCTCCCTTTTTTCCTTCCTTTGAAAATCACTTACTGGATGCTGGCTGCCTCCGTGGCCAAGGTGTGAACACAAAAGCCAAATATTATTTAACAAAAACGTACTCAAACCTGATCTGTGCCGGGCACCGTGCTCGGTTTACATATATTAATTCATGGAACGCTCACGAAAATCCATAAAAGCAGACGCTCTCATTATCTCTGCTTTGCAGGAGAAACTGAAGCACAGAGAGGTTCATCATCTCACCCCAGGGCAGCCTGCCTTCGAGACTTGAGCCCCAGCAGATCTGGGGTGGAGAGTGCTTTATGGCCTCAGTCTCTCATGGGATCCTGCCCCGCAAGCGCATGGGCCTGGGAGGAAGAGGGACATGGAAATAAATCATCCCCCACCCCAGGGTAAAACTGTTTTGATGGCGAGATCTGAGAAAGACGAATTCAGTTCTACTTGGAGATGGCAGGGAGCGCTTGCTTCCCTGAGAAAAAGACCCTTCAGCGATGGCTTGCTCCTTAGCCAGGTGGGCGAGTGGAGGGAGGCCCCCAGTGCAGACTCGGCATCAGCAGATCTCCGAGAAGCCCAGGCTGGTCCGGGAGGGCTGCTGGAGATGAAGAGGGGCACTTGGTCATGCAGGAGGCTCCTGCATTTGGCTAGTGCACGGCTGGGGTTGGGTGTGTGTGGAGAGCAGTGACAGAGGATGGGAAAGCAGTGACTGAGATTGGGGCTCTCTGATGACCTCATATCTGGGAATGTTTCTATGCAAGGGCACAGGATGCTCAGCTGCTGTGGCAATGCCCTGCATGTGGAGGCTCTGTGCACCAGTCCTCTCAGCTCTGACCTTGATCTCAGGCACACAGCTCCTGGGAAGGAGCCACAATGTTTCACCAGCTCTGCTTCTCGGGTTCCTGCCCGCCTTACAGTAACTTTAAACAATGGACTTTCTTGAGAGCCATACAGTTCCCAACTGCACTTTGCAACTGTGGATTACAATTACAGAAAAGCTACATAGATGTCCTAGTTTCTGTAACTTTCCTGAATACAAAGAATAATGGTTGCATAGTCTTTAACCTGATAATGAGACATACAGAGATAAAGATTGCTGACATTGACTCTTTAGACCTGCATCTCCACCAGAGAGCAGTGCTCCACCGGATCCCAGCTTCATCTTCAAGATGTGTGTCTGTGAATCTGGACGCAGTAGTTTGGTGGAGCTGGTCACGGCAGGTGTGTGTCTCCTGTGATGTGGATACACAGGAGGAAGTGTCCTCTGCTCTGGCTCTTTGTGGCTCTCTTCCCCCTGACCTGTGGGAGGTGCTGGCAGCAGCGTAGAGGTGTGACTGGAAGGGAAGGCAGGTGAGCTGTTGAGAGAGAGCCCTGTGGAACTTGAACCTCTGAACTTGAACCTCAGCTCCCTGTGCCTACCTGTGCGGCCACAGGCAACTGAGGAAGCCTCTCAGGACCTCAGCCGCCGAATGGGCTGTCACCTGTCCTGTGTGGGAAGAGGCTGCCGACTCTCTGCTCCTGCCACAGTCTTTACTGGATTTGGAGGAAGGGGACATTGCTGTGCAGTCAAGGGAAGGAAACTGTGACCCCGCTGACCTGATAGGAACAGGGTGTTCCCCACCCAGAGCAGAGCAGCAAAGACCTGTTGGCTCTGATTTCTTCATGTCCCCATGCTGGGCTTTCCCTCGGGCCTGTGTCACCAAACTAATGACTTTAGTTCTCACCCTCGGGGGCTCCGCCCAGCCTTCGTCAGACTTTCATGCACATGCGATTCTCTGGGATTTTTTTGGTACCAGGGATTGAGCTAACCCACTGCCTCGTTGCTCCTTAACAACCCTAAGTTGGTCGCTTTCATTTTTTATTTACTTCAAGCGTGACTCTGTCTCTTTAGCTTTAGAGAGTGAACTTCTTTTTTTCCTCATAAATTTAATTGCTGACATAAAAGGGGGAGAAAAAAAATCCTGATGTAATTGAACAAGAAGATGTTTACAACCCTCTCCGAGCTATGGAGCTACTGGCACCCAAAATTTATGACAGCTCGGAGCGGAGAAATTCAGAGAAGGAGAAAGAGCAGGAGGGATCTGACTGTGGGAATGCCGGGTTAATCTATGGGTTCAGATCCTGACACTTGTACACTCGATTGGGAAACTTTTTGGAGGCCATTTAACCAGCTAATGAAGATTTACTTAACAAACTCTTAAATTTGCCAGAGCCAGACTCCTAAAAACAACCCTATAAATTACAAGGACGGCAGTGTGTTAATGACCCACTGCAGTCATCTGAGGGTGGATGGAACTCGCCAGGGTTGCAAAGGTCATCATTCGGGGCTCTTGGCAGCGGTCCCTGGAGGGCCAGGAAGCTGTCAAGGGACGGGCTTTGGTGTTTGCACCCAGTCCAGATAAATGCATACAGATGTTCCTTGAACTTGATCAAATCGCTTCTCAGCATGAATGCAAAATTGATTGGGCCACATCGGTGCTCGTGCCAGCAGAGGCTGGCTGCAAGCAGAAATAAAATCAGCCGCTTCCCATTTACTTAGAAGTCTCCAGCTTAAAATACACCGGAGGAAAACGCGTGCTGCACCTCAGAGCAAGAGCCAAATTGCACAGCGACAAAATCGTCCCCATCCTGGTGACGGCATGACCTATCGCCCTCTTTTCCTTAATGTGCAGAAAGAAGGCAAGCTGGCATCATTAAAAGCATTGTTTTTTTGCCCCAAAATAAATCATAAAATAGGGGGACACTCGAAACAGAAGAAGGGGACCCATCCTTGAGTCTAATTCTGACGCTGGACTGCTGAGTGTTTTCTGCCCTGCGTGATGATAGAGCGTCCCGGACAGGGGTCCTATTCGTGACCCAGGTGGGCAGGGGTGTGCGTCTTGTTTGCCCATGCCCAGCAGCACCCTTGTAGCTCAGTGGTCAGCACAGTGACCTCTGATCTCTACCACCCCACGTCGGCTCAGGAGGTAACCAGGCTGCACACACTTATTTCCTGCTTCCAAAGCATCCTGTGTCTCTGTCGTCTGTGTCCTAATGAAGTCCTAGCAGCCAGTCCAGGAGGTGCCGGTGTGAACAGCTAGCGCTCGGCCAGCGTGTCCCAGGGAGTCCTGCTCCCGAACGGTGATGTGACACAGCCCGCCCACCCCACTGCCCGGCTTCCCCGTGCATTTCTTTCTGTGCTGCATCTCGGCATATTTGTTTTGAGCTCCGTCCTTGGAAATTAGACTCTGCTGTCTTTGGTGATTTCCAGGATGGGACTAAGATGTTCCTTTTCAAGTCCCTTCTGCAATTGGACTTAAGGAGAAAAGGAGTCAATTCTTCAAATACCTGTAAGAACATATCCCTATTTTGACTTCAGAGGAAATCAGTCGCCATTGATTTCTCGGGATGAAAGTCGGGTAGATAAAGGGGGCACGTATTATTCAAATCAAAGCCCTGTAAAGTGAGGATCATCAAAGGCTTCCTCTCACATGTCAAGTCAAATCAAGTGGTCGTGCTGTCTCGCATGCCCCGGCCGAGTCCAGGCCAGATAGAGAAACTCGGTGGGAAGGGTCGGAAATGTTTGCCACCGGCTTGACACGCACACAGGCTCAGCATCGTTCACTTCCAAAAATTCTAGTCCTGGCCCGAGACAATCTACGGTTCCTCTGATCCATCTATCAGATACATGTACAAAGAAGTTAAGGAAAAGTCTAAATTCCCAAGGCACAAGATCAAGGGATGTTTTCCCAAAGCAGTCATTTCTATCGGATGGTTTTATTACATATACCATGGATTAACCCTTGCCAGGACTACTAGGCTAAACTCTGTGATTGATTGGTCATGTCTGCCACAGATGCAGGCACAGACACAGTGCCACGAGTACCCATATTTGCTTTCCTGGCTTGATTCCCTAAGCCATCTATTCTGTCTTGGGAAAGCAGCGAAGCAGGAAAGTCTTTAAAAGCATCCCACAGGATCAGGACACAGATTGATTTCCCATATGTTAGAGGAGAAGCAGAAAGAAGTTGAATGTGACAGAATGTTAGCAACCCTATGCCCAAGATTTAGAGGATAGACTTTCTTCCAGCTCGTATGGAATATGAACAAAAATCGACCATATATTGGTGGTAAAGCAAGTATCCGTAGCTTTAGAAAACATTCGAAACCACATAGGATAAATAAAAAACCACCCTCCCCCCAGCTGCCATGATTTAAAGGTTTGTAATCCCTCCAAATCCTAACATTCACAGGGAAAAACCTAAATCCAGAATGTGATAGGATTGGAAGGCAGGGACTCTGAGAGGTAAGCCAAGGGGCTGGGTCCTTCAGAAAGGATGAATGCTGCTATCAAAAGGTGAGTGTTCAAGGTACCATCTTGGAAGTAGAGAACTGGTCCTCAGTAGACATCAGACTTGCAGGTGTCATGACCTTGGACTTCCTGGCTTCCAGAACTGTGAGAAATGAATGTCTGCTCTTTATAACTTTTCTGGTTTCAGGTATTCAGTTATAGCTACAGAAAATGGACCAAGACAGTCCCCAATTTGGTAATCACCTGAAAAATTCATCATATATTTGCAACTTTAAAAACATGCTTCTGAATAACACATCCACTACCCAGATGTAATGTATGTATGCATTCTTTTTCTGTCTTTTCTCATGTGAGTGCAAACACCATGAGGTCAAGGAATTCTGTTCACTAGACACCCCCAGAAAAAGTATAACACATTTTGTGTGTGTAGGGACAGGGCTAATGAATAAATGTCAACATTTGTGAGATTTTATTCATGAAGCCCTTGAAGGGAGATGTACAGCCTTAAGAACATACACAGCAAAGGAAGAAAGACAGAATATGAGCTGAACATTGGCCTTCAGATATCACAAAATAAAGAGCAAGTCCAAAGTAAGCAGAAGGGAAGTTTTTAAAGAAGCAGAACTTAATGAAATATAAATACAAAGAATGAGAAAAGAACGAAGCAATGACCAGACCCCCATGTGGCTTATATTAGGCAAGATGCACAAACCTCCAATAAACAAAGAGTCCTTTCTTATGGGAATAGGAAAAAGAGAAAGAATGGTAGAGTTAATCTTATAAGGCAAGTGCAGCATTTTGTATCAGAGTCAGGGAAAGAAAATTATAAATCAATTTCATTGATGAAACCCATGTTAAATATAAAAGTCTCAAACAAAATATCAAATTTATATGTGATGGAATATTACTCAACTTTAAAGAAGAATAAAGTTCTGGGATTTGCTGGTAAATGAATGAAGTTAGAGAATATTATGTTAGGTGAAATAAGCCAACCCCCCAAAACCAAAGGGCAAATGTTTTCTCTGATATGCGAAGCTAATTCACAATAAGGGTGGCGGGGGATAGGGAAGAATAGAGTTACTTTATTTTAGGTAGAGTGAAGGGAGGGGTAGGGGCATGGGGGAAGGAATGATAATAGAGTGAAACAGACATTATTACCTCATGTACTTGTAGGATTGCATGACCCGTGTTGTCCTGCATTATGTATAATCAGAAAAATGAGAGCTGACACTCTACTTAGGTATGATCTATCAAAATGTATAAATGCATTCTACTGCCATGTGCAACTAATTATAACAAATAAAATTAAAAACTTAGAAAAACAATAAGTAACAGTGTAAAAAGAAATGAATACACAGCCATAAGTAGGTACCGTTTCTAGGAATGCAAGGGTGGTGGAACACTAGAAAATCTATTAAAGGAGAAAAATTAGGACCAACTCTGTGGAAGCAGAAATGGCATTCAGCAAAATCCCACATCTATTCACATGGTAAAAAAAAGTTAGAAAAATAAGAATAGTAGGAAAAATGATTAACATTATAAAAATTCTTTTTTTTTTTGTCTACGTAAGAAAATTAAGAGGCTGTATAGAGCCAACTATAATTTTTTTTAAGATCACAGATACCAAGTGAAACACAATGAGCATATTTAAATGCCACATTTAAATGTTAGAGAACTTAATTTTTAGTGTCTGATTCATAATAGCAAACAAAACATGAGGTTCCATGGGATGGATAAAAGGAAAGGTTGGTAAAGTCTTTATGGGGACAGAATGTAACATTTATTGAAGGAGATAGAAGACCATTGGGAGAGGTATCAGGTGCATGGTTGGAAAAAAATGCATCATCACAAGATAAAGATGTTCCAGATTCATCTACACGACCAATGCAATTTTATTCCGAATGTACATCTTTTCCCATCAACCTTGAAGTCGAGAGTAACCAGGACAATTTTGAATAAGAACAAGGATGAAACACCTGTAAGACCTTAAGACTCATAATAAAACATTAGTCAGTAAGAGAGTGCAGATGTGGTGGTGCTCAGAAAATCGGAACAGGGTAAAAAAAACAATCTAGAATGTCAAAGATGCTATTTGCAGCAAGCGGAACTATCATATGTAAAGAACTCCTAAAGTCAATAAGAACAAGACAAAACTGAGTGGAGAAACAGACTCAGGTTAGGAACAGCAAAGCACACCAGAGAGAACACACATCACCCATGAACACTTTGGAAAGGTGTCCAGGGAACTGCCAGATATTTTTATCATCTCACAGCAATTGAACTGTCAAGGTTTTGTGAGAATGTGGAAAATCTGATTTTTCATACCACAGGCCTGTGAAAATCTTTACGACCCCTTTGTAAAAGAAGTCGTAGAGGAATCCACTGTACTGCTGTGATTTTAACGGTTCCCCTCCACCCCATCTCGTCTCCCTGCTGTTCCGGATCCAGATCTGGCTGACAGAGTTGGTTTCTTAAGATTTTAAGTGAAAGCCTTCGGGTGCAATCTGCATTCGATGCCTGCTTAGTTTTAATGACGTCTGTGCTAAAGTTGAAGACATTCACCCTTGCTGAGCTAGCCACTTGACTCCTGGGTGTCTCTCTGGACAAACTTAGACCTAAACATAAAGACATGTAAGATGTTGTGTCTCACGACACATGCTTCTATATTTCAAAGTATTATATTCTAAGAAGTTAGAAAAGCTGGCTTATCTAAGGCATATTTCAATGGGAGGACTCTTGCCAGCAGGCAGAGAAGATGTAGACCCCTCCCTGACAAGGAGGTTTGGAGACCTGCTCAGTGCTGCGGCCCAACAATGGCCCCACAACCCTGATTCTTTCCCTTTCTGTTGCTGCAGTTGGATTTTGGCTGATACCGCCATTTACCGGTGACAAGTTCTGCTCTCTCTATTGTTGAAGATTGAACACTAGAGAAGCACGCCGAGGCGAGCATATTAAGCAGGTTTTATTTAAAGGTAATAATACAGACTTCTCCCGGCAGGAAGAAGGGGGCCATGGCTGATGTTCTAAAGTCCCAAGAAGTGAGCGCACCCTACATCTTTTGTAGGTGAAATTCTCTTTTGTTCTCCAGTTCTCTCCCCGCTTATCTCTCCTTCCTGCCTGAGTGACTAGGCCTGGTTTTGCATTAAGTGAGAAGCCATGGGCAGGGGGAGGGCCAGGGTGATTCAGGCAGGCAAGGGCCCAGGGGGCATTAATTAGCAGCTCCTTGCTTGCAGTCCTTGATAAAGGCAGGTAAATTTGGTGATCAATGGGCTCCAGAGATCCTTGACATTCCATTCTTCCAGGAACAATCTCCAACTTCAAGAGGCAGATGGCTTCATGGCTTCATTTCCTCGATTTGACCCGAGCCCCTATTTCTATACTAACTACCTGTCCTTAATTCTGGCTTCATTCCCCACTTTTGCTTTAGGAACTCCTGACTGCTGTAAGGAAAAGGGGGCGCCGATCATTCTGGCTGCTTCAAAGCTGGAAGGGGGCAGCGAGGGGCAAGCAGTTTGGAGTTCCCTTTTAAAATCGGGTCAATCGAAGGGTCCAAGGTAGAAGTCTGGTTGGGGAAGAGCAGGTTGTAAGGTCATCCGGGGGTGGGTGCTTCTATGACAGAAGAACAAAAAGACCTGAGTACTGAAATGAGATTAATATTATATTAATGTTGCAGAATCTGGAACATGACAATGAATATCATAAAGATGACAGAAGTCAATAATTCCTCACCAGGGGGTGGCTAAGAAGTTCTTAACAAGGCCTAGCAAAGGCTGGAGAGAACAAGGCCTTCATTTGGAAACTTTAACATTGTCCAGGTTATCAGGAATCCAAACACAACATTTAGTAGAGATCTCTATACTTCTGTTACTTAGGGCTAAATAACCATACGAGCAAACATAGAATAAGTCTACCTGTGTAGCTTAGGAAGGTCTGCAGGCCTTAAACTGACTAAAAACCTCTGACTCTGGCAGTTTTTCTTGATAGTTATCAGGCACATTTGCCTAAGAATCTCTCTTTTGTAGTTTTTAGTCTTTATTCTAGTGGACTAACACAAGTGTACATCTTAAGTTATATTCAACTATTATTTCTTTTAAATGCCCAAGAATGGCTATATTTTGCTTTTAACTGTTTTGCTGGGTGTCTAAGATCAAGCTGGTCAAACTGACCTGTTCCTGTATTGTTAAAGAGTCAGCTGAGTTCCCACAGGGTCACTTGTAGAGAACTTAAGAGCAACTTCTTAGCTCCAACAGTGCCATTGGTTAGGCAGGGTCTCCTCTATGAGGTGGCTTCCCTTGAAAGCACCAGGGATGTCTCCCTTTTTCCACGACCCTCCTCTGCAGCAGGTGCAATAAGTGGCTTTTCCTCTAGTGGCCTCATCAATCTCCTTGATCAGGAGGTTGTGTGACCCAGAGTTGCAAAGCTTCTTAGAGAAGTTCTCTTGTTCCCTGGGTTCAGGCTGACTTTGAGGGCGAGACCCAAATATGGACTTTTCTTGAACTCTGTATTTAATCTCAATCTCTAACTCTAAGTTTGATCTTAACCATCAAGCAAGTCAGTCTCACCAGTCATAAAGTAAGAGTACTGGGCTTTAACTTCAATGTCTATGACTTTACAGTTATTTACCCCCTTTTATCTAATTGGGGTTTACATTATCTGTATTAGTACTGTATTAAGTGTATTAAGTTACCACTATCTGTTCTATAGGTGATGGCTTATTATCACAAGTTACCTAGGTTGTGTGTTCTGGAAGCAGCTATTTCTGCAAAACATTAACAGGTAACAGTTTTACTAAATGAAATTAGCAAGAGTAAAAATATATTCAGCTTGTATAATACCTATCTTGAATTTTGACTGAGAGCCACATTATATCCCCTATTTGAGATCACAGTACTTTCACAACAAGAACCAATCTTTTGACTATAGCTTTAAATAAGCTGAAGTCTGACTTATTTTGGAGTCACTCTAACATGCAGTAAGGTGGGAGGCAGAGCCTTATCTCCAGTAAGGTGTGGCTCTTTACAAATCTTAAGTGTTCTTGAAACACAGTTGAAACTTTGGGAACCCTTTGTAGATAGAATTATACCTGTTAGGCCATAACTCTTAGTAAACTTGTTTTTAGTTTAGTGAGGACACAAAGTAATTGTAAACCTTTTTTATTTACCAACCTATGAAAACACCAATAATGTTTAAGTATGTTACCCCATGGAATTTAAGGAGTTAAAAGTACTCGATGTTATTTAACAATTAGCATTTTAACTCTGTAAATTAATCAGATGTCTCTATAAACACATTTGAGTAATACCATACATGTTAACTCTGATTCACTTATTCTGTAAAAACCAAGATATCAGACAAGTGTCCTGAACAGTATTTGCTGTCTCTTTCCTGTTGAAGAAAAGTCCTAGAAACAATTGATATTAGACATTTTATTAACATCAATATTTTATTAGCTTGACCACCTAGAGACTTGCGAGTTATTTTCAAAGACATTTTACTTTTATTAGTTTACCCAATTTGAATTGAACCTTTTTAAATCACATGAATTAAAAGTATCTGAATCCATTTTTAAATTTTAATTTTAGGAGCGCTCAGTTTTGATACAGACAAAATATGACATCAGACAGCACGACATACAAATAACACAAAATCAAAGGCCTTGTAACTTTATAGGTGAATCTCCATTGCAATGTAACAGATGTTCAAAAACTCTAGTTGAATAAAAAATAGAACTGATCAAAAAAATCATGAGCTCAAAAAATATATAGAATTCAAAAAAAAAAACAAGCATCCTGGAAAAATGATACGGCTGTTAATTACTTTAGTAAAGTACCATAAAATTTACTTTTGCTGGAGTTTAGATAAACCTTTTTTTTTTTCTTCCTTGGGTTTGAGACCGGTCTCCTACTGAGCCTTCAGGCTTCCTCTATTTACATTTCAATGTAAGCCTTGACTGAGATCTGGAAGTATCTAACAGGTTTTAACAGAAACCTTGTGCCTTGGGCATTTTAGCCATCTCTATCAGGACAGGTTGGATGTCAAAGAAAATTATGAGAACTTATTTTCCATTACTTTTGAGAATGAAGCTACTATGCTAAGCTCCTCACTGAGATATGCCATTGGTTACTGAGCTGCCTATGGCTGCTTATCCAGGATTTATTTTCCCCTCAGTGACAAACAGGTTAAATCTTGCTCCATAGGTAAGCTGGACAGGAGCTTGAAGTAAGGCCCCTTCTTGATATTCCTGGGGCAGAACATTGTCCTATGATGGCTATTTCCTGTAGTATTGAACCTGTTGATGACATAATTAAGCTTTATTTTTTTTTGAGATCTTTTAATTCCTATTAGCTAAGAAGTTTAGGAGTTCTGCAATGGCCTTTTGATATTCCTCCTGGGTGGAGGCACATAAAGGATGTCATTTACTTACTGGAGAACAATCACAGATGTTTTATCTCTGAATTTTGTTAAGTCCTTAGCTAAGGTTTGTCCGGAACAGGTGAGGGCCATCTAAATCCTGAGGCTACACTGTCTAGATTGGTTGAGATACAGTGTCTGGTTCCTCAAAGGCAAACAGAAATTGCCATTCAGAGTCTAGCATAAACAGGAAAAGTCATCTTTTAAATCTAACTTAGTAAACCAAGCAGCAGTTGGAATCCAAGATAAAAGTGTATGGATTAAGAACTACAGGGTGGGGGAAATTACTGCTTCATTATTCTAAGGTTTTGGACTAGGCAGTTTGCTTTTTAACTCCTAAAATGGGTGAATAGCATGGGTTGCAAGGCATTAAAAGTTTCTATCAGTTTGAATGATCTTTAATAAGACCTTTTTCTTGTCTTTATGCTCCCTTTTCTCTTTTTGATCTCTATTAAAAAATGGAAGATGCAAGCTGGAGAAGATCATCTGAGGATTGATCAGGGCCACGTGCCAATTTTTGTAATTTCCTCTAAACATTTGGGGCTGACTAAATGATAAATTTATACTTTAAAAGTAGGTGGCCCTTTATGGATTCAGGATTCAGGGTGGTGTGTTTTCTTATTGGCTTCCTGAGTCTCTCCATGAAAATAGCAGGACTTTCCTGAAGGCTGCATAATAGTTTTTTAGGCATCCTACTCATTATTTGAATCCCAGTTAGGATGGTTTCTGGGAACTGCCTGCGCTCTAGATGGTTAATAGCATAATTTTCCAGGTGAAGTAAATACCTGGCATAAGTTTTGAAACATCTCAATATTTATTAGGATCCTCCAAAAACCTTCTTAAATTTATTTTTGTCTGTCTTAAGTTGGGAGGGTCCCCTTGGTCTTCCTCCCTTAGTAGGCAATTCCTCAAGGATTTCTCCTCTCATGGTAGAGATTATTGATGTCAAACCTGGTAACATATGAAAGGCACTTTTCATTTGCAATTTAGCAATATGCAGGCTAGTGGTGAACCTGGCAATACTGTTGAGAGAGAAGCTCCCTTCTGAGTTAGAAATATTAGGGACGTCTCCCTAACTTTGAGCTTCCTTCCGGTCCAGAAAAACCTGTCTCTCACTACCTGGCTTTGCCAAAGTTATTTCTGGCCTCCTTCGGCAAAGTGCTAGGGTCCTAGTTTGCCCTGTGCTAGAGACCCTGGGAGGATTCAGACTTAAGGGCATTACTGCTTTCCTCCTGCCACTATAAACTCCTAATTATGAAAAGTGATGACAAAAGTAAAAAGTTGCCTTTTGCCTATCTTCTTGCCCTGTAGACTAAAGGAATCTCCGGAGGGTGGGGGGACACCTATTGGTTGTTAGGCGTATAACGCCCTTTGCTTGGAGGGTCTCACGGGAGGGGTTTTTAAATGCCTCCCTCTTGCAGCTTAAAGAGAACACCTGAGCACATTTAAGCACAGGAACAGTAAAGGGGAGACTCTAGATGTCTAGACTAGTGAAGGCTAATTATGTGAACAAAGGGAACCTGGGCATTTTCATACTAACCATCCCAGGCCTTAATCCTACAGCTTGGATTCCTAATGTCTGACCGGCAAGGGAAGGGGAGCATCCAGGAGGGAGTGGATGTGCGGGAGTGTTGTGCACTGTGTGGCCCATATGGAGGCAAAGGTGATTGGCGCTTTCCCTCAGTGCCATTCGTCTACCGATCACTCTGGATACCCCTCAGGGCGGTCAGGAGGGGGCATGCAGAGAAGGAACCTTTGGGTGCACCCGAGAGTAGCCTGGGCCGAGAACCCTGCAGTTGTTCCAACCCTTCCTCCGCCTCCATGCATCCTGGGCAGATCAGGACTAGGGACACTGTGTACTTGCGGCAATTGCGCTCCGGGCCTGGACAGAAAAGTAGGAAACGGCTTCAGCAGAATCCAACATGCCTGCAGAGCAGGGGATTGGAACTTGCCTGGGCCGGGAACCTCTCACCCGAGTCTTAAGAATGGTGGCTGCACTAATGGCCTTTAAGTAGCTAACGGGTGCCCATTTTGCCCTCCAAAAATAAAGAGACAGAAAGATGCACCTCAAACAGATGTGGGGGCGTGGAGAGAGAAGCTTACTTACCTCTGCATAAATCTCGGTGGGACCTCCAAATCTGATACCACCGTTTACCGGTGATGAGTTCTGCTCCTTCTAATGTTGAAGATTGAACACTAGAGAAGCAGCCAAGGCAAGCATATTAAGCAGGTTTTATTTAAAGGTAATAATACAGACTTCTCCCGGCAGGGAGAAGGGGGCCATGGCTGATGTTCTAAAGTCCCCAGAAGTGAGCGCACCCTACATCTTTTATAGGTTAGGGTGTCTTTTGTTCTCCAGTTCTCTCCCTGCTTATCTCTCCTTCCTGCCTACCTGACTAGGCCTGGTTTTGCATTAAGTGAGAAGCCATGGGCAGGGGGAGGGCCAGGGTGATTCAGGCAGGCAAGGGCCCAGGGGGCATTAATTAGCAGCTCCATGCTACAGTCCTTGATAAAGGCAGGTAAATTTGATAATCATGAGCTCTGGAGATCCTTGACATTCCATTCTTCCAGGAACAATCTCCAACTTCCAGAGGCAGATGGCTTCATGGCTTCATTTCCTCGATTTGACCCGATCCCCAATTCTACACTAACCACCCGTCCTTAATTCTGGCTTCACTTATCCTGGCTCTCTTTCTGACCAAAACCTTCCTACTTAAACAACAGCATCCGGGGGCTTCACATGAAGTCTTTATTCCTGGAGTTTCTTTTTGTTTTGATTTTTCACTGTGACATAATTAGACTCACCGGAAGGGGTGAAGGTGGCACTAAGGGGTCTTAGGGACCTGCCACCAGCCTCTCTCCGTGGTGACGCCTTCCACAACTTAGAGCCTCATCGAAACCGGGAGATTGACACTGGTTCCGTGTGTGTGTGTGTGCGCGCGCGCGTGTCAGGGTGCCACAGGATAGATCTGTGGAACCACCATCATCATTTAAAATCCAGAGGCCCCCAAGGACTCCCCTCCAGACGCCCATGCGGTCTCACCACTCCAAGGTCAACACTCTGACCTCTGGGAAACCACCACCTGGCTCTCCATCTCCAATGGCACATCCAACAGCCAAACACAGCCACTTTACAAGGCGTCAGAGAATAGGTGGGAGGAAGGAGGGAAGGATAAACACAGGAAGTGTTAGTGGGAGAGGTCAGGTGGAGGGTCTGTGGTCTTCAAATGCCCACCTTTTAAATCTGTCTGTTTGCAAATTTTCATCAATATAATGTTGAAACAAAATCGACCTCGGTGTCCACCCACAGGGAAATGGAGAAGTAAGTGACAGTGTATTTCTGTAATGAATTACTCTGGAGCATTTGTTTTTGAACACTTGGTCCTGGGCTTGAAACCAGGGGCACTCCACCAACGAGCCACATCCCCAGCCTTTTTTTTTTTTTTATTCTGACACAAGATCTCACTAAGTTGCTTAGGGCCTGGCTTAGTGGTTGAGGCTGGCTTTGAACTTGCCATCCTCCTGCCTCAGCCTCCCAAGCCGCTGGGATTATAGGCATGCGCCACCATGTCTGGCTACTTTGTAACATTGAAAATGAAGAAATTAGAGCTACATGTAATCATACGGATAAGTATCCAAAGGCATATTGAATAATGAGAAAGGAAATTTCAGAATAATGATGTGAAGTAATTTATGCTAACGTCTAAATATCACGAGGGTGACCACCACGTTTAAACTGTTGTTTCCACAAATTGATTACAGAACAACATCAGGAGGGACGTTAGGGTACTGCTGAGCCCAGAGATACATGCTGAATTCTTTTTCCTTCTAGAATTTGAAATACTTTACTATGAAAGAAAACTCAAATTCAAAAATAAAATCACACAGGTCTGCACACCAGGGAAGATATGGGCTCACAATTATACCTCAGGAAATGTGAGTCGCCTTATACACATAATCTCTTGAGTGATGGACACGTGCTGGTTACTTCACCTGGAAGAACAAGGTCCTTCTGGGAGAAAGCACAGTGTCCTGAAATGACCTCCGTCCGTCCTGACTGTGGATGTTTATGGAGGTCCCACAACAGAACCAGTCAACGAGAAAGCAGAGAAATTTCTCCTGCGTTCTGTAACCGTTCCTGGGAGAATGGCCTCCACACGGCCAGCGCTGGCTCCCCTTCCAGCTTCAAAGTGAAACCAAGAACTTGCCGTGTGCAGGCCGCGACCAGATACTTGGAGCAGATGTGAAGGACAAACCCGGAGATGCCCTCCTCCCCACACCAGGCAGAACAGGGTGGTCTGCAGGGAGGAGCCGGCTTTGTTCTTGGGAGGGTCTGGAAGGATTCTCTCTGTTGTGGTTGGTTCCTGGGTGGCTCTGACAAAAGGCTTCGTAATCACCCGTGGAACCACGCACACGTGGCAGGTGTGTTCCCGTGTTTTGCTGTTCTTAGGGTTTAGGTATGTGTCCCCCCAAAGCTCACATGTGAGACAATGCAAGAATGTTCAGAGGCAAGATGAAGATTATGAGAGCCATAACCTAATCAGCAAGTGGATTAATCCACTGATAGACTAACTGGGTGGCAAATGTAAGCAGGTGGGGTATAGCTGAAGGAAGCAGTTCACTGGGGACGTGGCCTTGTGGTTTATATCTTGTCCCTGGTGAGCAGAGCTCTCTCTGCTTCCTGGCTGCCATGTCCCGAGCTGCTTTCCTCCTCCACACCCTTCCGCCATGATGCTCTGCCTCGCCTTGGGCCCAGATCCATGGAGTCGGCCAACCCTGAACTGAACTTCTGGAACCATGAGTCAAAATAAAACTACTCCTCCGTATTTTGGTCCCAGCAACAAAAAGTTGAATAACACACTTGTGGGTCACAAGAAAAGAAGAGGTCCGCAAAAACTGCAAATGACGAGTGGTGGCTTGGAATAGCATTTCTAGCTGTAGCGTGTTACTTGAACTCCAAAACTGATGGAACTCAGACACCTTAGCTGGAAGGAAACCACAGTGCTCGGGAAAACTGAGCGATGATTCCAAAGCAGCCCTTCTATCAGACAAATCGCTCAAAAATGCACGTGAAAAGTTTAAATGAAATTATTTCTCAGAATGTGAGACAAAAAAACTCATCCTTAACTTATGATTACACATGTCATTTTAAATATATGTGTAACTAACAATAAACTCTTTATTCCCGTTCGATATGAGGTGATGTTGTCTGTGGTCCACAACTGAATCGAGGTGATTTGGCCAAACAACTTTAGAGAGTGGAGAATCCTCTCACTGCAAAAGGGCCATCACCATATTTTGGGGGGTCACCCCGTTTGTGGGCATATGCTATTTTTCAGGATTAAAGAAAGCTGCAGCTGGGGACTAGAGATGTGGCCCCAGCTCAGAATCCTCCTTTCTTGGATGATGCATCTCACCAACTTGCAGACGGCATTGTGTCTGGAAAGATCTTTACAAATCCTCCATCCATCTTTTCCCCGTTGCCTCTTGTAGAGCCAGGGAAGGAGGGAGAGTGTGATCTCCTTGAAGAAAAGATTACCCCCGAAGACTTGGAGGTAACAAAGATAACCAAGTTCACCCTTCCTGTGGTCCCGAGAGGTATGTGTCAACTCTTGTCAGAAAGGCCTGCCCTCCGAATGCTTGCCCTTCCCCGGGAAGCAAGAAGCTCCTGGCTCCGGGGCACATTCCTCAATCACGGGAGAGGGAGGCTGGGCGGGGGTCAGGGTGGTGGGGAGCTCGGAGACTTGAGGGGGACCTGGCAGGTTTCAGGATTTTGAGGAGAGGTGACAGGTAACGTCACCTGGAGAAAAACGAAAAATTTCAAGAAATTTCCAAGTCGTGCAGGAACGCTAGCCAAAGTTCACGTCTTGGGGTGGTTAGAAATGGTCTGATTTTAGTGAACACCTTCGAAGACCCTTCAGAGAAACAACAGCAAACCCAGCGCATTGGAAACACGGTTTTTAGGTGGAGATGTGATCTGTTTGATGGAACGAAAACAAGTATAAACTGAGCATCCTGGTGGATATTTGCACAGCTTGAGGTTTGGCTGTCCTTCAGAGACAGTCACAGAAAGGTCCCCCTGGCACTGGTCACATGCCTGGTATTACGTAACTGGCCCTTTCCACGGGACTACAAGCGAGATGAGGTCACGCAGGTGGCTGGTGGAGGGGCTGTGGGCTCCTCTGGCCAAGATGGTTTCACATGCCATTCGTGCCGGGAAATTTCTGAAAACTAGAGTCACACCAGAAACACAAAGAACCAGGCGCGGGCCCAGATCCTGGGAGAGACATCCAATCGTGAAGAGCGTGGGCCTCCAAGAAATCAAGACCAGATTGACAGGCACTCCGTGGGACGTCCATAAATATGTGTCACCGTAATGAAGGGAGGTGAAACGGCAGACGTGAGCTGTCCCAGGCCCGAAATTCACAGGAACCAAAGAATACGAAGACACAATTGGCTTCTGGAAGGTGGAAAAGTCCAGCAGGTCTTTCCACCCGCTCCAAGAAGGGAAGAAGGCAGGAAAAGGGTGCGATTGGCCACCATGAGCACGAGCAGGCAGAATTTTCAACGTGAGCGTGCTCCTCCTTAGACTAATTCACTCCGAGGTTTTACGGGAAACTCTGCGTAGGAAAATTTCCGAATATTTGCTGTGATTGCCTTTGGGCAGCTTCTCCCAGGAGACCTTGAACCAAGCTTTCTAGGGCACGTGATTCACTAGGGGGATGCTACCCAGAGCCCCTGCTGGAGAGGGAGGAAGGAATCTGATGGCAGGGCCACAGGAAGGCTGCGATGGCGGCTTCCCAACAGGGAAGCTAGTTCTGTGGTGGTGGTTTGTTGTGCTGCTGCTGCTGTGGCGGATATTGTCTTGCAAAGTGCAGTCTGGCTTCTTCCTTTACTAAGCCCCAAGTCAGAGGGAAGGACAGGGCCCTTGCTCTGGTTCACCTTCTCCAAGGAGACCATCTTGCCCTCCAGGGGATGAACACCGGGTCTGGGCCGGGGTGCACAGCGATCTTGCACGTAAAACAGAGACATACAGGCGACACGGACAGATGCACAGCAATCCACGACGTTACAGCTCCTACGGGAACGATCAGGAGTCACCGTCTCCAGCGGCTCTGGAGGGAGGGGGTCCTTGACGAGGTGACGGGAGGTGCAGCGTGTTCTAACCCCCGCGCCTGCGGCCAGGATGGCACAATCCTGCTGGTGTCCCATGGAGGGCTCCTGGCCACCCTGAGGTGCAGAGGCCAGAGGTGACACGAGGAGTCTCTGCCAGTGACTAGGCTCTTCTGCAGGTGCCAAGTGACAAGGAACGTGTCTGAGACAGAGTCTGGGCCGCACTCTGGAAACGAGTGGACGGTCCGTGAGGTCTAGCCCACAGCCTGGGGGCCTGGGGAAGAGCTGGACTGTCGGCCATCTCAGTGTCAAGGGGGACAGGTAGGCGGTCACGGCTCAGGGAGGCTGTCACAGCTGGCAGAAGCGTGTGGGGACCAGGCGGAGCGTCAGTCAGGCTCAGGAAACAGGCGCTCTGCCTGGGCCCCGAAGGCTCCCCGCCCGAGGTGGACACCAGAAGTGGACAAGCACACCGGTCTGGTGACTGTGTGTGCCGTCTGCCGTTTGGTGACACCCCCAGGCCGCTGCAGCTGCCGCCTGGTGACCCCCCCGGGTCCGTCGTCTTTGTCCAGGGACTCGGTCACTCATTTATTGAACGCCCACCATGTGCCCGGCACCATCCTGGGCTCCAGCATGGCGTGGAGAGAACTCAGAGCTGCCCCGATTCCAGGTGAATCTTAAGCTTCACAGCAGAGCTACCGAGACAGGCACGCAGACCCGCATTTTAATAAAACTTCCCTGTGCCCGTGGCCAGCCGGGGTGGGCACACTGTCCGGCTCCACGGGAGGGAGGTGGCCACGTCCGGGGCAGCAGCTCCACTCTGCTCCAGCAAGCTCCTTAATCCGTGTTGAGGGCAGTCGGGACTCAATGAAATGATGGTAACAAAAACACGAAAATGCAAAAAAAATAGTTTTAATTGGCTCACTCTGATCTCCCCGCTGCGATCCTATCACCGCGCTGGCAGCTTGTCACTTGTGGTTGCTAGGCAACCCTGAGTGGTAAGGTGAAGGTGTCAGCCCGTGTTTTCTGTCGTGTTGTTCCCGCCTGCTGGAGTCTGGGGCTGAGTCGGATTCTGCCTGACCCTCGGCAGGGTCTGCCGCGCCCCACGCAGTCCCTTGAAGAGTCCTCGGACTTACAGCTCAAAGCTCTGATGACGCCTCAGCCACACGCCAGCTGCCACCTTGCTAGACAGACCCCTGTGACCCCTCCAGGTCTTCCAGCCCCTCAGGTACATCAGCAGAACAGGTGAGAGCAGAGGGAGAGGTGAGCGCTTGCTGCCCCCTCCCGGGGGGAGCCGCCCTCGAGCGCAAGACATTGGCGGTCACAGGGCCCTAGAGGTGGGCTTTGCAGGTGGGCAGAGCTGGGTCTGCTGGCATATCTGAGCTGCGTGGCTTCAGCCATGGTGCATGGCTCTCTGGGCCTCGGTTTCCTCATCTCTAAAGTGGAGACAATGCTTCTCTCCCAGAGAGCAACTGAGCTTTTGCAGGGGAAGGTCCCTGTGAGATGTTCAGCGCGGTGCCTGGTTCGGAGCTGGCCCTGGGCGTCCTCATCACAGGTTCCTCGATAGTCCCCAGGAGGACCTGGTGGACTCCGGGAGCAGGAAAGGAAGTTAGCCAGGCTCTTCCTCTCAGATCAGGAGTCTGAGAGTGACGTGCCCAAAGCCTGGGCATGGGGACCCTGATGGGGTACAAGGGGTGCCCGCTGAAGGCCTCTTGCACCAGTGGGCACCAGGGTTTGCCGAGGGTGTGGGAGCAGCTCCCGATGGCTGGGCTACCCAGAAAACAGCCTGTTTATGCCAAGCAAGTATCCTGTGCTTCAGGCTTGGCCACGTGCCTCACATCTGGGCACATCCCTGGTGGCTGATACGATAGCTGTCACCTTCAGAAGAAAACCTACCCACTCTGCCATGGCATCCAGACTTCCCTTGGCCTGGCTTCTGCTCCAACTTCAATCCAATGCTGCCCTCCCCACGGGTCTTCCTGCTGATCCCCTGGTCATGCCAGGAAGGCCCCTGCCTCAGGGCCTTTGCATAGACCACTCCTTGGCTTGGACGCAGGGGCAGAGTTCCCTCCTTCACTGATGCACGTCCCGGCTGAGGGAAGGTCCTGTTCATCTGAGGCTTCTCTGTTCTATTCCGCCTGTTCTGGGGCGCTCTTTATTCTTTAGAGGGCACATCACTGTGGGCATACCACCCGTGTGTGCCCACTCTCTCCACCCAGCTCTCAGCAGACGTCATGGGCTCCACAGGGCACAGATTTCTGTCTTTGTGTCCCTGTTGTCCTCCCAGCACCTCGAGGCCTGCCTGGTCCACCTCCAGTGCTCAACAGACACTGGCGGCAGACACAGGAGGCTGGGCGTGGGGTCTCCTCTGCCGGCCCTTCCCAGGGGCCTTAGGAGCAGGCAGGCACCGTGTCTTCCCGGAAATCCTACACTGCCCCTCCAGCTGGACGGGGCCTCCTGGGCGCACAGAGCCCGGCACCTCCCTCCAGCAAAGCCGCCAGCTGTCACCACCACATACTTCGCTGGTGTCCCCAGGAGGCTGGCCTCTTCTGTAAGCAGAGGAGCAGCCAAAGGAGGAGGAGTTGCCCCCGCGATGAGCCACGAGGAGGCAGGACCTTCCTGGGACCCCTCCTCACGCTCTGAGTGGGGCCCACTCCCGTGCTGCGCAGGTGCACACGACTTTGCTCCAAGGCGAAGCGGTGGATCAGGGTTCTGCAGCCTCAGCACCCTGGACATTCAGGAGGGGCTGAATCTTTGCTGTCGTGGCTGTCCTGTGTGCTGGATGACGTTTAGCAGCATCCTTGGCCTCTGCCCGTATGCAGGTAGCACACACTCCACTTGTGAGATCAGAACGTTTGCGGTGGTTAACCAAAGCCCTGGAGGCAAACTGGGCCCCGGTGAAGAATCATTGGCCTAAACATGTACGTGAGTTGATTCAGGTCTCACAGCAATGCTATGAGAAAGTCCTGTTGTTAAATCTGCATTACGGATGAGCCAAGTGAATCTCAGAGAGGTTAAGCGACTCACTGAAAGTCACACAGCTGGAAATGAAAGAATGAGGGTATGGCTTGGGTGGTCTGGCTCCCAAGTTCAGATAATTTGCCATTGGTGAATTAGGGTGGAGAGTGGGGAAGTGGGGCTGTGGGCTGAGTGTTTCTTCTCAGCCCTTCTGTGAATTGCCTCACTCAGTCCTGTCTAACTTCGCCACAGTCATTGCTATTTTTAACTTTGTACAGAGGAGGGAACCCAGGCGCAGAAAGCAGCCGGCTCACCGAGGCAGAGCGGTCAGGACGCAGACCCAGGCAGACTGATCCTAAAGCTCGTGGCTGTGGAGTTGGGTAGTGATCTTCCCTCTCCTCTGAGCCCGTGCAAAGTCACACTGCCCTTGGCTCAGCTCTCCCTGCCAGGCAAACCCTGGCACGGTCCCCACGTTCCCTCGAAAATAGCCTCACAGCTACTCATGCTCAGCGTGCCCGACTCCCGGGGCGCCCAGCCCCGAGGGTCACGGAGAGCGCTTTCATGTTCCAAAACGGCTCACACAGAAAGCCAACTCACCGCCACAGGGCCAGAGGCGCCCCTGGGGCTGGACTTGCAAACCTTTGTCCTCCGCCGAGCCAGGCTGAGCAGAAAGGCAGGCAGCAAGGCCAGCGGAGGGAGCTGGGGGTGTTTTCAGAGTATAATGAGACTCTTTTCTTACAAGAAATATTAAAAAAGAATTCCGAGGCGTCTTCCCCAGCTCTCTCCCTCTCTGTAGTCACCAAAGCAGAGACCGTGTGTGTTTCAGAAGCCGGGCCCCACATGATTGCCCCGCTATTTAAAATAACGATCTGGTCATTTCCCCTCAGCTATTTCAGCCCAGGAGCCCGAATAGGATTATTGAGAAATTGCAGGGTGTCTAGGGAAAGTCTCCTCTGACCTTGGGCATTGTTAGAGGTGCTGTCTGGATGGAGCAAGGTCCCCTTTCATTGTGAGAGATGACAATTCTGCAGCTTCTTCTCCAAACAGGGTGACCCCGGGGAGGAAGACCAGTCTGAAGGGACGATGATTTACCGCCTGTGCGCCCAGACGCAACTGCCTGCTCTGTCCGTGGGAGCGGGAGGAGCCGTGGGCGACTGTCCCCGTGACTCTCCCCAGTGAGGCAAGGTCAGCTCCTCCTAAACAAGATTCAGAGGAAAGGCCGGCCGGTAAGACACGCCAGTGTGCTGGCTTTAGTTCTGGACATAAACACCAAGGAGCAGGGTCCTCGGTCCCCTGGTGCTTCCAGCCCTGTCCTTTGAGGACCCTCTGGTCACACCGACTTCAATCCCACCGACAACGTCTGAGTGCACCTCTCGCCACATCCTCTCCAGCAACTATCATTTGTATTCCTGATGATTGACATTTTACTGGAGTGAGATGAAATCTCAGGGTAGTTTCCATCTGCATGTCCCTGATTGCCAAGGATGGTGAACGTTTCTTCATTTATTTGTTGGTCGTTTGCGTTTCTTCCTTTGGGAAGTGTCTTTTGCTCATTTGCCCCTCTATTGATCGAGTCCATGAATACCAGTGTTGACAGCAACGCAATTCACAAGAGCCAAGTTACTGAACCAGCCCAGGCGGCTGTCAACAGAGGGGTGGATAAAGAAAACGCGGTGTCCGTACCTGGTGGAGTGAGACTCGGCTGTGAAGGAGGGGAGCACGCCCTCTGCTGGTGAGTGGATGGAACGGAGGACATCACGCTGAGTGAAATACACCAGGCTCGGAAAGTCAAGGGAGTGATTTTTTCTTCTCATGTGCAGGAGGTAAAGAGAAATAAGGAATTAAAGAGAAAGGTGAACCCGGGAAAGTAGAGGGAGAAGAGTGGAGCCGAGGAGGAGGTTGGAGAGGAGGGAAGGGGGATCCGAGGGATGAAATCGACTGGATCGTGCTGTGTGTGTGCATGCATGCGTCACGGGAATTCCACTTCGATATATATCTATAACGCATCAACTGAGAAAACGACAGATAAATGGGAGACCAAGGGAGTAAAGGAAGGGGGCTGCAGGGGGGGGCGGAGAGGGAACAGGAGGTGCTGGGACTGAAATGGAGCACTTTCCATACATGCACGATTGTGCACAGTGAACTCCATTCTTACACAGGACTAGAACACGTTCATAAAATCATTTTTAAACAATTCAAAAGCTTATAAGACAGAGACCAACCCATTCTCCCTTTAAAGGCTATTTTTTTCCCTTAAAATACCAGCGTGACAAGTAGATGATAACAGCCAAGACCACATGAGGAAAGAAGGAGGAGGTCAGACTTGTACCGTCAGAGGCTGAAGCAGGCTAGTCATAATGATGACTGTGTGTCAGAATGGGCCCAGAGGTCAGTGGGTCCAAACACACAGCTCCGAAGCAAGGACACGCCACACCGTCTCTCTCTCCCTCTGCCTTCTTCCTGCTGAACGCATGCGTGGGCACGAACGTGTACACAGTAGGCTTGGGATCGTAAATCAGTAGGGAGAGGCAGGCCCATCCATCACTGTATACACAGGAAAACAGAAGCCTCAGTAGGAGTTTCAACAGAGGGGCTTCAATACAGGGGATTGATTCTAAATGCAGAGAGACACCAGAGGAAAGAAGGGGAGGAAGACGTGGTGCCCAGGGGTTCACACCTGCAGAAAGCCGGCCCTCCCTCTAGGGCTGAAGAATTACGACAAGGACAGTGGTGTCCTCCCGAGTCCAGGAGTCTGTCTTCCTCCTGAGGCCGAAGCAGGGGCGGAAAAGCAGCTTCATATTTTTCCCACCTGTGAACCCCATGAGCCTTCATCCACCGGCTGATTCTAACACCCGAGGGCTCTGGGGGTTGTAGTCCTCAGGCTCCTGCTTTTTAGCACAGGCATAGGGCTGAGATCCATGGATAAGGATCAACGCAGGGAGGGCTGGACACCGGCCGGCAAAGAGGGTCTATTTGCTAATGATGCAGGAAGCAATCGGTCAGCAACGGAGCTGACGTTTTCACTGTAGCTACGAGACCAAACACATTCCAGGTCGTCTAAAGGATCAAACACACGCACACTTATATATATTCAAAGACAGAACATGGAAATGACCAAATAGAAGAACATGCAAAAAATTATTATTTAAGGAGGGAACCGGACATTTCAGCTATGGAAGCAGTGAGTTATGAAAGCAAAACTTCATTACCATGCTGGCATAAAAATGATTTCTGATGGCCAGAGAGAACCACAGTCATCTGGAAGGCATATTTAGAACACACATTAGAACGAGCTTAAAGCAGAACGGATTATCAAGGAAAGTTGGAGTTGTGCTCAGCCAAACAGCTCAGCACGGGCACACAATGGAAAAGCCATTTGGGAGGAAAAGAGACGATTTCAGCGCACACACTAACATGGATGCATCTCGACTATAATTTTGGGGGAAGTAAGCCACAGAAGGATATTTCTAAGGCTATCGTGTTTATAGAAAGGTCAAAGATAGACAAAGCAAACTCCGTGGCTTAAGAATACACGAGTATATGGTAGGACTAGGAAAGAATCAAAGAAATAGGGACCAAATCCAGAAGAAAGGGGGTGACTGCCAGAGGCGGGGGAGGGGGAGAGTTAGACATCACATCCGGGAGACTCCCAAGGTGTGGAAAAGTTCCATTTCATACCTGAGGTGGGGGCTGAGTCAGTATTTCCTGTATTGTTATTTAAATCACCCAGAGACACACACATTTGGTGTACATCACCATGCAATGGAGAAACAACAACAAAAAACCCACCAAGAAAAATTCAACCCATGAGATGATATAGATATCAGCATTCCGAATCGCAGAACCATACATTCAGATAATCAGATGGCAATGAACGAGCCCCCTAAAGCTCACGATTCTCGATGTTAGCAGCAGCGTAGTGGAAAGATCCCGCCCTCCGTGCGCCAGGATGGCGTGGTTAAACAGTTCTGGAAAGCAATTTGGCAACTGTACGTCCGGAGTCTTTAAAAACGTCCAGGCCTCGGGGTCATGGCTAGAAACTCAGAGAAGTTGTCATGCCTAAAAGTGAGATCATCCTAGCGTTTTTAGAACAGCAAAACATTTAGAAGCACTATGGGCGTAAGTCAATCATGATCGACATAATGAAACATTACACAGCATTTAATGACGATTACCCAGACTGTCATTATGCCGGGGAAATGCTTATGTCATAGTATTCAGTGAGAAAAAGGCAAAACATAAAGCTTTACACTCAAGATGATCTCATCCACTTTAAAAAAAAAAATCAAGTCTATTGGAAAGAAATATAACAAAATATCCATACCCGTTGTATCTGAATGCCACGATTACAGTCCTTATTTTTTTTTTCCCTACATTTTCCAATTTCCTAAAATGGAGCAATCATTACTTCTGTGAGAGGGAGGGAAAGGTGTGGGGATTGGATAAAAAAGAAAAGTCCAGCCTGACTCCCTTCTTGCCCTGCAGTCGTCTCACACTGGTCCGCGTGTAGCTTGGCACGGCTCGAGGACATCTCCGTGCACAAGGAGGTGGCGCTTAGGTCACTTCCAATTACCCTTCTTGGTTTTTGCCTTGACTTACACGGTGATGGAGACGGAGGAACCGATAGTTCCCGAGGGACGGCGGGGCACCACACTGTTCCTGCATCAATCCTGCAAGATGGAGAATTCTAGCCCCACGGTAATGTTGGGGAAACGGAGACCTGGTAGGCTTTAGGCCCCTGCCTGAGGACGCATGATGTCCCTTCCTTCCCATACCGGGGAGGAACATCATCCCATCGCAGCCTGGAGAACTCAGCTCAGAAATCGGTCTGCCGAGCAGGGATGTCGCCTGCATTCCTGCTGAACGCCTCTGTGCCTCAGTTTCTGCACCAGGCAAGGGGGTCATGTGTGCCTTCCTGGTGGGATGACGTTCAGGTGAAGGGCTTAGACAGTTGCTGGCCCTCAGTGAAGTTGGCTGACATCGTCCTCGCTAATGGCGTCCCAGCAGACAAGGGGGCAGATGAGGGGTCGCACACGCTCCCCCACGCTGCCTCCAGCGGAATGCGTCAGGTGAGCAGCTCCAAGACACGGGGTTGCACACGGAGACACTGAAGACAAAGCTCAACCGAGTCACCGAGACCAGCCTGCGGCCAGTGACTGAGGTGGTTTTGACTCCTACCTCCCGGGCTTTCCCCGATCCCCATCCCTTGTGGCTGACACCGGGGGGTGGGGGGCCTGGGTGCCACCTTGGAAATCTGCTCATCTCCTCACGCACACACTGTTCCTTGTGGACGTGTGTTAGTGGTCATCGAATCACTGTGACCAAAATAGCTGATCAGAATGACTTGGAGGAGGGACGATTTTTTGGCTCACAAGTTTAGGGGTTCAGCCCGTGCTTGGCGGACTCCATTGCTCTGGACCCTGGGTAGGGGAGGGTGTGGGGGAGGAAACCTGCTCTGCTCCTGGTGGGCAGGAAGCAGAGACGGAGAGGGAAGGGGCTGCGGGGAGAGGCCGGTCCTGCGGAGGCCTCCATGACCCTGGCCACGTCCACCGACTGCGCTGCCCCCCGGCCACACCCACCGCTACGCTGCCCCCTGGCCACGCCCACCATCTACACTGCCTGCCCAGCACAGCCCTCCTTCCAAAGCAGTCGCCGGTCGCCTGGATGAACGACAGGTCGGGCCACGGCTCTCGACTCCGGACGTCCCCCATTCACAGGAGCTTCCAGGGGACACTGTGTCCAAATGATGACAGCAGCGTCATCTGGTCTGTCCACAGCCCTGGGAGGTGAGTGAGGCGGACAGCTGTTCCTCCGAGGTCCTACCCAGCGCTGAAGCAGGTCCCAGGAAGCTCTTCCCAGGACACCCGCGGTGCCAACTTCAGATCCCATCTCTCGTGGGCAGGAAAGACACTGGGCTGCGGGCCGTTCTCCTGCTGCTTTCTCTCTCAGACTCCACAGTGCTGGCCACTGTTCCCCAGAACCCCTGGGCAGGGAAGGGGCTCCATCCAGGTCTTGATCAGTGCAGCCGTCCCACTAATGCTCCAAGAGCCTGGTGGCCTGCTGTGGGGACGGTGACAGAGATGGGCCAGTGGGGCCCTGGGAAACTGGACAGCACCTCTGGGCTGCTGGTGGGGTGCGAATGGGTACAAGCCTCTTTGGGAAACATCCTGGCAGGACCTCCCACGGCTGCACCCAGGCCAGCCCCGACCCAGGGACCCCTCCTAGGCATCTACCTGGGAGGAAGGGGGGCTTCTGCTCAGCCACGGTGGCCGTGGAAGGACTTCCGATTGCCTTATTAAGAACAGGAGAAAGTGCCACGTGAGCGCGGTGGCCCTGGGAACATCCACGTCCCTCCAGGCAACACTCGCCCGAGGAGAGGACTTTGGTACAGCCACGGAGAAGAATGGAGCCGGGCTGCGTGCAGAAGCAAGGTGGACCCCTCGCACCACCAGACGGACGCCAGAGGCAAAGGAGACACGGGTGGCTGTTTGCAGACGGTTTCCGACCTCGGATGGTTTGGGGTGGAGCTCTTGACTTCCCGATGGCGTGAAAGCCCTTGGAATTCTGAGTTTTGTCCCTTTGCTGGGCTGGGGACATGTGGTCCCAGTCTCTCTGGCGCTGCTGCTGGCAGGGGCAGTGGGTCATGGCCGCCCATCAGCCACACCCGTGGTCACGGCCAACAGGAGTGTTCCGTGCTGCTCACCTGGTCCTGTGCATTAGGTGCATTTTTATGTCATTTTCAACTGACGAAGGCTTCACCAGGCCGTCACCCCACGGTAGGTTGAGGACATGCGCATTAGAACCGCGGGGAGGTGGGACACATCTACGCGCTGATGCCCTGTAGGCTTTGTCATCACCAGGGGCTTCTCCCTGCTGCTCAGCGGTGGGAGGAGACCCTCTGGGGTGAGGAAGACCTTCCGGATCTTGACCTTGAGCGGTCGGTGCTTTGGGTCTAACTTTAAAAATTCCCTGACCGACACCCAAGGGCCGTGTGTGTTGTTCTGCGTGTGTGGCCACAGAGATGGAGGACACCTGAGATGGAGGACACCTGCTGCTGGGTCAGGAAGGACCCCTTCACCAGGAACCGAATAATCTCGACGGGATCGACTTTCAAATCCACCGCGGGCCCTGAATACCACGTGGATGCCTCCCTGTCCGAGCCCTGGTCCCCAGCGGGAGGGAGCTCTCTTCTCGCCGCCACCATGCTGCGGCCTGTGTCTGCGGGTCCGCCTGCCCCTCTGGATTGGATGCCCCAAGAGGAGGGACTATGCGTCCCCAGCAGAGTGGCCAGCCTAGATGGGCACCAGTGGTGGCCCTCCCAGGGACAAACCAGGGAGCGTGAGAAAGGTAGAGCCGCGGCACAGGGCACAGGGCACAGGGCATGAAGCAGGACCACGGCCGGAAGCTGTGCCGGGGAGACCCGGGCTTCCAAGCCACGGAGGCTTTGCCCCCCAGGGGACACTGGGCCCCGTCTGAAGATACCTTTAGTGACAAGAGCTAGGGACAGAGGGCGAGGCTACTGCCGCTGAAGCGATGCCACGTTCCCAATGCAGCAGCCCGCTCCCCAAACGCACAGCCCCCCAACCCCAAATACCAACAGCTCCAAGACCAAGAAACCCCATAGGAGGGAAGGTGAGCCAGACGGGAAGGAAGCCCCAGTTCGAACGTCCGCTGTGCGGCCTCGGGCAAGTTGCAAAGCCTCTCAGAGTTTTCACACCCTCTTGGGCTGAAGCCTCCCTCAGAGGAGTCGAGGGGATTGAGTGAGTGGAGCCACGTGGGGTGCCTGGCTCAGAACAGGAGCCGGCCTGTCCCTCCCCTCCACGCTCCCCATTTCCCACCCCACCCCCGCCTCACCCATGGGCGGTTTTTAAAAGAGGACGCTGTCCTGTGTTCTCCCACCTGGGCTCAAGAAAGGAGCGCAGAGCAAAGTGCGGAGAATCAACACCTTGTGTTTGCCGAGTAGGTCCGCAGCCCTGCTCCTCATGAGGGTGCAGATCTGGGGCCGCCACAGGCACCCTGCCTGTCTCCCAGCCCCTGGCGGAGCCCTGAGCTGCCTCCACCACCTTCTGACCCCACCGCCCAGCCGGCTTCCCCCAGGCCCACGCAAGCACCCTGGGCTCCCGAATGGCGCCTCCCGTGGCTCCAGCGTCCTGTAGAGAAAGGACCCCCGCTCTTTGCAGACAGAAGTGGGACTTCCCGCAGGGTCCCACCTGCAGCTGCCAGGCGAGCCCCTCCTCCCCTTTAAGCATTACCGAGAGTGACCTGCCCAGGCCATCCCAGGCTGGGAGCTCACTCGCTGTCCCCTATCATGAAGTTTGGCTGTTCTCTGAAGAAGCCTCAAGCTGGTCAGGTTTCTCTGTCACTTCAGCTTGCCCATTACTCACATCAGCCAGAGGGCAGAAGATAGGACATTAATATGCATTTAAGCTGGAATATTTGGGAAAAGCACAGACTGTAAACAACGGAAGTGACGCTGTTAAGAGCATGCTGCTCTCCAGGCAGCTACTGGCTCCTTCATCTTATGGGGTAGGGACCACAATGCGCTCCCCCCTACGTTTTTTGGCACCAGGGATTGAACCCAGGGGTGCTCAACCACTGAGCCACATCCCGGCCCCTTTTATATTTTCGTTTAGAGACAGGGCCTCACTGAGTTGCTTAGGGTCTCACTGAGTTCCTGAGGCTGGCTTGGAACTCACAATCCTCCGGCCTCAGCCTCCCGAGCCACTGGGATTACAGGCTTGGGCCCCTGCGCCCAGCTACATACCCCATTTTATAGGGGGCAATAGCGAGCCCTCCACCCCGACCCCCCTGTGACAACTACATCTTGCTCTTCGGCTCAGTGTAAGGTGGCCGTGGCCCAGGGCGCCCTCCTGGGAGGCTCTGCCTCTCCAGCTACACGAAGCTTCGGTGAGAAACCACCGCGCACTCAGGCCTCCTGGTCCCGTGTCCACATGATCCCCAGACGCCCGCCTGTCTCGTGCCTGCCCTGCCATCTTGGCGGGATGAAGGAGGACTTCTCATTTTCCCTCCAACGGCCTCCTGCTTCCGTCCTCCTGGACGCGGGAAAGGGCACGACCACTGAGTCCTCGAGTCAGAATCCCAGGGGTCAGCGGGACTTCCCGTCATGCTTCACAACCCACCGTGATCAAGCTCAGACTCTGCCTACCAGACCTACCGGCCCCAGCCCGCCCTCTCTCTCCGGGTCCCCTGCTGGAACCCTGGAAGGGCCGCCTCCTCTCCCCCGATGGCTGTAAAACTCGGCCGGTCGAGGGCGGGGCTGGGGCTCGGTGGCAGAGCGCCCGCCTAGCAGGTGTGAGGCCCTGGGTTCGGTTCTCAGCACCATCTATAAATAAACAGAGGTCCATCGACAGCTCAGAAGTATTCTCTTTAAAAAATCCAAATCAAACACACACACCCCGTCTTCCCTCGGGGCCGTTGGAACCTCACCTCCTCAGGGAACTGCGTCTGAGGTTTTGCGGGGTGTCCCTCGCCCGTCCACCTCGGGTTTCTGCAGGAGCCTTGGCACGTGGTGGGCTCTGTTCTGCTCCTTTTGCTTTGCAATGCGCCCTGGAGATCTCTCCCCTCGGACCCCGAAGGAGAACATCCCCCTCAGCTGCTCAGTACCCCACCCGAGGGCCGTGGCACAGCCTGTTCAACCAGTAGCCTGTCGGTGGACAGCTGGTGGGTCCTTGGACGTCTGCGAGAAACCGCGTAACCGATTCCCCATCTTCCCTCTTGACCTCTAAGTTACCTTTCCAAGGGCATCTACGGGACGTTGTTTAAAAACCGAAGCCTCTTGGGTGACTCTCGGGCTCCGCGCCTCGCGGTGGCTTTCCCCTGTGCACACGTGAGGTGTGAGTGCCGTCTGGTCCCCGTCGCCTGCCTGCTTGGCACTGGGCCTACTCTGCCCGTCAGCAAGTCCCGGCGGTGCTTCTAGAACAGCCCAACTCTCCTGGGTTTGCGGTGGCTCCTCTCTGTCCCGCACGCGCCTGCACCAGACGCACACGGTGGTGTACGCCCTGCTTCAGATCAGCCTGACCCTCACCTCAGAGAGGCCTCCCTGAAGCCCACTCCCCTGCCCTCACTGCCAGGGCCGTTCCCAGCCTATCATCGGCCTTGTTTTCTCTAGTATCCTTCATTTTTCTGTCCCCTGGTTCCAGAACAGTACTTAAGAAAGTCACGTTATCAAAAAGACAAAAAAATTAACAAATGCCGGTGAGGCTGTGGAGAAATGGGAAGCTTTACACATGGTTGGTGGGAATGTAGATTAGTACAGTGACCTTGGAAAACAGTATGGAAATTCCTCCGGAGTTAAGAATAGAACTACCATGTGATCTGGCAATCTCACTACTGTTATCTATCCAGGAGAAATTAAATCAGTATGTAGAAGAGACATCTGCACCCCATGTTTATTGCTATAGTACTGACAATAGCTAAGATATGAACTCTAAGTGTCCATCAGTGAATGAATAAAGAAAATATGATACACACACAAACACAAATGGAATACTATACAGTCATGAAAAGAACAAGATCCTGCCATTTGCAGTAATATAGATGAAATTGGATGTGAAATAAGCCCAGCACACAAAGACAAACAAGGCATGATTTCACTTGTATGGAATCCACAAAAGCTGGTCTCAAAGAAGTAAAGACAAGAATGGTGGATATTTAGGGAGGGTAGAGGAATACAGGAGGGGGGCTGGTAAATGGGTACAAAGTCAGAGGAATAAGTCCTGACACTCACCCTGCACAGTGGGGCAACTACAGTTTGTGACATTGTGTTCTGTGTTTCACAGGAGCTAGAAGAGGGGCTTTGGAATGTTCTTACTGTCATGAAATGATGACTAATTGGTGTGCATGCAATTATGTGTTTATTAAAAACAAAACTTTAGAAGACACCTTACATCACCAAAGAATAAAGAGCAGTCCCTGCCACTGCAGCGAGCGGCTGAGAACATTCTGGCATATCGACTTCAGCATCTTTCACAACATTGACTTCTCTGTAGGTGAGCCAATGTTGGGCTATGTGTCAGAGCGTCAGGTTTCGATCGACAAGGACCCGTAGCCTGCGGGAACCATCTCAGGGCATGGGTGGCCTCTGACGTTCATGCAAGAAAACTGCCTGATGCCGCGTCTCAGAACACGCCCCGAACGCGTCCCCCAACATGTCCCCAACACGTCCTCACGGTTAAGCAGCAAGTGACTGAACAGAGCTCTGTGTCTCGGTTTGGTTTTCTTGCGCTGCCACTGAAGCCCTTTCTCCAGGAAGCTGCAGCCTCTTTGAAAACCCCCCTCCATGAACTTAGAACCACTGATCATGGCGACTGTGACTATTTTAATCATGCATTTTGCAGGCTGATTATTACTTCCACATTTTTTGTTATTTTAACGAACACATTTATTGGTCCATAATTCTGAAGGTTTCCTAAAACTGGATTTACTAGGTTCAAAGGGCAAGACTGTCTGAAGCCCCCAGATACATCTATTAAATCTTATCAGGAAGACGGCAATAATGTCTACACCTTCTAGAGATCAATCTTCATCTGCTTTGTCTTCAGAATTTACTAATTCGGTTGTTAAAACAGTTCCTTTTCCAAGATGGCTGCTTTTCAAAACCATTAAGATGGCGTATTTTTATAGGTCATCTCTGACTGATTAATGACAGCATTTGTAGCCATGTCCATTTCCACCAGCTTCCCAAGACTTTGGCTATGTTAAAGGTCAGTCCGTCAAGTAATCTAACTGAATTTTCTGCAATGGGGAAAACACCATAAACAAGCTCATGCCTGACTATGTAAGTCCTGCTTGCTTTCCCTCCACTCTGGGGGAAGACAAATCTCCTTTACTGTGATATTTCAGGAACTGTATCAGACTCCTCTAATTTTCCCCACAGGAGGTCATTTCCAGCCTCATTCCCACATCTTTTGAGAGCAAGGCATTTTCAAATCGTTGCTGGATATTTTGAGGGTCCATCGCCAGGTTGCGTATATAGGCTTCCGCTCTGCGTATTCCAGACCCGCCTTCCACATGGAATCTGCCATTCATTTTGGTTATTTAATTTCAGCCCTCCCTGGGATTGAAATCGGGCAGGTATCCCGATCAACAAATGAGCCTTGCCTCTCTCTTCAAAAGTCTCCTCGAACCTCTTGGCTCCTCTTAGCATTTTCAATAACTGTCTTCCCAAACTAGGCATTTCATCCAGCGACACCAAACTAGCATGTTAGAAGAACCCTGCACAAATAGCCGACATTGATTTACCGGCGACTTTAAAAATGCAGCCAGCCAAGAATCCCACAGTATTGATCCGTGCTAACCAAACGATGAAGCGCAGCTAATCTTTACCCCACATGCAGGGCAGACTGGCATTCACAAATGCAGACAGACAGAAGCCAATTGGACATAATTCTTTAAGGTTAAACAGAAGGCGGCGATTAGACCTGGAAAGGGCAGAGTCTCACTGCTGGGACTTGTGACTGAGCCCCAGGTCCTGGTCCTTGGTTAACCGGGGGACTGCTTGATTGGCCTCTTGGGCTTTTTAGGAGCAACTGCTTTGAAGGGGACCTCGCTTAGGATCGTCACAGTTTGATGCTACTTCTGAGGAACACAGGATGAGCCCAAGGAAGCGCCGGCCAGGGCAGACCAAGGGTAGACCGGGTTGTACCTGGTTCTTTGTTGGTGTCAGACACACTGAGCCCCTGAAAGCTTGGGAATGTGATTCGAATTTCTATTTTTAATTCCGTTTCAAGAAATTGCTCAGGCTGGACTCAGAGCTGTTAGCCCTGGAGCACAAACCCTGCCTTCTGTTCCTGAGGCGTCTTCAAGGTTAGGCTGATAAACGTCACCTGGAGAACAGAGACTCTCCTCCATGGCCTTCAGGACGACTTGGAGAGCCTTAGATTCCTCTCGCCTCTGCTCTTGGCAGAGCAGCGTGGGGATGGGGGACACAGGCCCCTGCCACCGCTCACGTGGAAGGAAGGCACCCACCGCCTGGCGTCCTGGTTCGCCCTCCACCCTACAGCCGCAGGGTTATTTTGAGACTCAGTTGGGGCGCCTCAGGGAAACGCCTCTTATTCTAGAAACTCAGTCCCAGAAAGCCCAGGGTCCACACTGGATTGAGCCGGGTCTCGCTCCCTCCCACCTTCCCACAGCAGACGCCTGTCCTGGGCTGGGCACCCACATTTTGGGAACCGGCAAAGACACATCCAAAGAAAAACTCCAGGGGAGGACGATTTGGGAGGCATGGAATGAACATTTCTGTACAGTGAGACTCTTTTTTTTGATTGAAAGTGGACAGAAACCTTGACTCATGCTGCGAACACAGGGGCAGAGCCTGGAGCGTCATCCCCACAGCAGAGACAGGCCCGAGAGGGGGAATCTCCGGCCGCGGCTCCCACTCAGCCTCTTCTGAACACAGCACTGTTGGCTGCGCAGGAGACTCGGCAGGAGCGAGCCGAGCCCAGGAGGACCGTGGCGGGAGGGGCCTGGGCATTTCGGGTTTTCTCACCTGGGACCGGAGAGTGCGGCTCATGTGACTTCAGCACGTGGCCAATCGGACCCTTGGGGTCTTTCCGTGGTCCCTGTGCTGTGGCAGCTTCAGCAGGGTCCTGGGTGTCCCCCGGCTTCCTCAGCATCCTGCTAGGAGGTCCAGATGAGATGTCCCGACGCTACCTGGGCGGCCCAGGGACCGAGGCAGCACCTGGGACCCCAAGAGCCCGCTTCACCTGAAGCATGGCCGTGACCCCTCCAAGACTGTCCAGCCAGAAAGTGGGAGGGAGGGGCTACTGGGCAAAACTGGGGGCTGGGGCGATGGGGAGGTGGAGGCTCCGCGGGGAGCGCATGACGGTCTGCAGGGGGGCCCAGGAAGACGCAGGGCCGCCCCAACCCGGCTGCTGATCGAACTGACCTGAGCGCCTACCTTAAAGCAACGGCGGGGCTCGGACCCGGGAGGGTCAATGCAAACCCCGCTGGGAACTGGGCTGGGCTTTTTTTGTTTGTTTGTTTGTTTTTAAAGAAAGAAATATTCCTTAATGTAGGACACCCAAGTTAACAGAGAAGTGACAGGTATTTGCAAGGTCTGCAGTTAACAAGGGACTTAAGACCTAGATTATATAAGGCAGTCCTGCCAACCACCCCAAAAACACCAAGCAAGCTGGGTCTGGTGCTGCACCCCTGTGATCCCAGAGACTTGGGAGGCCGAGGCAGGAGGATTGCCAGTTTGAGGTCGGCCCCGGCAACTGGGTGAAACCCTGTCTCAAAATTTAAAAAAATAAATGAAAAGGGCTGGGGATGTGGCATTGAGGTAAAAACGCACCCTTGGGTTCAGACCCCAGCCAACCAACGGACCAAGAAAAACAAAAACAAAACATAAAGCTGGAACCTGGTAGAAAGACAGGCGGTGGTGTTCCCTGGCAGTGTAGACTCCTGTTTCCCCCACTTTTTAAATTGGTGCATAAGAGTCACACACAATGGTGGGGTTTATTGTTACGTATTCACACACGCACACGATACAACAATATAACCTGGCCAGTATCCCTCCAACCGCGGCCCCTCACCCCCTTCTTCCCACCCCTGGTCCCTTCGCTCTAGTGGGCTCCCTTTGATTTCCATGAGACCCCCCACCTTCCTTTTCCTTTTTCCTCTCTAGTTTCTGCATATGAGAGAAAACAGAACTTCTGAGTTCGGCTTGTTTTGCTTAACATAGTGTTCTTTTAGTTCCAACCATTTTCCTGCAAATGACATACCTTCATTCTTCTTTTTGGCTGATTAAATCCCCACTGTGTATATGTACCACATTCTCCTTATCCATTCATCCATTAGTGGACACCCGAGCTGGTTCCATAGCTTGGCTGTTGTGAATTGTGTTGCTATAAACATGGACACATGAGTATTATTATACTAAGACGACTTTAACTCTTCAGGATAAATACCAAGGACTGGTGTAGCTGGATCATATGGTGGCATGTACTATTATTTGTGTTCTTGATGACTGCCATGCTAACTGGTATTGATTAGCATTTCCCTAGTGGTAATGACATTGAAGATTTTTTTCATCTGTTTTTATTTCTTCCTTTGAGTAGTGTCTTTAACATATTTGCCCTTTTATTAATTGGGTGATTTGATTTTTTAATGTGAACTTTTCTGAGTTCTTTATGTATTCTACATACTAATCCTCTGTCAGAAATGCAGCCAGCAAAGACATTCTCCCATTCTGTGAATTCCCTCTTCATGTTCCTCCTTGCTTCCTTTGATGGGCAGAAGTTTTTTAATTTGATGCTGTCCCATGTATTAATTCTTGGCATTATTTCCTGAGCTTTAGGGGTCATTATATGCTGAAATGTTGACCCTACATTTTCTGGGGCCTGCAGTTTCTGTTCTGTCTTTGATACATTTTGATTTTTTTTTTAATTTTTATTTTTGTACAGGGACTAGTTTCATTCTTCTACATATGGGTAACTGGTTTTCTCAGCATCATTTGTTAATAGGCCTGTCTTTTCTCCAAAGTATATTTCTGGTGCTTTTGCTAAGGATTCTATCGCTGTATCTGTGTGGGTTTGTCTCTGTGTCTTCTATTCTGTATCTTTGGTCTATGTCTGTTTTGATGCCAGTACAGTGAGATTTTGTTACTCTAGCTCTGTAGTATAATTTGAAGTTAGGTATTGTGATACCTCCAACATTGCCCTTTTTTTTTTTTTTTTTTTTTTTTGCTTAGAACTGCTTTGGCTATTCTGGGTCTTTTATTCATCCAAATTAGTTTTAGGATTGTCTTTTCTAGTTCTATGAAGAATGTCATTGGTATTTTGATGGGGGTTGCATTGAATCTGTATTGCTTTTGGTAGTGTGGCCATTTTAACAATATAAATTCTGCCTATCCATGAACATGGGGGGTCTTTCCATCTTCTGAGGTCTTATTCAATTTCCTTCTTGAATGTTCTGTGGTTTTCATTGTAGAGGTCTTTCACCTCCTTGGTTAGATGAAGGAAGATTGATTTTAGGCTACTGTGAATGGAATTGCTTTCCTAATTTCTTTCTCAGCAGACCCATTGTTGGTATAGGAAAGCTATTGGTTTTTGTATATCGATTTTGTAACCTGCTACTCTGTTAAGTTTGTTTATTAGCTATAGCAGTCTTTTGGTGGAGTTTTTTGGATCTTCTGGTGTAGAATCATATCATCTGCAAACAGAGATAATTTGAATTCTTCCTTTCCTATTTTTATCCCTTTCATTTCTTTATCTTGCCTAATTGCTATGGCTAGAATTTCTAACAATATATTAGATGGGAATGGTGAGAGTGGACATCCTAATCTTGTTTCAGATTTTAAAGGAAATGCATTCAGGTTTTCCCCACTTATTATGATGTTTACTTTAGGTTTTTATATGACCTTTATGATGTTGAGTTAGGTTTCTTCTATCTCTAGTTTCTTCAATGGTTTTATCATGAATGGCTGCTGAATTTTGTTGAAGGTCTTCCCTACATCTATCCAGATGACTAAGCAATATTTGTACTTAATTCTATTCATTTGATGAATTATACTTCTTGATTTTCATATTTTAAACCATCCTTGCATCTCTGGAATAAAACCAACTTGGTCGTGATGTACAATCTTCTTCATGTGTTGATAATGTGATTTGCCAATATTTTGTTAAGTATTTTTGCACCTATGTTCATCAGGGACATTGGTCTATAGTTTTCTTTCCTTGGTGTGTCTTTATCTGGTTTTGGTATGAGTGTGATACTGGCTTCACAGAATGAATTTGAAAGTGTTCCATTCCTTTCTGTTCCATGGGATAACTTGAGGAGTGTTGGCATTATCTCTTCTTTAAGGGTCTGGTAGATTCAGCTGAGGATCCATCTGGTCCTGGGCTTTTCTTTATTGGAAAGCTTTCATTACTATTTTTATCTTATTACAAGTTTTTGGTCTGCTTAGATTTTTCTGAGTCCTCTTGATTTGGTTTTGGCAGATTATATTTGTCCAGAAACCTATCCATTTCCTCTAGGTTTTCCAATTTATTGGAGTATAAGTGTTCAAAATAGTCCCTAATGATATACTGGATTTCTGAGGTGATTTCTCTTTTTTCATCACTAATTTTGTTAATTTGGGTCTTTTCTATTTTTATTTTGGTTAGTTTAGCTAAGGACTTATTGAACTTGTTTATCTTTTCAAAGACTCCACTCTTTGTTTCATTGATCCTTTGTATTTTTTTATTCTCAAGTTCATTGATTTCAGCTCTTATCTTAATTATTTTCTTCCTACCATTGGTTTTGGAATTGGTTTTTTCTTCTTTTTCAAAGGCCTCGAGATGCATCACTAGGTTATTTATTTGGGATCTTTCTGATTTTCTTATGCAGGCACTGATAGCTATAAACTTTCCTCTCAGAACTGCCTTCATAGTATTCCAGAGATTTCAGTATATTGTATCGCTCTTGTCATTTGAGCTTAAGAACTTTTTAATTTCTCCCTTGATTTCTTTTATCATCTATTCATCATTCAAAAGTGTATTGTTTAATCTCTTTGTATTTATATAGTCTCTGTATGGTTTTGTTGTGTTGATTTATAATTTCATTCCATTATGATTCCATAAGGTGCAAGGAATTATATCAATTTTGTTTGCATTTGTTAAGAATTTTTCGTGGCCTAATATATGATCAATTTTAGAGAAGGTTCCATGAGTCACTGAGAATAAAATGTATTTAACTTTCAGATAAAATATTCTATAGTGTCTGTTAAGTTCACTTGATTTATAATATTTTTCAGGTCCAAAGAATCTTTACCAAGTTTATTTCTGGATGACCTATCTAATGGTGAGAGAGGTGTGTTAAAACCACCAGTATTATTGTAATGGTGTCTATCTAAGCCTTCAATTTGAGCAATATCTCTTTTATGTAATAAGTTGCACACACATTTGGGACAAAAATATTTATTATTGTTGTATCTTCTTGCTGGATTTTCCCTTTGACAGTATGAAGTACCCTTCTTTGTCTCTTCTGATTGATTTGGTTTGGAGTTTGCTTTGTCAGACGTAAGAGTAGCTGCTCCTGCTTGTTTTCAGGCTTCATTTTCATGGTACATCAATTCCCATCCTTTCATTTTCAGCCTGTGACACTTTGTTTTTAAGGTGCATTTTTTATAAACAACATATAGTTGGATCTTGTTTTTTTTTTTTTTTAACTCATTCTGCCAGCCTATGTCTCTCAATTAGAGAGTTGAGACCTTTTACATTCAATGTTATTACAGAGAGACATCTATTAACGCCTGCCACTTTGATTTATTAATAATGCTTAATATGTTTCTGTTTCTCATTTGCTCAGTTAGTCTTCAAATGAGGTTTGTTCATTTATGAGCTCTGGTGTTTGTTTTCTATTTTGTGGAATATTTCTTTAAGTAAGTTCTGTAGTGACAATTTAGTAGGCATGAATTCTTTTACTTTCTGCTTATCTTGGAAGGTTTGCATTTTCCTTTTTATTTTGAAGGATAACTTCGCTGGATATGGCCATTTTGGTTGACAGTTATTTCTTTCAGGACATGGAACACATCATTCCAAGACCTTCTGGCTTTTAAATGTGTGCTGAGAAATAAGAAGTGATTCTGATTGACTTGCCTCTAAATGTGACCTGATGTTTTTCTCTTGAGGCTTTTAAAATTCTACCCTTGTTCTGTATGTTAGGCATTTTAATTATAATGTGTCACGGAGAGGTGCTTTTTGCCCTCGTCTATTTGGGGTTCTGAATGATGCCTGCATCTGGATGTCCATCTCATGCTGAAGGTTTAGACACTTTTCTGTTATTATTTCCCTGAAGAGCTTATTCATTCTGTCAGTGCACATCTCATAGCCCACCTCAATTCCAATGATTCTTAAATTTGGTCTCTTAATTTTGTCCCAGAATTCTTGTATATTCTGATCTTGGCTACCTATTTTCATCTCTTTAATGCTGTCTGAATGGTCAAGGCTGACCACTTGGTCTTCTGGCTCTGAATTATTTCTGCCTTCAGCATGGTTCACTCTCTTAGACTTTCAGCTGAACATTTGATTTGATTTATTGTGTCTTTCATTTCCAAGATTTGTGCTTGGTGTACTGACTTCCTTAATTCTTTCAGTTGTTTTTTTCTGTGTTCTCTTACAATTCATTGATTATTTTATGGCCATTCTGTTGAATTATTTATCTTCTAGTTCATCAATTTCAATATCCTTGGGGTCAGTTGCTGGTGCATCATGAGTTTCAGGTGGTGTCAAGTGACCGTGCTTTTTCATATGTCTTGTATTCCTGAATTGGGTTTTCTGCATCTGTTGGGAGGGATTTCTCTTCTCTTCTTAAGTGTGGGCCTTTTTTTTTTTTTTTTTTTCCATTTCATAGCTCTTAAGTGGGAATTTATATTTATATTTTTAATTTGAGTGTGGGCTTTTTAAAGGCAGGTTTCAATTGCCGAAGTGTCCTGGAGTGATCTAGATTAAGATCCCTTTTAGGTGTGGCTTCACACTTTTGTGTTAATTCTGTTTTTGCAATAGCAGTGGATGTCTGAGACAAGGACCTGAAGGTCATTTCTGCTCTGGGGTCTGGTTATTAGTTTAAGTTTTTTTTTTCTCTCTTCTATTCTTGGTGTTAAAGCCTAGCTGGAGAGGCTGATTTGGGGCTGAGTTTCGCTCAGCAACAGAGTCTTACACTGTGGATCTGTTGTATCCCTGTAGGTTTCTAGCACCCCACAGAATAAGGGGGACAAACAAACTGTAGCCACAACCAATGAAAATAATACATGGCATTAAAATAACTACCTGTTTCTTCTAATGATATAGACAATGTGAATCACCACCCAAAATAGAAACAGTGGGGCCAGGAATTCTCCAATCAAAATCAATAAGTAACCATAAGCTGGATCTGGCACTGGATCTGGATCTGGTGTCCCCTGCATCATCCACAGTGGGGATCATCCCAAAGGCACAAATGGCGGGGATCGGACTTATGCAGAGCAGTTAGTTCTGAACAATAGTAAAAGAAATGAATTAAAAGAAAAGAAAATGTGTCGGAAGGTAGAAAAGGGCTCACGACTTTAAGAAGTGAGCAGAGTGAAGGCAGAAGTGAGGTAGCTGGCGATGGTGACAGGAAGAAAACCAGGAGAAACGAAGTTAAGGGAGAGAGACAGACAGAACAAGAGAATATGGCTGTTAGCAGGAGAAGAAAAGAGAGAAAGAGAAACAAGAGAAATAAATGAAAAAAAAGCAAAACAAAACATGCAAACCATGAAACCTAACCCTCAAAAGATGAGGCAAGGAAGAATAACTACATTTAAAAAATGAGAAAAAAGGAGAAATGAATATGTATGTGTCTATATGTCCATTATATCCATGAACCTAGCAGCCCAACAAAAACACATGCACACACACAAGAAAAAGAAAGAAAGAAAGAAAGAAAGAAAGAAAGAAAGAAAGAAAGAAAGAAAGAAAGAAAGAAAGAGAAAAAGATTCTTCATGATAAAATGAAGGCATCATCTCCACTGAGGTGGTCAATATGATCAACAAGAACGGAGGGTCACTGTCTATGTCTGACTGTCTTTTCATTTCTTTTGAGGACAGAGAGAGAGAGAAAGAGAGAGAGAGAGAGAGAGAGAGAGAGAGAGAGAAAGAGAGAAAGAGGGAGGGAGAAAGAGAGAGAGAGAGAGGGAGAGAGAACATGCACACAATGCCCTGGTCTCTAAAGACACTAATCCCGTCTTGGACCCCAACCCTCATTACCTCATTACCCAGTGGGCCCCCAAGCTGCTTGGGGACGCTCCGCCTCAGCTCTCTGGGGCCCGTTGATAAACAGCGCTCTTGGAGCACCAGCAGCCTGAGCCAGCCACGTTCAGGCTGCTCCTCTGACCTCAGGTTTTCCTGCACCGGCTCTGTTTCTCTGTGCTCCCTCCCTCTGCCAGTGGACTCTTTCTTCTTTGTTTATTATACCCAGATTCCTGAGCCTCTAAGACCCTTTGCAAGTGCAGTATTGAGTTTAGCGGAATCCCTCTCTCACCCACCTGGCTGAGGAGCAAGCAGTCCTGCTGGACCCCAAGCCACACAACCAGGCAGCGGCTGGGAGTGCAGCCCTCCTCCACCCGCCCTCTGAGTGTCCCCAGCTCTCTCCCTGTGGGAGTTTCTTCAAGCATCGAGCTGATTCTGACGGCCAGAGGGTGGAGGACCTGTCGGTGTGGATTCGTCCACGCCGTGCACGCGCACCACACCTCAGACGGGATGCCTGGTGTGGAACTGTGTTGTTTGAAAGCTGTTCCACAGAACATAGGTCAGAATTCCCATCCAAGAAGTTGACAAGATGCGAGTTTAGAAGAAACCAGGACCTGGTCGATGTTTTCACTCTTCAAGTGAAGTGCAGACCCCATCGTTCTGAAAGCTGAAGCCTCCACTCAGACTATAAATCAGCTCCAGGAAGGTCTCTTATCCAGTTTTTTCCTTGGCCATTGCTACAGATTATGAACTCACAACTTTATTGGAGAGTGGAGTCCAATTTGGGATCCCCCTGCCAGTTTAGAATTCCTAAGACCTACATATTGTTCAGAATTCTGATCCAGAAGTTCTAGAAAAATCGCCCTCATTTCTGTCTTTGTGCTCTGTGTTCTGCATGGAAAACAGCTCTTTGACTCCCCTGCTGGTCCAGTTTTCTATTTTTTTTACCTTTAATTTTCATCCTCAAAAATACGCTGCAACTTTTACCAAGGTCAGACGTTCCTGGATACACGCCACATACCCAGCTGACCTCCACCTGTCCCCTGGTCATTGGACCCAACGCCCCAGCTGGTTCCTGAGAGAACGAGAGGCTGATCCAGTTGACTCTTCCCTACGTCCACATTACACCCCCAGAGAGAAGCCTGGATGTGTGGGCAATAAAATTAAGGAAGCCGGAAGTCAACCCAGACAAACATGTTGCAGCCATGAGTGTGCGTCTTTTAAGCTTTGAAACTCCCCAGTTAAAGGTCAGGGACTCCGAGATTGGGTGAAAAATTAAACTGTGGTCTTCTGCGGTGTGCACGGGCACAGGTGCCGGCCCGCTGCAAGGAAAAAGGAAACCAGCAGCTGAGACTGAATCTCAAACACCAGAGGTTTCAAGTAAAAGGCCTTAAAATAGAATGACAGGGTTATTTCGCGCTCATAAGCATGCACTTCACAAGGCAAATAAACAGTCATAAATATTTACTTGCTGAAGCCATTAAACACTAGAGCTGAAATGACTGGCAAGGCAGGTCACACGTGACATGGACGCAGCGTTGATGTGAGATCTGCACGCTCAGGGTGTTTGGCAGATTACATAAGCAAAAATAAAGATATTAGGATCTGCATAGCATGATACTGATTGAATAGCTTTTAAAACATATCAAGAATATAATGGGACTTCTTTTTTTAATTTGAAACTTGGTGTTTTGTTGTTGTTGTTGTTCTAATGAGTGATCCTTGACAATAGAGTGAATTTATGCATTTTAACAGATCATACATAAATGGAGGGTCATCTCTCTCTTTTCTGATTATACATACTGCAGGATCACGTCGGTCATGCCATCATACATGACTACTATCCTTCCTTCCCCTTATAGTTTCCAAACTTCATATCATATTCACTGAAAACAACAAAGTCCAAATAAGCAGTAGAACAGGTCATATTTTCTGAGAATACATAGAAACATATTCGTTTAGAAGAGTCTATACAAAATATACATAAAATACTATTTCCTGGGCACATATAATAGAAAATGCTCTTTAAAATCTAAGTAAACTAACTTAAAAACCCCCCAAAAAAAAAACCAACCCAGGCCTTTACACATTGAAAATCTCCCTCCTTAATATCATGTTGGTCAAAGAGAAAACTAATTTATTGGCTATAGATTATTTAGAAGTTAATATCTGAGAAAACACAACATATAAAAATGTAATGATCCAAGATTTGAACCTTAAATTGGAGTGAACAAGAAAGAGCAAAAAGAAATTGAGGAAAATCTACCAGTTAGGTTAACAAAGGCAGCAAATGAAAGCTAAGAAAACCATAAAGAAGAAGTAAAAGGGGGATTTTTAAGAAAATAAATAATTTTAAAAAGCACCCGAGGAAGCTGTTTGATTCCCATATAAATCTGAAAGCTATTTTCTTTGTAAACATAAGTATTTTAAAATGAGAAATTAGAATAGTAACTACCATTTGCTGAGGACTTAGTGTGTATCTGACCCATAGGTATGTTATTAATGTCACAAGGAATGTTCTGGCATTATCCCCACGGTGCAGATGAAGAAATGGAGGAAGACAGAGGGGCAAGCAGCAGAGGGCAATTATAGTATCTCACCCCACTTCCCAGCCTAAGCCCCTAACCCCTGCTTCCTGCAGCCCCTCCACATGAAAGAGCCGAAAAGGCAAAAAGTCACAAACCAATAAACACAATGTAGCTGGGCGTGGTGACCACACCCGTAATCCCAGGTGTACCTTCTCAGGAGGCTGAGGCAGGAGGATCGAAAGTTCAGAACCAGCCTCAGCAACTTAGTGAGGCCCTAAGCAACTTAGTGAGGCCCTGTCTCCAAAAAAAGTATAAGAAAAAGGACTGGAGATGTGGCTCAGTGGTTAAGTGCCCCGCCCCTGCAAAAAGACAATACAATAATAAATGCTTCAATCATAGCTAAATGAATTTTAAAATCCCTATAATATCCATGGCTGTCTAGGCAAATATGAATTATAAAAATGGACTCAGTAGGAATCCAAGTATGTCAGTACCTTTGGGAAACACAAAAGAAGTCATATAAAATAATTTGAAGAAGGAACTAGGCCTAAATTATTCTAAATGTGAATGCTTTCAAAATTCTGGAAAAATAAGTAACTCCCATGCTATGTTACTATTTAGGAAGAAGTTTAAAAAGCAAACAGAAGAAAATGCATCCTGATTTACTAGTGAGGTTGGCATGAGCCTTTTGCTAAGGTCTCATAACAATAGCCAAAGACGGAGAAAGTTGCAATCCAATATTATTTATCGATATAGATATAAACATGCTGAATAAAATCCCAGCAAACCTAATTCAGCTTTGCTTTGGAGGAATAAATTGCCATGACCAAATGGATTTTCTTCCAGGAAGTCAAGGTAGAGTGAATATTAGGAATCATTTAATATTCAGAAATCTATTAACATAATTTATCACATCAGAGAGCCAAAGGAGAAAGACCATCATCAGACACCAGAAGGGTTTTGACAAAATTCAAGGTCCATCTCTGAACTATTGTTTTTTGATGCAAGAATCCTTGCACAGAGGAATACTTTGCTACATTATCAAGACTAACTCTCATGTATTAACAGCCAACACCCTATCCAAGTGCCAAACACCAGAAACCCTTTAAAGTCCTGGACAAAGCGGGGGGTCCCTGCGTTTCAGCCATTTCAGAAATGGAGGAAGAGCAGAACAAAGCCACGTTTTCCTTGTGGGCCAGCTGGGGAGCCCAGGTGTTGGAGGGAGCGCTGGGCTTTGCTGCAAATGATTTGACTCTAAACCTAGAAAATGCAAAAAGTCAACTGATAAATAAGAAGTACCGAAGAACCAGAGGCCACTTGCATGCATGCTCACGGGGAAGAGTGAGAATGGTCAGAAAGGAGAAGTCCCCAGTAGGTCCCCTGCTGCCTGTCCAGGTGCACGGCCACCCTGGGGCCTCTCCTGGGAAGCCCTGCCCACCCAGGCACCATTTGTGATGAGCATTGGGACCTCAGATCCACCAGACCCTCCTTGGGGGAGCTTTTCCTGACCCCCAGGCCAAACCCCCTGCTGTGTGTTCTTCTAACTGCTGGTCTTCCTCCACACTTAGCAGAGCAGAAACCCCAGCATGCTAACAGGACTCTATTAATTAATGCCTGCTGTGTCCCCTCAAGGCAAAAACTTTCAAAGCACACCAGGCAGTCGTAAAAACTGTGTTTATGTAAACGAATATAATGCCTACGTGACAATATTATTTCAAATGCATCGTGTAAATCAGTATTTAATCACACCATGTTCATTTTGTAAAGTACACATGCATGCATATATTTACATTGATAAATATAAAGATACTTGTCAACATATTAACAGCGATGTGAGACACTTAATTTTTTAAAGAAATTTATTTTTCCTACTCAATAATGCCTTTAAACATGCAATCTAAACTACAGCTTTTGAATCCTTTAAGTGGGATAAACAGGGGCTTGTCAGATATCTAAATTTCGAAAATTCTTTAAAGGTGATTTTTCTATTTCCCCGCTTCGGGTAGCAGGGCACTTGGATGGCTAGTCATTGATGCGGACGGTGTTTAAACATATGCGTTCTGTAGAAATAGCTTCCTTTAAAAAAACCATCTTCCTGGCCTATAAACTCTCATTACAGGGAGGAGATCAATGGCTTGAAGGCATAAAGAATCAACAATGGTGGTAGAAACTGGAGAGATATTTTAATCTCTCAAATATGTGAATGAGGCCAAAGATTTGTTCTCTCTCTCTCTCTCTGTGTCTCTATCTCTGTCACACACACACACACACACACACACACACACACACACACACACACAGAGTCACCAGCTGCACACAGGACATCTACCCAGTGGGTCAGCCCTGTGCACACTGCTCCTAGGCTTTGTCCCTGACCTTGAAGTCACTGGCCACCCACAGCCACACGTTGGGAACAGAAGACAAGGGCACAGCACGGGGCAGGAAGACCAGGAGCCCCATAGACCATGGCTTTGCTCCTCTTCAGAGCTGTGTGCACCCCCGGCCACGGGCTGCCCACAGGACCCCAGAGGGGCTGTCACTCAGCCCCCTTGCCTCACCAGCAGGAGTGGCGGAATGGCCAGAGGGATTCCCCGCGCTAACCAAGTGCCCTCTCCTGCCACCGCCCATGGGGCATGCTGCCCTCCAGTGTGACCACAGAGCCTGCAAGCCGCTGGCCTCCCCAGGGCCCTTTCTCGCGCAGCTTTGGGTTTTGGTTCTGCTTTCTGCCCCACAGGGTAGCTCCTGGCCGTCCATGCCCACGTCCAGGGCCCCCGGTGCCCGGGGGTCCTCCAGTCGCGTCTTGTCTCTCTGGATCCTACTCTCCTCTCACCCCTTCTTGTTCACTCACCAGACAAAAGCCCTTCGGGGTCCTGTTTATGAATCCAGACCTGCCTGGAAATCACTGGCCACCCAAAGCCACACGTTGGGGACAGAAGACAAGGGCACAGCCCCTGGTGCTGAGAGCTGAACATGCCCAGCGGCCAGGTACGTAGCTACCCCTTCCATGAACCGAGAGAGCGGAGAGATGAGCTTCCCCTAGGTGAGGGGTCCCCCAGAAGCTCATGTGTGAAGCAAGACAAGAAGGCTCAGAGGAGAAACGATTGGGTTGCTGAGAGTCTTAACCCCGTCAGTGAGTTAGTCCCCTGACAGGGATTCACTGGGCGGTACCTGGAGTGGAGGGTGTGGCCGCAGGAGGCGGGGCCTGGGGCGTGGCTTGGGGTACAGATTTGCGTCTGGAGAGCGGACTCTGCTTCCTGACCACCCTGTGAGCGGCTTCCCTCCCACACCCTCCACCATGGTGTCCTGTCTCGCCTGGAGCCTGAGGGATGGAGCCAGCTGTCTATGGACTGAGACCTCTGAAACCGTGAGCCCACGAATACACTTTTCCTTCTTTAAAATTGTTCTGATCAGGGAAAAAGCTGACGGAAACTCCTCTAGACACCTGACCACCTCAGACTGCCTAGCTCCAGCTATTCCGCACCCGAGATGCTTTTCCTCCACGGACATCCACCTGTTTGAATTCTAACCCCTTTTTCAAGATCCACACAAACCCCCTGACCTCATGGAAAGCCCCCTGGCCCTCAGCTAGCAATGGCTTCTCCATCTTCCAATTCCTAGGAGTCCTACACCAGGGTTCCCCACACCGCTCACCCTAACAAGGCTCAGTGCTACTCGGGGTCATATTTGATGTACCCCTTCCCATTAGTCACACACTCTTTGATGACAAGACTGTGTCTCCTCCATCCCGATTCTCTTCCCCCAGTGACCACCGCCCTGTAGACAGATCCACAAATCAATGCCAAGTAAATGGACACACGCAGGATTGCTGGCTTGGAGATACCAACGCCATGTCTCTCCCACGTGGTTGATTTGGCAGAGGTGAACGCAGGGCAAGTGGGGAGACAGATGCTGGGCTCTCCTGCAGAGCCCCCTCTCCCAGCCCCACCATCTTATCGGGCCTTTGCTAACTCGGTCTAGCAGGAAATGTGTGTGATTTGCTCCAAGAATCCGAATGAACTTCAAGTGTCAGAAGAAACCTGAGGCTGTCACCTGAGGAGACATCTGTGATGGGACATTTTCTGGAAAGACATCCTTCCCAGAGAAGACCCAGGTGGCATTCTCCCATCCACACCTCACAGTGTACCCCTGAAGAGGGAAGGGGGGGACCCAGACCAGGGCCTGGCTGTCTTGCTCTCCTCTAGCTTTGGGGTCCCTACCACAACACGAATTTTCTCTTCCTGCCTGGGCTGGGTCTTGGCGGCTTCTGCAGCAGTACAGGGAGTTATTTTGGGGAGACAGTTGATACTTGGCGATCCTCCTACGGATCAGCGAGAGCTGCTTGAAATGTTAAATGCCTCCCAGATGGAGACACTTAGCATTTGTGGGAGGAATAATTTGGAGGGGAAAAATCACATTTGTCTCCCTGGCATCCTGCGGATTCTGTTGGAGAAGACAGAGAACACTGTGAATCCCGCCATCCACCTGCCGGTGTTTTCTTAGAATTCTGCAGGTCCTGGGGGCCAAGCTGCTCCTTCTTCCAGGGCTATGAAGCTTGGGATGTGCCAGGGTTCAAGGAAAAAGTGTGTGGAGCTGGGTCTCAGAGGTCATCTCAGTCCCAGAAGCAACCAAGGCTGCGTTTGAGCCAACACTTCCATCATGGAGACCAGATGGCTTTCCTCCTGGGTGTGATCTTGAGAAATGTATCACAGACTAGCAGAGAGAATCAGGGATGGAGATGCAGGAGTTCTGGCCTTGCTTCTTCCACCAGCCTTCTCTGTGGACCTGGATAAAACACTTGGCCTCACAAAGCCTTGGTGTCCCTACTAACTGCCATGGCTCGCAAAGAATGAAGGTGACATTATTGGAGGAGAGGGGAGAGGTCAAGGAGTTCTCCTTCCATATAAGCTTCCAGTGCTAGGAAGAGAAAATCTCACTGAATTGTTCATTGACTCCTACTCATGGCAGGGACAGACTGAGTCCTTCACGGAAAAAGATCCCACCAATGACTCCTGATTCATTTTCTCCGTATCTATGGGCCTCCATGGGCCACCAATGAGCCCCACCAATAAGTTATGCCTTTGAATAAGTACCTGACTTGACTTTAATACCAGACTAAATTAAACCAGATAGAAAGCTTAGTAATTGCTCTTAAAAATGGTAACTAGGGAACTGTCACATAAGTGTTCTCACACCACACTGAGATGTGAAGTGAATCTTCTTTATCTTCTGTGACTAGTCTCACCTTTTTTCAGGGATCCCCTTGGGTTGGGGGTGTGTGGATGGGAGGTTGCTAAATTTAATTTCCAAAGAGAAACAAGATGGCGGCCAATAAAAGGAATGGCATTTCCCTCTAGCTGGTGTGTGTCTGGTCTCTTCCCAAAAGGTGGAATGGGAAGGGATTACAGACACATCAACAGGGAGATCTTGGTACATCCTGTTGTAACCAGGAATTGTCTCCGTGTTGCAGAAAAATTTCCTGGTGGATTCCAAGATTTGGAAAACCAAAAGCTAAAATGGTGATATCTACACAAAGTCCTTGGAGGAAAAGGTTTCAGCAGTGGTAGTTGGGGTATTGATTGTTCTCCAGGAGGAAGTCCTCTTGGCTGTCCTAACATACGTGTAGTCTGTCTATTTTACATGTGATCCATGCTTGCCTAGGATTTCTTACAAAGGTAATTACGAATGTCACATAACCAGATATTCCAAGTAGGGATGATAAGGTGGACCACAGGTTCAGAAAAACAAAGAAACATCTTCCTGGAAGAACGTGCTGTTGAATCAGGACATTACAGTCTTTTGGCCTGTTGGGAAATACTGACTAGGGCTGTTATGTGCCAGGTACTTTCTCAAGTGATGAGATATTGTACTGCAAAACAGGGACATGGTCCCTAACTTAGTAGTCCTTACTGTCAAGCAGAACATGTGAGAAAACAACTATTCCATTGAGTGTAGTAAGTGCTGGCAGCAGGACATAGCTGGGGACTCCACAGGAGCTCCAACTCAGACACCTAACTAACGCCCTGGTGGGGAAGCTGGACAGTCAGAGGAACTTCCCAAAGGAAGTAGCCATCGATGAACAGGAGCATTGATCCAAATTGGCCCCCATGAGGATGCTTTCCTCCAAAAAGAGATAACAAAAACCTGCCCCTTGGGGTCCCCAAATCTCAGCCCCAAAAGCTTTTAATTTGTTAGACACTGTGTGTCTTCCTCGACATTTTTTCTGTCTCCTGCTTGACACCTTCCCAATCGCTCGGTCTCTATTTGTCTACTTCTAGGAGAACTTTGGAGTAGCTCTGTTCTGCTGCCTATCATGGTGGCACAGAAGACAAGAGGCAGGCATTTCCTGGAGCTGCCAGTTTACCAGAGGCCTGCAGACACTTGAGACGCCATTTACAAAGACATCATGGACCTCCAGCATCGAGCTGATCTTAGTAATTTATTTATTTAAAGTGAAGTTGATTTTTTAAAAAAAATCACTAAAAGAATTCCTCAGAACTCCCCAATTCCCCCTGCAGTCAGACATCAATAATGAATTTTAGGCTGCACGTATTTCATTTCTTGCTGTCTTTTGCCAATCCTTGGGGGCCGCCATATTGAATGTCAGCACACCCAGTCTTGGTCACACTGAAGAACACCTGCCTGGAATCATTCCTGAACAGCCAGACACTGAACAAGAGGCTTGAAGAGTCTTCTAACAACAGGAATGTTTTGTCAGAGGCTGGTTTTCTTTTATGGATCTTCCTCAGCAAGCAAGGAGTGACTTGTGAGGAATGGGAAGACCCTGAATTTTCCAAGACCGACGTGCTTGCTCTGAGGTGTCGAGCAAGTAATCCAAGCTTCCTCAGCCTTAGTTAACTCATCAGGTCCATGGCAAGCATCCTTTCCTTGTAAGAAGATTGCTTTAAAATCAAATTCTGTGTTTGATGAAGTAAAACACACCTCGTATCTATTTTAAAAGGGTGTTGGAAGTCTTTAATGAAAACTAGTAGCTTCAGCCTCCATCACCCCTGTCCTGTTCCTAAGGAGCTGCTCCCGCCTCTGCTAGTCGATTTCTGTGACCTTCCACAGATTCGAACACAGCAGATGGTCTGGGTCTCCCTGGCACTGGGGCCGTCCTGCACAGGGGTCTCTGAGAAGCCTTCTGAGTTCCACGCACATGGGGACAGGCCATGGACTGATGGGATTCCTTGTAGGGCCATGAGGCTGTGAATCAGCCTGTTCATTCGGGAGCTGCCATATTTCAGTGTCTGGATGCTTTTTCTCACAGAGCTGTCCCTTTCTCTGGATTAAAGGAAACCCTCCAAGCATCTGGGTGAGAAGAGGGGAGAACTGAAAGTCCCAAGAGTTCACCCATTTCTCTTTCCGCTCCCTGCTGTCCCTGACGGCCCCTTGGGTCCCACGTCTTTCTGTTTATTGCTTACAGGAATCCCACTTCTGCGTGGAGGAGAGGGGTTGTCTGACGGTGTCGGGTGAGGGGGACTGGAGAGCCAGCGGCTGCACAGACACCGTCCAGGTCTACCTCGGTCTCCCCTCCACCACCTGGTGACCGTACCTGCTGAGGTGCAACGGTCTCTTCTGTGCAATGACACTTACCCCTCTGCCTTTGTCCCTCCTCCTTCCTTCCCATCCCCCTCTTTGCCTCTACCTTTCCTTTGGGGTTTAAGGAAGGCAAAGAGAAATTTGTCTGACGCCCTGCTTTGCCCTCTTCCTCTATGAGCACAAGATGTCTTGGAAGAGCCACCGGAGGCGAAGGACGTGCAGGTCCTTGCTGAACACCTGGCACATGTCAGAAAGCTCAGTGACGCTGACTCCTGCACTGTGCCTTCCAGCACCACCTTGGACATGCCCCCCAAAGCGGATCTGTGGCCTGAGAGTCACGAGAGCTTCAGGAGATTGCTGGTGCTTCTCCAGGAGGCCGAGGGAGCTGAGAAGTGCTGCTTCTCAAGAGGAGTCACCTAACCCCCTTACCATCAAGAATCATTCTTTAAGTGTACCCTGCACAAGTAACGGTGTGACAATGTGACCCGTGTATCCCGTGCGTAATGACCAAACCAGGTCAGTGCACAGTCCCGTCTCCTTAAACATTTTTAAAAAGCATCTTGATCAACATACACATGCTCACCCATGGGCCGGCTTCGTGGGGCAGGTATTATCGGCCCCATTTCCTGCCCAAAGCCATGCGCTCTAATGACGGCCTGGGACGGCTTCCGATTGGGGAGGAAGGAAGGAAATGGGATAAGTGTCCCTTGATCCTCTGCGGTCACCAGGCCCTGAAGAATGGCCCCAGCCTGCCCTTGGACGACTCCCCACCAGGCCCCGCACAGGCCTAGACCCAGCTTCTCATGGAGAATCACATGTGCATGACACACACACGCTCTGGAGAGTGCTGACTAACAGGCGGAGCCACAGTCCCCAGCGTCCCATCCTGGTGCCCGGGCTCCCCGCAGGGCCTCCGATCAATAGAAGGTTGGCTGTCTGCAGCTCAGCTGAGTTACTAAGATTACAAATGAAAAGCAGCCCCGGAGGGAGCGTGTTCCTGTAGCAGAGAGGGAAAGCATAATTCTTGCTTACACCTGGCTTTGTGATCAGCGTCTCCCTGACAGCTACTCTCGGAACTTCCTTTTAGGACTGTCAATCATATATATATACACACACATATATATATGAACACATAGCCCAAAACGTCCGTGGATCAAGTGTTTCTCATCACACTGGGGTCTCTCTCCCCCACGCGCTGCAGGATCTTCTCTTTCTCTGTGCCTGTTTCAAACAGAACAACCCTTTTGATAGTTTCAAAAAACAGATATTGAATAATCAGTAAAGCTTTTAATATTATTGCGTTTATTGTGACAATTTTCCAGTCCCTGTGTCCTGATTCTGTGTCTAACATTGTGCTAGGTGCTATGGAGTTACTATTGCTAACCTCTCCCAAACCACGCAACTCAGATACGGATAAGATTTCCTGATGGATAAGAAAATCGGGGCTCAGAGACAGCAAGCAACTGACTCAAGGCCACACAGCTAGTTAAGGGTTCACATCCAGGTCTGTTTGCCCAGAAAGCTCAAGTCGTTCCACAATAATATGATTGAAGCAGGTGTATGGGGCCGGCTGGCCTCAGCATCAACAGGGACTGGAGATTCCCTGAGACAAAACTCAGGGGATCTGCTGTCAGTGGAAGAACTTCTCGTAGGGCACTTTGGGTTCAAGAATGAGATCAAATGTGCCTCCAAGGAACAGAGCAGGGCAAGCTGTGGAGGGGGGCACGGTGGCCAGGACCATGGGGCACTGACCCTCCCAGGCGCCCCAGGCTGTCACTGGGGGAGCTGCAGCACCCGGGGGATGGACGCTGGGTCGCAGGGTCTGATGTCTGGGGCGTCAACAGACAAGATGGATCTGTCACCTGTTACCGGATCCAGCAGCTCGGACAATAAAAATCTGCCCCTGACCTCCCGCTCTCCTGAAGCACGAGGAGTCAGGGTTGAGGCTGACCGCGGCTTATTTGGGGTCTGACTGAATCTTCCAGCAAGACTCTGGTGACAGCAGCACCGCCCTTTCCCCAGAGTCGCAGAAACGAACTCTGCGCGGGCAGCGCTGCGGCCAAACCAGGGGGAAAACCTGGCGGCACCCGCGGAGCCCCGGGTCTGCCCGCGCGCAGTGCCCGACCCCGCAGGGCCCCGGCGCAGGACGCTCCGTGCGTCCTCCTCGCTTCGCGCCTGGCTTCTGGGTTGCGCCTTCACGGAGGGGCTCCGTCCTGGGAACCGCTGGCTTTCCGGGTGCCGGGAGGAGCGCAGCCCTGGAAAAGACAGGCCCGGCTTTCGGGGCATCTTGGTAGCTTGCTGCAGGTGGCAGAGGGGGACAGTTTGGACAGGCCATCTCATCCTGGCTGCTGGAGGAACCCCGGGCTCTGCACACGGGCGGGACAATGCCATCGCTACCGCTGAGCTTTGCATCCTGTGAATCACAAGGACAGGTGACAGGTGTGCTCCGTGGAGCTTCGCGAGGGTTCCCAGAGGACAGTGGGACAAAGGACATGAAACTGCAGCTCAAACAGTGTGGCCCCAAGAAGAGGGGCCAAATAGGCATTCAAAACTAGGGAAAGCTGCCCAGTGGGGCCTGCAGTCCCAGTGATCTGGGAGGCTGAGGCCGGAGGATGGCAAGCTGGAGGCTAGCCTCGGCACCATAGTGAGACCCACCATTTCCTCCAATCTCAGGACTTTGAACATGCTGTTCCCTCAGCATGAAATGTTCTTCCTTCTCTTTGCCTAGTAACTTCCACTCATCCTTTAGACTTCAACTCAAACCTGGTCTAACTTTTCAGACCGGATCAAAACCCTGCACTTTTTAAAGTTTTCTATTACCAATTTTATCTCCTTCCAGCATCAATCACATTTACAGATTGACATTTACTTCTGTGTCTTTTTTATCTAGCTCTTTGTGTTCCCCGTTGGCCAGAAGCTTTATACAAATGAACCAGACTTCTTGAGGGTTTCCTCAATCCCTGGCAAAGTGCCTGAAACATAGCAGGACTCAATAAATATTGTTTTGTGTAGAAGATGAATGAACTGATAGAGGTACCAGGAAGAAAACAAAGCAAGGTCAATAAGGGGAACTGTCAGAGAGACTGGGGCGAGCATCAGACAGCATCAGAATTGCCAGGCACCTTTCCCGGGGTCATTGTAAGTGGTGACTTCATGAAGTTGGTGCCCCCGGCTTTGTGCAGTGTATAACCTAGACAACTATATTTGGCAGCCCTGCCAGATCTACTTAAGGGTCAAGAGCAGAGCCAGGCACACTTCATTGTTCACTATCCCTTGACGGCAATTCTTCTCTAATTACCATATTGGTTCTCATTCTAGAACCCCCGCTTGCAACGCTAAGAAAGGACTGTGAGTGCAAGGTCGCTGCCCTAGGAACCAGCTTTCTTCCGGGTCCACCTTCGAGATGATCCGCTCTAGGCCTGCCTGCCGCCATATGGCTCGGTTTCCAGATCCATTACCTTTGTAGCTCCAAGGAAAACCCACTAGCCTTCCCCTTGGGAAATCCATCTCTGCTAAAAGGGTCGTAAGCGCTCTGTTTTGCGCACATGAGATGCTGTTGGAGTTCTTTCTCATGGCCCAGGTTTATGTTCTCCTGACCTTTTTGCTCCCCGATACCCAATGCAAGGAAGAAGGGGTTCTGGCTGTCTCTTAAGATTCATTGAAAGAACCTAAAAATAGAGCCCCTAGGCCAGCTCAGGGGGCCAGGCCAGGCTATCACGTCCCCTGACTGCTATGGGGCACAACCCAGGGATCTCTCGGGAACATGCCCTTGAGTGGCAGTCCCATAAGACACACCCCAGCAAGTCCACCTCATGCCATCCGGGCTGCTCCCAGCGGCGAGTGATGGAACAGCCAGCTACAAATCCATCCCTCCCTTCACGTAGCCGCAGGCCGCTGACCTGGTCCAGGGGTCTGACAGTTTCTGGCCGCATCTCTGCTGTTCTCCTGGCGTCTCCCCAGGGTGGGCTCCACTCCAGGCACATGTTCACCATCTAGGAAGCACGAAGCCAGAAACACTCAGGTGCACACACAGTGTGTCTGTGTGACACTCTCAGGAGCGGTGGGTGAAGGGGCCGTACCAGGGACATGGCCCCTTGTGACCGAGCAAACAGACCCTCGTGCCAAGCCTCCCCCAGCACACGGGTCACCTGCTTGGCCATCTTCATGCCATTTGACTGCACCTAACTTCCAGGGAATCTGGAAAGGTAAGAGCTACAGTTGGCTACATGTCTGCCCTGAACAAAATCGGAGTTCTTTTAATAAGGAAGAAGAGTAAGTCAATATTTGGGAAGGAAGCATCCTTCTGAATTCTCAGTGCAAACCCTGAATCGACGCTCTCGCCAAGCAATTGGGCTCACTCTCCAAAGATTCCTTCCATGCGGGACCATCCCTGATTCCCTGTTATGCATTTTCAAATAACAATGGCAGAGAAGAACTGAAATAGGCATGAATTGTTAATCGAGGTTTCTACTCATTGATTTCTCTACAGAAATAGAGATAGAATGCACTTTTATTAGTAACTGGAATCTGATTTGTGTACCTGAGGGTTTAAATAAATAATTGGGCCCTAGGACAGATCCATGACCCAGCATATAAATGGAGATGAGTCATATCCTACTGGGATCAGAATCGGAGAAACTGCCGCTTTGCAAGGAGACCCTCATACACACTGATTCTGTAAGGAGGGAGGGATTCTGACTCCCGTCTGACTTTCTAGGGTTTGACTGCCTGAGCTTTGGTGATAGGTCTGCTGTCAATCATCATCTCTGGGATTTTGCCAGTGCTGAACCAGGACACTGGCTAAAGAGAACGAGGAAGATGTGAAGAATACATTTGGTGTCCAACAGACTGTGGTTGGACTCCTGTATCCCTTGTTGACTTTCTTTGTGTAATTAGTCAACTTATCCCTTGCCTCTGCTCCGCAGCTGCCTCTAATGATGCCCAGGAACAGCAACACTTATTCCAAAGACTGATTTCACAAGTTAATTAGTATTTTGATGTTCAGGAAATGTTAACCTTATTAACATCCTGCTAAGATATCAGAGATTTTAAGGAGATGAGGGCAACAAACTTCAATTTTCATTAGAATCTAGTAAAGCCAACACTTAGAGAACTTGCCTTTGGAATCCACTAGAACTCAAATTTAAATCCCTTCTTCCCCACTTGGTCACCATGTAACTTTGGATCATTTATGTAACCTCTGTGAGTTTCCATTTTCTTGCTGTAAGATGGGAAAAAAAATTTGCTTTATTTAATTGATTCAACAGACACACACACACACACACACACACACACACACACACACACACACCTGCACATGCCAACTACCTGCTAGGTGTTGTTGTATACAGGTGCAAACAAGGCAGAATTCTCTTTTGTACTTAATGTCCAGTGGATAAATGTGCAGAGTAACTACAGTTGTTGAAAACATAATACAGACCAGATATTTGAAATCACATTTCCTAATCTGAGTGCTCACAACCTCCCTAAAGGTATATAAAATGCCATCCTTATTTTACAGGTGAGGAAAATGGATTCAGAGAATTTAAAGAAGCCACCTGAGCACATGGATGTTCCTGGGCATCATTAGAGGAAGCTGAGGAGCGGGGCACGGGATAAGCTGCCTAATGTCAAAAAGCAAGTAAGCAACAAATCCAGGAGTCCAACCACAGCCCCCTGGACCGGAAGCTGATTTTTCACATCTTCCTTTTTCTTCTTGGCCAACGTCCTGGGTTTGGCACTGGCAGAATCCTAGAGATAAAGGATTGGCAGCAGACCTATGGCCAGAGGAAGTGGCATGTCAGGATTTGCACTCGAATCTCTGAAACTGCGAAGCCTGCCATCTGGCTGCTCTGGATGCCGTCAGGAATGGAGTCCTGAGTACAGAACGAGGGGGCGGGCAAATGCACCCCTGGGAATCAATGCTGCATCGTCACCCACGTCCTCTAAGCGACTTTAACCCAAGAAGCACTCACCTCCACCTGCCTTGTAGACACAGACGTGCACAGAGATTGGCTGTCGTCGGCGCAGCTGATGAGCTGCAGAAATGGTCCTGTGACCGAGGCAGGCGTTCTGGGAGGCCAGCAACCTGGCATACCTTACCAGGGGCACCAAGAAGGTGCCGCTGTATCTGCAGCAGATGATCATCCAGAGCCATGTGTGGAGAAAGCCCCTCTGGAATCCAGGCTAGGACTGTCCTTCCAGTTCCCCAAATTAGGTACACGAGAAAGATGGGCCCACCTCCTGCCAAGGGAATGAACAGCCTTGATGAAAACAATTACATTTATTGAGCAAAATGTATGTTGGGCACGTTGCTCAGCAGTCGGCGTGCACCGACTCATTTCTCCTCGCCGCAGTCCTCTGGCTTGGATGTTAATAATGCTCCAAGCTTTACCATTGGGTAAACTGAGGCTCAGAGGGATTCAGTCACTTGCCCAAGGTATGCACTTGGAAACTGACAGAGGTGGGGTTCAAAAGAAGGCTCAGCTGAGCCCCTCCTCCTACGGACACGTCACGATAGGCTTGCCCCACTGCTTAGGTCCCCCTCAAGACACCCCACAACCTCCCCATCCTCATCTCTGCCCCCCGACTGTGCAACTGCTTCTTGATTTCTTTCTCTGCCCTGTCTTCGGGGGTCACATCCCGGAAGACAGCAAAACATCTGCAGGGTGGCCCGGGGCTTGTGCTCCTGGAATCTGTTCAGAGTATGCCCAGATTTTTCACATCCGTCTGCCCTTGAAGTCCTTCCCTGGAATAGTCATAAAATAAAGAAAACTTAGATCAAATTGACCCTTCCTCCTCCCTGCTGTGTAAACCTGGGCAAGTTACTTCACCTCTCTGAGCCTTCATGCCTTCAACTTTAAAATGGGGGTCCTCACACCTATTCCCTAGTAACTCCAGTTAGAAATAAACTAAATGAAAAAAATTCATGCCCGAAGACATAGAAATGCCTATCACAGAGCTGGCAAAAAAAAAACAAAAAAAAAAAACAAAAAAAACAACTCTGTTATTTTTCCTTCTCTTCGCTTTGTGTGCAGAGTGCAAAGTCATCCTTAAAAGCCCAGGTCAGAGTCTCTTTGGTCATGAGTAGATGTGACCACCCTGTCCCCTGTGCTCTGGGATGCCGTCTCTCTCATTAGCAATTATCCCTCATGTTTTATCTGTTCACCAGACTATCTTTACTACTAGGAGGTAGGTTCTCCCAGGGCAAAGCCTGGGTCTCCCTTCTGTGTGTATCCGTGGCGTCTCCTCGGTCCTACCACAGCGAGGACCCACTGTGTAACTCCTGAGAGTTCCTGGGCACCACGTTGACTGATTTTACGTGTCCACGTGACTGGGCTCTGGGGTGCCCAGACATTTGGTCAAACCCTGTGCTGGGTGCGACTGTGCTGATGTTCTGAGATGATTCAAATGGGAAGGGGTGGACTGAGTGGGGCTCGCTGCCCTCCCACGTGTGGGTGGACCTGATCCGGTCCACCGAAAGCCTGGACAAAGGAAAAGGTCGAGCCTCCCACAGGGATGAGGGGACTCCCGACTGGGTTCGTCTTGAGCATTGCTTTTTCCTGAATTTTGGCCTTGAACTGAAACACAGGCTCCTCTTGGGCCCCAAGCCTGCCGGCCTCCACGCTGAAATTTACCTGACGGGCTCTCCCAGGTCTCTGCCTGGTGGACTGCAGGGCTTGGGACGTGACGCCCTGGCTGTGTTAGCTTCCCAGCACTGTAACACATTCCCGAGAAAAGAAACTTATAAAGAGAAAAGGTTTGTTTAGGCGCACAGTTTTGAAGGCTCCAGTGCATACTCAGGAGGCCTGCAGGACACCGTGGCGAGGTCACATGGCAGAGCAAAGCCACTGGCCTCCTTGCCAGAAAGCCAAAAGAAAGGGAGGCGAAGTGGGGTCCAGGCACCCTTCAAGGGCACACTTGCAACGCCCTGAGGGCCTCTGCCAGGCCACCTCCTGGAGAGTCCACACCTCCCAAGCACCCCCCGGGGACCAAGTGACACATGGACCTAAAAATCCAGACCACGGCACTGGCCTCTGCCACCACAGGAGCCAATTCCACAAAAGAAGTAAATGATTTGGTCACTTGCGTCCCACCTTTCCTCCCTTTTCCTGTCCTCCCTCCCGCTCAGCCCCACTTCTCTGCTTGGTTGACCTCCTCTTATTTTTCCTGGGCTGCTCCCAGTACACCAGCCTTCTTTCCTTATTTTGGCCTGACTTCCGCATAACAGAGAAAGCATCTGACCATCCACTAGATCATGCTCTGCCCCTCTGTGAACAGGCCACTGTGAATCTCACCTTTGCGGATATCTATGACGCATCAAAATTCTAAAACTATAAATAAATAGAAGATCAGTAGCCTGCACAGACTTGCAAAGTCACACTTGACGTAATCTTTGATTTTTATGCATGCAAGGCATATAAGAAGTGACTTTCACCAATACGTTTGCCCTTCAGAATTTTTGTTGTTGTTGTTGTTAAAACGAAAGCCCCAATGGGTTCTCCTTGTTCTCAAACCTAAGTTCAGTATCAGCGAGGCCCTGACCTCAGGAGAGGTATTGGGGGTTTTAGGGAAGCAGAGTTAGCACTTAGGTTTCCTGGGGGGGGGAGGGTAGCCACCCTTGGCGTTCTGGGATCCAAAGACTCATCCCCCGACCCATAAAATGGCCCACACCCATCATCCCAGAGGGTCCGGAGGCTGAGAGAGGAGAATCACGAGTTCAAAGTCAGCCTCAGCAACTTAGGGAGGTACTGAGCAACTCAGCAAGAACCTGTCTCTAATAAAATATATTTAAAAAAATGTCTGGGGATGTGGCTCAGTGGCTGGGCAACCCTGGGTCCAAACCCCAGTACCAAAAAAAAACTTAGAAAGTTATATTAAAGTCAGAGACAGGATTTGAACCTGGGACTCCCTGGCCCTAAAGCTCATGCTGTAACCCTTTTCTCTCCGCGTGGCCAATGCTCAGTAATTAGGTACCAAGTCATGCCAATGTGACTCCTGAGCAAGGATGTCCTGTAAGCCCCAACCTCTGAGGAAGCACCACCATGCTTCCTAAAGCAGACAGCCATGGACCACCCAGAGGACTCCAAAGGGAGTCTCCAGTGCAGCTGTGGCCAGTCCCTACGGGTCAGGTCCTTTCCAGTATGACCTAACTTAGGCCAGGTGTTTGGTCCCATAGCACATCTGCCAAATTCTCAGCTGGCATCCAGGATGCAGGAGGTGAGCGACTGAAGTTTATAACTGGGAAAAGCATCCTGTGATCTCACTTCTTCAGGTCAGAGAGGGTTTAGTCTCCATTTGACTTTATTTTGCTCGGCAATTAAAGATGTCCGGTGAAGTTTGCTTTTGAGGTTAAAAGGTGGTAAGGCTGAATTGGAAGGTTCTAAAGTTTTCCAAATGTCTAAAGGGAATGGTCATAAAAAAGGGAAGCTCAACATTAAGGAGAAACTGCAGCAGCTGAAATGTCATAAAATAGGACAGCTTCCTCTGGGATTTTAACATTCACAGCAGATCTGAAGTGTGCAGAGCCCTTGAGATGTTCTCCAACGCCCTCATCTCCAGATCCACCAGATGGGTGGAACTGAGGCACAACCCTGGAACTTGAGCCCTAACTTCCTGATTCTCAGGCCAGTGAACTCCCTTCATGAATTGGAAGGTAAGGACTAAATATCGAGCTGGGTGTGGTGACGCACACCTGTAATCCCAGTGAGTCGGGAGGCTGAGGCAGGAGGATTGCCAAGTTTGAGGCCAGCCTCAGCAACTTAGTGAAAACCTGTCTCAAAATTGAAAAATAAAATAAAAAGGGCTGGGATGTGGCTCAGTTGTAAAGCACCCCTGGGTTAAATCTCCAATACCAAGAAAAGAATTAAATATTAGTGATAGACAACTTAATTTGCACCCTTAATTTGTCAAATTTCAGTGACACTATTAAATGTTTCATAACACAAGCCCATCAGAATACTTCCCAGCACCTTCCACATGGGAAAGAAGTGTAGGAAGGGTCCTCCAGCCAGAGGGAGGACCCAAGTCCATGACTCGGCCAGAGCGTGTTCCCTGGCAGGAACACCTGGGTAACACTGCCTGCCATGCCTTCCTGGAGAGTCTCAGTTCCGCCCAGCTTCTTGAAGGTTCTTAGAAGCTCGTCGGTAAAGAGAACCCAGCATCCCCTGCGTCATTCAGTCAAGTGGCCCCGAGGTAAGTGTCCCCCTGTGCCCCCAGGGGCTGTGCTTCAGGACCCCTGGTGGGTGCTGGGACGGCAGGCGTCCAGATTGTGCGTCCTGTGTTCTCCTTGACACGCGCACCTGTGGTCACAGGCTGGTCTTTGGCACATCCCGGTGGCCGGCCCCGCTGCCCTGTTGCTTAACCACGGGGCGTGGTTGAGTAAGACGAGGCCCGCCTGACCTGGCATGGCCGTCCTCCACGGGGCCCTGATGGCTGAGATGGTGAGCCGGCGCCCACCCAGGGGGCAGGATGCGCCCCGCAGTGGCCGGAGCAGGCTGCCCCATTCCTCGGGCGCCTCAGCGCAGCCTGCGGCTCACCTGGGCGATCGCTCACGCCTGGACTTTCCGTAGCGTGCTTCGTCCCACAGGTGACCTCAGGCAGCGGCGGCCAGGGGAGAGGCCCCTCGGGGTGGGCCCCATTGCGCCTTGGCCACTCCTGCTGCGGGCGACCCCTGAGACCCAGGAATTCCCAGAGCTGGGCCGAAATTTCTGTTTTTCGTGCGAAAAATGGAATTCGTTGGAAACTGGATGGGATATTCTTTCCTGGGTCCAGGTAACAGGACCTCCAGGGCCGCGGGGCGAGTGGACACTGCGCTGAGGGCGGGAGGGCTTCCTCCCCGGTGTCCAGCAGGGGTGAGGCTAAGGGGACGCGAGGCGGGAGGGGCAGGGAGGTTTCCTGAGCGACAGGTCATGGTCCTCGGCTTTGGGGTGCATCAGGGTCACGAGGAGGGTTGGGAACGCACGCCAGGACCCCCGACGGAGCTCCGGATTCAGGTCTGGGCGGGGCCTGTCCTTGAACTTCTAATGAGCGCCAGGCGGTGGCGGTGCTGTGGGTCCAGGGCCCTACTTCAGGTCCCTAGCCCATTTATGGGTGGGGTTGTGAGTGTGTGTGTGTGTGTGAGTGTATGTGTGTGTGTGTGAGTGTGTGTGAGTGAGAGTGTGAGTGTGAGTGTGCATGAGTGTGCGTGGTGTGTGTGAGTGTGAGTGTGAGTGTGTGTGACCTCGAGGTTTCTGAGTTCTCTGCATACCTGGAAACCCACTGCCCGTCTCAGGTGTGGGTGGAAAGCCTTTCCCGGCTCTCGGGCTCTCGGTCGCTTCCTTTGCTGTGAGGCGGCTTCTGGGTTTGACGCCGCCCCATCCACTGATCACTGACTTTGCATCCTGCCTATAGTGATGCTGTGACATTTGCCAGCCCGTGGATGGATCTGCGGAGGTCTCGCTAAGTGAACTAGGCCGCTCCCCACAGAGCCCAGGGTGGGTGCCTCCCCGGGCCGGGGACCTGACCACAGCAGGGTGGGTGGGGAGGGGAGAAGAGCTTCCGCAGCTCAGACGTGGGGAGGGGGCCGAGGGAGGACGGGGACCACCGACGTCACTCCCCCACGTACACCTGCAAGCAACACGGTGACTCCTGCCGCGGGCACCCGGGGAAGGCAAGCCCAGCCAGAGAGAGACCTCCAGGCCTGTGCCCCTGCATCGGAGTGGACTCCACCGTCACACCGAAGAGACCAGTGAGAAGAGAGCCGCACCCCAGGAGGCCTTGACCAGGCCGCGGCGCTGAAATACGCAGCTGCAACCCTGGACCTGTGCTCCGAGCTCCCATGGGAGCTTTGCGCATGACGGCACTGTTGTACGGGAGGTTGGCTGTCCCCACCAAACGTCCACTTTTAGGTCTAGATGCCAGGTGACCCCAAAGCTCAGGGTGAGACGGTGCAGAACCTCAGAGGTGGAGAGATGGGCAGGGAGGGTTGTCACCCAGGCGATAGCTGGACCCCTGACCGGGCCTACCTGGGCAGTGACCAGTGGCAGGTGGGGTGTCCCCGGTGGGCAGAGCTTTCTCTGTGCCTCCTGATGGCCACGTCTGAGCTGCTCCCCCCCCCACACACCCTTCTTCCATGATGCTTGGCCTCACTTTGGGCCCAGGGCAGTGGAGCCGGTGAACCGTGGACGGAGCCCCAAAATGGTGAGCCAAAGGAAACTTTCCCTTCTCCAAGTCCTTCCCGCCAGGCCCGTTGGACACGGCGGTGGGAAAGTCCACCAGGACATCCACGATCGCCTCCCTGGCCACGTCACCTCGGCCTTCCTCTGGGGAACGACCCCTCCCGCACTGACCGGGTAGGGGTGTCCACTCTTCCCCGGGCAGAAGGCGGGCACCTGCCCCAATGGAGGAGAGGCCAGGCTGCGATCAACCCGCGTGGTGGGCGGGAGGGGAGGGGGGAGGCAGGGGTCCGGTGGGGCCATTTCGGCAGCCTGCCAGAGGGGCACCCCACCAGCGTTGGCACTGAGCCCTGAAAAGACGCCACGCTGGGCACGAGCCCCGTACCAACCAGGGCACACTCGCAGACCCACGGACTCTCCTGCCCCGGAGTCTGAGGGCGATGCCCACGCAGCACAGGGGTCCTAGCTGGAGAGCAGCCACTGGCTCCTGCGGGTTCGCCGACCCCCTTGTCCCGGGTGCCGCTTTCCCGAGGCCTGGTGGCCCCGCCTCCCTGCGGTGCCCTGTATCCTCTTTCCCAACCCTGCCCCCCGCTTCCCCCCAACTAAGCTCGTCTGTTTTCTGTGGCTTAAAACTTAAGATTCTTCCCAAATAAGAGGCACGGGACTCCGTCCTTAACCCAGATTTTAAAAATAGTGTCTCAGGATAAAGGAGGGAGGAGACCTAGCGTTCAGGCGGGTCATCCACCTCCCCACCCGGAATTGCCTCCAGCCAGTTCCTGAGGAGCCCCAAGTTCTTCGGGGGACCCCACTGGTAGACCTTGACCTATCACATCTGCTCATGTTTGGGGTTCACTCTGGCCACAGCAAAGAGGAAAAGGTCTGGGGGAAAACATACAGCTGCTTCCCTGAGGATCTGAATGGCAGACCCCTAGCTAGCTCATCCCCAAGGACTCCGTCCCCCCAAAAAAGTCCCCGCATGCGCATGTGTGACGCCAGACCCGCCACCTGCTTGCTCTGCTCACTCCACCGGCCAGAGGGAATCGGAGCTGTTGAAACACATCCAAGGGCCCATTTCCTCCAAAGAGACGGAGCTGGAAAGAACAGCGGTGGCCGAGCCCGAACTCGGTGACCTCCCAGAACTCGGCCACGACGCGCCCCGAGGAGGCCGCAGAGCAGGGACGGCCCAGCTTACAGCGCAGCCCCTACAGGAAGGAAGGGGATCCTGGAGGCTTTGCCTTGGGGAGGGAGGGGGACAGGAGACACACCGGCCCCACAGCTCCGTCTGCAGCCTCGCTCCCCAGAAATAAGCCTCCGTCTTCAGGCAGCAGGGGCCTCCCCCAAACAGGGTCCTGCCGGCTCTAGAGGAGGGGTTTCGGTACAGGGCACAGGGGTCCCGGGGAGTCCAGACCTCACGCGCCTGGGTCAGACTCTCCTTCAGGGTCGGGGGCTCTGGGCTCTGACGGGTAGGGCGTCCGCTCCCCTAAGGCGGCCTGGACTGAGGTTCTCCATAGACGTTGCTGGATCCCCCCGTCCGCAGCTGGGGTCTAGACCCGCTAGGGACTGGTCAGCGCTCAGGGAGGAAGGACCGCAGGGCCGGCTCCGTCCGCATAGGGACAGAGCCCAGCACCTCAGGGCTCGAGCCTATGGGGCGTGGGGTCGTCCAAGCAGGAAAGGGCCAGGCGAGCCCACGAGGCCACCTGGATCCTCCCAGGGCCCATCAGTCTTGGCGAGACGGAGTCCCAGGCCCAGGAGGAGCCGGATCACGTCCGAGTCCACGTTCTCTGCGGAAGAACCCTGGGCTCGGGAGGAGGGGAGTCCGGCCGCCAGGAGCTGCTCTCCACACGCACCCAGGCTTGTCCCTCTACGGACACCGCTCCTGACCCAGGCTGCGGACCAAGGCAGAAGGCCCTGCGCGAGGCCCACAGAGGAGCCCTGGTCCACCCGCTGCACCACCGCCCACGGCCACTTGGTCCAGCCTTGGTTATCGGCATCACTGACAACCATGGAGCCCTGTCCCGAGATGCCCCAGGGTTCCATTCGCACGCGATGTTTCCTGAGTCTTGGTTTCTGTCACTGGTAACCACAGGACCTTGAGACTTTCTCAAGGCCCAGAACACTTGGTCTTCATCATCTCCACCCCTTGCTCATCACGGGACATGCCCCGCCGGCTGCTCCACTGGAAGACAGGACTTCTCCAAAAGTATTCCTACGTAGGCCTCTGAATGCTGTTTCACCGTTCCCGAAGTATTGTCAACGCTTCACTAGTGGGGGTCCTTAAACACTTGTGACATTAAAAATAAGGAGAGTCACGGGCGTGGTGACCTCGATTTTGCACGCAGGAAGCAAGGCCTGTGAGACTCAGCAGCTGCCACAAGATCCCTCGGCTCACCTGCAGGGCGACCACATTGAGAAGCAGGTGCGTCTGAGTCCACTGGACGAGTCCTGTCTTTCCAGGAGCCTTTAGGACATCTTATTTGAAGCCCCCACTCTGATTTCCCATCCCCAATATTGCACTGGAAGGTAAAGAACTGGATTCTGCCCTACCACCTGCTGTGGACTTGCTTGTGATCTTTAGCAAGTGACTTAACTTCTCTGAATCAGATTCTGCATCCATAAAATAGGTCCCAGGAAACGTATCTTTGTGCGTCCCAAAATGGAATCACACACACAAACACGTAAGGCCCAAGAGAGTGCTCCATCAGCAAAGGTCCCAAGGTCATGTGGTCCCCACTCCTCCGCCGGGCCCAGGAGACTGTTTTCACAAAGGAACACAATTGTTTCTGAAGTGTCCACCTTTTTGCATTTCCCTCTTAAGGTCAAAGTGAACGATGCAGATGCTCCTGACATGCCCGAGCTGCGTTCCACTCTGACCCTCTAACCCAGACCTGCACTGGGCACACTCTCAAGACCCTCTTCCTCCCAGAGCATGTGACACCTCAATACCTGTGTCACCAGGTTTGAGGCAGGGACAGAGACCCCTATGGGGCTGGTCATTGATCCCTGAAGTCACTGTCATCCTGGCTACACTAAATTCCCACATTAACTGATTCAAAAATGATCCTTAGAGAACAGGACATGGGACAGAGCAGTTTTGATGGAAGCTAGGTGAGTGAACACTGGTGTTTCCCCCAGGGCGGGGCAGAGAGGGGCAGGGACAGGCAGAGTAGAATCCCAAGCATGGAAAGTGGAGCAGCCATGAGGGCCCACGTCAAGGAGGAAGAAGAACGCCCAACCATTGATGGAACCTTCCTGACTCCCAAATTCATGTGGTTATGGATGAGTGTCTTAGATTCCAAACTCAAAAAGGGAAATAGCAACCGTTTTGATCTCAGGGTCTATGAGATCAATGCTTTTAGATTCCACACCTTTTTCTTTCTGTGCCTGACTTATTTCATCCTCCAGGTCCAGCCATGTCAGGATTACATCCTTTTTCATGGCAGCAGTTTTCCATTGTGGATCCACATGGATCGTTCACCAGCGCGTCCCTGAATCAAATCATCATGCTGCTTCTTATGAACGAACACAATGATTATGCATAAAGTAAAAATATATTTTAAAAGGAGGTTAAAAACAAATCCCTCTCTGCCTGTGTCTGCAGGGATCAGGGAAACTGGCAGAAGAGGGCGTGGTATGAAAGCATCTGGGATGGTTGAGACGCAGGCGGCAAGGGAAGAGGGCGTCACTGGGGACTCCTGGGTCTCTGGCTCCGAAAGGAGGTAGATGAGACAGAATATACTGGGAGAAAACCGCGTTGGAGGAGAGAAAGTGTTTGGTGGAGCCTGGGCTGCCCTCCCGGGTTCCCCGATATCCAGATGGAGCCGTGAGACAGGAGCTGAGTAGGAGAGCTGCTGGGCCAGAGGGGCTGGTCGGAATTCACGTCCCTCGCTCAGCCAGAGTCGCCCGACTCCCAGGGGGTCTTCAGGTGCCCAGGTGATGACGACCCACCCTCCAGGGCTCCGAGACCTTCCGCAGCGCTGACCCGCCAGCCCTCTCTCGCTCCTGCCTCGCCACGTAAATCAGAGAGGAGTTCTGTGAAGTCCCAGCTGATAGATGAAGCCCTTGCCCAGGGAGTTCGGCCCAAGCCCAGAGCAGCAGCCGTCGGCCGATTTATTGTCCACGTAAATCATTCTCGCCTCTTATGACAAAATGTTAATGCCAAAATATAGGTGTTCTTCCAAGACAGGGAAAAGCTATATTTTTGCAACTGGAAATTAGAAATGTATTATTAACAATGAGCATTAATTATATATTTTAATGCTCACAGGGGAGAGGTGATGGGACGTAATTTGCAGAGAGGCGGTTGGTGGGGGCTGGAATCTAGTGCGATCATTTTATTAAGCCCGGACCCTATTTCCTGCGCGCATGAATATTTCATTCGGAATATTTATTCCATCTTATTATTCATCCATTGCTCTTCAGCTAAGCTCTGGTTTTAGACAAGTCTTCTCTCTTTCCTCATCTTGCTCTAGAGAGAGTGATTCTTGTCCAGAGGTGATATACAGTTCTGAAAAAGAATATTCTAAAAGCCAAATTCAAATGAACTTGGTCTCCAGGAAAACCCATATTAGTAATGGTGGCCCCGTGGCCTTGCAGAACTGTGAACAGCTCTACGAGAAGGGACAGCAGTCCTCTTGAGTGTTGGTACTGCTTGCTCCAGAAAGTCTGCCTGGGTCTCATGTGTTAGTCAGGTTTCTGTTGCTATGACAAAACACCAGAGACAGATCAAGTTAAAGAAGGAGAGGTTTATTTCAGTCCATAGTCATGTGGCTCCGTCACTCTGGACCTGAGGAAAGGCTGAACGTCATGGCAGGGGGTATGTGGTGGAAAAAAATCTGCTCTTATTGTGATGGTGGCCAGAGGCACAGAGAGAGAGAGAAAAAGAGAGAGAGAAGCGGAGGAGGTGGAGGCAGAATGCACCCTTCCAGGGCACGTCCCCAGCAACCTACTGCCCTAACTAGACACCCTTTCTAAAGTCTCCCTACCTCACAACAGGCCGTTCAGCTGAGTCCCTTCATGGATGAGTCCACCACTGAGATGGTAGCTCTCATGACCCAATCACCTGCCTAAGACCCCCCTGAACTCTGCTGTACCGGGAACCAAGCCCAACGCGGGAGCTGCTGGGTGACATTTCAGATGCAAACCGTGACACCTAAGAGTCTGCCTCCTGGGTCCAAGTCCAGGTCCCAGTGTCCTGTCCTGCCCCTTGGAAGTCCCCACCAGGATGTCCTCATCGTCCATGAATAAGAAGCACCCCCCGCCACACGCCCGTCCCCTGGATGGAAGGCCAGGTGCAGATTCCGGGACGCTCACGGCTTCTCAGGACTGCCCGTTTCTACGCACACACAGGTGGACCCACCTGACTGGCAGCCTGGACAATGCCACCAAGTGCCAGAGCACCGGATCTGCTGGCTGCTGCGTCCGTGGTGGGTACACAGACCACCCGTGACTTCAGTGTTAAACTCAATTAAATATGGCTCTTCCTTCTGCTTTCAAAATATAACCTTATTCCATCGGCACCAACTCCCACCAGTACGCACAGGCCCACCCAACCCATCCCTGGGTGGACTCGAGAAAAAGAAGGATGATCATCCTGATTTTAAACATAGAAATGGCGCCCCTTGTTGATGGACATGAGATTTCTCCATGCATTATCTCATTTAATTCTTGCAACCATCATAAAAGCCAGTATAGTTAGCTACCTTTCCTGTTTTATGGATGAGAAAAGAAGATGATCTCGGCCATGGTAAGTAACTTCCCCAGGGACACACAGCTTCCAAGCGTGGGACCAGAGCTCATGTCCTCTGACTCCAAGCAGACGAGTTCTCGTTAGGATACTGAAGCAGCGGTTTCAAAGACGCCTGCTGGTTTTCCTACCAGTTGCCCAGAGTTACTTACTAGCCTGCACGGTGCTTCCTCGGCGACTCTATTCCTGCCGTGTCGGGACAGAAGATCGCCGGTCCTAGCCCTGGGTCACCACCTTCTGCTCAGGGTCCTGATGAGCCTGTGGGCCCAGAGGAGCTGCCTCTTCCCTGGTCCAAACTTGTTCCTGGACTTGAGGGTCCAGTTTTGTCTGGGTAAGAAGAAACCGCTGAAGGAGGGTCTAGCAGAGATTCCAACCGGGCTATCTTTGGGGACCTATTAAGGGACGCAATCTCTTACACATGATAAAGGACACCAGTAGGGTGTTTGGGGCGGGTGCTAAGAACTTCCCACAAAACTACAGTTGAAACCCTAAACAAATAACTTGATGTTTAATTGCACAGGTAAAGACACACATATGCACAACTCCCTAATTAGTGTATGACTTTCAAAAGGCTGTTTACACTTCCTGACAAATGTTTAATGGCCTTCTTCTGCGAGCGCATGAAGGAAGCGACCAGACCACACAGCGGGAGGGTACACACAGTGTCTGACCGTCACTTCAATTATCTAAAAGCAGGGAGGTGGCGGGCAGGATCTGGAGATAGACAGAGAGGCGGACGTTCGTGGCCAGGAGACAGAGACTTGCGAGTTTCTTTTCTCACCATTGTGATTTTTCCTAATCTTCCTTGGTAAAAACATTTGCCTTTACCTGAGAGGGAAATAAACATTTTCGTAGCGATAATGCATTAGATTATAATATTGAGATGGATGTGGAGTCGGTTTCTGCAGAGGGACAGGGAGCTAGAAAGGTTGTCAGGGGTTCGAATCCTGCTCCTCCAACCTCCAGCCATCGGACCACACAAGACGCCTGCCCGCTGTTCCTTTCCTTCGGGGACATGGGAGTTAGATACCCGGGCTCGCAGGCACACCGGAAGGCCAGGAGGAGCAGCTGGTTTTCCCATGCCTGGTGCACACGATGGACCTGTCCAGACAAGGGACACTACTGTAGCCATCACTGATTCCGTGCCTACCGTTGCCACCGTTTGCCTCCGTCCCGGCTGGTTAGTGTGTGTGGGAGGACCACAGGGACCATGCAGATGGCCCCCAGTTCAAGCCCCCACACTTTCTTTATGAACACGTTCTCCAGAATCAAAGCCCCCTCCCGCCTCTCACCCAAGCATTCTGGGGACGGAGTACGCAAGGCGGCCAGTACCATGTCCTACGTCTCCTGGGACACACTGTCTTCATGGACATCGCCCCGGGGCCCTACGAGCCCCAATGTCAAAAAAGAACAAACATACCTGGGTGCTAGAACCAAGATTCAACTCATTTGGGGCTGGGGTCGTGGCTCAGTGGCAGAGCGCTTGCCTAGCACGTGTGAGGGCCTGCGTTTGATCCTCAGCACCACATAAAAAATAAACTAAAGGCATTGTGTCCACCTACAACTGAATATATACATATATCATAAAACATTAAAAAAAAAGATTCAACTCATTTACTACAGACTTTTTCTTTTCCCTCTGGAAATAGCAATGAGGAAAGCATTAATTATTTCTTTCCAAACCTGTGCAGGACTTTACATTCTTAGCTGAGCAACTCCATTTACAGAGTCACTCTTAATTTTAGATGAATAAAAACTTGATAAAAAAAAAAAAAAAAAAGAAACCCAGAAACTATGAGGCTGTCAGTCCATTTTCTAATGATCTAGATTTCCTTCTTCAAGGCCAAGGCTATCATGTCAATATTAAAATATATGCTCAGAGTGGTCCTTCCCAATGCCTATTAAGCCAGGGATGAGGCAGGAAGCAGGAAAGATCGACAGTATATTTTCATTCAATCTCTCTTAAAATAATGATGCATGCAACTTCATGTCATTACTTTTTAATGATCTTAGCCTAGTTAATAGCACAGTAATATTCCGAAAAGGAGCAGGGGATTATTTCCACATTTAATTCTCATCTCAAAAATGAAAGGTGGTTTCTCTCTCTCTTTTTTCCTGCCGAGAAGCTGTCTGCTGCCTCTGACTGTATTAGCTCCGCCACATTAGAGCTGAGCTAATGGATCAACACCAAGTGATGAGTTTCCTGCTCTTTTGAGCATTTCCAAGTACTGACTGACTGGCTCCCCAAGACCTGGACACGGCTTTCAGTGTCTACATCACGTTTGCCCAATTTCTCACGAAGTCAGGGCCTTCTGACCTGATGAACGTAACCTGGGCTTCGTCTGGCGTGTTCCTTTGAATGTCTGGGGTGTGGGCGGTAATTAGAAAAGAGGGGTTCTGTGGAGCAAATCAGAGACCATGCACCAACCCTCAGGTCCCACCCAAAGCCCAGATGATCCAAAGTGGCCTCATGCAAGGCCTGACCGCCATCCATGCAATCGTTCGTGAGCTGTCCTTTCCTGGGCCTTGCCCTCTTGTCCCCTGGCACACAGTGGTGAACACAAGAGATGCTTCTCTGTGTTGGAGCTCAAAGTAACATAATTTGGGGTATCTTCCCTCAGTTCCAAGGTGCTTTTCTTTGTAAGAAGTAGAATTGACTTAAGAGCATCTTCTGTTTCAGGACAAGAGGGAAAAATAAAAAAGCAACAAACTAGCTTAAAATTTGGATCTACATTGTAAGTTGCACCCAAAATAATAATAAATATGAGAAAAAATCCTTAAAATAGGAGACGCCACTATGCACCCAGTAGTGTGGCTAAAATTAAAAATATACCTCAAACATTGATAAAACATTGTTGACCAAATTGTTCCAACGATTTCTTACAGAACTAAACCCACAACTATCCTGTGACCCCGCAGTTCCACCCATCAGTAATTATCCAAGAGAAATGAAAGTATATCTCCACAAAAGATTTATGGCATCATGTTAGGGGCAACGCTATTCATAACAGCAAAAAACCAGGCAGAGTTATTAGACAGGAGAGTCAATGAATAAACTCTGGTATCTTCACTCAGTGGGAAGAATACAAACTGCTGACATCAACAATATAAATGAATCTCATATTATGCTAAGTGAGAGAAGTCAATCACAAACAGGGCATACTCTATGGCCCCATTAATATCAAACTCAAGCAGGAAAAATAATCTGTGGTGTAAAAGAGTCAGCTCTGCCTCTGGAGAACTAGGGCCAGGGAGTGACAGGGAAGGGTTTGGGGGAAATTTTATGGAGTGACATTCAAGCCCTGTGACTTGATAGGAGCTCAGGTAATGCACATGTCTCCATTGGTGAAAATTCATGAGGCGCCATGCTTAAGAACAGTCCATTCCACTGTATGTAAAATGTGCAAGAAGGAAGAACTATAAGTGAACTCTAATGACGTGTGTGTGTGTGAGTGTGTGTGTGTAAAATGATGTCTACAACTTTGCATCAGAAATATAAGCTAAATGGATGGAAGAGAGTGGGTGGATGGAGGGAGAGATGGATGGATGATTGAGTGGGTGGGTGAATGGGTGGATGGATGGATGGATGGATGGATGGATGGATGGATGAGTAGGTGGATGGGAGGATGGATGGATGGATGGATGGATGGATGGATGAGTAGGTGGATGGGTGGGTGGATGGATGGTTGTATGGATGGATGGATGAGTAGGCAGATAGGTGGGTGGATAGATGGATGGATGGGAGGATGGGTGGATGAGTAAGTAGTTGGGTGGATGGATGGATGAGTGGATGGATGGATGGATGGATGGATGGATGGATGGATGGATGAATGGATGGGTAGGTTGATGGGTGGGTGGATGGATGAATGGATGGATGGATGGATGGATGAGTAGGTTGATGGGTAGATGGATGAATGAGTAGGTGGGTGGGCAGATGGATAGACGGATGAGTAGGTGAATGGGTGAATGGATGGATGAGTAGGTGGATGGGCAGGTGGATGGATGGATGAGTAGGTGGATGGGCAGGTGGATGGATGGATGAGTAGGTGGATGGTTGGGTGGATGGATGAGTAGGTGGGTAGGCAGATGGATGGATGGATGAGTAGGTGGATGGGTGAATGAATGGATGAGTAGGTGGATGGGTGGATGGATGGATGGGTAGATGGGTGGATGGGTGGGTGGGTGGATGGATGGAAGGGTGGATGGGTGGATGTACAGACAGATGGTTGGATATGTGATAATGCAAGTACAGTAGGCATATGGGGTTTCACTCTAAAATTCAAGCTTCCTGTATGCCAAAAATTATCATCATAAAGTACTGGAAAAATACATCATTGAATCAAGTAATTATGGAAGGTGAAATTTGTTACCAGTAATTCTTCCATCTTCCCTGTTAGGTCTTTTCCCAAATGTGTGCTCCCACTTAAAGGGCCCATGCCTCCCACATTCTGCCTTCTGTAATCTCCTGATCCTGCCTGCATTCTGTCCCATCAAATGACCAAAATGTAAACTCACGTGAACACGTTGTGAATCTGGGAAAGTTAGACGCTTGTGACACAGAGGGTGCTTACATTTTAATCCAACAGCTCAGTTAACACTCACCAATCAACTACTTCCTCAATTTCCTTCACCTGGAAATAGAACTACTACCATGCATTGTGCAACTCCTGAGGGCCAGCGGCTATGCTGATTGATTTCATGGGTTAGTGTTAGCGTCGTAACCCGTCTTGTGGTTTATGAGTCGGTATCACTGCTTCGCAGATGAGCAAATAAAGCATCAGGCAGTTTAAATGCGCTTAAGATTATGCACCTATTATATGGCAAAGCAGTATTTGAAAGGCAGCATGTCTGATTTGTGAAGCCTGCGTATTTTCAACATGCAATTAAGTGAGGAGCTAAAGAAGATGATCTTTAAGCTTCTTTTGTATTCCAGAATCTCTAATTCTAGAGGGGGGAAATCACTGTTCTAGACCCTGCTGAGCCCAGCCATCAAGTTGAAGGGTCTTATTGAAACTAAATGTCAATTAATAAATAACTGTGACCCCTCAACCTATTTAAAGCATTACCTGCAGTGACTCCTGCAGGCTGGTTATTTCCTCGGTCCCCCCAAACACAGGTGGGAATGAATCCAAACCAAACCGAAGTCAATCAAAGATAAATCTGGAAAAGAGCACATGACTGAGCTCACAAAGCCTAGATCACAGTCAGCCTTTGGATGCAGCCATTCTGCTGCAAACTCGGCCATCAACAGTAGGAGAACAAATGAGTTTCAATAAAACTTTATGACAAAAAAATAAAAAGCACATCAGCTAGGCAAGAATGTTAGGGCTGGGGTTGTGGCTCGGTGGCAGAGCACTTGCCTGGCATGTATGAGGCACTGGGTTTGATCCTCAGCACCACATATAAATAAATGAATAAAATAAAAGGTCTATCAACAAATAAACAGATAAGCAGATAAAAAAAAAATCACTTGTGTGGACAGACCTTCTGGGATATTCCCTAAAGGCAACATATAACTTTAGTTGAGACCTTCCTGAATGTGCACATGGGGTTCCTAAAGGGATCTGGGGTGCTCATCCTTGTAACTGAAGGAAGATGGGCAGGTCGTCAGAATAAGGAAAAAGCTCATGTCCTATGAGACAGTGCATGAGCTGCACCCAAGTCCTCCCAAAAGCAGATGAGAGAATTTCATGACGATCTCATAAAACATTGATTTAGAACTTGAAGACCCCGATAAAATGACTGACTGGTCTTTTGGTTGGTTTGGGGCTGCAACTGGCTCGTGACTGGTTTCTCTCATAGAAATTCATGGGTTAGGAATTATGAGTTTGGGGTCAGAGTGCACACATTCTCATTTTCATATTACATGTTGGAAAGGTTTCCTACCTAGAAGATCAATTAAATCGTAACAATATCTCTTTATTGCACAGTATCATGTGGTTTTGAAAGACTTTCTCCATCTCTCCCTCTCCTTGGATTTTTCTTCACCTCTGTAGGACAGACCCAGTAGGCATTATTATTTCACTTAGCAGATGAGAAAATAGAAGTAAAAAGATTTGACACAATTACAGACTCCGCGGTTGGGTTTGACTCTGCCCTACCTCTCTTTGAATAAATAGTTCCAGCAGTAGCAATAGTAACCACCATGAAAACTTCACAGCTTTTACTTTGCAAGATGCTCTGCACCCGTGATTCACCAGCCTCCCCAGCAGGTTAGAATCTTCCGGAGCTGAACAGCTCCCTCTTCTGGAGGATTCTGGGAACCAGACCCTGCCCTACCTTGGCCGCCATTTTGACAATCCCTCACCATGGCCACACAACAAAGATTTCATCTGGATCAGTTACATGTACAGACTTCCTAAAACGACCCAAAGGCAGGCTGCAGAGGGACACTCCAGAGGAGGACCCGATGCTGTTGTTCTTGGCCAAGTCCCGAGTTCAGATCGTTTATTGTCACTAATCTCGGATAGCTGTTTAGTCCCTCCTTATGCAAGATGTGCAGATGAGGTTCACAAATGGATTTGGAGAGACTTATCCTTTATTTACCTTCTTATTATAACTGAAGGGAGGTTGGTAGGATGACAGAATAAGGCATAAAGCCCCTGTCCCATGAGAGGGTGGAGGAGCTGCAGACAAGTTCCACCAATGACCTATGAGAGACGCTCACCACAAGACTTCTGGCCAGCACCGGCTGCCACACCCATGTTCTCTAACCCAACTTGAGTCCCCCCGACTGGCTCTAGACTAATAAAAAGTAACAGTGACTTTGTATGTAATTAAAAAAACACAAGAACGCTTCTCCTGTTATTTGGCACAGCATTTCAGAGAATTGCATGTGTTAGCACAGACTGAGGGCAAATTATCTACAAACTACCAAAGGAGTTACTAAGGATAACAGATGCTGGTGTCTGTGACCTAAGATCACCACATTTGTCAAAGCTCAGGGAAGGTTCAATTCAATGTCTTAGAAGGATTAACTGGGCCAGGCAGAATTCATTATGTCCTTCTCCAGTGCAGTTTAAGGGGTCTTTGATGCTAAGTGTGTCCACTCAAAGAAGCCAGCCAGGTAGGCAGAGAAGTTGAGAGAGGAATTTTGCAGTCTGTGGAGGGAGAGTCTGCAGCACCTGTTATAAGCTCAAGGATTGTTCATTAAGTGAGGTGATTTATATAAAATCCCCAACACCATAGTAAATGCTCAATAAACATCATGACCTCTCAGTCTCCCTTCCTGAGGAGCGCATTCTAATTTCTACCTGCTCATTACTTAGAGAGAAGACTGCACTTGTGAGTGACATGTTATACAGAGCATGGACAGTTGATTCATCATGAATAATGTAATGTCACAGTCTGGACTATTTATATTCAGATGAATTGTACACAATGTGCCACCCATGCTAAAGACAAGCATTAATATTTAGCATTCCCAGCTAAGCCGAGATGATTAATTTGGCTTTAACGTTGTATCTTCTTCCTTTGTAGAATTTTCAATCTCTTCTCTCCTTTTAAAGGAATATTATGAGAAATATCTTCTATAACATAAGTGGATCTTGCTCAGATACAGCTCAAAAGAGTTGAGTGGGATATTTTAAGTGCCTGGAAAGACTCCATGTAGCCTTTTATCCAGATGTTTCTGTTCTGAGATTTCATCCAAAGCAGACATTCCAAAGTACAGGGCAGGGGTCTTTATGGGCAAATGTAAAATGGTAGGCGATTGGTTCAGCAAATTCATTCATTGTATGAAACATTATGCAATCATTAAAAATGACTTTCACTAAGCACCATCAACAAGACAGGGGTATACTCCTGTCATGGATTTAAGGAAAAATAATGAGCATAGACTGAGGTACCAAGAAAATACACCAATGTCTTTATTGTAACAGTTTTGAAAAAGGGAATCAGCTAATAATTCTTCTTTTTAAAATTTCTATCGATAAATTTCTCTACCTGCTGTTTTCAACTGAGAAAATCCTTTAGAAACAAGTGTAACATCACCAATGCTGAGCTCCACGAAGCCGGAGTCCTTTCTTATTCACTATTTTTGATTCCAAAGTCTTCGCAGAGGGCCCCTCATGGAAAGAGATATGGAATAAGATCTTTTTTTTTTTTTAATCAACTTGGTGTTTTTGCAATAATTTTGTCAACTTGCATATTTCAAATACCCTGACACTAAATGCTATTTTGATACCAGCAAAGTTCCTGAGGCCAGGAAATCCAGGATGTGGAAGGGAGGGCGGGGTGGCCGTCACCAGCCCCTCCTCAGTGAGCAGCCCTGGTGCCTGCTCCTGGGCCACCGCCGTGGGTACCGTGTGTCCGATGATCAGCCTGTGAGCCATGTAGTGACGTGCGCATTCACATGTGCAATCTGAGTCACACGGGGAAAGCTGCAGCACTTGCCCAAGTCCGACTCCATACGAATAATATCCATCTGCATGGGGGTTCTCACTGGGCTCGCCTGTCATCAGGATTATTCTAGCGAGTTCCTTAGGCCTTCCTGATGCGAAGGCAGCAGACCTTTTTATCTCAATTCCTCACAGCAAACGTTCCTGAGCAATTAGTGTCCTGCAGCCAAGCGCTCATGATGAGCGCCTGTGTGTTCGAACCTGGGCATTTAAGGGCCCAGGACGTCTTTCTGTGGTCCATCCTGCTGGCCAAATCCATCAGAGTCCTCCACCGAAGCTGTGGGACTTGGCCTTCTGGAGGGTCTGGAGTTGCGGGCAGGGCCACAGTGGATGGCTGTGTGGAGGCCTCCCCGGTGACGCCCACCCACGCCGTGCAGGCAGCAGTGGTCTCGGAAGGGCCTTTGGCTTGTGGAGCTGCAGACTTGGGTCACTGTCACCTGCAAGGAGCCTTCCTTCCTCCTGCAAACCCTGCCGGGTGCCCACCGTGCACGGGGGGTTCTGAGTGCTGGAGTTTAGGGGATGCAGATCACACCCTGGGTGACACTGACAGGAGGTGACGAGGAAGGATATGAACGTCTACGCCATGTCAGAGCAGGGGTGTGGAAGCTGTGGCAGGGGCCCCTTCCCTGGTTTGGAGCCCACCACGTGGACCGGGGTGAGCCGAAGGATGAGCAGAGGCTGCCTTGGCCACGGGCAGGAGAAAGATGAATCATCCCAGCAACGGAAGTGGCCAGGATTTCCTGGAGTGCCAGGAGCGAGTGAGATCAGAGAACACAGAAGTCGGAAGCTGGTGCAGGGTCCTAGGGACACACTAAGGATGGTTTGCATTCATACCAAGACCACCGGGAAGCTACTCAAATATTACCAGCAGCGCCAATTCTGTTTTAAATCATCCCTTTGTGTTGGTGGGGACGGAACTTGGGCATTGCTCTGGTTTTTTTTTTTTTGGCGGTGCTGGGAATTGAACCCATGGCCTTGTGCTTGCAAGGCAAGCACTTCACTGACTGAGTTATCTCCCCAGCCTCTAAGTCATCCCTTTGAAGGTGCAGGAAATGGATTGGGGCAGAATGAGAATGGATGCAAGCACCTTCTTCTTCCTTGGCTCAAAGTAGCATCTCCCAAGCCACCAGGCACCTCGGACGCTGCTCCTCAAGGAAGCTTCTCTGCACCTGCTCTGCCTGAGATGCCCCGAGGAGGACAGGTACACTTTCCCCTTCTTAGCACGTGCCACAGTATATTGGAGTTGCCTGCTTACTTCTCTGTGATGTCACCAGTCTGCTCCAGGAAGGCAGGGTCACATCCGCTTGGTTCACACTTACATTCCTCAGTGAACCCTCAGTCGGTACACGCTAGGCATTCGGGGAACATTGCAAAATAACTTTTCATTGAACACCTACTACATGCCAGTACGCTTCTATCCTTTGGTGCCTAGGAACGCATCCAGTCCCCACCACACCCCTCTGCAGCAGGTCCTTGCATTACCCTCCATTGTAGTGGGTGGATAAACTGAGGCCCAGAGGAGGAGAGGTCATGTGGCCAAGGTCGCAGAGGTGGGATGCGGCTCCCTCAGGCCTCACAGTCTCTGCTTGCAACCACGATGCTCTCATGAATCACAGAAGGAGGGAATTCTGATCTGTGGTCGCCAGCATTTAATTATCCGTGCTAATGGCTTAAAGCAGTGGCCTGCATCATCCCAAACAGCGAGCAACTTTGGAATAATCCCTGGTGGGCCCTGAGATGCATATGGGTTTTCTTCAGTAGATCGACCTTCGTAAATTACCACTTAAAATAGCCAATGACAAAACCCATTCCTGTTCCCTAAGTAGCCATCAAGCTCCTGGACGGGAAGTAAGTAACGACCAAACAGGCGAGGCCAGCAGAGAGGGAGAGAGGGCTGTCGGTCCACAAGCCCAATTAGCGCTCACTTCCTCTCCAAGCGAATCCCCGCCCACATCCCCACCTCCTTCCTGAACGTGCACCCCACAGCCACCATCTCTGTCCCCCATCTGTCAATCGGGACTTTGTCTCCTCGACTGCAGTGGGATTTCTCCAGCAAGTCTCTGACGACCAGGGCACAGTGACAACCAGTGGCTTTGTCCCAGCTCCACAGCCGCCCGTGGCATCTGATTCCAGGCCACCTCTCCATGCCCCCCCCAGCTCCTCACTCTCCCTCTAGGACAGTCGGGACTGTCCCTGCCCTGAGTTTTAACCCCTCGTGCGCTGCACCAAGCGAGCGACCCTGGCCGCCCCTTTCTCTTTGTCTCCTCCGCGAGCCTTACAGGATGTCACAGAGAATTCTGACGAGGAGGCTGAGGTCCATGGGAGCACATCCCTGAAGCCACCTCGGTGACGCAGCCAGCCAGCGGGGACTCTCAGTGGCATTCAGAGTCCTCGGTGGCTGCGAGGGCATTGTTTTTTTAAAATTCTAGCCAGCTGGGTGTCATTTAAGGACAGGTGAGGCACGGCGTTTCCGCGAGGGCTCGCGGGGTGGCGTAGGCTCGGAGACCCTTGGAGCCCGTGTGAGGTCCGGAGGGCTTGGGCTTCCAGGTCAGCAGATGACCGCCCTCACCCGCGAGCTCTCAGGGACCTGGTGCCTTCGTGGAAGGGGTAAAGATGACGGAAGGGACGTGGAGGGAAGCGCGATGCTTTGCGTAAGACCCTGCGCGGGCAGGGAGCGTGCAGGCCTCGGTCGCCGCGCCCCCAGCAGGTCCAGCACCTTGGACAGCGGCAGAGTCACGTGACCTGAACAACGAGCCGGTGCGAGGCCCTCCAGCCGCCCAAGAGCACAGCAGCTCATGCAGATCACCAGAGCTGGCCGCCCAGCTTCAGGGTTTGCCTGAGCGGGGTCCGGACCTTTACCGGGCTGAACCGCCAAGACCTCTGCACGGGTCCTACAGCATCACCTCGCCTACTGAGGATGTCACTGGGCGCTCCCGATGCTCCTGGAGGAGGGGACAGGAATGCATCAGCCTCGTCTCCGCCTGAGCCAAGGGCTTCATAATTAGCATCTTCCCTTTCCTCCCTCCTCTTCCTTTCTCCCCCAGAGTCCAGAGAGGTGAATTAAACTGTGCAAAGTCACACAGCACACGAGTGGCACAGCCAGGCATGAACCAGGAGCCCCGACTCCCTCCAGCCTTCCTGCTGTGCACACCGCACCACCTCCCCTCCAGCTCTGGATGTTAATAATGTCCCCAGCCCGCCATACCTTTCCGTCACCGTGAGCGATAGGATCCACGCTACATTAATGCACTGATTACCAGCAGGGCCCATCACCAGGCCCTCATTACTAACAAGAGGGATCGTCAATCGCCATCCTGGCTGCCGGTACAGGAGGAATGCTCGGGATCCGCTCTCAAGGTGTGGCCTGAAGAAGAGACAGGACACCATTCATTTCAGATTGACAGTCAGTCAAGGGCCTTCTGTTATTACTCGTTGTCAGCTAAATGAAGTCTAACGGTGCATGATTTCTCGGAAGGTGTCTGGCTCACATTCTGTCTCTGATCCTTATTATAACTTTTATCCCTGTTGCCCAGATGAGGACACTCAGGCTCAGAGAGGTCAAGTAACATACCCAGTGTCACACAGCTGGTAAAAAGTAAGTGGTAGAGCCGGAATTTCAAATTTCAGTCTAGGGCTATCTGCTTCTCCCCGACCCACACCCATTTCACAACAAAGTTATCATTCAGTTCTGCTCCTTCTAGATTATCTGTCTCCAAATGTCTTTATGGATATGCGGTTTGGGACATCTAAAGGAAATCCTATTTGAGGACAGAAGAATGAGAACATCCCCCAGGACTGTCCTTTGCAACACAGTCGCATGCATAAGGCTCATGTACTGTATGCCAAAATAGTGTTTAGTGTCAGCATCTTAGGGCTGCATAAGATGTGGTCCTTACTTTTGAGAACTTCAGGGTCCAAATATGCAACAAAAATACAAGAACACAGAGGCGAGATAGCTACTCAAGAGGGACTTCCTGAAGCAAAATCCAAAGCAGGGTTTGAAAATGAACACCTGCATGCAGGTTCAGGCAAGGGGGCGCATATCAGATGCAAAATGGCACGTGCAAAGGCACTGTGGTGTGAACAGGTGTGCTGTCCCAGAAAGACACGCTGGTAGAGAGCTGCTGGGTGTACCATGCCTGTGATGGGGAGGAGGAGCAGGAAGACCCCAGAGGCAGGCCCCTGCCAGGCCACTCAGGGGAGACCTTGAGCTCCATTCCAAAGGCACCAGGAAGCAGCCTTGGGTTCTAAGCAGAGGACAGAGTTGGACAAGCTTTCTCATAGACTTTGCTGCTGGGGAGGGTGGGGGTCGTGAAGTCAGGCAGAGCCAAACAGCGATTCCAAACCCCAACACGGTAGACTCACCGGGGAGCGTTTAAAAAGTCCAATGCCAGGACCCCACCCCAGGCCTGCCCATGCAGACACTCCGGAGGGCAGCCCGCGAGCTGGTGTAGCTCAGAGACTTGTCCCAGGCTCGGGAGCGGCCAGGAATCAGGCTGTTGGTTCAGAGGCAGCGAGAGCCTTGGGGAACTCGGGGCAAGGACACAGAGTGACCGGATTTCAAACGACATTTGAGGAAGATTGACGGCTGGGATTGATGGGATTGGGAGCTGAGAAAGCAGGGGGGAGGGGGGCAGGAAGAGGAGCTCTGCGTTCTAGTCTCTGCACTTGTGCACACACATGCACACACGCGCGCACACACACACACACACACACACACACAAATTATTGCCAGAGAGCCCGTCTGCCCCTCCTGGTCCCTCCCTGGGGTGGTGACCTAGGAGTCCACACAGGCTGCGATCAGAGCGCAGTGGGACGGGCACTGCCTTGGACACCCGGAGGTCCACACTCGGTATGGTCCCCAGCACCCTCTGAGGGACCCGCTTGAACCTGGGCTGGCCCCTCGGGGGAGAAAGGCTGGGGAGCCCCGGGGAGGGGCGGAATGGCCGTCTCCTTAGGACGGCATTAACTTGGACGCAGAATCGTGGCTGCCGGGCGGCTCCATCCTTCCCATGTTGGCGCTGGGGGCTGCGGGAGCGCCGTGGAGGTGAATGATGCTCGGGCTGTGAAGCGCATCTGAGCCGGTCTGTAAGGCGGCCAGGAGTCCACCCGCCGGATAACCTTGATGTTTTAAAGTCCCCATGCTGTGCAGAAAAAAAAAAAAATTCCTCCAAACCCATCAGGAGGGGGTTTAAGGAAGTAATCATGCCACCACCCTCCCACCCCCTCCGGCAAATTAGTAAGACAAATGTTAGCAAAGATCCCAGCAGACGCACCATTATTTACAGAGGGGAGAGAGAAGAAGAGGCTGGGGAATAAATCATGCTGACAGTTCAATCAAAAAAACTCAGAATATATTATTCATGCTGCTTCTTATGAGTTGGAAAGACTCTGGACGCGGAGCCGATTCGTACTCCTGCGCTTCATTCACCCCAAACAGTTCCAACTCGCAGGGTCCCTCGGCCTAATGAAATCTGCAGGCTAAACGGGCCCCCCAGACCCGAGCTTGGGATGCGACCCAGAGCCAGTGCCGGCCAGGTGCTGGGAGGAGGAGGTGAGGCGGCCAGGTGAGCGCTGTCCCCGCGAGGCCTGAGCTTCGGCGTAATGGGCACACATGTGAACAGGTAACACACAGGGGTCCCTGACAGATGCCCTGGAGAAAGCAAGCCGGAGTCACTGCACAGACCATCCGTGGGGACAGGGTGAGACCTGTCTGCCCAGGTGACATTGAAGTTGAGTGACAGGAGGAGCCAATAAGGGAGACTCTGGAGGGAGGATGCTCTGGGGAGGGAACAGAAAGCAGTGTCTCATGAACAGGAGGAGGTGCCCAGGGGGCCAGGCAGGGCTGGGAGGAGAGGGGTCTGAGCGGTGGGCAGGGCCCGGCCCAGCGGGACTTTGCAGACGGCAGGAAGCAGCTTGAACTTTACTCTGAGCACAGGGAAAGGCTGCTGAAGGGTCTTAGGTGGAGGGGTGACTGGATCCGACGTCACCACCCTGTGATTCAGTCTCGTGCTAGACTGCAGGAGGGACCAGAGGGAGCTAGAAAACAGAGTGGACTCAGGAGCAAGAGTGGGGTTACCCAGCGAGGACTCCATTCAAGTCCGGGGAATCCCTGAGAAAGAAGAGCTGTCAGGCCCTCGGCAAGAGGCAGGACGGAGCAGCGGGCACAGCAGGGTGGTGAAGTCAACGGTAACACGGCTGGTGTGGGTCACCCTGCCTGGGAGAGAGAACATGGCCAGGAGGGTGGGCGCAGAGTCCCAGGTCCAGGAGGCCCGGTCTCTAGGACAGGACCCCGCAGTCTGGACCGTGGTTCTCAACCCAGGGCCATCCTGACCCCCGGGCACAGCAGCAGATCTGGAGCCATTTTGGGTGGTCAAGTCTGCGAGGGCGCCCTCTAGTGGGTGGAGGCCGGGGTGCTGTTCAACATCCGCAGTGCAGAGGGGCGCCCCCAAGAGACTACTTGCTGGGACTGCGATCCGTGCAGCCACTCTGGAAAGCAGTGTGGAGCTTCCTCAGAAAGCTTGGAACGGAGCCACCATTTGACCCAGCTATCCCACTCCTCAGTTTATACCCAAAGGACTTAAAATCAGCATACTACAGTGACACAGCCACATCAATGTTCGTAGTAGCTCAGTTCACAATAGCTAGATTGTGGAACCAACCTAGATGCCCTTCCATTGATGAAGGTATATATATATATACAATGGAATATTACTCAGCTTTAAAGAAGAATGAAATTATGGCCTTTGCAGGTAAATGGATGGAGTGGGAGAATATCATGCTAAGTGAGATAAGTCAATCCCAAAACACCACAAGCAGAATGTTTTCTCTGATAGGTGGATGATGATACCTAACACGGGGGAAGGGGTAGGGGAAGACTGGAGGAAGGTCGGACTGTGTAGAGGGAAATGAAGGGTGGGGAGGGGGCGGGGAAGGAAAGAGAGTGGAATGAGACAAACATTCCCCTTTGTACATGTATGATCACGCAAATGGTGTGACTCCACTTCGTGTACAACCAGAGAAATGAAAGTCATATCCCATTTGTGTGCAATGAATCAAAAATAATAATAATAATAATTAAAAAAGTTCTCGACCCCTATCTGCAGGGCTGGAGTGCGGGACTCAGATGCAGAGTTGGAGAGGCCTGGCAAGTGAATTTGGGCAAGTCCTCAACCTCCCTGGGCCTCCGTGCCTCCATCTGCAACATAGGGAGGGGGAGAGAGCCAGGAGGCAGGGAGTCGGGTGATTACCCCACCCAGGGAGGGGTGGGCCCTGGGGAAGACACTAGGGGCATGCTTTGGAAGGTCTCAGAATGGCTGGGTCGGCGTGAGAGGTCAGGGGACGCTCTGAACTGGGTATCAGAAGACTGGGGTTTCTCTGGGGAAGGGAGTGACAAGTCTTGCCCTGCCTTCGTGCTCTGGACTTAGAAACTAACACAGACAGAGATAGAGACACCCTGTTTCCAAGGCAGAAACATGAAAATGGCTGTGTGGCCCATTCCATTGAGGACAGTCTGTCTGAGCTCATGTTGGTTGCTATAACAAACTACCAGAGACTAGGTGGCTTATCAACCACAGAAATGTAAGTCTCACAGTTCTGGATGCTGGGAAATCCAAGATCAGGTGCTGGCAGAGTCCACATTGGGTTCATATTTCTGGGTCATAGAAGGCCATTTTCTTGATGCATCCTCACATAAGAGAAGTGGGAGGGAGCTCTCTGGGGTGTCTTTTGTCAGGGCAGTAATCCCATTCCAGAAGGATCCATCCTCATGACCTACTAACGTCCCCATAGTCCCTCCCCCAACACAATTACACCAGAGATTGGGTTGCAATGTGGATTCTAGAGAGACACACACATTTCAACCAGTGCATGGTCTTACCCAGGCTCTGTCCTCTCCCACCCCAGCTCCATGGCTTAGCCCCCAGAACAGAGTCCCCCTGTCCCTATGAGCAGGTGACCTTCTTGCTCAGGTAGCTCTCCTTAGTAACACCTGGAGACTTGCTATCTTTTCTTTTTTTTAATTTAATTTTTGGGTACTAGGGATCAAATCCAGGGGTGCTTTACCTCTAAGCTACACTCCCGGCCCTTTTGATTTTCTTATTTTGAGAGTCTCACTAAGTTGCTGAGGCTGGCCTTGAACTTACAATCCTCCTGTCTTGGCCTCCAAAGTTGCTGGGATTCCATGGTGTGTCACTGCGCTTGGCTATGGTACCTTTAGTTAACTCAACACCAAAGGTTGATCCAAAAAGCTGTTGCTGAGAACATCTGGCCTAGGAAGGGGTTTCTTGACCTGGGCATGACTGACATTTGGGTGTGGCTAATTCTCTGCCTTGGGGCTATCTGAGCACAGCGGCTGTTCAGCAGCGTCTCTGGCCTCCACCCTTTAGTGTGAGGGACTCTTGATGGAGAAGTGCTGACTCGGCATCAGGTAATGAAATAATCTGTGCAGGTGGACAGACGTAGGACACGAAGCCCACCTATCTACCTGGCTAGCGATGTGGCCTCACACAAGCCGCTGCCACCGCTAGGCCCTGTCTTCCCCATGGCTGAATGCGTCCGTGCCCCTCTGGGTACAGAGCTTCTCTAGAGGGAAGAGGAAGTGATAGTAAGGATTTTAGCAGTGTTTAGCACATAACTGGTTCTCACAACGTCCTTCTGCCCATTTCTGGTCCACAGTGGGAAGGCGGGCAGAGCTGAGCAGAGCTCACAGCTCGGCCGCACAAAGGCCTGTCCCTTAAGCAGCCCACCAACAACTGGGAGCTGGGCCTGAGACCTCTCCCCACCCGTGTCCCCAGCCTGTGCCTCTGCTCCAGGCAGCTCTGCCTGCTCACCAAGACCAAGAAGAAACGGGGCACGTCCTCCCACGTCTGGAAGCTGTGTTGGCCCCATCCAGAGTGGGCTTTCCAGTCCTCTCCCCGGAGGCAGGGAGTCCACCGGAACTGAGTCTTCACACCAAGCGATGGGAGTGAAGGCCCCAGCGGCTGGCCAGGGCGCCGTCCCCGAGGCCAGTTTTTAAATACTTTGGAACAAAAGCGAGTCCGCCTCCAGGAACCGCCTGTGTGTCAGTAGGACCAGCGAGGAGGACGCGCCCGGAGGCCGGCAGCTCGCGGGCGCCCCGGTGAGGAGGTGCTGCTCATTGGACCCGCATTGGCGGGTGCCCGCGGCCTCCCGGTGCATCACCGCCAGCCCCCGGAGAGGATGGCTGATCACCTTGTGGCGTCGCGAGGACGAGAAGACAAACAGCATTGGCAGAGGCTCTGGAGGGAGGCTTCCCGGGGGTGCCCCGCAAGCCTCCCCTTTCCAGCCTCTTCTGCTGCGCGACAGAGACCACTAAGCTCTAAGATGCTCCGCGATGCCCTTTCGGCGGTCGGGCCGAGCCTGCCCCAGCTCTGTCCCGCCTTTTGTCCTTTCTCGTGGTGGCGCTCCCAGGGACACGCAAACAAAGAGCACAGCCAAACGGAGGCAGAGGCCACATGTCTGTCTGCTGGACCAACGCCCGGTGCTCCAGTGACAGATCCGGATGACCCGTCTAGACAGCAGAGACGGGACTTCGACTCGCCCTAACCCAGCTCAGAACCAGGGCTGCGCACCACCAGGAAGAGCGCGGGATGTGAGGGACCTTGTGGGAAGCTGTCCTCAGCTATCAGAGTCAGACAGGCCCTGCCTGGTTCCCCTGAGAGCCGGGCTCCCTAGCTCCGCCCACCCTGTCCATCACAGGAGCAGCCCCTCCCACCTCGGCCCCTTGACCTGTGTGTTATAAACGAAGGAGGCTGGCAACTCCGTGTGGTCAGAGGCCAGCGCGGCGAGGCCAGCCCGGTCCCGCCCCCTCTCATTTAAAGCGCATTGGCTCCTGGTGTTTATCGAGGAGGTAAATTTATGGGTGACTGATCGATACACGGCCAGCGCCATCCTGGGCAGTCAACCCTTTTCTCATCCACCGGGACGCGGCTGAGACCCCCACATTTGGCCCCTGAACAGTGACTCTTCAAGAAGATTTTAGAAGAAGAAGAAAAAAAAAAGTAAGGTCTTGGCCCCTTTCCCACCTGTGAATAAGTTTCGTAGTAAGAGAGGAAAGGGAATTTAATTGTGATCCCACCCACCAGACAGACCACCTGGTGCTTGTGGGGTGGGGGACAGGTAGGGTGTCCACCAGGCGCACAGGCAGGACACAGGGAGCACAGCTTGGGGCCTCTCTCTTGACACCCGGTGACCCTGGCTCCCTGCATGTGCAGACCAGCCGAGGGGTCATTGGCTGTCTCCTGCCCTGGGAGGTGGCAGTCAGGAGGGGGACTCCCCCAAGAAGCTTCTAGGCATGGGGACCCAGGCTTCAGGGGCCCACCCCTCCCTGCTTGCTGCACACGGAGCTGCCGGGCAGTGAGCCTTCCTGGGGTGGGATATGGACCAGGTCCTCCCAAAAACTGGGAACGGGCACTGGACGTGAGTTCCCCAGAAAAGTTTCCTTCTTCGTTTCTGCCTCTTCTATCCAGTGCAGAGCAAAAGAGCTTCGCAGGCCAAGCGTGAGTCGACTCCCTTCCTAGGGCGCAGGGGCATGGAAGCCGAGGTGGGTCTGGGGCGCGAAGGCATCCTGGCCTCCCTCCCGCTGCCCTGGGTCCTTCTTCAGCCTTCCAGCCTTGCTCGGTCCCCTTTCCATCCATCCCCTCCCGTTTGGCCCGTGCATCAGCTGAGGATGTGCTCATCGCTTGAATGCTCAGCAGAGCTGCATCTTAGGGTTCCCCAAAAGCAGAGGCCAAGACAGGGGCGCGGGGAGGGGAGGTTATTATTGAGGGAGACCTCGTCCAGAAGGTCCTCAAAGGAGAGGAGTAGAGCAGGCCGGAGGAGGACTGGGCAGGTCCCCAGCCCAGGGAGGCATCTGTCCCCCGCCCTCCCCAGGAGCAGGACTCCCCAGCAGGACTTGGCAGAGGGCTAGACAGTCAAGGCCAGAGGCTCTAATCTCATGGCCACGTGGTTGGGCTGCAACTACTTCCCTTGCCGTGGTGGCTTGAAGGACACAGAGTGAGCGGGCCTGGCCACCAGGTCAAGGGACTTGTGGGTCTTGTCGGTCAATGTGCCCCATGCCCGGAGGCAGGAGCGATGCTGTTAGCGCTGCATCTGATGCCCTCCTGCTCCACGCCGTGAGGGGGGCTCTGAGCTGCCCTCCTGACACAGAAAAGACCGCAGCTGCCACAAACCACCCTCCCTCGCCTGCCGGGAAGCAGCCCCCAGCCAACGACTGATGGACATAGAGGTAGAAGAAGCCAACCCTCCTGCCTCTGTGGGGGGACACCCCAGTGGTAGAACAGGTCCTCTAAAGCTGGGTTGAACAGATCACGTCCATTGGGCCACCTCTGGCCCACCCTCCACTCAGCTGAGTCCCCTCTGCCGCGCAAGAGCCTGTAAGGGAGCAGAGAGCACAAAGCCTCCCTTCGGGTCCTCTGACACGCTGTGGGCGCATGTCTACTCTCCACCGCTCCCGTTGGGCGTGCATCCTCCCCCGACCTGGCTCACCCCCAGGCCTCTCGTCCTGCAAGCTCAGGTTGAACGGATCTGACCCCAGGCCCAGTTAATGACCTCTCATCGAGCCCCTACGGTACCTTCGCTGGCACACAGGGACCGACTCTCCCGAGGGATGTCAGGTTCTCAAACTGACGTCTCTTCTTCACCGGAATGTCGGCTGCACGGGGCAGGGATCTGCCTGTCTGGGACCCTCTGAGATCTCAGCGTCTGCCACAGCGCCTGGCACCTGGAAGGCCCTGGGTACCACACTTGAGCAACACTGCGCGGGGGACACACGTGACAGGAGCCGAATCAGTATGTGAGGGAGACCTGCTCTCCCACGCCCGCTGAAGCGCTGCGCACACCAGGCGCGGTGCGGAGTCCACCTGAGCGTCCATCTGTGAACGGGTACGGAATGTGCGACATGCACACACCATGTCCATCATTCAGCCTTTGAGAAGAATGGAATCCTGTCATCTGCAGCCACATAGATGGCCCAGGGCACCTAAGGCCAAGTGAAATAAGGCAGGCAGAGAAAGGCAGGTACCACGTGGCCGCTCTCAGACGTGGAATCTAACACAGCGGAACTCAGGAAGGGAGAGGGGAATGGTCACGGGTGCAGGACAGGGACGTTGGACCATGTATCACGTTTCAGTTAGGAAGGATAAAAGTGCTGAGGAGATCCACCGCCTAACAGAGAGCCCGCAGTTACCAGCAAAGCAGAGGAACCCGCTAAGCAGACGCCTGTGTTCTGGCCACAGGTGAAGAAGCGCGTGAGGTGACGCGTATGTGAAGGAGCTGGGTGTAGCCATTCAGTGTTCAGAGGTTACGTATATCAAATCCGAGTCCCTCAGCAACTCAGCAAGGCCCTGTTTCAAAACTTAAAAAAAAAAAAAAAGGACTAGGGATGCTTCTCAATGGTAACGTGCCCCTGGGTTCAATTCCCAGTACCAAAAAAAAAAAAAAAAAAAAAAAAGAGTCACATTATAAACCATCCATTACTATTTTGACTCTATATTTCTTTCCATCTCCAAACATGCAGAGAAGTTGAAAAGTCGGTACAACAAGCCCCGCTTACATTCAACAACTGTAATGTTTTCGATCTGCCTCTTAAACAATAAACAACATTCTTTGGGCCATTTACTCTGTGCCCAGATATGACATGCGCTCTGTGCACCTTCCAAGTACTTTGCAAATATCATTCCATCAATCCCGACAAATGGCACAGAAGAGAGGCACCAGGATTCTCCTCGTTTCGCCAACGGGGAAACCGAGGCTGGAAGGAGGTACCTCGCCACCCGGCAACCAGCAGATGCTGAGCGTCAGATCGGAACCGAGACTTGGGGTACCACAGTGGGACTCCCGACTGCTGGGTGTCCCCGGCACTCTCAGATGTATAGGAAGGTCCCAGAAAGTGTGGGGTCCCGCTCATCCTGAGGAACTGGAGGCACGCATGGCCGCAGAGAAGAGCAGCCAGGAGGCAGGTGGAGCGGAGCAGGAAAGAAGCTGCTGTCTGAAGCTGAAGTCCGGCGGCTGACGGTCAAAGAGATTAACTCCAGCAGCGGCTGTCCCGATCCCTTTCTCCCCTGCCATCCATCTCTGACGCCACCATTATTAGTGACTGGGCTCAGAGGCTTGCCACCTTGTATGATCTGAATTGATCCAGTAAAGAATTCTCTGAAAAGCACCATTAAGATGATTTATAGTCTAATTTTGGTTGCTATAGATTCCAAGTCAGACTTATGACTGGGGAGAGAGAGAGAGAGAGAGAAAATCCCTGCTCACTTGGAATTCAGGCAAAGGTTTCAGTATTGATAGAGAAGCGCGGCTGGCTGGGAGAAAGTCGTATTTTTTAAGTTTACAGCTACCACTCCTGGTTTGGGTTGCCATGGCAACGCAGGGCCGGCAGGGGGGCCTCAGAAGCTGGGGTGGGGGCTGCGGCCAGAAGCTGACGGATGGTCTCCCCGGCGCTGTTGAGACACCCTGTGCTGGGAGCCAGATAACACTCGTTTATTTATTAAAATACACGTTGAAACACCAGCCGTCCCTCCTGCCCAGACGTTCCCTTCTAATCGCTGCCGTTGAGGGCTTGTTAACAGGCTGCTGATAGGAAGGGAAGGCCCGTCCCTTTGGGGAGCTAAACACCATTTCACTGGGAATAACACACATGGGGCGCGGGGCAGGCCGGTGCGGGGTGCCTCATGACGCCGCGTGGCCTGATGGACCCGCCACTCCCGGCCCCAGGCCCACCTGGAGTTTGGAAGCCTGGTTAATCCCAGGGAAGCCTCTGCTCTTGGCCGTGAAGGGCTCTGGCCGGGTCCCTGCCAGCTGAGGTCTCTCAGCCTCTGACTTTCCAAGTGTGGCTCCGACAGCCTGGCAGGTGACAGTGACGCTCTGTGCCCTGAGCAGAGGGGGCTTCGGGTCCACCCGTGCAGACGGTGAGAGGTGGCCCGGCCTGGGCGCCCGCCCACCGCTGTGGCCAAGACAGGCCAGGCGTGACCCCCAGTCTTGCTACTTGGCAGATCTGTAACTGAGAACACTCCTTAAGCCTTAGTTTACCCACCTGGAAATGGGCATGCCGAGGTCACTGCTGGGTTTGGGAAGGTGGGACCTTTCCATCAGCCTTCTACACGCAGGAGGGCATTCAATCCTGGAGGAAAAGGGCAAGGTGGGTACTTCTACTCCATTTCCCAGAGGGAGAAGCTGAGACCTGGAGAAGTCCAGAAACTGGAGAGCTGCCCAGCTCCCCTGGCTTGGGTAGGGTGGAAGGAAAATCCGCGTAAACTCTCAGAACAGTAATTGATACGGAGAGCATGTGGCTTTGGACGAATGATTGCTATAGAATCGATGATGCTTCAAGGGGTTGGGGATGAACTACTAATTGCATGGTCATTATTGTTGGTGGCAGTTGGTAGGTTGGTTAGTGGAATGATCATCCAAAGCTCCTCCTGGTGACATTTGCCCAGAAGTAGGAAGGATCTCCAAGCAGGTGGCCCACTCTTGCTGTTCCCCATGGTCACATTAATCCAGATTCTTGTCAACCCCACCAAATGAGCATCATTATCTCAGTTCCACAGATGAAGATCTGCAGGGTCTCGGGAAGAAATCACCAGCCCGAGCTCACCAGGCTGGTAGGAAGCATCGCTGGAATTTGAACGGGTCTCCCTCGCTCCATGTGGTCTCCTGTGAGGTCACCTACGTAAAGCCACAGATTGCACGTGAAGGAGTCGCCCGCAGCCTCTTATTCAATCTGCACACGATGCATGAACTTCCTCTCCGATCTTTTTGAGCAAGAAATCCTCCGACGTGGCCTGAACACCTGAGGACAGTGTATTCTCCAAGGGAAGGCAGCTTTGTCCTGAGACAGTTCCTCGGGTGCTCAGCCCAAATTCCAGCACGCCCTCTCTAGTCACAGAGATCTTTTCTCTTTTGTCTGCTAGCCCAGAGCATCGCAGAGGAGGATCGTTACTGCTCCTCTGTGGTCAACCATTATTTTCTCACCTGTCCATTTAATTGTCTAATCGTTCACAAGTATTTATTGAGGTTTCACTGTACGCCAGATCCTAAGCCCAGCACTGGGCTTGAGTGTCAACTGTCCTGCCTCCCTGTGGTTTACATTTTAGTTGGGGATGAAGGTGCAAAAAACTATTTTTTAAATAGTTCGATTAAAATATTTGATGATGACTCTGAAGAATTTTATTCAGGAGAACTGTGAGATTCCAAAGGAGAAAGAAAAGATTCTGGATGACAGGTGAGGCATGAGGTATGTGAGGGAAGAACATCCCAGGGAAGGCGAGGAGCATATGCAAAGGTCCTGAGGCAGCGCAGAATCCCGCATGGCTATACAGAGTGGGAGCACTTCGCTGGGGACACTGAGGTCAAGCGACTCCCTTCCTAGCCTCTTGCTGGGCTTCTTGAAAGCAGATAGGAGAGCAGGACAGGGTCCCGAGGGCAGCCCACAGGCTGGGAACAAGTCGGGCTCACCTTCTGCTGGACTCAATCCCTGAGGATACCGTGGCTGACTGTGTTGAAGCCACTGTCATCTTAGGTAAGCTGACAAGTGTTTTTGCCAGAGTCCCCTTCCTTGTCGGTTTCTATTTTTAAATTGTCTTTAGGAAAAAACAAACAAAAAAAGGTGTGGGGAGATTTGCCGGGGTGGGGAAGGTGGACGTCAAGCCATAGCCTGCGGAAGGTCATGACGTCCCCTGGGTGGGGGATGGTCACGGGTGTCCTCCCTGTCCCCCTGGCCGCTGGCCCTGACACCCAGCGTCGGCTCCTCTCTGACGCCGTCTCCCGACTTCCTGGTGAAGGTGCTGTGTGTGTCCTCCATCAGCTCCGTGGCTGGTGGCCTTCCGATCACAACCCAGGAGAAAAAGAGGGACTTCTGTCACAGGAAGGAGCACGCGGGCCGCTGGGAGGTGAGAGGGCACGGGGTTCCTCCCTCCTCGCCTCTGCACCTCCCGTCACCTGCGCACCTGGGGACAGCCGCCCAGGTTCCCCCTCCATTCAGGCACCAGGATGGAGACCCAGCAAGGTGCCGGCTCTGCCTGCCTGGGCTCCAGGCCAGCTCGGTGGCTTTCTCCACCTGCACCTCTGCCAGGCCACCTGCTCTCAGTGCCCACAGGACCTCCAGCGAGGGATGCTCAGTTGGAAGGCCTCAGTCGCGCTCACTCAGTCGCAGACGGGGGCTGTAAAGTCAGCGGCAAGGACCAGGCTGACAGACAGCCCTGAGTTTGGGGCATGCATGAAGCGTCAGAGGTCGTCAGAGTCACTCGGTGAGGTTCCATGCTACCGCAGGACTGGCATGTTCCCGCTGTGAGTCTGGGATTGGCCCTCGCTGGTCTGTAGAAGAACCCGGTAGGTCCTGAAAGGCTTCCCTCTAAGCACGTCTAAGCTGGATAACGTGGGGCATTTGGCAGGTCTTGGGGGCGCATCGCTCACTGATCAAACACTTGCCGAACTCCTACTAGGTGCCCTGGCAATCCCAATCAGCAGTGGGCAAGCAGGACAGTCCCATGCATTTGTGACATTCTTGTACCGCGTGCAGAAGGAAAGGGCAGCCCTGAACTCTCTGGCCAGGCTGCCAAGCTCGCAGCTGGGTCCACCGTGAGGGAGGGCCGCTTCCCGCCCGTCTGTCTGGATGGGGCAATTTTCTTTCATTTGCACCAAGGTACATAGGGATCTGGTTTCAGCTAGCCACACTGCCCTGCGTCTGAGACACTCATGGGTCATGCATGCAGGACGGTTTGATGCTAGAAGCAAAGGGGGAGGAGGCCAGAAGGCAGACGGGCACCCTAAAGACATGTAAGATGACTTCGGATCATGCTCAATGCAAAGAGGGAGTTACTAGTGTGGTGTGAACAGGACGCTGGGGGAAGGAGGCGACCTTAAATAAATAGTCAATGCAGTGATGAGCTTCTGAACTCAGATTGAAGCTAGAAAAGACCCTGGTCATTGAAAACCTGGCCAGCCAGGGTCTGCAAAGAAGCCAGTGGTCTAACAATGGGGCATTGCACCTGGGCCTCCCGGGGCGTTTATCTGGGGCAAGGAGAAGTTCCCCGTGAGAGGAACCGACTTCCGCCTGGGTCCTGACATTGCGCTTCTGCTCCGAATCAATCGATGCTTTGCTGTTCTTGGTGGGCAGAAAGTCTTTGCAAAACTTGACCTTTCCCGAGTGTTATCAATACAGCTAATAGCGAGGCTGTCAGGAATGTCTAGCCGTCACCGCACAGTGGGGGTCTCGGAGCGCGAGGCTCTTGACTCCGAGTTTCTGCTGCCCTTGAAATGTGTCCATGTGGGTGGAAGATTCTTTCTTTGCCAAGTTTCAATCATGGCTACCGTGTTGATTTGTTTGATGTCCGGTGATTTTTACACACTTAAGTGTCTGTCAGTGAGTCCCCAGGGAGCGGGGGCTCTGTGTCCCTCAACGCCCAAAACTGTCTGGGCCAAAACAGATATACAGCCTGTGCTTTTGTGGCCTGAGGATGCTCTCACGGCCCGACACCCATGTGCTGCACCGTTTAGATCTTTAGTTAACTGATAAGATCAAAAAGATAATTGGAAAATCCAAAGTCACAGTCCCAGGCTGGTGATGTCTGCCAATGCATGGCAAAGCAACTTGAGGAGAGTCTGTCCATTTTTCTATACTTAGTCAGTTTAGCTAAAGGGTCCCTAAAAAGGACTTTTATCCTCATAAATGCATTAGTGAATCATGTGACATTCACTGAAGGCTTCTTGGCACAAGTAAGATCTTACATCGCACTCCCGTGTCAAGAACCTAACATTTCTCGTTCTTATAACCAATGTCCTCTTTCCCCTGCCATCTAGAAACTGCTTCTCCCTGCCTCCAACTTCCGAAAGGTCCCCAACTTTCCTGGTATCTCCCCCTTTCTACTGTTTGGAGTGTCTTCTGCTGTCCCGGTCCTTCCGCAAAGCTTGTCTCCTAAATAGTCACTGTACTCTGGTCAAGTGGAGGCTCACAACAGCGTCTTAGAGAATGCAATCACCTCCATGTGATGTTGCCTTGCCGGTCTCTCAAGGTATTTTGAGAGCATATGAGATGCTCAATTAACAGCTTATGGAAGCAACTGTCGCCCAGTGCAGGCTCTGATACACCTTGCTGTGAAGAGAGGGAGTGACAGACAGCACCTAAGCTCTCTCGTACTACTGGAGAAACAGCCCCTCTTTTCATTGCAGGGGGCGTTGCTGCTGAGCCTTCCGGAATGGAACCGCTTCAAACGGCTGGATGGGTCCGCATTTCTACGTGGGCACGTATACATGGAGGTGGAGAAAAACCACATTTTACCCAGATGCTTCATGGCTTAGAGCTCTTTTGGTGCCAGAAACCAGTGCTTCTGAGACCCTGTTAGTGAGCACTCCCCCGCTCCTCTTTTCTGAAAGCAATCTGTTTTGCCCCAAATCCCAAAGTTCTTGTCTCGCCACCCTGGCTGCTGGCCTCGGCTAAGTGGACCCATGTAGACGTGCAGATCTAGGGAGCCTCTCACCTGCTCTTTCTCCTAAAGGAACCGAGGCGTGAAGATAGACTTGGAAGCTGAGCTGGAAGGTTCTAGAAACCTACGTATCAGCAGATGAGGGACAGAGAAGCTAAACTGAGGGGGGAGCTAAGGATGGAGTCCGGGCCATGGTGTGGGAGCCCCTGGTGGTTTAAATTCCCCGTGTGTCTTGGTGTGCGTCCCTGGCCCACGAACCAAACTCTCCTGACAAACTGCACCTTCTCAGCCAGACAGAGGCCACACCTGCCCCTCCCTGTGAGCTCCCGGGCACCAGTTCCAGGGCTTCTCTCAGCTCGCAGAGTCTGAATTTGTCATCTTGGGGCTGCTTCCTTCCCTGACTGTGAGCAACCGGAAATCAAGGTCTATGACTTTGTCCCGTATCCCTACCTAACTCAGCACCAGGGACAGAGTAAATGCCTAATAAATGTTTGTTGAATCAAATTAAGAACAATGTCACATGCAGAATAAAATCATGTATGTATTGATTTGCTCCAAGGCCTTCGTACCACGGGAGTCCGGGACTCCACGACTGGCTTACAGCAGGGCATTTCCAAGTCACACCAATCACAAGCCACTTTGGAGACTTTTCTAAAAATATGCCCGTTCCCTTAATTATATCGCTGCCTCTGTAGAACCAGATTACCCTCTGTGGGGGCTTCAGAATGCAAGTAATTGGGGGATGGCCACAAGCACAGCCGATTTGGGGAGCCATTTCTCATTATTGAATAAGCCCTGGACCCACCTCTTCAGACTGATGGGATCACACGATTAGACGTGCTGGCCATGCCTCTCTCCTGTTTTCTTCTCAGTACAAGGGTGACATCATCAAAGCTGATTCGACAATCATGTCTCGGGTGGTTTTGGTGCCCACTGCCTCAGAACAGAATCCAGTCCCCACACTGTGATTCATTCCGCCTCAGGCTGCCTCGTCCCCCGTTCAAGCTGGCGACAAGTTAGGCAGTACACAGCGAAGCCGGCCCAAGTTGCCTTTACTCTTATTGCAAAATGTTATTTATGGAAAAAGTCCAGGATTTTTTTTTTTTCCTGTAGCTGCATAGTTTACCAAATGGACCCTTAGGCAATTGGATAAAAATGAAATTTAAACTCAGAAAATAAAATTGATAGGATTAATATATAACAAAAATCCACATCTTAAAATAATAACAGAGGGTTTTATGCTAAAGTCTGGTTTTAAAAGCCCTGGACATGCCTGGAACTGGGTTAGCTCAGTGAATAATTAGAAACAACACTGGTGACTGCCTTATGTTCCCTACACTGAATTTTGCCTGGGTACTGAAAAATGAACTAATAAAAATAGTTGAGCATGCTTTACACTGTGGCTCTTTCTTTGGGCAAATCTGCAAATTTTAACATTTACACGTAAAATACCAAATACCTGAAACTTCACATGCATATTATTTTTATACAAATGTACAGGGGTTTGTGGAGAAGATTGATTCCATCTTAAATTGGTTAATCCAGAATTAGATGCTTTACCTATCGTGCCATTTGATTTATCTGTCCTTTTCCTAGTACGGTAGTTCTTAGACTCCTATGTGCATTGGAATGCCCGACAGAGCTTTGGAAATGTTTTCCCACCCAGTTTAACGACATTAGAATCTCAAAGTGTGAGACCCAGGCCATAGAATTTTTTTTGAAGCTCTTCAAACTGTCCTAATCTACAACACAGAGAGAGCTACTGTCCTCCATGTGTTTGAGAGTGCAGATCATCTGCTGTCATTAAATAGCAAACACTCATTTCCAAAAATAGGTCTCAAACCACCTGGTCCAGACAAGCAGAACACAGGCATGATAATGAGGAGCAGGTCTGGAGACAGGGCTGTAAAATATGGATGGATAAACATCTCTGTGTAAGTTATTTGAGTCACATCTCCACAAGTCAGATGCCTCGGTGAACACCTCATCCGTTGCAAATTCATGAAGCCAATGTTAATTTGTTCAAGGGTCAGAATAAAGACTGCAGGCTGATCTGCTGTCAGTCTGGAGGTCCTGGGGGATGGTTCATTGATCACCATTAGAAGCATCTGTCCTCTCTGGTTGCATTAAACTCTTTGCCCTCCTTATCACACATTGCTGACCAGAACAACACAAACGATGCCCACAGTCCTTCAAACAACATAGGCAAGGCTTTTTGGAGGTATGGATAGGACTTGACATTTTTTAAATACAGAACATTTAAATTAAATATTAAATTATTATCCAGTCAGCTATCAGTTATGATATGGCCTCTGTAAAAATAAGAAAAATGTGCACGCTTTCATTGGAGTATGGGAAATAATTCCTGGAAACAAATTTCACATTGGAAGTTGCTGTTAAGTCAACCAATCCAACTTCTACATGGACTCTGAGACCTGGAGCTGAGGTTCCCAATTTTCAGACTATCCTCTTTCTATCTTACCCCAAACTGACTTTTTGGAAGTACTATCTGCCTGCTCCCAAATGTCAGATTAGCAGTATTTCAAAAAGGTGGCAGAGGACAAGAGGTTTCCAGGGTTAGATGGAGGAAGAACTAGATTTAGAACACTAGCCTCTTCCCTCCCAGTCAAGAACGACCTCACCAGTACCAGCTCCAGACCAAGCAAACATGCCAGTCTGAATCTCCAACTCAGAAAATACTAGTCGAATCATCTTGAAGAGACAGTTCACCTCTATAGACCTCAACATCCTCATCCGTAAAATGAATGCAAAGAAAAATCTGTCGTGAAGGACAGTTGGGAGGGTCAGTGAGCTCATGAGAAGGCAGCAGAATTTTTCTATATGGGGCCAGGTAAATACATACTTTAGTTCTTGCAGGCCACATGGATTCTCTAATGAATACTCTCTCCTTTTTCTTCTTATTTAAACAACCCTTTTTAAATGTTTTTAAAAGGAAAATAAAATCAACACTGTGAACATGTGGGCCATACGGAAGCAGGCCTGGGGCAAGCATTTTCCATGGCTGATGGAGACCACGTACTCCAGGTATGTCTTAGTAGTGCATGTTCAGCACCTAGGACAGTGCCAGGCCCCGCATATCTGCTCAACAAATACCTGATTGAACACCTGAAGTAAAGGGCCTGGTTCAAAGTCTAATGTGAAAAAAATCACTGTTTTTATTCATGGTTACTGTTTCTGCATGCATAGCTCCAGCAGTAAGCGACAATATAAAGAGATACAAAGATAGGTGTTCAGAGAGATTGAAGAATGAGGTGGCTAATAAAAGAATTCAGAGGAAACAGGCTACCATTGCCTTAAGGAGCTAGGAAACACGTTTCAGAGGAGGGGGCTTTGCTCCCAGTGTGGAAGGAGAGGGGTATTTGGAGGGAATAGAAAAATGAAGAGGGTAGTTATCTGCATTCCCAGGGAAGAATGGAAGAAGTCATGTGCCTGCCAAGTTTTATACCTACTAGCAGGACACGGCTGCCTCATTCTGATTCCCTGGGACGTGGAACTCAGCAGCTGTTGGAATGGCACATAGGAAAATTCCCACCAGACACAGGAGGCTTCCCGTGACTCACCACAAAGTGGGAAGAATCTGGCCCGCTCTTCTGATTCCCTGACGGCACCTCAACAGCTACAGGAGCCGATTCTGTACACAGACTGTGGTTGAGTCTGGAAACTTCTGGAAAGGGACTCAGCCAAGGGAGTTATCTCTTTGGGTCATTGTGCATAGAAGTTGGAGATCTGTAACTGAGAATTCAGGCCTGGGAGAGTCCACGCAACCATTGGGAGTGTGTCCCATTAGGGACACACATTCTCTCTCCTCCCTCCCACTCTCAGTGTCCAGCACATACTCTGAGGAGCTATTGCCGGGCCAGCACTGGGGCACAGGGTGACGCTAATGTGGTCACTAAAAGGAATGTGAATTAACTCACACCTCCAAACACGCAGGGTAACTTCCTGCAGGTGTGATCATTAGCATATTTATTCATCTCCTTATCATTAACCCATGAGGAAATTATCCCAAACAGCGAGGTCATGTGTTTCATGCAGGCCACACAGCTGAACAGTGTCTGCCTTTTCACGAAACCATGTGACTTACCCAAAAAAAAAGAATTATAAATGTCCGGCAACCACTCATCTCCCAGGAACGGGTTTTGGATGATGGAAGCATTTGAGTCTCTGAGCAAAGGTTTGACCCAGACAGGGAAGGTGGATGGAAGATAAAATTCAAAGTCATTTTCCTTGGGAAGAGAAACCCCAGATTTCATCCATCAAATAAGCAAGTTCATGGGGTCTCATTTGAGTACCGGAGTCTGCATGATGATAATACCCACCCAGTCATTAGCACACAGCTGCCGTCAAAATTTACACAAATATTCATCCCCAGGTTGCAACCCGGGCTGCATAAACCTGCAGCCATGAAGCATAGAGACGAGGTAGGCATGGACCAAGGAGACCGAGCACGTCTCCTCTGGAATAATTAGCCACCTCCGCTAAGTGTAGCCTCTAGATTCATTATGCCGGAGTTATTTCGGGCAGAGATACAAGTATGTACTCTGTTTCATTCAAGTCTTCCAGATTGATCAATAAAAAGATGTATATGGTGCCAGTGTGTCTGGCAATCAGAGAGCAAGAGAAATGACCTCAGTGTTCGTGAACAGTGCCTGCATTTCTAGGAGTACCTAAGAGGCCCTGAGTAAACCAGGCAGGTTCAAGTCCAAGATGGATCTCTGCTGTCCGATTTAATATTTAATATTTAAATATTTAATCCAAAGGCTGTGTGCTCCATTTCTTAAGTTACAGAATATTAGCAAGTGCAGTCATTAAAAGCACTAAATGTTTCAGTTCAGGAAGAGCACAGCCTTCCCAAAGTGGCAGCTGACTCTGGGCACCTTGTTGTGTTTTTGAAAACAAGGATTTATGTCTTAAATATTTATTATTAATGCTACCCAGTCTTTTTATAGCACCTGATCTTCCAAGGAGCACTCCAGCTTCGTAACAACATCTGTCTTCAGGAACTTCACTGACAGGAAGGAGACCGGCCTGCCTTTCGCCTTCTTACAGATGGGGAAACAGAGACCCCGAGGGAGCAAATGCGTTCTTCCAAGTCGCAGAGTAAATCGAGTGGATTGGCTCCCGTCCGGGCACTCGAGCCTGCGTTGGTCGGCCAGAACAGTAAAACCCCGGCTGCAGAATCTCAGAGCACCGCCTCTCCACCGAGGTGTGAGGCTCGCTGGTAAACCTCGGCCCAGAGAAGGATGCGCATGAGGTGGAGATCAGCGTGGCCCAGATCATGGCTCACTCATTCGGTGATGAAATGGTGCACTTCTTGCCATGCCGTTGGTACCAGCTGAGCTCCAGAGCTGGGTATGGGTCTCCTGCTCTGCGGTAAGATTTACCAGCAATGTCAGAAGTCCTAAAACAAAGTCCACTCTCGGCATCTCAAGTTCTTCACTGAATCACATCCCTGAAGGCCCTTCAGCCACGTGAGGTGACGTAGTCAAGGGTTTTGTCAACTGGGATGTGGACGTGTCTGGGGAGAGGAGACGCTATTCAGCTTGGATGGGCTGTAAAGATACTTAAGATTTGCTCTCGCCCAGGAAGCTCTTTTCCTTTGGTAGAAAACAGTGCTCGATTGATGATCGATCATGACAGTGAGTGACAAGAGGCAGTGGTGAGAGGATGGGCCTTCAACCAGGCCAGCAGGTGCCAGGAGGGCTTCTGGAGAAGAGGCTGTCTTAAGTCACTTGTGAAGGGTTCATAGAAAATAATCACACGGGAGAGCATGGTAGCCCGCGGGGAGTGCTCCAGGCAGAGTCCAGCTGTCCACTCTCGTGGCTTTCCTGCTTGCTTCCCATTGGTCAGCTTCCTTTGAGGTACTCTGAGTGACAGAAGGACAAAGAAACAGGCTATCTGGCCCAGCAAGAGTACACGGCCTGGGTCAGACAATCTGGGCCTCACCAGGTGCTGGTTTTCCTTTCAAGTTTAATCTAATTGCCAGGTGCAGTGCTGCACGCCTATCATCCCAGCAGCTTGGGAGTCCGAGGTGGGAGGCTCGGCAGCTCAAAGCCAGCCTCAGCAAAAACAAGGCCCGACGCAGCCCAGTGAAATCCTGTTTCTAAATAAAATACAAAATAGGGCTGGGGATGTGGTTCTGTGGTACAGTGCCCCTGAGTTCAATCCTCGTACTCACTCACCACAAAAAAGTCCAGTCTAACTGATCCTCAATTTTCTCATCTGTCGAATGGGAGTAATCACCACACTTATCTTAAAATTGGTCCAAACATAACATAAAACAATGAACGCGAAGTCCCTAGCACAATTCCTGGCGTGGAATACATGTTTAATAAATGTTCGATTTCTTTTTAAATGGCTTCAGTTTGGGCCTCTCCTGCACCAGGACACTGTGGTATGATCTGGTAGTCCGTGCCAGTTGCTATAACCGAAGACCATAGCCTGGGTAATTTACAAACTACAAAAGTCTATTGCTTATGGTTCTGGAGGCTGGGAAGTCCCACGTCAAACACCTGCTTATTTGGTGTCTGGTGAGTGCTCCCCCTTTGCTTCAAAGACAGAGACTCCTCTCTGTGTCCTCACAGGGCAGAAGGGGGAACGTGCTCCCTTGGAGCTCTCCTCTGGGTGCACTGATCTGACTCACGGATGCTCCACCCCAGCCCCTAATCAGCTCCCAAGGACCCCACCTCTTACCACTGTTGCCCTGGGAACCAGTTTGCACATGTGAGTTCTGAGTGACGCGGGTATTCAGATCAGAGCGTGCGGTTCGTGTTTTGAACCAACCATGTGGGGAAACCTTGGCAGGAATGGCAGGTGACTGTCCCTTGACAGCCTGGTCCCCAGGGAGCCAGCGCCATATGGCATCTCGCAAAAGATCACCAAGACTTCTCTAGGATGTCACGTGGGGTACCAAGTACGGTTCACAGACAACGAGACCCCAGCTGGCACGCCCTGACGCCTGAGCGCCAGGCATTTTCCACTGTTGGAATGTCACTTCTCTCTTCTTCAAATGGCCAGGTACGGCTCCTCCTGGGGATGGATGAATAGCTGGCCTCTGTCTCCTGGAGGAGTCCTCCTTTCTTGGCTTCCCCCACGTGGCCGACAGTGACACGCAGATGAAAAGAGGCTGAGGCATCTGAGCCAGGGCAGCTGCTGAGAACCGAGCATCTTCAGCCACGTGAAAGGACCCCCGGTTGCCCAGGGACAAAGTGGCAAGTGTTCACCTGGATGCCACGTAGGAGCCCCTTCTAGGTCTGAACCGCTGTCCTTTGGCGAGTTTTGAGCATAAATGGAAGTAGGGAGCTGGGCTGATGGGAAGAGCAAGACCTTGGGGTCCCGGGAAGGCGTGTCCGGTCTTAGGGAGCTTCCCTCCCAGGGGACCCCGCTGCCCAGAGCTCGGCTCCTGCAGTGAGGACAGAAGAGCCCACTTCACAGGGCAGACAGGGAGACGAGATGCCATGTCACCAAAAAGGGAGGGGCTGGCACGGGGTTGGTGCTCAGGGTGCTGAACTCAAAAGCAGGAGGGAGGGAGGGAGGGAGCACCTCAAAACTGTGCCTGTGAAGTCCAGCTCCAGGGACGGTTCTGAGCAGCCCCTTTAAATCTCGTATGGCTTTTAAAGTAGCAAGTGTTCACAGTCCCAGGAGCACGACCAGGCTAGAGGAGGCGCCCCGGTCCTCTTTATCCTCACCCCTACCGTGGATCACCCTTCCCGGAGGAAAGGGCCTCTCACCCTGAGCCGTTCCTTCCGCGCGTTCCCGCCTCACGTCCAAGCAGCCCGCTTTCCCGTAGTGCCTCCACTTCTGGGCTTTGACTTTCTGTCAGGGGCACCGAAAGCCAGGCGCACGTTCTGTGGATGTAACGAGAATCCCTTTCTATTGAATCAGTGACCCGGGCACGCCTGGCGGCGGCTGTCCCTCCACCTCGGGTGCTGAAAGTTTCCTCTTCACACAGACTGAGTTTCCCCTGAAGTCGGGCCCTTTGTGTCTTTTGACTTATTTCCTCTGCATCTGACATAAACTCTTCCCAGAAACGTCATCCACCAGAACACCAGAGTTTGAATGTGATGGACTCACAGGGAAACCACCATGCTCCCGTGAGAGGCCCCTCTCCAGGACACCTGTGTCTCCCGGCTGGCCCGGCAACACCCCAGACCTGCACAGAACGGATATCCTGCCCGCCATCTTCCTCCTCCCCTGCCCACCTCCCCTTGACCCCTGCTGAACCCCACTTCCCTCATTCCATACTTTCCTTCCCTTGATTGGCAAACACATCCTCCCAAAACTTTGTGGGGTGCAGTTTTGAATCTCTGCACATCTGAAAATAGTTTTCATGATACTTTCACCCCTGATGGCTGCTTTGAGTACAGAATTCCAGATTCTAGTTTTGAAAGCGTGACCTGTTGGTGTCAGGCCTCCAGTATTTCTGTTAATAAGTCCAGCATTGGTTCTCCTTGATCCTTTTTATGGCACCTATTATTCCCTTGGAGCTTTTAGGACTTTTTCTGCCTCCCCAGCTTCTTTGGTGGTTTAAGAATAATCTACCATATTATGACAGTTGAAATTTAATTCCACTTCAGAATCATTCCTAACTTTTCTTCCATCTTCTCTATTTTGCCATTCTCTGACTTTTACTTCCACCTTCTTGCAAATTCCCTGAAATTTCTCTTTCAAATAGGCTTTTTTAAATGTATGATTTCTTTGTTTTTATTGTCTGTTCTATTTAGTCATACATGACAGCAGAATGCATTTTTTTACATTGTACACAAATGGAGCGCAACTCTTCATCTCTCTGGTTGTACACGATGTAGAGTCACACCATTTGTGCAATCATATACGTACACGGAGTCATGATGTCTATCTCATTCCACCATCTTGCCTTCCCCCACACTCCTCCCCACCCCTCATTTCCCTCTATACATTCCAACGTTCCTCCATTCTTCCCTTACCCCCTCTTTTAGGGATCAGCGTCCACTTATCAGAGAAAACATTCAGCCTTCGGTTTTTTGGGACTGGCTTATTTCACTCAGCATGAGATTCTTCAGTTCCATCTATTTACCTGCAAATGCCACAGTTTTACTCTTCTTTATGGCTGAGTAATATTCCATTCTTTCTTATTCTCTTACATTCATTTCTTAGAGCATCTCTCTCCAGTTACTTGAATCAAAACTCTCATCTCAGCAAAGAACTGAATGAGTGTGTGTGAAGTTTTCTTGTGTTCTGCATCGTCTGCTTTCACAGGTTGCATTTTACAGTGTATTTCCTCCCGATGCTGCAGGCTTGATTCCACAGGTGTCTGAGCATCCTCTACTGCATGCTAGTGTTCCAGCCACACACACGCACATGCAGGCCCACCACTGGCACCGAGCAGAGGTGCTGTGGCTGGGTCCACCCGTTCAAGCTGCCCCCTCTTAGGGCCTGTCCAGCCGCTACTGAAATAATCCCAGTGCCAGTGTCTGAAGGCTCCTTTTCTTTCTCGCACTGTCCTTTCAGGAAGCCCCAGCTGACGCTCCTCCCTGCAGGACACCGTCCTGGCTCTCGGCAGTCCAGGAGCCCGAGGAGGAGGAAGGGACAGTCTCACCTGTCAGAGGAACGGCCCTCGCCGCCCCGTCTCCGGCGCCTCCCTGTCCACCTGCCTGGTGCTTCTGAATAAAGAGCCACCCTGGTCCTCTCAGGACTCACTGCCCCCCGGCTTCGCAGGACACTGGGGCGTCTGTCAGCCAAGCCCCTTACGAGGGCCCCTGGGCCCATCCTGTCCAAGGCAGCCGGTCCCTCCGAGTCCCCGTGACCCCAGTCACTGCTGACGGCTTCTCTGCCCCACAGATCCTCAGACCTTGCTGCCTTCGCTCCGGTTCTTCGGTCCCACTCACCAAACCGCATCCCGGCTCAAAGTCCCGTTGACGACGGTCCCCGTCGCCGCCTCTCTCCGGTCCTCGCTGACCACTCTCGTTCTTTCCCGTCCTGCCAGTGCCACTTGATGTCTCCAGTGCCCCGTGAGCGGCGTCTCTGGGGAGGATGGAGATCAATGGCTGCGTGCGGTCTGCAGCGTTTAGCTGGGGTCTGGGGGCCGGGTGCTCTCGGGAAAGGTTCTGCTGTGGGCAGCACCAGGAAGCCGGCCCGAGGTGCCGATTCACAGGGGCCTCCTCTTCTGCAGTGACACAAGCTACCTAGAGCCCCCTGCCTGCTAAGGGTTCGATGCACGACCTCGAACCCAAACCCACATCCAGTTCTTCCCGGGATCCCTCTCGTTCCCGAAGCTCACGCTCTTCCTAGGGACAGACTTCTCTGCGTCACGTCTGCTCCACAGGCCCTCAGGCCCAGGACAGGGGACTTCTGTGTGGCAGCATCTGTCCTCCCGCCAAACACAAAGGCAACAGCCTCCAAGAGGCGCCTGTCGGCAGGAGACGCGTGTGAAGGTCGGAAACCGTCCCTCCTGCAGACGGGGCTCCCGTTGCGCCCAGCAAGACTCTCGTGCCCCTGGCCCTCTCGTGCCCCTCGCCCTCTCGTCACGCCCTCTGCGTGCTCACACGCAGAACGGGGCCTTCCCTGTGTCCTGGGAGGAGAGACGAGGAGTCGAGGTTTTCAGTGCAGGAGGAGGAAGGCCCGTCTGACCAGCCCGGAAGCCCGTGAAGCGACGTTTCACAGGAAAGTCCAGATTTCTGTTTCCATATTCCGAGAGGGAAATGGGACATTTAGGACAAGCCCCACGGGGAACAAAGGTGTGTATATTTCATTTCATCTTCTCAGCGAGTTTATGGGATATCATTTCTCCCCATTTCTCAAAGATACAAAAGTTCGATTGCTTCCCTGGACCTCAAATCCAGGAAGATGACAAACCCGGATCACAGTGATGACTGACTCTGCTACCTCTGTGCTTGCTATGCACAGATTTTAGACAGACAGACAGACAGATGCCTATGCATACACACACGTGCATAGCCTTTAATTTTCATGATTACACTAGATATTATCTTCTTTCTTAGATTTGGAAACTAAGACACAGAGAAGTTGATTAACAAGTCCAAAGTCACACAGCCAAGGCATGCCTTACTTCTCTCTCTTCAGGCTGCCTTTTCAACTGGGATGGCTCCCAATCACCCCCCACAAACACACAATGTGGGCACACTTCACTCCTCACATGATGAGTGGGGCATATTTCCCCAGCCTTTCGATTGTGGTGAGCTGTGTGACTAAGTTTGACCATGAGAAGGAAGCGGAAGTGACATTCTGGGCTTTAAGACTCAAGCCTTAAAATATCTGGTGGTTGCTCGTTCCGACCTTGGGCAGTCAGACACCCTGTTGGGAGAAACCCAAGTTGCATGGAGAGGCGGAGCGAGGGCACCTGAGATGCTCTCGCCCGCAGCCCGGGCGAGCCCCCGGCTGGCGGCCAGCACCGACTGCCCAACTCTGAGGGGCCCTGGCCGCTCCTGCCCCACCAGACCCTCAGGAGACTGCAGCCCCGGTCAGTGCCCCGCGCAGCAGCAGGACCACCCAGCGATCCTGGGCAGGCCGCCCACCACAGAGCAGCACGCGGACCACAAGGCTACCATCAAGCCCCGGGGCTGGTTCTCCACTGCGAAGCCAGAGAGCAAAACTGCCCGTCTTGGAAGATCCCCCAGAGCAATGGTGACCAAGGAATGAGGCATTGGGCCCCCAGAAAGGACAAGGACAGCATGCGAAGGCCAGACATTCGGGGAGGCTGAGGGAGTGGAGGAGGGAGGGAGGGAGGGAGGGAGGGAGGGAGGGAGGGAAGAAGGAAGGAGGGAGGGAGGGAGGAAGGAGGGAGGGAGGGAGGAGGGAGGGAAAGAAAAAATACACAGACATACGTTTATATAAATAACTTTACATATAAAATATGTAATTTATATATAAAATATGTAATTTTATATAGCTATAGATGTATGTATACATCAGAATATATCTGCGTTCACCCATCTCTCTCTCTATCTGCCTGTCTACTGTTTGGGTAGGAGTGTGCAGAAAAAGGAACTGTCACTCATTTAGTGTTTGTGAGAGTGTAACATAGTGAAAGGTTCCTACAGGGCCATTTGACACAATGTATCAGACGTCTTACACAGTCTCCCACCCCTGACCCAGAGGCGTCACTTCAAGACCTGCTTGAGAACCTGAGTAATTTTCCCTTATGTGAATATATGGCAGATAGACTTTGACCTAAATCCCCTACTGCTGGATATCTAGGTTCTCCTTCTTCTCCACTGTTTTTCAGTAAGCAGCAATAATTAAATAACACCAATATATATAGGACTATGTGCCAAACTATCTTGAAGAAAACAACCAAAGTCAGTCATGACTGCGTCGGGGGTATGATTATTCTTGCTTTATACATTTTAATGTTCGCTGACTTTTAAAATAAAAACGTGATATGAATAAAAAAAGCAATCCATTGCCACAGCCCAGGTTATAATTTTTAAAATGGGTTAGCAATTAATAAATGGGCAAATAAACTAAACAAACACTTCTCTAAAGAGGAAACACGAATGATCGACAAATATATTTAAAAAATTCAGCATCATTAGCAATTAGGGAACTGCCAATCAAAACCACCCTGAGATCTCAACTCGCTCCAGGTTAGAATGGCAGCCACCAAGAACACAAATATGGACAGCCGCAGGGAGTCCTCCAAAGGTGAGGCCTGGCACCACCGTCTGACCAGCTGCACCCCTCCCCGGTGGTATTGATCCTGAGGAATGGAAGTCAGCTTACTCATCTTAGCCAGCTTTTTCACTGCTGTGACTAAACGACCTGAACAGCACAACTATAGAGGAGGAAAGGTTTGTTTGAGGGCTCACGGTTTCAGAAGTCTCAGTCCATAGAAGGCTGGCTCCATTCCTGGGGCTGGAGGTGAGGCAGAACATCATGGTGGAAGAGTGGTGGAGGGAAGCAGCTGGCATCACCAGGGAGCAGAGAGAGAGTCCACTCTCCAGATATGAAATATACACCCAGTGGCCATACCCCACAGACCACTCCCAACAGACCACGCCCCACAGACCACGCCCCACAGACCACGCCCCACAGACCACTCCCAACAGACCACGCCCCACAGACCACGCCCCACAGACCACGCCAAACAGACCACGCCCCACAGACCACTCCCAACAGACCACGCCCCACAGACCACGCCCCACAGACCACGCCCCACAGACCACTCCTCCAGCCACACCCCGCCCGCCTCCAGCTACCACCCTGTTAATCCCGCCAGGGATCAAGCCACTAATGAAGTCAAGACTCCCACAAGCCCATCCTTTCTCCTCTGAACCTCCTCACACTGTCTCACACGTGAGCTTTTGGGGGACCCCTCACCTCCAAACCCAAACAGTACTGCATTGATCCCTGCATACCAAGTTTATTGCAGCACGATTTGCAACAGCCAAACTATGGAGCCAGCTGGGTGTTCATCCACAGATGACTGAATGAAGAAAATGTGGTTTCCATCCACAGGGGGGTTTTATTCGGCCGTAAAGAAGAATGAAATAAGATCTTTTGCAGAAAAATGGGTGGAACCTGAGAGCATTTTGTAAAGCAAATTAACCCGGAATCAGAAGGCCAAGGGTCATATGTGTTCTCTCGTGTGGAAGCTACAGAGGAGGGAGGAAGAGAAAGGTGGGCATCTCAGGAAAGTGGAAGGGAGATGGTAGAGCAGGGGAAAGGGGGTGGGAGGAGAGGGCGGCGCAGGGTCGCAGGGAGCGCAGCATGGCGGGGACATGGTAAACTGCATCATGACATTGCGAGCCCGTGCAAATGTGCAATGACAGATCCCATTTTGGACAACTCTAAGGAACCAATAAAACATGGAGAAAATAAATAAAAATGCATGTCCACACGAAGACTTGCGCTTGAAAAAATAAAATAAAATCTTAAAGAAAAACAAAATGACTTAGAAACTTTGGGTTTTCCAGGATGGTGAAAAACTCAGTTCTGCCACTCAGAAATTGCCACGGGCTTAACCACGCATACCCCCGGGGCCCTCTCTGGGGGTGGCAGCTTGGGCTAAAATCCTGGCTTAAAAGGATTCCTGGTCTTACACGTTTTCAGTGCATGATTTTAGGCCAACTCTGGGATATTGCCTAGAAACTTATAGCAGGTGAATTTCCAGTTCTGAGTCTGCCATATGCAACTGGCCAGAGAGTCCCTGGGAGCAGGGAGGTGGGGGCCCTCTGCAGGGTCCTGACCAAGTGAACATTTGGTTGTGTTGTCCCTAGAAGTTATCAGCTCTCTGGGGATTGAGAACACATTGCTGCCTTATGTTCCCTGGGCTCCCTCTGCTTAGGAAGCAGAAGTTTCTCTGCATTCTAAAATGACCCTCTTGCAATTAGAAATGAGATTTCCCGCGGGAGCTGTGTCTCAGAGTGAAGGATAGACAGCAGCCTTTGGCTCTCTCTAACAAGATCAGTGAGCTGGGTTCTTCAAATTGGCTAAATTTATATTGCACACTAGACCCTGTGAATAAATAACCAGGGAATTCTTTTGTTGGCCTGAAAATAATCTATACAAATTCTATCTTAACAATTGTCTCTCGACAGGCCACACAAGTGCTGGCGGGCAACAGCCAGATCCGAGGTTGGGGACAGGATCGCAGGGTTTGGAGTGTCTGATGAAACGCTACACCTACTGCCTCTCAAAGTAAAATTGATCGCATCAGAATTTAGTACGCAAGAGACCCGGGCTTGTTCCCAGCCTTTTGGTGTCTAGACAGATTAAAGGTCCCCTTCCATGGAGCCTGGAAGACACTTTGACGTTCTGGAGACAGGCAGTGGGCTGGCACAGGGGAGGGATCCTGAGCGTGAAAATAAGCAATTAGGTGGGATGGCAGCCCTGGGCCGCTGTGACTGCCAACATTCACCTAATGTAACACAAAATCCTTTCCATACAACAGGAGCACAGGGGGAATTTATCCATTCACAAAACGGAATAATTCAAGGACTGCAGGCATGGCTTGATCAGGGGCCCAAGATGACATTCACAAGATCTAATTCCTCTTTCAATCGTAACTCAACTCACCACATTCGCTTTCTTTCTTTTTCAAAAATCTCTTCCATCAGGGTCAAAGGTCAGCTGACATGACCTCTGAACTTGCACCCTCCTTATTTTGAATTCCCTGTGAAAGAGGAAGTACTCCTTCCCCTAAAGGCTCAGCAAGAAGTCTGCCGAGCCTCTGCCTCTGCTCAGGTCACGCGCCCATCCAGAGGTGAGCACAGGCTCCAAGTGTGGACTGACAAGAAGACCTCGCGGGCGCTGCTTCCCTCGTAGTTCAGGAAAGTGGGAGAGAAGCGTGGCGACCACAAGAGCCCCAGGACGTGGACAGCCCAGAGCTTTGGCTAGGCGTGCTGGAGGATGCGCCTGGGGTGGCAGCCAAGACCTCAGGCCAACAAGGGAGAGGGTCTGCCGGGTGTGACTGCCAAGCCAGCACTCCCGCCCCCGACACTCCTGGCAGCTCCGTCCTCACCTGCTGGTCCAGTTCTGCCTGGCGTGGCTCCTACGACCTCTGGCCTTCGACCTGAGGTTTTCCCGCGCAGCCTCCACGACCTCGGGCAGGCCCCCCAGGACTACGACACCCTGGAAGCTCTGGATCTCATCCGGGATTCCAAGGCTTCTCCCCTCCAACTGCTCCTCCCTGCAGCAAGACAGCCTTCGGGTGTGGGGAGGCTGTCCTGAGAGGGCCACCTGCTCAGCCCCCAGGTCCCCACACCAAGGACGTTATTCATTCCTCTGCCCACTTGCGCAGAATGCCCACCCGAGGGTGCTTCATACCCCGTCACCCTGCCTGCAGTTAGGAAGAGCCTCTCGCACGGGCCCGGGGGCCCACGCCTGTCATCCCAGCGGCTCAGGAGACTGAGGCAGGAGGACAGTGGGTTCAAAGCCAGCCTCAGCAATTTAGTGAGGCCCTAAGCAACTCAGAGAGATCTTGTCTCTACATAAAAAATAAACAGGGCTGGGGATGTGGCTCAGTGGTTGAGCGACCCTGGGTTCAACCTCTGGTACCTAAAAATTTAAATAAATAAGTAAAAGTGCCTCTCACACGGTCAGCACGCTGGACATTCACAGAAAAGGGACTACAGTAAGCAGCGTGACCCCAAGAGGATGAGAGGGATGCCAGTTAAGACAACTCCGAGGCTTGTCTCATCTATTAGATTGGCAGGCATCCGTAAGATGGATGAGGTGCCAGACTCCTTCATTCTGGTGAGAATGCAAATGGGCACAACCCCTGTGGAGAGGAGACTAACACTGCTTACAAGAAGCTATGTAGGTGTCTGTCCTTTGACTCCGTAACCCCACTTAAAGGATTCTATTTCAAGAAGTTGTCCAAAATACAAATGCACAAGGCCACTTACAGCGGCAACATCTGAAATAGTAAAAGAATAAAAAATGCCCAAATGTCCATCAATAGACCAGCTGAATAAATTATGGCACGTCTACACTGTGGAGTACTACGCAACTGTGAAAACGCAATGTGGCATGTGATTGAAACTTGTTATTTGTGGATGCTTTAGTTGTGAATTTACCTTACCAGCTAAAATTCATTTGTAACCCTGAAGTCAACACTGATGTGTTACAGTCCTTGACAGACACACACAAGCACAGAGTCACACAAAAAATTGAGCTTCCTGATGTGCTTGTCACAGGCTGAGGTCAAATAAGGGAGCCTTCCTGTTCCATCTCCCACACTGTAAATCCAAGTCGACACGTAGGACCTTTGCATGGTCTGTCGAGTGACATGCACTTTACATTTTGTGTCTTATGATGGTGATTTAACTGTCTAAAATGTCCCCCAGCACCAAAGGGCTATCTAGGGTTTCTAAGCACAGAAAGGCTGTGATATGCCTTCCAGAGAAGAGAATCATGTTGGATAGGTTTTGCTCAGGCATGAGTTACGTGCCTGAGTTCAGTGCTAATGAATTGATTTCATATATATATATAAAACATATTCATATATTATATAACATTCAATGTGTGAATTAAATATATTACTAAATGTCACTTAAAACATCTTATGTCTATATTAAATGTTTTTAATATATCTTATATATTAAATAATATATTTTATACATTAATATATTTTTAGTATATATAAAATACATATGAATTGGAAACACACATAAAACAGGGTTATGCCTTGATGGGTTCGTGAAAATGTGACCAGGGACCCAGGGGAACCTCGCCTTGCAGGTGCCCCGAGGAGAATGATCTGGGATCTACTGGTCCAGGGTCGGCAGGGGCCTCACGGCTCATGGTCCCAGTGAGTGGTGAGACTTGCCTGCACCTCTGTGTGTCACTGAGATCCCTAGGCACACTGCAGGGCAAAAAGGCGGTGCCAGGGATGGGCATTGCAGGCGTTCTCACACGGGAGCGGGTGTGAGAGGACATGTGTGCGTGTGTGAGAGAGAGGGGGGAGGGGGAGAGAGGGAGGGGAAGAGAGAAGGACAGAGAGAGGGAGGGGGAGAGGGAGGGAGGGGGAGGGGGAAGAGAGAGGGGAGAGAGAGGGAGGGGGAGGGAGGGAGGGAGAGAGGGAGGGGGGAGGGGACAGAGGGAGGGGGAGAGAGGGAGGGAGGGGGAGGGGGAAAAGAGAGAGAGGGAGAGAGAGGGAGGGGGAGGGAGGGAGGGAGGGGGGGGGGGGAAAAGAGAGAGGGAGAGAGAGGGAGGGGGAGGGAGGGAGGGAGGGGGAGGGGGAAAGAGAGAGAGGGAGAGGAGGGAGGGAGGAGGGAGGGAGGGAGGGAGAGAGGGAGGGGGAGGGAGGGAGGGAGGGGGAGAGAGGGGGAGGGAGGGCAGACAGAGAGATGCAAATAAACAAAAGCTGAAAAGCGTCGCCCAACGGCAGCAGAAGCGCAGAGGAAGGAAGACATGAGCTTTCCTGGGTGCGATCCAGTCCCACGATTCCACCTTTTCAGCATCTAAATATTCTACAATATTTAGTCAGCCAGCTCCCACCTCGACTCTGTCCTGGCCTCTGGACTTTCCCCATCTCTGCCTCTGTCCCATGTCCACCCACCATGCCTCCCCAGAGTCTGTGAGCCTGGCACTCAGAAGTGTGGCCCTGGGGCCACCGAGACCAGTGATCAAGTCCCTCTTCCTGACAGGTCTGGCTTAGTGGCCCTGGAGACTCGAGGTCCTGGCTGCTGCAGTGATCCGGTATGACCTGAACCCAGCGCTGAGAGCGGGGCCGGTGCTCCCTGAGTCCCCAGGACGCGTCCTGGCTTCACTCTCACAGTTGACACTGGAATCAGAACCCTTAGAAATCAAGGACGTCTCGTCGGGATGCTCAGACGCAAATAACCGTGTCACCCATTTTCCTAGTTCCTACTTGTGGGTATGCTGACATCTCGGGGCCTTGCTGACCGTGGCTGCCCCTCCAGGGTTAGCAGAGTCCCAAACAGTGTAATGGTTAATTGAATTGTCAACCTGATGGGATTTAGAGGTGCAGATGACTGAGAGGCTCTGGGTGAGTTGTGAGGGCGTGTCCAGGAATGATTGGCATGTGGGAGAGCCAACTGAAGTGGAGCCCCTCCCTGGGCATGGGCAGCACCGCCAACAGGATGGACTAGAAGCTGGAAGAACAAGGCAGCAGAGGAGATGCAGCCCGGCTCTTGAACGGGTTCTCGGTCGCTGCTTCCATCCTCTGAGCATATCGTACTCTCCCTTCTTCACTCTTCCAAAGCAGACTCTGCCAGTGCTTCTCCAGGGAGTTTCCAGAAGCCTTGGTCTTGGACTCGGGTAGCACTGCTGATCTTTCTGTTCTGGGGCTTCTGCCTCGGACTATGCAGCTGCTGGTTCCCCCAGCTCTCCAGCTGCAGACGGGCATGTGGACTCTCCAGCTTCTGGTCCTGTGAGCCAATCTAATAAGTCCCCTTTATAATCATGCTTCCTGTTGACTCTGCTCCTCTACAGAACCCCCGACTGATACAGGCAGTAAAAGACACACCTGCAAACACGCCTTTCATATACAGATCAACCAACCTGTGGTCACACAGGGTGTGTGAGGACACCTGGGCCTCTCTCCACCCGCCCTAATCACCCCTGGGTCCTGAGGCAGGGACACCAGGGACAGTGCTGACACTGTGCACATCGGCTCATTCTCAACCTGCTGACCTTGTTTCACCGGGGAAAGCTCGGTCAAGTCTCCGTCTCCTGCCCGCCCCGTTTCCTCTCCAGGCAGGCCATGCTTCCTGTGTCTAGGGACGAGTGAGTAAAACTTCTTCCTTCAGCAAAGCCACGTCCATGCCTGTGTGTCTTACCAAGCGATTGAACCAAATCCCAGATACCGCTGACACCAGCAGAAACCAACTCTGGCCCACCAGGCAGAGAAGACGGCGGGGGCTGGCAGGCCTCAGCAGAACGGGCAGGCAGAGCCCAGAGAGGTGCAGCAGCCCCAGACCCAGCCAGGTCACTCCAGGGCCGTCTATGGGGATTGCCCAGGCTGGCGCCTCTGGGACCCCGGACACTACTACTGTCTCTGGACAGGTGGCGTGTTGGTGACCCGACCTTCAAGATTCAAGGTCGCAGGCATGAGCTGCTGATTGACCAGGTCAGTACATTTCACCATGCTCAGGGGCCAGCGGGTAGGAAAGGGAATCTTCCGCCTCACGGGCTTCTCTCACTCTAGAAGGCACCTCTCACCAGGAGATTCTTCTAGAAGTAGAACAGTTTCACCCTGAGTGGCAAAGCCATCAAAAGACCACGTGAGAAGCCAGAGAGCCCTGCACGGAGAGGAGCCAGCCTACCCCGTCGTGGCTGAGCGCAGCTAACTTAGCCAGACACGACAGCACCGTGACTCACCGGATTTGCAGATGGGGTGTTGACTGATTCCCGGGTGGGGAAGGACTAGTCGGGGCTGTGCCTCTTCATCATGCGCTTCTGATGGCTTCTCAGGAAGCCCTCTAACTCCTTTGGCATCTCATTCAATTAAAGGATTACAAGTTCCTCTGAGCCGACGCTGCAGATGGAGCCGGCTGCCCAGGACTCGAGTTTCCTTATCGATCTTGAGAACAGAAGGGGGTCAGGGAGGCGCGGCACCAGTCTCCCGAGAGCTGCGGCCCACGGGTCTCTGCAGGAACCTCTGCAGCCCAGTCACTCAGAAGTGCCACTGGGTCCACGTTGTCACATGGCTTGACCCGAAAGGGATTGCGATGGGGAGAGAGTCGAATTTCAAAGGTGACTTGAAGCTATTTTTGGTGAGTCCAGTAAAATGGCCTCCAGGGTGATAGAATTTCTCCTTTGCCTTCCTGGGAAGTTGTCAGTCAATCAGTGGTAAATTCTAGAATCAATAAGATGCTATAGTAAATGTCAAGTAAATATTGGTTCACAGACGGGGCCTCGGGCGGACTCATCACGACCCGGGTCCTTCCGCACTGGCTCTCGCCTGGACTCCCTGTCCCCGCGCGGAGTGCTCAGTTCCAGTCCCCGCTGAGGCTGAGCTGGAGCCCAGGGACAGAGGACTTCCACTCTCAGCCGGGCAAGGAAGCGATCTGTGCGTGAAGTGAAGGCGGCCCCGGGACCAAAGGCAGGGGCCAACCTGCAGAATGTGCCGCCTTCCCGCGGGGCCGCTGTGGCTTTGGAGGAATGGGAGCTGGGGTCCGCGGGTCGGCAGTGGCTCCCCCGACGGTCATCTGCACAGACTCAAGGCCCCGGGCCGCTGTCCCCATGACTCGGCTTCTCCCTGCAAATGATGAGCCTTCCTCTTCCTGCTTTGCTTCATGCTCAGATCCCAATGCCTGGCCACAGGCTGGGTCCCAGGAACTGCAGATCCACCCTCTCCTCTCATCCACCCCTCTCTGTACCCCGGCTCCTGCCACTCCCGTGGCGACAGGATCTAGTGTGAGCTCTGACTGCGACATTCGTCCGAGCTACTCGGCACCGGAAGCAGCCAAGCCACTTCGCCAACACGCTACTTTAAAGAACAGACTTACGGGGCTGTCGCTCACGTCAGACGACTCACCCCTGAAAGGATACGGTTCAGTTTGTTGGTCTATACCCCTACGCTCATCAAAGCATCCTCAATTCTAACTCCAGAATATTCCCTTCACCTCCAAAAGAAATCCTATTTCCATTCGCAGTGACTCCTCATTCCCCCGCCCCAGCCCCCAGCCAATATCAATCTAATCTCTGTCTCTGCAGATCTTCCTATTCTGGAAATTTCATAGAAAGACAACAATGTGTTTCTTTTGATTCTGGCCTCTCACTCCCCAGAGTACTTTCAAACTCTATCTATGTTATGCTGAAGGAGGTACCAGTACTCTGTTCCTTTTCATGGCTCTCTAATATTCCAGTGAGTGGAGAAACCAGATTTGTTTCTTCATTCATCAATGGCCAAACATTTGAGTTTTCACTTTTCTTGTCATTGTGACTAATACATCATGAACATTCATGTACAAGTGTTTTGTATGGACATATGTTTTTCATTTTTTTCTGAGCATGTACCTAAGAGGAGAGCTTGGGGTTCACATGGTATCTGTATGTTAACTCTTAAGGAACTACCAAAGCGCTCTTCACAGCGGCTGTTTGTGCCATTCACATTCTCACCAGCAATGCCTGAGGTCCTGTTTCTTTATATCCTCTCCACTGCCTGTTATTTTCTATTTTTTATTATTATACCATCTGTGCAGTTGTGAAATGGGGTCTTATTACAGTTTTGATTTGCATTTCCCTAATGACTAATGATGTGAAGCATTTTTTCATGAGTTTATTGGTCACTGATGTATCTTTTTTCTTGTTATTATTTTGAGACACTCAGGGTCTCACTTAGTTGCTGAGGTTGGCCTCAAACTTGCGATCCTCCTGCCTCAGCCTCCCAAATGACTGGGATTACAGGCATGTGCTACTGCACCCAGCTCCTTGATGGATCTTCTTTGGAGAAATTCTATTCCAATTATTCACTCATTTTTACGATGGGTGTTCTTTTTAATGTTGAGTAGTAAGAGTGCTTTATAAATTCTAAACACAAACCACTCATTTGATATATTTTTGGAAACATGCATCCATTCTGAGTTGTCTTTGCACTTTCTTGATGGCTTCCTTGGAAGCATGAAAGCACTTTTGCTCAACAGGCTGGTATAAGCCTGTAATCCCAGAGACTGGGAAGGGTCGGAGTTGAAGGTCGGCCTCCACAACTCAGAGAGGCCCTAAGCAACTTAGCAAGACCTGGTCTCAAAATAAAAAGATAAAAAGATAAAAAGGGCTGGGGGTGTGGCTCATTGGTTAAGTGCCCCTGGGTTGATTTCCCGGTAACCCTGCCCCAAAAATCAAAACCCAAAAATGTTTTAAATTTTTTATGAAATAAAAATTTTTTTTTCCTTTATGCTTTGATGTCCTATTTAAGAAACTGGTGTTTCATCAAATGTCATGAAGATTTACTGCTCTTTTCTTCTAAGGGTTTTGGAACTCAGATGATCTATTTTAAGTAAATTTTTGCACATGATATTAGGCAGAGTTATAACTTTTTTTTTTTTTTTTTTTTTTTTTTTTTGCTGACAGATGTTCATATGTTGGAAAGACGGTTCTTTCCCTTACTGAATTATCTTGGTACCTTTGTACAAAACAGAAGGGTTTATTTCTGGACAGTGAATTCTCTCCCATTGATCTATATGCCTACCCTTCAGCCAACACCACACCATCTCAATTAGTGCAGCTTTATAGTAAGTTTTGAAATAGGGAAGTCTGAGTCCTTCAAGACTTCTTTTCAGAACTTTTTTTTTTTTTGGATATTCTAAGTCCTTTGCATTTCTATCGAAATTTTAGGATCATCTTAAATCATGCAAAAAATGTACCTGGGATTTTGATGGGGACTGTTCTAAATTTCTGGATCAATTTCTTCTTAAAACTATAAAATCCTCCCATCTATAAACCGGATATACATCTCCATGTATCCAGCTTCGATGATGTTTTGTAGTTTTCCTTATAGAAGTCCCGTACTTCCTTTGTTAAATTTATTTCTAAGTTTTTTAGGGTTGCCGATCATTTTGTACATGAAATTGTTTCCTTCATTTACTGGTGAATTGTTCGTTACTAGTGGTCTGAAAAATAAATGATTTTCGTATATCGTTGTTATATCCTGCAACCTTACTGAACTCACGTCTTAATTTTAGCATATCTTGATATGTGAATACTTTAGGATTTCCGAACTGCTTACACCAGGCCCTCCTGGGTGAAGGCCTAGATCTCTTCATGGCCTCTTTGAGACTAAGTTCACCTTATCTGGGAGCACAGCCCCATCTTACCTGTTGGCTCCAGTGGACATTTTTGGTTTGGGTGATGCTTCCTTGGTTTTCGCCACCTAGCATCAAGTCCTTTTCTTCTGGAAATAGTCATTGGACACCCCTTCCCCACCCTGCTACTCCCCTTTTCTGTCCCTGGCTGTTGGGAGGGGCCAGGTCTGGGGCTGGGGACAGGAGTGTGGTACAAGCCCGTCCATCCTATCCATCTGGGCTTCATGGTTGGGTCAGGGCTGGGTACATGGCACCATTAGAACCAATTAAATGCAATCTCAGAACTTTCCAAAGCCTTCCATCAGGAGTCAATACAGAGGAAAGCAGAGAAAAGATGGAGAGGCTGCATCTGAGGCCATTGCTCCATGCTGGGTACTGACCCAGCCCCCGACTCTTCGAGGGCCTGATCCGCTCAATTCCCTTCCTGCCTCAGCCAGTCAGAGCAGGTCATCCGCCACCCCCTCCTATGGGACCTCAGACTCTGCGTAAATCCTGGCGACCACGAGAGATCGTGGTGTGTTTTAAACATGCAGCTCCTGAGAGATTTATTTTAAGCCAATGGTCTAGAGATGACGGTATAGCGAACACTTTAAAAACTATGACCATGCTTGACTTCTCCACTCTGTGAAGGCAGCTCTCATCAAGAGAACTGATTTCCATGAGAGGCACATATTTGAATTATTTAGCTCCACGTTTGGCCACGCACTTGGCTCAGACTCCACCCGCAGCTCCTCGGAGGCTCATTGAATGCCTAATGGCTTCCTTCTCCCCAGGCAGTTTTGCTAATGGTGACTTTGCTGTCTGAGGGTGTGAGGCCACGCAGACTCATCTCCACAGTATTTTTAAGCTAATCCCTTAGACGGAAAGAGCCAGCTTATGTTTACCAGGAGGCTCTTTTATAGAGAGTTTTGCATAATATCCAACCATAAGCAAGAAAAAAAATCCTTCAAATTACCAGCTTCCCAAGGGAGGCTGTTTCCCCTTCTTGCTCATGAACTCCAACCTTGAATTCCAGAGAGGGAAAGTTACCCTCAGCTCGATTTAACACTCACCAGGAACTGCCGGGGTTTTCAACTCTGGGTACTAAAAACCATCCCTCTGGCTCAGCTGAGAGGAAATAGGAAATGACTCCAGGGAAGGAGGTTCTTTTATCTTCTTCCAGCTGTAGATTTTTTTTTTTTTTTTTTTTTTTTTTTTTTAGAGAGTGGGGATTAAGGAGGTCAGAGCACAGTCCTCCCCCCAATTAAACGGTGTTCATTTATTAATTGGCATCATTATAAGTCTTTCCTAAGACATACAATAGTATTTAACAGCTTGGATTTGCAATTCCTCAAACATGAATCCAAAATTTGCCACCACGTAGTGGGATGTGCCTGCTGGGAAAACACTGGACCACTCTGAGCCGCAGACTCCTCTTCTGTAAAATAGAGTTAATAATGAAACCTAATTGTTTTTGGAGACTTCTTTGAAGACTTCATGGAAGACTGCCATAAAATACGTGTAGTTCTTGGTGCTCCTTGCATATTATGATGTCATTTTTGTTTCTTCTTATTGTCAGTGGGAATGGTGACTGTCAGATACGGCTGCCTTCCTTGAAGAAGGTATCACACACGGTCCATTCTCAAAACCCAGGTGACCAAGAGGAGCAGCCCTGCTAGACTTGAGCCAGGCTCAGCAAAGCGAGCATCATCTGCTCCTAGTGCCTTCCTCGAAGGCACAGGCATTTGGGAGCATCAGTCCATGCAGCCCTCTAAATACTGGGGATTTCAGCTCTGCAATCAAATATTGACTTTTGCATGTGTTTTAAATATGCAAAATGTGCAAAAATAGCAAGAAATGCAAAATATGTATGCAAAATATATACAAGTCTACAAAAATATATTTTTAAACATGGGCCGGTTGCTATTTTTTCCTTTGCCTCCCTTTCCATGTTCCTGAGTTTTACGAGCGTCAGAGGGAAACGCCATGCAAACTTCCAGGTCTTTGTTTTTATGCCACCAGGTCTACTTAGAGACTCTCTTCTGAAATTTGGCCAGAAATGACAAAAAAATCCTCATGAGTGGATTCCACTGAGCATCCGCGGAATGATGAGACCCGAGCTGCGGGCGCCGGCAGACACCACGGGGACCGCAGCCCGACTTCCGGTCATTGGGGAGTCTGCTCACGACAGACGGAGCGCAGGCGTGACAGCCACGCAGCTGGGAAGCGGGAAGGAGGAGCCCACCGCGCCCAGCACGCAGAAGGCACCGGCCCGTCAGCTGGATCCAGAAGCGGGAGGTGAGAAAAATGAGTTTGAGAAAAGGAGAGGATCCAGCAAGGGCCAACTCTGGGACAAGGAACGGCAGCCGCCCCGACGGTCTATGCCTTAAGCTCGCCTCCTTCATGGGCTCCTTCTGCTGGAAATGGCCACGATTAAAGCCAATTATTAAAGGCAGATCGCGCATTTGTCAAAGCACAATAACAGCACTGGAGAAGGTCGCTCTAGGTGCACATTCTGCTGGGAAGGGCGCTGCGCTCACGCTGGGGTGTAGACCTGGGTGAAGATGACCGGCTCTGGCCAGGCATGCTGTAATGGGATTTTCTGCAAAATATACACAGTCATGGGCTTAAGTCTGATTCAAAAGGAGACACTTCTGGAATCTTTAAGAGAGGAAAGAGCTCATCAACCAGATTGCAGCCTCTTTTAGGGGAGGAAAAAAATTCACTCTTCCTCTCTTATTTGTTTATTCAACAGACGTTTATCTAGGACCTACTGTGCTCCAAGGCACCACAGGGCAGAAGAGGAAGACACGGTCTGTCCCTGGAGGGTTCCCATGCTGAGCTGGGGGAGGTCAAACTAAGCCCTGCACTGTTCCAGATTCTGTAGGACCAGGACAGACGCGTCCAGGGGGAACCAGGGAGCGCCTTTCCTGGGAAGAACAGGGAGTGCACCCCAACCTGAGCTATCCGAGAAGGACTTCTTGGGGAAGTAGCATTTGAGCTAAGCACTAACAGATGAGAACCAGGAACCAGTGGGTCGGGAAGGGAAAGAATATGGCATATGCTGCGGCCCTAACCAGCAACAGAAGCCAGGGTGACTGGCATCAGCAGAGACACTTGGAGGATCTGGAAGTGTCACCAGAGGCCATTGCTGCCTGGCCTGGATCGGGTTTGTGAGACTGGGACATGCGTGTCGGGCTGTGGTCGGGATTCGGCTCCAGCCCCAGAGCACTAGGGAGCCACTGAAGGATTCTAGGCAAGGGATGGTTAGCAGCTCTGAAAGATCACTCCAGTGCCAGTGTGAAGGGCAATTTGGATGGAACAAGGGGGAATTACAGTGGAGATATTTGGGGGACAAAAGGGAGGAAGGGCCAGCCTGGAATCTGCTGAACCGAGAATTGCCAGGCGGGTCTGTTGATGCCATGTCTATAGCTTGCACTAGGAGGAAGATCTGGCCTTAGAGAAAATGTCTTTGGCATTGGGAATCGCCACAACGACCTTCTCTGAGCTTCCTTTTGGGTGGCACAGAAGGAGAGTCAGGGCACCAGACATGGGAATATGATATTCTTCTTAGACAGTTGTCTTGTTGCTGGAAAAATAAGCGTGAGCATGCATCCCATGATTAAAATGTGCTCGGCTTGTTCCAAGTCTTCAGCCCCCAGGAGGGTGGGATAGGGCTCATCCGCGGTGCACCAGAGCCCGAGAGCCACCCGCTCGTGTCTGGAGCTGGGTTCTAATGCTGAGCATCGCCAAGAATTAAGGACTCGCAAGCTTTCCAGCCTGTACAGGTGAGTTCCAGTGAGCTGTGTCCTTGGTTCTGACTCTGAGATCCTTACTTCTCCGGGTTCACCACCCTCATCTGATAGACAGGACTGTAGGGGGCGCTCTGTGTGAGAGACTCCGTCAATCATATTTATAATAACACGGTGGCACAGGTGACAGACAACAGTCCCAGAGCACCTGAGACGGACGGGCTACGAGTCCACTCACTGCTGCTCACCCATTGGTCATAGGCTCGGCCCTTCCGCTCCTCTTGCAGGTGAGAGGACTGGGGCTCACAGACCCAGGCTCACCCGAGCGAGTGACAAGACTCAAAGCCCAGCAGCCTGAGCAGGTAGGGAAGGAGAGCGAGATCCATAAACGTAGGCGGTAACGCATGCAGAAGCAGAAGTTGAAATTTATGTTAATCACCTTCTGCGATTCCAGACTCAATAAATCCAGAGAGAAAAACCCAAGCCGATGGCACCGAAGCGCAGGGCTCTGGAATACGGGCCGCGCGCCCTGCGGAGGCGGGAGCGGCCGGACGTCTGCTTAGCAGGTTCCGCGCCCCGCCCCCGCCCTCTGCTGAGCCACGGCAGCCCAGCCTGGCAAGGTGCTGTGCTGGGGACACAGTGCCGGGTTTAATGGCTCCGTGTGTCGCCCTGGCCAATGACGGGAAGCAGACCACAGTGCGCCTGGAGTTACAGGACGACACTGGGGACCTGGGGACCTGGGAAATGTCAGCCTGGGAAAGGCTGCAGGCCTGAGCCCGCCTCCGCTTTCATTCTTCTCAGATGAAGGGCAAAGGGGCTTGGCAGAGTGTGACGTTCGGTGGGAACCGGCTGCGTGATGCAGGACGCGTCAATCACAGCCACCGAAATCCAGGACGACTGGGTGGTACATGGAGGACCAAGCTTCCCAGGTCACCATGGGTCCGATGACCCTGATTTGATGCTTGGGAAATGAGGAGGAAGGGGAGACGAAGGAGAGGGGGGAGGAGGGAGAGGAGGAGGGGAAGAGAAAAGGCAGGCGGTAACAGTCCATCTGCCTTACATAATTACAATTGACTGGTCATTGTCCAAGTACATTCCATGAATTGTTACCCAATCATCACAGCAATTCTCTGGGATGGAACGCTGTGGTTTGTCCCCCAGGTGTTGGAGGCTTGGTCCCAGGTGTGGCAGTGTTGGGGAGATGGAAACTGTGAGAGATGGGTCCCAGGGGGAATCACAAGACTGGTCCCTCCCCGGGGTCTGACTTCCTGTCTCTCCATGTGATCTCCCCCTTTCCACACACTCCCGCCATGATGCCATCTGCCTTGAGATCCTCACCAGAGCCGAACCAATGCCAGCAACATACCCCCAACCTCCGGAACTGTGAACTAAGTAAACCTCTTTTCTTTATATGGTACTCAGCCTCAGGTGTTTCGTTACAGTAACAGACATGGACTGATACAGATGAACTATATTACTATTACATTTTACAAATGGAGCCATCGTGAAGTGTGCTAAAGGTTGACTCAGCTACTAGATAACAGGATTGAAACCAGGCCTTGACTTTGGCTTGTTCCTAACCTCTCTATCATGATGAAAGGACACCAGTCAATGCTGATGGAATAAATGAATATGTGTTTCACAAAGGTCCCAAGCAGTGGGGGCTGCAGTTGGGGTGTAATTTGATTATTCAAACTGCCCATCCCTCTCTTGGCCTCTCACACCCCACTCCTGGATGAGAATCCCGACTGGCCAGTTAGTCAACTTTAGTGGACAGAAGTAAATTTTTCTCCTGGTTTACTGAAAGGGGAATTTTTGTAAATTGTTGCTCTAGACCGATGAGCCTCAAAACTGCAGGTAATTTAGACCAAACCCAATATCTTTCAAAAATGGAGGTCTCTGCCCCACCTTGGATGGATTCAATAGGAACGCCTGGGGATGGGGTCTGGGCATTGGGAATTCCAAGGTGTGGTCAAAATTGAGAAGCCCTGGTCTGGTCCACTCTCTTCACTGGAAAGCAATCAAGGGATGCTCCAGGCCCACCCCATTCTCCTTCCTTAGGTGTTAGATTAGAGGTGCAGATATTGAGGGTGTTGGGGATTTAAATTCTAAGTTGAATCAACCAACATTGCATGAGTACCTCCTCCTGCTTGGAAAAGGCAAAAGCACAATGTCCGTGTTCTGAAAGCTGAGTAATGCAAGCCAGAGCTGAGTCTATAACATAGTCGTGATAGACAAGGACCTACCATAGAGATGGGAAGGAGTAGGAAGGCCCACAATAAGAGAGGCCCTCATGGAAAGAGGTGACTCTCTGGGCAGCTAAGGAGAATGCCATAGAGGTGCAGAGGAAACAGAGGAGAGCAGAGGAAGAACTGAGAAAGCCCAGACAGCATCTTCCAGGTTCTTAACCTTTTTATTTTGAGCTAATTGGAGATGCTCATGCAGTTGCAAGAAATAACAGAGAGAAACCCCATAGAGCCTTCGTCCGGCTTTCCCCATGGTAACTGTTAGTTTTCTATCACTGCAGCACAATATCTGAGATACACAACTCAGGATAGATTTATTGTGACTCAGTGTCAGGAGTTTCTGCTACGGCCACATGGCTCCATTGACCTGGGCCTCTGGCAAGGCAGAAAATTATGGTGGGGGAAGGAAAGGTGCTCAGCTCAGGGTGGCCAGGAAGAAGATGGAGAGAGGCATGGGGGTCAGGGGCAAATGCACCCCAAAGGCCTGCTTCCTCCAACCAGGCCCAGCCTCCTAGAGGTGGCTCCACCTCCCCAAAGTGCCCCCCACCAACCTTTCAGTGCATGAGCTTTAGGGGGCTGATTAAAATTCAAAGCCTAATAGCAACAACTTGCATAATGACAGCACGGTCACATCACTGGCTCTTTTTGATAAAAGGCTTTGGGAATGAGGAACAGATTTCCAAAAGGAAAAGAAGTTAAATATCCTCTGGGATAACTTCATCGTCAGCATGGATCAACAGATTATTTTCCACTCGTGACAAGGGAAGAGACTCTGCTGACCTTGGAAGGGACATTTCGCAGAAGAGGGAAGTGAGACCATCACTGTTGGACAGGTTGTGGGTAAAATGGATGTCTGGTGAGGATCATTAGGCCCTGGGCCGACAGGCAGCTAAGGAGGTGGGTAGGTAGCTTCCCAGAAGAGGTCTTCATCTCATTAAAGTTTAATGTAAAACAGCTTAAGCATTTTATCACAAATCTTAATTTCCTTCCTAGTAGGAGACTGTGAATTACATCATGAAAAAACTTCTGTCTCAAACCAGGTTTAGGACAATTTTTCTTTATCATGAGCTAGGTTGCTAAGTGCTGCATCAACCCAACTTGAGTTTCCTGTTCTGTTTTTATTTCCGCTCTCAATAGAGTCATTTGATATAGACTTTGTTTTTTTAACTTGTGCATTATAGTTAAACCTAATATTGGGGTTCATTTTGGCATACTCATAAAATCATGGGATATGATTTATTCCACTTCCAAAAGAACTAAAATCTGTATATCATAGTGACACAGGCACATCATTGTTTATACCAGTGCAACTCACAATAGCCAAGCTGTGGACCAGCCGCGATGTCCGTCGACAGATGAATGGAGGAAGGTGTGGCCTATGTGCACAATCGAGTTTTATTCAGCCATAAAGAAGAATGAAATTATGCATTTGCTGGTAAATGGATGGAACAGGAGAATATCATGCTAAGTGAAAGAAGCCAGACTCAGAAGGTCAAGGGTGAACGTCCTTTCCCACATGCAGAAATGAGACCCGAATGAAGGGATGAAGGAATCCCAATAAAACTCAAGGGAGAGGAGTAGAACAGAGGCAGAGGATTGACGGGGAGGGAGGAGGGACAGGACAAGAGAGGGATGGGCGAGTGAAACGGACTGATTTGAGTCTCGGGAGGAACAAGATGCCAAGACCTGAAGTCCTGGGGAAGGTGACCTAAGAAGAGACCTGTGGGTGACAGGCCACCAACATGGGAACCCAAGCTTTCATTGCAACACAAATGACTGGGTGTTTGTCAGACATTATTTCCAAAGGAGACTGTGGTTGCTCTAGAATTTTCTCTTTCACATTGAACATTTCTCCCTCGGAACATTACCAGGCGCACACTGGACACCAAGCAAACGCTGACGGACTGAACGGATCTCCAAGCGCTCTGATAACCAGTCGGGCTGCCTTCCCTGTGTCTCAGGCATGTGGGGTCTTGTCAAATCATGACTACCTTTCACGCCCGATGATTGGGGAACACGTGTAAGAGCAGATTCCTACACCCCAACGTCGCAACTAGGTGAAGAACGTCAGCCCTATCTTGGACAAACCCCTCCTTGCAGACACGGTGCTGGGCATCCAGGAACCACTCTGTAAAGGTTCTGCTGCATGTAGGAGGATGAGAGGCCAGCCTGTGGCTTCTGGGATTGGAGGCTGGGGCATGTTTACAAAAGAACAACCTGAGTAAAGTTGGGGACAGGCTTCTCTGTAACCTGATTTGGGTGGCAGTAATAGAAACCTATGCATCTATTAAAGTTCTAGAACTGTATACGGCAAGTTGATCGTTTTTAAAAAAATTTGCCACTAAAAACCTACTGAATGGACAGCTGGCATATGGGACCGGGGGTCACCAACCAATGCATCATTGCTGTCCCTGCTAGAGCCAGCCCCTACCACTTTCCATGGTTACATCTCTAGGAATGATACTGATCCTGTGTGAGTCCAGCTCTTTCTAGCCCTCCATCCCTCAGGGTGGCTGATAACGGGGAGATGTGGAAGTCCCATCAAGGTTCAGTCTCTCTCTCATATATGTATATTTAAAGTCAAGACAAGGGATACCAGGAAGTCCCCAAGAGTGGCCGGAATGGTGAGAACCACCTACAGTTCTGGACAGCTATGCTCCAGTGCAAAGGCATGGACGTTGGGTTCTGAGCCAGCCATGCTCCAGTGCACAGGCACGGACGTTGGGTTCTGAGCCAGCCATGCTCCAGTGCACAGGCACGGACGTTGGGTTCTGAGCCAGCCAGGCTCCAGTGCACAGGCACGGACGTTGGGTTCTGAGCCAGCCATGCTCCAGTGCACAGGCACGGACGTTGGGTTCTGAGCCAGCCATGCTCCAGTGCACAGGCACGGACGTTGGGTTCTGAGCCAGCCATGCTCCAGTGCACAGGCACGGACGTTGGGTTCTGAGCCAGCCATGCTCCAGTGCACAGGCACGGACGTTGGGTTCTGGGCAGCCATACTCCAGTGCACAGGCACGGACGTTGGGTTCTGGGCAGCCATACTCCAGTGCACAGGCACGGACGTTGGGTTCTGGGCAGCCATGCTCCAGTGCACAGGCACGGACGTTGGGTTCTGGGCAGCCATGCTCCAGTGCACAGGCACGGACGTTGGGTTCTGGGCAGCCATGCTCCAGTGCACAGGCACGGACGTTGGGTTCTGGGCAGCCATGCTCCAGTGCACAGGCACGGACGTTGGGTTCTGGGCAGCCATACTCCAGTGCACAGGCACGGACGTTGGGTTCTGGGCAGCCATACTCCAGTGCACAGGCACGGACGTTGGGTTCTGGGCAGCCATGCTCCAGTGCACAGGCACGGACGTTGGGTTCTGGGCAGCCATGCTCCAGTGCACAGGCACGGACGTTGGGTTCTGAGCCAGCCATGCTCCAGTGCACAGGCATGGACGTTGGGTTCTGGGCAGCCATACTCCAGTGCACAGGCACGGACGTTGAAAGGGCTGGTTTTATACTATGGAAATAAATATGGAGGCCCCTCCAAAGACGAGGCCTGGAACCACCATCTGACCCAGCTGCACCCCTCCTTGGTATTGAACCTGAAGAATAAAGTCATCGTACTGCAGTGGCACATGCACACTATGCTTATAGCAGCTCAATTCACAGTAGCCGAACTATGGAACCAGCCTGGGTGTCCATCAGCGGATGACCAGATAAAGAAAACGTGGCGTATGTACAGTGGAGTTTTATTCAGCCACGGAGAAAAACAAAATGACGTCATTTGCAGGAAAATGGATGGAACTTTAGAATGTTAAGTGAAATGAGTCAAACTCAGAAAGCCAAGGTCATTTTTCCCCTCATGTGTGAAAGCTAGAGAGGACAAAAGAAAAGAAAGGTGGGGGGAAGCCCTTGAAAATACAAGTGAGACCAGCAGAGGAGAGAAAAGGGAGCAGGAGGCAGGGAAGGGAGGTGCCAGCAGTGCTGCTGGCCAGGTCGCACCGTGCTGTCAGGTGCACTGGACTGCAGGGCAGCAGAGCCCAGCCTGATGTGCGGCTGTGATGCACCAGTAAAAATTGGGAAAAGAAAAGAATTAAGCTGATCTCGGAATGAGAGAGGAAAGGATGCAAGCCCACCAAGAGAACTGCGGGTAAAGGAGAGAGAGAGAGAGACAGAGAGAGGGAGGGAGGGAGGGAGGGAGGGAGAGGGAGAGAGAGAGAGAGGGAGGGAGGGAGGGGGAGGGAGAGAGAGAGGGAGGGAGGGAGGGGGAGGGAGAGAGGGAGGGAGGGAGAGGGAGGGAGAGAGAGAGGGAGGGAGGGAGGGGGAGGGAGAGAGAGAGGGAGGGAGGGAGGAGAGAGAGGGAGAGAGAGAGAGAGAGAGAGACAGGGAGAGAGAGAGAGGGAGAGGGAGGGAGGGAGAGGGAGGGAGGGAGGGAGGGAGAGAGAGAGAGGGAGAGGGAGGGAGGGAGGGGGAGGGAGAGAGAGAGGGAGGGAGGGAGGGAGAGACAGGGAGAGAGAGAGAGAGAGAGACAGGGAGAGAGAGAGAGAGAGAGGGAGGGAGGGAGAGGGAGGGAGAGAGGGAGGGAGGGAGGGAGAGAGAGGGAGAGGGAGGGAGGGAGAGGGAGGGAGGGAGAGGGAGGGAGAGAGAGAGAGAGGGAGAGAGAGGGAGGGAGGGAGGGAGGGAGGGGGAGGGAGGGAGAGACAGGGAGAGAGAGAGAGAGACAGGGAGAGAGAGAGAGAGGGAGGGAGGGGGAGGGAGGGAGGGAGGGAGAGGGAGGGAGGGAGGGAGGGGGAGGGAGAGAGAGAGGAGGAGGGAGGGAGAGGGAGGGAGGGAGGGAGGGAGGGGAGGGAGAGAGAGAGAGGGAGGGAGGGAGAGACAGGGAGAGGAGAGAGAGAGAGAGGAGGGAGGGAGGGAGGGAGAGGAGGGAGGGAGGGAGGGAGGGAGGGAGGGAGAGAGGGAGGGAGAGAGAGGGAGAGGGAGGGAGGGAGAGGGAGGGAGAGAGAGAGGGAGGAGAGGGAGGGAGGGAGGGAGGGAGAGGGAGGGAGGGAGGGAGGGAGAGCGCCACGTGTGTAGCTGGCTGGCATCGTGGGTCTCCCGTTGCTAAGTCTTCTCCTTGGGGTCCGTGGACCTCCTTGGTCTTGGTCTGTGAGCGGGCGGTGCCCTGTGATCTGCTCCTACCTGTGCTTCTGTTGAGTCAAGCTCAAGTTCTCCCATTTTCAAAGCACAGACCCTGAACTGCTCTAGGCCCCCTTCACCTCCAGCCCCACCACCATCTGCTGGTGAGAACCCAACACTCAACCCTTGACGCCTTGGTGGCCCCATCTTTAAACGAGGATCGTGGTGCCTTCCAAAGGACCGTGGGGACGAAAGGGGACCATGCAGCTCACGGAGGGCCGCCTGGCTCGTAAGCGGAGGCCAGACGCATTGCTGTTCTGATTGCAAACAGGGCTTCGCTGACGTCTGTCCAAACCCCCAGCCTCATTGCAGAGTAGGCGATATCTGTGAGCATCGATGTTTTCTGAGGTCAGAGAACAAAATATGGGAAAATGTCTCATCCGCCGTGAGAATCCCACAACATCCCCCAAACGGGAAAATTTCCCTTGAAACGATGAGGATATAATGCAGAAAGATGAACATCGGGGGTTTGATCATTTTTTCCCTTAAATTCTGGTAAGATTTCCTGTGAAGCTACATCACTGTGCCAAAAGGGAAATGCAAAAACTTTCAGAACCCAGTGCAGTCTTATTCTGAGGCACAGAGGCAGCGGAGAGCTGCAGAGACATCTTCCATGTACACTGTAATTTAGAGTTTACAAAACACTTTCCTGGATTCTGTTTCATTTTGGAAATTGATGACGGCCATTTGAGGCAGGTATTATCATTGCAATTTTACAGATGAGGAAATTAAGGCTCAGAGAAAGTCCAGTGTCACCCAACTACGGAGTGGTCCCAGTCAGGACAGAGGTCCTCTGGCCCTAAGAATTAAACCTGTCCTGCATATAGCTCTGCAGATGAGGCCCAGCCTGATGTAGATATTTTCTCCATTTCCCAGACTCTGCTACCAACTCATTTGCTCCAAGCCTGAACATCTGGTGCTCACAAAAGTGCAGGAGGTTAGCACAGCACCCTCGTTGTACAGACTATGAAACCAAGTCTTCAATAATTCAAGTCCAAGGTCGCCTTTGTGAAGGAGCACTCGGGTGACCTTGGAGAATCAACCAGGCTGATCATTTCTTGATTTTAAATCTAGTATTCTCACCCATTCATTATGGGATGCTGCCTCACCAGTGACTTTCTTCCTAGTTCTAGAATTTCAAATTCTCGATCAATTTGGGTGACAGAGACCTGTGTTCTGTATGGTCAGGAGAGAACCCTTGTACGTTTGCTTGTGCAGGCAGATGGGGAGCAAAGGAAAACCAAGGCTGATTAGTTAGTATCATGCACAAGAGTGAGGTGGATGCATGTGCAAATGTGCCTGCACACATTCCCCTTCAGGACATGCAAGAAGAGTGTAGGGTTGTGAAGGAAGAAAATCTCACAACAGCTTAGCTGTTTGCTTCAAATAAAAGGGAAAAGGAACAACCTCCATAGACAGGCAGTAAGTTGGAAGGCCTCTCCAGAAAGACGCCATTATCCCAGAACAGGTCAAAGGGGTGGGTCTTGTGCTTGAGAGTGCAGAGTCTCTCTGTTCTTAAGGCAGGACAAAGAGGCCGTGAGGGCTCGTGAACAGCCACAGTGAGAGACTGGGAATGGGAATCTACCTAGATGCCGCCATCTTGCCTGGAAGGTTAGCCTTGGGAAAAACTTGCTGGGGAGGGGGAGAGCGGTAGAGTGCATGTGTGTGGGGGTGAGAGTGGAGGTGTATAGGGGACACACCCTATAATGGCGACTGCACCCTCATGGCGACCCCCTCCTCATACGTGGCCCTGCCTGACTCACTAACAGTTTGCTCAGACCTCCTTGCACTGCCTCCCTCCCCTGAAACCTGGGAGATATGTTCTTACCCAGCAACCAGTTATGTGTCACTCCCTGGTTGCCTGCTTATCTCCACCCCCTACCGTCAGGGATTGGTTAGTAGCAGTTCTGCAAACGTGATCAACTCGTGCTTGCCATATAGTCCTATGGAACTCTCCCCTGTGTGAATCCCCCGTGCCTTGTTAATTTTTAAGCTAATTAGCTCCCACCTAGCCCCCATCCTACATAAAACCTGTGTAACCTCCTCAATAAACGAGTTCCTGCTTCGCCACGGGCGCTGACAGACCTCCCGGCTCTGGTGTGGTTCCTTAGCTGACGACACTCATCATCCTGCTCGGCCTGGTATTCTCCTTTGGGTGGGCCCTGAGGAGATACATCGGACCTTGTTGCTCAACAGGGAGCAACAGAGGTGTACCAACTGTATGATCTTTGTGGGAACAAGCTCAGAGCTTCGGGAGCCCAGGACCTGCACCCTGACAGACCACCATTGGAGCAACAGGTTACTCAGGTGAGAAGAGAAACCAAGCTCTGGATCTGGCAGCCATGTTTGCCCAGGCTGTTCCCGATGTTACTGCACCAGAACAGCCAGAGGACCTGACCTCTAAGAGGGACCACGTGAAAAGGACAACCACCAAAGCCAAGAACGACATTCCCCTTAGCCAGCTGAGGAGGGGATTTGTTTTAATTTCTCCTTTCCCCCCTCCCCACACCAATGGTAAGCACCCTGCATTGTTAAAATCGCCACAGGAGAAAGGAATCCAGACAGGAAATAAAACATTCTCACAATACAAGGTTTCCGAGATATTTAATTTAGATAATAAAAGGAATAGGACCCGACTTCTACCTTTAACAAGGACAGAGGCTTATATCCTACTCAATCTTCTGACAATAACAACCGTAAAATCTGGTAAATTGTTTTCAAATGCTGTCTGGAGCCACTGAGGGACAACCAGACGATGAGGCAAGATCATGAAGAGATGAGGATCATATGGAGGTGAGCCCAATAGAAGCCAACACACAAAGCCAAGCAGAGAGCAGCAGCCCAGAACTGCAGGACTTTGACCATGACAGAGACACAGAGTTGGGCCTCAGGACTAGCAAAGCATGCAGGATCTGAAGGTCCAAGATCTGGGAGAGAAAAGAATTTCTAAGAATCGAGCCAAAGATGCTACATACAGAGTTTCCCTCAAGGTATCTGTAAGCCTACACACACACACACACACACACACACACACACACACACACACACACACAGCAATGCTGAGTGCCCAAGAAGAAAGCAAAGGCAGAGGATAAACACTCAGATGGCAGAGATAAAGTTGGAGGTCCCAGGATGCAAAATAGAATGGGATCCAGTTAAACAGGCTTTGACTTGACACTGCCAATGGGCCTTGACTTTGGATTGAGGGTTATACTTCAGGAGTTCAAACAAGCCAGAAACAGAGCCAGCACTCACAAAATCAGAAACCTGGCCTCCACCAGAGCAAGGTAATCTGCTCATTTTCTTTTTCCCTGCCAGAAATAAAGTGAATCCCAGAGTGCAGAGTGCAGAGACTTTACTATTTTTTCATAGAAAACATCCAGCATCCTCCAACATACAAAATAAAACAGAGAAACAAACTCAGGCATCCTGGGAATTAAACCACATTAACTAAAAAGCCAAAGAAAACAAAGACAATCCTAACTAGACTGGAGAAAATCCAAGTATTGAATTATTGTACCTGGACTCTAAAAGAATGATTGTTATTTATGAAATAGTGTAAAAAGGTGGAGAATTTGTAATAGAATTAGATCCTCTAAGAGAAAGCAAAGGGAAATTCTAACATAGAAAACTATGGTCACTCCAATTTGTAACTCAGTAATGATTGTAGCAGAAGATAAGACAGGGCAAGGAAAATTGATGAAAGGTTAATAAATAGACTGTAGCAAGGTTGAGGCATGAGGGGTGAAAACAGATAATATGACCCATGGGACATGGTGACAAAGTCTAACAAGAAATAATGACAGTCTCAAAAAGAGAATAGAAAAGATGGAGAAGAAATATTTGAAGAAATAAGGAATGGAAAATTTCCCAATGTGATGAAAGATCAATACACAGAATTACTGAGAGGAAATGAATGAAAAATAAAATACCTATGCACCCGGTTGAAACCAAAAGACAAGGAAAAGGCTACAAAAGGAAGCCAGAGGAAAGAAGAGGTGTGTCACTTCCCCAGGAACACCAACAAGATGAACAGCAGATTTCTCAACCAAAACTATAGGAACTAAAAGACAATGAAATGGTATCATTAAAATATGGACAGAAAATGGCTGCCAACCCCAAATTCTACACCCCACACAAAAGTGAGGGTAGAATAAATACATCTTTGGATAAACAATGAAAAGATTTATATAGCGCAGACTGATGTGAGAGGAAAAGTGAAAGAGGACTCTTCAGGGTGAAGAAATCCAAGTGGAGAGATCCTGGAGGAAAATATGAATACAGGAAAGAGCATCAGACAGGGCAAGGTTGCAAGTGAATCTAAATGATGATCGATTACTGAGACGTTGGTAGTACATCTCATAGTATTTTTTGCATTTTCAGGATTATGACATATCACAACAATGACCTAAGAAGTAGGAGAGGCTGAACAGAATAAACTGTAAGGTTCTTGCTTTGAGAACCTTACAGACCCTAATAAGTTAATGATGCATATTATAATTTCTATTGAAACCATTAAGAGGGAAATAAGAGAATGTTTGCAAATAAGCTAAAAATGGGCAAAAATGGAATAACAAAAGACCATTGATTAATCCCAAAGAAAGCAAACATAAACAAAAGCATGGTGATAACATTTTAACATAAATGTTTCAGTAATCAACATTAAATATCAAGACACTAAATAATCTAATTAAAGATTAATTAAGGTTCAAAAGATATTTTTAACCTTGTTAAAAGTGGCCAAGAACATGCTGCTTCCAAGACCTCTATTTAATCATCCTTACCATAAAAATGTAGAAAAACAGTGAAATAACAGTTGTGCCAGGATACACCAAAGCCAAGGCATAACCAAAGTAGACACGACTGCAAGAATACAGGAAAATCTGTAGAAGAATATTAGAGATGTGCTTTTACAATCACTCTCCCTGGGACCCACCCGATTCTCCAGCAGTATAAGTCAGTCAGGGCTGGGTTGTGGCTCAGTGGTAGAGCGCTTGCTTAGCCTGTGTGAGGCACTGGGTTCGATCCTCAGCACCACAGGTAAATAAATGAATAAAATAAAGCCTGTCTACAGCTAAAAAATATTTTTTAAAAAATTAAGAAAATCAACGTACAGTCGAGTGTACAATGGGACCTTCCTCAGAGATCAAAGCCCAGTCCCACTGGACACAGATCCCAGGTGAACTTCACAGACAAAATGCTGGACACCGAGGGAGGAACCGAAAGAGCACAAGCAATGGTGACTCCATTCATTAAAAAATAAATAAATAAATAGTAGCGTGCTCGCCGCGTAAGCAAAAGGCCCTGGGTTCGATCCCCGGCACCGCAAAAAAAAAAAAAAAAAATAAATAAATAAATAAATAAATACATAAATAAATAAAAATTGGGAGAATCTGGTGAATGGTGGTGAAAGCCAAAATAATGAAGTTCTCTGAAGGAGGCAAAACCAAGAAGCAACATAGCATCTCCTCGGCCTCCAGGTGCTTGTGACCCTGCACCGGGTCCACCCCTGAACGTTTCCCACGCAGGACGCTTAGGATCTGTGCACTTTTACTACTTATGTTTTACACCAATGAGACGGTTTTAAAATAAATGTGATTCCACGTTACACATTGAGGGGGTGGAAAAGGATGCCCCATACCTTCCTGTCACGTGGTTGTCACACACACGTAACCAGCCCGTCTGCACGTGTCCGTAGCTCTGGCTGGGAATGTGTTAAAGACTACAACTGCTAGGGTTTCCATGTTTGTCCCCAGAATCTGTGTGTCGGAAACTTAGCCCTAAAGTCGTCGAGCAAGGACTGGAGGTGGGACCTTTGGGACGTGGCTGGGTCATGTGACCTTGGCTCTCATGAATGGAGTACTGGACTAATGAATCATGGAGGAGCAGCCTTGTTATATAAAAGCGAGATCTCTTTGGCATGCTTGCCCTGTGTCACCATGTGATGCTTTTTACAATGTCGTGACCCAGCAGGAAGGCCCTCGACAGAGGCTGGGCATTTGCCAACACCATGATCTTAGATTTCCCAGGCTCCCAAACCATGAGATGAACAAACCTCTCCCCTTTGGGACATAACCCAGTCTCAGGTATTTTGTTACAGCAGCAGAAAGTAGACTAAGACGCCTATTAATTAGTTCTATTATTATCCCCATTTTACAGATCTGAAGGGAGAAGTTCAACAACGTCCCCAAAGACACATGCATCAACCAGAGACCTTCTCTCTCTCTCTCTCCCCCCTGCCCCTTTTCCCTCTCTCCTCCTTCCTCTTTATCTTGCTCTCCACTCTCCGTTTCACAGGGGAATCACTTGGGAGAGATTTTAAAACATCCCAATGTTCAGGCTGCAGACCAAACCAATTCAATCCGAATCTCTGGAGTGGGATGCAGGCCACGGCAGTACTTTTTAAAGGAAAGCTATGACAGTTTGTGTGATTGTCAGTCACAGACATGGAAATTAAAGCTGGTCGTGTAGTAACTAACACGTGAGGGTGAATCAATAAGTGGGAAAATCAGAATTTGAAGCCCAGCATGATAAACTCGAGAATCAGCGTCATAGCACCTTCCAGTGACCAGGAACTTAGGATTCTCTTCCAGGTACCTGAGATCCATCTTAAAGGTACACCCCCAGCGAGAGGAAGTGGGATCAAAGGCAGGGGTCAGGAGTTTTAGAAAGTCTTGCCTTCCTTCACCAGAAACACTTGGAGGTAGGTAGTCATCCAGTCTAGGAAACAAATGCCAAGGAGCAGGACCCAACTTCTGCCCGGGGCTCCTGTTCTGGAACCAGGACTCTGGTCCCAACTCTCGTAAGCAGGCCCTTGGAGGACTGAGCTGCCTTGGTATCAAAATCTTATAACCATAAATGTTGGCAAAAAAAAAAAAAAAAAAACCAGACTGAGAAATAATTCTCAGAAAATTTCTATTACCCAAATCTCAATATGGGAGAGATAAAAGAGAAGAATGTTCTCACAGGCTTTATCAGTTATGGGTGCTACATCACTGTTTCCAGCCACAGAAAAAAAAAAAAAAAAAAAAAAAAATATGTGAAGTTCTTTCAGATACTTAAAGACACAAAATGGATTTTGAGTGTAAATGAAAGCAGAAAACTTCTGCCAGGGGTCTCCCTCTACCTCACTGCAGCCTGTCCCCAAGAAGCAGGATGCCAGGCGCCCTTCCCGGGAAGACTCACTCGCTCCCAGCATGCTCTGTACTTCCACACCCCAGTTCCCTAAAAGGTCTGCCTTCTCACTAGCTGAAAGGATCCCCACACCACACAACATCAGCCTTCCGGCATCACCTGCTCCTTTGAAATTCAAATGAAATCGGCAAAGACACCTACCATATGCTGTGGAGACGCTTAGCAGCCATCTCCACCTCTGGGAATCCCTGAGATGTCAGGGAAGGGTTCTTACAGTCACCGGATCTTTCCTAGCTCAGAGTCCCACGGCTCAGGTGGTGGACTCTCCATGGGGTGGACTGATCCCCAGTCCTTAACCCAGGCTGCATGGACAGCAGGCTTCTGAAAATGTGCCACATTAAAGAAAAAAAAAAACCTAGTAGCAAAGCACCTCACAGTATTCAAATTCTGTCCATCTCTCTGCCTGCCAACAGAACCGCTTCCCAAGGACCACCTCACCCACCGCCCTTTCTCTCTTCCACCCCCCAGAATTTTCGCATTACGCAATAACACCCAAGCCGCTGCTCTCTCCTGCAGACCCGTTTTCACAATCCGTTTCACTGTTACCTTATCATCTCACTGCTTTCTAAACCCAAGTGGTCTACTCTAAGCTATTTTCCTAAACAAAAGTAGCTTTCCTCTTAAATTCTGCTGTCAGATTTAAAGTGATTAATTTTTACCATGTGTCAATCAAATGGTATGAGATCCCTTCTCCTTGTGTATTCAACCAGTAGGTGGTACCTAATCTCTGCCAGGCACTGAAGTACTTGGGATAGAGTGGGTGAATGTGACAAAGTTCCTAATTTTATCAAGCTTCCCAAAGGGGGTTCAATAAATGCTCATTTGCTTGGAAAAATCCAGTAAAGTCTTGTGCATTAATGAATGAACAGAGGGCATTATCTCCACATCTATGATCTGGATCTGTTTTATGCATAATAACAATCCTTAGAATATTCACGTAGGTTGTCCCCTACCCTAAATAGGGAACCACAAGCTACAGACACGTTGCTCTTAACGTATCCCTGCTAAAACCTCTTCGTCAAAATCACCGACGCTCTTCATTTCCTCTGCAAGACACACTGCCCTCCACCGAAGGCAGAAATCTCGTGGCTAAGAGACAACTCTGAATTCTTCTGCAAGATTAACCAGCCAACTACCAGTTCTAATTATATCAGAGAAGCAGGCTTCTGTATTTTTCCAAATAAAAACAGTTTCTCCCCAAGTGAGCTCTAATGCAAGCTGTTGGGGGAAAAAATGTAATTCTATTTCCTTCCTATCACATGCAGATGACTGGCTGCTTCAGAAAAACTTTGCCAAAAATTTCTCCTCTGGTGTTGAGTATGACCGTAATATGCAAAAAGAAAATTTAAGTAGTTGTTAACAGTATCTGCTACCTATTCTTGAGAGATAGGTACCCTAATTCTCAATGGTTTAGAGCAATGAGCTTTCATTCTATTATTTCTCAGGGGTCTCTGAGTAAGCAAGAAAGTTCTATTGATCTGGGTCCTGTGTCACACCCCCTTGTGAATGTGCTCAGCTGACAAGGTCATCTGGTACCGGCTGGTCAAGGACAGACTTACCTGCCTTGTGATTGGTTGGCTGTGGGCTGGAGTAAAGCCTTAGGCATCTTGTGATTGGTTGGCTGTTGACTGACGCAAGGCCACGTGTGAGTTGTGATTGGTTGTCTGTTGGCTGGCCCTTCCCTGAGCCCTGTGGATCTCCTCCTCCCTGGGGTCAGCTCCTGCTGCGGTGCAGCGTCGGAGGAGAGAAAGCGGAAGGTACAAAGCTGATGGAGATCTAGGTCCAAAGCTGACACATTGTCACTTCCGTGACATTCGAATGGCCTAAGTAATTTACAAGGGATTCTGGACGAAACTGTATGTCCCCACCCCCAGACTCCCAATGTGACTGTATTTAAAATAGGACTTTAAAAGAGATCATTAAGGTTAAATAAGGTCGTGAACCTGGGGCCTTAACCCAACAGTTTGTTTCCTTATAAGAAGAAGGGCTACCAGGAACGCCTGCAAACACAGAGAAAAGGCCATGAAGGACAGGGGAGGACGCGAGAGGAGGAAGCCATTGGAGTCCAGGGAGAGAGGCCTCAGGAAAACTAAACCTGCCAACACCTCAAGCTTGAACCTCCAGCCTCCAGAACTGAGAGAAAACCCATTCCTGGTCTGTGAACATCCAGTCTCTGGGTGATATTCTGTTATGTCATCCCCAGCACATTCATATACATGGGGAACCCAGATTCAGAGGGCAGAGAAACAGAGTCCCTCCATTTATGAAAGACTCTGTATATTCATTCTGCAAGGACTGTGGCTATAGGGACAGGTGGAGGATTGAAGCCATTAAGAGGCATCGTTATCAACACTTTGTCTATGGTATCTCAAATGTGTCTGTAAATTTTAATACTGAGAAGAAAATCGGTGGGTTCCCTTGTGTTTGGGACATAGAAATTCATGCCGGACAATTGCTTCTACTCAGAGAATCAAGACCAATCACTTGAGCTCTTATCGAAGTGCGGAAAAGATTCACCCACTTGCAGGTAGGCCTGGCCTGGTGCTGGAACTGTGCACCAAAGCAGGATGGGAAAGATCCCTCACCCCAGGATGCAGCCAGGTAATGATATTGGGTCTGAAAGTATAGAGGGGCAGGGTGGGACTGAGGAAATCTGTCTTCCACACACCCCAGACATTCCTCTAAGGAAGAAGTGGGGCAGCAGAACAGAGAGAGGCCACGAGAGGTTTCAGGCTTTTGATCACTAAAGAATGGAGGAAGAGAAAAAGATATCTGCAAATCTAACACACTCTGGTCCGGAATGGTGGGTCGTCATCACCCTCAGAAAGTCTAGAAGCAAGAAAGCAGAACTGGAGAGGACAGAGAACACTCCAGAAAGCCTCAAGCTGGCAAGTTGGTGGTGGAGCAAGGAAAGATCTACCATTCTGAAGCCGGCAGCTCATTTGTGAAGCCCAGGCAGACTGGCGTGATCTCTCCAGCATTCAGGTCCCGGGTGCTGCTGAAGCACAGCCTGATCCCACAGGCACATCACGTGAAGCCAGGGCAAATCCAGTCACACAAGAACTGCCCAGACTGAGCTCAACTATGCTTCAGATCAATTGCTGCTCCAGCCACCTGACCTGGAAACAACCAAAGCAATCTTGAGTAAGACAAGAACCGTGAAGCTGGAGGCATCTCACTACTGGATTTCAAACTATCCCACAAAGCTGTTGTAATCAAAACAGTATGGCACACACATAAAAAGATCATAGACAATGGAACAGAATGGAGAATCTGGAAATTAACCCGTGCATTTGTAGTCAACTGATTTTCAACCAAGACGCAAAGAACAACAGAAGGAAGAGCATTCGCTTCAATACGTGGTACGGTGAAAACAGTGTCCACTGGATCTCCACATGCATGGGAATGAAGTTAAAGCTTCATCTCACACCATGTCAAGAGGTCAGCTCAAATGGATTAAAAAAGTGCACTTAAGATTTGAAACTGCTACACTCATAAGAAAACACAGGGGAAACGCTTCCCACCATTGCTCTGGGTAAGGGTGTTTTGTTGGTTGGTTTGGATACGACCCCAAAATCACAGGCTACCAGATCTAGACAGATGGGATCACTTCTAACTCAAATCCAGCTGTAGAGCAAAGGAAACAATGAGAGAATGAAGCAATAATCCATGGAATGAGAAAAGATAATTTCAAAAATATATTTGCATCTGACAAGGGATTAATATTCAAAAAATGTGGTGAACTCAACTCAACAACAAAAAAAAGATCAAAAAATGAACAAAGGACCTAGATAGATGTTCCTCAAAATAAAACATAGTGTTATGCACACATATGAAAATGGCATAATAAATCCCACTATCGTGCATAATTACAGTGCACCAATAGAAAATGAAAAAAGAAAACACACAAATGGGAATCAGGTGTAAGGAAAAATGCTCAATAGCGCTAATCATCAGGGAAATGCAAATTAAAGCCGCGATGAGATAGCACCTCATGCCTGTTAAAAGGCTTTTGATCCAAAGGACAAAAGATGTTGGAGAGGCTAAAGAAGAGGGAGCCTCGTGTGCGGTGGGAGTGTAAAGCAGCACAACCCTCAGGGAAGACCACATGGACGCTCTGCAGGAGTCTCATGCACAGACTCCACTGCTGGAGATAGAGATATAGGTCTACTGGTTTTATACATATCTGAAAAACATGGATGAACCCGGAGGACGTTATGCGAGGTGAAATAAACCAGGCACAGCAAGATGAGTCCCACGTGATCTTGCTTATGTGTGGCATCTAAACCAATTGGAAGCCTGGAGGGAGGACACTGGGTTTGAGTTGATAAAAAGACATAAAATTCCAGCCAGGAGAATTCCAACAAGAGAAATCAGTTCAGTGGACCTATTGTAAACCCTGATGGCTACAGCAAAGAACACAACATCATACCTGTTAAAACTGCTTCATTTGTAAGTGTTTTTACCACAAAAAAATGATAAAATATGTGAACTAATGTACACGTTAATTATCTTGATTTATTCCACAGCACCCACGTGTATCAAAACATCAGGTTGTGCATCACAGATGGATGCAACTTTTATTTGTTGATGAAAATAAATTTGAAAGACGCTGAATTTCAATACCTTCTTATGACTATTTCTTGACTCAAAGAATCATGTGAGTCTATTAAAAAGATGCAGAAGATCACAGCCATATCTGGGGGAATTTGAGCATCAAAAAAAATATGTTGAATGTATTAAAGCCTATTAAACATGAGTGCATGATTCTATACTGACAACAAACTCAAAATTTGATGAAAATAAAGCAGTTTCAAAATATCACTACACCAAATATTTATTATAAGTGAGTAAATGCTAAGTTCATGGTAGAAAGCCACCCTATGTAATTGACCAATGTGAACATTTTCAGTAACAGAACAATAGGAACATAACTTCACTTCTGTGGTATTTCTGCCAAAACTGGAAATAAATCTAATCAAGACGAAAGAGTTGGCTATTCAAGTTCTACAAAGTAATCTTAAAATTTATCCAGATTTTGAATGTCAAAGAAAGATGGAGGACATTTTTCAGACAAGTAAGACTAAATTGAGCACGTGACTCTCCTTTAAAGAGCAATAACTTGGGAAAGCGAGTCTGAAGATTATGTGTTAATAATGTATAAATGCTCCTACTATCCCTATGGATGGAATTGGAGAATATCATGCTAAGTGAAACAAGCCAATCCCAAAAAAACAAAGGCCAAATGTTTTCCCTGATAAGGGGATGATTTATAATGGTTGAGGGGTGAGAGAAGAATGGAGGAACTTTAGATTATATAGAGGAAAATGAGACGGGGGGTTATAAAATATGGTGGAATGAGACAGACATCATGACCCTATGTACATGTACGATTACATGAATGGTATGAGTCTACATCGTGCACAACCATAGAAATGAAAAGTTGTACCCCATTTGTGTACAATGAATCAAAATGCAGTCTGTAAAAATAAAAAAATATTAATAATAATGTATAAGTGCTTACTTCTTATTTTTATGTTTGTATTGAGGTTGTTTGAGGGAATATCCCTGTACTTACAAAATATAAGTTGAGGTATTAAGAGGTTATGGGATATCATTTAGGGAACTTACTCTCAGACACCTCAAGAAACAGTGCTTTTTGTTTTTGTTTTTGTTTTTTTGTTCTGTACTTATGATTTTTTTGGAATGTTTCAAGTTGTTTAAAGAGAAGCAATATCATTTTCAATAACCTCAAAATATCAAATAGCTAGGAATAAATTTAATGAAAGGTATGTAAGACCTACCTATTAAAAACCACAAAACATTGCTGAGAAAAGTCAGAGAGCTGAATGACTAGAGTTATATGATGTTCACAGATCGGAAGACTCAATATTATTGAGGTGGTCATTGCCCCTAAATCAGTACATACCTCCAACATGACACCTATCAAAATTCCTGCAGGCTATTTATTAATATAATTTTAAAATTTATATGATAAATGAATGAAACAATTTTGAAAAAGATTAACCAAGCTGGAGAACTAACATCATCTGATTTCAAGTCTTACTCTAAAGCGACAGTAATCAAGACAATCTGAGGGTAAGATTGAAGGATGAAAAGCTACAACAATGGAACAAAAGAGAGTCTACAGAAATCGACTCTCTTCCTACAGTCAGTTGACTCCCCATAATGATGTCAAGTCATTTCTATGTGGTAAGGAACACCGTGTAACAAATGTTGAGAAAACAACTGAATTTTTATAGGAAAAGAAAATGAATGATGATACCCTTACTGTCTGCACATAAAAATTATCAAAATCTATTATATACTTAGACATAAAACTCACAATCATGAGACTTCTAGAAAAAAAATAAATATTTTCATGACCTTGGGCACACAAAGATTCTTTGGTTCTCATCAGGATTCAAAAAGCATAAGCCATAAATGAATATTTTTGAAAATTTGGACTTCATCAAAATTAAATTGTTCTGCTTATCAAAAGAAACCATTAAGAAAACAAATAGACAATCAGATTTGGAAATATGTTTACATCTATATATGATCATGGATTTATATCCAAAATATAGTATTTCCCTGCCACCCTTTATCCAGGGTTTTATTTTCTATATTTTTAGTTACCTAAAATCAACTGTGGTCTGAAAATACTAAATGGAAAATTCCAGAAATAATTCAAATATTAAATTTTAAATTGCACACCATTCTGAATAATGTGATGAAATGTCCATCCTCCTTGAGAGACGAATCATTCATTTGTCCACAGTATCCTTGCTGTATATACTACCTACCCTTTAGCTACTCAGAAGCCATCTTGGTTATCAGATCTCCTGTCATGGTATCACAGTGTTTGTGTTAAAGTGATCTTTATGTACTTAATAATGGCCCCAGAGTATAAGCTTTTATTATAGTATATTGTTATGATCATTCTGTTTTATTATCAGTTATTGTTAATCCCTTAGTTTGTCTAATTTACAAGCTCAACTTCTTCATCCATATGTTTATGTAAGAAAAAACACAGAGGGGACTACTCTACATAAAAACCTACAGATCGGTATTTTTTAAACAAGAAACCAGATTTTTCAAAACAGACAAAACGTTTCAATGGATGCTGCACAAAAAAGATAAATGAATAATCAAGAAGCATTTAAAAAGGACTCGGTGTCATTAGACATCAGGGAAATGCGAATTCACACCCCGTAATCAGTCAGCACTGGACACCTGCTGGAATGGATCAAATCAGCAGAACCAGATGTTGGGAAGGGTGTGGACAACTGAGCTCCCGCAGGCTGAGGCGGGACGGCACCATCTAACACTGCTCTCAGGGCTGTGTGGCACTTTCTACAGAAGGCCCAACATCCCCCACCACCCGTCTGTTCTCCTGAGCACTTGCCAAAGAAATGGAAGTCCAACGTCCCTACAAGTGTCCACAGCAACCACATTGAAAATGGCCAAACAGTGGACATCACGTAGACGCCATAGAAGGGAAACTGCAGAGGACAGACAGACAGAATGACAGACACAACAGACGGCTGTCCCAACATGTACAGGAAGCAACAGAAGTTAGGAAATTAAACAAAAATCCAACCCTATGAGTGACCATATCCATGGAATCCACACACAGATCAAAGCCATCCTGAGTTGATGACAGGCGTCGGGTCATGGGAGGTGGGGAAGGAATGGAGTGGAAAGGGGCCAGAGGCTCGCTGGGCTGATGGAGGCTCGGCCATTCTGGGCGGTGATTCCATGGTCCGCTGTGGAAACTCATGGAACCGAACGCTTCAGATCTGGGCTCTTCCACATCTATTAATTATGCCTCAGTGAGTCAACACATCTCAGTGCCTAGTTCAGGACCTATCTTAGATTAATGCAACTTTCAATGCTGAGATTTTATTATTTTACTTCCTAAGAGTCCAATGTTGGAGAAACTAGAAATTGAGCCCATGATACGCAAATATGCCCATCTGCAACTCGGTGCTGCCAAGTGGCTGTCCCCCCAACAGAGGAAAGGGACATAAGCCATCGCAATGAGTGCACGATGGGCCTGACATCAGGGTTTGCATCCAACCCTAAGAACCATCCTGTCCACGATTTGGTGACTACAGGGTCACAGCTACAGCCATGTGCTGCATGGTGACCTTCCGGTCAACCAGGGACCACAGTTACGATGGTGGCCCATGGGTTAGATCACCTAGTGACCTCATAGCCTCTTAGTGTAAGCACACCCCATGACGTCCACACAGGGACAAAATCGTCTCACAAGGCGCTCATGATCACGTTAAGTGACGGGTGACCGTACATCACGGAAGTTAATACGCCAGCCGTGGAGTCAGGCAGACCTACACTTGAACTCTGCCTCAGAAAATGTCCTACACCAGCTCCACACTCTGCTTTGTACGCTTCCTGGAGTCCTAAGTCTGGAGGTGAAGAGGTGGACACTTTTCCCATGTGGGTTTATGAAATGGCCCTGCGTGGGCCTTCCCAAGTTTAGGTCTGTCCCTATGGGTCACAGGTTGAGCTCACTCCTGTGGCTCAGGCCACAACCCAAGATTATACAGGGAATACTTGGTGCAGCCCCCCCCCCCCTGCAGGCCACTCGCCACCCCCAGATCCACAGGACACGGCAAGCTAAGAACACCAGGCCTTGACAAGTGGCCTGGGTACTGGCCAGGGCATCCAGGATGGAAACGCTTTCCTTAAACAAGACCCTCAACGGGCAGACAGACATTTACTGATCGGGGGATTCCACATGATCGAGATTGCCAGTCTGTCGCCCCAAATTCTCATTCAATGCTCCTCGGGCATGCAGTTGTTCAACAAGCTTAAAACACATGAATCTATTTCCAGAGATGGAGACAGGGGTGCCTGGAAGACAGAGCCAGCAGCTGAGGAGACCAGCCATGGGCGGCCAGGCCCAGGGACAGCCACTGCATGTTTCAGACCATAAACAAGGAAAATGCTCCTGTGACATTTGACAACTTTCCGTATGCATCCTCCCCTATAACTGCTGCCGATCCCAGATTTCCTCATCAAAGCCCGGAATGCCCATATCTTTCATCGCTCTGCAATATAAATGTGACCCTCTTCTCTTATTACAGTGCAATTAAAGACCTCTGGACTCAGTCACGAGGGCCACTGGGACCGCCAGACAGTTCGCTGAGCCAGGAAGAAGGCAGAACAGTGGTAACAAGTTCCTCCCCGAACCCCCCACGTTCCTGCGTCATTCAGTCATTCACACACTTCCCCTCTGGGTGAGGCAGCAGCCATGGAGTAACCGAATGTGGGTCTTCCTGGAAGGACACAAATAAGAGTGTATCTGTTGCTGAGGATTGGTTCCTTCCCGCTCCCTGGTGCCACCCCAGCTGGAAGACAGCCAGGAACCAAATCAGTTGAACAGTCTCTTTAAAAGAAATGGAGATTAGCAGGTGTTAAAGGCAGATTAGCAACCAAATGAGATTCTCTCCGGCATCATAGCATTCCAAGAGGAAGGGTTTCAGGGAGAAGGTGGATGCTGCTGGCAGCCTGTTCTGGCAAGCAGGCGCGCCTGGGTTTGCCAGGCCTTCGGAGGCTCAGGAAACCCAAGCGTGGGGCATCTGCAGCAGGTAGGGACTCAGGCCTGTAGTGGACAGAGGTCAGGATCACAGCAGGTTTAGTTTGTTTTTTTTTTTTTTTTTTTTTTTTTTTAGGAAAGAGGAACAGGAAACTTCCATTTTTGTACTATTTTTTTTTTCCTTGATTCAGGTCCTGGCTCTTGTTCCCAGACTCCTGAGTCTGTGGGCTGCCTTCTTTCTGTACTCCGAGATTTGCCTGTGGGGCTGGGGGGCAGAGGGGAGAGACTGAATGGATTCGGGTGAAATGACACGATGCCCGTCCATTCAGACCACTGTAACAAAATGCCATGGACCAGGTGGCTTACACGACATCACAGACTTCTCCCAGTTCTGGAGGCTGGGAAGTCCGTGGCACTAGCAGACCCGGAGACCTCCTGGAGAGCACGCAGCTGTCTTCCTGCATGAGTGTCCTCTCGTGGCTGAAAGAGGTCACCTCTTGGATCTCTTCTCATGCAGGCGCCAATCCCATTCATGAGGACTTGCTAGACTTTGGATCAAGGCCCCCAAAGGCCTTGCTAAAAGCTTGGGTGCTCAGGGGGGTGCTACTGGAAGGCGTGGAACCTTCCAGAGTGAAATTTGTGGGAAGTCCTTAGGTCACTGGAGGCATGGCCCTGCAGGGGGTTATGGGACCCTTTAGAGGAAATGATCCCCACCTCTTCCTCTCTCTTTTTGGTTTGACTATGTACACCCACCAGGATGTGCTATCTCAACACAGGTCCAAAGCAGCAGGATCAATTGGTCATAGATTGAAACTATCAAAACTGTGACCCAAAATAAACCTTTTCTCTTTATAAGTTAATCATCTCAGGCATTTTGTTATAGTGACAGAAAGCTGACTCATGCAGAGACACAACTTTATGATCCAATTTCTTCACAAAGGTCCCACTTTCAAATGCCATTACAATGGGGATTATATTTCAACAGATAAACTTTGGGAGAGACACAAACACCTAATCTATAGAAAACACCAAATCCACAGTAGGTTTTCTAGATAAAGAAAAACAATTAACCCTTTATTAAGTACCTGCTATGTAACGTGTATTGCATCAGGTCCTTTGGTATTAAATTTTAACCCAAAAGATCTGATCCGCATTAGAAGATTTGCCATGAGAGAAACTAAAGACACACCAAATCCTGATTTCTTTTCTTTCCAATGGTTTTGTTATTTCCTTCTTAATGTTATTTTGAATTTGTTTTGGCTCAAATTATATTACACCCTTGTCATCTCCATTAGCTAAAATGTATTTATGGCTGATTATGCATGCAGAAAATAAATTAAATATCTGAATAACATTACCAGTAATTGGTGAAATTGCCTCATGTTTTCACATCCTTACAACAAAAAAGGCATCAACAAATGACCAGGAAAACAAAGGGATAATCCATTATAATTGTCCGTATTACCATAGAGATGGGACGGACACGATTATGGGCAATTTCAGTGTCTAAAAATCAAGTATGATGAAAATTATTTTGAAGTTAACAACAACAACAAAAATCACCTGTGCTGTTGCTCCAAACCAACTGGTGGTCAGGAGAAAGGGCGACGGCCCTGCTCTGGAAACCCAGCCACCACTCAGAAGCTGACATGGAATTGTTTAAGTTTCTACAGAACATCAACAGTAGCTGAAGGGCTCTTTCGACCTGCTTGGGTGGTTCCCCATGATAGGGCTTCCCTTCCAACACTGCTGGTTTATGGGCGAGACATTTGTGCTGATTTAGAGAGGGAGCCTAGTGTGGTTTGGTACCACTTCCAACACAGCCTGGTGGATTGATGGTTCCGGCTAGACGCTGGATCAGGCCTCCATCATTACTGAGGCTGTTCATCTGTAGGTTTCTGTGATGATTTCAGTGCATAATATTTAACAACCATCACGGCACAGACATTGTGCAATTGAGGAGGTTGCCAGCTGCTGCGTTAGAGCAGGGTCCTGGGACCCCTTTCTGTGCAGGACCAGCAGGCGCCAGGAATGTGGATGCACAGAGAAGCTGTTTCCCAAACAATATGGAAGTCTTTTAATATTTTCGCAACCATTCCATTGTGCCCCAGCTAAATATCAGCACTGAACACACACACACACACACACACACACACACACAAGGGCTGGCCTCTCATTTTACCTGTTATCCAGGTGGTTTGGCTCAGCATCCTGCCAGATGGACATGCCAGGAAAGTGTACCCTGCAGGGCTCTGGCAGGTGACATGGCAGCCCAGGTCAAAGGTCTTTTCTACACATCAGCACCTTCTTTCTCAGTATTAACACCTTGAAAGCTACCGTCCTAACCAGAGCCCAGCAGCAGAGGCCCAAGCTCAGTTACCAGCATTTTGGCTTTTAAAGCCAAACACGTGTGAAGTTGAACAGAGAGGAAGACTCCAAATCCACTCAAAAAGGAAAGGGAGAGAGAGAGAGAGAGAGAGAGAGAGAGAGAGAGAGAGAGAGAGAGAGAGAGAGAGAGAGAGAGAGAGAGAGAGGCAGGGAGATGGGAGGCCCTATATTCCATATAGAGAATGAGAATTCTTCCCATGGATGCTACCAGAGGGAGCTTTATAAAGCTCAGATCCAATCATGTCATGTCATTCCTCAAAATTCTTCAATGGCTCTCCACCACCAGCTCTTTAATATGGTGGACAGGGAACTTCATGATGGAGTCTTGCCCTGCTTCTTACTGCCCACACCTCCTATCCAAGCAATAGTGAACCACCTGCAGTATGGGGACAAATCATGTTGTTCCATACCTGGCTTCCACTCCTTTGGGTGACAATCCTTTACAGCCCATATCGAATATTGGAATTGTTTGCCAAAAGATGACCTAGCTGCCTTCAAGCACAGCATCCTGAGTACCACCAGGTCTGGTACATGTTACATCATGATTACCTGTTGGATTGATAGTTCATTATAATCAGGCGGTTTTGAAGAATTCAAAATGGCAGCCAGGATCTCACAGATCTTTATTTGGGGAAAATGAAGGCATACCAATGTAGTCTAAGATCGTACATCAAAATTGAGTAGGGGTTAAAAATAAAGCCAGGTCATATTGAGGACTGGTAAGGGGTAACTGGAATGTTCTTCCTCTGCTGGTGGGACTGTCAAGTGGTACCATCATATGGAAATCCATTTGGCAGCTTTGTAAAAGGCAAATCTAACATATGATCTGACCATTCCAGTCTGTGGTATTTATTTATTCAATAGAAAAGAAAGTGTATGTCCATGTAGACCTTGTACCCAAATGTTCATCGAAGTCTTATTTGTAGTAGCTTAAAAATGGAAGCAAACTAGATGTGAAACAACCAGTGGATGGGGAACAGGTGGAGGTCCAGGTACACCCATACAATGGAATACTACCACGCCATGGAAACCAAGGAGCCCCGTACACACAGCAGCAAGGGTGACTCCAGCCAGAGATGCTCAGTGACGTGACCAGGCAAAGAGAGAACAAGGGTGTGATTCCAACCACACGAAATTCTAGAAAAGGCAAGACAATCTGTAGCAACAGAAAGCAAGTCAGCTCTTCCCGGAAACAGAAGGAGAGGAAGAAGAAAGGAGCGATCATAAAGGAGCCAAGGGAAACTTGTGGGAGGACCATATATTCAATATTTTAATTGTGATGGTGGTTTCAAAGGTGTGCGGGTCAGGGAAAACCCCAAGCCCGACACTTAAAATCTGTGCACTTTATTTCATTTCGATGATACTTCAATAAAGCTTTGAAAAAATTAAATACTGCACAGGGGGTGTGCTTGATGACCAAAGAGACTTTGTAGATGAGGAAATCACAATGAGGTGGTAAGGAGGAAGTATAAGTGAGAGGTTGAGAACGGTAACACTTAACAAGGAAAAATATACGGAAACAAGTCTACTAGTCAAGCCTGTCCGATGTCCAGATAAACTGGCCCCGTTGGCAGTGACGCCCCAGCCCCTGGGATCATTAACTGGATGGTCGTCCAACAGACCGGGAAGTGGGTTCTTGCTGACTGGGCAACTGTCTTCTGCGGCCCCCGAGGTTCTGGTGTTTACTTTGTTCCCGAAGATGTCACTGCAGAGTGCATTTGCTGGTAGTGAACTCTCTGCCACAGATGCTCATGAAAACAACCATTAGGAATGTTCCTTGAGAATAAAAGAAGTGAACATAATTCAAAGGACTAGGACTTCAAAGGAGTGGAGTTGAAAGGAAATCAGTTCTTCAGATATAGGAATTACAAGAGGGTAGAAAGAGAAGAGGGAGCTGGCAGCTCTGGGGCCGGGTAGGAGGAGTGCGGTGTGAGACTGGCCGGGGCCAGGCTGGGCTCTGGGGCCCAGGAAACCCAGGACATTTGCATGAGAAGCCAGAGCTGAGGGTGTGAGCAGGGGCGGAGAAGCCGGGGTCTCCGACGTTTCTTCGCAGATACCCTTGATCTGGAAGGATCTTCCACAGAGCAAAACACACCCATGCTCAAAAGCTTCCAGTGGCTTCCTGTGGCACCTGGAATATCATTAAAGTCCCTCTCAGGGCTGCACAGCTACCAAGGGGAGATCGCAAGATGCAGAGAAATGCGTAACAGCGACAATGGACGGAGTCGAACCCCAAGGCAGGCGAGGCGCCTTTCCTGGTCTGCTCCGCGGGCGCCTTTCAGAGGGGCCGCTCCCGATGCCGACCGTCACTCAGAGCTCCTTCCGAAGCTGTCCCAGGTCCCCCTCTGGCATATGGTGCCACTCTCAGGGGGAGACGGGGTTAATTGCTGGACGCTGAGGGGGTCCAAGGAGGAGCAGCTGTGTCCCCACAAGCCACCAAGAAGAAGCAATTAAACGCCCCAGTGAGAGAAGCGTGGAAAATGCCGAAGGGATGGGACCCATTTGGATCAAAGAAAAATGAGCGCAGTTTCTGCTGCTGAGCACCAAGGTGGCCTGAGGGCACTCAGCCCCTGTCCTCATGGGACACCCCCTCCTCAGCCATGAAGGAAGGACGGTCTACCCCTCCTATGGGGAAGTTACCAACCCCTTCTCCACTCCTCAGTCCTCCCCAAGAAAGGACAAAGGGACAGCACACTGCCCAAGAGCAACACCTGCGGAGTCACAGCTTCTTAAAGGGCAGGGACAGGGCTCAGGGTTGGGCCCCCGAGGACCCCATGGCTTCCAACACCTCCCAGGCATCCTGCCCCTCCTCCTAGTGAACCCTGGGCCTCCTCCCTGGAGCTGGGCCGTTGCTCAGGTCAGGCCTGTCCTAAAAGTCAACAGACTGCAATCCCACGGAGGAGAAGGAAGGAGCTAGGATCTGCGGCTTCCAGCACTTTTGACATCAAACCAATTATCCAACTCAGACTCCAACTGGGACTCCAATGGCTCATTTTCATTCTGATACTAACTCCCCAGAACTGCCATCAGACGCCACGGGGTCAGGGCTCGGTTCCATGAGTCCACTCCCGTTTCAGAGCAAGTTCTGAGTCTCCTGGACCAGCCGGTCGCACGCCGAGATTCCCACAGCCCTGCTCCTGTTCGGAAGTTTCTAGAGCGACCCTCCTGGAAAACAGTTTACCTGCTGCAAAGGATACAGATGAACGTTGGATGAAGAGACACCCAGGTCAAGGTCCAGAAGGATCCTGAGTGCAGGAACCTGTGTCCTCCTGAAGTTGGGGTGTGCCACCATCATGGCACATGGATGCCACCAACTCAGAGGCCCACCATACTGCTTGGGCTTAAAGGCAGGGGCCAGGTTGGAAGTTCCAACCCTCTAATCATTCAGTTGGTTCCTCTGGCCGCCAGGTCCCATCCTGATGTTTCCAAGGACCAAGAGTCACTTCATCAGCAGAAGCTCAGGAATGACTGAAAGGGGCTGATTAGGAGTATCAACTATGTTCCCCTCCCCGCCATAACTCAGAAACTCACAGGGGTTTTAGGACCTCTGAAACTGTGAGACTCAAAATAAGCTTTTCCTCCAGGGACAGAGACCAAATGCACATGTCTTATGCATGTCTCAGTAGGTCACAGTGTCTCATGCTGGAGCTCTAGCCAGCCTCGGGCCCCGTCACAAGGTCTAACAGGGACCCTCCTTTGGGAGTATCTGAGAGGTCTGTAAAGCTATCAAGAAAAAGAAGCCATGTGGTTTCTGGGGAGCTCCTCAGTCAGAACCCTGGAAAGGAAGAGAAGGGACTGGTAGGATGTGTCCACCGTGAACTCTTCGATGGTGAGGTAGTCTGGAGGGTGAAACGAAGAGGCAGCACAGTATAAGCACGTCCTCAGGCGCCCTTCGCTCCCCTGCAACAATAAACATACCCCATTCCATGCATAAGCGGGCAGAGACTCAGAACCTTGAACTAGTAGCCAGCGGTGGGCCCCAGAGAGCTCTTAATCCCTGCATCCCTTCAACTCTCTAAGTGCAGGAGAAACGTTCTGATTGCTATTACACTGTCATTGCCATCTCAGGAGAAAGACAGTAAGCCAAGGAAAGCCAGGAGCTTCTCTAAGCTGAAGGAAAGCTGAGGGACAGCATGTGGGGTGGTGACCAGATCTCAGGATGTGGCCTCAGAAGACCTGGGTTCAAGACTCAGCCCTACCACGAAACTTCACCTCACTTCATCTGGGAAGCTCTGCCCGGGACCAAGCTCAGACAAGATCATGCACGTGGGTTCTGGTTTAGATGTGAGGTGTCCCCCCAAAGCTCACGTGAGAGGCAATGCAAGAGAGTTTAGAGGAGAAAAGACTGGGCTGTGAGAGCCGCAGCCTATCAGTGCATTTATCCACTGGTTCCGATTAACTGGGTGGTGACTGTAGGCAGATGGGGTGGCTGGAGGAGGGGGGTTGCCTTTGGGGTTTTTTATTTGGTCCATGGCAAGCCATCTTAGTCTCTCTTCCTGATCTCATGTCTCAAGCAGCGTCCCTCTGCTGGACCCTTCCACCATGCTGTTCTGCCTCACCTTGGGCACAGAATAATGGAGTCAGCCATCTAAGGTCTGAGACCTCTGAAACTGTGAGACCCCAAATAAGCTTTTCCTCCTCTAGCTCTTCTCGTCAGGGTTTTAGGTCACAACAGTGAAAAAGCTGACTAAAACAACACGAAAGCACTTGGTACGCGGTGTATGGACCAACGCACATCTTACCCGGTGGGACTTTGAGCCGTCGCGCACTCTGGTCCAGCACCGAGCCAATGGTTCTCTACCCAGGGTGATTCTGTCCCTCGGGGGACAACATCTGGAGACATTTTTAGTTAATGAAAGTTGAGAGAGGGGTTGCTGCTGACCTCTAGTGAGTCCAGATCAGGAATGCTGCTAAACCTCCTCCAATTCTCAGGATGGCCCCTTGCAACATAGAATTATCTAGGTCCAAAAGTCAACAGCACCAAGGCTGAGAAGCACTGGTTCCGAATGGCCTGCTGTATCACGAGAACTTAGGAACAGAGCTGACGTTCTATGAATATTCATTAAAATACGCAAATGAATCAAGAAGGAGTCATGTTCGATAACGTGGCTAACGTGAGATATCAGCGTCAGAGTAAGTAAGCGAGCCAGGAAGGATGAGAAAAGAGCCACCTCCTTAAAACTCCAAGCAGCAAGTGTGGCCCATGAGCCCACTCCTGTTGGAAGGCAGCACCCCAGACCTGCAGAACCGGAACCTGTATTCTAACGAGATGCCCAGGAGCTACACAGGCACCTTCAAGTTTGACAAGCACCGTCAAGAATCTCTACCCTGTCAAGTTAACAATTTTCCTATTGTGGTGCTAGGTTCCCGCTGACACGTGCAGAGGACAAGGTCCCCTTAAGGTCAGCCCTGTCCTAGCCTCCGGCCTGGCATGTAACCCACTCAACCACAGTAGCATCTCCCCCATGATGGTGGCTAACAGACTCCGTTTCTCCCAGGCAGTTGCGGGGCCCTCTCTCTCTCCACCCAGGAGAAAGCTGACCGTAATGAAACGCGGCAGGTCATCAATACCCCCTATGCAGAAACGGCACGGAATGCCACAGCTGAAAGATTCCTGGAAGAAGAAAAGAAAATCCTATCGCAGCTTTCATTTGGAGTTTGATTGCTTCATTGCCTTCTACCCTCCAGGCGAAGGGGCAACCAAGAAAAGTGGATTCTGTGGGAAGCTGTGTGCTCGGGTCCCTGTCCATCGGGGACGCTGCTTAGACTGTGTCCTCTTGCACCAGGACGAGGACAAGGTGGTCTGCCTCAGCCCAACACCGCAGCCCACCAAGTGGGATGGTCATGTTCTTCCTTCAAAGAATAACAGGACTCGGGAACCTGGAATTTACTGAGCCCTGGCTAAGTACCAAGGCACCACTGCCATATGATGCAGGACGTTGCTTTTCTCTTCCCAGCCCGTGCTGTCCGGACCCCACCCTTACTCGTGCAATTCCCGCTTCCCGCAGCTCCACCTGGGTCATTCCCACTGGTGCGGCGGTGACCTCACATGGCAATGCCCGGTCTCGGCGGGCGGGCCGGCGGTGAGCTCCTTGAAGGGTACCAGCCCAACAAGCACCTTTCTTTAGGAATTTTGGAATCAGGAGAAAGAAAATCGCAGCGATCCCTCCAGGTAGGTGACGCTATGCGGGGGCCGGGAGTGAGATCCGTTGGCATTTCCCCCATTTTCTACATCGCCAGAGCTGCAGAGCGTCACGCGAGACCCACGGTGAGAGAGGGAGAGAAGTCACCACTGACATGGCTCAGGGCTCCGAGGCAGATGCTCTGAGCCGCCATCTCGGTTTTATAACATGTCGGGAGGGAGGTGATTACACCCGGAAGGCTATGTCCCACCTGAAGGGGCTCGAACAGACAAGAGCCAGACAACGGGGAAGGCTGGCCTCCCTCCTACCTCCACTGGCAGCCGCTAGCACCAAGGAGCAGCACCCGCCGAAAGAATTGGTTCCGTCTGCGCCTGCGTTCTACCAAACGGCCCTCTCCTCCTTGGCCAGAGTGACGTGCATTTGCTGATGATATGAACAAGGTGCCCCTTACATTTCTCAGAGCAAAATGGCCAGCCGCGTCCACACGGCTGGCTGTGGGTGCCACGAGCCGTCTCTCAGGTCTGCTCACCTAGATGGTCCCAGCACTCAGATCTGGCTCCTGTGGGGCTGGGAGACCATTCTGCCGGCTCTCAGCCAACATCTGATCCGCACAAGGTGGCTCTGCCTGCCTCTTACAAGGTGCACAAGAAGCACCTCTGTGTCACAAGTTCCAGCAACACCGTGGCTCAAGGCAGAGAGCCCTAGCATCCCTGACCTCTGTGTTCTGCCTCTCGCTCTGAGGATCCCTACAGACCACCAAGAAGGGCAGGGTGGTCCTTCCCCGGCTTCTGACACGCAGCTCTATCCGCTGTTCTACATCCTTGGGTTTCGCACATTATATGTGCAATATTCTGACACTTTCTATTTTATTTCTTCAAAATAAAAAAGGCAAATATGTCCCATGAAATTAACATCATGATCTCCTAACAGGTCCCGACCTCAAGTTTGAAGAATATGACCTTGGCGTGCCCACAAAGCCCTTCCCGACTGGAATTTGCATCAGATGAATTCACGATGTCCAAGGTCACAAATTGGTTCCCCCAGATAGGAAGAGACACATTTAATTCGAGACCCACGTGGCTGGTTAGAATACTGTTCAGAAACAAAAGGCTTTGTTTCCAAAAGCTGTAAGTGGAGATTGGCACACTCTGGGCCTCTTAGCCTGTGGGGGGCAGGAAGTAAAGATCAGGGTGTGTGACGTAGGGTCTCTGTTCCCTGTGGCTGCTGACGGCTGGAACTGAGTGGGTGTCTGTGCTTGCGCCTTCCATTCAAGGCCTTTCCTGAAGTACAAGTCCTGAACAGGAAGCCATTCTGAGCCCAGCGGACTCAGCCTGGGTCTCCAAGTCCCTTCCCACCCTCCCCGCCAAGCCCCTTCCCGCCATGGATCCTGCAAGTCGGGGCCTCTCTCCTTTTGATCAATGCCCTTTTGCTAAGATGCAGGTCAGTGTAATTCTCTGAAAGGTCAGGAGGAGAGCGGGCTCAGGGAGGGCTCACGTATTATTTCAAATGCCACCAGGCCTGTTCCCCAGCGTGCACAGGGTTATTTACAACGTGGCTCCAGTCGCTCCTTCCATGTCTGACCTGCCCCCGGGGCCCATCGTTTCTCCAGCCCCCAAAGGGGAGTTGGTGGCCAAGAGTCAGGCCTCCCAAGCCAGGGTGGTTCTAACCTAAGAAAGAGAAGGCACGATAACGGGTAATTTTTGCATCCCAGGGTGTTTTCAAAGTCACCAATAAAATTCACCTGTCTGTGTTGGTGTTCATTACCTCCACAGGGCTGCAGATCTCGGTTAGAAACCCAGTGTGGACATTTTAAACTAGCGAGCTTCAAAAAGAATTCACTTCTCGGCTAAATAATGTGGGGCGTATTGCTTAGGTGGGTGATTTTAGTTGAAGAAACTCTTCCAGGACAAATATTCAACCCATAAGATGACCAGCCCCTTGTCCGCCCTCTCCAGACAGCCAGAGGCTGGGGACAGGCAGACATCAGCCTTTCCTACAATGCACTCATATCCCAGGGACAAAAATGTTATTTCCAGATAAATCTGGAAAGTGCTGATGTAAATAAATTCAGACCCAACTCTTTATTGCAGAATTTGTCAGAGCTGTCAATACAGTAAACTACGCGTCAAAGTAGGAAAAATTTGCAATATTTCCCAAATTCATAGAACCAGAGAATTCCTTACCTCGAGAGTTCTCATGGCCTTTGTGTTCTTCCAAATACATGACGGGAGATTCTCAAATAAGTCGTTCTGTGGAATTCAGTGTCTAGCCGGTCAAGAGGCAAATTAAAGCCACATTAAGGCATCACCTCCCACCCCTCCGACGACCATGATCACACACTCATATGCAAACGAGCGTGCACAAGGAGGCAGAGGAACGGGGACCTCCCACCTGGCTGGTGAGAAGATGAACACACACAGCTGCTGGAAGAAGAAGTCTGGAAGTTTCTCATAATGACCAAATTTATAGCATGACCCGGGAATTCCAACTCATAGAAAGATAATTCATATAAATGTTCACAGCAGCTTTATTAGAAATAGCCCCCAAAAGAAATGACCCGAATGCCCATCCATGGTCAATGGATAAATGGGATCTATCTTTTCTTCTTTTCTTACTGTTTGTTCTATTTAGTTATAGTTAGTTGTGACAGCAGAATGCATTTTGATTCATTGTACACAAATGGGGTACAACTTTCATTTCTCTGGTTGTACGTGATGTACAGTCACACCATTCGTATAATCATACATGTATACAGGGTAATGATGGCTGTCTCATTCCACCATCTTTCCCACCCCTGCCTTCTCCCCTCCCCTGTTTCCCCCTACACAATCCGAAGTTCCTCCAATCTTCCCCTACCCGCCCCCAGTTATGTATTTGCATTCACTTATCACAGAAAACATTTGGCTTTTGGTATTTTGGGTTTGGCTTATCTGAGTTAGCATGATATTCTCCAACTCCATCCATTTACCTGCAAATGCCATAATTTTATTCTTCTTTATGGCTGAGTAATATTCCATTGTGTATATATACCACTGTTTCTTTATCCATTCATCGATTGAAGGGCATCTAGGCTGGTTCCTCAATCTAGCTATTGTGAATTGAGCTGCTATGAACATTGATGTGGCTGCATCAATGCAGTATGCTGATTTTAAGTCCTTTGGGTATAAACTGAGGAGTGGGACAGCAGGGGTAAATGGTGGTTCCATTCCAAGTTTTCTGGGGAATCTCCATACTGCTTTCCAGAGTGACTGCACTAATTTGCAGTCCCATCAGCAATGTAAAACTGTGCCTTTTCCCCAACATCCTCGCCAACACCCATTGTTGCTGGTATTCTTGATAAACAGCCATTCTAATTGGGGTGAGAAGTTATTATTAACCAGCAACTAAAAGGAACAGGAAGCTGACCTCTTCCTCGAGCACGTCAGTCTGAGTGAATGAAGCAGACACGAGAGACCACTTGTTTGATTCCATCTGTATGCGATGCCCCAGATGCTAAATATAGAAACACATTCAGTAGGTTGGTGGCCTCCCAGAGATGGGACAGGGATGAAGCATCAACAGGCACCAGGGGATCCCACTGAGGTCATGAAACTATTCTAAAACCAGTTCCTGGTGGTGGCACCAAACAAGAAATCTGCAAAAAAATCATCCCCTTGTACACTTAGAACGAGTGAATTTTATGGTATGCAAATTCTACGGCAATAAAGTCGCCTTTAGAAAGTGCTATTGCTGGTTGATGAAGTAAAATTTTATCGACCTCAAAAAAAGGCCCATCTGACTAGATACGCAGCCCTGTGCTTGCGGACATGAAGACGCTGGGGTGCCGGGTGGGAGTCAGATCTCAGAAACAGTTTTGCCTCCCACTTGGGAAGGTTGAACAAACTTCTTCAGGCACCTTCCTCTGGAGTTGTGCTCTGAAGCCCGTATTGAGGCCTTTTTTCTTTTTTTGCTAACTGGAAATCCTCACGCTCTGTTACCACCCTGGACCAAACAGGACCCCACCCGTGGGATGCATTAAAACAGCGGCATTTATTAGAATTCCAGGACCGCGTGAGAGAAGTTCTGAGGGAGGGAGACTGGACTCTTTGATCTGCCTGGTTCCACTCTGACTTCTGTCTAATTAGCAAGGCTTTTGAGGCAGACGATAAGCATTCAGGACACCGCACATGTCTGGCCACTGACTAATTAATTAATTTTTGACTTTGAGCAGTGACACTTAATTTGAAAACTTTCTTCCATCCACGGATGAACGTGGAAAAGTAGGGCAAAAGATTTTTAAGTATGCTAAAGGTGCTATTCCAATCCAGCTGGTTTCCGAGAGGGCCCGGCGGGCCAGGGAGTTAAGTAAAGCCGCGGATGGTGACCGGGAGGGCCAGGGAGGCTGAGCAGGCCAGGTCCAGGTCCCGGTGTGCTGGACTGGGCTGTCCAGCCTCGCTCTTCTCTTCATGATGAGATCCGAAAACCAGCTGTGTGTATTGAGCACTGACTGTATACATTGTCCCCACAGGACAAAAAAAGGGATGAAACCAAAAATGATTTACAGCCAGGAGAAGAGGAAGGTGGACCAAGAACACAGAGGCCTTTCAGATGGCCGGTGTTCAGACCTGAGGTCTGCAGACGGTGCCCCACGGGCCACAGCCAGCCCACCGCCAGGGTCTGTCCACACCCTCAGTTTGGTTGGAACACACCCATGTGCCCGGGTCTGTGCGTTACCTGGGGCTGGTGGCCAGACACTGTGGCAGAGCGGTGGGTGTGACAGAGGATGTGGCTCTGGAAACAGAGCCCATCCATTCTCTGCCCCTTAACATCAAAGGTTTGCAGGCCCCTGGTCTAGCTGGAGTCAGGCTCCTGTCTGCCTGGTGGGAGGAAGTGACATTAGGAGACCTTTCTTTTTGTCATAAAAGAGTGGTTTCTTTTTCTGGCCAGGAAGGGGTGCTCTTTGTTTCTCTCTTTTAGGAGTATTTATGTTCCTGGCACTGGGTTCCTTTATCAAAGATTAACCTCACCTGCACTCCAGGTGGAATCCATTTTATTGTAAGGTACCAGGGGCTGAACCTGGGGTGCTCTACCACTGAGCTACATCCCCTGCCCTTTTAATTTTTTTTTAATTTAGAGATAGGGTCTCACTATGTTGTTGAGGCTGACCTTGAACTTGCAATCCTCCTGCCTCGGCCTCCGGAGTAGCTGGGGGTGCAGGTGTGTACCACCGCACCTGGCTTCTAGGTGGGGTTTAACACAGTCATGTGTCAGAGGAGGAAACAGGCTCAGAAAGCTAATAACTTACCCAAAAATTCCAGAGCTGGTGTTTGCAACCAGCCTTAGACCATGTTTCCTAGTATGTCAATTATCACTTTGACCAGGGGCTACCTGAGCACCCTTGGGGACAGTCTGAGAGTGACATATCGGATCAAGCTTCAAGCTTGAAGAGAAGCCGTCCTTATTAATGACCCCTCTGAACAGGTCCAAGCATCAGGTCATAAAATGTAACAGACCTTTACCAAAAGTGCCAGGGGCTTCAAAATTTTTCAGAGAGAAGCTCATTGCTGCCTCTAGTTACTTACAACTTCACCAACGGAAGCCCTGAACTTTAGTGGCTCCCAGTTCCAGTTGTGAAAAGTGCCCCTTTCCCTACAAAGGACTTCTTCTTTTCCATCCCATTTTTTCCTTCAGAAAAAAAACCCCAACCCCACAACAACTCGACCCTTCAAGGTCCAGACAAGGCGTTCAAAAAGTCACAGCACGGTTCTGAGAGTCTGCGTTGTCCTCCACCCCGCGAGGGCCACCCCACACCAAGGCTGGTCAGGCGGACGTGACGTCCCCCCTCCAGCCTCAGGGGGAGAGACCAAGCTGGGCCCCATTTCCCTCCCACAAGAATCTTCTCCTCTGATCCCCTAGAAAACAACACTCAGGAAAAGGAACAAGGGTTTCTCGCAAGCAAACACATTTCAAGTCTTTTTCAGCCAAAATTGATTTTTGGAGAGCGTGCTCCCTCCGGTCCCACAAAGGCAGGGTCCTACAGAGCATGCTCTCAGTTGTCATCACTGCAGAGAACTTGGCACTTTGGGCCACTACTTCTGCACGTATGTAGTGTTAAGCGAGGCCACTAAGAGCGCACAGAGCACTTTGAGCAAATTAGAAAATCGTGCCTCACCCTGGAAGTTGCTCCTCTCCCCTGGACAAGTGCACAGTGCCGTCATGGGAAGTAGAACAAAGCATCCCTCTCCGCTCAGGTATGCCCCACGCTGGGCCCCAGGGCAAGGCAGAGAGAGGGCTTTGGAGCTGCAATGTCACCCTTGTGCAGTGAGCAACCTGTGCAGCTGTCTAGAGCTGTCTGGCTTTTCCAGCAAATACTGGTCATTGCCTTTGTACCTTTTTAACTAAAGGACGCTGACAACTCTTTCATACCCAAAGTTCTGGCTTGCAAAAAGCCACACTGAGAACCACCCCTATCAAAACAAAGGGGAAAAAAAAAATCACTGGGATTTTCAATAGAATAACGACTCAGCCAGTCGCCTGCTGTGGTATCTGAGACCTGTCACCTGCCCTGCCTCTGGTTTTCATTTGTAAAACAGAAGCATCCATTCTGGCACAACCAAGATCTCAAAGCTGTTGAAAAATCTCCAGTTAGAAAATAAGAGAATAGCCAGTCCACATAGGATGCTGGGTGGTTATTAAGCCGTAACCACATCAAAGGACAGAGCCCGTGAATGGTACCTCCCTGGCTTCCATGGAAATCCACTGCTCCCAGGCCAGCTGTTCATGGCCACAGTATTCTTCAAGAAAAAAAAATCTGAGGAGGGCCATTAGTTGTCTCTGGTTTTCCAGAAAGGTCATTCAAGCAATAAAGGGTTTCCAGCGTGGAAGCTAATTAGTTCTCAAAGCCTTTTGCACCAACTATCAATTAGACCGAGGAGCACACCCTCCTTCCCTAAGCGCCACCCAATCGGACCGCGTGTGACGCTCTACTTTTATAGAATGGTAATGCGCTTGCTTTCAGAGTTGGCCACACGAGTCTGGGAGGATTCATGAAAAATTCCAAGCCACCACCCTGCCTGGTGATAAGGCACCCGCTAGATGTGTTTGGGATTTTTAATTTCTCCAGGGGAGAAAAAAATCCCTTTGTGATACAGACTTCCCCGTGGCTTATCGGGGTTGCTTTAAAGACCCCTGCGGAACGCCCACGTCGCAGCTGGCTGTCTGAACGTCGCCCTCCTCGGCTGGGACGAGCGAGCGATCCGACATCAGCGAAGGTGCTGGGTGCGGAACCGAACGCAGAGCTCATTTTTCTCTGTCAGAGGCTCCCCATGGGAGGAGATGTCGGGCGGCCAGCGCCGTTTGTCTTGGCAGCCCACCCAGGCGGAGAGGCGCACCCTCTCCCCGCCGCCAGCTGTGATAACGCTGCGCTTTGGAAAGCAGCCTCTGCAGGTAACGCCGCTGTCCACGGACACAGGGGGCGCACGGAAGGGGCCGGGGCCTGCGGGGCGCAGAGGCCTCCCCAGCCCGGTTCAGGGAACCATCGGTGCCTGTGTCAAAGGCAGCGATAAGACACGCTGAGCTTATCAAAAACGGAGGGTCTGATGACAGAGTTCGCATGCGGCAGGAAGATAAGGAAGGCCGGGTTCTTCCCTCCCTCTCTCCTCTCCCCGAAATCCTGCTTTAATTTCCCACTCTGCATGTTACGTTCCTGGTCCCAGCGGAGACCACCGATCCCCGCTCCATTCCTTTTCTAATCTCACTGTAAATGTTTCCAGAAGACTCTGATAAGCAGACCTGGACCTCAATGCTATTTGGGGAAATAATGCACAAGTCGGTGTCGGAGATCCGAAATGCAGAGGAAGGTTCTGGAGAACTCTCTGAGCAGCAGAGAGAGGAGCGGCCAGAGGGTGGAACTGGATATTGGAAACGCATGCACGTGCTTTGTGACACTGCATAAGTAATGTCCCTCCTGGGAACGGAGTCTCCTGGTCTATAAAGGAGGGGGAGGTGGACTCTGCCCTCACTGTCCTTCCATCTCAGGCCCTCCTCTCCGTTGCTGATGCTACAGTTACCATTGTATCACGTTTTCCAGTGGCATAATGTCTCAGCTTGGACTGCTGCCCCAGGAGACCACAAACCAATAGCGAAAACAATAGATGTTCTAGTCTCACATTTCTGGAAACTGGAATTCAGGATCAGGGGCCAGTAGATCTGGTTCTTGGCGAGGACTCAGACTTGCAGACAGCTAACTGATCACTGTGTCCCCACAGGACAAAGAGGAAGCACTGGTGTCCCCTCTCCTCACACTAATCCCATCGTGAGGCTCCTTCCTCATGCCCTTGTGGAAACCCAGCTACCTCCCCTTGGTTCCGCCTCTTAATAACTTCACATTGGGGGTTAGGCTTCCATACAGGAATTTGCAGGGTCCACGACTCAGTCCATAACAGGTACCAGAGCTTCCTGCAGGATTCAGGAGCATCCAGAATCTGCACAGGAAAGCAGAAGGCCATTGGCGTATCCCTACCTCTCCCCCTCCCCCGTAGCAGTTGTCCCCACTGCTGATCCTCCCAGGCAAAGCTGTCTTGTCCCTCTGCTTGTCCCAAGCCATGAGGTTGCTCCTAAGCCTCTCATCCTAACTCATAAGTCAAGTCTGCTCCACTTTCCCTTGACCCACAATGAAAGCCACCTTCCTGCCCCCTTTACCCAAACCTGAGATCAAACATACCCACGTGAAAAAAGGCATTTCCATTTCCCTACCCAGACTCCTTGGCATTCTGCACTGTTTCACTGAAAGTGGTGGCCTGGTGTGGAGAAAGATCCTGACTGCGGCCATGTTCAGGCTGAGCCCAGAAGAGAACTGTGATTGATTAGTGATGTCTGCCCCAGGTGTGGCACAGGAGAGCGTGGTAGACACCCAGACTGGCTGTCCCTGAGGCTCAGAGCCTCCACAATGATTCTCACACACTGCTTGTGCTTCGGAGTGAACAAGGGTGTTAATTTATTTATTGTAGCTACTGATATTATTTTATGACTATTCTTACCATGACTCCAGAAACATACCAACTTTTGTGCCTAATGGGGCACTGCGTCCCTCTGTGTGCTTCAGACGTGGATGGTGTATGGTCAAGAGAGTTACGTCCTCATCTTTTATGAATTTTTTAAAACAAATTAATTATATATTTCTGGAATTTTCTACATGATTTTTTAAAATAGAAATGACCCAGATGGAAGGCACATGACAGGATATTTTCATGGACATATGCATAGTAAATGATCGCTACAGCTGAGCACTTTCTCCTATCCGCCTCTTCAGAGCTACCTTTGTGTGTGATGTTGCACCTGAAATCTAGTCTTCTGTCAAGTTTGCAGAACACGCGCCCACTTACCTGAAGGCTAAACGTTCCAAGACCCCACAGAGGCTGTCCAAAACCTGGGATAGCACCAAGTCCCATATCTGCTAGTTTTGACCCTATACACGCATACTGATGGTAAAGTTCAACTTATAAATCAGGTATAGTAAGAGGTTAATAACGATGATAAATAAAGAACGATTACAATATCACGCAACAACCATCATTTAAAACCTATCCACTGTTTATTTCTGGAATTTTCCACTTAACATTTTTGGACTATGGTCAACCATAACAAGCTGCAGAAAGTGAAACCAACTGTGCATAATATAGGTTGGGTTCAATACCGAATGCCACCAAAAGTGAGGCACAGCACAGAGTTATCGACTACAGCTACGGAGCTGCTCTTCAGACCCCCAGACTGAGTCTTCCTCCATAACTGTATCTGTGTGCCCTCTCCCCAGCATGGACCCGTCTTCCCACCAAACACCCTGCTCTCCTACGTGTTTTCTTTACTAGCTTCATACAGTGAGAGCCTGCATGTCTCTGTGTGTGCCCAGCTTGGTTCACTGAGCATGATGCCCACCAGGTGGCTTAAGTGCAGGTTCCCCGGCCAACCCCAGAAACTCTGGGTTCTTCAGCCTGTAGCATCTCACTGTGTAATGCCCCTAGGTGATTCTGGGGCCCATCAAAGTCTGTGCTGCCAAGATCTGGGAAGAAACTGGCTCTGTCCCAGCTTGGGCAGCCTGAGGTTCTGCGTGGTCCTCAGGTGTGCGCCCCACGGCCTTCTGGCCTTGCAGTGGGTAGAGACCTGGTTCCCGCCTGCCAGCGTTCGCAGGTCCTGCAGAAGGACTTTCTCGGGTCACAGGGCCCTTCTCCCCTCACAGACCAGGTGGACCAGAGCTTCCAGTGAGCTTCTGTGCCCCAGAAGCAGCCGCCAACCCAGGAAGACCCTCGAGCTCACAGCAAATCCTTCCAGGGCTTCTCAGCAGGTCACAATTCAAGTGCCCACTGTGGTGCCCTCCTGGGCAATGGCCCTGGGTGGACACCTGCCCTTTCTAGCTCACATTCTGACCTTCTTCCCCCAAAGTGTGCCCAGGGTTGATCTTCCAAACACGCCACATGCCTGCCACTCTTGTCTTGGCACCGCTTCTGGGGAAACCCGCATTAAGGCCTCAGGTGAAGAATCGATCCAAACCTTATGGAAGAACGTGGCTGGGTCGGTGTCGAAGCAGAAGGGACAATGCGTCCCTTAAACCCTCCCTCGGGACATGCAGATCTAATTCTTTCCCCCATTTTTTGCCTCCTGTTCCATGACTCTGGGCGTTTGTGGAGCTGTTTCAGCTTTTCAAAGCGCTTCCCCGTTTAGCCGTCTTGCTGACATTGACAGGAACGTGCAGGACAGGGGGGCAGGAGCTTCCTCTCGGTAGACGTCACTGGCCCTTTAAGCACAAGTCCCGGGCAGTGAGGCCCACCATCCGAGGTCACATACCACGTGGGTCCCCAGCTCCACCCACATCTCTGCCTCTCCAGGTGCCATCAGAGTCCCAGGGGCAGGGACGGGTCAGAATCGTTTATTCTCTGAAGCACAGGGCATGACACGCCACCAGAAAAGGGGCCCGCTGTGACAGCACTTCCCGATGACAGGCTTTTTCTATTCCCACACGTGGGCCTGAGATTACCCTCGGAGGGAAACAGCTGCCTGACGCTATTCTTGGCGGGAAAGCCAAACCGAGCCGAGGAGCGCTGGGCTCCAGCCAGTCGGTGATATTCAATCCGTGATCTCCGACTGGGGGCCAGACGGAGGTCAATGAGCTTCTTAGATACGGTAATTGAAAGGTCGGGACAGTGCACTCACAGGTATCAATGCCAGCAAAACAGATTGGTACACCCAGAGACATGTCTTGCTTGAAAAGAGGAGGAGGAAAAAAGAAAATCCCTTAATCAGTAGTTCTCAAGCTTGGGCGTGCACCTGAATTACCTGGAGGCCTTGTTCAATGTGCAGTTTGTGTCGGCCCCACCTCCGAGCTCCTGATTGGGTGAGGCCTGATGACAGGCATTTCCACGAGTCAGACCTGGGCGTCACACTGAGACCACTGCCTTGAGAGAGTGCCTTTGAATCGACAGTGCATACAAGTGACCCAGAAGTGCAGGCAGAACGTAGATTCTGACCCAGGAGGTCCAGGCTTCCTTTCCAAAGAGCCCCAAGTGATGCTGGAGCCACCCATCTAGGGACCATTATAAATAGCAGGACTCCAAACCGAGCACCTCTCTAAGGGATGCTCAACTACTCCCTGACATCCGAGTCGCCAGACAGCTATGAAAGATGCCAGGGTGAAAGCTGTCTTAGTCCCTTCAGGCTGCTGTAGCAAATGACCCCAGGTGTGGTGGCTCAAACCGAAAGGAATTTCTTTGTTACCGTTCTGGAAACTGGGAAGTCAAGTTCAAGGTGCTGGAAGGGGCAGGGTCTACTGAAGACCCTCTTCTTGGCAGGCTGATGACCCAAGGTGAGGGAGCAAGAGAACGACCCCAGCTCTCTTTCAAAAGGCACAGATTCATCAGGGCCCCCTCTTCCTGAAGGGCCCACTTCCCGACTCCATCACACCGGGAATTCACTTCAAGCACCTGACTTTCTGAGAGACGGAGACTCAGTCCATAGCCAAGACCCACCCAGGAGGACGCCGGCCGTGACCCCAGGAATCTGACTTTAACGAGCTCCAAAGATATAAGCTCCTGTCCCCAGCCTGACGGATCCTGAGATTCACCTCTGGCAAAAGTCCTAAGCCCCAGGCTAGGTCCGCTCAACCAGGATATCCCAAAAGAAGCTGGGGGAATGTCGGATGCGGAAATCTTCTCCCCAGGTGAATCTCATGCAGAGGAAAGCCAGGGACTGCCACCCCGAGGATGGGGACCCACCTGCCTTAATCTTCTGGGCCCCACGATCTTCCGTATAAACCCCGACACAGAAGTCAACACACAGCGACACATGGATGGGTCTCTTCAACATGGGGACTGAGTGACGGCAGAATGTCCCACTGAGGGGGATGGATTCCAGGGATAGACTAAACGAACCCATTTCCCATACAGACCGTTATACCTAATAGGGAATAAAGGCTGCTTGGTGGGTCACTGTGCCCGTGACCCGTCCCTTCTCTGCAGCAGGGTCATCTCAACGGCTGGAGCTCAGCCCTGGCTCCCTTGAATCTGCCCCAGTGATGAGACTGAGGGTCTTGAAAACAGGAATTTGTGGGAAGCCATTCAAGAGACAGAGAGCCAGCAGCCTGCTTGGCTTTGGGGTGCAGGGCTTTGGCCCTGGAGGCCAGCCAGCTCCTCCAGCTGAGCCAGAGCAGAGCCGGGACACCAGTGGACACCCCTGAGGACCAGATCTCCCTCCCAGTTCCTGCTGAGCAAAATGAGAAGAGAGGGAGAGAGAGGAGGGGGAGAGCGACAGGAAATGGTGCCCTCGCCACGGGATGCCATTTAGAACAACGTAGAATTCAAAGCCAGCGCGGAGCCCCCTACAGATTGCGTCTTCCTGGGACTCTTCTCTTTGCTCTTCTGATCGTGGGCCTTAATTTACAGCCGTGCGTGCCTCCCTGGGTTCACGTGGCGCGCCACGTTCTCGCGTTCCTGACGATTCGGTTGCCTGGTGTGGCTTGTCGTCAGCCGCTGAGCAGGTTTTATGTTTCCGGAACTCTAGGGCACAATCACCTTCCGACTGTCATCATGCGCACAAACGGCTTCCGCGCTCAGGTTCCCCGGCAGCTCCCGGGTGACTGGCAGGGTCGCGCCCAGGTCAGAGAGGCAGAGTGAAGCAGGTGTCCCGCACGTCACCGCCTGGGAAGGAGCGGAACCCGGCACTGGGGAAACTAGCTCCGAGGAGACGGAGCCCAGACCCCAGAGGTCCCCTGACCCTGGAGCTGGAAAAGCAGAGAGCCCCAGAGTGCGGCTGGAGAGCTGGGTGACCTGGGGCCAGCAGACAACGTGACCGTGACCCAAGGTCCAGAGATCCCACTCGCTCTTCGCCCTTCGCATCTCAGGGCTGGAGACGTGCAGCCACGCGACCTTCTTGCCTATCTGCAGAGCTCTGGGACCAACATGGCCAGCAGCCAAAGGCCTCCGGATTTTCCAACATGTGAAAAAGAAAATTCCCGTTTGAATCTCCTCTGAACTCTCCTGTGTTCAACGCACGCTCCTCCCAGACCCCCCACTCACAGGCACGAGATTTTTAAAACTGGGACTGTAGATGGTGCAGCCCCTCTGGAAAGCAGTGTGGAGAGTCCTCAGAAAACTTAGAATGGAACCGCCATTTGACCCAGCTATCCCTCTCCTCAGTTTATACCCAAAGGACTTGAAATCAGTGACGCAGCCACATCAATATTCATAGCAGCTCAGTTCACAATAGCTAAACTGTGGAACCAACCTAGGTGCCCTTTAGCAGAGGAATGGATAAAGAAAATGTGGCATATATATATATATGATGGAATATTACTCGGCTTTAAAGAAGAATGAAATTCTGGCCTTTGCTGGTAAATGGATAGAGTTGAAGAATATCATGCTAAGTGAAATAAGCCAAACCCCAAAAAACCAAAGGCCAAATGTTTTCTCTGATATGCAGAAGCTAATTCACAATAAGGTGGGGGGATAGAGTTACTTTATTGTAGGTAGAGGGGAGTGAAGGGAGGGAAGGGGGCAGAGGAAGGAAGGATAGTAGAGTGAACAGACATTATCACCTCATGTGCATGTGTGACTGCATGACCCATGTGATCCTGCAATATGTACAATCAGAAAAAAGAGAGATTACACTCCATTTATGTATGATCCATCAAAATCTGTCATGTATAACTAATTAGAACAAGTAAAAATTTTTTTTAAAAACTGCTAATCTTGAGGGTCCGTGGTTACACAGCAACAGATATGTCACACAAGCACCGCACCACTGTGATACCGTTAAAATGAAACACAAACACATATATACATGAATATTTGAGTATTCAAATCCTCTCCCCCGCCACACTCTGGAAGGGTGACTCTGTTTGGGGACAGTTCTGTTTCTGCTGGATTCTGTTTGGGAGGGTTTTCGTTTTTGTCTCTTTTTGCTGAAGCAACTGTTGATTAAATCCAGACATTTCTTGGGTTAATTGTGACAGTGTGGATAATAATTGTCACTGCTACCACTTCATCAGAGTTGATTGTCTGCCAAGCACTGTCCTGAGCTTTGTAAACGTCACCTCGTTGAAGCCTCAGCAGACCCAACCCAAGGGCCCCGCTGCACATCAACACACTCTCACGCACGAGGCCGTGCCGGTTGAGAGAGCTCCTGCTCTGGCCGAGGTCACTTCACTAGGAGGGGTAAGTTCTGGAGCCAGGATGTAAACCCAAGGGGATGAGTCTCACGGGCCACTCACCTGGTCACCCAGCTGGGCAGAGGGAACCGGGGAAGAGAGACAGGAGTTCCAGAATGAGGCATCCTGCAGAGGCCAGGGGGCCACTGAGGGACCAAGCCAAGATCAGAGGGTGCAGAGGGTCCCGGAAGGGGGCTCTCGATGCAGATTAGGTTTTGGAAGAGAAAAGTCGGGTGAAGGACCCAAGTCCCTACCGGGCATGCAGGGGTGGAAAGATGGATAGCGATTTGGTGGAAGTGGGGGCCACACCCAAGACAGCAGAGGAAGAGGCTTCCACACTCCTTAGCCTGCCAGCGTCCGTCTCTGGATAGAGTGTCTGAGGCTCCTTCTCTGTTCCTCTGACCCGCTCTGTCTTCTCGGTGTGGATCTGAGTTATTCCCGATAACCTCCCAAATCTCTCCACCTCCTTGAGGTCATTGCCAGAGCCCCAGTCCCGACCCTTGCCTCCTTCCTGCTGGATTTTGCCAACAGCCCCTCCTTCAAAGACCTTTCCGGCTCCACCTCAGCCATGTCGCCTCTTTCCTCGACAATTCCAGGGCGTGTGTTTCAAACAGCTCTAACCAGGATGCTGCTCCACCTGCAGCCTTGACCGGTTCCTTACCCCAAAGAGAATCAGTGTCATGCTTCGAACCATGACGTACAAGACCACCGCCACCTCCTGCTTGGAACGCAGCCATCCCCTCTACCTTCCCCAGTAAAGTCCTCTCGTCTCCAGACCCCCAGAACCTCATCCCAGAGGAAGAAACGGCCTTGTTTCTTGGTTATCCTTCCTGAGATGGGGTGCATGCACGTGAGCATCCTGTGGGGCCAGATGGGGCTCCTCTTGCTGCAGCTTCTGGGTCAAAAACAGAGCAAGCTTCGTCCTCCTTGACTCATCTTGCTCTGAGCCCCCTTCCCCTGGGTGGTCAGAGAAACACTAAATATGCCCACATTTGATGTCCTCATCTTGGGAACTGTAAAATAGTCCAGGGCCGGGCGTGGTGGTGCACGCTTGTAATCCCTGTGGCTCAGGAGGCTGAGGCAGGAGGATCGCAAGTCCAAAGCCAGCCTCAGCAACAGAACGAGGCCCTAAGCAACTCATCAAGACCTCAAAATGAAAAGGGCTGGGCACATCAATGTTCATAGCTGCTCAATTCACAATAGCCAGATTGTGGAACCAACCTAGATATCCTTCAATTGAAGAATGGATAAAGAAACTGTGGTATATATATACAATGGAATATTACTCAGCCATAAAGAATGAGAAAATTATGGCATTTGCAGGCAAATGGATGAAATTGGAGAATATCATGCTAAGTGAGATAAGCCAATCTCAAAAAAACAAAGGTCAAATGATATCGCTAATAAGTGGATGAGGACACATAATGGGGGGAGGGAAGGGTTAGTGTTAGGGTTAGAGTTAGGGTTAGGGAGGGGGGCAAGAATGGAGGAAGGAAGGACTGCATAGAGGGAAAAGAGGGGTGGGAGGGGTGGGGAGAAGGGAAAAAATAACAGAATGAATCAAACAACATTACCCTATGTAAATTTATGATTACACAAATGGTATGCCTTTACGCCATGTACAAACAGAGAAACAACATGTATCCCATTTGTTTACAATTAAAAAAAAAAAGAATATCTGGTTGTACACATTCACCCTAAAAAAAAAAAAAAAGAAAAAAAAAAGAATGCTGGCCATATAGCTCATCTTGTAGAGTGCCTGTGTCTCATGCTGGAGGCCCGGGTTCGAGTCCCCAGCCCTCGGGGATTGTGGAGAAAAAAAAAAAAAAAAGAACTCAAAAATCTCTACACCAAGAATACAAATAACCCAATCAACAAATGGGCTAAGGAAATGAACAGACACTTCAAGATGAAAAAATGTTCAACATCCTTAGTAATAAGAGAAATGCAAATCAAAACTACAATAAGATTCCATCTCACCCCAATTAGAATGGCGATTATCAAGAATACAAGCAACAATAGGTGTTGACGAGGATGTGGGGAAAAAGGTACACTCATACATTGCTGGTGGGGCTGCAAATTAGTGCAGCCACTCTGGAAAGCAGTGTGGAGATTCCTTAGAAAACTTGGAATGGACCTACCATTTGACCCAGCTATCCCACTCCTCGGCCTATACCCAAAGGACTTAAAATCAGCATACTACAGAGATACAGCCACATCAATGTTCATAGCTGCTCAATTCACAATAGCCAGACTATGGAACCAACCTAGATGCCCTTCAATTGATGAATGGATAAAGAAACTGTGGTGTATATATATACAATGGAATATTACTCAGCTATAAAGAATAATAAAATTATGGCACTTGCAGGCTAATGGATGAAATTGGAGAATATCATGTTAAGTGCGATAAGCCAATCTCAAAAATCCAAAAGAGGAATGATCTCACTGATAAGCAGATGATGACACTTAATGGGGGGTGGGAGGGGGACAAGAATGGAGGAAGGAGGGACTGTATAGAGGGAAAAGAGAGGTGGGAGGGGTAGGGGAAAGGAAAAAATAACGGAATGAATCAAACATCATTACTCTATGTAAAAATATGAATATGCAAATGGTATGCTGTTACTCCATGTACAAACAGAAACAAGATGTATCCCATTTGTTTACAATAAAAATAAATTTTAAAAAATACTTTAAAAAATAAAAGGAAATGTATATGTTGACAAAAAATTCATGATATGTTATTGGGTTTAAGAAGCAGGTTGCAAATAGTTTGTAAAGTATGATCCTACTGAGAATTATGTATCTGTAAAACTAAAATGTGTCTGAATTTCTCTGAGACTTTTTTCCAGCAGTATAAAAGTAATAATAATACATGCATATATATTTTTCACACATGACATAGAACATAGAATAGAATTTATAAGGGGTTTGCAATAATTTAATAAAATGGTTGTCAGAATTAAAAAAAATAAAAAGGGCTGGGGACGTGGCTCAGTGGTTAAGCGCCCCTGGGTTCAATACCTGCTACCAAAAAAATTGCAAAACAAAACACAGTCCTGGGTTAAGTATTCGAGCATTTCTAAGGTTCAGACTGTACACCAGGACTGTTCTGTCCCCCATGAGATGTCACACGGGTACAGGAGACAGCGTGTGTGACCTCAGAGGAGGAGGAAGAGGAGGAAAGCTCAGCTCTGTCAGACATCTGCAGATTTTTCTGGCGTCTGCAATGGCACAGCCAGACTGGCCCGTCAGTGTCTCTTTGGACGTCCAGGTATGGTACTGGAACTTCTGGTTGAAGTCTGTGTTTCTGCCCACTTGCTTCTTGTTCCAAAGGCCCTGTCCTCTGAGTCCTCCTTGCTCTGACCTCCATGAAAGTCCAGGGGTTTTCTCTGCATCTGCACGTCTCCCTGCCAGGTCAGAGGCTGCAGGGAATCCATCGCCCATGTTCGTCATCCACACTGAGCGTGCACTTCTAAAGGATAGAAATGTGAACATCTTCCCCCTGCACTGTGGTAACAAAGGTGAACGCCCTGTTCTCAGAGGCCCCAGCCTTCTCCCTTCTCTTCCAGTTTCTTTCTTTCTTTTTTTTTTTTTTTTATGGTACCAGGATTGAACCCAGGGATGCTTAACCACTGAGCCACATCCCCAGCCCTTTTTTGTATTTTATAGAGAGACAGGGTTTCACTGAGTTGCTTAGGGCCTCGCTAAGTTACTTAGGCTGGCCTTGAACTTGTGATCCTCCTGCCTCAGCCTCCTGAGCCTCTGGGATTACAGGCATGTGCCACCACGCCTGGCCTCTCCCAGTTTCTAACACCACCCCGGATCGTGCGTAGAGGGACAGACAGGCCACACACCCTCCAACACTTGCCTTTCTCCCTCTGGCCTCCTCTACTGCTCCCCTGAGGCTTCCTCTAGCACCCTGGGGAGCTCGGCCCAGAGATCTGTCATGCAACTGTGGTCGCAGCTAGCTGGGCTTGCTCCCAAGTGAGCAGAAAGTTCTTTTGGAACTGAGAAAGAAAAAGCAAATCAAACGCACAAACATCTTTATTTCTTAATGCAGTTTGGCTTTGAAGATAATTATCTTGCTATTTCCTGAAGAAGAAAAAACTCTCATCTCTGAGAGTCAAGGTCAAACGAAGGTCCTTTCCATTCCATGGAGCCCTGTCCCTCCCGAGGGCAGTAAGCCTTCTGGCTTAGCCTTTGTGATCCAAGGGGCAACACTGAAGAAAGAACCCGTTTCTAAGGGAATAACTAATCACCAAGAGGTGTTTCTAAAACAATAACGTGACATATTTTTTTGTAGATCACGGGGAGTTAGTGTGTGTCGTGTATGTATTTGTTATACAAATGCCCCACGTTCCTCTCAGGGTCTACAACCTAGGGCTCACAGTCTCCTGGGATTTTGCATTTCTGGTCTTTTTTTTTTCCAATAAAAAAAAAAAATGTGTTCAACTCCCCATAACACAGAGTTTGCCATTTTCTCTCTTTTAAAGCACAGAGTTCAGGGTATTAAAAGCTCTCATGATGTAGGACCAGCACCACACCCACCTCCACAAGTCTCCACATCTCATAAAATTCATGCTGAGCACCCGTCACACAAATGACTCCCCTCCCCCAAGCCCCTGGAAGCCACCCCTGTCCCTCCTGTCTCTGAACTCGATGGCTCTAAATATCCAGATACCTGTCTTTTTGCTACTGATGCATTTCACTGACATCACGGTGCCAAGTTCAGCCCTGGTATAGGATACACCGTGGTGCCGTCTTTCTTTAAGGCTAAGTACTGACCAATCATATGCACCTAGCCCTTGTTGCTTGTCCATTCACCCCTCCATGGACACTTGGTGGCGTCTGCATTTCAGCTACTGTGCGTCACATGGCTCCGCAAATACCCCTCCGGGAGGGTTATGGAAGATGATATTCCTACAAGGCAGCTCCCCATGGAAAATGGAGGGACGGTGCGGCCCGGGAGGAGGGAGGGGAATCGCCAGTCGTTACCCTCTCCCAGTGCGCCCTTCCCAGTACCAGGGGCCTGAGGGAAAAGCAAACTCCCCCTTCCCGGGTCCGTCCCAGCATCTCCACCAGCCGCAAACATTCTCCCCTTCCCGCCCCAGAGCCTCTCAAAGGAAGGAGGCCGATACTGAAGGCCGGCCCCTGGACTTGACCTTCCTTCCCCCGTCGCCAATTAGCCCTAAACAGAGGCCCAGCAGATGTTGGACCTCTGGAGACAACGGATCCCAGAGAAAGGAAAGCAACGGGCAGGATCTGAGACTCAGCCCTCGGGTCTGGACTCCTCTCTCCCCAGAGACCCGTGAGCCTCGACCCTTCACAACCACCCTCCTGAGCTAAAGTTCTAACCCGTGCCTCCAGCCCGACGGTCCAAACTGCAAAACCCAGACTCCTTCCTTCTGAACCCGGGGCCACCTCCATACCCAGAAAACGGCCCCCCGCGCCTGATGGACGGGCCTCGCTGCAGAATCAAGGAGAGCTGGCGGCCCGAGGCTGCTGCCCGGCTCCCGCCTCCGTCATCTGCGGGCCGTGCGCTTACACCTGCAAGACCCTGCCTTCCGTTCTGATCACCACTTTTCCGGAAGCTGAAATGAGGCTTAGTTTTCAATGGTTGGGAGAAAAGGAGAAGAGTATGTCACAGCATGTGGGAGAATTCTGAAATCCGGCCATCTAGGGGTATGAATAATGTCTCATCGGCACACAGCCAAGTCCCTTCCTTTGGAATCGTCTAGGGCTGCTTCTTCCCTGTGACCAGGACAGACCATACTCACCCCAAAGCCTTTTAAGATCTGGCCTTTTAAAATTTGCCAACCCTTTTCTACCCTGTTCCATACTTGGGTGTTGGAGATCACCGCACATCGCCCGCTTGTCTTTCAAAAGGTTGTTCCCAGAATTTAGCTCCAGAATTTAGCAACACCATGATGAATATTCCCGGACATCTAACTTTCCATATAGAATCCAATGCCCCTCGGCACTGTCCTCCCAACACACACACACACACACATACATACACACACGCACACCTGAGCCCTAGAAGGCGGTGACCTTGTCTGTTTATCTCACCGTCCCAGAGCAGAACAAAATGAAAACATCACTGATAGCAATTGACTCCTTTCAATAACCACATCTGGTTCTGAATGTGACATGAAAGCGGATTTAGAAGTCCCTCCAAAAGTTGAACAAAGTCCCGACAAAGAGAGGTGAACTTCAGGAAGGCCCGCGTCCTTTAGCATGGAACTCTCTGCCCCCGCGTCCTTTGTCTGCCTGTCTGTCCGCCCCGCCTCCCTTTTCCTCAGCAATTTGAGTTATGCTGAGCAGTCTTCCCAAGATAGCATATTCCTCTGTGACAAGATTTAATTAAACTTCCAGCAAAATAATTAGCAAGGCTATCTTAAAAGACGGCTTTAAAATACCAGAGTGATACCGAGGAGCAAATAGAGTTAACACTGTCATCAGAGATCAAAGCCATCAGAAGACGTGACTGAGAACTGAACCGCCAGCAGCCGTCTGGAGGAGGAGTACGCCCTGGCACAGTTGCGATGTCCTCCCTCTGGGGTCCCATCGACAAATTCATTTGACATGGAAAATTTCCCAGAGGAAGCTTAAAAAATGGTAAATTTCCATTAATTACATAGCAAAGAATGTTCTCTCCATCATTTATTATCCATTCGGAAACTTGGGGGGAAGCTGTAACCGCCTCTTATTACACGGACGATCCTGGACGTGTGGATGCTGATGCGGTCAGCCAGCATCGCCTTCGCCATTGAAAGAGCTTATTTGGAGCAAAACACCCGGTACAGCCACGTCCACTGTGATGGCGGCCGTGGCTGTCCTGGAGGGGGGGTGTCCCACGGCCATGGTGACTCTGGAACGTCAGTGGTGGCAACTCCAACACGACCCGCTAAGAATTTGGGACCCATCATTCTCCACCAGGATTCTTGGGAAGAATGGGCCAAAGTTCAAGGGGTCCAAAGTCAGAAGGGTTAGTGTTGGTCCCTCTGTGGTCATGAGGAGTCCTTTGTCCTCTGAGCCTCATGATCCAACTGCGCCGCGGGTGCCATGTTCTCCTTACCTGTTCTGCACGGTGATGCGAGAAGCAAGAGAGGCCGTGGCTCTCGGCCTGGGGGTGAAGACGGGGGTTCCATTCTCATCCTCCTCACGTCCTCCTCTGGCATCTCAACCCCCAGATGGCCACAAGAGACCTGGAAGGTTCTGGCCACCTGGCTCGGAACACAGGGATGGGGAGCTTTCCCTTCCTTCTTGAGGGTCTGTGGTTGGATATTGTAATTTTTTTTTTTTTTGCCTGTGCTGAGAATATATTTATAAATAAATATATTTATGCTCGAATTCATATTTACTCTTTGGAGAAGTAGGTCGAACTTCTTTCCAAGTAGCAGTGACCAGTGATTGCTCTTCTGAATTTCTTATGTACTTAGAAAATCCCAATTGTTATTAACCCATGTTAGCGGTATTAATATCGAATATTTAAGCGCTTATGTGTTAAGCACACGGCTAAGTACCTTTGAAACCAGTGTCATTACCGTCCCTATTTTGTGAATGAGGAACCTAAGGGCCGGAAGTATTTTTCTGGGTCTGCAACTTTTTTTTTTTTTTAACCTTCTCTGCCTCATGCCCGGTATGTGTCCCTCCTCCCACGAAGTCATGGTCACTACCTACTCAACATCAGCCGACCACTAGTCAGACACCTACAGATCTGCTCCTTGGTCCTCATCCTCCATATTGGAGGGAGCCACACCTTAAGGAGAAGGACAAGTCAGTAGGCAGGCTCACACTGGCCACCCCAAACACAGCGCCCACCCCAGATGTGGTAGAGGCTGGGATGCCAGGTTCTTGGTTGGAACTTATCACTTAGAAGCAGGGAGACCTTAACCCACCTGTGTCTGCATTTCTCCAAGACTCGGCTTCTTCTTGGAAACATGACCCTGCCCTTGCTGCTGTGCTGTTGTAAGGGTTAAGTGAATTAGATGCCCCGGGACCCTAGGACCCAGGCTGGGACCTTGTCTGGCCCCGTCTGCCGCCCGCACAAGCATGCTCTGCTGTGGTATTGCAGCCTGGCTCAGCTTCAGAATGGCGAGCCCTTGCCCCTGATGTTGTGTGAGGGCCGGAGCAGCCGAATTAACCTCAGGAAGCTTGTGACCTTCAGATCCGGATGGCAAGCGTGCCTGCCCCCGCAGAGCGGCTCCTACCCTCCCCATGCCTCCGTTTACACCACTGCTTGTTATTTTTTTCTTAAACGGGGTTGGATTGTTTACACGCAACGACAAGTTCCGTCCAGAAAACAGACATGCGGGAAAATCTGCTCTACCACTAACCAAGGCTCCCGTGCTTCTAGCAGCCTCTGCGGCCCCTCGATGACCCTTCCCACCTCCCATCCACACTAGGGTCCCCTTTAATTTTCATAGAACCAGTGCTGGATCAACCCGCCACAGCCTGTGACCCCGCCAACCAAACAAGCCGCTGCATGGGATCCAGAGTTCAGGGAGTTTCCAAGAGCAACTTGGAATAAACGCTCACGTCTGCGCTGCGGTCAGCACCTGGCATTGGTCTCAGCCATTTGCATATTCAGAACAATATTCTCCAGTGCTTTGGCCCATTGGGGAGTGATTTGCATTCAGGGAGGAAAGGCTAATATTCTAGTCTTAGCAATTATTGAAACACATCCAGTCGGTAGTCTAATAAATTATCTTAACCCAATTACTAAAAACATTGCAAAACATTACTGTGCACCGAAGACCATTCTGCCCAGGAATCTTTATTGGCAGGGTAATTAAATGCATGCTAGCTATGGCTTCCACTCAAATATTTGGGGATGTTTTGTACCATTCGAGTTAGCACTCCTGGATGCTAAAAAGAGAGAGATCTGCCTATTATTTGCCTTCCCGACTCCTTGCTTTGGGGGTCACCCCTAATTGGGGTCCCCTCCCTGCACCCACAGATTCCTTTCTGCCCCAATTCTTCCTGCAGAGTAAGTACTTAATATAGGCTCCATCTGCTTCCCTCCAGTCCTTCCTTCCTTCCTTCTCTATTTAAAGCAAAGGATTTTGTCTGGGTACCTCTGAAACTTCCAGTTCTTAATGAATTCTACATTGCAAGGAATAGCATTCCCGTTCCGAGGATAAGAAGATCCATGATTACAAAGACCACACGAACTTCTAAAGTTCACACAGGTGAGCAAGTGTCAAGGCCAGGATCAAACTCGAGTCTGGTGGTGCCCAGGTCCCTCTGGAATGGTCTCTGTCAGTTACCTATGTGTGTCAGGCACTGTGCTAGGTCCCGAGAATAAATAAGCAACGTCAGGAAGACTTTGCGCCTGCTCCTCAGGTGTATCAGTCAGGGTACCTCCATTTGCTGAGGTAACAAGCAAACCCGTTGGTTCCAAGCAATAGAACAGACCTTGCTTTCTCCTTTGTGCCACCTGTCAACAGGCATTGACTGGGACCACAGCGAGTCACATGTGCCCAGCTCACTTCAGAGCAGATGGGAAATACAAGGCGACTCGGGGACTGGGAGCAGAATGTTGGAAATGTCAGGTGGCCAGCACGACCTCAGCTCCCGCCAGAGGGGAGCCAGCCGTCTTCAGAACAGCGGACAGGAGGTCGGCGGTGAATCCACAATCAGGTCACAGTCCTGGCCCACGTCCCCGGCGCTCCACCTACAGATCTGACATGCATACCAAATGCCATCTCTATCAGACCACGGGGATCTCGGGCACAGACCCGCCAGGACCACGGAACCGGCAGCTCTCACTCCTTCATAATTCGCCTCCTCCCCACACCCCGGGGCGCCAGGCAGCCGTGATCAGGAGCGAGATCTAAGGGTACAAATGAAGCCAGCCTGGAGCCGCAGCTGGAGCGCCAGGCAGCTGTGCCTGCTGAGTTCACTCCAAATCACGGGAGGTTCGGGGTTCTCGGCAGCTGCCAGCTGTGACTCTTCTCCACCTGAGGGTCCACATCCTCTGCCACGCATCGGCTCTCAAAGAGGCAGAGCAAAGAGGCTTTGATGTCCTTCTGGTGCCTAGACACACGCAGCCGGGGGCTGCCAGGGTGCCATCAGAAGCACCACGGCAAAACCCTGATTCCCTGGCCCAACAGCTGAGGGAGCCAAAGCCGTGACCAACTGGGCACAGAGACGAGCGAAGTGTTCCGGAGTCCAAGGCAAAAGTCCAACTCAAATCCGAATCCACCAGCTTTGAAGGAGAGCAAAGAAACTGATTTTCAGGTACCTACTATGTGCCAGAACACCAAACAAGTCCACACTGTGAGTCCCCATATTGCATGTGGCCTAAATTCAAGGTGTCATCTCCTTCAACCTTTCCAGCTTTGCTGCAAGTTGATTATTTTCTGAATAAGAACTCTGAGTCTCAGAGAGGTTGGGGAAGTGGCCCAAGGCCACACAGCTTGTAAGAGGTGGAGCTCCCCTGGGAATCCTGGGCTGCCTGGCTCTGTGTTTCCTACTCCACGGTGGGGCTTGCAGAAGAGTCTCAGAGGAAAGCCAGGCAAGCCTTCTGGAAGATACATGCACACCAACACGGACTTACACGCGATGGTCTCGGAAACAGCACAGCCGCAACCCAGAGCCGCGTGCGGGGTCCTCCTCCAGTTGAATTTCGCCTCCCACAAGCCAAGTCCACTGGCCACAGCAACAGGGAGAAGAGGAGGAAGGAGAAGAGGGGAGAGGAGGGCTGGAGAGGAGAGAGCCGGAAGCCAGAGGCGGCCGATCCCTTGCCCCCAACAGGAAGTGCTCACTGAGGAGGAGCTCTCTGTCCTTGCACACACAGGAAGCCCCAGGGACAGGAGGTCCGCCATTCCCGCTCTGCAGACTAGGGACTGAGGCTGGGGAAGGCCCAGGACGCCGGCAGAGGACCCGGACTCGCCCCGCTGAGCGGAGTCCTTTCCCTCCACATCCCCATCCGAGGAGGCAGCAGGCTTGGCCTGGACCAGGGCCGGAGGGGACGCCACCCGCTTCCTGCCAGAAGGGGAAAGGCGGGTGGGCTCGCTCTCTTCCCAAGGGGCTGCTTCACCCGCCACAGCGGCAGCCTCTGCGCGACCCCCACGCCTGAGGACCAGGGCCAGGCTGCCCCCTGCCCCGCGGGCCTGAGAACCCTCCCGAGGCTGGGCCCCCGGGAAGCAGGCCTGAGCCCCCCTGCTCCCACCGCTGCTGGACACACGCTCTGACCTCTGCCTCTCGGCCTCCCACGTGGGAGAAACGGGAGGTGACGGGAGGGACTCGGGACCCTGGCCAACGTGGCCAGGCTGGCAGCCTGCGGCGCCCCCGCACCCACCGCCCTCGGCCCGTGCACTGTGGGTAATTAAGAACAGATGGCCACGGCCGGCCAAGCCTCATTAACTCCTTAATGCTGCTCTTCTGGAGGCGGATGGCCGGCCGAAAAAGCCAGCTTTGGAGGTCATCTGATTAAGTGGCGCTGGGCACCGGGGCTGCCCGCGCCTCCTCTCGGGCTGGCAGCTGCCCCTGTTGCTTCCTCAGGACTGCCACGGTGGCCAGATGGGCTGAGGAAGGGGCCTGGGCGTGCTGGGGGGGGACGTCAGAGTGAAACGGCCCAGTCAGGGCGCCCGGCCCTGGGCCTTGCACAGTGCGTAACTTGGGCCTCAGTTTTGCCACCTGCCCAGTGGCTGCGTCAATCATAACGAAGCCATCCCCATAAGTCTCTAGGCATGGTCACTTCTTGCGCGATCACGCTAGCGGTAGTAAGAATGCTGCTCCAGACTTCACGTGCGTTATTCCAGAGCTTCGTGACCGCCCTCTGGGACGGTACTGCTCACCATCCCCATTTTACAGATGAGAAAGACCAAGGCTCCCAAGGATTAAGCACCACACCGACGATCATACCTGGCAAGGGTTGGAGCAGGATCTGAACCCGCCGCCGTCTTGGTCCACTCAGAACGCTCGCACAAAATGCCCCAAGCCGGGTGGGCTTGTAAAGGGCAGGGAGGTACTGCCCGCGGTTCGGGAGACTGGAAAGAGCCGGGCCTCAAGGCACCGGGGCCTCCACGCCTGGCCTGCTCTGCTCTGTTCCACAGACGCCACCTTCCTGCCGCGCCCTGGCGAGATGGGGAGCGAGTTGCTCCCTCCGCTCTGAGGAGTCCCAAACCCAAGGCTCCACCCTCCCCGACCCCCTCGCTCCCCCAGGCCTCCATCTTACTGGGCTGGCCCTGACGCGAGGCCGCAGTGCGTGGACCTGTGGGCCCGGGTGGTCCTCAGCCACCACCATGTGTGATGCCCCATGCTGCCTCCCACAGAGGGGTCCGGATCCCAGAGGAAAAGGAGAAACTGCAAGCGCCCCTGATCCTGTCCTCGGGACACCAAGGCGGCGTCTCCGGCTTCCCCAAAACAGCACGAGCGAAGGTCAAACGGCACAAAACGTGGCGCGTCCCCCTCCGCAGCCAGGCAGCTTCTCGGATCCAAAATGCAGAGCTTGTTCTGGAAACGGCAGGTCCTTTGCAAAGCTTCTTGGTCACGTGACCGAGGGAAAGATCGGCCCGTGAGCACGCGTGCGTCTCGGATGAAGGGAATTTAAGGAGGAAACTGAAGCCACTGTGTCCTTGGCCGGTGGAGGAACCCAAGAAACTCAGGCGCCCAGGCCTCCATCGAGAGCTGTGGGCACATCGATGAGCTTCAGGTGACCTTCCTAACAGACAGAGGGGTTCAGAGAGCTTGCCCTGGGACAGGATACCCACCCCCTTGCTACATGGGCCACACTGGGGTTGGCGGATGCAAGTGGGACTCGGTGCCGTTTGGGGCACTGATGTGACAGATCACTCAGAGATAGCTGATGACCTGGTTTTGAATCTTTAAAAATTCAAAAGTTGAGCTGGACATAGTGGCGCATGCCTGTGATCCCAGCTACTCAGAGGCTGAGGTTGGAAGATTGCAAGTTCAAAGCCAGCCTCAGCAACTTAGCGAGGTCCCGTCTCAGAATCTCGTTTTTAAAGGACTGGGCTGTAGCTCAGAGGTGGAGCACTGGCCTAAGCACTAGGCTGGTTCCACCCCAGTACCAAGAAAGAAAGAGAAAGAAGGAAGGAAAAGAAAATGCCGGGATGAACGTCGAAGTTCCCGGGAGAGCCAGAACTGCTTTGCAGTGCACCATTTTGTCCTTCTTACGCTCTAAGCTCCCGTGCTTGCCCACGCCCGCTCCTGGTCACTGTCCAGACTCAACAATGTCCCCTCTGCTTACAGCAGGACTCCCCTACTCCTCCTTCAGGGCCTTGATCAAGCATCTCCTGAATGAGGCCGTCCTGGCCACTGTGGTCTGCCGATAACGGCTCCCTGAAGATGTGCACCTCCCCGTCCCTAAAGCTGTGGACAGGTGGGTTACCTGCAGATGTGGTGGGGTGAAGGGTCCTGAGATGAGACTGTCCTGGATGATCCACACAGGTTCACTGGAATCATGGGGCTTTTATAAAAGGGAGGAGAGAGAGAGAGACTGAAGGGCCTTTGGAGGCGGGGATGGGCCAGAGAAGCCCCAAGATCAGGGATTGCAATCTGTCTTCTGAAAATAGATAAAGCAAGAAAGTCGAGTCTCCCCCAGTGTCTCCAGAATGAACACAGTCCTGCTGACCCATTTCAAACATCCACATAATACATTTATGTTATTTTAAGCCACTAAATTTGTAGTGATTTATTACAGTAGTGATAGAAAATTACTAAGTCCCAAGGCAAGATGGCGCATTCCTGTAATCCTAGCCACTTGGGAGGCTGAGGCAGGAGGCCAGCCTCAGCAACTTAGTGAGAACCTGCCTCAAAATAAAAAATAAAGAGGGCTAGGGCTGTGGCTCAGTGGTAAAGCTCCCCTGGGTTCAATCCCCAGTACAGAGAGAGAGAGAAAGAACTACTAAGCCACTTCATCTAAAATGCCATTGCCTAGCATACTACACATCAATGTTTATAGCAGCTCAATTCACAATAGCTAGATTGTGGAACCAACCTAGATGCCCTTCAATAGAAGAACGGATAAAGAAACTGTGATATATATACACAATGGAATATTACTCAGCCATGAATAATAATAAAATTATAGCATTTACAGGTAAATGGATGGAGTTGGAGAATATCAGGTTAAGTTAGATATGCCAATTCCAAAAAACCAAAAGCCAAATGTTTCTTCTGATAAGTGGATGATGACACATAATGGGGTGGGTGCAGGGGGCAAGAGAAGAATGGAGAAGTTTGGATGGTGTGGAGGGAAATGAGAGTGGGGAGGGGGCGGGGGTAGGAAAGGTGGTGGAATGAGACAGACATCGTTACCCCGTGTCCACATATGATCACACAAATGGTGTGACTGAACATTGTGCACAATCAGCAAAATGAAAAGTTGTACTCCATTCGTGTACAATGAATCAAAATGCAGTCTGTAAAAATAACAATAAGTAAAAGATCAAAACACGTCACTGCCACCTTTTATGTACACGGGCACATTATTTTCCGGAAACGCACCCGCTCCTTACCCCTCGCCTTGACTTAGTGCCCCCACCACTTACTTTCTGACCATCAGGATAAATAACGGACACACCTGCCACCCCCAGGTCTAGAGGCGGAGGTGCCCCGGGACGCAGGTGTCTAACTGGCCGGTGGCTCTGACCCTTGCAAGGAGCCTCAGCTCTGGCGTCCTGAGCAGTCACGTGAACACGCGCCCATCTGCGGCACGCAAACCTCCCTCATCTTAGCACGTATTCATCCGTTCTTAGATTAGATCAAACCCCTCGCACCTCTCGATTTGCTCTCTGCTCTCTGGTTCTCTGTGACGAGGTTCCATCTCTGCAGCGCTGCTCGGTGCTCCCGGGCAGAGCCCCCAGCCTGCACACGGAACCCTGGGGCCAGTGGTGCCCGTCTATACATCTGAGCCTGAGTTGTCAGGATTCCAACCCGTCAAGAGCCCTCGCCTTTTATTTGATTGCAAATATGTCTAATTCCCAGCTCACTGAAGCAGCAAGGAAAAAAAAAGCCACTCGAGTTTGTAATTTACAAAGCGAATCTGCCCATCAGACATGCTCAGCTTCAGAAGACAGTGGGGTTCAGTCCTTTTTTAGAAGGAAAAGACAAGAAACCCGCCGGGTCCTCATCCTCTCCGCAGCATTGTTTGCAAACCTTTTGAAAAGACTTCAGAGGCCAAGGCTGATCATTTCCCTTCAAGGGGCTCATGTCCCGGGGCTGGTGGTGCTTTGGTTGCTGAAGATGGAGCAGAGCAGGCAGGAGAACAGACTGGCAGAGGTCCTCTGTGGGGAAAGAAAGTATGAAGCCCAGCCATCTCCCCAGCTCGCTAATTAGAATTCCAGGAGTACAGGGCCACGTGTCCCTTTGAAATCCTTCCCACAGTCAGATGAACAGAGATGTCCTGAAGAGGGAATGTGCAAGGACAGATTTAAATTCCATTGTTTCCACTTTATATAACCAAGTAGAAAAACCCAGAGAGCAGATGTTAAATTGGATGAGTTTGGGGTGATCTGTGTAGAGGAAGTACTCCTGCTTCGGAATCGCCCCAGTCACAGACGGCTGTCATCATGCCAGGGCATAGAGCGGCCCTCCTCCACTAGGTCCTCACCTGTGTGCCGTTTGTCTTCGCATCTCTGGAAGCCATTACTGTGCCCTGCACATCCTAGACACCGTGTTAAATGATCGAAAGATGCCGAATGGATGAGTACAAGGATTGGGGAAAAGGATGGGGGAATGCATGGATGGACAGACAGATGGTGAGGTGGGTGAGTGGGTGGATGGATGGACAGATGGTGAGGTGGGTAGGTGAATGGACAGATGGTGAGGTGGGTGGATAGATGGACAGATGGTGAGGTGGATGGGTGGATGGATGGATGGGTGGATGGATGGACAGACGGTGAGGTGGGTGGGTGGATGGATGGACAGACGGTGAGGTGGGTGGGTGGATGGATGGACAGATGGTGAGGTGGGTGGATGGGTGGATGGATGGACAGATGGTGAGGTGGATGGATGGATGGATGGGTGGATGGATGGATGGATGGATGAATGGATGGATGGATGGATGGATGGATGGACAGACGGTGAGGTGGGTGGGTGGATGGATGGACAGATGGTGAGGTGGGTGGATGGATGGATGGATGGATGGATGGATGGATGGACAGACGGTGAGGTGGGTGGGTGGATGGATGGACAGATGGTGAGGTGGGTGGGTGGATGGATGGACAGATGGTGAGGTGGGTGGATGGGTGGATGGATGAACAGATGGTGAGGTGGGTGGATGGATGGATGGATGGATGAGGAAGTAGATGGATAGTGGGGTGAGTGGTGTGGGTGAATGGATGGATGATGGATGGGTGCATAGACGATGGATTGTGTGGATGGATGGATGATGGTTTGTGTGGATGGATGAATGGATGGATGGTGCAGTAGGTGAGTAGATGGATGGGTGGATGAGGGGTAGAAGGATTGTGGGGTAAATGCGGTGAATGAGGCGGAGGGGTAGATGGATGGATGGATGGATGGATGGATGGATGGATGGATGGATGGATGGATGGATGGGTGGATGGTCGGGTGTATGCTTACTTTATCTCACTGCCCATGTCCCACCTGAGAGGAATATTTCCTGGACAGTCTCTATAACACTTCAGGACCAAGTGGACGCCAGGCCTCAACTTCCCTCCCACTGAGGCAATGTCTTGTTTTTTTTGGGGGGGGGGTTCATGGATGAATCTCCAACAACATTTGATTCAAACAAAGGATTCTATGGATCAAAAGGTTTGTAAACTGCTACATGTCTAAAACATTTTTGAGCCAAAGGACACTGTTTCTTAAAACAACATTAGAACAAAAAGGAATTTTCTTGAAGGATATTGAGAAGCCAGACATAAGTATTCGAGTCCCTATTTATATGGAGGTGACCGGCCACAGCCACCCCGTGCCTGGACCATCAGTTGTTCTTGAAAGCAAAAGAAGTCTCGGAGGAAATGAATACTGTATGCACTGGTAATCTACTGGTGCGTGACAAACTACCCCAAATGTATGCCTAGAAAGCAACATGTCTGCTATGTCAATTCCTACAGGTGAGGAGCAGCTCGGTTAGGTCCTTTGACTCCGTCTTAACAGGCCCTGTCCAGGTATCAGCTAGAGCTTCAGCCGCCTCAGGCTCACCTGGGAAAGATCTACTTCCCATCACTCACAGGATTATTGGCAGATTCCGTGTCTCAGAGGCTCAGGTGATCTCCAGGTGTTGGACAGAGGCAGCCCGCGGTTCTTCTCCCTGTGGACCGCTCCACCGAACAGCCCAGAACAGAGCTTCCGGCTTTGGTCACCTAATCATGGACATGACAACCTGTCCCATGGGCTGTGTTCTCAACAGAAGCAAGATGTGAAGTCCAGCCCACAAAGAAAGGAGGGGATCATACAGGGTGTGGATACCTGAAGGTGGGGACCCTCAGGATCCTTTTAGAAGCTGACCGCCCTGCCTCCTTTAGCACCTAGGGTGATGTGGTCAGAGCCAGGGGGTTTGATTTGGTCAGGCACACTTGGTACCTTGGTCTGAGTTCACTGGCCCTCAATCCTTCATGTGCTGAAAGCTTGGTCCCTGATATGAAAATTTGAGGAAGTAGCAGAACCCTTAAGAGGTGGCACCTGGTGTGAGGTGAGGTCACAAGGACACTGAGATCTCAGGCAAGTTGCTGAACTCCCTTGAGTCCTAGTTTGCTATGGTAGGGGGATGGTAAAAGGACTTTCTGGAAAGGATGTCATGAGAGTCAGACAAGATGATGAGCATCCTTAATGCCAAGCACCTAAGAAGTAGTAGCAGGAGTCGTCACCATCATTATTACCAGTAATAAAGTGGCAGATCCAAGATTTGAACCCAAGTGTCTTAATCCATTTTGTTTTACTGTAACATAATACTCTGAGACTGGGTGCTGAATAAAGATAAGAGGTTTGTTGGGGCTAATGGTTTTGGAGCCTGGCAAGCCCAAGCTTGGGCAGCCACATCTGGTGAAGTTCTTATGCCGTCACAATATGGCAAATGGGATGACATGGTGGGAGTTGTGGGGGAGCCAAACGCATACGGTACACTTGCTGTATGACGGCACCTCTCCTGATAACTCGCCCAGCCCCGAGGCCTGCCTGTCTCCCAGGGTGGGACTTTGTTCAACAAACGCTTCCTGAACACTTCGTCGGCACCAAGTGCTGTGCGGGCAGCTTCTATCTGTGCGATTGTTATGGTTTAGACATGAGGTGTCCCCCAAAAGCCCCCATGTGAGACAACGCGAGAAAGTTCAGAGGTGCATGCTCTGGGTTATGAGAGCCTTGTCCTAATCAGTGCGTTGAAGCCCCGACGTGGACCCCTGGGTGGGGACAGCAGGAGGTGGGGTGTGGCTGGAGGAGGTGGGTCCTGGGCTGTGCCCTCGGGGCTTATGTTTTGACCCTGGTGAGCAGAGCCGGGTCCTGAGCTGCCTCTCCCTCCCCACCCTCCCGCCATGATGTCCCTCCTCACCTGGGGCTCAGAGCATGGAGTGGACCGTCCATGGACAGAGGCCTCTGAAACTGTGAGCCAAGTAAGCTGTTCCTTGTCTGATGGGTCTTGTCAGGACTTTGGGCCTCATAGGTGGAAGACCCGACTCCGTCAGCTCTCCTGCCGGGTCCCCATGCCAACCCCAGGAGTCGGCAGCAGTAAGCGCCTCTGCTGACCTGATCAGGCCAGACTCCGTGTTCGTGGCTGTGCGAAGCTTCACTCACGAGGGCTCCCGTGACACCGGGAGGGAGGAGCTTCTGAAGACGCCCTGTGGGCCCCCGCCCTTTCCTGAAGGGCCTGCAGACCCAGCGCCAGCCTCCCGCACCCGTGTTCCTCTGCCAGGGCTTCCTGGGGCTGCCAAAGCCTGCCCTGACCTCAGCATGCCAGGCCAGCCCTGCCCGGGGAGCTTCCCTCCACAGACGGCAGAACCCCAGCTGGTTCAGCGCTCCTGAGAGCGCCGAGCTGTGTGTCCTGCAGTGTCTACCACGTTGCCCAGAGTGACTCCCTTCTCTCTCCTCCAGGGTGGCCGGCTTAACAACACATCCTAGGTGCCCATCTGCCTATCTTAATAACATTACTTGCACCCAAATCCTTATCTTCGTGTCTGCTTCTGAGAAAACCCAAACTAAAATGATACTATTATTATTACCAACATCATCCCCATTTTCAGATGAGAAAACAGAAGCACAGAGGGGTTAAGCCACTTGTCCAAGGTCACACAGCTGGGAAGCAATAGCTAGGATTCACACCCAGGTAGTCTGTTCATACTGTGCATAGTGATCTGCCTTATGGTGCAGAAGCTAAACGAACCACACCAAAGCACTCTGGGTAACCAGTGGCCAGGTGTGCAAATGGCTTTGTGTCTTACTGAAAGGCGAGCTTCATTCTCTGAAGGACATGTCAGCTTCGCAGCACAGCCAGCTCCATTCTCCCTGGAAGATGTGATCCCGGAAGCCGTGCTAACGGTGTGTGTTATCTTGCTGCAAGGATTCTGGCGCGCTTGTAAACCTAAAACCGTAATTGCCGGAGAGAACTCATCCCCCACAAATCAAGCCCCTCTCTATTGACAATTACATCCAGTGTTGCATGGAATTTAATGCCTAAATAATGAAGTCAAAGAACAAAGCTGGAGCCGGAGCATTTGAATATACTTGATTGATTCATTTCTTGCTCCCATTTAATAACCCACTTAGTCGGTGCCGCTTAAGAGCAGCAGACTTAGAAAGAACATAACACACCAGAGAGACAACATTTCACAGATTAATAACTGGATGTGGGTACAAGCTGGCGCTCCCTAATAGCAGCTCAAAAATAGGTTATCGTCAAAAAATCTGGATTTAATGTTCCAAAATGGGGATTCGTGCTTTTCTTTTATACGGTTCCATACTTATCACCACAGGCTAATGAAACATAAATCAGAAATCAGAAGCTAATAAATGCAATTCTGGGGGAGTTTTTTTTTTTAATTTAATATCTTCCAAGATCGTGATCTTTGTTCAAGTTCTTTAATGTTCAAATTACAATGTGTGAATATTAAGCATATTCGTTTATGATTGAACTCTCTGAAAAGTTAATTCATGAACCCTGCAGCCTGACACGCACGCACCATTTAAAGAAGGGTATGGCCACAGCTCATTTATATCAATTTCTCCAGTATAGAGATAAACAGTCTGAAAGTGCCTAGCTGAATAGTCACGTGCATGCGGATCTGGCTGGTTGGAGGGATTTGTGCAGAGGCATGTATGATTAGACGATATTGACTCAGTGTTTAAACCATTTTGGCAGGAACGTGGCTTTGGGGAATGTCCTCTTAAGTTCCTTTCTTGCAGTTCCTATGAAGGGACAGAGTGGCCAGTCCAAGAAGAGGCACATTCACAAATCGGACAGAGAGAAAATGGGCTTTGTCCCCAGCCAGAGTTCTCCTTGTGAACTAATGTCTCAAGGTCTTGTGGGTAAAATTCAGTGCTCATGTGAGTTAAAGTAATCCCTTTTACTTGTGGTGAGATTTACTATCTTTTGCCCTGTTTACCACCAAATGGCCAAGCCCTGGAGCATAATGAGAGCAGTCCTGAACATTTCCAAGTGTCCAGCCAGCCTAAAGGGACACACGCTGATGCTGTGGAGAACCCGAAGAGGGGAGGCATATCCCACAGGTGGTGAAGCATCCCAGCCGGGAGGGAATCTGCTCCATTCATTCTGTGGATTATCCACTTTTGCCGCAGCATTGTTTAAAAAACTGATTGTCACATTGTATAGGTAGAGCAAACTTAAAAAAAAAAAAAACTGAAATGTAAAATTAACACTCAGATCAGGGCAAAATATAAAGCAGAGATTAACTTCTCAAGACCTTACATGTCTATTCCATTCAAGGCCCTTGACCCTGAGCTCCCTAGCAGCCAAGTCATAATGGGAAACTGAGTCCAGGGGTGTCTGGGCAGAGTGGACATTTCCTAGCTCTAAGCATGTACTGCTACACACCTGTGCAGAGTCCCCAGAAAGCTGGTGGCCACCCTTCCCCCATGCATGCAGCTCCTAGGGACACATTCCTCCTGCTTGAGTACAAAATGCCTTTATGCAATCGACCTATGCATTTACCCCTCCCTGGGTGGAAGCAGCCTTGTGGGTGGGTGCGGGCCAGCTGTCTGTGCCTGACATCCTCTCTCTAGATGGATGCAGCCAAGAAAAACAGCTTGGCACACGAACACTGGCTTCATGTTACCCTCCGTAGATGCCTTTAGCTGGCTGTGCAGAAGAACCTGAATTTAGTCTAAGATTTTTCATGCAGGATTTCCAAGGGGACCATGAAGAAAGGGGATGGACAGAGTTCTCAACCAAAGGACACAGACTGAACTCCCTGGGATAGAGCTTCATTCAGTGCCTCGTGAAAGCCAAGATCAGTTCTAGAGGAAACTCAGCGGGAGGAGGCGTGGAGAAGGAGGACTGAGGAGTGAAGGGGACCAAGTTACGCTGCATGCACGTGAGAACATAACCCAATGCCTCCCAATTTTATATATAATGATGATGTAATGATTAAAAAATAAATACAAGGAAGGCTGATAACATGCAGAAAGGGAATCGGGGGAGGGAGGAAGCAAGAGAAGGGGAAGGACTGGGGATTGAAATGGAGAAAACTCTCCTCTGTGCATTTATGAAATATGTCAAAATGAACCTGTGACGGATAACTATTATAAAAAAGATTTTAATTACAAAATAAGTAAACAGAGGGAACTTAAGGGAGCCTAGACAATGGGGTCCCCAAACTCCCAGTGGCCTGGTTAAGGCTGTCCATTGTGGAGGGGGTGCCCACTGTGCTTCAACCAGTCTTCTCTCAACCGTCCAGGATGCCACAGCACGGACCGGAGACGTGGGCAAAGCATGCACCTGAGCCCCAGTTCTGGAGAAGCCATGGATGGAGCCACACCCAGCCCAGGAGCAGGGTTGCCCAGGTCCCTGATCGTCTCCCATGTGGCAAGAATGGCCGGACGGAGGGCTGAGGGAGGGGGAACAATTTCTATTTGCTTTTATTTCAATAAAAAGCTCATTTTCCTTTATTAAGTGCCCTGTATTGAGGGGCTTGATTTAAAGACTCATTTGGATCCGCTCAAGAGCATAGAACAAGCTGTCAATTCTGAAGGCAGCCCAGAAATCATGTGGTTACATGGAATTAAGGGTCACCTGAGTGGGAGTAGCTTAAAGAAGATGCCAGCATCCAGACCCTTGGCATAGAAGGAAGAGAACAGAAGGGATGGAGGTTCTGGAACTTGCTACTTTAGCAATCCTCCATGATCCTCTGACACAGTAAAGCCAACCAGAGCCAGACACGAAGCTGCAATACTGGGCAGGGTCTTCTAAACGTGGTGCCAGTCAATGGGAGGACTCCTCCTCCCTGTGAAAGCTCCTCCCTTTGGACCCCAGGGAGGAGTTGGTTGTCAATGTAACTGATCTGGCCATCCAGAAAACAGTATGCAAATCACGACTGCACTGATTGGACACAACCTGGAACCAGGACAGGGTGCCAACCAATACCGACGCGAGAGGGTTTAACCCTTCCGTTCTGCGCAAAGAACGTCTTTACCAAGATGTCTTTACACCCTCGGTTCATTAAGCTGGGAGGAAAGATTTCATCATGAACTAACTGATGTTTAAACTACAGAAAGCTAGCCTGTAGCTAGGAGAAAAATCAGGCTGAACAGAAACTAATTCCTGCTTCCCAGGGCTTTCTTCATGACCCCTGGTATGATGGTCAACATCTGGAATGAACAACCAGTAATTGCCCTGGTGCCTTAAGGAGTTTTTAGCTATTTACATATAAATAGTTCTGACCAGACCTGGCCACCAGCAATGGTTAATTTAATTTACTATCCCTTGGCAAAAGAATAGTCATTGGTTTTCCAGTACTTTTAACCTTGGTAGACCCTTGGGAAATAAAAATTAGATTGAGAGAAAATTACCAGTGCTGGAGAACAGTATAAAAGTGACAGTAACATATATAAACCTCCAGCGGGAGTGGAATAAAGTGGCATATTATTGTTTGCAGGCTCCCAAAGTTCAATATTTCTTGTGTGATTTACACGTGCACTGCTGTCTCACCCCCTGGAGTAATTCCGGCTGCCCCAGGCCCTCTCTCCTGAGGTGCACATCCTTGTTACTGTCACAGAAGGGATGCATTACCTGGCTAAGCGGCGAGGGATGTTGGGACAAAGGGCCATGAGAAAATGGGTCTCCACAAATTAGAATTTGAAGAGGTGTCAGGAAATGCAGGAAAGATGGACACCATGCCTGCCTCCATGTTTGTGTGTGAGAGTGTGTGAAGAGGTATCTAGGTCGAGTATCTGCTGTGGCCCCAATGGTCAGTTCCACCTTCTCTAAATAATGCTTTTTTTTTTTTTTTTTAAACTTTGTAACAGCCTTTTTATTTGTTATGTTTAGATGTACATGACAGTAGGGTGTATTTTGACATATTATACATACGTGGGGTGCAACCCATTCCAATTAGGATCCCATTCTTGTGGTTGTACATTAATCTCCAGGATATACAAAGAACTCAAAAAACTGAACACCAAAAAAAAAAAAAAACCAAATAACCCGATCAATAAGTGGGCAAAGGCACTGAACAGACGCTTCACAGAAGAAATACAAATAGTCCACATTTGAAAAAATGTTCAACATCCCTAGCAATTAGAGAAATGCAAATCAAAACGACACTGAAATTTCATCTCACTCCAGCCAGAATGGCAATTACCAAGAATATAAGTGACGGTAAATGTTGGCGAGGATGTGGGGAAAGGCACGCTCATCCACAGCTGGTGGGAATGCTCATTGGTGCAGCCGCCCTGGAGAGCAGCGTGGATTCCTCAGAAAACTGGGAAGGGACCCGCCATGCGACCCAGCTATCCCGTTTCTCTCCACAGTGCCCGTGTGCTCTGTGGGGGTGCTCAGCTCTGATGGGAGCCCGCGGCTGCCCTCTCAGCCGCCTCACTCACCCCGGAGGCTCCCACAGCCTGAAGCTTCCTGTACACACACACACACACACACACACACACACACACACACACACACACACACCTCTCGGCTGCCCCTCTTCCCTGAACCTTTGCCGTGGGACCCTTCCTTTGCTCATGGGGCCGCCCCTCCTCACCTGTGCCTGTCCAGCTCCTGATCTGCCCCTTGAAACTTAGACCAGGCACCCCTCCTCTCGGGAGCTCCCCCCAGACCTCCAGCCCGGATGAGCACCATCTTTAACATCACCTCCTGAACTGGACCCTGAGGCCTGCCTCCAGCTCTCCCTGGGTCTCTCTGCGCTTCCTCCAGGACCCGTCGTGAGACGGCAGCGACCTTCTCACAGCAATGAGAAGACGTGAGCCCAGGAAAGGCAGCCAGGAGTCGAAACAAGGCAGAGAGGCAGGAAAGCGCGGGAATCCCCACCTGACATCTGCAACCCCCTGGGTTTCCTGGCACAAGCCTTTCCTTCGTTGAGCAGACCGCAGTGTTATTTGTGCAATGGTTTGATGAATGTGCACACCCAGCCCTGAACAAAGGTGCTCACAGTCAACTCCCGATCGCTTCGTTTTTGCCAAGCACCATCATAAGTCGGAGTCGCAGAGTCGGGGTGAGGGGTTGCTGGGCTGCTGCAGGAGCAGGGGTCCAGGCCGCTGCGCTGGGTTTCGGGGAGAAAGACAAAGGGGTGGTACCATATTAAGAGTCTGGGCGATTTTGCAGGTTGCCATGGGCGACGGGATACAGACCCACCCCTGGGTTTCCCCTACAGCTTCTCCAGCAAATTCTGCATGTCTCAAGGTGTCTCCTGAGTGAGTGGAGTTTTACTTGCAGGCAGCGGGAAGAGGAGCTCAAAGAGTAGGATGAGCGAGTAACTGACAGCTAGATATTCAGAAATGGGAGAGCCACCCTAAGGAACATCGCCCCTGTGCAGAGGACCCTCTCCCCGTGGCAGACGAAGCCATTTCAAACCCAGCAGCTTCACCTCTCCTTCCCCTGGACGTTAAAGATCTCAAGCAAACATTTGTCCAGGTACTGCAGGGCAGAGGGAAGCAGGGCAAGCTCATTTCCATGCGTTGATGTAACGTTTCTTGGCTTGCGCGCTTCAACAGTTCACACGGACTCCCTCATTTAAATGTCGTAGCGTAGGGGGCACTTGGTGCTTTTTCTGATTTAGAGATGCAGAACGAGCAAACAGACCAAGGAGGCCAATTGTCCCACGTGCTACAGCCAGTGAGCATTAGAACCTGGATTTGAATCCCCATCTGTCTTGCTGCCATGTTTCTCTATCTCCTAAAATTGGCGGCACAGTTGCTGAAGAAGGGAGAAGAGGCACAGGGGCAGAGATGGGGGGCGGAGGTGGGAGGTGACACCAGCTGACTCAGACCGCCTTCCGGAAGTTAACTGTTACTGTAAAGTGCCTTTTATTCCTCCAGAGCGCTGAACGGGACCCGCTAGCAAAGTGGATAACCGTGGGTTTGAGATGGCAGGACTTACTCTGACGTCCTCACCAAGGGAGGTCAGACGGCCTGGCAGTGAGAAGGCAGGCTTCGGGATCTGGCAAATCCTAGCTCAGATCCTGGCTCTGATTTACCACCTCAAACAGTTCAACTCTCAATCTCCCTTTAGAAATAATAATCATAAACATAAATTTAACGATTAGTCAAAAGAGGAGCAGCTCTTCTGAATCGGGGAACAACTGTCCTGGAGAATAATAACCCTAAATCTCTTTCGCCGGATTCATCGCGGCCTGCAGTCCACAGAGCAGAAGAGCTCAATCTTTTAATTTCCTTAATTTCTAAAAATAAACCGAAAGCTCTGGTGTCCACAGGATGGATATTAACTGTGCAAAAGAGACACTGTTGACCTTGGACATTGCTCCGTGACCTTGGGCAGATGGCTTCACCTCCGTGAGGCTCGAGGTGTGTCGTCTATAAAAACGAGGGTAATGCACCCAAAGGCTCATCCGTGGATAAAATCAGATAACGCGCGGGAAATCCTAAGCCCCGGGCCTGGCACGCAGCGGGCATTCAGGGAGAGGGGGTGACGGTGACGGTGGGGATGATCATGACAACTGTGGCGGGGACGGAGACAAGATCCAGATGAGAGGCTCGGGTGTCAGGTGACACAGCGGCTCTGGCAGCAGTGGGGGGGGTCATCATCTTGATGATGACTAAGACGCGGGCACAGATAGGACGAGGAGACAGCGATGAGCAGCCACCGCCATAGGACACATTGGCTGCTGGTACGAAGCCAGTGTGGGTGACAAGACAGTGGAAGAAGAGAAGGGAAGGGAGGAGGAGGAGCAGGCAGAGGACCTCCAGGGAGCAGCAGCCGCCAAGCCGGGCGACTGGCCTCCCGGGCTGTGCTGGTCAGCTTCACCTGGCTATGGACACAACACCCAGCAGGAACAACGGGGAGGAGGACAGGTTTACTGTGGCTCATGGTCACGGAGATTCAGTCCATGGTTGGCCGACTCCACGGCTCTGGGCTAAAGGGGAGGCGGGACTTCATGGTGGACGGGTGTGGCCGAGGGAAGCAGCTCAGGACAAGGCCACCAGGAAGCAGAGAGAGCTCCCTTCACCGCAGGCAGAACAGAGACCCCAGAGGCATGGCCCCGGGCACCTGCTTCCTTCAGCCACCCTCCCCCTGCCTACAGGGGCCACCCAGCCAGGCTCTGGTTCTGTGCAGCCTCTGCTGGTCTGATCGCTCTGCCTCTGAACATCCTTGCCTTGTCTCTCACGTGAGCTTTTGGGCAACACCCCCTTTCCAACCCGCGAAGCATGCCCAAGCCGAAGGTGCGCTGTTCCTCCATCCAGAACAGATGGCCCACCGGGCAACATCAACCATGCCAAGGGACACGCCTCTGGGACCCCCTCAGCTGCTGCACCCTCACCCTCCCGTCTTCCGGGGGTGAGAAGGGAATTCTGGGTAAGAAGCATCATTTATCCACAACCCCCATAGCCAGGGGCTTCCTGGGCAGTGAGAATAAGGAGAAGAAGGAAATACAGGTCAGCCGAGATCCTGGTTTCTGGGTGCACCGGGACCCGCCTCCGAGGCCCTGGCCACATCCCTTCCTCGTGTCGTCGTCTCTGAAACGGAAATGGAGCCTCGTCAAGAGTCGCAGGCGCACCGAGTGGATGATCAAGATCCTGGAGGCAAGCGCGCCGAGTTCTCTTGAGTGCCAGCTGTGAGTGTCTTAATTTTTGATAATTACGAAGTGCAGGATTATCCTAATGGTTAAAAGCATGGATTTCAGCAAGTCATTTAATCTCTCTCTACGTGATGAAATAAAAAGTTTTTACAGTAATTGTTTCTGTCAGCTTTTCCATTGCTGTGACCAGAAGACCTGACCAGAGCAACACAGAGGAGGAAAAGTTTATTTGGGGCTCAGGGTCCCAGAAGTCTCAGCCTATAGACGGCTGACCCCGTAGCCCTGGGCCCGAGGTAAGGCAGAACATCATGGTGGAAGGGCGTGGTGGAGGAAAGCAGCTCAGGACATGGCTACCATGAAGCAGAGAGAGAGAGAGAGAGAGAGAGAGAGAGAGAGAGAGAGAGAGAGAGAGAGAGAGCGCTGCACTCACCAGGGACAAAATATAAACCCCAAAGGCCTGCCCCAGTAAGCCGCCTCTGGTCCCGCTCCACCTACGGTTACCACCCAGTTAATCCTCAGCAGTGAACCAACCCACTGATTAGGTTAAAGCTCTCGTAATCTGATCAGTTTGCCTCTGAACCTTCTTGCATTGTCTCACACATAAGCTTTTGGGGACACCTCGCATCTAAACCCTAACGGCAGTACCAGCCTTCCCAGATGGTACCAAGCCTTCACGGAAGTGATCTACAAAAAGGCTTTAATACAGTATCTGTCCTGCGGTACCTCAGTAACAGATGATGCTGTCGCTATGCAGGAGACCAAGGTTTCAAAATATGTTCAAAATATAAATATTATCACGTGACTCCTGCTTACAACTTACAAGTTTCCTTGTAGCTGAAAGGAAGAGTCCAAACACCTTGACATGGCTGGCAGGCCTTCCTGACCTGGCTCCGCCCACCTCTCTCTGCAGATTAAACCTGCCTAAGCCGCTTTCATTCCTTCCTGTCCTCGAGTGCCTCCCATGCTCGCCCATACCATGAGCCTCCTGAGACACACAGCCCGGGAACTGCCACTGCCACCAGCTCACGGGCCCCTGAGCTCCAATCGCAGCACAGCTGGGAATTTCCCGGTGATTTATGTTTCCTTGGCGACTTTGGATGGCGTTGCCCTGACTGACGGCTCCTCCTCCCCCAGCACAGCGCCTGGCACAGAGCAGAGCTCCGTAAGGGAAGGAAGGAAGGAGTCCCGGGTTGATTTTAGCACAGAGCACAGGAAACGAGGAGGGGAGACCCGGGGAGAAGTGGCGGAGGATGCTCCTGAGCACCTTCATGGACAGGCAGGGTCCATCCGGGCCCATAAGAGTAAGCGCGTTCCAGAAAGAGGGAACAGCACGGACCAGGCACGGCAGAGCCCAGTGCCTCTGGGGCAGCTGACTCACTCAGCACCGCTGGAATACAGGATCCCAGAGTGGGCAGGGAGCCAGTGCTGAGCTGGGTGCCAGCGAGATGCACCGGAAGTATCCACAGCCCCCGAAGAATGGAAAGCTGGGAGCGGCTCTGATCCCACGGTAACCTGAGATTGAGGACCCGGGGCTGTTAACTCGCTTTGATTACTTCCCGTCCTTCGTACCCTGCCGACCCTTTCTCCCCTTTCCTGTCTTCTAAAATACGCTATTTCCTTTCATTCCCATTTACATGGATTTCATTGACCCCCCTGACCCCAGATGTCAGAGGACCATGAATTCAGCCAGGTAGAAGTAAGAGTGTCAGCTAAGATGGCAGGAGATGAAATTCCAAGTGATCCCAGCCCAAAGCACCCGTGCGCACGTCTCCCCAAGACAGGGTGGTCTACAGATAAAGGGTGGTCACTTGCGATGAGAGAACGTCTGCGCCGAGATCAAGACACTCCTCTTTCTCAAAGGAAGGCGTCATGCTGCTCTGATCTCACCTCCCTCGGGTCCTCCGAAAATCCTGCTGGAGAACAGGGTCGATGACACTCTCCTAGGACGAGGCTATGGAACTTGAAGTCCTGGGCTTCTTCAGGGATGAAGTCACAGTCCGGGTCAGGATTGAGAGTGTGGCGAAGGTCCAGGTTAATGCTAAGGTGTGGTCCCATTGGATCAGGACTCCTGTTAGGAGTAGGTGGGAGAACCTCGGGGCCAGGGGAACGGGGCTGGAGGCAGGCGAGATGGCGACACTCGTAGGCACACACGCGAACATCCAACCCGTCTTTTGTGTATATTTTCCTACTGTGTTTTACTTGAAATAACAATAAAAGGAACTTATCCTTCCCTGATTCATAAACAAGGTTTCAAAACCGGCGACTGAAAGAAACTCCCGAGCCCTGTGTCAGATTCAAAGACTGACGCTGCAGTCCGTCCTTCGGGCCCTTGAATAAAAGCATCGGAATCCCCTAGATGCAAGGCCCACGGAGTTGAAGTGGCCTCAGGGGTGGCGGAGGCTGCTCACGACATGGAGTCGGGGGAAGGTGACCTCTCCGCTATGCTTGCAAGGGCGCAGTCTATAGGACCTTCCTTCCTGGACGCAGGGACAGGATGGAAAGGGGCCCTTGCTGAGCATCTCATGCTGTATTCAGGAAAATATATCAGACTGACTATGGTGTTAGCCAGTTAGAAAGGCCAGGGACAGGCCCCTGGACCCCAAAACCATGGCATGAAGCCAAGAATCCAACAACGGCTGGGAACAAATAATGGGTCACAAGTGGTAGGTATCCCTGGAGAAATTCCTGAGACTGAAGGGAAGCACGTTCCATGAACATCGTGTCTGGCCACGTGTACAGGGCTGTACTGTGCTATTCTCTGAGGTTTTAGAAGCAACCCAGTCTGTCACACCTATTCAACTCGGTCGCTTTACAACAAGAACAGTCATTGTTCATAGCTGTGTCCTAACAGAACTTTACACAAATAGCAACAAATTTGTTATGGTTTGGACCTTTAAGGTCCCCTGAAAGTTCATGGGTTAGGCAATGCAGGAATAATGCCCCGAGGTGAGACCTCATGGGTGGATTAATCCACTTGGTGGATTAATAATTTGGATGGACCTCTGGGTGGTAACTGTAGACCAGTGGAGCATGGCTGGGAAGGAAGGAGGTCACCAGGGATGTGGCCTGGACTCTACCTGTCCACGGACCTCCCCTCCCGCGCACCCCCTGCTTCCCATGAGCTACGCAGCTTTCCTCCCACACACCATTCCACCGTCAGGCCCAGAGCAATGCAGGTGGCTGGCCATGGACTGAGCCTCTGAAACTGTGAGCCCCAAATACATGTTTCCTCCTCTAAGTTGTCTCCTCAGATATTTTGGTCAAAGTGATAAAAAGCTGATTAACACAAAACTAGAATGACCCATGGCCCATGCGCTAGAGTACTGGGGTCCTGTTTTGTGAGCCACCGTAAAAGGACCGTCTTCTAAGAGTGGAACCAATGTCGACATACAGAATGGAGGTACAGGAGAGAAAGATCAGGACGATAACCTTATTTTTTAAAAAAATCCCTGGATCTAGCCAAACCTGAAACTAACATCCTCTGGTATCTTCATTTAGGCAAAGCAATAAATTCTTTTTGTTGTTGTTTAAGCAACGTGAATTAAGTTTCTTGCAACCAAAAAGTTGTGATGACAGACGTCAGGGTGTGTGGGGGCAGGGAAACAGGTCTCATTTCCAGTCTTCTGACTCCTGTTCCAGTGGTTTCATTTCAACACACATCAGAAAGAGAAGATGCCCTAGTTCGGATGCCTTTGGTTCTGGCCAAAGAAGAGTGCTGCCAGCGTAGACCTGGGTTTTGCTTCAAGATACTGTTAAAGGAGAGTCCATGCCGGAGAAATGCTGTCTGCGGATGTGGAGAGTTGACAGGACAGCCCTGGAGGGCCAGATGGATTCCAGACAGCTGTGGCTTGATGGAGGCGCTCCATTTGACAGGACCAGGGAGAGCCCAGCACGACAGCATCAATTAGCAGCCTCTTTGGAGAGGGGTGGTTACAGCACATCCCTGCAATCAAGCCTCATGCAGCCACTGCAAATAACGGTTATCTCGTCTCTGTAGGAACATGCAGACACGCTTTATATGATTTTAAAAGAGAATGGCAGAGCACTCTGGAACGCTCACACATGGCTGAAGGGATTGCAGATCGGAACAAATTCTCTAGGAAGCCCTCTTGCAATACGTATGAAAAACCTTTAAAAAAATTTAAAAAGAGAACACCTCATGAGCTTTGATTCCAGAATCATCCTCCTCTCCTGTAAAAATCTACCCGAAGTTAATAATCAGAAACACAAACACAGATTTCTGCACAAGATGTCCATCACACCATTATCTATAGTAGCGATAAAAGGAGGGGAAGAGAGAGCCCAGATGCCCAGGGTAGTGAGTGAATAAGACATACTATGGCGCACACCCCAGGATGGGAAGTGATGCTGCTCTCAGAATTTGATCAGAAAGCATCTTGAAGGACACGGGTCATTTCACCCACTGTGGTAGGTGAAAGAGTAAGATGCAAATTGTATATGTGGTGAACTGCAACTGAATACAGGGTAAGGTTTTAACTTGGACTTGGGTGTGGCAGTGAAATGCTTGAGCTGAGGGAATTGGGGCCCCTATGGATTCACTGGCACTGGGCCAATTGTCTGGGGCTAAAGAAAAATCAAGGAGGAGGCCGAGGAGTCCCTGAGAAAATGAAGGCAGACCACCAGACCCAGCCCCCACACTGGCGTTCTTGGAGCCCGCGGGGAGGTCTAGGTGGAGTTTGGGAGACCAGAGTGTTGCTTCCTCCGGGAGCCTGCCCCTCCCCCAGAGGAGGTCAAAGGCTGTGGCAGCAGCTCCGAGAGCACCTCAAACTTCAAGCTCCTCCTTCAAACACACACGCAGAATCACCATTCTCACTCTGTTGAGGGGATTCGAGATCCTCCTTCACTGGTCCTGCATTACCAAGTATGGCAGCCGCCAGGAATAGCAGGCGGTCATTTAAATTTCAACATGAATTGATTCAGATGAAGCAGAATCCTAGAAATCCAAGTCTCGGCCACACTGGCCACAGTTTGAGTGCTCAATAGCCACATGGTGGACAGGGCAGACACCTCGGGTCTCCATAGTCGCAGTGTGAGCGGACAGTCAGACTCCACGTGGTCTTGCTCACGTTACCCCAGTCCTAGCACAAATGCCTGGTGATGAGCGAGTGAGCTGAGTGAATGCAGTTAGACGCTCACCTGAAGAGGAGGCCTTCTGTGCAGCACGAGAAAGAAGAGTGCTTACACACACTCACACACACTCACACACTCACACACACACACTCACACAAACTCACACACACTCGCACACTCACACACACACTCATACACTCACACTCCACACTCACACACACTCGCACACACACACTCACAAACTCACACACACTCGCACACTCACACTCACACTCACATTCACACACACGCACACACTCACACACTCACTCACACTCACGCGCGCACACACACTCTCGCACACACTCACATTCACACACTCACACACACTCTCATACACTCACTCACACACTCACACACACACTCACACACTCACACACCATTCTCAGATACATTCCTTTTTCAAATATGCAGCCCCATGGAGATCCATCTGAACGTACTTGGTAAAGAATAAGCAGAGCCAACGATGCAGGAACTCTGAGTTGTAAGCAGCATCCAAACGGGAGGACGTCAGTAAGAACACAAACCAGATCCTGCTTCTCAGGACCAGAGCTGAGCTGGAAGCTGAACACCATGTCACTGGGGCCAGCGTGCCTGGTGTGACAGATCTGAGGAATTGTCCTCCTTGATATTTTTTTCCTTGACATCTAAGAGATAAAGAGCTTGAATCCTGGCCATGTCTGTGGACATGAGTGTTCTGAACTTTAGGGCTCTGAAGACCCAGGCCACCTGGCCCTGGTGTGCCTCTTGTCGCTCCCCCAAGAGACAACAATTCAGGAACTTTGATGTGAAGCTCCATGAAATTGTACCATAACCCACGTTCTTACCTAGAAGAGGGACTCGTATAAATGTTGAACTACAAATCATCCTTAGTCCTGACGGATTGGCAACTGGTAACATCACCCATCCGTTCAACAGAGTTCTAACCGAGCACATAGTGCATGTGAGGCACTGCTTCAGGCATTCGGAGAGAGACATGGACAAGACCAAGGGCAGCTACGGCACCTGCCTCACAGCTGGCTTCAGCCCTGGTGAACAGGAGAAGCACTAGGAGAGCTTTGAACCATCCCATTCTCAGCCCACCCCTCCCAGAAACGCCGCAGTCCAAGACGAGGACGAGGGTTGCTCTGGAAAGGTTCCCGGGTGATCTAGAAGCAGTCACCTGGGGAGGCTGAGCGCTGCTGTTCTAGACCAGGGGCTCTCGGAGCACGGACCCAGGACCAGCAGGCGTGGGGTCGCCTGGGAACCTGTCACACATCCAGCTTCTCAGATCTCACCCCAGACGTACGGCATGGGAACCTCCTGGGGTGGGTCCTAGGGCACTGTATTTAACAAGCTCCGGAGGCGATTCTGACGCCTGCTGAAGATTGAGAACCCCAACCCTAAGCAAGAGCATCTGGAGAGGGGAGCTTAACCCGGCTCGCTCCCCCAGTGCCCACTGCCAGGTCACCACACCCACAGGGAGCCACTCAAGCGGGGGTGCAAGGTGCCTGCCACCTGGGTCTGAAGCCTCCGCAGGCCCTCGGGACGCTGCCTCGCTCACTGGGCTCCCTGACCCACCAGTTTCCCAACTCTCCCCGCAGCTGCCATGAGCACCCCGTGGACTCCGTCCCCGTGGGAAACTGCAGGTGTGGGTGGCCCCCATAGCTGTCTGCTGTCCTGGTCACTTCAGGGCTGCTCAGAAGTGCACACAGCAAGAGAGAGGCAGGACCCTGAGGGCACACACGGGGACCCTCGTGTCACACGGCGTGGGGAAGACACGCTCCCTGTCACGATATGATGTCACAACCCCACGCCATCCGCTGGGGAGCACACAGCCTCTGCGCAGTCGCGGGTCACAGTGGCCCCCAGCTCTCTGCCTCTGGGCCTCAGCCGCGAGCTCTAAAGGCGCCAGGCCGAGGGCCCTGCCCAGGTAAGTCGGGCTCTCTGGCGCTGGAGCCCAGGTGCGTGGGTCTTGGAGACACCCCAGTGATTTCGGCGAGCGACCAGGGTCGACACCAGCGTCCTACCACCAGCAGGAAGGAGAAGGAAGTCGGGCTCTGCTTCCGGAAAGGAAGAGACGAGAGGAATGACGACCACCGGCCAGAGACCCCAGGGCAGACCCCCAGGGCCAGCGACACAGGGCTGTTGGCACAGCCCAACGAGGCGCGGCGCACTGTGGAGCACGCGGGGTCTCGGGAAGAGACGTGAGCGGGAACGGACCTGGCGGGCCTGTGCCACAAGGTCTGGGGGACACTGCCAGGAAGAGGGGCTTCGCTCTGGATCCGAGGGTCTCGAAGCGGGAATAACTGACCGGCTGTCACAGTGGCTCTCATCTGGAGGCCAGGAGGAGCGGAGCAGGGCCAAACCCACCCCCAGCGAAGCAGAAGTCCCTCGGGGTTGGACGGTGTGGCATGTCTTGTTTGTCTTGCTTCACGACAGCCTGAGAGGCCTGGCTGGCTCTTGGTCGTCTACGAATTGTTCATGTGGAATAGGACCAGCCGTGAGCCCCAGGCCGGCTCCCCGCGGCCGGGCTGCCTTCCTCTTTCTCTCGTCTCTTCTGTTCTCCATGTTAATTTCCTGTTGTCTCTTAGATTGTGAATGTGTCTCCTGCTTCCAGTAGGTGATGAATTTCACCTTTTCAAGTTCCTCTGTACCCACAGCAGAGTGAGGGGGCTGGGGACAAGGGAGCCTTCGTGGAGTGACAAGTTCATCAGGTTTAGATTTAATATCACAAGGCCTGTCGTCTGATTCCCACTTTTGACTTGCTAAGTGCACAACCTGGGCAGATGACTCAAGTTCTCTGACCTCGGGTGGGGACGCCAGGCCCTGTCTAGCTCATTTGATTTCCGGAGGCAAGAGGAGATAACTCTGCAACCATGTGACAGAGCAGCAGATTCTCAAGGAGTACAGATGGAATAAGCAGATAACGTGGAGAGGCGATGGTTTGAACAACATCATGGTCAAGGGGAGCAAAGGACAATTAGCTTACATTAGCAGGTGCAGGAAGATGACGTGCAACAGGTAGACTTCTCATCGCCCAGGTGACCCTTCCGCTCTTGCAAACAGCATTCAAGGGCTGGGTTTGCTTAGAAAGCCAATCTCTAACATTTTCTGAGTGCTTACTATGTGCTAGGCTTTGTGGTAGAGATGGGGGGGGGAAATACTCAATTTCTACCCAAAGATACTCCTAGGAGAAAGAGACTCAAACAAAAGAAATAGAACCTAGCATTCCAAAGCCCAGCACTGAGCAGGGAGGAGTTAAATCTGTCAGGAACTGGGGAGGAGCAATGGGAATGCTAGGGAGGACCAGAGGAAGAAAGAGCCATGTTCCAACTGGGGTTCTGAAGGAGGGGTAGGAGCTCTCCAGGCTGATGAATGAAGAGAGGTCAGGGGAACGTGATCCCTAGCAGAAGGCGCAAAGGTATAAAAGCATGCAGTACCCGGATGTCCCTGGGATCCCAAACCCACTCAGCAGTCAGTCATAGCAAGGGGCTTAAGATGCCAGGTCAGCCATCAGTGCGTCTTTATAAATCACGTTCTAGTTACACTTTGATTTGGGTCTTGTTTCATATTTAAGGCTCTGGAAATAACTTTATGGCTAATTGGTTCCAATGCTTAAAACCAGGTTCTGTAAACAATGATTGCATCGAACTTGAGGGTTCTCTATTTTTTATTCAACCCGTAGTTGGCTGCCGTCGTTCTTCAGTTTCCTCAGGAAGAGAGTGATCTAAGGGCACAGATTCGCTCCCCGGCCGTTTCTGGTTTGGTTTCCAGAAAGTCAAGTTTAGTCAGTTAGTTATAAGATAACAGGCCCCCTGAGAGCCCTGGGCCCTTCCCCAGACTTTGCTCTTTGAGCAGAAACTCAGAAGCTAATTTAGGAGCGACTGCTAAGAGCCTTGGGCTTCACAGAGCATGTGAGTGAACCCCCCGGGGTCCCCAAACCTGGAAGTGATCTGTTTGGCCCGACTGACTGGCCAGGGAGGGCTTCCTAGAGGGAGACTCTTAGGAGCTGGCACGAACCCTTTGGAGAAGCAGGTGCTCTTCTGACAGGGTGGCCCCTGCCTCGGGCTCCCCAGGGTTGGGTCTGCTCCATAAATAACCCCGCAGCGGTTCCCAGGCAGCTGGCCTGGGGACGAGGAGATCCCTAGAAGGTGAGCCCTGCTCACTGGCAGAATGTCCTGGGCCACCAAGGGAATATTCAAAATGCAGACACCATGACACATACCCAGAAGCCACTCTGGGTGGTTTGGACCCTATGACAATCCACTAAGCACGGTTCTGGAGGCTGGAAGTCTGAGTCAAGGTCCCCGCCTGGTCAGGTGCAGGCGCCAACTGCCTGTCGTGTTCGCCGCTGGTGGAAAGAGGGCACTCGTACCATCCAGGAGGGCCCCGCCCTCACGACCTGGTCCAAAACGAGTCACCTCCGAAGGCCCCGCCTCCAATGTGGTCACAGTGGGAGCTGGGATCCCGGCCTGTGGTCCTGAGGGGGACACAGACATTCGGTCCAGGCAGAGTCCAGATGACGCTGGCTCATGAACGGGAACAAGGGGGCAAAGGCCTGCTCTAGAATGACCTGTCACACACCCAATCAAAACGGTCACGTGAACTAAGTAAACAGCAGAGACTTGACGTTCTCGTCTACGTCGCTCCAAGTGTATATAGTTAAGCTGATAAAAGAAAGAAAGAGCATTTAATCAACTAACTCATCGAGAAAACGAGCATCGCTGTCCAGTCTGGGGTGTGGAGTGAGTACTGAGGGCGGAGAGGCAGACAGAGGAGACCCGGTCAGGGATGGGAAGGGGCGAGGGGAGGCCACGTCCACTGCCCTGCCCTCGGGTGCCACCTGTGAGGGCACCTGCCCTCGGAGCCGTGTGCATCCTGGCCTGAACTTCGCCCCTCCCCCCTCACCTCCTTCCTGTCTGCACTGGACCCTCCGGGTGCCGCCTCACCTCCTGTTCTGCTGTCAAGCCCTCGTCTCTCTCTAAGCCTTCGACTTAAAATTCCTTTCTCTCTTTTTTCTTTTTTTTTTTTACCCTTTACAGGGGCATGATGAAGAAGGTACAATTCATATACAGTAAAATGCATCCCTTTGAAGGCAGAGATTGATGAATTTTTGCACATTTGAAAACTTATGGTCACCGTTCCAATCCAACACAAACCCCGAATGAGTGGCCATCTTCCTGTGTCATCAGGCTTCCCGGGGCCGTGGACGGGCTGCCTTGTTCTAGAATGTCCCAAGACCCGCCACCCATGGTGCCTCCCAGCGGCGACCCTCTTCTGTGGCTGAGGCGGGTTTCCTCGCATGGATACACAGTTCCGTTATTCATCCGCGTGTTTGGGTTTCTCCAGTCTCGGGGTCTCACAGATAAAGTGGCTGTAAATGTTCAACCTTCTGTGCTGCTTTTGCTCAGTGTTGGAGAAGGGGGACTTCATGAATTCCCCTCAGTCTAACTACGTCTGCTGGGAACGTGTGGCGGCCATGGCCTGCATAGTCTTGAGTTCTCACCAACAAATCTGCTCCTGCCTCAGGTAGGGCAGAGTCCCCATCCTCTTCCAGAACATGCTGTTTGACACAACCCGAAGATCCTTCTGCCCCAGAAAAGCCTTCCCACCAGCCACACCCCAGCTAGGAGAATGGAAATCAGATATGCACAAATCAGACTTGAATGACCAGGTTTGAGTTAGCTTTTGCATCATTGTGACCAAAACTCCGGACAAGAACACCTCAGAAGAGGAAAAGTTTATTTGGGACTGACAGTTTCAGAGGTCTCAGGGCATAGACGGCGACTCCATTGCTCTGGGCCCAAGATGAGGTAGCGCATCATGGCGGAAGGGCCCAGTGGAAAAGAGCTGCTCAGCTCATGGCGGGGGCAGGAAGCAGAGAACAAGAGAGGGCGAAAGAGAGAAGGGGTCTCAGGGAAGACGCGCTCTTCCAGGGCACACCCCCAGGGACCCACCGCCCCCAGTCACCACCCAGTCAGTCCATTCAAAGGGGTGGACTGACTAGACCACAGTGCTCACTGTCCAGTGATCTCACCTCTGTACATTCCTGCGTTAACAGGAGATTGGGGACGCCAGTCAACATTAGCCACTGGGAAGTCAGGCTGACGGCATGTCACCCCAGACGGGACGCACCAGGGAGAGAGGTCACCGCAAGTCAGCCACACCAGCCTAACCACGAGGAGCCCAGTTTGAGGGACAGTCAATAAAACACCTGGCCAGTATTCTTCAAAACTGCCCAGGTCATGAAAAACCAGGAAAGACTGAGAAATGCCAAGGATAAGAGAAGGCGCAGGAGACGGGGCTTCTACGTATAATATGCTGTGCTGGATGAGATCCTGGATCTGACAAAAAAATAAAACAGGCAGCAATGAAAAAGGAGGGAGAAATCTGCATAAAATCTGGAGTTTGGCTGATTGTAATGTACCAGCGACGGCTCTCTGCTTTGCTAAGTGCACCGTGCTGAGGGAAGATGCTCGCCACAGAAAAATCTGGAGCTGTCTGCACTATCTTGGCAACTTTTCTGCAAATAGAAAATCGTTCCAAAATAAGAAATGAATTTTAAAGACGTCATGCTCTATCGTTCTCTGCACAGGAAAGCCAAGAGGGTCAGAACCAAGCTGTGGACGTGGCCCCTGAGCCTGCTCCGCTGCCCTCTCCACCTGCACCCCCTGAGAGAGGCAGGGGAACCCCGGGCTGTTCACACTTGTCCTTCACTCTTTATTTCCTCTGTGTCAAGATCTGCCTGGGATTTGTGATTATTAAATGGCTGCCCCATTGATAGAGCCAGAAATCCTTACGGCGGCTTTTCCCACGGCTTGGCCAGTGCGCTCCCCAAAGTACAGACAGAGGTTCATCTGAGCCTCTGGGATGTGCTCCCACCCACCCCAGCCAGTTTGAGGGAGAGAGAGCGGGGGGATAGGCACCAATCGGGGCCCGTGGGCAGCCACAGGGCACCAAATACCTTTCCTTCATTTTCTCTCCCCTCCAGGAAGCCAGGCACCACAACCTGGGCGAGGTGGCCGTTAGGCAAACCCCGCACCTGGCTCTGGAGTTTATTTCCTGAGGTTAACGATCTAAATAAATCGGCCCTGTCTTGCCTCTGCTAAGCTGCTTGAAAAATGATGTTTTATAGTCAACATAGATCAGATGGGGACTTTCTTCCTTTGAAAGTTATCCTCGGCAGAAATTCTCACTCTACCTAATGAACCAATATTAGTTTAACTACATGTTGTTAATTAAAAGCAGAGTTTTATGCAGGCTTTTTCCCTGGGGGGAGGAAAAAAGAATATTGTACTTCAAAGTTCCTGAAACAGAATAGTACTCCCAGAATTTACAAGCCTCTCTTAATGGATATGGAGGAATATCTTTCAAGGGTGTTCGACTGTTGGGGACCTCGTTCTCCTTCTGAGCAAGATCCGATCACAGACAACTCTCAGTGGTCCGGGTCATTTAGATCTCATGTGGGCAAGAAGACATTTATCCCGGGTTCTCAATCTTCTTCTCACCCCAAACCACTGCCCTGGTAAGTCAACATGAACTGTGTGCATAAGGACACGAAAGCTATGGCTTCTGGTCCTTCCAGCCAAAGATTTAAAGAAGCGCCTTGCCTGTGTGCTTCAAGAAGTGAGCCCCGAAATAAGAATCCAGTTGAAGGTAATTAGTTAGGAGGTGAGTCAAGGTCACGTGAGTTGGGGGGGGAGACACGGGGAGGGAAGGAAGCCAACATGAAGGATGTGTTCTGAGACCAGTCGCCACTGTGCTAACTGGGGCTTAGCCACACTGGCATGCTGGGGGTTCTCGTCCTCCAACAGAGGCCCGAGCAGGGAGCCACCTATCTTCTGGCTCCAGTTCCTTTAATTTCCAAGCCCTTCCAGTCTCTGGCCATGGGCAGAGTGGACTCTGGTGGCCAAAGGGAGCCTCCAGGCAAAGAGACACAGGCACAGGGAGCTGGAAGTGAGGCCATCTTCCAAGGAAGCGGGAGAGCCAGGAAGAGGCACCAGCCCCCCTGCTGAACAGACTGCGGAGCAGAGACGGTGGAGCCCAGCTGCCAGCCCTGTGAGTCCGTCCCACTCTGCCTTTGACAGCAAGAGCAGCCCACCCTGCTTCCAGGACAGTAACGTGCCAGCCCTGCTCTAGCCTCAGGTGGGGTGGACTGGCAAGCCTCCTCTGTGGGGTCCTTGGCCACAGCAGGGTGGGAGAACAGCTGCACCAACAGAGCCGGCTGTGCCACTGATGGTGGCCTGGGAGGGCCACCTGACCTCTCTGGAACTCTCTGTTCCTCTCTGGAACTCCTCTGCCTCTGTGTGGCGCGGAGAACAACACACCTTCTGCTTGGTACTTACCTTGAATGAAAGCTGACACTATCCCATGTCTACAGCAGAGAAACGGGGGCGGGGTCCATGTTATCAGAAGAATTAAACAAGATGATGTCCTCAAAAGGTAAATAGCATCTGCGTGGTCTAAATGTTTGTGTCCCCCAGATTCACATAGTGAAGCTCTAACCCCTACTGTTACAATACCTGGAGGTGTAGACACCAGGAGGTAACTAAGGTTGGGTGAGGTTAGGAGGGTGGAACTCTGTCCATGGCATGAGAAGCCGTATCAGAAGACAAAGAGGCACAATTCACAGTAGCAAACTATGGAACCAACCTCGGGGCCCTTCAACAGAGGAATGGATAAAGAAACTGTGGTATATGTACACAATGGAATATTACTCAGCCTTAAAGAAGAATGAAATTATGGCATTTGCCCATAGTAAATGGATGGAATCGGAGAATATCATGCTAAGTGAAATAAGTCAATCCCAAAGAAGCAAAGGCTGAATGTTTTCTCTGATGCTAAGTCATAATAAGGGAAGGGGGAGAATGGTTGTACTTTGGACTAAACAGAGGGGGTGGGGGGCAGGGGCATGGAAGTAGGAATGACAGTAGAATGAATCAGACATTATTATCCTATGTGCATATGTGATCACATGACCTGAGTAACTCTACACAACCAGACAAATGAGAAGTTATACTCCATTTATGTACAATGTGTCAAAGTTATATATAACTAATTAGACCACATTTTAAAATTACCCTAGTTAAAAAAAATAAAAAAGACAATGACAAAGAGGCAGGAGAACCCTCTCTGAGAACACACACCAAGGACACAGCAAGAAGGTCGCTGTCCACCAGCCCAGCCGGGAAGAGGAGCCTCCCCCGGCCGTGGATCTGCCAGCACCTTGACCTTGAACTTCCCGGCCTCCGGAACAGTGAGAAGTAAATGTCTGCTGTTGAACGCAGTGTCGGGATTTTGTTCTAAAAACCCTGGCTACACCAGCAGCCTATGAGGATGGGGCAGTGTGATAGGAACTCCGTGGGGAGCCGCCTAAAGAGAGCTGGAGGACCCCAGGAGCAGCCTCGCCAGCCATCCCGGGGTTTTGAGGAATTCTGATTAACATAGGAAAATGCACTCCAGGTTCAAAGAGCTGCAAGAAACAAAGACTACATGCAACCCAGGATCCTAGTTTGGATCTTGGTTTTAGAAAAACAAAGGCTTTTCTTGCTGGGTGGGGGGGTGGTACCAGGGAGTGAACTCGGGGGCACTCGCCCACTGAGCCACATCCCCAGCCCCATTTTGGGGTGTATTTTATTTAGAGGCAGGGTCTTGCTGAGTGGCTTAGGGCCTCACAGTTGCTGAGGCTGGCTTGGAACTCGCGATCCTCCTGCCTCAGCCTCCCAGCTGCTGGGACTACAGGTGTGCGGCACTGCTCCTGGCTGAAAAAGGAAGTTTTAAAATCTATTTGGTGACAAACGTGGAAAACGATCTTGGTTTCTGAGATGCAGGTGCACACGTGTAAAAGGGCGGTGTTGAGAGGCCCGTCTTCACGTGGACGGCTGAGGCGGGTGAAGTGCTCACGGATGCTGGGCAGTAGCCCAGGAGCGTTCCTGACGCTGTTTGGTCTACTTTTCTGTGATGTCCAAAAAGGTTCCTAGTACAAATAGTTAAATGTTTTTTAAGGAATTCTTAAATATTCGAACATCAGCAAAGGAGATAGCGTGACTAGAAGGGACCTGTGTGGTCATGTGGGGCCCTAGATCATCCGTTTTTTTAATTGAGACTTTCATTGCAATAATGGCGGATTTGCACGCAGTTGTAAGAAAGGACAGGGTCCCTGGCTATAGTTCACCCTGTCCCCAGGGCTGCCTGTTCTACTTTAGCTCCTTCTAGAAGCTGAAAAGCTTTGCTCTTCATTTGATTTGATCATTGAGAAGCCTCATCAGTTAATAGCTTTGATCACAGATGTTATTTTTTCCTGATGATTTTAAATGCTGTCTTTGACACAGGCCTGTGTGTGTCTTAGAGGGCAGGGGGGACGGGGTTCTGGTCACTCTGCTATTTTGCTATTTATTGTCAAGGCCTCTGTCAACCCCACAGCATCTTACCAGATGTGTTGGGAAAAAGCTTTGCTATCAGGGCCCCAACCCTTTTCTCCTTCTAAATTGTCTTCCCTTCTCTCTGCCCATTATTCCTCTGAATGCTCTTGAAAAATGGTTTACTAAGCACCACCAAAATCATTGTTTGTATTTTGATTGTAAAAATGCATTATTTGGGGAGAAATTTGCATGCCAATAAGATGGAGTCCTCTCAGGAGACAGAAAACATCCTGAGTCAAGGAAAATCGTTTGTGCGAAACCTCTCAGCAGGGCTAGATGGTATGCACGCCCCCAGCCTAAGAAGACTGCCCACGGAGAAGCGGGTCAGGCTGAAGAGGCCTCTCGCCTGCTACCAGGGACGTCCATCAGGACTCCCGGGTCCGCCCGCTCTCCGTGTGGGATGTGAGAGACTGCTCTTCCTGCTGTGTTCATCCTCCACGCAGAGACCCAGGAGTCCTCTCCTGCCCCTCGGCACCAGTGAGCTTCATACAGCAGAGACGGGAACCAGGGGGCCCTGGTTTCCACAAAGGTCGGAGCAGATGTCCAAGGACGTCCAGCGTGAACCTGTGTCTAGAAGCAGTGGGGTCTTATAGCTCAAGCACTGAGCCCACCAAGACCCCCTTCCCCCTCCACCATCCAGACCCAGCACAACCTGACGGTGAGTGGAGAGATCAAGAGGAGGAAGCCCAGCACAGAGGAAAATTCCAGTCTAACGCGCCCAATCAACTCGGAGCCGGAAAAGCAGTAGGAAGATGAAAGAGGTGGGGACATCGGTGGACCTGGCATTAACTCTCTAGCAGGAATCCTGAAAGAGGACAGAGCCTGGAATTCCCCCTCTAGGACACCCTGTTCCGTGCACTCGGTGAACATTACAGGCGCCCCTCCATCAGGACAGCAGCTCCTCCCTCCTTGGCAGGGAGTCAGGAAGCTGCTCAGAGGCGGGGGACATGCTGTGGGCAGTTGAGCCGGCTCCGTCTCCCTGCCCACATCTGCTTCTGCACTATTTCTCAGTCACTCATTACTCATTTATTTATTTATAAAATATTATTTAGCATAGATATGCCTTGGTATCCAAGGAGGATTGGCTCCAGTATCTCACGCCAGCTGTGGCACCAAATTCTATGGATGCTCAAACCCAACACATAAAACGGTGTTATATTTGCAGATAGCGAACACTCATCGACCTTTAAATTATTTCTAATTTAAATGACTGTTTCTAACTTATAATAACTAATACAATATAAATGCTACGTAAAGAGTTGTTACACGGTACTATTTAGGGAAGAATGGCAAAGAAAATTGTCTGTACATTGTCTTGGTCTGTTTTCTGTGACCATAATGAAATACCCAAGGAGGGGTCCTTTATGAAATAAAGAAGTTGATTTAGCTCACAGATTTGGAGGTAGAAGAGCATGGAGCTGGCACTGGTTTGGGCCTGGTGAGGGTCTTCTGGCCACATCCAGCACAGCACAGGGAGTGTTACCTGAGGACGAGAGTCCATGGCGAGACAGGAAGCTGGAGAGAAGGGAGGGTCCCACCTTGTTCCTTTATAGCAACACTTGCCCAAGAACTAACCCAGGTTCCCACAAGAATGATACTTGTCCCTTTCCAGGGTAGTGTCCCCAGAGACTTCCCACTAGGCTCCACTTCTTAAAGGACCCTGCACCTCATCACAACATCCTAAGGACCAAGCCTCCACACATGGAGCCCTGAAGGATAAACCACACCCACACGGTAACACATGTACTCAGCACAGATGCCATCTTTTTAAATTAATTTTGATTGTAAATAAATGGGATACATCTTGTTTTTCTGTTTGTACATGAAGTAGAGGCATACCATTTGTGTAATCATACATTTACCTAGGGTAATAGTTTTTTATTCATTCTGTTAATTTTTTCCCTCCCCCCACCTCTCCCACCCCTCTTTTCCCTCTATAGAGTCCTTCCTTCCTCCATTCTTGCCCCCCTCCTACCCCCCATTATGTGTCATCACCCGCTTATCAGCGAGATCATTTGTCCTTCAGTTTTTTGAGATTGGCTTATCTCACTTAGCATGATATTCTCCAACTTCATCCATTTGCCTGCAAATGCCACAATTTTGTTATTTTTTATGGCTGAGTAATATTCTATTGTTTGTGTGTGTGTGTGTGTATATATATATATATATATCACAGTTTCTTTCACAGATGCGATTTTTACAAAATGCTTTCAACCCATAGTTGGCTGAATCTGCAGATGGCCTGATTGTATAGCCTCGTCTCTCTTCATGAATTTGCTGACTCACTAAATTTTATTTGTGACTCCTGAGTCAGTCCTTGTGGCACAGAGCGCATCCTTGGACAGAGAAGCAGGAAGAGTTGAGACGTCCCACGTGCTTGTATTCCCACCGAGCCCGTTCCCACCTGCCTTTGAACTTCAGCCCTGAGGACGCTTTCTGCAATCTATTGAGTCCTATGGTTTCCATATTTTTGTGGATTTTGCCAGAAATTTTGCTGCTTAAAATGCTCCCCCAAATATAGCGCCAAGGTGCTGTGCAGTGTTCTGAGACCCTCAAAGGCTGCGACGTGTCAGAGATGACACGTGTCGAATAAGCTTCAGTCAGGCATAAATCACAGGGTGTGAGCCGCACGTTCCACGTCAATGAGTCAACAATGCCGGTGAAAGGTGTCTTTAGAGGGAAGCCCACACGGACATCACCCAAGGCTGTGGACTGATTTGCTGATGTGGGTCACAGGAACCTAACCCTGTGTCATCCCTAGCTTCAGTAGACCCACTCCAGACCTCACAGTGACTCCGTAGAACCCACCTACTGCGAATGAGGAGAATCAACCGGACACATTAAGTATAGGCCTTGCGTTCAGTGCTGGGATAGGATGGATAGGAAGACACAGCCCTGTCCACCTGGCAGATGACCCGTACCCACACCATCAACTCAAGTCAACGTGCAAGGAGAGGAGAGACCCAAACACCTGGGTTTCAGCCCAATTCTCCCCCAAGACACATACATTTCAAAGGCATAGGGTGTGCCACCATATTTACCTTGACCTTTATTTCTTCAACTGTAAAATCAGGTGGCCATTTGCCTTCTAGGAGAGAAGGGGACTCAAGTGGGCCCTGGTGGGAACCCAACATGAATGGCACCCCAGGACCTTTGCAGGGCACCTGTGTGGCTGTATGCACAACCCTGCCTCCATTATGCCCTGTTTTCTCATTTTTAATGAATATTTATTAAAATAGTTATTAAAAATACTCATTTTTAATGAATACTTATTCAGTTTTAATTTTTAATGTCAACATATTCATTAAAAATGTGGGTGTTTTCTGTATCTCTGCCAGTGTGATTGGAACGACTCTCTCCCCAGTGCCTGAGAGGACTTTCTGCTGACCTGAGATATTCCCAAAAGCCTCTCACCTGGGAAGACCCTGCACCACGGTAAATCCAGGCTGAAAACAAAGGCCAGCGTGAGGCTCTTTGTCAGACAGTGACAACTCTCCTGATTTCACCCTGACTTGGCTGCCGATGTCTCTCACCTTCCTCAGGTGGTTTGACCTTTTCAGAGTTTCTCCCCTTCTATTAAAAAATCTAAACGGCTGGACAACCCCTGGAATCCACGCCTCCGACAGCACCAGGGCCGCCAAGCTGGGGTGCTGTCACGCACGCTGTTTAAACACGGGCACGCACACCTCTCTCCAGTGACTCCGAGTCGACGCATTTGCGTTGGGTTATTTATCCTCTGTAATCCCTCCTCCAATTACGAACAGATCGTTGTATGACAGGAGATGAAACCCGGCGTGCAGCGCTAACGTGAGACGGTTTTATGCGCGAATTCCTGGCTTGCTGCGCTGGGCCCGGGAGCAGGCGAGGGGGCCCCTGTTTAATTAGCTCTTTAACTTACTTAATGATGCAGCCTGGGTGTTGAAAGCCGGCATGGTTTAAGGGTTTAATGTGCCGTAGGATTACTGGGAAGGAAAAAGGTAAAAAGCTTTCGAGACCCCAGTTCTTGGGGAGAGCGACTCTGCGCCCCAAGCCTTCCTGCGGAGAGTCCTCCGCCTTCTCCTTTCCCATTCTGCGGGCCCAGTTTTGGAGGGAAGACCCTTTCTGGTAACTTCACACTGCAACTGCTCTCAGAAGCTCGCTTCGCAGCCCCCCGACCGCGTGCGGTCCTCCTTCCTGTCTCCCCACATTCACGATCAACAGGCAGCCATTTCTCTCCCCCCAGGTGATTCTTCATGTGGGGCAAGAATCAGAGTCCAGAAAGAAAGGGCAGGAAATGGATTTTTTTTTTCACTAAAACTGAACTTCCTTTAATTATTTCCCGATTTCGTTTTAAAGGAAGGAACCAAGTGAGTCTCAGGAACCCTGGGCCCCCTCCCCCTGGGGACACCTCCAGGCCTGCCTGGCTTCTCCAGTCTGCAGGGCCCACCTGCTCCCAGCCCCTGCTCTCCCAGGGAGGGGACAGGACGCAACGCAGCCGCCTGCCCTACAGGGACAAGCGCATGTTCCAGGCCAGCAGTGCTGGACAGCCAGCTGCAGGCCACTCCCTTCCCTCTTGTCTCCACTGCTGGCGGTGCTGAGGTATTTCCCCAGCTGCGGCTTCTCCTGGTCTTTCTCCCCTCGTTCCAGTTCTGCACCTTTCGGGGCTTTTTCCACGTGACCCAAATCGTAGATCAGGGAGTCGGGAACTTGGGAGAAAGCAAAGACTTCTTCATTCCAGTCTCCACCCTTACAGGTGCGGAAACTGAGGTGCAAGGTCAGGTTTGGGACTAAACCGCAGGGCATCACAGCGTCCACCAGGAGGACGGTCTTCATTACGTAAGATACGAGGCCTGGGGGACTGGTGGCGTTCCCAGGCTGTGACAGGAACACACAGGGAGAGCCAAAGAACCTGAGGTTAAGGGACGGGTTCTGTACTCTGGGCCCACGGGCTGACCCCCACCTGCTCTCCTCTAAAAAGCAACCTCCCTATGGCTTAAGTCCACGGGGTACGTCACAGTCCTCAGCAAACCACCTCTTGGGTGCAGGAGACACGCAGGCGCAGGCGCCGATTAGGAAGGTCATGACTTACCCTGAGGTCAGGATTTTTGTGACCCTGACGCAGACCAGATCTCAGAACTCAGGGAGCTGAAGTTAGTTCCTTCTAACCATAAAATCTGTAAGAACAGGTTCCCATTAGAACAGGTTCACGCTGACAAAGTGACCTGCAGTGGTCGTGGACAGTAAGGACTCGAAAACCTGAGGTTGGCCTGCTGTCAGTCAGAGGTCAAGAGGTGGACCCTGCTGGGGCTCTGGAAGCCTCTCTGGGTCCCCAGTAAAGCTGGAAGCAGGTGAGGTGTACTATCCCTCCTCTTAAGAGTGTCTCCTTTCCAGGTCCCCGTCCCTTCCATAGACTCTGGCCTGTTACCTTTAGCGACGTGTCTGAGATCTCTCTGGCGTGATCACAGAATCAGGTGAAAAGGACCGCGGAGGGTCCTCAGCTCAGAACCAAGGTGCAGGCCCCGTGGCAAGCCGAGGACAGTGTGCTCTTTCCAGACGGGGCTTCTTCCCCGAGAGGAATCCCAAAATGCTTCAGAGTGTAAGCTCGGCCGGGCTCAGCGGGCACAGTTAGCGGCCAAATAAGATGGGACGGAAAGTGGCCGAAGCAAGCTTTATTGGAATTTGGTTCCCCAGCAAAATTCCCAGACCCCCCAGGGTATAGGGACCTGGAGAAAATCGCACATGGCCCTGGCTGCCCAGGGTGTTTATAGACTGGGATGGAAGGGGGTCCTGTTGAGTGACAGGTGGGTATGAAGGGTCAGTGGAACTTTCCATCCACCTTGCTGCAAACTGTCTGGTCACCTTTGGCAGCTGGTCTTTGTTCCAGCTGCTCAGCTTTGCCCCCTACAGTCGCCTGATTTCTGACCTAACACAGAGTAATGAAGAGTTCACTGAGCAGGGACTGCCCTGCCTCGGCGTTCCGTCTATAAGGGGGATAGCAACCGAATTCTCGCGAGGGTCAAATGACATAAGTAGGTGCTCACTGGATGTTAGGTACCAATGTATCATCACCACCATCACCATCATCACCACCATAACCACCATCACCATCACCACCAACACCATCACCACCACCATCACCACCACCATCATCACCAAAACCACCACCATCACCATCATTACCACCACCATCACCATCATCATCACCACCATCACCACCATCATCACCAAAACCACCACCATCACCACCATCACCACCACCATCACCACCACCACCATCACTACCACCATTACCACCACCATCACCACCACCATCACCACCACCATCACCACCAAAACCACCACCATCACCACCATCACCACCACCATCACCACCACCACCATCACCACCACCATCACCACCATCACCACCACCATCACCACCATCACCACCACCACCATCACCACCACCATCACCACCATCACCACCACCACCATCACCATCACCACCACCATCACCACCACCACCATCACCACCACCATCACCACCATCACCACCACCATCACCACCATCACCACCACCACCATCACCATCATCACCAAAACCACCACCATCACCATCATTACCACCATCACCACCACCATCACCACCAAAACCACCACCATCACCACCATCACCACCACCATCACCACCACCATCACCACCACCATCATCACCACCATAACCACCATCACCACCACCACCACCTCTGTCGTCAGCTGTCTCTGCATCTGTGTCTACATGATGACTCTCTCTACTTCATGACAGGAAACGATGCTCTCATTCGCTTTCCTCCTCTGTGGTAAAATACTAGGTGGTGAACAAGTATTTGTTGAGTGAATAAACTCAAGGAACGTGAGTACAGTATAACTGGGGCGTCTCCACACGACGCCCACTCTACCTCGAGCCTCCACTTACTGTTAGCGGTGACAGCATCACCCGCGTGAAGGCCCAGGTGACCAGACGTCCTCCTCTCCGTACGGCAGGCAGGATGGCTTTGGCTGGACCCTCCCCTGCGCTCACTGCTCTCCTCTGGTCCTTGTCTCCCAGACCACTGTGAAGGCCTAGAACTGCGTCTGCCTGAACTGACCGCACACGCTGTCAAGGAGAGAAAGCGGAGAAGGGTTGGGGCTGCCGGACCCCACGCGAGAAGCCCGCCTGAACGTGAATTCCAAGTGGACGACAGGAAACCGTGAGCCTGTCTCCAGGGCCGCGTGGCATCTGGGATTGCTGTTATTTTGTTCTGTCTTGTCGCTGAGGCTGGCGACCTTCGAAGGGTGCCCACTCCCCCGACTTGGAGAGGGCAATGGAGGCAATTTCGGAATTTCTCTTTGGCCAACTCTGATCAGAACTTATCTGTAGCAAAAGGGATAAAATAAGAGCACACCCAGGCAGGCCCCGTGGAGAAGTGGAGGCGGCCGCAACGGGGCACTTCCACCTCTGGAGAGCTGCCCGCTACCCCCGTCCCCACAAAACCCTGCTGTCACAGGAAGCAGGCCACCAAGGTGTGCTGGACAGCCGAAGAATTACCGGACCCGCAGGAAGGGCAGGGTCCAGAGGGTGAAGCCAGGGCACCGTCGGTCCCCACGGAGAGCTCCATGACTGATGAATGCTCCCCAAGACTGCGGGCAGCGCACAGGTACTGATTCCACCACCCAGGGGTACCTCAGCGTTTAGGATAAAGGGAGACATTTGCTGGCCCCACAAAACGGCCTGCCAAACCCTTGACATGGGTTACTTCATCTGCAGGACAACCCTCTGAGAGAGAAGTTGGGGTGCAGAGGACTGAAACCCACTCCAGGTCACAGAAGACCCGGGTCCTGCCAGGGTGAAGGGACACTTTCGATATGACCTGGTCACCCCACTCTTGGTTACTTCCTCTGATCAAATAAACACAGGTTCCTACAAGTGTTGCCTGCATGCAAATGTTTAAAGCCTTCTTGTTCACAAGCACCCCCAAACAGAAACAGCCCAAATGTCCTCAGGTGGATAGCAGGTTCAACGGACCACGGTACGCCCACACCAGGGACCGCCTACCCAGCCCCAGAAAGAGCCACTGAGACACACAACTTAGACGAAGCTCAAAGGCATGACGGAAATGAAAGAAATCACTCCGAAAACATTATTTACTACCTGGTTCCATTCATATGACCGTCTTGGAAAGACAAAGCTATAGTAAGAAAGAACAGATTAGAGATCGCCAGGGTCGAGGAGGGGGTTTAGTGTGTGACAAGAAAGGAAAGCATGAGCCAGACGTGGTGGCGCACACCTGCAATCCCAGCGGCTCGGGAGGCTGAGGCAGGAGGAGTGTGAGTTCAAAGCCAGCCTCAGCAACTTAGTGAGGCCCTAAGCAACTTAGCAAAACCCTGTCTCAAAATAAAAAATAAAAAGGGCTGGGGATGCGGCTCAGGGGATGAGAGCCCCTGGGTTCAATGCCTGGTGAATGAAAGTAGGGAAGGGAGGGAGGAGGGAGGGAGGAGGGAGGGAGGGAGGAGGGAGGGAGGGAGGGAAGGAGGGAGAGAGGGAGGAGGAGGAGGAAGGAGGGAGGAAGAGGGAGGGAGGGAGAGAGAGAGGGAGGGAAGAGGGAGGGAAGGAGGAGGGGGAGGGAGGGAGGGAGGAGAGAGGGAGGGAGGGAGGGAGGAGAGAGGGAGGGAGGGAGGGAGGAGAGAGGGAGGGAGGGAGGAGGGAGGGAGGGAGGGAGGGAGGAGAGAGGGAGGGAGGGAGGAGGGAAGGAGGGAGGGAGGGAGGAGGAGGAGGAAGGAGGGAGGAAGAGGGAGGGAGGGAGAGAGAGAGGGAGGGAAGAGGGAGGGAAGGAGGAGGAGGAGGGAGGGAGGGGGAAGGGGAGGAGGAGGGAGGGAGGATCGCCTGAGATTCTGCCGGGCGGGGACTGCTCTCTGTCCTGATGGAGGTGGATCATACCTGAATCATGTGCCTACAGTTAGAGAACTCCACATACAAAAGTCAATTTTAGTGTATAGTAATTTTTAAAAAATAAAATGAATTATGGCATTTGCTGGTAAAAGGATGAAGTTGGAAAATATTACACTAAGTAAAATAGGCCAAGCCCCAAAACCAAAGGCCGAATGTTTTCTCTGATAAGTGGATGATGATATATAATGGGGGGTGGGGGCGCTGGCGGGGGAAAGAGAAGAATGAAGGAACTTTGCAAAGTGTAGAGGAAAAGGGGGTGGGAGTGGGTGGGAGGGGGCGGGAGGGGTGGGGGATGGAAAGACAGTAGAATGAAACAGCATTACCATGTGTACATGTACGATTACGTGAATGGTATGAATCTACATCATGTACAACCAGAGAAATGAAAAGTTGTACCCCATTTGTGCACAATGAATCAAAATGCAGTCTGTCAAAATAAAAAAGATTTTAATAAAAAAAATTTTAAAAATAATTTAAAAAAATAAAATCAACTTTTAAAATAATGGAACCCGCAAACTTGAGATCCAAATCTTTGTCTCTTCGACCCCATGAAACAACTCCTAAAGGCGACCACGACGGAGCCACCGAAGCTGTTTGAGGGGGCAGGAATGTCGACGTGGACCTGTTAAGACCCCGCTCTCTTAAACATGTGTGTGCACTGACTGCACAGAGACGCATCAAGTTTTAAATGTCTCAAATACGTATGCAAATACCTGTCTTGGATATGCACACACTGAAGAGTACGTATACATATAAATATTTTGTTCTTTCCTCTTCCGAGAGTTTACTGGAGCTTCTGGGGAGTCCTGCGGGAATACCTTGGACTCGGGGCCTCTGGTGCTCTCTTTGCCTAATTGCTCAATGCCCCAGACAGCGGGGAGCGTGGCTAATCATCTTTCCTAACAAAAAGTCGCTGCTGACGGCAGCTGTCATTTTTCTGTTCTCCCACTAGGACACTTTCCAGTCCCCCTTAACGGCCTGCACCAACCCTGCCGTGAGCCCCAGGCGCACACTCCCCTGCTGCCTGGACGGCCCGTGTCAGGGGCTACTGGTCACCTCACGCTCACCGCAGCTAGGCAGGACTGTAGACTTCCTGTCCCCTAATTAAAAAATAAAATAAAACCTCAACATAAAAAGAAATTTCCTTTCCCGTTTCAGTCAGCAACACCGCCATCCACCCAGTTGCTGGAGCCAAAAACCAAGTGGAAGGTGGGGACCTTCCACTGCCAGCCCGGCCCTCCGTCAAACCCCAGCCTCTCTCCATCCCCACTGCGTCCCCGCAGCCTGGTCCCCACCTCTCAAGAGGAAAACTGGGAGAGCCTTGCTTGGACGTGCCAGCTTGGCCCTGGTAGGGCCTTCCTCTGCAGAACGGGCTGGTCTTTTAAATGAAATCTGCCTCCTGCCATTAAACCCCACACGCCCTCCTCTGGAGCTTCAAGGTCGATCCCTCGCCAGACCCTTGTCCACTTCTCTGGTCTGCACTGTCCCTGCTACTCAGACTTGAGCCACCTCTGCCTTTTTGCTGTGCACACAATAGGTCGAACTCCAGCCTGCTCTCGGGCCCCGTCCTGACCAAGCCCTGGGTCTGGACCACTCTTCCCCTGGAGCATCACCGGTCTCTCCACTGACCACTTCACACGTGACTTCTTTAACCCCCCAACCCAAAGGCGCCAGCTGCAAATTGAAATCCATCTCTTTTTCTCACCCAAGAACCTGGTATTTTTATTGCTATCAACAAACAGTTCTTGGTCCACCAGCTGCAGAGCACAGGGCTCAGGGCTGCCTCGCTATCTGCGATGGCATCGGCACTTTGAAGCGTACCTCGCGTCTGTGCGGCGGATGTTGGATCGACCAATGGATGGGGAGGTAGCGTGGCAAGGAACATCACTGGGAGATCCGTGCAGAAACTCTCGCGGGCTGCAGAAGCTGGCTGACAGATTCCAAGAGACACATTTCGAGGGGGAAAAATCCTAAGGTACAAATGATCTCTGTGAAAAACTCCAGCCCAGGCCGAGAGGAACCCTCTCTCTGTTGCAGCTTCAGCCCTCAGCGCTTAGCATCTTCCCTCCACCAATTGAACCCCTTTCCCGAGAGTGAAGACTGGCAGGTATTCAGGAAATGAATTAGTATGTTTATTGGGCCACGTCCCCGGGGACAGACCACTTGTCTCGTCCAAGTTACAGCTGTCTCCAAAGCACAGAAAAAGCCTCTCCCATCGGCAATTTACACGGATGAACTTAACATATTGTACGATGTTGATTTATAGTGACAATTAAGAACATATTACCAAAGTCTACTTCGCCATTAACTTCCTTGGGGACGGGATAACTTTTAAATCTTCTGGCTGCTCCTTCCCTAAAGGCTTGAATCTTGGCTAAGGATTTAGAGATTATAAATTTAACCAAGGATGAAAACTGCAAGGAGAGCCTCGAACAGCAAATAATGAGTTTAACCAGCATCTCAACTTCTGGGCAAGATTTACAAGGCTGCTCTGCCTGAGGCCAGGGATCTTTTATTCTGAAGTTTATAGCCTCTATCACTTGTGCTTTTAGCTCCAGATGTGGGCGTCTGGCCCTTGAATTCTTCACGGAAGCCAGGGAGCGTCATTTCAGCAAAACTTCCTTTGTGAGCACCGTTTTACAGAACAGGAGAGTGACTATAAGCCACAGCTGTCACTTCCAGAGACCAAGACCTGTGGCTTGAAGGTACTGCATGAGATATGGTTCCTCAAACACACGCTTGTCTGGCCCAAAAGCCTGATGACTAGCTTTCCAAGACCCTGGCTCAGAAGCCCGCTGGGACTGATTGGTTCTCTTGATCTAGAGTTGGAGTCTCATCCCTGGTAGAGCTGAGTCACCTTTGTGATCACCCATTGTGGCAAAGGAACAAGAACAAAAGCTAATCACCATCTGCTTATGGTTGAAGGGACGGAATCTGAGGGCCAATCGTATCTGGGTCAGGTGTTCCAAATGCATGGTCAGAGACCACCTCCACCAGAGTCACCTGGGGTACACTTCATAGAGGCAAAGCCCCCTACACCAGACCTACAGAACCAGAATCTCTGGAGGTGAGGTTTGGGAATCTGCATCCCTAACCTGCTATACAAATTATTCCTATGCATGCTCAACTTTGGGAACCTCTGACCAAGACCAGTTGGGGTGGCTGAGAGCCACTTGGGAAAGCCAGTCCAGGTGGACACCTCTAGCGAGCACCTCCCTTTGCCTTTGGTGATTTTCCTCTGAGAATGTAACCCATGATCAGGTCCCACGGAGAGAAAGGGAGATGATAAATTTTATTTTGAGAACATTCATCTCTTTGAAACATTTAGCTTCCCTTGGACCACCTACTAACAGGACAGTATTTCCATACACTCCTGCTGTCGTTGGAGATGAAACATGTATCACGATATACCCGGCACTGGGCTTATTGAGAGAATATTTTTATAAGCCAAAATAACTTGAGAACTCAAGTAATAAATATGTAATGGAAGAATTTCAGAAGCTAAGAGGTTGGTGAAAGAAAATATTTTTTCTTCTACTTACAGGCAATTCTTCCTTGTCTCTTCCTTATCCTTTTTTATTCTCTCCAAGGGGCCTGTCAGAGAACGGCTGGCCCCCCAGACCAGACAATGGATACGGGAACCGAACCCCAAATGGGAGTCCAGATTTACCACGTTGTCAAGTCATGAGATTTTTCAGGGCATGGCATTAGTCAAAGGGTTAGTGTTCATCAGATGCAATCAGCATTACACGCCTGTACGTGCACACATGCTCACATGCACACACATATGTGCGCGCGCACATGCGCACGCGCACACATGCACACACATGCGTGCATGCACACGCACACAGACACACACATGAACCTAGGAAACGTTCTGTTTGGCAGGTGCTGGCAGAACACGGTGGCTCACCAGGCATGAAGTCTGCCATCCTGGTCACCCAAATCTTAGCCACAATGTTGAAACACCAGCACCATCACAATGAGGCACGTCTCCCTCTCCTAGATACACAGCCCTGACATGAGTTAGTGGGGATGTGGCTCCATGAGGTGACGATAGTGACGAGACCTTTGACCGGGAGCCTGCCTCGGGCTCCAGACGTTTACATGCACCGTGGGTGACCCTTGCCACCATGTTACGAGTGTGGTATGATTTCCTATATCTCTGATTTCCAGCTGAGATTAAAACAAAGCCCCCAAGCAACTCACCAAGGTCTGCGACAGAGAAGCAAGGGAGATGGGAAGGAAAGACCAACCGCCTCCCCGCAGGGGCGAGCGCTTCCGCGAAGACCAGCCGTGCGAAACTACATGGTGGCGGCCACCCGGCTCCGCACCGTGACCTGAAAGCAGCCGTATCCCACTGGGAAGGGAGTGGGCGTGGCTCTGTGTCAATAAAACTTTATTTAGAAGCAGTGAAATTTGAATCTCCTATACTTTTCACACATCTTAAAATGTTATTTGGATTTTTTTTCCAACCTTTTAAAACTGTAAAAATGATTTGCACACGATCCACACTGGAAAGGGTTTGGGGCTGGATTCGGCCTGCAGGCTGCAGTTTGCAGATCTGTCTGTGGAGCAGACTTTGAGGTCTGGACCCTGCCTTTCTCTGCCACATATGGTCAAGCTGCTGAGACTCTCGGTGCCCAGGTCTACCCACCAGGCTTTGCTGCCTTGATTGATGGGAGGTGGCCTTATTCATGTGTCCATATTTTTACCTAATGTCTCCTGAGCCATACTCCGGGCTAGTTACTGGACACGCGACATTCAGTCCCTGCTGCTGCTGAGAAAATATTTCAGTGGGAACAAGAGACAAACAAGCAAGTACTCTACCTGCAGGACAAGGAACTGGGTGAAGGAGGTCAGGACCTGTCGCAGCATCGCAGGGAACGGACTGTTTAGGAGGACGTTTGGGGAACAGGCACCTCCATGCCAGGAGAGGCCCTCAATTATAATTTTTACTTCTGCCCTGGTATGGGTTTCTTGCAAGAACGTTGAACTATCTGAATCATAAACCCAGTCCCTAGCTCTACCTCCTTCACAAAAGATGTATTTGGTTTTTATTGCTGTGTGACACTTGGTGGCTTACCTCCTGGCTTCCAAGGGTCAGAAATCAGGACACGGCTTAGCAGGCCCTTCTGCTCAGGTCTCACGAGCTGTCACTGAGGCAGCTGGCTCTCATGTGCAGGCTTGGCTACAGAAAAGTCAGCCTCCACATTCACTCAGACCATCAGGAGAACCACCATTGGACCCAGCTACCCTACTCCTAGGTCTATACACAAAGGACTTAAAATCAGCCTACTACAGTGATACTGCCACATCAGTGTTTATAGCAACTCAAGTCACCATATCTAAGCTAGGGAACCAGGCTAGGTGCCCTTCAACAGATGAATGGATGAATAAAATGTGGTATATATACACAGTGGAATATTACTCAGTCATAAAGAATGGAGTCACTGCATTTGCCAGTAAATGGATGGAACTGGAGAGTATCATGCTAAGTGAAATAAGCCAATCCCAAAAAACCAAAGGCCAAATATTCTCTCTGATACGTGGGTGCTGACTCACAATAAAGGGGCAGGGTAGAATAGAAGTCATCAGAGTAGACAAAGGGAAGAGAAGAGAAGAGAATAGGAAAGACGGTAGAAGGAATCGGACATAACTTTTCTGTGTTCACATATGAACACACGACCAGTGAAACCCCGCATCACGCACAACCACAAGAATGGGAAGTTAGACTCCACGTACGTGTGACAGATTGAGTGCACTCTACTGTTCTGTATATCTAAAAAGACAGATCAAAAAATCACCATATTCTATTGGCTAAAGCGAATCACAGGCCTTGCTGAGAGGGGAGGAGACCACCCAGGGAGCAGTGGCAGGGGGCAGGGGTCAAGGGGGTCCTTTTTGAGTTCTGCCTGCCACCAAAGGCTCCATCTGAAACCGGGACCGCGTGTGGGGCCGGGGCCGCGTGTGGTCCCGCAGGCAGGAGGAGGTGTGCCCTCTCCCTCATCTCTTGCCACTGACTTTACTACGCAGGTTCCAGCCACGCCCCACCTGCCGGGGCGTCCTGCGGTCTCCGAGGTGGCCTGGCGTGGTGCTACCCACACGGCAGCTTCGCCCCTGCTTTCTCCCCTGGGTTTCCGACATTGCCTGGGACGCTTCCGACAGGACCTGGCTCAATTCCCAGGTGGGGACCTGTCCAGCAGAGGTGGGGTGCAGCATCAGAGCCTCCAGCTCCCAAATTCCAGTTGCTAATTTGCTTTCATACCACAAGTTGGTCTCACAATGGCTTCTCTCGGGCCGGGCACCGGGGGAGGAAGAGGTAGGCTTTCTCTACGGAGGTAGCTCTTTTCCAATGACAACCTCAGAATTTTCTCTCCCTTCCTCTCTTTTAATTTGGATTCACTGCCGCTTTTTCCCATTCTGTTTAAGATTGGGTTCCATTTCCAAAAAGCAAGATCTAGAAAACCAGCGCGCCTCTGGACCCCTCTCTCATGCCCAGGAGTGACAGACAGGCTTGCCCCTCCTCCCTGTCCCTCCCGGCTCCCCTGTCCAGTCATCTAGATTCCGGATTCTTCCCCGACTCCTGGAACCCGTTCTCAAAACAACTCCAGAACTTCGATCAACTTTTATTTCCTTTTTTTGTTGTTGTTTTGTTTTTAACTCTGAGCTCCTAGGGACCCTTTCGGAAAGATTGCCCTCACGTTGAAAGATTCAAGCGATCGTCACAACGTGGTTAGTGATAATAACAGAGCACTATGAATAGGATGAGGTTGATGATGACTCCTATTCCTCGGCCTCTTACAGAGTCTATTTTAAGATCTTTGTACGCCCGACCCTCATTTTGGAAATCAGGAAAGTGAAGCACAGAGAAGTTAGGCCACTTGCCTGAAGTCGCACAGTTCACAGCAGTAGCAGGGGTCCACACCCAAGCTGCCAGATTCCAAAGTCTATAAGACTGCTCTGCCCCTCCACCTTCACCCTGGGGAGAAATGTCTGTGGAAATGGCACCCCATATCCAGAAATCAACTCTGAATCCACGTGGCAGGGTAAGGGAGTAGGACCATAAAGCAGCCATGGGAAGTTCACCTCTGCGTTCCTCTGAAATGGTAGTCAAATCAGGTGGGCCTTTTCTCTAACATCCCCAAACCATGGACCTTGCTTTTAAGTCATTGTAACAGAAGGTTGGCAAAAATGACACTGAATCCAGATCATCGGGTACATAAGAGAAGGCAAGGTGCCGTGGGCAGGTGCGCTGTGGACCCCAGTGGAACCAAGTTGGGGTTCTGGTCTGAGACTCAACGTCCACCTGGATGCTGGCTCACAGGGAAGTCATCCCAAGCTTGCCCTTTTATTTTTAGGATACGTTTTTATTTTTGCATTTAAAAAATTTATTCCTTTTAGACACACATGACGGTAGAGGGTATTTCGACATACCATGCATACATGGAGTCTAACTTCCCATTCTTGTGGTTGGTTGTACATGATGTGCAGTTACACTGGTTGTGTGTTTGTATATGAACACAGGAAGGTTAAAACTATGTCTGATTCATTCTACTGTCTTCTCCTTCCCATCCCCCCTTCCCTTCACTCCCCTAGTCTAATCCACTAAAGTTCTATTCTTTCCTCCCCAACCCTTTATTTTGTGTTAGCATCCACGTATCAGAGAGAACATTTGGCCTCTGGTTCTGAGGATTAGCTTATTTCACTTAGCATGATACTCTCCAGTTTCATCCATTTTCTGGCAAATGCAGTAATTTCATTCTTTATGGCTAAGTAATATTCCATTGTGTGTGTGTGTGTGTGTGTGTATCACATTTTCTTTATCCATGCATCTGTTAGAGCACGTAGGCTGGTTCCATAACTTAACTATGGTGAATTCAACTGCTATAAACATTGAAGTGGCCACATCGCTGTAGTATTCAGCCTCAATCTTGTGTCATGAAATGACTATTTATTCCTAAAAGCAAACTAGCAATCATAGATGGGTTCCTGTTCATTCATTAAAACATGGTTGGGTTCTTGAATATTCTATAAAGTGTTATCGCATGTTTTAATTCCATTGCTTTATGCGGTTTTTTTTTTTTTTGCTTTATGTTTTTTGAAAAAAGAAAATCAAGATATAAAGCCATTTAAATAATTGTTGACCATTAAATATTACAACACTGGTATTCAGTGCTAGGCATTTCATTGTATTTCCTTTGTTAAAGAATTAAAGCTTTACATCTTTGCATTTGCAGTGTTTTGGGGAGAACCCATTGTCCATCCATCTAGCAAATGGTCACTTATGCATGTGGGGACAGTTGTATTTGGGAAGCCTCTACCCTGAGTCCGGCTCTGGGCCACGCCTGGCTTTAAAACGAGTTTTCCAGAGCAGCTTCAGTCTTTAAGCTTCAGGTACCTACTCTCATGGAGCCAGGAATTACAAACATTCATTGTTTTACTCCCAAGAACAGCAATTCCATGTGTCCACTGATTCACAGGGAAATACGTTTAATGATCACACACAAGGAAGTGGAATCCTAACCGGAGGGAACAGCCGTGCCGGAAAACGTGAGGTTCTCGGCAAAGGGGGACCAGGAACACAGAGCGCTGGATTGGGGATGGATTCGCCAGCTGGGTATGAGCTTGTGGCCCTCTTGCAATGGCAGAGGGAATCTGTGGGATGGATTTGGGATGCTCTCTAAAGACGCACGGAAGCCACCTGAGAGAGAAAGCAAAGGAGGGGTAAGATCATTAAAGTCAGAGGAAAGAGAACCGACAGCCCTCCAAGAGAAGAAGATAAGGTCACGGGACACGATAAAACGCCTAAGAGCGGCTGATAAAAGAGGAATATTACTCAGCTTTGAAGAAGAATGAAATCCTGGCATTTGCTGGTAAATGGATGGAGCTGGAAAATCTCATGCTGAGTGAAATAAGCCAAACCCAGAAAATCCAAAGGCCAAACGTTTTCTCTGATATGTGGAAGCTAATTCACAATAAGATAGGGGATAGGAAAGAACAGAGTGACTTTATATTAGGTAAAGGGGAGTGAAGGGAGGGAAGGGGTGTGGGTAGGAAGGACAGTAGAGTGAACAGACATTATCACCTCACTGACCCGTATGACCGCGTGACCTGTGCGATCCTGCAATATGTACAATCAGAAAGATGAGCGCACACTCCATTTATGTACGAGCTATCAAGATGTGTAAGTGCATTCTACTCTCATGGATAACTCGTAAGAAAAATGAAATTTAAATTTTTTTTTTAAAAAAAAGCAAAGAGGACAGAGAGAAAGACCAGGTTCCAGTTGGGAGCACGGGCAGGGCCACCGCGGCAGGACCGGCAGAGCTGCCTGCCCCTGAGCAGGAGTTAAGCCCGTTTCTACGACCCCGCACGTTCCTGCCAGGGCTCATCCCCGTTCCTGAGCATGAGCCATGGAACATCAGACTCGCCTCAGAACCCGAGGTTCCTAGTCAGCAAAACAGATACGCACGTCATGTTGTCGCCACCAAAGCCTGAGGTCAGAAATGCCTTCATTGGCTAAGAAAACGCCCGATGTCCAAAGTCGGGACACAGAATCGAGAAGAAGCATTGCGCGTCAGACAGGCAAAATAACGCACTTGGAGAGGGGAGGGCTCCAAATGCTCATCCTCCTGAAATTACCTGAAGGAACAGACGCTGCTCTTTGGTCCTTAGAAATCAAAGTGCTTTCCTGGGGTCCCTGGAAAGGGGTCAGAGGTGACTTTGGTGGCAGTGATCCTTCCCTGCTGCCTCTGTCAACCCAGGGTATCTGGGATGCCACAGACCCGGCCACATCGTCTCCTTGGACACGACCTCGCCGGCAGGGCAGGTGCCACTGCTGTCCCTCCATGAGAACGCCCAGGCAGGGAAGAGGCCAAGAGAATCCCCAGTGGTCACCTCCCGTGTGTAATGGAAGGATCAAAAGCAGGCTGACCCGATGCCAGGATTCGTGTCCCCCGCCAGCCCAGAGGCCCCCTCGGCACGACTTCTCTCCTGCAGAAAAGGACAAGCAGCTCGAGCAGGTCAGCGAAGGGACACTCGCCCAGACAGGAGGAGGTGTCCATGTTGGCTTGCTCCTTTATTCAGCTCACGCTGCGCCATACTGACTATCCCCCCAGAATATGCAGAAGCTACCGATGGGAACGCGCAGGGACGGAGGGAAAACCCACGAACTGTGGAGGAGGAGCCGCTGCTGAGAAGCAGGAACGGAAGGAGTCGAAGGCAGCCACCCCTGCCCAGAGCCACCATGTAGCACAGCCCTCGCCCAGAAGTCCCCATTCATCGGAACGTCAGCTCCTCCTGCCCCAAAGTCCCAAAGAAGAATCGAACAGAAATATTTCAAAAATAAGAGGAGTCCTTCCCCATTCATTCATTTAAATTATTTTTAAAATTGATACATGACTATGAGACATGTTTGGGGGCAGAGCGTGATGTTTCAGTCCATGTACTCCATGTGCAAAGATCAAATCAGTGTAATGAACATGGCGATCACCTCATTTACCATTGGTGTTGAAAACGTTCAAAATCTTCCCTTCTCACTATTTTGAAACATATACTGAATTTTTTATACTGCTTTGATAATTTTTCAAATTTTTAAAATTTGTTCTAATTAGTTGTACATGACAGTAGAAAGCATTTAGAGCAGCTATAAATAGATTGCAATCTCTCATTTTTCTGATTACACATTTTGCAGGATCACATGGGTCACACAGTCAAACATGCACATGAGGTAATAATGTCTGTTCACTTTACTATCATTCCTTCTCCACACCCCTTTCCCTCCCTTCACTCCCCTCTACCTAAAATAAAACAACTCTATTCTTCCCTATTCCCCCACTTATTGTGAATTAGCATCTGCATATCAGAGAAAACACTTGACCTTTGGTTTTTTTGGGTTTGGCTTATTTCACTTAGCATGATATTCTCTAACTCCATCCATTTACCAGCAAAGGCCATAATTGCATCCTTCTTTAAGGCTGAGTAATATTACACAGTGTATATATACCACATTTTCTTTATCAATTCATCTGTTGAAGGACACCTAGGTTGGTTCCATAGTGTGTTTATTGTGAGTTCTGCTGTAAACATTGATGTGACTGTGTCACTCTAGGGTGCTCAAGGACACCAAGATTTGCAACTCCTATCTAAGGGCAGTCTTGTACCCACTGGGCACCTTCTCCATCCCTCTGCACCCCCCACCCGCTCGAGTCTCCAGCAAGTACCTTTCTACCCACCAGATCAATGTTGTGTTTCCACATATGAGTGAGAACATGTGGAATCTGTCTTTCTGGCTCATTTTACTTAACATCATGTCCTCTGAGATCATCTGTGTTGCCACAAATGACAGAATTTCATGTTTAATGGCCTAACAATGGTCCACTGTGCATAACTGCCACATTTTCCTTATCCGTTCACCCACCAATGGGCACAGAGGTGGACTCCACACCTTGGTGGCTGGAGATAGAGCTGCCATCCTTCATTCTGTAACACTGATTCCTGCAGCATCTTCTGTGTCAGGCACTGTGTGGGGCCCCTGTGACCGACAGTGGACCAAAGAGACCCATCCCACACGAGGTCTGCATCCTAGTACAGGATGGTAATCAGTGAACAAAATGAGCCAGGAAATAAAGTGTTCTGTGGTTAGTTAAGAGTTGGTCAAGGAAGGGCTGGATAGAGGATGTTCTGTTGCACCAGGGAAATGTTCTAATTAGCCAGACTCAGAAAGTCCCGGGGCAGATGTTTTCTCTCATGTACAAAAAAGCTACAGCAAAATAAGGAAAGTGAAGGGAAGGTGGAATCCCATGTAAAGAGAAAGGAGATCAGTGCAGTAAGGAAGGGAACTGAGGGAGAGGGAGGAGATAACTCAGGGAGTGCAGTGCTTGGACTAAGCAAATGCCCAGTCCTCATGGTCACTAAGTCGAAGTGGATCAACCACATCAGTGTTGTCCAACGTAACCCTCTGCGATGAAGAAAGCATTCCTCTGCGTTGTCCAGCATGATAGCCACTAGCCACATGTGGCTATTGAGCACTTGATAGGGCAACCAGAGCAGTGGAGAAGCGTGATCTGTAATCTGTGGCTGATGGCCGCCATATTGCATAGCACGCCATTCTGGACTTCACTCCCCATCCAGAAGTGGCCTAGTGTGTTTGCCCCTCGGTGGTGCCGCTGTCCTTGGTGCTGAAACTATGTTTGTATCACGCTGAGGTCAATCTGCTTTGGATCCAAACAGCTTAGTCCTTGATAAAGAACTCAGAGGAGCTTCCATATCCCTGGATGAGGGCTGCGCCAAGGTTCCTGGGAGACCCTGGGAGTGGGCACACAGCGTCCGAAATCTTTCCTGTCCCTTTATAAATCCAAATTTTGATCACTGTAATAACTAGTATTTATTACATTCTTACTATGTGACAGTCCATTTTAAAGCTTCGTCTCACTTAATCCTACTGAAACTCTGTGAGGTAGACGCTGCTATAATCCCCTTTGCACAGACGGTACGGAGAGGCTTAAAAGAAGTGTGTCTAGAATCCCACAGTTCATAAATGGTGGGTCCTGGATTTGAACCCGAGCAGCCCGAGTCCAGACTCTGTGCTGTAATGGAAAACCCAGGGCCAGAGGGGCCACTCCTGGTACTGGGCTCCCCAGTTCTCCAAAGGAAATGGATTCTATGGCATTTCACAGGAAAGGGAAGATTGGAAGAGGACCCAAGAGCTCACGCAGTCCAAGAGAGCACAGAAAATCACACTTTTAAACGGGAAAAAAAAATCAAGGAAAAACTCGGTGGCTAAAATCACCTAACATCTCATCCCTACAAGAACCCACCGAGGGGGTCTCTCCGTCCCCCAGAGTCCCCTTCTCTGTGTCAGTAGCTCCAGATGCACAGCCCTGGGAAGAGCCAGGTCATCGGTGGGACCTGTCCAAGAGCCCGCCCTCTCCTCCAGAGCTCACGGAGGACAACGATCGGGCTTTTGGCTTCTGGAGCACCAAGACACGTCGCCAGGCAGGACACAGCAGGAGAGTGGCTGCAGAGCAGACGAGACACCACCAGCATCGGCCACCGCCGCCCCCTGCCCTCTTCACCGAGGCCAGCGAGGGCCGGCTGCCCTGCATCTCCAGCTACATAGGAGGTGTGGCTGCCAGTCAGCTGAGCAGGACCGGAGTCCAACTCCTGATCTGACCCTACAGACAGGCTTTCCCACCCCACGGTCACCCCAGTGCTGCCACACAAGGTCCTGTCATGCCGGGCATTGATTATCGGCTTGATCATTATCTCCCGAGAGACACTACATCTTGATTTATTTTAACAGGATACTTTCCATGACTTCTGAGAATGGAGTCACATCTCGTCTCTGAGGAGTCACTCAAACAAACATGAGACCTGGACGTCGCTCCCAGCCACCCAGGAGCCCTCCGAAGACACCCTCCGCACTGGGAGGTGCTGCCAAGTATAAAATCTCACCGCCCAGCGCCCCATGAGGTTCAGGTGATGGGAGTAGAAGGTGACGTCCGGCCAGGGCAGCGGCGGCTCAGCTGTCATCCCCAGCATTCAGCATCGGGGACCCCGGGACCTCAGCTGCCTCTCTTCCTCCTCGTTTGGCATTCTGAGTCCCACGGTGCCTTGGGTTCCTGACGCAGGATGTGATGTGGACACAGCCCCCTCGTCCTCCTCTGCTTATGCAAAACTCTCTAGGACCCAGCCTGGCTCCCTTCTAAGAAACCGAAATCCGTGTGCGTGCGTGTGTGTGTGTGTGTGTGTGTGTGTGTGTACAAATGAACAAACGTGAGCCCTCAAAAAAGAAAACAAAGAAAGGGAGGGAGGAAGGGAGGTGGGGCAGGGAATACAAAACTGAAGCCATGGTAGTCAGAAAGAAGCGGCCCCTCTCCCTGCAGTTAAAGCAAATCTGTGACAAAGCCTGCATCTACCAAGGGCCCCCTTTGCCCTGCAAGGATGTGAATACTGCATAAAAACTACCTTCTCTCCCAACAGCCCTGCTATGCCTGCCAAGCGGGACGGCACTCAGGAGGCCAAGTCCCCTGGAGGAACCTGGCAGGAGGCGCCCACCCTGGGCACATCTGCTCTCTCTGCGTCCCCTTCCTCCTCCCTCCTCCTTTCTACTTCTTCTAGAAGAGGAGGGTGAGCAGGAGGCCAGAATTCGCACCTGGGTCATTCTGGATCCCATTCCCAAAGAGGCTTCCCTGGAACAAGAGCAAGCGACTGTGCTGCTGTGGGTCCCAGGAGCAGCCTGTCTAATCCTCTGCTGGAAAAGTGGACGGGCCCGGGAAGTTCTCACGGTCCTCCTGCCTCATACAGTTGCCCACGTTAGTTGATCAATTAATGAAGAAGCCGTGCTGCCCCGGAGTGATACGCACGGGAGCCTGGGAAAGCAGAAGGGAAGCGCAGAAAGTGAAGAGCGTCCCCAGCCGTGCGGAGCGGCGGCCCTGAGCACAGCCCAGTTCGGCAACCTCTGTTTATCCGCAGAGCCAGAGCAAGCAGCCAGGTGGCTCAAAGGAACCAGAAAGACTTCTCGGAATTTTAAACGAACAGTCGATGCACTTCACCAAAAGATGCTCAGACCTCAGGAGAGCTTCAAGTGCTCTCTGACTCAGAAGAGCTTCCCCCGCAGAGCCGGAGGGAACAGGGATGTCCCCACGCTCTGAAGATGAGCAGGACGGCTGTATTCTCCCGGCAGGCTCACCCAGCTCGGGTGCTGTGCTCACCCAACAACCGGCCTCTCATCCATCCCAAGGCCCAGGGAGGGCCAAGAAAATGGGAAACAGGATTTAGAGCACTGCACTGGGCTTGCACCAGAAAGGCTTTATAATGGTCAAAAGGACACTGGACACTGAGCTTGGATCCTAAAAAACTGGGCGGGGCCAGGCATGGAGACGCACACCTGTAATCCCAGCAGCTCGGGAGGCTGAGGCGGGAGGATCACGAGTTCAAAGCCAGCCTCAGCAACTTTGCAAGATCATTCTCAAAAATTAAAAAAAAAAAAAAAAAATCAAAAGGGCTGGGGATGTGGCTCAGTGGTTAGGCACCCCTGGTGCCAAAATAAGTAAATAAATAAATAAATAAATAGGAGGAAAACCTGGGTGGGATCCTGCTTCTTCGGTTTCAATAGGAGTGTGTTTATTTGGGCAAGCCTCTCAGAACCTCCGTCTCCCAATACGTCCAGTGGGGACGTCATTTCAACTTCACAAAGCGGCAGTAAGGATGAAGGAAGGAAGGAAGCCCATCTGTGCTCTGGACGTCACAGAGCAGGTCTCGGATGCAGGATAAAGGCCGTCATTAATATCGGCAGCTCAGCTCCGAGCTCTTCCCTCCTCGTCCTGCCCTCCCCAGGAGCAAGATGATATCTGTGATAGTTATTACTCAGGGAAATCACATTTCTCCATTAGTTCTTCTTTTATTGAAACCCATTAAAATACTTTCAGCAAACTGCCTTCTTTAAAAGTGTTGTTAATCACTATTTTATTCCAAGATGTTGGTCTAAGGAGAAGAACAAGTGAGACTTGAGAACTTGGGTGGCATGCTCTGAGAGTGAGGTGGATTCCATGAGGATCGGTTAACTCCTTTCAAACCATCAATAAACAGAAGGATAGAGAGAGACTTAGACAGCCATGAAATAGTCAGCAATCGATACCAGGCCGGATCTCCAAGGCGCCTACCGAGGCCGTGATAAGTTAAGACAACGTTTCACCCGCAAATTCAGCACGTGCCAAAATGACAAGCTCACGCTCTGCTTAGTCACAGGGGATGCTTCGAAATTCCTTCCTGTAATTGAGCCTTTATGGAAAGGGCATCTGCTGTAGATAGAAGACAGACAGACAGACGGAATGCACAGATGGATTCAACTCAGATGAGGTCTAGTCCTGTCCATCAAGGCATTGGATATTTTTAAAACATGCAATAGGATGAGAAAGAACCTAATAAATAATCTTCACCCACCTTCTCATTTTTTAAAAGGTATGGGAATTAACTCGCCAGGTCACAGAGCCAGGGCTTCAGCCGTTATGAATAATAGCTAGCGTGCACTGGGCATCTACTATGTGCCGAATTTTTTCCAAAGCTCCCAAGGCGCAATGTCTCAATTTTCCCAGGAAAATCAGGACACCATTGTTACTGTCAAGGAAACTGAGGCTCAGGAAGGTGCCATCCCTGGCCCAAGGTCACTTAGCTGATGGTTGCAGACACAGATTTGGAACCCGAGGGTCCTCAGAGCCACACTGAACCCACGACTCCTAGTTTCCAATGTAGCACAAGTTCCCTTTATATATTTTAATATGAATTTTTTAATTTAAAATCTTTCTGTCATTCCAGTGGTAATTGGAAAATTCCCTTTCTTTTTTAATGAACTTGCAAAAAATAATTACCTCTGCAAATTGCACATGCCCTCTTTTTCTAGGGGGATCTACTGTGTGCGCAGAGGGCTCGCTCGGTGGCAGCTGGGCTGCACCATAAATAAGCCGTGCCCAGGCCGAGCCTGCGCGGCTGTCTGCAGAAGAGCGTGCCAGGGAGCAGCCCACGCCCCGCCCGAGCTCACTCCCTGGCTGCCCGACAGCTGATGAGCAGAGCGTCCCCAAGGGCTGCATTAGGTAGCAGCCCACGTGCTGTGGAATTTGCCTCTCAGGAGCCGGCACCTTGATTTCTTCCCAGCCCATTTGCTTCTGCACCTCCTACCGGAAGGAAAGCAAGCCAGGGCACCCCTGGAGCAGCTGGTCTGGTGGCAGGGTTCCCCCCTCCCGCCACCCCGGCACATCAGGAGGACAGATGTACGAGTCGATGTGGTGCCTGGTCTCCGAGGCGAAGGGAAGTGGGTTCAAGTCCCGACTCTACCATTCATAAGCCAGGTGGCCCCTGGAGACTTCTTCAACCTCCTTGTTTTTCAACTACAAAACAGGAATAATGGTTTCCTCCACAGGGTGCCAGCGAGGATCAAATTAATGTGCTAATGATAGCTAATGATCTTTCAGCATTCGCGATGAACCAGGCGCTTCCTTGATCACTGAACACGTGTATTCCTCACACAGTTCTCATAAATCAGTAGGCAGTATCTTTATTCCCAAGTCACATATGAGGAAACTGAAGCACAGAGAGGTTCTACAACTGGCCCAAGGTCACACAGCAGGCTTTGCACCAGCCATCTGGTTCCAGACTAAAATCCCTCAGGGACCACACTTTCATTAAGAATCCAGAATGTAGTAGGTGCTCAGTAAACTTCAGTTTTGTTGTTACTATTGAATTGCTTCCAAAAATCACTCACCTATTCAGAAGGGTCGATTCATTAAGAATCCAGAATGTAGTAGGTGCTCAGTAAACTTCAGTTTTGTTGTTACTATTGAATTGCTTCCAAAAATCACTCACCTATTCAGAAGGGTCGATGGTCAGCGTCTTGGAGAGGTCAGAGTTATCATGTACTGACCCTCAGGTCTGTTATTTTATTTATTCTTAATGGCAAAACCACATGCTGGTTTTATTATTCCCATTAAATCCATGAGGAAACTGAGGCCCAGGGCCTCTTACAAGGCAAACAGGAGAGCCAGGATTGAAGACCAAGTCTATCCCACTCCAGAGCCCACGCCACTGGCTGCCTGGATGACCCCTCATGGCCTCCACCATGTGAGGCAGACCTTCTCTGCCTCCTCCGCTTTATGAAGGTCATGAAGATGGAGTTTCCCCAAGCTTACTGTGTCCACAAGCCAGTCGGGAATCTTGTTCAAGGCAGATCTGGGCTCCGCAGGTCTGGGTGGGAGCTGAGCCTGGTGTGACATCACCCAGGAGGTGTGCCAGCTGGGGACGAAGTCTCAACGGGGAAGAGGTAAGAAGGTCCTCCAGCGCCTCCCGCTTGCTGACTCTTGGCCACTGAGACTCCAGAGGCCTGCAGGGTGGGGAGGGCGACCGGCCCAGTGTCTCCGGCTCTCTGGAGCCAGGTGTCCCACCGGCAGCCCCTGCGTCACCAGCACACAGCACAGGCGCCCTCTCCACCTCCCTTAGGACTTTGTCCTCAGGCGTGTGTGACTCCCGGGGGCCACTCCACCGCCGGGCAGACTGCAGGAACACCAGCAACCAGTGACCCAGGGAAGGCAGCCCGGTGACGTGGGCCTGTACCTGGGCAAGCCTTCAAAGCGGTCCCTTCCACTCGCGGCAGCCAATGGGTAGAGCGGCTAACCGGTCCCCGTGAAGAGTGCCTGCTCCCTGTGGTTTGACAGCCGTGCTCCTGTCCCAGGAGCTCAGGGACACCAAGATGGCAGACGGGGCATGAGAAAGAAGCTGCTGGAGGACAGGACCGAGCCACCAATCCTGTCCCATGTACAACAAATCTCGTCACCATGACAACTCCCACCCCTGGGGACATCTCCCGGATGACTCCCACCACAGGTTGGAATTCCAAAATAACCAATGGAGGTACCGTGGGCAGTATTCTAATCAGGTTTCTCAAGTGACCAATGGGGAGAGGGGACTGGAAAATATGCTAAGCAGGTATGGTAAGATACCCACTGGGGGACGATGGAGCGAGGTCTCCAATCAGGTCCGCGTAGGCAAGAGAACGCCCCCCCCCCCAGCATCTAAGACCCGACCTCCAGACCCGGCGCCTGAGCCTGCCCCCTCGCTCAGCCCGCTCTGCTCTACCTAAGGGAGGGCTCCCGCCACCTCCAGTAAGTCTGTCCTCCGCTGCTCCTGTGTGTCCTGCTCGATTCTTTGTTCTGGACACCAAGGACCTGGGCTTTGACGGGATCCCCAACGCTGGCAGTCCCCTGCCCCACCCACCTCCAGGTATTCCCTGCACCCCACCCGGCTGTGGGGGCCTTTCTGACCCTGGGGCATCAGAGTTCTTCCGGGGGACCCGGGTCATGGCTCAGGGGTAGAGCTCCTGCCTAGCCCCTGTGAGGCCCTGGGTTTGATCCTCAGCACCGCATCAAAAACACGCTCCATTTATGTACGACCTGTCAAAAGGTATGAATGCATTCTACTGTCATGCACAGCCAATTAGAACCAATTTAAAAATTAAATAAAAATAAGTAAAACAAGGTATTGTGTCCATCTACAACTAAAAAATATTTTAAAAATTAAAATGATCCTTCCAGCTTCAAGGCTTGGACTATGCTCTTCTCTCTGATGGATTCTCTTCCACCATCTGTGATCCCTGGAGATTATAGATCCCTGGAGATCCCTCTGCCGCCACACCCCAAGTCCCCTTCCAGGGTCAGGACACCTTCCCAGGCACTGCTCACTGACCTAAGATGCTGGTGACATACCCCGTTCTCTCTAGACACGTGGGCCCCTTTTGGTGACCCAGCAAGAAGCAAAGAAAGCCATCTTTGCCACACCTGGGTTAACAGGCATCTCTTGACAAAGGCTTCATCTTGGAAGCAGGCGGTGACTGGTATGCTGATCCATGATCCAGTACATGTGGCTTGTATTAAACAAAATAAAATAGGCAAACTATTCCCAGCACTTACGATCCCACCCAGTTAGAGTTACTTCCTATGTAATAATAATAAGCAAACACTTTAATGCGCAAGCACTGTTCTAAGCTCCTCACCTACACTGATTTAGGCTTGAAAATAACGGTAGAGATGGCGATCTCATCACCTTCCCCAATTCACAGACTAAACACAGGGTCACAAAAGGGCGAAGTGACCTGCCCAGCATCACGCCCTCGGTCAACAACTGAGTTTGAACTTGGACCCCGTCTGGCTGGATCCTGAGCTCTGAAGCCCTCCGCGGCTGGTCTGCAGGCTGCACCGCCGTGTTCACTGCTAAGGCTGATGATTTATTCTCTCAATTCATGTCACTCCCGATCAGCACATTCCGTGGTATGTAATTTCAAACTGCCGTGGAAGTTTGAAGAAAAAGGAGTAGGTGGTGTGAGAGGAAGACCCCGGGCGTCTAATCCCACAGGAGCATGGAGAGCGAGCTCTCTGAAGTGCAGGCTTGAAGCCTAAGAGGGAAGGCAGAGTCAGTGGAGGCCTGGGAGGGCCACATGACCGGAACAGCCCGCCTGGCCAAAGCCCAAGGGCAGGGGGCCCCAGCTCATTGAAAGAACTGACCTCAAATCCTTGACCTTGGAACAGAGCAAGAGGAAAGGGCGCAACAGTGACTTCCAGGAAGCTGACAGTGAGGAGGAGCAAGGACCAGCAACCAGAGAAGCAGAGTCAAGGTGGGTGAGCGGAGAGCAGCCAGGTGTCTGAGGGAAGTCTGAGGCAAGGAAGAGGTTCAGGCACCACACAGAGAGGGAAACACTCTCTGTGAAAGATCCCAGGGGACTCCAGGGGGCATCTGAGGTGGCAAGCCACCATGCCAACATCATCAGGGGGACGGAGGGCTTGCGGGAGGTTAGAACAGGCCAGTTTGGGCTCATGCATCACAGACAAAATGAGGACCAGGTGATAAGATCCTCGAGGGAAACTGGCCAAATGAGAGAGTTCAGTAGGGAGAGAATGGCGGAGAGAAAGGAAGTGAGGGAAGCCCTGGCCTGCACATCCACCTGTTCTTTTCTCCTAAGACCCTCTTCCTGCCTTTTCCTTCCATTGCTCATAATAGAAGTTCATCAGATGATAGAATCGCCGAGTAACAAAGCTCCTCATCTGACAGATGAAGAAACTTAAGGATCAGATGGGTGAGTCACACAGCTGGAAGCTGTGTGTTTGGCTGCCCTGCCCTTTCAATTATTAATCTCCCTCATATTAGTCCATTTTCCATTACTGTAACAAAATACCTGAGGCAGGTGATTTTATAAAGAAAAGAGGTTTATGGTGGCTTATAGCTCTGGTGGAGCAAAGTCTAGCTGCATCTTAATGGCCTTCCTACCAAAAATCCCAGAGTGGCACAGGCAAGAGACTGTGTGTGTGTGCACGCACGCACGTGTGTGTGTTTTCTGTCACTTCTGGTCTCCCTCCCTCTGGTTTAATCATGGGGAATCCACCCTGATGACCTTATCTAATTCTCATCACTTCAAAGGTCCCACCTCTCTAAACATCAGAGTTTGATTAAGTTTCTATCCTCTTAATGCCCCAAAATGGGGATTAAATTTCAGCATGAGATTGGGGTTGGGGCAGGGAATAACAAACCACATTTTAATTATGGCACACCCAAAAGAAACCCAAAGGAGCATGGGGCAGAAACCACCACCACTGACCCAGGCACAAGGCCACGGTTCACACCTGACCCATTAACAGGTCTTGTTCAACAACCTTGTAAAGCTGAGGGATGCGGCTTCTCTTTCTTTTATACTGGAATGTCAGAAGCCTTGCCAGCCATTTATTTGATGGAGAGGTTGCTAAATGTTATGCCAAACGGCCGCATCCATCTGGGTAACGGCTGAGCATCAGCATCTGCAGAAGCCCTGAGACCTCACCGACCTGAGCAGAAAAGTTTTCCCAGCCTTCGGACCCAGCCCCGCACGGATTTCGGAAGCGTGGAGGTCAGGGGATGCAAGGACGCTGGCCCTGGGGGCAAGGCGCGATCCATCCCAGCCCTGATTCTGCGGCTGACTTGGGTGGCCTTTTAGAAATCACCTTCTCTCTGGCGAAGCTCTGCTTGGAAAAAGAGGGGGACAGAAGGAGCCCCACGGCTGTGCGCCCACGACGTGGACATCCCGCAAGGGCATTCCTTCAGAATCTGGCGGCGCCCGTGAATTCCGTGCTTTGCTCTCAGTTAACCATGGCTACGGACCTGCTGGCTGCCGGGAAACAGCCACACCATCGCCGTGGTGTGACATGGTAAGAATCGATGCAGCTCAGGCATCTGCAGCTGGGCTGGCGCGGGCTCAGCTGGCCTGACTGGAGCTGCCCCTTGAGCGTCTCCTGCGCTTCTGGCTCTGGGAGACTGGCCCGGGTGCGGGCCCCTCGGTGATGGCAGGGACCCAGGAGAGCCAGCTGAGGAGGCACGGAGGCCCGTAGGACTGGCTCTTGAGCCACAGCACCACGGCTCACCTCGCTCTACCAGCCAAAGCGGTCCAGTGGCCACACCCAAAGTCCAGGGCAGGGAGACACCTCCGCTCGGTTCCTCTGGTGCAAGGAGCTACGCAGTCATGGGACGGGGCATGCACAGAGGAGGAGCCCACAAACTGATCCACCTGCCGCTTGAGCAGGAAGCGGGGATCTGCACTGGGCCCGCATCCTCACACCCACCACGCCCGGTGATGTTGCTTGTATTGTGCCCCAGCTGCCGGCTGGAGTGACCCTCCACCCAGAGACAAAGTCCATCTACTCCACAGGTTCCAACCAACATCCACCACGAACGCTTCTCCACCCCAGTCGGCAGGGGAGCGGGTCCCATCCTCTGGCTGGGGGCATGTGTCTCCCATCTCTCTGACCAGCTAGTGGCCGACTCTAAGCCCGTGTGTAACAGCTCTTCCAGTGCTGAAGGCTCTGGCCACACAACTGGGACTCAGCGAATGGGGGTCTTCAGTGAGGAGGCGTCTCCTGTATAAGGAACCCGCCCCCGTCAGACCCTTTGGGGAACTGAATGAAGTGATTTCCACTTCTGGGGACCCCCTTGGCATGAGAGGGGTCTGAGTGGCCCCACTGCTGGCCCAACTGTGCTTCCAATCTCACACGCCCCCTCAGCCTGTAGAGAGAACCTGCATCCTCCCCAGAGTCCAGGCCTCACCCACGGAGTGAGTGGGACAGCAGACACCACAGGATCTCTCTGGAGGATCCCGAGTCTCCCGTGCAGTCACAAAGCCCTGAACTTCTTCCCTGAAGAAACCTCCCTGGGCAGAAGTCCACTGCGGCTTGACTGCTGTGGTTAGGCAAGCGCACACCCAGGACCTCAACTTACAGTTTTTCCAACACACCCCCAACTAGAAGTCCAGTATTTTCTAAGATAAGAAATTTAAATAGAAGAACAACAGTAAGAAAAAAAACAAGATGATACAAGGACATTAACAGTGAACTACCACTGGGTGTTAATTAAATTGCAGCCCTAGTAATAGTTCAGGTGTATTAAGCCTGTCTGAAGAAAGAGAGACAATAGGATGGATGGAGGATGGAGCGATGGAGGGACGGGTGGGTGGGTGGATGGATAGATGGATGGGTGGATGGATGGATGGATTGTTAGATGCTTGGATGGATGGATGGATGGGTGGATGGATGGATGGATGAATGGTGAGGTGCATGGATGAATGGATGTATTGTTAGATGCAAGGATGGATGGATGGATGGATGGATGGATGGATGGATGGATGGATGGATGGATGGATTGTTAGATGCATGGATGGGTGGATGGACGGACGGATGGATGGATTGTTAGATGCGTGTATGGGTGGGTGGATGGATGGATGGATGGATGGATGGATTGTTAGATGCTTGGATGGATGGATGGATGGGTGGATAGATGGATGGATGAATGGTGAGGTGCATGGATGAATGGATGTATTGTTAGATCCAAGGATGGATGGATGGATGGATGGATGGATGGATGGATGGATGGATTGTTAGATGCATGGATGGGTGGATGGATGGACGGATGGATGGATTGTTAGATTCATGTATGGGTGGATGGATGGATGGATGGATGGATGGATGGATGGATTGTTAGATGCATGGATGGGTGGATGGATGGATGGATTGTTAGATGCATGTATGGGTGGATGGATGAATGAATGAATGGATGGAAGAATGGTTGGCCTGATGGATGGATGGACAGACAGATGGACATAGACAGACAGATGGAGATAGAGGGAGATTTATTACAGGCATTAGTTCTTACATAATTATGAAAGAAGTCCTGCCTGCTCTGCTGTCTGCCCACCTTAGACCCAGGAAAGTTGGTGGCATACAACTCAGTTCAGGCCCAAAGGCCTAGGAACCAGGAGCACCGATTCTGGGAGCAGAAGTGAACATCTGAGCTCAAGAAGACAGAGAGTGGATTTGCCCTCCTGTGGCTTTTTGCTCTCCTCAGGTCCCTACGGGATTGGATGATGCCCACCCCCGTCGGGGAGGATGGGTCTCTCCACTCAGCCTGCCCATTCACAGGCTCATCTCTTCTGGAAACGCCCTCACATTCAGGCTGCCCAGGACACTGCTTGACCTGCTATCCAGGCACTCCTTTGGCTGATGATGTGACAAATCAATCATGAAGTTGATTCCCATGTCAATTTGCACAGATGGAGATGTCATCACAGCTAGCTTTAGAGTTGTTAGGAGGAATCGGTGACAAATACGTGCAGGTGGGCCGCATTCCCACCATGGTGCCTAACGGGTAAGTTCCCCTCCTTACGTGCCCCGGATCTTGTTCAGCCGAAATGTTTAACTTTGCACTCGCCTCTGGCTATGGAACCAGGCTGCTCCCTGTCCTCCAGGATGTCCCTACCGTCTTTCTCAAAGTCAGAAGCAGCCAGCCCCTGTGCTCCAGAGGGCTGACCCTCCCCTCCTTTCCCTGCTGAATGCCTGGGGACCACTCTGCACACGCTCCTCCACCATGGCTGTGACAGACGCTGCAAACCTGGGAGCAGAATTCATTAGCTGCGCCACAGGTCCTGGCGCTGCCCCCTCACACTGCTGCTTCTGAGCGGCATCCAGGGGCTCAGGCAGAGAAAAGAGAGAGAGAGAGAGAAAGTGGCCCCGCCTGGCTCCAGTGGCCACCTGGAGCACATCAAAGTGGAGTCCTGTCTTTGCAGGCACGAACTGCAGTCTGGCCGTGCTGCCTCTGCCCGGAACACAATTTAGCAAATGCTCTCCACGCTGCTCGGGGAAGTGGGGCCGACAGAGACTTGGTAATTGACAACCCAGGTTCCAGCAGGCTCTGATCCCCGTAGCCTCCTGTTGCTTTAATTGCTTGAAGATCCACACCGGGGGCCAGGAACCCTCATAACCTAGAGGTGACAGATTGGAAACTTCCTGATTGCCTCTGCTCAGAACAAAATGAAGTTTTCCATTTCAGTGACAGCAGCAGTGCAGGACAGCTCTGGAAACACCTGTGATCTAAAGGGTTTTCCCACAATCGGTCCAAGTCCAGAGACACAAGGGATTGAACACGGTGACCCCAATGCGGAATGGGCTGGCTTGGAACGGCACGGGCACTCGCAGGATTCAAATGGAGCCCATCGCTCAAGACTGAAACCGGGGCATTACCAACGATTCTTCTCCCTCTTTCCCTCAGTGACCCTTTAGTCTACAAGCCCTGACAATGTCAGCTGCTAAATAGCCCTTGAACCTGTCCCATCATCCCCATTTCCATTACCATAGCCCCAGTCCCCCTCTTATCTAGAGAGTTCTCCAAACTCATCTGCCCAGTTCCAGTCTCCAGCGCTCGAAACCAAGGATCAGCACACTTCACCCCCTGGACCAAATCTGGCTTGTTGCATGGTTTTGTAAATAAAGTTTTATTGGAACACAGCCATGCAAACATTTTTATACATTGTCTGTGGCTGTTCTCCACTACGACAGCAGAACTGAGTAAGTGTGAGAGACGCTATGTAGCACCCAAAGTCAAAAAACATTTACTGTTTGGCTCCATAAGAAAGTGTCTGCAGACCCTCCCTTAAACCACCATCCCTGCAAGCTCACGTCACTGCGTCTCCTTCCTGCCAAACTGGGGACTTACAAATCCCTTACCTAACATGCAGCGTCCTTAGAGAATCAGTCCTCCACTGGTTCAGGGAGGACAAAATGGCAGCCCATGGACTTTGCCTAGTCCATATTTTGTGTGGTCCATACAAGATTTTAAATATTAAGTCAGTTGCCAACTTTGAAAAATCATTAAAATGTACTTAAAAATTCACCTTTCTGACTTAACTTGAAAAATAGGAAATTCTGGAAATACTTAGTCCCCATTTGCACTTGACAGTGATCATTCAGGGTCAAGGTACACCTGCCCCCTCAGGCAGAGCCTGGGCCCACCAGCTCCCCACAGCTTCCACCCCTCCCTACTGCACTGCACTTGGCCTGCTTCGCTCATCCAGACTTCTGAGTTTGAGACCCCCACCCTTTCTTCTTTCCTGCCAACCAGCCCTCTGCCTAAAACCAGTTTCCATAGTTTCCTGGGACCAAAGACTGAGGTCCCAGGAAAGCCGTGTTCCCTCCACCCGCTCACCTGCAAACATCCTCGTACGAGTTTGCTCAAGCTGCCCACCCCCAGCACACTTCTGACGGCTCCAACAACAGACAGGAATTCTCTTGGAAGTCCAAGATCAAGGGGACAAAGGGTCGTTCTTTTGAAGCCTCTCTCCTTAGCCTGCAGATGGCCAGCTCCTCCCTGTGCGCTCACGCGGTCTTCCCTGTGTGTCTGTGCCCTCGTCTCCTCTTCCCCTAAGGACACCAGCCATATTGAACTGGGACTCATCCTCAGTGACCTCACTTAATCCTTACTAACTCCTTAAGGAACCTGTCTCCAAAGACAGCCCCATTCTGACATTTTGGGGGTTCAACCCGGGAACTGGGGACAGCACAATTCAGACACAATCCCTCTTCTGGAAACGCCCACCTGCACTACACTCACCTACCAACACCCGCACCTAAGGAATCAGGTCAGGCTCGGCCCTCTCTGCCAGCCCCTCGGCAGGTTCCCAGTCTTGGGTTGCTTTGAAACTCACGCACACCTTCTCCAGAGAACCATCACCTGGCACCGTGATGATTTATAGCCCCCTTTGTCCCACTGAACTGTGAGTGTCTGGCTGGTGGTATCTTTTCTCATCTGGATTCACTCAATAAACATCCTGTCCACGTACCAGGCACTGTGAAAACCAATGACAATTCAGCAGCAAATGAGACAGACAAGGACCCTGCCTGAGTAGGGTTCACATTCTGCTGAGAGACAAGGACAATAAAGGAGTAAGTAAACAATAGTGACAAAGCACACAGCACCAAGCTTCACCTAGGTGTTCAAAGAGCACAGAATGAAAACAGTGGGGGAGATGCATCTGTATTAGCCACTATAACAAAATACCTAAGGTAACTAACTTATAAAAGAAAATACTAATTTTCACTCTGGGTTTTGTAGCTTTCAGACCTAGACCAGGCAGAACTGTTGCTTTGGGTGCCTCTGATGGGGTGCTGGATAGGAATGCCAGGAAGTGTGTGGTGGAAAAACGTGCTCACCTTGTGGTCAGGAAGGGCTTGGGTCCCACCATGCTCTTGGAGGAGAGGACTCCAATAACCTAAATACCTCCCACCAGGCTCCGCCTCCTAAAGGGCCATAGCACCTCCCAACAGTGCCACCCTGAGGACAAAGCTTTTAACACATGGACCTTCCTCCAAACTCCAGCAGTATGCATCTGGAAAGGGTGGGCAGAGAGGGGTCTGGATATACCAGGACCCTTTCAAACTTGAAATTCTGTGACTGTTATTTTTTTACTCTGAGATACTACGGTTTTCATACAGAACATCCAGGGGCTTCTCCCTCGTCCTGAAAGCTCATGTAACTGAATCACCATGAACCTTGGGTCGCTGCTTCTCTGTATCCCTCCCTAACTCCTGAGACCCAAGAGCATCTACAGGAAGAGACATGAGGACCAAGACAGAGCCCAATGCCATCATCTGTCCCTCTGCCTCAAAATCCCAGAGCCCAGTTCTGGTGATGCAGGATGAGACCCAGAGATGGGCTCTATTTTCCTGTGTGCTACTTTTGGGTAAATTTATGGTGAGAAAATGTGGGCGAGGCAGGTGATAAGGCATAAGAGAACTCCCCCTGGGTAAATGATGCTCTTTTGGGGGTATAACAGCCCATATCAGCCCATGAGGAGGTGGCAATGGACCATTTCTAGAAACTCTCTAGTAATAACATGAGAAATCACACCAGCCACCCTGGGACCCCCACTCCGCTAAAAGCTCAAAACCAGTGGGAACCCAGCATGGCCCCCCATAATGTTCCTCTCTTCCTCTCTGTTTTCCATGATTTTTTAAAAAATAAGTGCTATTTTGGTACTATCATGTAAAAAAAAAAATGCCTGTGATAGAAAATTTAAAATGGGCTGAAATGTAGGCCTGAATTCTACCCATGGAGCTCCGGGTCCTTGAACATGTCTTGACACCAAGGACATTTAGGATCATTTTTGTCACATAGAAATGTGCATTAAACTTACAGATGAATGGTAAATTTATACACTGATCTCACAGGAATCCTGAACATCACATTCTAAAACACTAAACTACATCTGGGGGTTATTTATTTATTCATTCATTCATTCATTCATTCATTCATTCCAGGCATTGAACCCAGTGGTGCCTGACCACTGAGCAATATCTCCAGCACTTTTTCGTAATGTTTTACTTTGAGACAGTTGTTCATGATCTCAGGTTGCTGAGGCTGGCCTCTCACTTGAGATCCTCCTCCCTCTAGGTTTACAGGCATGACACCAGTAGGCTTTTAAAACATTCAGCATGTCTCTTTTTAATACATTCCAATGAGTCCTGCATATCCATTATTTATCGCTAGGTGGTTTACAGGGTTGGCAACTGTGCTCACTGAAATCCTTGTGAATGATGATGTGGAACTTCTCAGCTTATGATGAGGTCACATCCAGATAAACCCACTGAAGGTATCACAAAGTCAAAAACGCATTCCATCTCCGGAACCTCCTGACATCTGAGCTCAGCAGCACAGCACACGCAGAGGACGGTGCACTCCCTTGGGACTGCGGGGCTCACTGAGCAGCGTGAGCCTCCCACCTCCTGTCGCTAGCCCAGAAAAAGATCCAAGTTCAAAATTCAAGGTACAGTGTCCACCTGAATACATACGGCGTTCACGCCGTCGTAAAATGGGGGAAAAAACCAGAGCCGCAGCATCGTGGACCAGTGACCGTGTGTCTTTCCCTGTGAGTCTCATTGGTCAAAAACAAAACCAAAAACAAATAAAAATAAACAGGTAAACTTCAGTCATTTTAAGTTGGAGAATTAAGAATGAGTTTTTTGTTTGATGAACCAGAAAAAAAATAGTCCAGTCTGATGCATTGTATGTTGTAGGTCACGTGCACTGCGTGGGGGGTCACGGTGGTGTGTGTTGGAGGTTGTGTGGGTTTGTGTGTGGGTGGTGCGTGTTGGAGGTTGTGTGGGTTTGTGTGTTGTGGGTGGTGTGTGTTGGAGGTTGTGTGAGTTTGTGTGTTGTGGGTGGTGTGTGTTGGAGGTTGTGTGGGTTTGTGTGTGGGTGGTGTGTGTTGGAGGTTGCGTGGGTTTGTGTGTGGGTGGTGTGTGTTGGAGGTTGTGTGGGTTTGTGTGTGTGTGGTGTGTGTTGGAGGTCGTGTGGGTTTGTGTGTGGGTGGTGTGTGTTGGAGGTTGTGTGGGTTTGTGTGTTGTGGGTGGTGTGTGTTGGAGGTTGTGTGGGTTTGTGTGTTGTGGGTGGTGTGTGTTGGAGGTCGTGTGGGTTTGTGTGTGGGTGGTGTGTGTTGGAGGTTGTGTGGGTTTGTGTTGTGGGTGGTGTGTGTTGGAGGCTGTGTGGGTTTGTGTGTTGTGGGTGGTGTGTGTTGGAGGTTGTGTGGGTTTGTGTTGTGGGTGGTGTGTGTTGGAGGTTGTGTGGGTTTGTGTGTGGGTGGTGTGTGTTGGAGGTTGTGTGGGTTTGTGTTGTGGGTGGTGCGTGTTGGAGGCTGTGTGGGTTTGTGTGTTGTGGGTGGTGTGTGTTGGAGGTTGCGTGGGTTTGTGTGTGGGTGGTGTGTGTTGGAGGTTGTGTGGGTTTGTGTGTGTGTGGTGTGTGTTGGAGGTTGTGTGGGTTTGTGTGTGTGTGGTGTGTGTTGGAGGTTGTGTGGGTTTGTGTTGTGGGTGGTGTGTGTTGTGGGACACGGGTGTGTATTCTGGGTCATGCTGGTGAGTGACAGGTTATGGGGAGTTGTGTGCGTGTGGGGTTGTGGGTCGCAGGTGTGTGGCCTGCCTGTAGGTGAGTCCCCCTGGCTGCATGGAGGTGGGAGTGTGGCTTGGGTGAGCGGGAGGGGTGTGGGGTGTGGCATGCGTGTCGTGGGTGTCCGCCACAGGTTGTGCGTGTGTGAGCTGTGACGTGAAGTGAGTCGCCTCCAGGGGCAGAGGAGAGGCAGATCCACCAGTTTCTCACCTGGGCGGTTCTCTGAAGGGCACGTCCCGGAGGCCGCTCCATTTTCCCACCATGTTCATGTGCTCAATCGTCACGCTTGCTTAGTCCTTTCTCTCCTCCGTTTCATGTCCACACCCTCATGTGACATTTCCTGAGCTCCTTCCCAAAGAAAAGACGGTTCTCACGTTGTTTTACCCCATCCATCGGCTTCTGCACACCCCACCGTACAGCCCATCTGGCTTCGCCTGAGCCACTGGACAGCCGTGGGGTTGTTGGCTGGGGCATCCCATGATCCGCTGGGTGTTACATGATAAACACTGTGCAAAGCATATGTGTCAGAGTACCACGTTCTCCCATCTTTATGTACGATTTTTACGTTGTTTAAATATCAGCTAAAAATAAACTTAATTCAAATTAATGAGAGCACCATAAAAGTTTAAGAAAAACTTTTTTTGTTGTTGTTCTAGCTAGCTCCCAAGAATTGTCAAACATGTAAAAACAGCACTTTCTTCTATTGACAATCAAAAAGGGAAACCACAGTTCCATGTTCCCTTACCAGTGATGCAAAGCGATAGAGGATTCAGGAAACTGGATTTGACCTTAAATTTTTAGGTGGCCTTGAGTCCATTACAATAGAAATTCCAACCTTCTTATAGGATAGCATTATTTTAGCCCTGGTTCTTTTAAATCCATAGGTATATTAATGAAGCTTATTTCATTAAAATGGATGACTTATTTCTCAATAGATTCAGAAATACTGAGAAGTGATCAATTTCTGAAATATTCTCACATTAGCATTATTTTACCCAAATATAGAGTCCCCCTTTTTCTTTCTTGACTCCTAATCAGAAAAACACTTTTAAAAGAAACTCCAAGGAGACACAAGACTCCACCCACTTTCCATATCCCAAGATCCACAGCGTGGATATGGTGCCCGTCCCGTCCAGACAGGAAAGACGGGCAAACAGGAAGGAGGTCTGCCCGCCTGAGCAGCAGAGGTGCTGCCCCCCTCTCCAGGGGGTCTCTGAGGCTGCAGAGTGTGTCAGTGGCCTGTCCAAGGCCACCCAGCAGGAGGCAGCCACGCCCCCTGCCTCCCCGTCTCCCCAGGACCTTCTGCCCACCCTCAAAGGTGTCTTATCCAAAGCAGCCAAGACCAGGGCCTCTGGTGGACTCAAAGCTTGTCACTCAGCTGCCATTCCTGGCAGAGGCTGTCACTTCCTCTCAGCCTCTGCGTGGAAAACAAAGACCAAAGCTGCATCCTGCCTGGGACAGGAGCCAGGGCCAGTTTCCTTTGCAAGACAGTCAACCGCTGGTGGACGGGCTGTAGAGGGGCTAGCTGGGCAATCATGGGCTGGTCCTGCCGGGCTCTCTTGGGGGGCTCTGTCCCTGTCTGGCGGGTGAAGCCTGCTGCCTTATCTGCCAGTCTCTAAGCATGATGGACACCACACCCTGCTTCGCTGAGACGACTCTGAAATTCTTTGCTGTCAGTCTGGCCCTTCCGCGTGAATGAGGGAGGACAGAGCTGGAGCCTGAGGTCACCTGTGGGGAGGAATGGAGAGCAGGGTGCGCACCTGGGGAAGGAAAAGGAAACTGTGGAGATGGGCAGCTTCCAGACCACAGGACAGACAAGCCTCTCCTCTGAGCTGCACCTGGGCTGCAGGTCTGCCCAGGGCACCTGCTTCCTGCGGATCCCATGAGGGCTGGCCCAGCCTAACAGCAGAACGTGAGGTGCCCATGCTGGGCATCCCTACATGTGTGCACCTTAGACAAGTGTCCTGACCTCTTCATGTCTTGGTGTCCTCCCTGGAGGACGAGGTAAATGATACCTACTTTGTAGCGTTGCTGGGAGACTTAAACGAAACGATGTGTTTGTGAAACCCCAAAGACCATCTTGCCCAGCAAGAATGCCTTCCATCCCAGACATTGACCATGCTAAGGTTGTAAAGCTGTAGTTGTGCCATTGGTGGTATGTTTTATGGCTCTGGTTTTAAAGATAAAATAATGATGCTAAATACCACTGGTTCTCAAAGTGTGGTCCAAAGACCAGCAGAATTAGCATCATCTGGTGGATTAGTCAGCTTTGCATTACTACAACAAAAAACCTGAGAAAAAGTACTTATAAAGGAAAGAGGTTGGAAGTCTAAACAGCATAACACAGGCTCAGTGAGGGCAGCCCCTGGGCTTCATCACCTCATGGCAGGTAACCATGGGTGGGAACGTGAGGGAAGAAGCAAGTGATTCATCACCAACCCCAACCCTGCAGAAACGGCAGGAGGGGTGCCTGCTCCCATGGTAACAACCCTCTCCAGGGAACTCAGGGATCACACCCCATGACCTGTGGACTGCTCCTCAGGCCCCACCACCTTCCAGTCATGCCACCCTGAGGCTCAAGCCTCTGGTGGGTGCAAGGTACACAATCAGACCATATCCAACCACAGCCTTGGGAATGTACCAGAGATGCAAGCCCAAGCCCAGACCTAGTGATTGCGAAGCTGGGGGGTGCCCAGCGCCTCTGCTGAAGGCTTCCAGGGGACACCCACCCCATTGGAGCGCCAGCGCCTGGTAAGGAGTGTTCCTCACTCTCCAGGAACCACAGGTATCGAGGAGATGGTTGATTTAAAAGCCATGGCTTGCGTTTCATTTCGGACTGAGGTTGGCCGGAAACTGGGCGGTGGGCGTGTCCGCCAAGGGTGACCACGCCCATTCCTTAACACGTTCATTCTGGGTTCACTGGGGTGCTTCACGGCAGGCCCTACCCGGGACGACAGCAGGGAGGCAGGAGGGCAGCTGGGTGGGTGCCGCTCTTACACCCGGCAGTGCCCAGGGCGGGCCGTCGAGTGACACGTGACCACGCAATTGCGAACCTGCTTGCAGGAGAGGAGAGGAGCCAGGGAGGGGCACGATGTGGATGGACCCTGTCGCTCCTGGGAGACCTCTTGGAGAGAGCAAGTTGGACTCCAGGAGCTGGGTGCCTGGCGTCACCGGACAGCACTGTGTCCCTGGTCGAGGGGTCCGTGCAAAGGCCCAGTGTGGCACATCGGAGTGCCTCAGGTGCCCCTCCTCTCCAGCGTCCCACAAACCAGTTCCTCTGTCAATCTCGCCACTCCAGATGCCCACGCTGTGTGACGGGGCAAAGTGGATCCAGCACCTGCGCCCAGGAGGCCTGTGGCTATAGCGTCGTCCCTCAGGACGGTTTTCCTGGCCCTGGCCGGGACAGAAGCTGGGCTTCCTGCTGCACCCCACAAGCCAGCGGGTGGAGAGCGTGAGATCCTGTTTCCCAGCAGGAGTTCTGCGTGGACCCGGGAGCCCCAGGCACACAGCAGACCCGGGTGCCCAGCTGCGACCCCCACGCGCCCTTCCAGCTGCCAGGGCTGCTCTGTCCCTGCTACTTGACGCTCTCCTTTCTTCTCCCAGTCTCAGCGACCTTCTTGTCTCTGTTCTATTTTACTCAGAATTTCTTGGTAATTAAAGAGAAACGGAAGATGGCGGAATAGAGGAGGTCGCCTTCCTGGCTGCCCCGTGGAGTGAAACCAAGAAAGCAGACAGGCAGCTTCTCAGCAAGGTGAGCCAACAAGAAAAAGTGGGGGGACTTTCCTGGAACTTAAAACTGGACATTCAAAGCAGATTGGGGACTCAGGAGGTTGGATATAATAAAATAAGGAAGAAATTCCCAGCAGCACAGCCATGACCCGGGCCAGGCCAGAAGCACGGGCCACAGTGTCCCTCGGTGAGCATAGTGGAGGGACAAGGGAATTAAAGAAACCACACTTTGGGGAGTCCCAAGGCATATCTGGGTACAGAGTATCGAGAGTTAAAGGACATTGCCTGGCAAACCTGAAAGACACACTGCGCAATATCCACGTGGGGAAGAGAAGCCACCATCTCTCCAGGCAGCCCGCAGAAGACAAAGGAAGGAACCATTTTGCAGCCACTGTGCGTTGGGGACAGCAGCCGAGGGAGCCGAGTCCTGGCAAACCCGAGTTTGTTCCAAAAACAGGCCCAGTAAACACACTGCATGACACAGAGTGCGCTGTGGTGGCCAGGAGAAAATCAGACGAGGAGAGAGGTTTACACAGGGGACAACTGGTTGCAAAAACCCACCCGGCTCCACCCGTCCCGCTCCAACCCCACTGCTTACAGGACCAGCTGGGAGAGGCGCATGGAGACCAGGAAATGTGACATCTGAAGGTGACGTTGGAGACTAAGAATTGGCTCCCTGACCGCGTGAGTGGAACTCAGGGGAGATTGCAGGGGTACAGTCTTCCAGCGCGGACCAGCAAGGACTGGGCACTAGAGGTGAGCTGATCTAAAAGCCCCGGACCAACTGGCGGACAGCGAAGAGCCTGGAGCCCGCCTGAGCCCACGCCCGGCCCCCAGGAACTTCACCTGCGGGGTCACCTCACTCCAGCAACCCAGAGGGCGGAGCATCCCACTGCAGGAGACCACCCGGAACTGCGGAGAAGAGAAGCTGAGAATCCTCTGGACTCCAACGGAAGGAATTCTTTAACTTTTCATGAAGATTTTTTTTATTCTTTCTCTCTGTTTAATTGTAACTTTAATGGTATGTCGACATTTATACAAACTCCCATTTGTTTTTGTTTTTTTCTCATCTCTAGCATTTTTTCCCCAATTTTTCTGTAGTTGTAGATGAATGGCAGGCCTTTATTTTATGTTTATTTATTTTTAGGTGGTGCTAAGGATCCAACCCAGTGCCTCACACATGCTAGGCAAATGCTCTGCCACTGAGCCACAACCCCCTCTACCATTTTTGAACCCAGTTATTTTTCATGGATTAGTGTTTTGTGAACTGGGACATTTGATTAGTATATTTTAGTTTTGTTTTGTATTCTTTTATTTTTAATTTTTAAAAAATTTTTACTTCATATTTGTTTCTCACTTCCCTTGATTCTCTTTTCTTCTGCTAACACCCAATTTCTGTTGCTCTCTTTCACTCTTCCTTTTTTAACTTCTTCTTCTCTCTTCCTCCCTTGTAATCATCACATCCTATATCTTTTCTGTTCTCTTCCTATCCACCATTTGAAATTATAAACCTTTTGCAAACCTGCTGTTTTTATTGCAGGCAATAACTGATCATACCATTTTTGTTTATTGAGATAATTGACATTGTAAATGTCATAATAGGAAGTATTTTGTTCAATTCTGTAAATTGTTTGCATTGGTTATTATTATTGGTCTCCCCCTAAACAGTGAGATAAACCTTCAGGGACACTGTAAGTCTACAGGTAGAAACTCTGCTGCCTCAGATCCACACTGTTAGATGGGTGGACACACAAACAACATGAAAACACATGGGAACAGATTGCCCCAAACAAACCAAGATACTCCGATAAGAGAATCCATTGGAAGAAATGTCAGAGAAGGAGTTCAGAATATACATAGTTAAGCTGATCTGCAAAGTAAGGGATGGTATAAGAAATGAAATCAGAGAAAACACAGGAAATGAAGGATAACTTCAATAAAGAGGCAGAGATTCTGGGGAAAAAAACAAGCAGAAATCTGTGAAATTAAGGAAACAATAAACCAAATTAAAAATTCAATACAAAGCACCACCAACACACTAGACCACTTGGAAGACAGAAAAATATATATATTCTTGGAAACAGAAGTGAACACAGAGAGATATTAAGAAACCATGAAGAGAAATTCCAAGATAGGTAGTATAACATGAAAAGACCAAATGTAAGATTTATGGGGACAGAGGAAGGTGAGGAAATACAAACCAAAGGAATGCACCATCTTTTCAATAAATGAACAACAGAAAATTTCCTAAACCTAAAGAATGAAATGGAAATTCATATACGAGAGGCTTACAGGACCCTAAAAGTGCAAAGTTGCAACAGACCCACACCAAGACACAAATGGCTAGCAAACAGAATAAGGATAGAATTTTAAAGGCTGTGAGAGAAAAATACCAGATTATGTATAGGGAGAAAATACTACAGATCTCAGCTGATTTCTCATCGCAGACCCTCAAAGTGAGGAAGTCCTAGAATAATATATACTAAGCTCTGAAAGAAAATGGAAGCTTCATATTCAAAGATGAAATAAAAACCTTCCATGATAAACTAGAGTCAAAAGAATCTGCAACTAGAAAGCCTGCAGTGCAGAACATTCTCAACAAGGTATTCCATGAGGATGAAATGGAAAAAGAATAAAAAGTGAAAACCAGCAAAGGGAGGAGCTACACTAAAGGAACAGTCACTCAGAGGAGAAACTAGTTCACTAAAAACTAGAAATAAACCCAAATGACTGGGAATACAAATTGTATCTCAGTAGCAACCTTGAACATTAAAGACCTAAGTTCATCAATCAAAAGACACAGACTGGCAGATTGGATTAAAAAAACAAGACCCAACAATATGCTGTCTCCAAGAGACTCACCTCATGGGCAAAGACTTCCACAGCCTGCAGATGAAAGGTGGAGAAAAAACATATCACTCACATGGATCCTGTAAACAAGGAGGGGTTTCTATCCTCATATCAGATGAAGTGGTCTTTAATCCAAAGGTAGTCAGAAGGGACAAAGAAGGTTGTTTCACACTGCTTAAGGGAATCATACATCAACAAGACATAACAATTGTAAATATTTATGCCCCAAACAGTGGAGCATCTGTGTACATCAAACAAATCCTTCTTGATTGCAAGAATCAAATAGACCACCACACAATAATGCTGGGTGACTTTAACATTCCTCTGTCACCATGGATAGATCCCCCAAACAAAAACTAAATAAAGAAGCTATAGAAGTAAAAAAAAAAAAAAAAAAAAAAAATTGATAATTTCTGTAAGCCATCACACAATTGGCATGCAATTCTAATATCACCTTATTTTTTAGCATCTGTAGGATTAGCTTGATGCTCCCTTTCCATTAATATTAGTTTTTGTGTTCTTGCTTTGATTAGACTTGTTTTTTATCAAATTTTAGCTGTATTAGTTCCTCCCCTTTTCATATATTTCTGCTCCTACTCTTATTTTTTTCCTTCCTACTCCTTAATTTGAAAATAATTTGATTGTTATTCTAGCTTCCTTCTGATACAAGTACTTTAAGGTTATAAATGTTCCTCTGAGTGCTGTTTCAGCCCAGAGATTCTGATATTTTAAGCTTATATTATCACTTAGTTCAAAGCACTTTTATTTACTTTCCTTGGGCTTTCTTCCCTGACCTCTGAGATATTTATAAGTATGTGGTTTAATTTTGAAGCAGTTGACAAGTGGGGGTGGGTTCTATCTATCTGAAGGTGATTGGTTGCTAATGTAATGAAGCATGCAGGAAACACAGTCTGTGTGATTTCAGATTTTAAAAAAAGTAATGGAGATGCTTTTTATATTGATTGTATTGGTTACCTACCTGTCAAAACCAATCAAATTGCTTAGTTCAAATATGTGCATTTTACTGTACTTCAATTTTACCTCAGTAAAGCTATGAGGAAAAAAAAAATAAAGAGAAATGGGGAGAGTCAATTTGCCTTATCAGCTCAATCCATCAGATTTGCTTTTAAAAATCTCCCCAGAACCAAATCAGGTGCCATTGCAATACACTTCCAGAGTATTCCCTACAGAACAGGAACCACGCAGGATTATAATCCCCACTCTAACCCCCTGCCAGGTGGCAGATCCCACACCAGCATTAAGCTTCTGGCCTGCTCACCAGGTGTTTCCAGCACCTAACAGGGCATGGCATATAATAGGTGCACAATAAATATTTTTGAAAGGGTGCACTGTTCATCTTCGCACAATTCATCAAAGTAGATGGATCACTGTCTCCTTTTTAAAGATGAGGAAACAGATTTGCAGTGTTAGATAATGATCACGAGGTAGGATGCACGGTAAACTGCAGGTCTTGGGTTCAAAGTCAGGGCTGCCAGAACCCAGTGTTCACAGCCAGCCATGGGCCACACTGTCCCTTCAACGGCCCTGACACTGCAGAAGGGCTGGGATTGAAGGTGAGCCGGACAGGAACCAGGCCTGCTTCCTCCTGCCCTGAGTCAGAGTGGTGCTTATGTCACTGGAAATGAAGGACACCAGCCCTGGGGTGTGTTGGGGTGGACACGGATGTCCTGGCACTGCAGCTGCACAAGAGCAGCTCTCATTCTAGCGATGAGGTGGCCTAATCCCTCATGAAGATACCACAAGCTTGGTGGGCTGGGTCCCCTCCACTCTGTGATGCAAAGAGCTGCGGAAACTTCCAGGTGACAAGTCAGCTCAGACCGGTACCCTCAGGGCTGCTCCTGGGACCCTGCGCCCTGGAGTATGCAGAAGGCCTGTCACTGGGAAGACACAAGAAGGGAGGCTGACGATTCTCTGTGACTCTCCACCCAGGAGATCACCCTAACTTTGTGAGACGTTCAGAAATGGAAACCTCAGCAGACCTGAAATTGCAGCTAAGACCGCCTCACCGTGAAACCTGAGTGAAGGGCCAGGCAGTGGTGCACAGCTGCCATCCTAGCAGCTCGGGAGGCCGAGGCAGGAGGATGGCAAGTTCAAGGCCAGCCTCAGCAACTTAGTGAGGCCCTGTCTCAAAGTAAAATATAAAAAAGGGCTGGGGATGTGGCTCAGGGGCCAAAGCAGCGCTGGGTTCAATCCTCGGTACCAAAAAAAAAAAAAAAAAAAAAAATCACTGAATGAAGCAAAGCAGGTATGAACTGTGTTCCATGTTGACGTGATGATTCTCACCTTGGTTAAAAGTGAAAGCTGTGCAGCCTGAGAAAGACAAGAGCTCAACACGAGACACCAAGACTTTTAGGGGAAAGGCTGAGTGGCTTCTGCCCGCGTTTTCGACATCGCCTTCGTCTTCATGAACGATCCCGTGGCTCATAAATAAAACAAAACCCCATTCTAAGGTGCTCCTGGAGCGCATGGTACCTGGCTGCTTCATCCCACCCCCCTCACCTGGGAATGCTCGTCATCGGCCTTGTCATCTGCTCGTCTTGCAAGGAGGACCTGGGCTCCTTGGGCTGCGTAGTTTGACCAGGCTGTCACTGTTAAGTTCGAAGCCGAGGCTTAAAAATAAATTCTGACCTACTCCAAAGTGGGAGTCTCCACACTTGACTGCATGTTGGAGTCTTTTGGAGGCTGTTGAAAACCCTGGTGTCCAGGCCACCCCCAGACCAAGAGTCTCTGCACCCCCGGACGTGGTACCCAGGCATCCCCAAGAAATGAGAAACAGGAACGACATCTTGTTTAAACTCTCCATACCAACAAACATTGCCTGAGCACCTACTGGGTGCCCTGCAGACTCTGAGTCATGTACCTGCGTCCAGATCAACGCATCTGGAAAGAGCTGGGCAGCAAGAAGGAACCGGCCTGTCACTGAGAGAGGAAGAGAACGCCACACTGAGAAGAGATGCTGAAGGCTGGACTTGGAGAGCTTTCCTGGTGGACCAGCTCCTAGAGGAGGAGGAGGGTGTAGGGTTTGGGATGCCCCAGCTGGGCAGCGATGGGGCACCAGGCAACGACGGAGGGTGAGCTACACATTTTCACAACTGAACAAGCAGGCACAGAAGAGGACACCAAGGCCCAGGAGGACCAGAGGAACAGTTAGGAGACTGATTCTAAGCAGACACACACATGGATGGGTATAGAGCTCAGAGTTCCAGGTTAGAGAACACACCTGAGTCAGCCCAAAGGAATAACTCATACCACAAAGAACAATAGAACACACTTCAAGAGCTCGTGCTCGGCATGAGTTAGGGTTTGGTTCTGGCTGTGGGCAAGGAAGACTTCCCAGCCCCATCAATTTGAGATTGGGCCATGTGACTTGCTTTAGCCAGTGGGACAGAAGCAATTGCTAATGGGCAAAAGCTTGAGATGTGCCTGTGTGCTGGATCTTGCCTTCTTGTGCCCCTGCCTTCTACTCAGTAAAGAACGTATCTTGGATAGAACCACAGAGGATGAGAAAGACACAGAACAGACCTGAGCCACCCACAGTGTCAGAGGCAAGCCCAGGCAGATCAGCCAAACCACAGTCAACTTGCAAGTGCATGGGCAGGACACAGATGCTTACTGCGGTATGCCACCGAAATTATAGGGATGTTTGTTACACAGCACGATCACAGTAAGAGCTGACTGAGACACAGTTATCTCGTTTCATCCTCACCATGATTAGGTAGGCATTGTCACCAACTCCATCTTAGGAGGAGGAAATAATCTTAGGCCTCATGACTTGCTTGAGAACAGTGTGGAACAGAGCTGGGTTTCTATCCTAATTCTTCCTTTAAAGGAAGATGCCTAGCACCATGGCACTATGCCACCTCTGTAACTTTTCAGAACAAGACAGCTGGGGGCTACACCAGCAGTGACCCTTTTCTGGGCTTTCAAGAGGGCCTGGGTGAGTCTCCTCCACCAGCCAATTCTCACTATGGACTATTATTTAGGAGCCATGATAGTGTGTCATTATGAGCACGGTCCCTGGGCTGGACCAGCCCAGAACAAGCACCAACTCCAGAATTTACTAACATTGTCAAAAACTGACTTGTTTTCCAGAGGTACAGCACTTTGTGGCAAAATAACAGCTTCCCCACATGAGGAGTGAGCCCAGCTTCCCCAAGAGAGAAGCCGGAAGGCTCGCTCTCTCAGACATGCTCATCTGAGACATCATCTCAGAAGCCAGTCACGGGAGGAAGCAGGTGGCACACACAATCCATGTTTCTGCAGGCGAGCCAGGTGGCTCTCAGGGCTCAGAAGTGTGTTCAGAGTCGGTCACACAGGCGTGGCACCTGTGCACCGCGGCAGCAAGAGAGGGGTCTTCAAAGATGAGCCCGTAGTGGAGTCCTGGCAAGCCCAACCTCCACCCTTTGAGAGTCTGCTTGCTCCCTTGTAGCAATTAGTAAGCCCCTTTATTGTTCAAGCCAATTCAAGTGGATTCTGTTGTCAGCAACCAAGAATCAGTATCTACACTCCTCTGAACTTTGTTCCTCATCTAGAAAATGTGAAGAATAACCAGTGGGTCAGGAATGTACGTAAGTGTCCGGAGCTCGGAGGCTGAGGTTGGAGTGCCCAGGTTCAAATCCTACCTGTATTGTTAGGCTGCTTTGGGGGACCAAGTGAAATCAGCTTTCTGAGCCTAGATTTCCACAAATTACAATGAAGATGGTATTAATGATCATTTTGAGCATGAAAATGGAGTTTAAACGGTGCTTTGCACAGATGAGCCATTGTCATCGGTGGGACGGTGCTGAAGGACTGTCACCAACTGTAACCCAGCAGCCACACTGATCCAGGGGAACAAGGGTCCTCTGTGTTTTTTAGAAGTCAAGACATTCTGACCACAAGGGCTTTGCCCTTGCTGGCTCCTGCCTGGAATGACCTTTCTCTCTATTTCCACGTATCCAAATCTTGCCAGATCTACCTGATCTCCTTCCCTCAAGAAATCTGGGCTACCATTTCCCTGCTCTGGACCTGTGTGGTGTCTGTCTGTCCCTACTGCATAGTTCAGTACTTAATGATGCGTTGCTGTGATAGGTCAGAGTTTCATGCTGGTGACGTCTTGTCTCCACAGCTGAACTGTAGACTCCTGGAAGCAAGCCTCATGTCCTTGGTGACCCACACGGTGCTGACACTTGGAAGGGAAAAGGAAAATGGGTCATATTGAACCGACCCGTTCAGCAGATGCCAAGTCAATGTCTCGGGTCACAGGAGCGAGGGGCAGCTGGTGACAAAGGAGTGGACGTCCCCGGAGCCCTCAGTTCCACCTTGGATGACTTTGTGGTTATTTGGTAATTTGCATACAGAGAATATTCTGCAAAATGCAGGCGCCTGCCTTTCCGCCAGCGAGGCCAGTTAAGAGCTCCGCTTTCTAAAGCCGACCGCCTAAGAAATGCCTGTGAGAATTTAAGAGCCCAAAAGAGTAAATGAAACCGGAAATTATCAAAAGCTACGGGAAGAAGGTGAGGCACATGGCAAGTGGTCACATGGGAGTGGGCAGAGCCTGCGGGTCAGATGATGGGCTACGGAAGCCCGCAGCCCAGGCCTGGCAGAGGTTCTCACAGCCGCGACGCCCTGGGCATGGCGTGGCCCCTTTTTCCAGAACCAGCGCTCCCCCATTATAAAATGGAAATAATAACCATACTTGCCACATCAGGCGGTTGTTAAGATTGAACGTATTAATCCGTGTAAGGTAATCAAAAGAGCGCCTGGCGCTAAGGGCTCCGAGACTGCTGGTGGCCACAATCGCATCGATTATTCACGCAGTGCCACGTATGCTCCAAAATAGCAGGGACCTCTCCTGTGTCATTTTCTCCCAGTGTCTTGGCAACTCTGGCACCTTGGAGGAACTCAGTAATGTTTGTTGAATGAGCAAATCAAGTGGCCATCACAGCTAGGGACAATAGTGACCCGGATCAGCCTACAGAGCTGCAGCTCCAGGGCCCTCTGCTGCCCCTCGTGTCCCACGGGAAAAGTCGCAACTTTTGTAACTTGCCAGTGTGGTTGGCCAGCTCCAGAGCCTCTTCCGGGCTTCTCCACTCAGTCTTTCAGGGCCAAGGTCCATTCCCTACAGGTCGGATCTAGCTTCTGCATCACACCCAGCCCCTTTGAACTTGAGGCTGTGGGCTATTCCCAGAATTCCAGCTTCTGCCTCCCAGCCATGTATCTTACTTCTCCACTTGGCCCTTGGGAGCTGCTGGTCAGTGCAGCCTCCTGGACCCTGCCCAGCTCCAGATCTCCAGGCCCTCTTCTCCCAGGGCCAGAGACTCAAGTGCCCCCACATTCCAAGCCCTCTCCTGACTTCAAGCAGAGACTCTACAGTCTTCAGACCTGACCTGACATCCTGACCTCTCACTCTTCCTAACTGCCCCTGAGTCACTCCCTAACCTCTCTGGCCTCAGCTTCCTCACCTGAAGCGTGGGATAGCAATAGGCACTCACTGCCATCAGAACTTAATGCCTGAAACACGCCTAGGACAACGTGGATGCATGAAAAGGGATAGCAGGGGGCTAACTTCCTTGCTACTTCCCCAATATGGTGGAGTCCCTAGAACCCTATAAAAACACGTGCTGAGTCTTTGGCCAGCAAGGGCCTGGTGATTGAAATCATGAGCATGGAGTCTATTTCTCCAAGAGAGCAGAACTTTGTAATAAAACTGAATTGTGGCGGAATGCTGGGAAAAGCTGTTCACACGCCTTAACGGGCAAGATAAAGGGCACATCCCTGGAGGCCAGGGGACAGGTTTATTAAGAGGGGCGGCTTATCGGTGTGAAATAGTGTGTGCTCACAGATAAGATCGCCCACAGGGCAGCCCGGAGGGCAGCGGGGAAACTTAAAGAAGGCGCAACGGGAAACGGGGACAGGAGAGGAAAAGCGTCGTCCTCACGCTCTGGACCACGGTCCTCTGTAAGAGTGGCGACTCGGAACCACAGGGTAGGGGGCTTAAGACACAGAAACTGAACCCCATCCCTCGGGCTGCCAGTCCGGGGAGTCTCGGGAGGTACCTGGCGATCCATTAGCAATTCTGAAGGAATCTCAGGGGATGGGGCTCGAGAGGCAGCCAGGCTTGGGACAGTTGGTGTTATGACATAAGGGTCACCTTATAAAAGGAGAGCACACATGAGAGACAGTACCTACTACTTGGTCCTGATCATACCCGCTGTGCCCCTGGTTGACATGTTTGCTGTGTTCCATGTCTGCTGATGTTTTAGAGCGTAGTCCTTCTAACCTATGAAAGCTCACCGCGGGACAGCATGCCAGCCTGGTAGGTCTCAGGAACACCGCATCTCTTAACCGTACCATTTTCTCTCTGGCTTGATTGGATCTCAGGTTGTGCCGTCCATCACGGCCCCAGGAGCAAGAGCCACACCATGTGGTCTATGCAGGCTGCAGGCTACGCCACCTGGCCTTCTGTAAGCAGGCTCTCCCATGTTCCCACAATGACAGAATTACCCAGAACATCGCCCCATCACAAAGCAATTGGTGACCGGAACCTGGACACGCCCATTCATTTGCTTTACGATTATCCACCGCATGTTGAGTTTTAGGGGAGAAAGGAACAACAGCAAGACACACATCCGGCTCACAGTAGGCTCCTGGAGACATTGGTCAGCCTGCTGATCAATCATTCGCTCGTTTAAAAATTAAGTGCCTACTATGTGCCAGGACTGTGCTAAGGAAATAGAATTTCAATTAGGCTTTTTTTTTTTTTTTTTAAGAGAAGCAACAAGAAACTTGGAAAATATCCCATCTTAGATTTCAACCTATCTGGGGAAGTGGGGGAGGGTGGATATCACTCTTTCCTTTTTCTTAAGTTTCAGAATTATGTCCTGTATCATTTCCTGGGAGAAGAGGAGTTTTGCTTAAGTTCAGAGTAAAGATTCTCTTTCCAAGATCACAGTCCCCAGCCTCAGGAGAGATGTTAGCACAGCTGAAGTACCGGCAGTATATTCTCCAACGGTACAAATGAGGTAGAAAGAGCGAGACCAAGAGAGAAGTAATAAGTGCGGCACCCGTCCTGGTACCTAAGCTACCAAGCACTTCCCGAGTGCCAGGCCCTGACCTTGGTGCTGAACGCATAGAAAACAAGCTGAGCCCTTTCCTCAGCTGCTGGCAGGCGCAGCGAATGCAGCCATCCTTTGGAGAGAGAGTCCCACAGTAGCACCCGGGGCTTCAAAAGGTGCTCCTGCTGTTGGCCCATGTCCCTGCTTCTCAGCGTCCATCCTAGGGAGCCATCACAGAGTCTTCACGCAGAGATGCGCAGCGCTCGTGAGCGGCACAGATCCTGGGAATGATCCTCGTGCCTGACAGTGGGGGTGCGTCTAGTGATCTATGGTACATCTGTGTCGTGGAAGAGGGAGGTGACTGTCCACTGACAGAAAACCAGCCTCAAAGTTAACCACCAAGTGAAAAATGCAAGGTGCAGAAGAGCATGTTGTACCTATGAAATCCGACATCCTATGCATGTGTTAATGGTGCCACCAGGATTTAAAGCAGTATGCCAAAAGCTCTATAGAGTATAATCCAGTGGTCCATACAGGGACAAGAAAGATTGAGAATTGGGAGAAAATAGTAACTGGTTTCTTTGGGTGGCAGATCACTGGGTAATGTTTTTTCTTGAGTCTTTCTATATTTCTAAATTTAGGTGTATGAGAAAATGAAATATTTTATCATGAAAGAAGACATGATTAAGTAAAAGATTTACTTAGAACCTCACCACACATGTAAGAAGGGGCCTGTGTCAGGAAACACCAAGGAATGGCAGAGAATGTCCAGAGTGTGGCCAGGTGGAAGGTGCCCTAGGGTAATTGGCTAAGGATTCAAAGGCCAAGGGCCTCCCAAAGTCAAGTCTCAAAGCATCATTCACAGTTATCACAGTTATTGTGGTTCTAAGCACACTGGTTGTGACCCTTTGTTGAAATCAATAAGAACCTCAGTGAATGAAGCAAACGAGAGGGCTTCTTGGGTTTTTTTAATGGATGGAAACTCTGGGACTCCTGGGGTGCTGTGGCTCGCTCCCATCTTGACCTCCCCGGCTCAGCCGTCCACCCAGGTCTGACACTGCAGCATGCCCAACCTCAGGCCCAGGCGGTGGCTCCTGGAAGCCCATTTTCTCTTTTTTTATAAACAGTTCTGGGGGAAAAGAACTTCTGCCTCTTCCACCAGGAGATGGCAGTGCATCCAGCCAGGGCGCACCGTTGGGTGTCAACCCACCCTGAAGGCATCCACGGAGACGGGAGGAGGCTGATTGGTCAGGCCAGGTGCACAGCCAAACCTGGAGTCCAGGGTGTAAATGACACCACTGATGGACATTGCTCCAGAGCCACAGGGGACACCAGGAGAGGAGGAAACGGGGCACTGGGCAGCAAAGCAGTAACTGTCCCCTCAGGGAACAGAGAAATGTTCCCTGGTGTATTCCCATCTCCCCAAGTAAAAATTAAATCAAAACGAAAAAAATATCCACCATTAAGAGCAACCTGGACTATGGAATGAATAAGTAGCTAAAGAGAGAACATTGTTTTAATTGGGTTGAAATTTCCAGGTCCAATGAAGGAAGTCTCAGAATTCATGCTCATATCCACAGAGATGCCACCAAAGACCCACACTGGGACCAAAACAGTGGGGGGGCACTGGGCTCTCTTGTTTCCCTAAGGGTTTGGGAGGAGGTGGAAATGGATACCCAAGAACCAGGGCAAGCACTGATTTCTGAGGAAATCAATCAATCATATAATTCATTGATTGATCAAATCAGTGTGATGTTTCAAAATAAACATATAATGCAGAATGGCTAACCTGGATGGATAAACAGGAGTTACTCTATTTATCATCCTTTGTGGTGAGAACACAAAATCTCCTCTCCTACCGATTCTCAAGAAGACAGTACCCTACTAACTATATTGTGCGCCAGATCTCTTGAACTTGTTAACTGGAGAAATTGTTGAACAAATTATACAGCAACAGACAACTGAAGGCTCAGAGAAGATCGATCAATAAAACCCACGGTCAACACCCCAAGAGCAGGTTGTGCCCAAACAGCCCCCATGGAAGCACCACTTTGGGGTCTCAGGAAAAAAGCTCACTTTGAAAACAGAAAAGCATCTGGAAATTTGCAAACAAGTTCCAGGATAAATCTCTGGACAGGAAGGAGAAACATGGGTCGTTCACACCAGCCAAAGCCATCGCCACAGTGAAAGGCCAGGTACCTGAGGATCCCACTGTATGCCAGACCCAGGCAGCGCTGCCTTGCCCGAGCCCTCCGGCCACACCAGGGAGCCGCTAGCTATTCATTAAGCTCCCTTTGGAGATGAGCACTCTGAGGCTTAAGAGGCAAAAGACCTCCAACTCACAAATAATGGGGCTGGCCTTCTGACCCCTGTCTGTCCTCCTGCAAATACTTTCCTCTCAGGGTTGTTATTCTAAACAAAACCAAGCCCTGGAAGTGTGAAAATGAGCCCAGTTCACCCTGAGCTTCTCTGCAGGGAACCATTTCAAAGGATACCAGAGAAAACTACAGTGCCCCCTGCAGGACAGGAGGTTAACATCCACCTGTGCCTGACACCTTCCTCATAGAAAATCCACTCATTTCTGCTCCTCTTTCTTCTTTTTTGTTTTCCCCGTGTCCTTTATCAACATTGAATTTCGCGATCCTATTTGATGTTTTCATTACCAATGCATGTTTGTTATATAATTGTCAAGCAACAGATATCAAGAGCCCCAACCCCCAGGACGCTGCTGGTGATAGTTTGGTTCATAGCCTTCTGCACTGTTTACTATGCACATAGAAGCAAACCATAGTTAACACATGATATTCACCTAGCAGCAGTAAAATGTATACCTGTTCACCCAGCAGCCTTGCCTAGCCCCTGGACCACACCTGTGGCTTGACTCTGAATGACTCTCAGAAACACTGTGATTCATAGATAAGGGTGTCTCAGTCCACTTTGTGTTGCTGCAACAGAATGCCTGAGAGTAGATAGTGTAGAGAGAAAAGAGATGTGTTTCTTGCAGTTCTGGGGACTGAGAAGTCCAAGATGGAGGAACCTACATTTGGTGAGGGCTTTTTTTTTTTTTTTTCCCTGCATCATCCCATGGTGGAAGGAGGAAGGGCAAGACAGTATACAAGAGAAAGCAAGGGCCAAACTCACTGCTGCACTAACGAACCCACTCCTCTGACAGCCACGTTAATCCGCTCAGGAGGGCAAAGCCCTCATGACCTGAAGGTCCCACCTCTTGACGCTGCTCCATCGGGGACCGGGTTTCCAACTCATGAACTCTGGGGGATGCATTCAAATCAGAGCTCTCCTCCACCAGTCAACAAATGCTTATGTGCCCACCATGTGCCAGGGCCCGTGCCAGGTGCTCAGAACACAGCCGTGAACCTGGCAGACACAGCTACCTTTTCAGAGGTCACAGTCAGGCTACCAGGATGTTGCATTTACTGACACCTTCCCTACGGCAGGGAGGGGGTCGCATGCATAAGTCAGACACAGCCCCCACTTTCCCACCAAATAGTGTGAGAGACCCTGGAAAAGGAGATCCTTTGCACTGGGAAATCACTTTTATTTTTTTTGTTAACTGAAGTCATTAATGGCTCACTGTGCACCAGGCACCACTGGCTCTGCAGGCATGAACTCATTTAATCCTTCTAAGGACCCTTTGAGGGAAGCGCAGGGAGTGGCCCTGGTTCACAGATGTAGGCTCTGAGGCTTGGAGGGACAGGTGACTTGCTCAGGTAATGACTCAAGCCGCAAGGAGTCTGTCTCCAAGGGTCCAGCTGTCCATCCAGCCACGTGCTGCTCCACCCCACGTAGAGGCCTTTGTTCCATCCACTGCAGATTCCCGCAGACCCACGTGACTCAACTCTGCCTCAGTCTGTTTGTGGCTGAGTCTCTGTACTTCAGGGAAAAGCCTCTTTGAACTCTATGGACGGCTACAGTGACTGAAGATCACATCCTGTCTAACAAAGAGCCTCCTCTGTCCCAGGGCACCCGGAGAGATGAATGGACCCACCAACAGTCCTGTGCACCACATTCCGCCCAGAAAGTGAACCTCCAGGGTCACACTCCTCCTAAGCCTGAAAGCCAGGGGCATCAAAGTAAGGAAAGAGCTGGAGCATTCCGTGGCATCTGCACTAAGGACCTGCGGGATTCTGTGCAGCCCTGAGTGGCTGTGATTTGTAAAGTTCAGCCAGGCAAGAAAACTGGACAAGGATCCTGGTCAAAAGTAGTATTGGTCTTCTGGCAAAAAAGGGGTACACGATCTACGTCCCACTACCACTTTACTCTGGGGCCAACCTAAGTTCTGATTCTGCCCACGCTGCCTCCCTGCCCTGCCCAGGGCTCATGGCAGGTGGCCAGCTCTAGGGAGCAAGTTTCCTCAGGTCTCCCGCCCTGCACGTTTCCATGATAGCTCGGCCATCATGGCAGGAATGCCGTCTCTGTCAAGAGATCTTCCTGCTGACAGTGCTGATGTAGCTTGTCCCTTAGGATCTGTTCGTTCGCTGGGTCATCCCTCCCCCGAGCTCTGGTGCACCACTCAGACCCTTTGGTTCACATCGGCCATGTTGGACTACGGTTCAGCTCTGGCCTGGGCCTCAAGCGAGGCCGGGGATGGAATGAGAAGCCAGCTCTGGGGATCCATGGCACTCGCGGGAGATGGGACAAAGAGGAAGGGGCAGTTCCCTCTTTTTGGAGAGGTAGGAATCAACAAAGGGATATTTCCACAAGGGAGGGCTTTAAGGGATGAGTAGGAGTTTTCTGGAGAGAAAAGAAGGACAGGTTGCTTCTGGCAAAGTCAAAGACCAAGCAAGCCAGAAAATCTTGAAGGGGCTTATTTGATGGAAGAAGAGAACGTTGTACACAATTCTCTAAAGCTGGAGTGGTGCACCTGGGGGACATAGGGGAGGGAGATGACGTGAGAAGTTGTGACAGTCCCCGGTCCTTGGTTTGCTTATTTTGCAATTTGTTTTTTTTTTTTTTTTTTTTTTTTTTTGGAGTCTGAAATAATTTCTACTATCGTGAGAGTTGGAAGATTAGCATAAAGAAAACCTCCATCTACTCTTTTCACTCAGTTTTCCCGAAGAGTCCAGACTCTGCTTTGTCTTCTTTCCTCTGCACACAAATACTTGCTCTTGTTTTGCTTTTGTTTTCCAAATCACTCAGGAGGGAGCTGGGGTTATGCTGGTTCTTCACCCCTGATCGTAAGAACGAGGCCATTTCCTTCAGCAGCACTGACAGAACATCAGGAAGGGTACGCCAACCAGCCTACTGCCTAATCTACAAACCTGACTCACCTTTCATCACGTTCCCAGTGATTTCCTCTGTAGCAAAAAAAACAAATGGACTCTATTTAAACCAGGAAGCCCGCCGCTCCCAGCATGCCCTGGGCCCTGGCCCTGCTAGGTTTTCCTTCATAGCGTTTTCTATCCCCTAAGATACACTTTTCATTTTTCTTTAAATTGTCTTTCCCCTCCCCGCTCCCAGTGAACCTGTCCTTGGAGGGCAAGGACTCCTGTGTGCTTTGTTCACTGCTGTCCCCAGCACCCAGGAGAGTGCTTGGCACGTAGTTGTTCGATAAATATCCTCTGAATGAATGGCCAGACCTGGAGGTCTCTCTTCCCAACACCGTTTTTTTGATTTTTTTTTTTTTTTTAAGCAAATACAGTGGGATGATCATGTCAAGGACACCGAGACTCCAGGTTACTCTTTTTCTTCCTTTAAAGTTCTTGCTTGGAGTTTTCTTCTTTTGTTCCCCTCTGGGCCTCTATGGCGAGGGAGGCGGCTTCCCCCAGATCAGCTAGGGCTACACCGAAGGACAGCCCCCGTCGACGGAATACCCCGGGCCTCCCATCCAGAGGCAAAAGTCCCTGAGGTAACAGCATCTATCCTACGAATAGAATCATCTTTGGATCTCATTGAAAGATGAAAAGAAAGCCCCCAACTGGAAGGTCAATTTATAGATTCAGCAGTTAAATCAAGTCATATCCTTAAGCACAGGGGACACGAACCTTGTGTTACATCAAAGACTTAATCCAAGTTAAGCCACCTTGGCTGGGAAGCCGGCGCTGGAGACATGGAGTTAACACCAGCCAGTCAGCTCCAGCTGCACCAGCTGATGGGTCCCCGGCCTGGACAACCCTGTTACCACCTCCAGGTGGCCGTGGGGTGCCCACCTCCTCATTGCAGAGACAGTGGAGGGGCTCCTCTCCATGGTACCGTCTCGCACCCTTTGTCCTGGGGTCCCTGCACGCCAGTCCCTCAGTTCCTGCTGCTTCTCAAACAAATCAAGGGCACAGCTGCCTCAGGGTCATTTGTACCTGTTCATAACCCAACCTCCCCTTTCAGGCTTTGCTCAAATGTCACCTTTCCCACCCTATTTAATTCCATAAGCACCTTCAATGGTGTAAAGTGTCCCCTACATTTTGTGTGTTGGAAACTTGGTCCCTAATGTGGTGGCATTAAGAGATGAGGCTCTGGAAGGTGAAGGCTCATGAGGAAAGCCCTATGGAGTGGTTAATCCGTTCGGAGCTGTCCAGCATGCTTTCTCTGTCTTGCCATGTGTGGTGTCTCCATGATATGGTGCATCAAGAAGGCCCCCGCCAGATGCCAGCGCTTGACCCTTGGACTTCCCAGCCTCCAGAACCGTCAGCTCCGTAAACCTCCATTTTTTATACCCAGCTGTGGTGTTACAGCAACAGAGTGGACCATGACAGGCCTCGCCCCTTGCTGTGCCGTCCCTGCTCCCGCTACCCAGCACCCTACAGCACACGTTACTAACTCACTTACTCCCTCCCCCTCCCCCAACCAGGACATATGCCCTGTGAAGGCAGGAGTTTGCTTTATCATCCAACGTCCCCTTCCCAATCAGCTAGAACAGTGTCTGGCACACATTAGGCTCTCAATGTCTAATTGTTTAACTAATTAATTGGTTACTTATCTGAGTTAATGAGTTGCTCATTAAATGGTTAATTAATTCAGCTCCTGGGGCTGGCCTTATGTGGTCTCCTTGCTAATAAAACCCACCGATGCATCGGCTGGGTACTTGGATTACCCAGGCAAATAAGATCTACCTAGAAAAGTCCTAAACCAGGGTGTCCAAAGTTCCACCTGAGTCTCCGATGCAGGCTGGCACCTTTGGGGTGAAGCTCAAATTCCCTGTCCCTCCCGTTCTGATCTCTGAAGCATCCATCCTGCCCCAGCTCTGCCTCTACCCTGCAGGGAGCTAAGGCCGCTGTCGGCCCCTCGAGGGCACCAGGTTCTTGACATGTGCAGCGTCCCTCTCCATCTCCCCTTCTCCTCAGACCCTTCTGCACTCACGCCACACCCGACTGTGACCATCTTCTGCAGGCCGGGTGGTCTGTTAGACTGCAGGTGCCAGGAGGCTGGCTTCCTCCTTCCCCGTGACATCCCAGTGTCCAGGGGTGATATCCCAGCAGGCCACAGGCGCATGCTGGTTCATCTGACGAGACTCATCATCTCACTTCACTGAAGGAAGCTGTGAACACGCAGCCTCCAAGGTGGGATCTTTCACACCAAGCAGTTCTTCAGTTCCCTTTGGCACCAGCTCTGTGTCCATCACTGTCCACTGGAGTCAGGGCCAGGTCCCACCGTGAAGGGCTGGGACCCACAGGCTTCTCCTACATCCGGGGCCAGTCACCGGCCCCAGGCATTTGGTATTTCTGACCAACTGGCTGCAAACCAGAGGGGTCCACAACCCTCCCTCGGGTCAGCTAACATGCGAGGATGACCGGCAGGCCTCAGGAAGGTGCTTTGCTTCCTATTCGTGGAAGAGACACCCGGGGCGCGGAACAGCAGGGAGCAGACCTCTGTGCCCTCGGCTCACCACCCTCCCGGCACCAACCCCCAGCGGCTCCTCAGACCTTCACCTGGGCTTCCTGGTGGTTCTGTCCCCCCGGGGCGGTTGGCCCACTGCGAGATGGACTCTGGCTGCTCCTTCTCCTTGGCACAGAGCGAGGCCCAAAGCTCCAGCCTTCTGTCCCGCGCCAGGCTCCTCGGCAGCCAGGCCTCACCCCAGGCTCTCAAGACCCCTCCAAAGTCACCCACCAGCACAGACTCAGGGGCGGCGGAAGGAGACGTGCTACGGCCACCGAACCATCTCCTCTCGCCCTCTCGCTCAGGAAATCCCAAGGGCTTTGGCCACTGTGCCGGGAACGAGGGACAGACACCAAACACTTACTGCTCCCTGCACCGAGAGGGTAAATGGGGCACAGTGACAATACGTGGCTTTGAAAGTCGCGAGTCTGAATCCCAGTAGGTCTGCGTATCGGCTGCGTGGCCCCAAGTCGCTCACGTTCTAAATCTTCTTCCTAATGTCCAAAAATTCACGACTCGTTCCACCCTGTTGTCAGAGGTTGGTTTACGGCAGCACAGAGCAGCGTGGCCAAAGCGACAGTCAGGCCAAGTCCCAGACCATGAGGGGGCAGATGCACGTGGGCACAAAGCGGAGCCAGCAGCCCAGGGGTGAGGTGCAGAGAGCCCAGCGTGCATCGGCCCGCAGAGCAACGCTGGCCGCCCAGAGACGCACACAGCGGCCTCCCCACCCCTTGCAGACCCGCCGCTCCGCTCCTGCCCTGCCCAGCCCTGGACCCCAGCATCCGTCCCCAGCCCAGGGAGGGGCGCTGTGCTCAGACACGCCTTCCTCGTCACCTGGACCCTCCGGAACCTCCTCTGCGTGTCCCCACGGCACCCGTCCCACTCGCTGGCCTCTAGGTCCCCCGCGTAGGGGCCCCACCACCCCCTTGGGTGGCACCAGGAACCAGGTGTGAGGATCACGCTGAAAACCTCGGTGGACAGTGGGAGGGAAGAGGAACCTGGGACCCCTGGCCCCAGATCTCGATGGCACTGGGAGCTCGTGAGCTCAGGGACGGGAGCAATTCCACATCCGCCACAGGAACGTCCAGCCCCTCCAGTCCTCCCTCCCCAAGTGCTCGACCCCAGGGCCGGAATCAAGGGACACCTTATTCTGGACGAGCGCCGCCTTCCTCTGGCCCCTTTACTGCACTGATTCTCAATGAGAGGCATCTTTGTCCCCTAAGGGACACTGGAACCATCTGGAGACCTTTCCGTGGTCACACTTGGGGGTGGGACGCTACTAGCATCAAGCAGGTAGAGACCCAGGAAGTGCCCCACCTCCTGCCAGGCACAGGACAGCCGCCCCCAGCCCCGTGACAGATCACCTGCTGAGAAGCACTGCGTCTCAGGACACAGCTCTCCCACGGTGACGCTGAACACACGCAGAGACGCTAACAAGCATGTGACTACGGAAAGATTCAAACAAGATCTTCCAAACCGAGTGTACGAAGTTCCAAAAAGAAGAGAACTGGCATGTGGCACCAGAGAGCCCAGGCACCCCGGCGGGCGGGAGCAGCCTGCCGCTCTCACTCAAGGTCAGCTTCGGACGCAGCAGGAGAGTCTAACGAGGCTGCTTCAAGGACTTGAGCGCAGAATCACTGCGAGGTAGAGGGAAGAGGATGTCCTCAGGGGGACATGGCTCTCAGAAGCAGGTGAGCAGGTGAGCAGGTACCACGGAGCATTAGAAGTGACATTTTGGATACAAATAGCAACAGAGATGGGCCTTCCAGCTACAGGAAGAGAAAGAAGGAGACAAACTCACCACCACCATTCCACACACCAGACTTTTTTAAAGGCTACTTATTGGGAGAATATACTCACAAACTTTAGAAAATTGTTTTGCAATATTTGCCAAAGCTAATTACAGTTTCATTCCTGGAACAATACCCAAGAGAGACAAGAGCCCGTGTCTGCCAAATGACATGCACAAGTTTCATTCATAATGGCCTCAAACTGGTAACAGTTATTCATAAACTGAGGTTTATCACACAATGGAATACTATGCAGCAATAAAAAGGGAGAAATTACAAAACCACATGCAGCTGGAGTGAATCTTGGGTTGAGTAAAAAAGGCCAAACCTGAAATCAGACCTACTGCATGATTTCTTTAACAAAGTTCAAAATCAGGCCAGACTACCAATAGCTCATTGTAGAACATTCTCTTGCAGAGTGTCGACTTTATGGAGTTTCCTACAGTGCTAGAAATGTTCTGTGAGTCAGTCTAAGTGGTGATTATACACAGGTCTATATGTGTATAAGAAACATCTGGACAGATATGATTACCTCACATGCATATATGACTGCATGACAGATGTGATCCTGCAATATGAAAAATCAGAAAAATGAAATTACACTCCATTGATGTACGGTCTATCCAAATGTATAGATGCATTCTACTGTCATGTGCAGCTAACCAGAACCAATGAAATTTAAAAATTAAAAGAGGACACATCCAGCTATACATCTAAGACAGGTGCTCCTTTTTCTCTTTTTCTTGACACACAAAAATGAGACATCTTCACAGGGTACAGTGATATTTTGACACAGGTACATATACTGTGAAATATTCAAATCAGGGTATCTCTCTCCTTCAACATTTATGACTTCTTTGCAGTGAAAACATCCAAAATCCTTCCTTGCAGCTTTTCTGAAACACAGTACGCTCTCCTGATGCAGAGTCACCCGCCTGTGCAAAACGGCACACGGAACTTAGGTCTCCTGTCAGACCATAACTTGGTCCCCGGGAACCAGCTTTTCCCATTCCTTCCTGTCTCTGGTCTCCCCAGCCTCTGAAAACCACCTCTCCACTCCCAACCTCTACGAGGTCTGCCTTTTAGATTTCATGTGAGCGAGATCCTGCAGCACTGTTTTCTTGTGCTTTAACTGAAGTGACGGGGGCATTTCCAAAGGATACAGATTCTTTGGACAGTGGCTAGTACTGGCTGGCCCGACATGCAGAGCGATTAGGGACAATCATGGATTGCCCGTAGGAAAACAAAATGGCAGAGCATTCCAGGAAACCACTTTCCTACAAAGTTAAACTTGCAATGTGACCCTCTAATCCCACTCCTGAGCATTCTAAAGAAATGAAAACTGTCTTCCCATGAAAACCTGCCCCCCTACACTCAAGCGTTTACAGCAGCTCTATGCATAATCACCCAAAACTGGACACTGTCCAAACACCCTTCAGTGAGGGAGTAGATAAACAACCATATCATGGAATATTACTCAGTAATAAAAAGAAACAAACTACTTATGCACAGAACAACCTAGAGGAATCCCAGGGGCATTATCCCGAGTGAAAGAAGCCAGTCTTAAAAGATTACTGTCTGCGTTGATTCAGGCTACTCTAACAAAATAACCATAAACTGGGTAGCTTGCTGCCTTAGTCAGCTTTATTCACTGCTGCAACCAAAAATCCTGACAAGCACAATTAGAAGAAGGAAAAGTTGTTTATTTGGGGACTCACGGTTTGGAGGTCTCAGTCCATAGATGGCTGACTCCATTCCTCAGGGCTCCAGGTGAGGCAGAGCATCGTGGCTGAAGAGTGTGGTGGAGGAAAGCAGCTTAAGACCTGACGATCGGAAAGCAGAGAGAGCTCTGCTCAGCAAGGACAGAATCTAAACACCAAGACGCGCCCCCAGGGACACCTCCTCCAGCCACACCCCACCTGCCTGCAGTTGGCATCCAGTTAATCCTACCCGAGGAGTAATTCACTGATGGGGTTAAGATTCTCCTGACCTCATCACCCCACCTCTAAATTTTGGATTGTTTCAGGCATGAGCCTTTGGGGCGCACCTCACATCCAAACCATTACACTTACAGGCAACAGAAATGATCCCCCTACTTCCAGGGATCCAACGGTCAGGACACCAGCATGAATGGAATCTGCTGACCTCAACCGTCTCCAGGCTGTAGACGGCCAACTTCCCGTTTCCTCATGAAGCAGGAAGAGCGCCACAGAGCTCTCTGGGGCCCTGTAATAAGGACACCAATCCTACCCACAGTCTCACCTCCAAATACTGTCACAGTGGGGACTATGTTTGAACATATGAATTTGGGGGGACACAAACATCCCTAACATGGGCACTGCTTGAAAGACAAAGTTAGAGAGGTGAAGAATGAGCGGTGCCTACCCGGCATTAAGAGTCGGGAAGGCTCAGGCTACGAGAAGTAACCGGAAGGCCTTCACGGGCGTGACGGAAGTGCTCAAGGTCCTGAGTGCTACACGAATCTCTACGGTGTGTTGAATTTTGGTTGTCAACCTGAATGTATGATAATTAAAAATAAAAAGGAGGATACTGATTCAGAATTACATTCCACAATTAACTAACGGTCAGAAACGAATAGATATATATGCACAGAAAACACGCATTCCGCAAGAACATATAAAAGTGAACGTATATACGGTCAGCACATGGTGGCCTCCTAAGAACAGTGAATGGAAAGGATGAGAGTGAGGCTCAGGGACAAAAGGAAACTGACCCGTGCAAACTTGAGACGAAATCAGACCCTCAGCGATGTGCTAGGGAGGTTCAGGACGGAGAGGCCGGTTTCCTCAGGGCCAGCCAGGGGAGAGGACGTCGGGTGGACTGCGGAGGAATCCATACACAGGCCCCAGCTCGCCCCAGCCCTGCGTGTCACACTTACTTCAGTCAGTCCCTCTGTCACTGAGACCCAAAGACCTGACAAGAACAACGCAGAAGAGGGAGCGTTTCGGCTGCAGTCTCAGAGGCTCAGCGGGCAGTCGGCTGACTCCATCTCCTGGCTCTGAGGTGAGGCGGGACATCATGGCAGAGTACAGCGACTCAGGACGTGGCCACCAGGAAGCAGAGACAGGGCTCCACTCAACTCACCAGGGACACAATATGGACCCCAAAGGCACGCCCCTGTGACCCACCTCCTCCAGCCACAGCCTGCCTGCCTACGGCCACCACCCAGTTAACCACGTCTGTGGACCAACCCACTGACAGTTACTCCTCTCGTAATCTGATCATTTCACCTCTGAATATCCTTGCATCATCTCCCACACCAGCTCTGGGGGGACATCTCAAGTCCAAACCCTAACAAAACTGAACATGCGCCGTCCTCTGGCAAAATTCAGCAACGCCAGGGAAGGGTTTCTGCCCAGCAAAGCCCACGTTTCAGTTCCAAGTTCAGCGGTCACACAGGCACAGCTACTGAGAGGGCGCATCGAGGGAGGGAGGTCTCGCGAGGGCCCCAAGTGAACCCCACGGCCTTACCCTGCCGGGGAACAAGACAGAAGCCAGCCTCCAGCTGCCCACAAGGTCCAGCCTGAAAGCAGGGCTTTCCTCCAGTGGCAGCCTGTACAGGTCAGCGTCAGGCCACTGAGACAAAATACCTGAGAGAACTAACTTGAGGGGGAAAGGTCTGTTGTGGTTCATGGCTTCAGAGGTTTCTGTCCACAGGTGCCGAGCCCAGCTGCTCTGAGCCCATGGTAATGCCGTCCATCATGGTGGGAGCAGGTGGTGGAGGAGGCCTGGTCTCTTCATGGAGGCCAGGACAAGAAGAGAGGAAGGGATGGGGCCCCAACACCCCTCCAGGGACACACCCCAGGGTCGTCACGTCCCCCCACAGCCCCACTGCCTCTCAACAGCACCACAGGTCAGCCACCAACCCTTTGGCTCATGGAGCTTTGGGGACACTCAAGTCAACCCCAGCACAGCCTCACCCAGGCCGGCTTCCTTAACTCTCCCTCACTCTGCGGCTGTGCACAGAGCCGCACTGATAGACCCCGAGTCTGTGGTCCAACAGGAGGAAGAAAATGAAACCAATACTGCAGAAGCTGACCCACTGCAGGCCGGGTAGAGCTTGGTCTTTGGCCTGTGGCTCTGCTTCCCACCCTGTGACCACCAGGAGTGTCGTGGGTGCAACTTAAGAACAGACTGATCACCACTGAGAAGTCATTTGAGAGTCTTCATTATCCAGCCAGCTGACTGTCTCACCCAATGCCCCAAAAATGGCTATTGGGAGAACAGCCCCGACCACAGGGTTGCAGGGGTTCTTATACCATAAATCAGTACATCAACCTTAAGTGTCTGTTGCTATGATTTGAAATTACAGACTAACATCATGAGATCATCAGCAGGAGGGGGAAGTGGGTCAAAACGACCCTACCTAGGTACAAACTAAAGAATGGTTACTAAAATCCAGACAATCATTGTTGACATCACCGTTCACATGGTGCATTGTTTAGGAGAAATAGGAATCAAAAAAGAACAATTTTTCATCACATAAGAATTGTCATTTTGTATTGCTAAACATGTCATGCTAAGTAACTGTTGATGGGTACAGAGGTGGGGTGTTCCCATGGGAGAAGCATTTCCTACATGACATGGAGTTTCAGAGCAAAATGGAGTCTGCTTAGTCATTGCCCAAATAGCCTGGCCTGTAACATTTCCATAAGCCAAATCTGTCAGCCCATCACAGGAGAGCCTGCCTGGCCCTCTGACCCAGGGGCAGACTCTGGTCACTGGTCACAGAGACGGAGCAGGTTCTCCCGTCTTTCTCCATATTGAAACAACACCGATCCAATGAGCTGAACTCCATGTGCTTTTCTCTCACCTTTGGTCTGATTGTGTGACAATCAAAACTAACCAAAACTCCCTCTGTGAATGTTTAAAAATAGAGAAGACCCCAAAGGACCAAGGGACAGAGAACAATTCACCAGTCTCCTCGAGAATAAAATAAAGGCAGATGATTCTCACCCTACTGCAATGACCCTCCCCACCTCCTGCCCCACCAACCAAAGCTTCTCAGATTAAAAGGAGAGACTCTCCAATGTGTGCAGTTTCTGTTTTTTAAAGTTTTGGACATGAAAGAGTTTTGTTCCCCTAATGATGGCTCCCAGACATAGCAGGGCCTGGACCTGTTTAGCTGAAGAATTGCCTTTGTGCTCATCACAGACTTCCCGCGCCTCAAAGGCAGATGCTCAGCAAGAACAGGAACCTGCAGAGTCGCAGCAATGCCCTGACGGTAATTGATCTGATCCTAGTTGTCTGCTTTTGCTATTCTTTATGCCTTGCTACAGTGTAACTGGCAGGTTCCCTACAAAGATGGGTGGGTGGATGAGTGGATGGATGGGTGGTTGGATGGGTGGATGGGTGGATGGGTGGATATATGGATGGGTGACTGGGTGGATGGGTGGATGGATGGATGGGTGGGTAACGGATGGATGGATGAATGGATGGATGAATGGGATAGATGGATGGATGGATGGATGGATGGATAGACGAGTGGGTAGATGGATGGATGATGGATGGGTAGATGGGTGGATGAATGAATGGATTGATGGGTGGATGGATGGGTGGATGGATGGGTGGATGGGTGGATGGGTGGATGGGTGGATGGGTAGGTGTGGATGGATGAGTGGCGGGTGGGGGGGATGGATGGATGATGGACAGATGGATGGATGATGGATAGATGGATGGATGGGGATGAAGGGGTGGATAAGTTGGGAATGGATGGACAGACAGATATATGTAAATACAGACAGACAGATATAGGCAGATAAGATACAGACAAATAGAAGTAGTTAAAATAGATAGAGGCTGGGCCCAGTGGCTCACACCTATAATCCCAGCATCTCAGGAGGCTGAGGCAGAAAGACTGCAAGTTCAAGGCCAGCCTCAGCAACTTAGCAAGGACCTGGCAACTCAGCAAGACCCTGTCTCTAAATAAAACATTTTTTTAAAAAAAGAACTGGGGATGTGACTCAGTGGTTAAGCACCTCTGGGTTCAATTCCTGGTATCAAAAAAAAAAAAAAAAAAAAAGAAATGAATGATTCATTTATTGAGCAAGTATTTACTGAGTCTCTTCTATAGGCCAGACACTGTTCTAGATGCTGAGGATGTGGAACGGCTACCAACGCAAACATCCCCTACCCTCCTGGCGAAGGAGAGACAGACCACAAACAGGTGTAACATAAAGAATGGAAACAGACCACAAGTGCCACGGGGAAGGAGAAAATCAAAACGGGAGAAGTGGTATTGGCTGGGAAGGGTTTCGATTTAAATAGTGGGTCAAGGGAGGACACTGGACAAGTGATTTTTGAATAAGGAACTAAAGATGATGAAGGTGTTGAAGTCCAATATTACTTTTTAAATCGACAGACTTAACTACCTGAGGAAAAACAGGCTCGTACCTAAAATACTGAGACAAGGGGAAATCACAGAAGTTGCTTTAACACCAACAGGTATCTCAAGGAGGCCTTGGGATTATTAAGATTATTATTAGGCTCTTGGATTATTCTTTAGATCTTTGCAAGATTTGTTCTAGAGAAGCCTCACAGGACTGAGGCTCACTTGGAAGAAACCAGTGGGCATTACCAAGAAGGATCCACCTGTGTCCAAGATAACCCACCGATGTAGCTATTCCTTAAGATGGGAAGATGTGCCTGGCTTTGACACAGAGGCAGAGGGAAATGTGGGACCAACCTGAGCCCATATGTGCCCGGGGATCTACTGGGTGGAAACGGAAGAGGTAACAAGACATCAGGAAGCTTGAAGTTCTGGTTGTCCATGGAAATGCACATCACGGACATTTGCGAATCCCTGTGGACTCTCAGGCCTGACCTATCACAGGTCTTGTACATAAGTCAATATTGGCAGAGGCACGTCCTCTGCAGCTCTGTCTGTTCCGGATTGCTGCAAGGGCCGCATTTTGGAGTAGGAGACAGCAGTGATAGTGAAAACGGACGTCACCTCTCCATACGTCACTTAACTCTCTCTGTTTGTCGATATCTATTCCCATCATATCAGTCTCCAGCTATGCAGCCATTCATTCCTGATGGAACTCATGAGTCGAAACAGAATGATGATAATGAACCCTGGCCACACATTCACCCCACCCCATATGCACACCTCTCTGTAAGGTGACTGTTGGACGTTAAGGGGTGCATTCTATTTTCCCACCCTCTTGAGTCTCAGCTGCCCACGTGATTTTATTTGGCCAAGAAAATCTCAAACAAGTGATGTTTCAGGAGTGCGGAGTCCACACCTCCATCTGCCTGGAGCTTCCCCCGGCTTCCTCTTGAACGGCGACCCCAAGACTGACGTCACGGGAAGTCCCAGCTGGGCTGCTTGAGGATGAGAAGCCACGTGGAGTAAGAGCTGGCTCCAGACAGCAGGAAAGGGCAGAGGGAGGACAGGAGCCATCATAGACCGCCATCTCTAGTGGCCCCAGGAAAGACCAGCAGAAAGACCGTCCACTCAGCTCAGCCTGGACGTCTGACTCACAGAATTGTGAGACAATAAAAACAGCAGCTGCATTCAGCCACCAACTTTCAGGAGATCCATGATGCAGAAAGAGATGACCAAGATGGACAGTAACCACAAGTCTCTTCCTGATCCTTAAGATTGTCAGGAAGAAAGGAAGCTCTCTTAGGAGTGGAAAACATCCACTCATCAAGCAAGCTTTAATGGAGCTCCTACTGTTTGCCCGTCCAACTTAGTGGCTCAAAATAAGTAAGCTCCACAGGCACTGCTTGTGGAGACAGCTCCGGACAAAGGCAGTCCCTTGTCACGAGACAGAGTGACAGCCTGCCTTTGCAGGAGCATCTTGTTTAAGAAACACATGGCCCCTCACTGAAGATTCTCCTTCCCTGGAGCAGGACAATCCCAGCTCCTGCTGCTGACCTTCCCAGGATGCACAGGATCTGCAGCGTTGCTTGGTCAGTGGCTGCCCAGGGCAGCGGCTGTGTTGTTATCAGGCCTGCAGGAGGGTGGTCCTTCTGTGCCCACAGGAGTGGAGAGACGGCTGCCTCTCTCAGCCCCCCAAGAAGCCCACCCTCCCTGTGGGCAGACTCGGTCCAGCGGGGTCATGAGGAATAGGGTGCGGTGGTGTCAGAAGCCCCAGGACCCATGCACAGACCTCCCAGACGTTCTGGAAGGTATTTCACCAGGCACAGCCTTGGACGTGGCAGTAACAGAGCTGGACAATCTTAGTCTTTATCTGCTCTACATGATACATCAACTGACAGACAGGAACTACTCTAATCCCCCTGTCTTTCCACGAGTATCTACACACACTACCCACATCGCAAGCCTCCAGGCATCAGGCACGCCAAGGGGGTAGCCTTCTTGCCATCTGATTTTACAGAGAAGGAATCTAAGGCTCAGAGGAGCCGAGTAACCTGTGCAATATCACACAGCTAGTTTCCAGAGCCAGGATTTTAACCCAGGTCCATCCGATTCCAAAAACATGGACTTAACGACTTGACTAGCAAATGAGTTTAGACAAGCTTGAAGTCACCTAATCCAGACTCTTAGAAACCTCATTTACCCAAAAATGGGGAGCTGTTTACCATTCCAAGCAGTTTACACTATATTAGGCTGAAGACTGTCTGCCAGAAATCCCTGCCCGCTGAACCTTCTGTGCCATCTGTTAACATCAATAATTCAATCAACAGAAAATTACGGAGCACCTACTGTGCACAAGCCTATTGTGGGTGCTTGGAATCCACACCTGAAATTCCTCATTCCAACCTGGTTTCGCCTGGAGACAGTTCCCCATCCAGGAGTCCCTCCACCCTGACCCTCATCTCAGGATGGGGACGGGGTGGAGGTGCTTGATTAGAGTGGGTGGTCAGCATGGCCCAACAGGGAAGGTCCCACGGTGGCAGTCCACAGGGACGTATTGAAGGAGGTGGGCCCCCGGGGTGGCCAGGGTGGCTCACCACTAGCAGAATGCCCAGGAATACATTATTATTCCCTGATATAGATCAGGGTCCAAATCTGGAAGAGGCAAAGAACAGCACCTGAGAAGCAGCTGTCCCAGCTTCAGAGGGAAGCCAGAGAGAAGGCGGAGAGAGAGCCATGAGAAAAGCCAGCCACCGCTGGTGACCACAAAAATGGGCTGGAAGGACAGGGCGTCCACACGCCGGGTGCTCAGTGAGTCGGCATGACAGACAGATGGATGAGGAGCACCAAGGTCAGATGACTCTGGGGACCCCAAGCCTGTGCCCCAGGGCAGTTTCCAGGAAGATTTCCTGGAAGTTCCGTTCTGGGCCTGTGGTCCCCAAACAGCCCCTGCCTGAAGCCTTCCAGTGCTAACAATGACGTCACTCAGACATCTGCTGCTTGGATGTCCCCAAATTCTTCTAGGTTCACTCTTTCCTTCAAAGGGCAGATAAAGTGCCTCAAGACCCCAGCTCCCATCCGGCAGGAAGTGGGCTCCTTGGCCCAGTTTCTAAGGGCTCCCTGCTCAAAAGCACATCTCAGCCTGAAACCCACTCCCGACGCCTCCTCCCTCCCCAGGGAGGGTGGCTCCTGGCCCCTTTCATTCTCTGCAGTGAGACAGCTGGAAGAAGACCGCAGATTCCTGGGATTTTTTCCCTTTAATCATGCACGCGGACACAACTCCTAGACTCCTTCCATCTCCAGGATGCCCCAGGGGAGGCCGCACTGACAATAAGCAAACCACACCAATTATATTTTTGTGGGAGAAAACTAGGAGCACGGAGCACCGTTCCCACCAAGGAATTCTCCCGATCCTCCCGGGTCGGCCAGCTCCAACAGCAACCAACTTCTAAATAAGACTTCCCATTAGACAGTAGGAACTTCAATTGTCACACCTGCCCCAGGGCATGGGGGAGGGGACTTTATATTCATTTCTCTTTCAGTTGAAGAAATCTCAAGGCACCATCGCCAGCCCCAAATCCCTGAGCTCTGAAGCTAAAATGGGAAGATTCCAAAGTCTGTCCCCAAAGCCAACACAGTCCCCAGAGCTGGGACCAGGACTAGGCAGGGAAGGCATGCCTTAAGGTGGCACTCCCTGCACACAGGACTCTGAGCATGGTGCCTCCTTAAGGACAGAGCACTGAAGGCAAGCGGCCCCCACGTCCAGGGCAGGGTGGCTGCAGTTCCATCCTTGCTGCCCGACATGGCTTGCAACAGCCCTGACATGTGGGACAGTGACAATCCCGAGGGGGACACGAGGCTGGTCCTCTGGGCTTTCCCTTCCACTGTACAGGTGGGGCTGATTAGTGGCAGCGTCAGGACCAGATCCAGCTGCCGTTTTCTGTCTCCCCTTCCGGCAGGGATCCTTAATTACTGGGCTCACCTGTTGAGTTTCCTTAAATGACATGCGTATATTTTAAAGTAGGAAAACAATTCCTTAAGAAGTGCCAACATCTCCAAGGAGGCAGGGTCCCCAGCTGACGCTGAGCCAGGCTGCTTCAGCCCGGCAGGCGCGCAGGCCAAGGAAGGACCTCTTGGATCTGAATGCCAGCAAGCGGGACGGACCTCCTGCAGGCGGCAGGGAAGGCCTAGGCCCCTCCTGGGCGCATCTCCTTCACACACCAGCTCAGTTGGCCTAGAGGCAGCACTGCCAGGCTCCCAGGGCCACCCCTGGTGACCAAATCCCCTTGGCAACTTATTAAGTCTGTGCAATCTTTGCAAAAGGCTAGCCTACATTTTTTTTTTTTTTTTTTTTTTGGTCTAAGAAAATAGGTCCTAAGGTAGTAGAATTCAGGTTCCAAAATCACGGTTAGAACACAGTAGAAAATTCCTGTGCTTTTGGTTTTTGTTTTCAATTCGGGTGCCCAGACTGGATTCGGATGGAATCGGTCCGGGAGGGAGCCCGCCACATCCGGGTCTTTTAAAAACTCCGCCCTCTAAGGGCGACCCCCTTGGGTCACCAGGATTGAAAATTACTCTAGTTTGTGTCGTATTTCGATAGGTTACAAAATGCTTCCTAGGGCTGGGAGGCAGCTCAGTGGTAGCGCTTGCTCAGCGTGGGCAAGGCCCTGGGCTCAAGCCCCAGGACCACAAAAAAGAGAAAACAAAGAAAGAAGACTACTTCCTAAAAGATGGTCCTGGGCCTCACCACCATATCGCCGCTGGCAGGTACAGCGCCCGGCACAGAAAAGGCCACTGTCCGTGTTACATGAATAAAAATAAACAGTGCCACTGACTCCTGCTTTTTGTCTTTACAATTATTTAGCCAGCCTTATAAATCCCTGTATATATAAATTTTACATAAATGCATAAAAGGGACCAAATGCACACTGTGTGTGTGCGTGCACGTGTGTCAGAGACAGAGCAAGAGAGAACACGTGTGCAAACGTTTTCCTTATGGATCCTGCTCAGCTGCCTGTCCCCTCATTCCCGTCCCTCCCTGCCCACGACCTGCCCACCAGGACACGTTGAAGCGCTCTCCGTTCCCTGACCCTCCAAGGATTCTCTATCCTCATTTAATTCTAGGGAGATAGAAAGTTCCCATGAGCATACGGTCACTCTCTAATTTGCAGAAATGGGGTCCTGTTCTACCGGTGGTTTTCCATGTGGCTCTCTGAAGCCCTCCAGGAGCACCCAGCAGTCCTGGGGGATGCACCACGACGGTCACCCTGTGAATGAGTCCCCTCTCTTTGCCCCCAGTTCTGCCCATCAGAACAACAGAGCAACAAACACGAGGTCAGTGGGTGCTCACAACCACCTGGGTGGCGCAAACATCCCCGTGGCTTCTCCCTCCGGCCCCAGACTCAGAGCCACGAGCTGGCAGGCCACAAGGACACTGCTGCTGGTCAGGGCCTGGCTCTCAATACCACCCCCTCATGACCAAAACCACCTTCACATTTTATTAAGTCAATGCAATCTTTGCAATTGAATGAATTACATAAGATCACGTATCGGAAAAGTGTGTCACAGTCTGCAGACGCTCTGTGTCCAAGTTGAGCATCCCGGCGTCCGCACAGCAGTGACCAGGTTCTCTGGCCAGCACCGTCCACGGCATGCTCTGGCAGAAAGCTGCTCAATAGCGTCATTAACAACCCATTGATCCAATTACATCTCTTTCTGTTCCACTTCAGAATTACAATCTCTCGTTCCCCTTGAAAGAGCGCAGATGGATTCCCAATGATCGTCGAAAGAAGTAGCCACCATCAGGACACGCTTGATGGGCCCAAACGCTCGTCCAACGGTGGCCCGGGATGAATTAATCTGGTTGACAGTTCAGACCTCTCTCCTGCATGGGAACATGCCATTTCCTCTAGTCTCTCGGTTGACTGGTGAGATTTGGGGACACAGCCCAACTTGGGTCAGCCCAGGGACATCACAGAGCTGTCCTCGCCCTGTGTTCCTGGCATGTAGTAGCAACTCAATAAATAACTGTCATATTGAAAAATACCCAGGGGATTGTGGCCTGGAGCTCAAAGCAGAGCAGTCTGGCTGAATAAGTGGAATTTATCCAAATTGTTTCTTTGCCAGATGGGCCAGAACGGGAGCTAGAATCTGAGTCCAAAGGTGAAGCCTGAAGTGAAACTATGCACCAGAATAAGTTTTGGGACAGCTCAGGGCAAACCAGAGGGAAGAACACCCACCCTAAGTCCATGGCGGGATGGTGACGCAAGAAGACAGCGAGCAGACCAAAATGGCGTCAGGCTCACTCCCCAGCCACCGTGTGCGGAAGGCCTACTGTATGCCAGGCCCGGGTTGAGTTCAGGGACGTGGTGGAGCACAAGTCACAGTTCCAACCCTCGTCACTGGCGGGCCTACGCAGGAAATCCAGACGTGAGCACGCCATCATGAATGAGACATGACGAGACGTGGCCAAGCCACGTCCTAGGACGCAGGCAAACCAGGGAGATTTGAGAGCCCACAGTGCAGCCTCCGCCCAATGCCACCCGGACAGGAGATGGATAAGTAGGATTAGAGAGCGGGAGCAAAGGGAGGGGTGTGCAGGCAGTTTACGAGACGGGCAGTGACGGCCCCGGTCCCCTGTGGTCACCTCAGCCTTTGACTCGTCCCTGCAAAACTTCCATGACTAGGTGAGAAGAGTCGGACTTCCACCTGCCTAGCAGAACTTCCACATTTTTCTCAGCTCGCGTGCTGGGTGGTGAGTGCCAATGAGTGGAAGAGCACCTGGCGGCCAGGAAGCCAAAGCAGGTGGCCCAGAGCCAGGGACGCACTCGGCACGCTGGTGTCCTCAGTGGAGACTTCAGGCGACACCACGGGGATCCAGCCAGCCCTCGGTCACAGCCTCCTGCCAAGCCGTGGAGCGCAGCGCCCCGCTAACTCTCAGCCAGACTCCTGACCCGCCACGACTCAGAGGTGACCAGCATGATATTTCAGCCGCCAGGTTTCGGGGTGACTCGGGATGTAGCAAACAGATAACTAATCTAGGATCCCAACTTCAGACCATTTCTATTATTAGAAAATGAGAAAACATCACATCCCATTTTCTCCAGAAAACCATGCCTGAGCCCCCAGCCCAGAGCCCTCAGGTCGCCTCGGTCATGGTCCTCGGCACCCTAAATTTAATCCTCATTCCCGTCTCTGTTCCCCTTCATCTGAGGGAAGAGCTTTGAGAGAGGAACAATCTGGTATTTGCTTACCTGTCACCTGAGCAGAGCATCTGGTATGCAGTAGGTGCTTACTAAATGTGTATTCAAGTAACAATGTATCTGTTAACTGTTTCCTCCGTGGGATTTCAGGGAATGTCTCCCTGTATTCCACCATCCTCCAGGTGCCAATCAAGGCCTCGGCATCCAGCAGGCTGCCCTCCGGCCCCCACATCCTGTCCGCAGCCCCCCATCCTTCCCACCACCAGGGTGTGTATCAATCTCACATCCACACTTCTCCCCACCCGCTCCATTCCACTCTGGGATGGTCACTTCAGAGCAACGGGGCGTTTGCTCTGCCTTTCCTCGCCCTCTGGGAAGCCCAGGGAAATCATCTCTGATTGATGTGATTTCTTCTTGGGGTCCTAATGACAAAATCACAGTGAAACCCAGCCCAAGGTCCAACCCACCTGGAAGAGATCGGCTCAGCCTTTGTCTGCCAACAGCGGCAAAAAAATCTTGACTAACCAGGACTCAGTGCTGTTGTGTTATGTTTTTTTCCTGGTTAGCAGAGAAATAAAACTGAGAAGTCCATTTATTTCCTCCCTCTTTGCTTGAGGAAAGAATATATGGATGAACCTCTATTGCTGCCCACTGTCCTTAAATTCCCCCAAAGAACTGAATATCTCGGGGAAAGATGAGCATCTTGAAGGCCTAAGAATTAGTATTCTGGAAATAAAGATAGTGCCAGAAGTTACACCAACTAGCCAGAGAGCTTCGGTGTGAGGAATTTTTAATTTAAAAAAGTCTTCGCTATCACTCACTTGCTTTGTCTTGAGAGTCTGTTCTGATTATCTGAGGGTCCAGATTCTTGAAGTTCAGCTCAAATAAATCACATCATATTCTTAGTAATGTGATCTTCTTACAGAGAGCCAAATTCCGGCTTATTGAATTAATGTCTCATGTTCTTTGTCCAACGAGTACCCCTGTCTCCTAGGCATCTTGCTCCTCTTCCCCACTCCCTCTGAGATGCATGAAACTCCCCCTGGGTACCTTCCCTGGTCTAGGGCAGGGTGTGAAGAGAGAGGCCTTTCCCGTCACGCAGCTAACAGAAGCTCACATGTCTAAGAGAGGAAGCAGCAGACAGAATGGTAATTTGATTGACAAGTGTCAACCGTCTTTTAAGGGGAAGATATTGCAAAGAAAGCCAACAATGGATTACTGAGCGCTGACTCTGTGCCAGGCATGGGATTAAGAATTCATTTTTCACTCCTGGTCAGAGCCTCTGAGGCCCTACACGACCGAGCCCCTGTCTGTCTTTTTGACGTATCTCTGATCACTTCCCCACACCCTTCCTATGCTACCTCCACACTGGCCCTTTCTGCTCCCTGGAGCTACTCCAAACTCTTCCTACCACAGGGCCTTTGCACTTGCTGTTCCTGCTGCTGGGAATGCTTTTTCCTAGATACCTGCATGGCTCATCTTTGCACCCCTTAGGTCTCCATTCAAAATTGATCCAGAGAGGGCCTCCCTGGTTAAGCTGCCCGTTTCCCATGCCCAGACATTCTCTGTCATGTTCCTTTGTTGTATTTTCTTCATAGCACGCCACCATCTTCAATCAACTGAACCATTGTCTGTCTCCCACAAATATTGCTCAAGGAAAGCCAGCAGCTTGCAGATCTCACCACCATAAAAGCAGCCACGTCATAGGAGCCGCGTTCATGCTTCCACAATAAATGAACGACTTTCTCTCTGAATTCCCCCAAAGTAAAAATTGTTATCATCCCACCTGCAGAGAAGGAAGTGGAGGTTCTGAGCCACGAGGGAACTCTGCATGCCCACACAGCTAGTAGGTGGGGAAAGGCCTGGCCTCAGCCTCTCTCCGGAGCCACATTCTCTGTCCCAGCTCAATGCTGAGTGGGACGATGAGAGATCTGCTTAATCAATTGTTTTCTGACTCCCGTTAATGAGCGATGTCTGAGCAGCTGTGACTAGAAACATCTTTTCTCAGCCTGCCGTGGTGAAGTGTGTCATAGCGGGATGCGTCCTTCAAATCAGACGCTGCCATTCTGTCAACCCCCAGAAGAGCATTTTGGGAAAGCACCCTTTCTGGGCTTGGCTGAGGCACCACCTCTGTGGGACCCTCCCAATAAGCAGATGAGGTCCCAGCCATGGACGGAAGGGGGCTGCAGCATCTGTCTGTCTGTCTAGGATGGTGGGAGAGGATGGATTTGATGAATCCCATATTGGGTGAGGGCCTTTGTCCCCAGACCTCCCCACCAGAGCAGCCACCCAGCGTGGAAGCCAGCACTGTGATGTTTCAGGACTGGCCCCGCCCGGTTCCTTCTGGGGCCTGCTCCCTATTGTCACCTGAACTGACACCCTCGTCCTGCATGACGTTAATCTTCACCCGGGCTCTGCTGTCCCTCCCAAGCTGGAAGCTCGAGCCCCTCACCATGAAGGATTTTACTTTTTAAATCTTGATCCTTGGGATTACCCGAGAGAGACACCTGCCTGCCCGGGCGTGTCTGCCAGTCATTCCTGGACGTGACCGACAGCGGGGACAAGTTGCTCCAACCCCAGTCCCACCGCCCCCTTCAACTGGCCCAGCTCTGAACCTCCCTACCCACCGGCTTCGGGGTGAATGTTTGTGCACCCCCACTCCCCCAAAATTCATAGGTTGAAATCATAACCCCCAAGGGCAGGGTAGTGGGAGGGACCTTTGGGAGGAGTTCAGGACGTAAGGGAGGAATGCCCACAAAGGGACCGGTGAGGATCCCGAGAGACCGCGTCCCTCCTGTCACATGAGAGTATAGTAAAAGGCCACCTATGTGCCAGGACTTAGGTCCTGAGCTGACTCTGAACCTTCCAGCACTTTCATCTTGGACTTTCCAGCCTCTAGAACTGTGAGCAACCGAGTTCCTTTATTTACAAACTACCCAGGTTATGGTATTTTGTAATAGCCATTGAGCTGGACCAAGACCTCCCCTAGTTCCACTTAAAATAACCCGTTTCCTCTCGATATTTACTGTACCCCCACCCAGATGGAAAAATTTTATGGAGGTGACCCAACCATGTAGAGGTGCTTATCGCTCTTGTGACTATAAGAATCAGAGAGAAATTTTCATGCAAAGGCAAAACTTGTGCTATCTCCTTATCCCTATTTTTCCTTTACTTTGAGTCATTTTTATTAAGAGAGTCATAATGTTCTCTATCTGCATGACACTTTCCATCTTTAAACATTAACTAATTAATTGACTGAAATGGTATCTCGGGAGCATTTATCATCTATCCCATTAGCCAGAGAGCCAGGAAGCTGTCTGTAAAAGCCGCCAAAAGCTCAGTGGAGACTTCATCTTTCCGCTTCCCTTCCCAGAAATGTTTTTGTGTCTCTGTGTCTGAATGTGTCATGGAAAAAAAAAATGAAATAAAATAAAAAGAGAGGATTTGACTCCCACCAACTGCTATAAAAAACTACCTCTGGGAGACCTGGGATTTTAATGGTAAAATAATCAGTCTTGGAAATGGTCCTGTCCTCCAGGAGAAGAAAAAAAAAATAAGTAGTTTAACAGCGATTGCCCTTCAAAACAATTACTAATTATAATGTCTATAAAGAAAAATGCCCTCGATACCATTGCTCCTAATAAAGCCAGGCAAATCTATAGGAAGGAATTAGCGGACATGTTGGAAATTGGACAGGGGAGCTCTTGGGATGGGGCCAGAGTGGGGTGTGCTCCAACCGGCTTCTGCACCTGGATGCAGAGTTTCAGGGGGCTCACCACCTGGGGCCAGCCTTTCTGAGCAAATTGGCAAGATTAGCGCAGCAGGTCAGGCCAGGACGATTGGGAGACTATTCTCTTCTTCCGTCTCCCTCCCCAGCCTCTTGCCCTCTGCCTCCAGCAGGTGGCGCTGTGCCCAGGACCCGAGCCTCCCCTCCTGCCGGCCTCCAGACCAAGATGTCAGGAAGGGCCACCCCACATCCCCCAGGCCTTGGGGTGAATCTGACTGTCGGATCTCTTCTGCCTGAAACAACGCGACGTGGGGAAGGATCCAAGGAAAGCCAGACAGGAAAGGAGCCCTAGCAGCCCAGGGTGGCGGAAGACAAAGGGAAACACCCTTTCTGCCTTCAGACTCCCTATTCCCCCCTGGAAAACCTGATGGAGTCGCTTCAGCTCTCTGATCGTCAGATCGTCGTCTGTAAAACGCACCAGGCAACGGGCCCTCATCAGACGCTGAAGGCGGAAAGGGGATGTGGGAAGCCTGCCGTCTCAGCATGGCCAACGGGAACCAGAGGTCGCACGTGGCAGAAAGGAACTCACTAGCAAGTGCAAAGTGACTCGGAAAGGCCCAGGAGTTGGAGCTTAGGAGGGCAGCCTCCCCCAAGTCCCCCTGCCTGTACCAGGATGGGGAAAGTGGCCACCACTGCTGGTGAAGTCACCAAGTCGGAAGCCCAGGGCAGCAGACCCAGCCCAACTGCGAGGACGCCTCGTGCCTCCCCCTGGTCACTCAGTTCTGCTCTCAAGGCGAACCGGAGCCAGGGACAGTGGCGCACGCCTGCAACCCAGCTCCTCGAGGGGATGTGAGCTCAGGGTCAGCCCCGGCAACTTAACCAGACCCCTATCGGGAAACCCTATCAGGAAAGAAAAGAAAAGCTCATGGGAAGCCTGATTTGCAGAACCTGGGCCACATCCAGAGTCCCGGCTGCAGGGGAATCTGGAAATGGACTTTTCAGCCTCCGAGCATCCGTGGTGCAGATGGCAGAGTAACGGAGGTGGGGTGGTAGTGGGAGAGGCCCACCCACCAAGGCAGCCCACATGCTGCAGAACTGCCAGGAAAATCAGAGGAGGGGTTCGCAAGGTGCCCCACAGGATGCCTGGCCACCGTGGGTTCTCGGGAAACACTGGTTTCCTTTCTCACTCCAAAACTTTTGCTCAAGGCTGGTCTTGTGGATTATTCTAAACAGAAGAAAGAAACCCGGAGCAGAGAATGGCTCTTCCTGTTATCCGTGAGGTCTATGGAGCATCTTCAGTTCAACGACCTGGCTAAATTCAGAGGTCTCCCTGCTTAAAGCAGACCCCACCCCGCAGACAGACGAGCTCATCTTAGAGAGAATCTTAGGGTTTTATTCTTTGTGAACAAAATTTCCAAAGGGTTCCCTCTGGATAATCACAACTACTTCATTGATTTAACCACCATGGGGCTGGGGGCACGCAGATGTGATTCTTCCAAGAGTCAATGGTCTGGGCCGAACAATTGTACAAAACTTAGAAGATGACAAATTATGATAAAAGCCAAGAGAAGCGAGTGCCAAGAGGCAGAATAAATTAAGGTGAAACTGATTCTGTTCAGGGATCCAGGAAAGAAGTCCCTGAGGAAATCATATCTTCGTCAAGACCTGAAGGATGCATAAAAATTAACCAAGTAAAGAGCAGGAGAGAAGATCAAGTGTGCAGAGACAGCCTGGGCAAAGGCGCTGTGTGTTCCAGGAGTCAAAGATACCAGCGTGGCTGGAGAGCGCCCGGGAGGGAGCAGCATTCCCTTGGCTTTGCAATCCCAGCCTAAGGTCTAGGTGACATTTTTCCTGAGGTTGGAATCTGGGTGTTTGGCAATTAGCATTTCACAAAAATGACACTCAGAGCAACTTTGTCTTGCTGCATGTCAGCTGTCCCCTCCACAGAGGTGAATGATGGCAGCCCTTCCCTGGGTCCTGAGCGTTAGGTGAGCTCATGAGGGTAAAGTGCACAGACGCTGGGCAGGTCCCAACAGCCGCAGTGACATCTTCCTGTCTTCAGCGTCTGGCCATGCCACTCCTAAGAGACTACCAGTGCTTCCCCACCCACATCCCTTCTCAGAGACCCTTCCCACCCCATGCACAGCTGAGGCGCCCACCCAGCCACAGCTGATTGGACCAGAATGGTAACTACCTCCATCGGGCCAATCCGATCTGTACACCTAGGGGATTCTTAAAGCTCAGGCAGAGGCTGAACTGGCCACAGGGTGTTCGAAGCTGGAGTGTAAGATCATGGAGGAGGAGGACCAGGAGAAAGACTTGAGATCCTGATGGCAGATGCAGAGAGGAGAATGGAGCAGATGTGCAGAGCAAGCTCCGGAGAGAAAGATGCAGACAGGAGTTGATTCACAACACCCCAGGTCCCCCCGGGGTCCAGCTGCATGCGTTGGCTTCCTGGAAAACCTCCTGTGTCCTGGCAGTGAGACTTCCTGTTCGCGTTAGTTTCATGGCATGAGTTTTTGCTCCTTTCAATTAAACAATCACGACCGAAGAGATTCCTCAGAGTGAAACCTGGAGGCCAGCCTTCCTTTGATCAGACCCGAGAGCAATGTCATCTTGCAAGCAGGTCGTCACGTCCACCATGTGCCGCCACCATCTCAAGAGTCCCTGAGGTAGACCCTGCCTCCGGTGGTGACCTCTGGCTTAAGCCAGCCGGCATCAGCTTTCCATCGCTTTCGGCCCATGAGATGGGTCCCCACCCACGCCCAGGACCAGTCCTCTCTCCTCCATCTCCCCGCCTTCACGCTCCCTCCGGCCGCTCCTTGTGGGGCTTTGCTTCCCAAAGCAAATCGGCCCATTGCACATTTATTTTTTTTTTTAAATATTGGAGTAAATGAAAGTCAGTCAATCAGATCAAAAACAACTTAGATCTCGGTCCCAATAGCACTTTTATAAGTAGCATATTTGGGTAATATCGATTCACCCTTTTCTACCCTTTAAAAATTTAAACACCTTCCCTCATTTACTTTCTTTATTTTAGAATTTTCGGCAGTCAATTTTCTTTTATCCACAGACCTTGCCTTCGCTGGGAAACAAATCAATAAGAAATTATATTTTTGCCAGGCTATTTTAAAGTAATGTAACCAACGTATTTCTCTCTCATTCATGGCGCTATTGATTGCCAAGTGAATAGAGCTGGGATGGCGATTCCATGTGGCCTTCCTGAACCTGAGCTAGAGAGGAGTTCCTCCTGCGGACCCGAGGGACAGCAGGAGGGCCGTAGCATCCCAGCTCAGGCAGATGTCCCCATCCACTAAATTCTGATTTTTTTTTTTTTTTTCCTGGTTGCCATTACTCTCATCTTGGTGAAGTTGACCCACCTCTTGGCCTCTAACTTGGAATCTCCCTTTTACCAAAACGTCACCTTGTCACCTTGTCAACGTCACTGAATAAGAAAGTCAAAACGAAGCTTTAAGAGGAGGGGAGCAGTTACCGTCTTTTGAAATACCATCCGGGTGGTGGGTAGAGGCAGAGCGGCAGCTGTGTGCGCCTCTGGAGATGAGGGAGAGGTCACCCATGGCAGAGCCGGCCGGAGCCATGAGCAGCCCTGGCCCCTGCGCGTCACAGGCACTTGGTGACACCTGGTGACCCACGGTCTTCCCAGCCTGGAGCCTGGAGGGATTTGCTGCGGGGACCATGGGTGACATATGCGCCATGAAGTTATGTGGATGCGTCGTTAGAGCGGAGAGGAGAGAAGTCTGGCTCGTGGGGAAGCAGCCTCCAGGAGGGTCGAGCCGCTGCACCGAAGGCACGTGGAAGCCGGCGGGGAAGCTCTGTGGCCACAAGACCCAGCGGGGCCACGAGCCACTGGGCTGAGCACACGGAGCAGAGAGGAGCGGGACCTCTTCGCGCAGGCCGCTCCTGGCTCCCTGGCGGACCCCGCCCCCCATGCAACCACCGTGGGCGTGCCAATGAGGAGAGTGCGCTGGGGAGTGTGACCACGCCTCTCCATCTTGAAGGCCGGCAGGGACCGAGGCCAGAGGGAGTTTGTGCATCTCTCCTTCCACAGTTTGATGGAGCCTCTGCTCCGCCCGGAACCGGCCAGGCTCCCAGTGCAGACAAGACAAGGGCCCTGCGCTCGGGGGCGCAGGCTGGGGCGCGCAAGGCCAGGGAAGGTCGAGAGCTACAGGTCACGGGACCGGATGGAGCCTGGAACTTTCCAGGTCTACCGGCCTATGGTGACCTTCCTGGCTCTGCAGAGGTGAGTGTCGTGAACAGAGCGTTCCCCCCGGGTGCTGGCCTCTTCTGTGCCACCTGCTCTCCAAGCCAAGTCCCACTTCCAGCACTGGGAGGTGTGGAGGCATGTCCCCTGGGGTCAGTGGCCAGCAGGGGCGATTGTCTGTCTAGATAACTCACCCTTCCCTGGCTGCCACCAACAAAGTCAGGGCTCCACAAAGCCCCAGACCACAGCCCCCCACTAACACAGAGGACAGTCACCACAAAACACGAGAGGGGTTCTGCCTTTGCCCCCACCACTCACCTTTCCTTCAGGACACTGAGGGGCCACGCCTGTATTGCCCCACCTCGCAGATGAGGAAACTGAGGCTTGGGAGGATGGGAAGCTTGCAGGAGCCTGTCCGACTCCAGAGCCTCTGGACTTTGCCCAGCTGTAGGCAGGTGAGTGTTAACAATCACGGGTCCCAGTCTTCCGGGGCTGGCTCTGTGCCCATGCCTCCGCTGGGCACTGGGACGGGCACAGAATGGAAGCGTGGTCTTCACTGTCCTAGAGAAGAGGGAGATGCGCCCTCAACACCGCCTCTCCCTCCGGCACCTGGCCCACAGCCGCCTGCCCTGGCACAGAGCTCCGTGGGTCCCCGAGCCTGGCCGACTGGCACAAGCCTGCTACGTCCTTGCCCCTTTCCTGCCTCCTCCTGGCCACTCCTCCTCGTCCCTCAGGAGTCAGCTCCCTCAGGAGCTTCCCCGAGTGCACAGGGGGTCAGGGGCCTCGCTTCTGTGCACCCCACGGCCCCCACAGGTCACCTCAGCCATGAGACTGACCTCTGGGATAAGAAGTCAGTGAGAACCCCGGAAACCAGGGAACCCGCAAAGGAAACTGGAGCCTGCCGGGCATGTTCAGGTGTGTTCTGGGGCCAAGCTACAGGGGTGCCGTCTGCAACAGGACATGCACAGCCAGGTGAGCAGGGTGCAGAGCTAGGGCTGTTGGCCTAGAAGACAGCATCCCCATAACCAATCAGTTACAATGTTTTGCTGCCAATTTTTTTCTCACTTTTAGAAACATGTCTGATCATCACAACTAGGAGGTAAGGAGAAGGTATGGTTGTCTCCATTGGCTGGAAGAAGAAACCAGGATACTCAGAGAGGTGAGGTGAGCTGCCCAAGGTCCCACAGCATGAAGATTCCAAGGCAGCAGAGCCAAGTGGCTAAGATTAGGCAAAGGGCTCTCTCAACTTCCTGGCCTGATGACCTTGCCCTAGAACTTCTCCAGGTTCTCAATTTCCACATGTGTAAAAGAGGAGTCAGATGTCCGCCTGGCAGGGTTATGGATGACCTCGGTCCTTGATATCCGTGACGACAAACTGTCAACCCGCTTGTCATGGCCGCTTTTGTTCTCCTGGGTCTTCTGCAAAACCCCTTGGGTGGAATTCCCCTCCCAGAGACTCCAGCCGCCCTAGGGATTCCTCTGAAATGCAGCAGGTGACGTACCTCTGGACCCCAGGGTTCCCCGACTGCACGTCCCCTCCCTTAAGAAGCCACCAGGCTCCTGTTTCCTCTCTAGGCTGCCAGGAAACCAGGCGGGGGGCTGGCTTCACACAACAGTTTGGGAAATAATTAGCTTGCCTTCCCCAAGGCCAGAGTTCACTGCCGAGATATTTAAAGCTCTACTTAATGGCTTAAAATAAATATCACAATAGAGATGTCAAAGTAGCCCTGTGTCCTCACAGTGACGGGGGAGGGGTAGAACATGAAGATGCGTTCATCAGAATCCGTCTCAAGGTAGCACCTCTGAGGTCTGATACCACAAAAGTCAAATTGCTTCAGGTTTCTTTCTTTTTACTTTTTGGGTTTTTTTGATAAGTTTGTTTTCGTCCTTTGAGGGCCCCCAAAGGTCTGTCATCCGCAGGAATGAAGAACTGTTCTCAAAAAGAGGGGGAATAAAAAAGCACGATTGCATTTTTTTTTAACATCAGTTTTAATTTCCAGCCACTTCTACGTGAGTTTAATGCAATTTCCAAGTGCTAATCACGAGCTGATTCCTCCTGCCGCAAGATGGACTGAGCCCCCAGAGGACCCACGTTCTGGCTGATTTAAGGATTTCTTGTCTTCCACATCCCCACAGCTACTTGGTGAGGCAGGACTGATGGTCCCCACTCTGCAGAGGAGCCACGGAGACCTCAGGGACCAGCAGGTTGACAAAACACAGACAGGATCAGAGTCCGCCTCTGTCCTTCATCCTGACTCTGTTTCCTTTCCAGCACATTCCCTGAGTTCTCCATCCCACCCAGGGCTGAACCCCCAGCATCACCAGACAAGGCAGCGAATACCGTCTTATTAGTGGGAGTTTGGGGCTGGTATAAAGCCAGGAAGGGTAAAGCTCTAAGGGAAGTCGTTCTGATAGCTACCACCCTCCCCTCCAGCCTGGAGAAACCTCCTTCCCTACAGCCTCCCCCTTCCTTCATGTCACTTGATACTGTTAAACCCCAAGTGGCTCATTTAGCCAGATCTGTCTCATGCCCCTGTGCCTGTACAAACACCGATTCTCTTCCTCCACAATCCGCTTGGTGAACTCCTCTTCACCCTTCAAAACCCTGCTGAAACCAAATCTTTTGGAAGAAGCCCTGCATTCCTGGCCTACCCCCACACCCCTGGAATCCATGCATTCCTGCGAGCCCTCTCTCCCTCTCACACACAGGCTTGTGTTTTTATAATGATCACAAGGCTGGGGGTCTATTCCCTGGGTTGGGAGGTGAGTGGGACTGCTGGATCTGTTTCGCTCCCCTGTGCCCAGCCCAGGGCCTGAGTCACACCGAGCACCTAATTGAACTGAATTGAAAAGGAAAACCGGCATCACGGAGAACCAGAAGGAAGGAAAGCCAGCGCCGATGTTGTGAGAGTCTATTACTGTGCAACCAACCACACCGTGCTTTGCTAATACCGATTAAGAACTGGCACAGAGGCAAGACAGAGCAGCGCTGGGGATGGATGCTCTCTGGACATCTGCTGGGCGTCTCATCTGATAAATCCTGGCCTTGCCGACAATTTCATCTTTCAGAAGACAGAGACAGCCACAAAGGAGAGGTTACTGTCCTGCAGCTAGGAAACACCGGTGGAGGAGGAGGTGCTGGAAGGCTTGGGAGAAATAAAAACTCAGGGCACATTAATGACAGTGCAAGAAAATGAGCACTCATTAAACACCTGCTGTATGCAACCTGCTTTGCATATGTTTACTACGTTTAATTCTCTCACACACACCCTTCAAGAAGGTGGGTATAAATGGCTTCAAACCAGAAAGTACAGAAAGGTAAAGTAACTTGTACAAAGTCACATGACCCAGGTCTGCCTGCAAACCTCAAGTTCTAACCTCCCACCATGCCGCTGAGCAAAAGCAGCACGTCGCCCAGCTGACGACCCGGACTTGATGAGAAAGTGGAAGTAATCAGTACAGGTCGAGTGATGCTTCAATAACAAAACACACTCTCCCAAACTCACAGTGATACGACACAGCTGAAGTTTTTCTTTGAACCCAGCAGTTTCCTGAGACAGGCAGCCACCATCCTGCCCGGGCTGACTCTGGGCTCCACTCTGTGTCCCACTCACGAACCTCCATCTCAATGCTTTGGGGTTAGCTTCAGCCAGAGAAAAAAGCCCCAGAGGATCTCACACCTGTGACTTAATGCTCCCAGCTGGAAGGAGCATTAAAGGGTCACATCCACTTCCCTGATATACCCTAACACCGAGGGGTACAGAAAAGCAATTCTCTACAATTCTGGAGAAACAACCAGAGACAGCTGAGCACCAGCAGCGCCTACCCCAGCCACTTTAGGAGAGTTGAGAAAGAAAGGAACGCTTTCCCAACAGACCCTGCCTCTGCATTCTACCAGCGGAGAGAGGCGAAAACGTGAAAGTAAACATTGACAAGGACATGACAGAGCTCCAAAAAAGAGATAGGGGGATTTGGATATGGAAGGTGATTTTTACAGCCATGAATCAGTGAGCATGTGAGGAAGGTCGGTGCCGTGAACAGGGTCCTGTGGCCACAGCTGAGAAGGAAATAGTGCATGAAATGAGTGGGAGGCCTCCGTCACTTCCGGCTGCTGCAACAAAAATTCTATAGAAGGTCATGGAAGCTTCTGTAGCGTCAGAAGCTAGATGCCCAAGGTCAGGGTGCCAGTGTGGTCGGGTTCTGGTGATGCCCCTTTCTGCGGTTCGCAGACAGTGCTTTCTTCCTGCCTCCCCACGGTGGACGGGATTGAGCTCCAGTCTCTTTCTGGCCTCACAGGGACACAGATCCCACCACGGGGCTCCACCCTCCTGGCCTCATGGACCCTAGTTCTCTCCCAAATGCTCCGGCTCCTTATGCCATCCCTGGGGGCTGAGGGGTTCCACATAAGAACCTGAGGAAAACAGCGCAAATCCTAACAGAGGCTCAGAAAAGGCATCTGTCCATCACAACTTCACACTCGATTCCACCCTTACCACAAGGCCAGGCATGGAAGACCACGCGCGGGTCCCCCCAGGGCTGACGGGCCTATGGAAAGACGGTCAGGAAAACCCGGAAGGAGGGATGCAAACGGACATGGCCTTAAGATGGAAGCAGGGCTGCCTGACGGGAAGCCGCAGCTGAGGCATGGCGGGCGAGACTGGACCTCCCAGGCCCTGGTTCTTGTTCTGCAGTGGGAAGGACGGACCCCGCCTCGGAAGGACGCGGTCAGGACTGAGCAGGCCCTGCAGGCGGCCTGCGAACTGCAGGGGACAGGATCACGTTAAGGTTGGCAGCCCTGATGGGTCCCCTATCCAGCTGGCTGTCCTGGGAACCACGTCCCTGCTGATTTCGCTGTCTTCTCATGATGATGGCCATTTTGCTCTTACTGGAACATGCTGGAAACACAGGTGCCCGGGCTCCCGTCAGAATCAGGCATGTGTCCTGCTTCAGTGCCATTTGCTCACCGACACCCTCCACGAGGACCCGTCAGGAAGGACGACCTGGACGCCCTGCCCGTCACACTCTTCCCTCACACTTACTCTATGTCACACTGGCAGTCAGAATCTGCCCACCCCACACCTGTGCGCTTACTGAGCGTGTTCATGGTCCGTCCCTCCCCGGTACTGAAAGACTCCCAGACGTAGAGAAGCCGCAGCCCAGGAAGGCACCTAGCATGGAGGTGTTAGCGACCTTGCATTCCAACCCTCCCCCACTAACTCCACACGTAAGTCATGGGATATGCTTTATTTCTGAATTCGGAATCTCCTTCGCCTTCTAACCTTTTATTCTGACCCTCCCAGTTTCCTTAACAAAACATCCCAAAGAGTCCACTGTCAAAGGGCAACCTGCTCTTCCCAGGCTGCCCTGATGCCATTGTCCTAGCTGACCATCACGTCATCCTCCCGGAGCTTTGGAACCACCTGAACGTCAACTTGTAGGCCAGTCACCCGCCTCCAAGGGTCCAAGAAGATAGTCAGCCTACGACCCAGTATGTACCAAGGGATCGAAGCGTGGCTCCGAATGACAACCTCCCTTTACTCCGTTAGTGCCACTTACGCGTTCTGGTGGGGGAGGAAGTTCTCCACTGAAAGTGGATTCCACTCATGTGATTCGGTATCATAAATAATAAATAATATGGAAGCTCACAACCGGGCTCTTACAAGCGTTCTTGAACTCAGTTAAGCAGCGATGGTTTATGAGTAATTAAGACATCTGAATTCCTGGGACGATTTCTTCGGGTGTGTGTGTGTGTGTTTGTGTACGATTTTTTAAATCAAATTAAATTTTGATTAGCATGTATTAATTGTACATATTAATAAGATGCTCCTCGGACAACTTCTGATTGCTTTTGCAACACAGCAACAAACCCTGGGGGCCGCTTTACTATCAGGTCTTATTTGGCTGAAACTAGCAAAATCCCTATGGCAAGAAAGTAAGAGGCCAGCTACAAATTATCTGGAGGTGCACCTTCCCTTCTCTCCAGGAAAGGGGACACACGTAGAGAGATGGCTTTCATGATACCAGACCCGGTAATGCGAACCTTAAATGTCATTCCATTTCACATCCATGGCGAAGGCAAAATAAAGTGTGGTGGACCCATTCTTTCAGAAAGAAAACTGAGGTTTGCAGAGGTGAGGCTCACTGTCCAAGTCCATGTGCTGAGCAGCCAACGGGTCTAGAAGTCACAATGCTGTCTACCCGGCTCTCTGATGGTGCTTTTTCGAGAAGCGGTAAGGATTGGGAAAGCTAGCTGCTCAGAAGCAAACACCCAGAGGTGCTGGCAGACCCACTTCTTCTCGGTCCCTGAAGGGGCCACTCTAAACCTGCGGTGGCCAGGCAAAGTACAAATTCAGCTCAGAAGAGTCGCTCACCTCATTTGCATACTGATCACTGTCCCCAGGACCTGACCCCATTGAAGGCATTCGACTGAATCCATTCATCCAAAATCACTGATTGGCTTCCATGAGCCAACCAAAGAAAGGATCTCTCCACTCAGCTGACCTTGGGACAAGCTCACCCTTGATCTCAACCTCATCCAGATGGGGAGAAGTCCCTTCAGGTCATCATGGGGTAACTAAAAGCCACCAACTTAATATCACAAGAGACAAGGAGAGGCAGATGGTAGATGAGGGACTTGCAAAACCCCAAAGATGCACAGGGCCAGGGGAGCCATATCCTCTCTCTGGCTGTCCTATAAAACAGCATCAGTCTCTTGGCCAGAGGGTCTTGTAAGCCAAACACCTTCTCCACCGGCTCCTATGCTAAGCCTGGATCATTTAATGATGGGCATTCAGGAAGCCAAAGAGGGACGAAGGGCCTTGGCTTAGAAGTCAGTTGATCAGGGTCTGGACCAGGCCCACGGCACACCTGCTGCAAGATCTGAGCGACAGCCTCAGGCTCCAAGCCCCCGTCTCTCTATCTCTAGAAAGGCATCAGTGTGACACTTCCTCTCCTCAGGCTGTGATGTTAAGTGGAGAAGTCCCTGGGATACCCTGGACGCCACATCCAGTGCACAGGGGCCCGAGAAATGTGGGCTAGTTATTCTAAGAAGGACCAAGGTCGTCTAGTCTACCGTAGGTCGACTTCAGTACTGAAGATAGCTCTTCACTCCTTGAATCTTTTTCTCTTGATCTATATACTTATGATATGCTTCCGGATTTCAAGCTTAATTCATCACTGGGGAGCCTGGAGGGTAGTCAACGTTCCCCAAGACTGTTTCCCGTGCCCTGAGAGATTCATGTTCCTCTTGGAAATTTCAACCGTGTTACGATTTCAGCCACCTGATTGTAACCTTCACAAATACTTATCAATCATCCATGGATCACCAATTGCTGCGGTCTGTGCACAGAGCTAGGTATCAAGACTCTGCCCGTCTCCTCCCCTTGGGTGCCCAAGCCTGAACTTGATGCTGTGGACTGACTTGTGTCTCCCCAGAACTCACATATGGAAGCCCCAGCGTGTTGGGGACTGTGGCGGTGTTTGGAGATGGCGCCTCTGGGAGGGAACTGGGTTCAGATGAGCCCACCAGGTGGTCCTGATGACAGCATGGCAGCTCTTGCTGGGACAGCAAGGCCTGCTCTACTGCAGGAAATGCTTCTCTGTTGCTGAAGCCACATGGGCCAAGTGACCAAAACAGTGGCCTTTCCACCTCTGTCTTAAAATAGGCTTCTCCCTGTCCACTCTCCTGGTCAGTGGCTCCACCAGCCACCAAATTAGCATCAGTCATAACTTCTCCTCCTCACCTCGTTCTCCTGACCAGTGGGTCCCAGTTCTTATGAATTCTGGTCTGAAGTGAGTCTCTGATTGGATCTTTTTCTCCATTCATATCTACCTCTGGCTCAAATGCAGGGTTCACAGGGTCTTCTCCAAAGTATTACCGCAGCTTCCATGGGGGTCTCCCAGCGGGATCCCTGCACACAGCACAGAAGCCACTGTCCGAAGCGCAGCTCCGAATTGGCCACTTTTCTGTTTAAACATCTTTAAGGATTTGTAAAATCCCCAGGATGAAGTCTGCACTCCTCAGCTGGGAAGGCCACGGTGATCTGACACCGCCCACCTCCCCAGCCCGCCTGTGGCCATGTCCCAACAAGCCCCCTTCCTTCCCAGAAAGCAGCCCCCTGCACCTCCCTGGTCACGTCCTGGGCCTTGACAGCCCGGGCCTCTGAGTGTGCTGCTCCTGCTCACAGGCCCCTCCTGCTTCCTGAAATACTGAGCAACACCACATCATCCTCCATGAGTTCAAATCCCCCACGGGCCACCTGGGACCTCCCACCACAGGCTGGGTGAAGCCACTGTTCCCTCTGCTTCTCCAAACCTACTCCCACCACAACAAACATGACGTAGCCCAGTAACACTTTTTTAAATCTCTCTCTCTTTGTGGCCCCCACCCCCATAACCAGATGTCATCTCTTTGAAGACAGAGCTCCCATCTTATTAAACGTATTTTCAGAATAAAAAGAAAAAAAATAAAATTTTTGCAAATGCGCTAGAGCTGGAAATTCCTGAAAGCAATGCTTTATGCATACCAGGGGAATAATTATAATAATATCAACTATTTTGAAGTACATAATACGACTAAACGCTTTACAGGCATAGCTCATTTTAACCACCCCATGAGGAAGTACGGTTTCTGATCCCTTTTCTTGCCCACGCGCACGCACACACACTAAGTTTTGGAGTTAGGACATAGTTCCTAAAGTGACTCTGTTATCATTTTTGTGACCTTGAGACAATCCAGTCTTCCTTTGTTTTCTCACCTCTGGAATGGGAAAAAGATTTCCTGCCAATAATTAATTGCTGTACCTAGTAGGTAATGCCTGCCCAGTACATTCTTCAGGAATATTGTCTTCAGTGGCCAATAGATGAGTGGCCGTCTGATTGGCTGAGATCTGGGTATGTTAATATGCTAATTTGGGTTCTGGCTTCCCCATAGGTCGACTCTGAGCCGACCCCATCTGGGGCCCCGCCCCCTCTCCTGCCACGCCCCCTCCCCAGCCTACCCTCTCAGTGCTAAGGAGAGGTTCAGGGTGGGTGACTTGGGAGGGGATTAGGACAAGACTCCCGCAGTTCCCTTCATAACTTTGAAAAAACTGAGCATTTAGCAGTTTGCTTTGGAGGTTGAGAAGCAAATATGAACACGTTAGATATGAAGTTCTATCAACCACATCAGAAACGGAGCCCAGCACCTTGTGTCCAGGTGCAGAAGCGCAGGACGGGATGCCGTGGGGACTTGTCATGGCAGGATTGACGGGGCCACTGGTTTGCCTGCGAATGCTGCGTCCCTCTCCCTGTGAGCCGCCGGCCCTCCCCACCTCCCCAGCCGCTGGTTCGCGAATACATTGACATTTCCAAATGTATTGATTACCGGAGCAGACTGGGTCTGGGAGCGGGGAGGGGGAAATGGATTGACTTTATTATTTGTGGGAGGAAAAAAGAAGAATAAACAAGGGAGCTTTTGTTTGGAGGACAAAACCCAAATTATCGGTTGAATGGCGCTGAATTAAATACTTAAAGTTCAATCTTTCCAGAGTGCTGACAGTGCAGGTGGAAATCAATACGGAAACCATTTGCACCGGGGAGCCGGCCTTCGTTATTAACAACTAATTATACCAAGTTCTCTGAAGAATGGGGTTAGGCCCCCTAAAGGTTGCCCCACACAGCAGGACTCCTGGCCAGGTGAGAGCCAGGTCAGGGATCCTGGTCCCAGAGCACCAAGTCCAAGGTTTAAGACAGACTCGGAAGGCCTCTGCTCTGTGGAGCCCTCTCACAGTGCAGGAAGTATTGGAAGCCCCCCGAACTCTCATCGGAATTTGAACATATGTTTATCAGCAGCCAATATTTAACGAGAAGAATGATCATGACCATACCAGTTGTTAAACTATGGAAATTTGGTCAGGTGTGGTGGCACTCACCTATAATTCCAGTGGTGCTCGGGAGGCTGAGGCAGGAGGATCGTGAGTTCAAAGCCAGCCTCAGCAACTCAATGAGACCCTGTCTTTAATAAAATATGAAAAAGGACTGGGGATGCGGCTCAGGGGTTAAACACCCCAGGTCCAATCTCTGGTGCCGCCAAAAAAATAATAATAATGGAAATTCATCCATACCCTTTGCTCAGCATTCACCCTGGGACCTCCCAGGCTCCCTCCCTCCTGTCGTCCAAGAACTGGAGTCCATAGCTGGCTTGGCAAGGGGTCATCCAGGACCTGCCCAGCATCCCCTCTGTGAGTCACACCTCATGTCCTAGGGGTGACCATGTGTTTGGACAATAGTTTCCTAAAATCAGTTCATCACAGTCTACAAACCCACATGTCTTCCTTTGGGGACAGGAGCGTTTACTGTACGTCAACAAGGTTACATACACCACGTCTACACAGACTCATATGGTTGCATAGTTTATCACATATTGTATGGAAACATTTTAATTTTATATTATATTCCACTAACATTTACATATACTATATAGAACTGCATGCTGTAACCATGTAGGAAAAAATTTATACAACACTAGATATAGTTAACTACATATAGCCATTTGTACACATAGCTACATGTAGATATCAATATGTGGTTATATACGGTGTATAAACTACATTTCTATTTGTGTACAGCCAGCATGTACAACGGTTATTTCTGTAACTGTAGGTAGTATATAAACACTATGTAAACGATTGTATATAAATCTATCCACATAAGCACATCTAGTTCCTCTGGGCCGTGTGTTTGGGAGCTGCTTCCACGTTAGCCTACGTGCACTTGCTGGCCCTGCACTGTATGGCGGTACCGTCATGTAGCCACGCCCCTGTGCATGAATGTCTACGTGGTTCCCGCTTTTCCGCTACTGCAAAGCAAGCTGCACCAAATGCCTTGCCTCTTCCAAGCTCACGAGCCCATTCCTCTAGGATCCATTCCGAGAAATGCAACCACCGGATCAGTGCAGATGTGTGTTGTTAATTTGGATAAATCTTGACAAGTCAGTTGCGCTTCCTGTTTTGCAAGTGGCGGTGGCATGTGCGCCGCCTCTCTGGACAGTCCCCAGCAGTCAGCCCCTCTCCCAGCACTCTCCAGTCCGCCTGAAGGGTCCGTGACCTGCACTTAGCAATCACAGCTCTTTCACATCCGCCGGTGCATACATGGCCCCCAGCAGGCTGCGGGGGGTTCGCTGCTGTTTGTGACACACAGTATTCTGGCGGCCCCCAAAGCTTCCAGGCAGCTCCTGCCTGAGTCGAGCAGATAGCACATTGCCCTGAAGAGTCTGGGAGGCAGAGTTTGGTCAGCAACTGTCGCCCTGGTCTTTAAGCCATGTTGTTAGTCTGCAGAGGGATGGCAAGTCCCTCCAAGAGCTCTGCCAACTCCTGGCCGCCATGCCTTGCCCGGGATGTCACCAAGCCTCCCATGAAAGACATCTGTCAGTGACCATCCCTCTTATCAATCATAGGACCTCAGAGCCAGCACAGGGGCTCAAGAGGACACAGATGCTATGTCGTTCCTTCTTTTTCCCTCCTTCCCCTAAAGAAAAAAATTTAAGATATTTGAAGAAAGAGTTCCGGGCACAGGAGCAAGCAGAGAAGCACTGTCCCCAGTAAAAGCAGCTCTCAGCTGACCGTGCCCACCACGTGGACGTTCTTGTTCATTCCACAGAGGACTTGAGGCAGCTTCCAAGAGCACACATGACACAATAAAATCAGAACATTCAGTAAAAAGACAAAGCCAGGGAAATATACATACGGAATGGGACGTGAGGACCAAGGGGCCCCCATCCATGCAGGCACTGCCTAATTCTGAGCAGCTGGACTCTAAGGGTTGAAGGGACACTGGAGGAGAACTTGCCTTAGACTTGGTGTGCAAATCCATAATGCGCAGAAGAAAATGTACCTAGGTCTAGACCCAAAGGACTCAAAATTTGCATATTTGCAATGCAACCACATCGATGTTTATAGCAGCTCAATTCACAATAGCTCAACTATGGAACCAACCTAGATGCCCTTCAACAGATGAATGGATAAAGAAACTATGGTATGTATACACAGTGGAATATTACTCAGCCATAAAGAAGAAAGAAATTATGGCATTTGCAGGTAAATGGACAGAGTTGGAGAATATCATGCTAAGTGAAATAAGCCAAACCCAAAAAACCAAAGGCCAAATGTTTACTCAGATATCTGGATGCTGATTCACAGTGGGGTGGGGGTGGGCAAGGGAAGAATGGTGGAACTTTAGATTAGGCAAAGGAGAGTCAGGGGAGGGAAGGAGCAGGGGGGAGTGGGGAGTCAGAGGAGTGGGGGAGGGAAAGCTGGTGGAATGAGATGTACATCATTCCCCTAGGTACATGTAAGATCACACGAATGGTGTGACTCTGTACTGTGCACAACCAGAGAAATGAAAAGCTGAGCTCCATTCATGTACAGTGAGTCCAAATGCATTATGTTGTGCATAACAATAAGAAAAGGACAATAAAAAAAGAAAGAAAGAAAAATGCACCTAAAGAAAATGCCAGCCCTCGGACTCTAAGAATTATCACGGAGAGGAAAATAGGAAGTGAAGACTGGAGGACTCTCGGCATCCCGGACAGATTTGCTTCTCCTTTGAAGGCGGGTCCAGCAGTGGGAGACTTACCACCCCCCCACCCCACCCCCACCACCCCCTTCCATGTCTCTTGGCTGCCCCTGCCCTTCCTGAAGGCTCCTACCAACCTGCTTTGTTCTTTTTTTTTTTTTTTTTTTTTTTTTTTTAACTTAGTGGACAACTGTTAAAATTGTTTAAAATTCGACAGCACAGCATCTGCCCACAGCTGGGGCTGGGTCACCTCCACCGCCTTAGACAGAGGAGGGCACCTGCAGCTTGCATCCCTCCCCAGATGCCATGGTGCTCATTCAGCCCACGCACCCCGTCCAGGCCACCAAGACTTCCTTTCATTATTATTATGAAGGGAAAAGACAAATGGGTTGAGCAAAACTGCACCAGAGACCTGACTCTGGACCCGTGACTTGGCCATCCCTTTTCTGGATCCACAAAATTAAGGGTCAGATATGGAATGACAAACGCTCTCACCCTGTGACCCTGTTCTTTCCTCCGACTGACAGAGGTCCCTCTTCCCAGGCGAGGGAAATGTGCTGACATCCACAAGCCTTGTCGACATTGATGAAAGGTCAGCAGAGGGGCTCTCCGTGATGGGACCGCTTTATTTTTTACTTCAAGTGCCTTGCTGCAGAAGGTCCCCTCTCCCACTCCGCCCTCCCCGGCTTGCCCGGTGGACGTGGCCACAGAAGCAACGGCCGACTGAGAAAGAAACAGCAGACAGACTTTGCAAGTGGAAACTAAAACCAAAGGATGACAAAAGGGGGTGGGGAGCAAACAACAACCACCACCAAACCTCTTCCCTTCCTTAAATTGTCACATCAAATCTGTGCGTCCTGTTTGCCAGAGGCAGGCTGGAGCCCCAGGTGGGTCCTGGACGGCGAGCCTTGGGCGCCATCTAGGAGCCGAGGGCGGTACTGCAGGCCCCCACCCTTGGGTCCTCCCTGAGCCTGCAGACCCTTCCCCAGCCCATCTCTCCCTCTGTGCATGGAGAGGTCAAGGGCTCTGCAGGGGAGTCCGGGCTTTGCAGCCAGACCCCAGCACTGCGCAGCCAGACCCCGGCACTGCACCAGCTGCGGGCTCTCAGGCAACTCACTTCCCTACCTGCCAAACAATGGCTAGCATGCCGCCCACCCTGGAGCCAGAGGATTCAGGTATGAAATATAAGTAGATTAATTAAAAACCTCAAGATCTGGCACATGGCATGCGGCCAGTGAGCTCATTCCCTTCCCCGCCACACCAGAAGTGGACGCAGTGCCCAGACAAGTCTGTGAACCGGGGCTGGGAGCCTCACAGGGAGGCCGGAAGCAGACACGTGGGTCGTGGCGAGGGCCCCACTGTGGCCCCAGGAGAGCAGGAACTGCCAACCCAGCCTGGCTGGGCCCCGAGGTTGAGCGAAAACACAGGACAGTTAAGTTATAAAGACAAGGAAGACGTGTGGTCAGTGCCAACCGTAAATAAAACACAAGGTGACCGATGCGGGGACAAAGAGCACGTCAGGGTGGCTTTCCAGGCGTGCCAGGTACCTCACCTGATCCCCGTACACACCTCCCAACACAGGATGCCACCCCCCCAACTTACAGACAAGCCAGGGGAGGCTCGGAAAGAGCGAGGAGATGCACCCCGACCCCGCTCTCCTCTGACCCTGTTCCAGACCCGACCCGCCCTCGTCTCCACTCTCAAAGTAGCTTCCCCACTTCTGCCTTCAAAATAAGACAAATCCAGCCAGGTGCAGTGGTACACCTGTAATCCCAGCGGCTCAGGAGGCTGAGGCAGGAGGCTCACAAGTTCAAAGTCAGCCTCAGCAACTTAGTGAGGCCCTAAGCAACTTAGTGTTATTTTGTGTCTCAATAAAGTATTTTTAAAAGGGCTGGGGATGTGGCTCAGGGGTTGAGCACCCCTGGGTTCAATCCCTGGTACCAAAAACTAAAGTAAATTCTAGGTCTGACCCTTGCTTCTCCTCTCTCAGCCCCACCCTGTCCCTAAAACTTCACGAGCAGAAATCTGCCCTCTGCTAACTTCCCCAGGCCTGTCCCCTCCAGCCCTCCCTGTGTCCTCTCCTCACTCCCCACTAAGGTCTCGCTCCATGCCCGGATGCCCGCAGGAGCCTCCTGTCTGGCTCTCCGGCCCTCGTTCTGTCCTGCAGCAGATCTCTCTCTCAGTAGGTCCAGCTGTAAGTCTAATTTCTAGACCACGTGCCTTCCCCCAGGAAGGCTCGCCCAGTAGCACTACCCACAAGAATCCCTGCCTTCCCCCACCCAGGGTTCACAGCCCTGCCTACCCGTCAGAATAAGGAGGACGCTCCCCACCACTCTGGTCACGGCCACAGGCCCTTGTGAAGACGCAAAGCCAAATCACAGGCAGATGCCGCCCGCACGCCACGAGGCGATCATCTAACAAGAGTTGGTAAAAACGTGGAGGAACCGGAGTTCAGGTTCTACGGGCAGGAGGGTAACATGGGCAGTCACAAAGATGGCAGCCCCGCGAAGGTGAAGGCAGAGCCACCGTGTGACCCGCCATCCTGATCCCTTGCATGGGTCCCAGAGGGCTGAACGCCTCCCCGCACAGAAACACACCGTGCTCACGACGGCACTCTTCGTGATATCCGAAGGCGCGGGACAACCCGAGGGTCCACCAACTGATGGAACAGACACCATGCCATCTCCACCTACGATGGAATGTTCTGGAAGGAAGTGCGGACACACCCGGAACACAAAAGTCCTTCAACACTTCACGCCGAAAGCCAACGAGGACTACGTATTGCACACTGTCCCGTTTCCAGAACTGTCCAGAACAGGCAAAGCCACGGAGACCCGAGGAGATAAGCGGGTGCTGGGCTGGGAGGGGACGTGAGGGAGACAGGGAATCCCTGGTCCTGGGTACAGGGTTTCTTTTCACAGTGGTGACGGTTTTCAAACGTCAATTGTGGTGCTGGCACGACTCTGTGCACGTTCTGACACGGTGCAGTCTGAGTGGACCGTGAGCATGGCGTGTGAATTCCACATGTGAATTAACCCTCACGCTGAAAGGGCCACCTCCGTCCCTGTTACCCCTCACCGTGCTGTTTTCATCTGTTTCAAGAGCGAACACGCTCACCTAGCTCTCGTGATCAGCGTACTGTTCACCACCAGCGCAGTGGTAGCGGTTGTGAGGGTGGAGCCCAGGGCTTACCCACGATGACCTGCCCGGTCCGGAAGAGTGTGTGCCACAGATAATCCAGAATAATCCGAATAATCCAGATCAGAATAATCCAGAATAATCCAGAGCCAGGGAATGGGCACAGGAGCAGGTACGTGCTTAATGAAGCCAGAACCGGCAAAAGTAAAATACCCTTTCCAGGGCTGCACCCCTAGAGGTCCAGACACAGCTGAGATGACCCTGGCCCTGGCTCAGGACCCCAGGTGACTCCGTCATACCAGCCAGGACGGGGATCCTGTCCCCAGGCAGGCCACCCACAAACCTCACCAGCCACACCTCCACCGGTGGAGCCTCAGTAGCTCACCACGGCATTTAGGGACGTTCTGGAATTAATTCAGCTGAGGGACTCGGGTGAGCCCGGGGTCTTCTGCCCTAGGAATGTCGGTGTTCGTTTTCTGTAATCAGATTCCTACCCCCCCCCCCCCCAATCTGTCCTGGATTTAAGTCCCTGCATGTCTAACAAGCGGCCTTGCTGGGAGGCGTGGACCTCAGACGCAGATTCCTCCAGGGTCTGCAGCTCAGCCCGCAGGGCCGCCTGCAGGGCGTGGCTCCGCCCACCCACCCCCTCATCGCTGCCCCTGCCTCCAGGTAACAGGAAAGCCCTCTCCTTCCCGGTCACCCGGCTCCTGCCTGAGATCCCTCCCTCCACAAGTCCGGCTTAGGTGACCGTGCTGGGCTCCAAGCCTCCCACAGTCCCACTCCCTGGACCCTGGTCCTCAACCAGGGGTGACTGTACTCCCAAGGGACACGGGGCTTTCTCAGTTGTCACCTCCAGGATCGGGGTGCTACCGTCATCCAGGGATACTGCAAAGTCTCCCTCCTCAAAGAGTTATCTGGCCCCAAACATCCATAGTGCCGAGCCTGAGAAACCCAGGGAATGTGTGAGACTCACCTGTGCAAACTTAGCGCCAAGTACAGAGCTTGGCACTCGGCAGGTGCCCGGTCACTACTGGAATGAATTCTCTGTACCCTTTACCTGGCATTTAAGTATGGTCATGTACATACGCTCCACCTCATTCCAGAAAAGATTAGTAGCTGCTAGCGAAAACCTGTGCGATACGGCAGGATAAAATTAATAAGTAAAGTATCTCATACAAAAAAATAAAATGAAAATAAGACACAAGAGTCAGGAGGTAGAGATGAGCTGAAATTTGACTCTGGGCTTCCAGCTGGCCACAGCAAAAGGGGAAACGAGAGATTCACGGCAACAGAGACTCCCCAGGGGCTGAGTGGAAGCACGGCTTCCTCTGGTGTCGAGGCAGCCCCCAGGAGCATCCATACTCGGGAGTCTTTACGACTGCTTCCTGTAATCTTCGAGTTCTTTTTCCCTCCCGGACTCATTCTCTGAGCCGTGTATCTTGGTTTCTCCCCACCCCTTAAGTTCACAGCTGACCACGTCTAGCTTAGTCAATGAGATAAAGACAGATGTGACATAAGCAGGAGCTTTAGCTGTTTGTGCAACTGGATGTGACTCCTTGCATCTCTGACATCACTGTGCGAGGAACATGCCCCAGCTCTCCCCTGGTCCAAAGGGGTCAGGAGACCATGGAGTCAAATGGACTCAACCCACAGATCCACAACCTACGGCAGAACCACCCGGCTGAGCCCTGCCCAGCTCAGCAGATACCCTGCTGACCTGCAGTTACAGGAACAGGCCCCACTGACTTCAGCAGCCTCGCCAGCCATCTCCCTAGATGCATGAGCCAAGTGCGTGCTCACTGTTCACGTCCCTTCGTGTGCCTGCTACAGAGTTTGTTTTGTTACGCAGCATTATTCTAGCACTGGCTCACCAAAACATCTCCCAACTGCAAAGTCAAAACATAACACCAAAGCACAGGGAAATAAACAACTACAATCTTTAATGGGGCCAAGATAGTACAAAGTGCTCACATTACTGAAGTTTCTCTTCCAACTAGGTAGTAACTCCTGAGGACAGGCCAATTTTCCTCCAAAATGACCACTGTGGAGTTGGGCACTTAAAGGCACTTGATACAAATGTGTCGATCTGATACGGATTGGAAACATCACTGCATATCAAGCAAAATGCTAGGATGGAGTCAGAGTGTCTGCCATGCTGGACAGTCAGGCGATGGAGCCCATCTCTAGATTCTGAGGCTTGAAATGCTCCTGGAATCTCAGCTCTGCCACAGGACCTAAGATACGATGCAGCTGCACGTATCCTGATCTTAGCTCCCACATGCCACCACCCCACCCCTATTGGTTGGATCTTTCCAGACATCTCAGCTCTGGGTCCGAAAACTTTGCTCTCAGACTCGCACATGGCTTGCAATTCAGAGATATCCTTTCTGAATGTCCCTCCACCAAACAGCAGGCCCAGGATCCCTAGCTTATCTGCTCAGAAATTACAAAGCTCAGCCCCATGGACGCTTACATTTCCCAACTAGTCCTGTAGCTGAGTGGTTAAAAGCTTGGACTGTAGAGCTAAGAAGTCCAAAACTCCTTCCACGTATTTGCTCTGTGACCTTGGGAGGACACTTACCCACTCTGAGTCTCAATGTCCTACATGCACAACAGACATGATAGTGTTCACCTGCTTTAGGGTTATTGTTAGGATTGAGAAAGATAAAGGAAAAAGCACCTAGCACGTGGTGGCATGGATTCCGTGCTAAACTTCCATGGGGTGCAACGGCGTAGAGGCCACAGGACCCACTGTGAGCACCTACTGTGTGCTGGCCGCCGTGCTAGGCACTTTAAGTACACTCTTAGTTACTCCTCGCCCATCTTTGGGAGGACTGCTCCTGCACTAGGACACCAGGTAGGAAGTGTTCTGCTGTCCTGGAATTGATGGCTGCAGAACAGAGTCGGTGCCTGGCTCGGGGAGAGAAATCTCCAAGAGAAACTGCTGCTGGCCAAGGTGATCGTATATCCCAGGCGAGCCTTGGATGGTCCCAATTTATACCTGTTGTCCTAGCATGACTGTTAATAATGCCCCGCTCCCTCTCCAGCTCAGAACTGTCCAAGTTTAGACAGTGAGTTATACGGAGACCCACCATGGAGCCAGGATGGACGTGACTCAGGAGGAAGGGCGAGGACTCCGTCCCCAAGCTGCGGGGGCACCAAGCAGAGCGCAGCCAAGGTGGTCTTGGAAAAGCCAAGCTCAAGGAGGGAAAAAGTGGGGGCAGGAGCTCTCCCCGCGGCCTGGGTCCTCAGAGCTCGTCAGGGACGCCCGCGACCCCACGAGAGAGGAGGGACGCTGTCCAGGGAGCCACCAAGTGAGACTCTGGGAGCCACCATGCATCCCTCTCTCTTGAGGGTCTCAGGAAAGACAGGGCACAGGCGGAGTTGGAACCAAGCACACTCCACGACAGAGCCACCATGTTTGCAAAGGAAACAGACCTGGTGTGGGATCATCGATGCCACCCATGGTCACGCCCTGCCAAGCCAAGTGAAGATAAGGCACCGCTGCCCCTCTCCCTCCCCCTCCCTCGAAGCACAGGGCAGAGAGGTGGGGGCTGGCCAAGAGCTAAGCACGCCCTCACAAACACCCCTTCAGGGCCTGCCACGGGGAAGGGAGAGAACACTTTTAATTTTTCATTTGCTCTTTTTAGTTACACATGACAGTAGAGCGTATTTTGACATGTCCTACATGCATGGAGTCTAACTTCCCATTCTTCTGGTTGTACCCGATGTGGAGTTCATTGGTTGTGTATACATGTTGTATCATACATGATATAGGAAAGTTCCATCCAATTCATTCCACTGTCTCTCCTATTCCCATCCGTCTCCCTTCCCTTCAGTCCCCTTTGTCTAATGCAATGAACTGCTATTCTTCCCTCGCCCCACCCCTTATTATATATTAGCTTCCACTTATCAGAGAAAAACACTTGACCTTTGGATTTTCAGGATTAGCTTATCTAACTTAGCATGATATTCTCCAACTCCATCCATTTACCAGCAAATGCCAGAATTTCATTCTTCTTTATGACTGAGTAATATTCCACTGTGTGTGTGTGTGATATACATATATCACATTTTCTTTATCCATGCATCTGTTGAAGGACACCTAGGTTGGTTCCACAGCTTAGCTATAAACTGCTATAAACTAGTATGCTGATTTTAAGTCCTTAGGGTATAGACTGATGAGTGGGATAACTGGGTCAAGTTTAATAAGGAATTTGCACACTGTTTTCCAGAGTGGTTGCCCCAATCTGCAGTCCCACCAGCAATGTGCGAGGAGCGTACCTTTCCCCCCACATTCTCGCCAACACTTATTGTTATTTGTATTCTTGATAATTGCCATTCTCACTGGAGTGAGATGAAAGCTCGGTGTAGTTTTAATTTGCACCAGGAGAGAACTTTTGACTGGACCTGAAAAAGTTGTTTTTTGTTTTGTTTTTTTTTTTTCCATAGCAGAAAGAGGTCAGAACGTTTAGGGACCTGCCACCCAGTGAGGTAGAGACTGAACACACAGTTGGTAGAATGGAAAATAAAGCGGATCGGTGTGTGTACCACGGGGAGCTCGGACGCCTCTCCAGACCAGTGGGCTGCCCCGACCCCGTCCTTTGCACCGAGAACCTTCCCTCTTTTAGCTCGTGTAACCCGAACCACCGCTGCCCCCTCTAACAGATGGGAAACTGAGGCTCAAAGTGCTGCAGTAACTTGCAGAAGGACCCCAGCTGAACAGCAGGCAGAGGACGACCTCAGCCCATGGACCCACCTGGGCGGCCCCTGCTCTTGCCCTACACTCTCCAGCTCCATTGTCACCTGCCTTGATTCCCAGGGGTCCCGTGGGTCCCCGGACACCACACCAGCCTGCCTGTAACCTGGCAGGCGGCCTCTGTGGGACAAGTCTCTATTGTGCCTGACCACAGGCAGCTAATAAGTCATTCCAAGAGAACGTCTGCCCGCCCGGCTGATTGACGGCCATCCACTCCCCAGACGGCGCCGCCTCCTTCTCTCCTGCAGTGGCCGGGAAGCCGCGCAGGCGCGAACCTCGACGCCCCCGGGATTCCGCGCTCCACTACGCAGATGCCTTCAGAGCTGGACTTGCAGCCGAGGCCATCGCAAGGGAGCCGCTCCGGGCAGGTTCTGCCGGCTCTGGCAATGGCCCCTGGGCTCCTTCTTCATGGAACGAACCCTGGTTTATAAATTCGTACTACCTCTTCCCCTCCCGGGCTCCTCTGTCTCCCTAAGGAAACCAAAGGGATTCATTACACTGTTGGGATCCCCAGGGAAGGGACACGACCCCAGTGGGTAGGTGACGGCTGGATGCCCACCACAGGTCCTCCTGGTGGGGTTCTGGGAAGCCACGCTAAAGGGATAATAAGGGACATGGGACTTCCGCAGGTTGAGAAGCCAGGAAGACCCAGAGAGTGTGGCGATCGGCCCTGCCCAGAAAGGTGCAGTATCCACACGGAATTTAAGAATCAACTTTCAATTGTACATATTGCAAGATCACATTGGTCATGCAGTCATACATGTACAGGAGGTAATCATGTCTGTTTCACTCCACTAACCTTCCTTCCCCATGCCCCTTCCCCTCCCTACACTCCCCTCTACCTAATATAAAGTAATTCTATTCTTCCCTTTCCCCGCCTCCCTGAATTAGCATCCGCATATCAGAGAAAACTTTTGGCCTTTGGTTTTTTGGGTTTGGCTTATTTCACTTAGCATGATAGTCTCTAACTCCATCCATTTACCAGCAAATGCCAGAATTTCATTCTTTATGACTGAGTAATATTCCACTCTGTGTGTGTGTGTGTGTGTGTGTGTGTGTGTGTGTGTGTGTGTGTGTGTATCATGTTTTCTTTATCCATTCATTTGTTGAAGGGCATCTAGGTTGGTTCCATAGTTTAGTTATTGTGAGCTGAGCCCCTGTAAACATTCATGTGGCTGCATCACTGTAGTATGCTGATTTTAAGTCCTTTGGGTATAAACCAAAGAGTGGGATAGCTGGGTCAAATGGTGGTTCCATTCCAAGTTTTCTGAGGAATCTCCACACGGCTTTCCATAGTGATTGCACCAATTTGCAGTCCCACCAGCCATGTATGAGTGAACCTTTTTCCCTACGTCTTCACCAACATTTATTAAATGCATTCTACTGTCATGTACAACGAATTAGAATAAATTTTTAATTTTTTTAAATCAACTTTTGAAACTACTAAACACCAGGGACCAGTCTAGATTGGACCCTGGGACAAAGCTGGACATGGGAAAGTGGAGGAAATCTTAATGGGGCCCGTGGTTTAGTGAGCAAGGTTGTCGAGGTTCGTTCCTGGCTGTGACATCACAGCTGTGGGGGGGAAGATGCTCCCCTGGGGCAGCCGGATGAAGGGTGGGCATGGAAGTCTCCCAGCCGTCTTGGTGGCTTCTCTGTAAACCTAAAATCATTCCAAAATAAAAAATTTATTTTTAAAAGTAGATGAGACACACTGAGTGGCATATGGATGAACAAGCACCAAGTCATTTTTTTTAAAACCGCTAACATTTGCCTATTTTTGATGCCCACGGGTTGGCGGTTCCAAACGCTGGGGGCCATCGAACGTTCCAGCGCCCCGCAAGACAGCCGCTCACTCGGCACCTGCTCTGAGGACACAGCTTTAGTACAGTTTTTAGCTCAGAAATGATGTAAATGATCCACAAATACAGAAATAAAACAAATATTGAAGGCAGAGAGGAAGGAGCCAGGCGTGAAATCCGGGCGCCTGGCCTCCAGATCCGAGCAGCCCATGGCAGGAAGAGGCCAGGTGGACCCGGAGCCCGGCCTCCGGAGCCCAGGGCCCTGGGGATGTCTGCCCAGGACTCCGTGGTGACCTCACAGGAAGGAAAGATCAGAAGGGGACCTGGCAGCAGCCGTCACTCGGCGGACGCAGCGGGTGAGTGATTCCACGTGTCGCAACATCCAGACGGGACATCCCAGTATAAAGCCCCAGTTGAGATAAAAGGACGTGAAGACCTCGCCCTCCGCAGGCCTGGCCCGCTCAGGCTCCTGCTCTGGCGGGAATCAGGCCGACCCAGCCCCCAGCACTGCGGCTGACCCCAGAGGAGCCAGGGGAGAGAGGCAGGCTGAGAACCCCCGGCCCTCAGGCCGACCAGGACTCCCCTGGAGCTGGGGCGGCTCGGAGCTCTTCCCTAGGGGAGAAGCCCTCCTCGGGTGAACCCCAAGAACCCGCGCCCCTCTCCCTGACCTCCGTGTTTCATTGCTGCTCTGTGCTGGTGACCAATTACCACTCCATTTCTGAAGCCTGTGGGCATCTGTCCACACCAAAGCCTTTGAAAACCTCCTTCCTCTGCCCCCCCACATCTGCATGGCTCAGCTCCTACTTCTCCAGGCCTCTGCTCAACATCACCTTCTCGGAGACCTTCCCTCACCACCCCCTCAGAGGCACCCCTTACCTTGCCCGTCCACTTACCCGGCTTTATTTATCTTTATGATCCCCTGACGTTCATCCACATGTTGGTTTGTCCCCTGTCTCTCCTTTCTGACACCTTCAGAAGAGCAGAGACTGCCACTCATAATCCCCAGAACCTCAGAGTTTTCAGGGTAGACAGCACATGCAAAGGTCCTGAGGTACAAGAGGTCATGAGATGCTGAAGGAACAGGAAGGAGGAGAGGGAGGATGTTAGACAGGGACGAAGGGGAGCAGGCAGGGGCCAGGTCACCAGGGCCTTTTCAGACTGCTCCAAGTGGTGTGGGTGCTATCCTGCGCATACTGGGTGGCCTCGGGAGAGCTGTCAGCTAGGACTGGGACAGGGACATCATCTGATTAGGGGACATCTGACGATCATTCTTATGGTGACACCAGGAATAGACAGATTAGTGCAAGAGGCAAGACCGGGGCCAGTTACAAAGGCTCCTGCCGTCCAAGGAGCCAGGACGGTGCCTTGGATTAAGGGACGGTCCTGAAGATGGACACAGTAGTGGAAGGATTATGGGTGCTTCTTGGCTTTATGTGGATAAATTGCATCTGAAGCGTGGGAGAGAAAAAAGGGGCAAGGGTGACCATCAGTCCAGGGACCTGAGCAACTGGGTGGACCCAGTCCCATTTTTTGCATATGGCTGTCCAGTCTCCCCAGCACTGTGTGTGCAGACCCTCTCCCTTGCCTGCTGCGTGTCCTTGGCCCCACGTCTAAGATCAGTGGGCCACACGTGGGTGGATTTACCCCTGGCTCCCCACTGTGTCCCACTGGTCTGTCTTCATGCCCATGCCATACTGTTTGGATGATTGTAGCTTTGTTGTATACATAAGGAAATGGTTTTCCGCCTGATTTTCAGTTCCAAACGGTTTACAGATACACGCTACTCTGATAATATGGCGTTGCAACTAGCAAGGCAGTCGCACACCCCCCATCAAAACAGGCGGGAGACGATCAACATCCACTGGTGTTCTGTACGTCAGCGACTCTCTTAATCTCATTTTTTTTTAAAGACAATTGCAAGTCGACTGGGCAAAAGATGATGAAGTGACCCTCTAAAAATACTAAATGTGCAAAAGCAGCATATTTTCCACCTTTTTCTGATTCAGATAAAAATGACGGCCTCCTGAAGCGTATTCTTTTTAAAGAGCAGATTTATCAAAATACGACATGCCTTTTAATTACTCTGGAACACTGTTTATCATAGACTGCAGGAAAAGTAAATGTAGGTCTGGTCATTGCTTCAGTAAGGGATTCTCTTCCATTACCTTTCACTAAAAGAATCATAATTAGTCACAAATAAATAGGCAAATTATCAATCACACGATTTGAGGCTTGGGATGAAAAGTAGTTTGATTAGTTCGATTAGTTTGATAAACGGCACAGTCTACGACCCACTCAGGGTGAGGGTTTAATATTTTTGCTTTGTGTGACCTGCTCACGGTGAAAAGGGAATGAACTTTTTAGCGGTGGAAGAACAATAAACTATGTTTTGGAACTTGTTTTTCAAGATGAAAAAGGAAAAGTTTTTGACAAAAATCAAGGGCTAACACAGACCCTAAGAAGGGCATCTTAAAATCAGGGAGGCATGTGCTTCTGGGTTAAACTTTCCTCCCCAGTGACAAAAAGAAAACCTATACAGTCTACATTTCCCTATGGATCACTAATCTGCAAAAAAACCTTCAAAATTACACACCACTCCACATTCCCCTGCATAGAAGTGACCCAAGATGCTATATTAATCCTTAAAGCCCCCGGCAAAATATCCCCTAAAAATAATCTTGACAATTTTCTTGACTGTTCCAAAATAACTGGGCACAGATACCAAGAACTTATAATGTACTTTAAAATCAGGAAATATAATGCCTCCCCTTTTCTCCTCCTCCTCCTCTGTGGTCTTTGGTGGTTCCCTATGAATTCTAGGATTTTTTTATATTTATGAGAAAATGCCTTTGAGACTTGGTACCAATTGCATTGAATCAGTAGATCACTTTGGATAATATGGACATTTTAGCAACATAAGTCCTCCACTCCACGAATATTGTATATCTTCCCATTTGGCAGTACCTTCTCTGATGTCCTTCATGAATGTTCTGAGGCTTCTATATACAACTCTTTGACCTTCTTGTCTGATCCAAGTAGAGGTAAAAATTCTCAGCATCACTAATCATCAACATCTCTAGACTCAAATCAAAACCAAATGACAGCTTGACTCCCACCTGTCAGGATGGCTATCAAAAAAGAAGACAAGTGCCGGCCAAGTCATGGAGGAACTGGAAACTTTGCCACTATTGGTGGAATAATAATGGAAAATAGAAGGTAAATTCCTCAAAAAATTAAAAGTGGAACCACCATACAATCCATCGATCTCATCTCTAGGTATTTATCCAAATGAATTGAAATCAGGTTCTCAAAGAGATATTAGCCTTCCCAAGTCCATGATAGTGCTATTTACAACAGCCAAGAGGTGTCCTTCAACCCATGAAAGGATACGACAAATGTGGGGTGATCATACAGAGGAATATTACTTGACCTTAAAAAATAGGCAATTCTGCAGGACGCGGTGGCGCACGCCTGTAATCCCAGTGACTTGGGAGGCTGAGGCAGGAGGATTGGGAGTTCAAAGCCAGCCCTGCAACTTAGTGAGGCTCTAAGTAAATTAGCAAGATCCTCTCTCTAAATAAATTTTAAAGGGCTAGGGATGTGACTCAGTGGCTAAGTGCTCCTGAGTTCAATGCCTGGTACCCCACCAAAAAAAAAAAAAAAAAAGGAAAGAAAGAAAATTAAAAAAAGAAAAAAGAAATTCTGTAATATGTAACAACAAGGATTCAACCTTGAGGATAGCAGGCCAAGTAAAATAAGTCAACCACTACAGACAAGTAGTACATGAGGTAGCCAGATTCATAGAATGAAATAGTAAGATGGTTGCCAGGGCTTGGGAGGGGAGAAAATGGACATTGACTTATCAATAAGCATAAAACTTCACTTCAGCAAGATCAGTTCAAGATCATTCACACATCAAACCTCTTGTCAATGATACTGTATTATACACTTTAAAATATTTGTTAAAAGTGCCCATGTGCTGGTGCACCTCTGTAATCCCAGCCACTAGGGAGGCTGAGGCAGGAGGATCCCAAGTTTGAGGCCAGCCTCAGCAGCTTAGCAAGGCTAAAAACTTAATGAGACCCTACCTCCAAACTTAAATAAATAACTAAATAAACAAACAGGCTGTGCTGGAATTGGTTCAATCCCCAGTACAAAAACATATGAGTTTCTTTAAATTGTTATAAAGTGAAAATCTCCTGTTAAATGTTTTTACCAGAATAAAATGAGATCTTTCAAAAATTTGTGGCGTGCATGCCTTAGAATCAAGAACCCGGCCACCAGCTGACGCATGCTCAAGCTCCGGCTCTGTGTCTCACCTTTACTTCAATTACGTGCTGACAACAGGAAGCATTTTTAGACAACTGAGATTGCATCTGGCTTATCACCTCGTTTGTCCCCAAATGCATGGCTTCTTGGGAGCGAGCAGACACGTCCCCGCCTCTCCCTCGCCAGGCATATTTCACCCACACTCCATTTTGATGAAGTGACACCAGACACAGGCGCAGCAGTCCTAAAACTCAATTTATGACAGTCAGTTGAGACCAGCGTCTGGACCGAACCTCCCAAACCTGCCTAATTAATGACACACATCATTGCCCTTCTTCCCTAACCGAATGCATCCTGCAGAACCTTGACGTGTTTTCCCAACGATAAAACGCAATAAATGAATGAGTGTCCCGAGGGACCGCCGCGGGAGAAAGGGAAAGCCACGAGAAGATAGATGATGTCTCAACTAATTTTATGATGTATCGATCTCCACTTGGCTCATTTTGCAACGTGGGAGAGCTCATTTTTCTGCCAGGCCCACGGTGGCGTCTCCCCAGCTAATAGATATGATTATCGTCCCCAAAACTGTGTTTGTGGACGTCGGTGAGGTTCGCTCTGTGCTGACCTCAGCAGTTTGCTTTTATTATGTGTTAGATCTGCTCTGGACCAAAATGGATGCACTGATCCAGGGCTCCGTCGGACAGTTGCAAGCATTTTTCTCATTTTTCTTGCCAACAAGTTCATCTTTAAGCAAGTCCAGATTCATGGTTTAAATTACCGCGTGGACACGTCATCCGTTTTCACCGTGGGTATTCTCACAAGGAGGATCCTGAGTGTGATGGGAAAGAGGATAGAAATGTTACCAGTCGCCATGGGGGCCATGTGCTAGCTTGACTTTAGAGACGGATCTCTTAGGAGACAACACAAACTCATTTGGGTGGTTCAGTGATTCCAGTCGGCGACTACTGATTGGTGCGAGTATCAGCTAAGGTGCTGGGGGCTGTCGGTCATGCCATCCTCACTGGAGATAGTTATGCTGGAGTTGTGGGGGCAGCGAGATCGGCTGTGTCTCTTTTCCCAGGGAAGCTGCAATAACGAGGAAAGATGGAAGTTTCCACAGCGGCGACTACGAAGAAAGTCAAGCAGAATGTGTTCATCCCCTGCGCTCCCAACCCGGAGCAGGGGGTGACCAGCCATCAAGTCTCACTGGGCACCCAAGCTTCAGCATGGACGTGGCTGATCCAAGCTGGGTTTGGCTCTGGGGCCATGAGTTCATTTCAGATCTTCTCCAGCATCTCTGGCTTTTCTGGGACCAGCAGGTTACCCGGGGCATGTTGCTCTCATGGCCCCGGCAGAGGTGAAGTGAGCGAGCCCTACGAATCTAGTGTCTTCCGACCTCTGTTCAGGTCATGCCCACCCGTATCCCATAGGCCAAAATCACGGGGTCGACTCCGGGCACAACGGGAGGGGCAGAGAGCGAGCATTAGCTGGGAGACAGTGCGGATTGTCACACGGCATCATGGGGCTTCAAACCAGGTTCCGGGGGGGATGGAAGAGAGCAGGACGGTTCGGGTGCAGTGACTGAGGCGCTGTCACAGGCAGCAGGGGCCGATCTTGCTGGGTGGTGAAGAGCCGGCCCGCGGGATCTGTGATTTCGGCGCCCCCCTCCCTGCCGCCTGAGAAGTTTGTCAGAAGGGTACAGAGGGCAGAAGCAGGGAGCCCTCCCTGGGGCTTGGGCCCAGCGTTGGGGTGGCTTGTGACGCGTGGTGTGAACTTGAGCAGGAGAGGAAGGAAGCAGCGGGGCTGAAACAAGAGCAGAGCAGGGCGCGACCAGAGCAGATGCAGGTGGCCCGGCCTCCAGGACCCGGTACTCTCCAGGTGAGAAATGGCGCACACACATCTCCAGGGCCTGGCAAGGGGCGTGTGAAGGGGGTCACGGAGGAAGTGCTCAGGAGACGCTTGGAACCCTCTCAGGGCATCTGGGAAAACCCCAGAGAGGGCGGCTCGGGTGAGCTGGGCTTCTGATGTGTCATCAAGCTGGCGAAGAAGAATGACCTTAACCAGACAGACCGGGAGTCACCAAGCCACGCTGGCGACGGGTTCATGCGCAAGGGCAGCAGCCGAGCAGGGAGAGGTTGACTTCCCACAAAGACAAGCATCAGTGGGTAAGAGTACCTGCTATGGCCACTAGCCCAAGAGCCAGCGCACCTGCAAGGAGGACTCAGCTAGGCGAGCACCATACCACACACCACGCAAGAGGATCGGGGCACCCACGGCCAACGCTCTGTGGTGCTCCAGTTTGCCAAAAGGGTCTAAAGGTTGGAGGAAGGCCGTCTGGCAAAGACAAAGAGTCACATTAGACAGACAGGGATACGCACACCCATCCATGCCCTGGACTAGCCTGGAGATTCCTTTGCTCTTCCATTTCCACATATGCAAAACGAGAGGACTTGCAAAACGTGAGCAGAGAGGTGTGCTAAGATACATAGCACATCACAGACTCTCAGACAGGGGCCAGGAAATACATGAATATTTAACACAGCATTACTTATAACTGTAAAAACTCAGAAAGTACCCCAGGACCCTCGAGAGGACAGTAATTAACGAACAATGGTATGTTCACATCTTGGAATACTACGCAGCAATGCAAAAACTTGTTAGAAAAATGTATCATTGGAAACATAGAAATACAGAAAGATGCCCGGAAGAAATTAAAACTCACCCACCAAAGAGATGGCTGCTATTAAGATTTCGTACTCCACTCTGTCTGGTGCTTTCAACGTCAAAGCGCGTCAAAGCCCGTGTGTATTTATCTAACACAACTGACATCGTATCTAGCATAGGAATTTGAATTCTGCTTCTTTTGCCCTTACGATTGAGGTATTTTGCCATATCTATAAATTTTTACAAAGAAGTTTAATGATGTGAGAAATTGGTACTGATTTTACGAGGGTAGAAAATGGGAATGCAGAATTACATATCCAACATGATTTCAATTGTGCCAGCGTTCCCTGGGGAGGGCACGTGTGTGTCCTGTATTTCTGTGTGAATGACCCTTAGGAACGAGGCTCAGCGTTCCCGGCTGCTGTCTTTGGGCCGTAGGATGATGGCTGGCTGTCATCTTGACATTATACTTTTTCTGCCTCTTCATCATGTATGATGAGCATGTGTTGCTATCATATCGTAATGAGGGAAGAAAGTGATGTTTTTGAACCGGGGATGATGAATGTGAAGGGAAATCAGGACAAGCTGGTTACCCCCCTCTGCGTCCATGACCCTGACCCCATAAACCCGGGGCAGCCTCATCTGTGGCTCAGGTACCCCTCAGCCCTCCAGAGTCCCGCCTTCACCTTGAGCAAGGGCAGAGGTCACACGGCGGGCTGCAGGGGAGCGTCCAGGAACCCAGAGGGTTTGTCCCACTAGCTCGGGCATCATCCACGAGGGGCAAATTAGGGCACCTGGCCGGGTAGAGCGTGCAGAAAACAAGAGGGATCCCAGACACGGGCAGTCAAAGACCAGCCAGGCCTCCTTCAGACCAAGGACCCCAAGACACCACGCAGCTGCAACCAGAAGGAAATCTGAAGCCTGACTCCAACCCTCACTCCCCGATGCCAAGAGCCATGCTGATGGTCATTTTCTGCAGAGATGCTAATGCAGGGGAGGCCAGCAGAAGGCCAGCATCGTGACCTGAAAGCTCACCGAGGGGCTCCGTCATTGCCTGGGAAAGAGGGTCAAATGCTCCAGCGTGGCATTCAAGGCCCCCCTGGGTCTGTATCAAGCTACCAGCCTCATCTCCCCTCTTCCCTCTTCCTCCTCACTCCTCACTGTCCACCCCGCCAGGCCCTGGCTCAAGCTGCCCCCTCTCCCGGAACACCTTTCCCTCATTTCCACCTATTTAATTTTTTGCATCTTCAAAGCCCTCTTCCAAAAAGCTGCTGAGGGAATCAAGCAAGAGCTTTGGTCAGGCAGGACCCGTCTCAAGGTGGGCCCTCTCCTTACTTGCTAAGTGACCGTGGACTAGTTCAACACTCCCTCTGTCCCCCGTTTTCTCATTAATAAAATTAGGGGATAATTGTGGATGCCTTCAAAGCTTGCTCTAAGGATTAAAGAAAAAAAAAGGACCTCAATATCTGTTGGAATGCATCCAGAGTCTGCCCATCAATGTCGACGAGTGTCATCAGTACCATGTGATCCTCTTTTGCAGGATCAGTCCTCCACCTCTTCCTCTGAGTAGTAGTTTGTCTCTGCATTCGTCATCTAGTTGACCGCTAAGCTCCCTGGGGCCCGGGATAATGCAACCGCTTCCTCTGCAATCAGACTGTTGGGCCACACCCCAACTCTGTCATCTCTTAGTTATGTGACCTTTTGAAATCAGCCCCCAGAGCCTCAGTTTCCCCGTGTGAGAAATGAGTTGAAGTTCAACGTTGAAAGGGTCACCTGAGATAATGTACAGAAAACTCATAGAACAGTGCCTGGAACACAGAAAGTTCTAGAAGGGTTTGTTATTACTGCCTTATAGGGTTATGGTGAAGAGGACCAGGCTTGGGTGTGCTACGCTCTCATCCCAAGTCCTGGCACGTAGCAAGCCCTCTGTGAATGTCGCTAGTAGAATCTGACATTTGGTAAGCAAGTCCAACATCCCTCTCTCTACCCACTGAGCAAGCTTACAAATGTCAATCAACCCATTTTCAGACCAAAAAAATATCCTGTCTTCTCCACCGGGGACCCCTGAGCCAACCCGTCATCCTCTCAGTCCCAACAGGAGGATTCCCGGAGCCAAATGGGCTCCTCCTCCTGCACCACCAGGGCACAGAGGCCAGGTAACATGCTGTCTGGCTAATTTGGAGCCACACAGAAGCCAAGCTGGAGGACAGCCGCTGGCTTATTGCATTTCCTCCCCCATAAAGGAACCCCACAGTCCAGCCAGCAAGCGCCTCTCCTCCACCAGCTAATGGGGTTACAAGATCTCGCTCCCCAGGAAGCTAACTTTAATAATGGGATGCCAAGGAAAAAATGAGCCTCGCAGGCAGCGGGAGGCAGGGCAGGCCAGGGCTGCAGGCTGGGCTGAGTGACACATCGATATGAAGTTGATTCATGTCGGAGCAGATCTGGGCAGGGACCGGCTGATTCAAGCAGTTAAGTTATTGCTCTGCCAGTTTAATATTTCGCCATCTGCTAACTGAAGGCTCTACTGCCTGCTGGGTCCTATAAAGACTTTTATTTATTATATTACACATGGCAACATCTGCCACCGGATGCGGCTCCACTCGCGCCCTAATTAAACCGACGCACACTCGGCACCGGCGTGAGCAGCTCAAATGTTGGAGGAGTCAAGACCCTGGCGCTCCTGTCTCCAGCTTCCAAGGCAGAGCGGGAGGCGTCCAGCTCACATGGGTGGTCGCCAGGGGCTCACAGCTGGCTCAGAAACACAAGCCGAGTCTTCCTCCGCCTCACTCCCCAACAGAATGTGGTCTTTGAGGACTGGATTTGGCCAGTTGTCCCAATTCCTGGGCTGCTTTCTCTTACCACTGGCACCTGGGCCCTTACCACCTTTATCTGCATGCTCAGAAATGCCACATAGCCCTGCAGAAACGAGACCTGCAGATGAGGAAAAGGTGTTCCAAAGTCTCCATTCATTTCTTCTGCCATTTGCTCATTCAGTAAATGTCTGCAGAGGCTTGCTGCATGATCCCACACTCGTAGCTGGTAGGTGAGCTAGTCAACGAGGTGGGTATTTCTGACTCCCTAAAAGTCACACGTGCCTGGAAGTCCTCAAGTGGACAAATATGATAATTAGAGCTAGAGCACTAGGAAGGAGATGAAGAGGCTGGGGTATGTTAGAGTGTTCCGGCCGGCTGGACTATGGGTGTATGAGCTGCCTGTGGCTGCTGTAACAAGTTAGCCAGAGTCGGTGGCTATTACAACACCCATGTGCCATCTTACAGTTCCACTCTGGAAGTCCAACAAGGCTGAAATTACTAGGCTAAAATCAAATCCCTGGGCTGAAATCAAGGTACCTGCAAGCTGTTCCTTCTGGAAGCTCTAGGAGAGAACCGTGTTCTGGGTTTTCCAACTTCTAGAAGCCACCCACCGTCCTTGGCTTGAGGACCCTTACTCCATCTTCAAAGGCAGCCACGTAGCCTCTTCTGACCTGGCTTGCCCAGGCCTCTGCTTCCACCTTTACGGCTCTCTGTGAGCACTGGCCCCACCTAGACACTCCAGAGCGATCACCCTATTTTAAGTTAGCCAGATAGTAGCTTTTAGGAAAATCTTCACAAACGCCTCTAAGTGAAACTCAGTGACCTTAAATGCTTCGTCTGTGGAATGGGATGAGTCTTCTGGAAGCAGGTCCAGGTTGTGCATGTGTTAGGAACACAGCGAGCTCAGCTCGGGGGTCAGGACAGTGTCAGGGAGGAGACAGCACCCGAGTAGATGTTGAGGGATGGGAGGGATTGGGATGAGCCCGGATTGCGTGGAAGTACAGGGAGCTCTGGGGAACGGCAGGGAGGACGGTCTCTTAGTCCATCTCCTCACCCATGAGTTGGGTTACAGGTTAGAAATCACATGTGCAGAACACAGGGCAGTGTGTAGCATTCAAAGAAATGCCAAGCAATACAATTATAATTAAAATAGCAGCCAGTCATGGCTGTGGCAAGGTGGGGTGCGGGAACCTGAGACTCCCACGTGAGGCAGTTCTCTGGAAGGGAGGCCAAGCTGGTAGAGTCCCCCAGCCTCCAGCTGACGCAAATGCAAATGCTCCGTGCCTGAAAGCACTTCCTATCCACACCACCAGGATTGCCACAGTTTAAGATGGTACCTCCATGAGCTCACAGTCGAAGGCCACCCAACACACTAGGGATGAATGAGCCACCCTGAGTAAGAGTCAGCAGAAATAAGAGACAACAAATGACGCCCACCAACTTGTGATCAGAGGGCACCACTGAAACAATCAGATATGGAAAATTTTTGATTCGGATATCTAAACAAATAAGAGCAGGATTATAAATATGAGAAAGTAATCATAGATGATTCAAAAAATGACAAAGTGGAATTGAAAAGTATCCAAATAAAAATTTGGCAAATTGAATAGATAGTTTTGAAACTCAATTCAGACTCACAGTAACAGAAAAGGGGAGTTTTAAAAATGAAGCTACATCTAAAGAAATTATGCAGAATGCAATAAAAATAGACACAAATTGAAACCATTAAAGAGGAGAGGTACGGAGGAGAGTAAGAAACAGAAAATCTAATACACGTCTAATTGGAGTCCCAGGAGGACAGGATAAAGAGATTGACTAAGAGGCAAATGTAAATAATGGGATATTTCTAGAAAGAATAAAACATGTGTCTTCAGATAGCAGCACAGGAATGCTCACGTGCTCACAGCGTGATTATTCCTCAATAACCCATCATAAGCTGAACCTGCATTTAACCTCTTCGTGACTCTTAACCTCCTGAATGTCACAGCCTAGCAGGGTCAACACACACCCATAGCTGAAGCTGCAGCTCAACACCACCAGCAGCAACCCAAGAGTGTCACACCCCAGGCACCAGCCCAGAAGAGGCCAAAACTCAAAGCAGAGGTACAGTTTCTACGGAACGCGCATCCTGTTTACCGCACTGTGTTGCTGAAGCACGGTGAATTGAACCAGCCTCAGTGAGGAACCGCCTAGCCGAGGAAGATGGTCATAGACATATTGCTACGAGCAGAGCCAGGGAGAAGACCCACGGCTCCAGAGAAAAGCAGGTTAAAAGCAAAGTGTAGGTCATTGTGCGAGTTTTTCAAAAAAAAGACTCTGGAATAGTATCTTCAAAGTTCTACAAGAAAACAAGTCTTTCCTGAACTCCGCACCAGGCTAATGGTGTGTCCTCTAAGCAGGTAAGAGATGGGGCTGGGGCTGGGGCTCAGCGGTAGAGCGCTTGCCTGGAATGTGCGAGGTCCTGGGTTCGAGACTCAGCACCACATAAGTGAATAAATAAAGGTATTGTGTCCACCTACAACTAAAACAATGTTTTAAAAGGTGAGAGATGATATTTCCACATAAGAAGACAGAGATTTTACTACCATTAGATTGTTATAGGAATTCTAAAGGAAACAGAGTAAGAGAAATAGTCCAGAAAGAAAGTCTCAGGTACAAGAAGTTAGCAAATAAACTCATAAATGGTAGGCAAGAGAAAACATGAGCAAATAACAATCTGACTTATAGAGGTGTTTTTAAGACACAAAGTTAAAACTACCAATAATTTTACTTTTTTTTTTTTTTTTTGTACTGGAGATTGAACCCAGAGGCACCTAACTACTGAACCATGTCCCCAGTCCTTTTTATTTTTTATTTTGAGACAGGGTCTCCCTAAGTTGCTTAGGACCTCACTTAGTTGCTGAGGCTGGCTTTGAACTTGGGACCCTCCTGCCTCAGCCTCCCAAGCTGCTGGGATTACAAGCATGTGCCACCACACCCAGCTAACGTTGACTTATAAAACTCTGAAGTTTTTTTTTTTTTACAAGGCATTTTGTTATTTGTTCTTTATAGTTATACATGACAGCGGAATGTACTTCGACATATCATACATACACGGAGTATAACTTCCCATTTTGTGGTTTTACATGATGCTGAGTTACACTGGTCATGTATTCATATAAGAACACAGGAAGTTCTGTCCAAATCATTCTACTATCTTTCCCATTCCTACCCCACCTCCTTTCCCCCACTCCCTGCTGTCCAATCCAGTGAACCTATACTTGTCCTCCCACACCCTGCCTATCGAGGGTCAGCATCCACACATCAGAGAGGACATTTGACTTTGGCTTTTTGGGATTGCTTATTTCACTTAGCATGATAGTCTCCAGTTCCATCTGCTACAGGCAAATGCCATAATTTCATTCTTCTTTATGGCTGAGTAATATTCCATTGTGTATATGTACCACTTTCTCTTTATCCATTCATTTGTTAAAGGGCACCTAACTTGGTTCCATAGCTTAACTACTGTGAATTGAGCTGCTATAAACATTGACAGGGCTGCATCACTGTAGTATGCTGATTTTAAGCCCTTTGGGTATAAACTAAAGAGTGGGGTAACAGGATCAAATGGTGGTTTCATTCCATGTTTTCTGAGGAATTTCCATACTGTTTTTGGTTGCACCAATTTTCTGTCCCACCACCAATAACATTGACTTTTAATCCTAGAGGAAGCTATTGGCACTCAGTCCTGTATTCTTGGAAAGGGGAAGTTAAGCCATGTATAGACTTTCAATTTTATTAAACATGCACAGTAAACTTTCAAGGGATAATGGTGGAGGAGGGGTTTAAATGTTTGAAATCTTGGAATTTGGGGGAATCGTAATCTTTTAATTTCAGAATTTTTAATTTTGAATTCAAATTCTCAACAAAATTTGAACAAAGAAAAAAGCCTCAATTCTAAAAAAGGAGAGAAAAGTAAGAATAACCCTAAGTCTTAGAAATCATACTGAATGAAAAACAAGTCCCAAAATATTATTTATGGCATGATACAATTTTTATAAAGCTCAAAAGGAAGCAAAACCAAATGTATATATTTGATTATACAGTTATATATAGTTAAATATATACATGTATATAAACACACACTCCTGATAAAGTTAAGAAACGAAGAAATGGCACCACAAAAACAGGAGAGATTTCTGTATGGGGATGGGCTGGGGGATGGGAGAGGTACTTAATGCCCATTCAGATCCAGAAGTATTCATAACTTTACTAATTAGGCAATGGTCCATGGGTCTTCGCGATGCTAATGTGCTTCATAACTTTCATATATTCTTCTGTGTATTTCAAATGTTGCATTTTAAAAAGATCTAAAAATGAACTAAGTGAGTCAAACAGTAAGAGGCTCCATTTCCCAAGGTCACGAGCAAACCCAGAGCTCTTGCGAGTCTCATTTGCTGTGCAGGCGACGGGCCCCCAACAGGCGCCTGCGCTCACGTCCCCGTGTGCACGCCCGGGACGTGTCCACCTCGGTGAGCGAGGACGAGGAGAGAAACCAGGGCTTCAGGGGCGGACGTGAGTGGCGCAGAGGGCGTCTAGGCCGGATGGGGATGCGCCGTGTAACGGGGCGTAATGGGCGTGATACAGGCAATGGTAACAGGGACGCAAACCTTGCTTTTCAGCCTGGATTGCGCTCTTCGCCAGACTTTGGGCAGGAAGCGTGTCTGAGCTCCTCTGGGCTTCGGGTTGTTAAATCATGATGGATGATCCCATAAGGAGCCAAACGAGATCAGTGGAACTCATTCATTTGCGTGGCGCCCTGGAGCGCTTCCCCTTCCCCCAAGACCTGGCTGCCTCCTCCCCGAACGGCGAGGGGCTCCCACGGGGACCAGCAGCACAGAGCCCGGACCCCGCGGCCAGCCTCCCAGGTCTGGCCATAGAGGCAGGAGAATACGCAGCTCAGACCCGGCCCAGACCCAGAGGCCGGGAGGCCAGGAGGCCGGGAGGGCACAGGGGTCATCAGAGCCGGGGCTGCGCCTGCGGGCTGCGCGGCGGGGTGTGGACTCTGGGCAGCGCCGGGCTGGGTCTCTGCACAGGAGCACCGAATGACAGCTCTCCACGCAGGGGTCCTCCAGAACCATCTGCTCGCCCCAATCGGCCCGCAGCAGGTGTCCCGCAATATGCCTCCCTTTCCTAGCGAGCTCCCTGCACATCTTCGCGTGTGACCCCCAACTTTTAAACAAAGAAATTGTAATCGTGAGTGACAGAGTGGGGGGCAGAAAGGCATTTAAAACGACTGGTGATGGCAGCTGCTTCTGTCCCTCCGGGAGAAACGTTATTTCTCTCCAGACTAAATACATTTTCTTTAGCAAAATACTTTGATAGGCAGCTTTGGTTATGAAATGTGAGCCCCTCCCCCCGCCGCCCCCCAAGGGCACAGTTTAGAAGCAAACAGGGAAACGGAGAGACAGCTCAACAGTTCTGCGGTCTGAAAGGGAGCAGAGGAGCTGCAGCCTGCAGAGAAGTGGGAGAGAGCAGCCTAGCACCACCCCTCCACCTGCAGCCCTATGCTCCTCTTCCCCAGCTTCATTTCTTCTGTTGGCAACTGGAGTACCCCCCATTATCTGGAGGGAGATGTTCCAAGACCTCCAGTGATGTCCAAAATTGGGGAGAGCTGAACCCTGTATACTCTTTTCTTCCTGCACAAACATGAATGAATTCAACACCCCTTGAATCTTCACTAAGCACTGATCTCCTGCTGTGACATGACTTCTGTAGTAGGAGGTGCAGCAGGAAAGCTAGCATAGACTTCTTGTTCCTTCTCAATGGCATGGATAGCTTTGTTCTTCCCATCCATCTTTGCAACCTCAGCCTAGGATTTTTTTTTTTTTTTCTTTCCTAATTAAGTCACCTTTCCACTTAAAGGATACACTTTATGGTTTCTGATTGGCATATCCAAATTGTCAGCATCCCTACTCACAGACTTTAGGGTCAGTATTAAGTAAAAGGAGGTACTTGGACACAAGCACTGCAGTATTAATGCTGTGACAGTGAATGGGATCACGGAGATAGCTACCGAGTAACTAACGGGCAGGTAGTGCATACAGTGTGGATACTCGAGACAAAGGGATGATTCCTGTCTCGGGGAAGATTTCATCACGGGACTCAGAATGGCACATCATTTAAAGTTTTATTTCTGGAATTTTCTATTTAATATTTTGAAACCATAGATGACCTCAAGCATCAGTAAATTCTTTTTGTTTACTGTCTGTCTCTCCTATGAAGAATATCAACTCCACAAGGATAGTTTTTGTTTGTTTGTTTTTGTTGGTTTTTTTTTGTTCTTTTTATTCACTGTTGTTTTTCCAGAGCCCAGAAGAGTACCTGGGAAATAAGAAGTATTCAATCCATTTTTCTTTGAAAACTGATAGGGAAATTTTAAGGAATCTTTAAACAGAGCTGCTACAGCTGAATTGCAGATCAAGGAGAATGACCGAGTCTGACTGGGGGGCTGTGGGGGTATTTGTTATGCAACATTATTGTAGAAATCACTGACAGGCACAGATAACGATACCAGCTGAGTTCAGATATGACAAAAATTACATCCAAGCTGTGTGGCTGACAGAGGTTTTGGACTCAGATCAGCCTGGATTTAATCCTGTTTCATCATCTCTGAGCATTTTCTCCCTCTTCTAGAAGTTAATCTTCTATTAGGAAGAAGTGAATGATATTTTCCCCATAGGTAACTGTGAGCGCTGAACTACCAGTGTTTCTTATAATACATGTTCAAAAATGTAGTCTTTATTCTCTGCTGCAGTCATTTTGATGGGTTCGTTTAATCTCCATGTAAAGTCAGTCCTGCTAGAAAGTAAACATACCATTTTCATCCTGCATGTGCTTGAAATGAGACACATATAATCCATAATTTTATTTTCCCAATAAGTTAGCAAAATAAAATTGTGAAAAAGTTAATGAAGCAAAATAGTTATTCTTAAGCACTGAAAATAGGTCCGGCTTTATTGAAAGTAATAGGACCACGTTTGATAAAGAACCATGAGATTCTTTAGATATTTTGACTCAATATCTACCTTCCAAGATGTAGGCTAAAAAAAAATAATTAAATCTTATTTTTAAAACATGCTTTACCAGTGAAGATCTTTATTAAAGGATAACTAATTGGCATTCAACACAGAAGTAGAAAGTCTCCAGAGAATGTCTGTCTCGCCCACACAACCAAAACAACCCAGAAAAGCTCTTTGAAATGTCTGAAGGGTGGGGCTGGATTGAGATGGGGGACGTGGCTCAGAGGCAGAGCGCGTGCCTGCCACACGTGAGGCCCTGAGCGCCAGACCCAGCACCACAGAAAAGGTGGACGCAGGCTTTGGTGAACCAAAGATAAAGATGAAGCCAGAAAGGGAGGCTGGCGTCCGAGGAGAGGAGCAATCTACCACTGATCTTACCCTGGCAGAGATAGAGGAAGAACAGTTCCTGATAATCCCATGGCTCTTCACCAACAGTTGGGGACAACAGACCGAAGTCAGGGGACAGGGGAGAAGTGAGAGAGCAGCCAACACCCCTGGTAGAGGCAGGGTCTCACCTGAGTACGATGCAGATATTTTCTGAATGGGAGCCATTTTCTGGAATTTCACAATGCTGGGATTCCAGAATATTCTGCTGGAGAGAATATTCTCCACTGAAATGTTTGAAACCAGCAGTGGACTGAATAAATTCTTAACAAGCACAGGCTGGGCTTAACTACAGGGCAGATTGGATCCAGTTCCTACTCTAATAAAGCATGCTTTTGGGCACTGGGGACATAGCTCGGTGGCAGGGTTCTTGTCTAGCATTTGTGAGGCCCTGGGTTCAGTTTCCAGTAATGCAAAAAAAAAAAAAAATATATATATATATATATATATATATATATATTCTTTCTCCTAAAATATCTTTCACTTTAGTATCTTCAGCTCTTTACAATATTTCCAACATACAATCAAACTTGAAAGGACACACTAATAATTTGTTTAAAAGACAAAAAGAAAATATGGCCCATAGTTTAGAGGAAATGGTCAGTAGAAATGGACCCCAGAAAGGACCCAGATGTTGGAAATATTCGAGAGACACTTCAAAATAGCTATGGTAAATATGCTAAATTTTGTATAGAAAAGGTAGAGAACCTGTACCCAGAGGTGGGAAATTTCAGAGAAATATGTTCATCAGAAAACGTTAGGAGAAAATCAAATAATTAGAAATTTTAGAAAAACAGAAATGAATAACTCATTAGATGAGCTTGGCATCAAACTGTGGGGTGGGGGAGACAGTATTGGTGAGCCAAAAATGATGGAAGTGTCAACTTATCAAGAAGTCAAAACAATCACACATGCATATGCACCTAACAGCGTTCCAGAACTCATTAAGAAAAAACTGACAGAAGAGAAAGAAAAAGAATTCCACAATCATAGCTGGAGAATGTATACCCTCTTGATAACTCACAGAACAGGCAGACCAAAAATTCAATAAAGAATATTTGAACAACTTTATCAAACAAATATTATCTGTATTACAGAATTCTACATCCAAATGTTGAAAACATCTTCTTTGTAAGTACTATGGAGCAGTCAGCAAAAGAGATCATGTTCTGGGCTATGTAACAAAGTTTAAGGAATATCAAAAACTGAAATCACACAGAGTAAAGCAATAGAAAGAAATCATTAACAATAAGATACCTAGAATATAACCCAAGCATTGGGAAATAAAATAGCACTGTCATGTGCGAAGAGAGAACCTACAGAATAGGAGAATATCTTTGCCACTCATACTTCAGATAGAGCATTAATTTCCAGAATATATAAAGAACTCAAAAAACTCTACACCAAGACTACAAATAACCCAATCAACAAATGGGCTAAGGATATGAACAGACACTTCACAGAAGATCTACAAGCAATCAACAAACATATGAAAAAATGTTCACCATCCTTAGTAATAAGAGAAATGCAAATCAAAACTACACTAAGATTCCATCTCACCCCAATTAGAATGGTGATTATCAAGAACACAAGCAACAATAGGTGTTGGAGAGATGTGGGGGAAAAGGTTCACTCATACATTGCTGGTGGGGTTGCAAATTAGTGCAGCCACTCTGGAAAGCAGTGTGGAGATTCCTTAGAAAACTTGGAATGGACCCACCATTTGACCCAGCTATCCCACTCCTCAGCCTATACCCAAAGGACTTAAAATCCTACACTACAGAGATACAGCCACATCAATGTTCATAGCTGCTCAATTCACAATAGCCAGACTATGGAACCAACCTATATGCCCTTCAATTGATGAATGGATAAAGAAACTGTGGTATATATATACAATGGAATATTACTCAGCCATAAAGAATGATAAAATTATGGCATTTGCAGGCAAATGGATGAAATTGGAGAATATCATGCTAAGTGAGATAAGCCAATCTCAAAAATCCAAAAGATGAATGATCTCACTGATAAGTGGATGATGACACATAATGGGGGCTGGGAGGGGGCAAGAATGGAGGAAGGAGGGCTGTATAGAGGGAAAAGAGGGGTGGGAGGGGTGGGGGGAAGGAAAAAATAACAGAATGAATCAAACCTCATTACCCTATGTGAATGTATGATTACGCAAATGGTATGCTGTTACTCCATGCATAAACAGAAACAACATGTATCCCATTTGTTTATAATAAAAATAAATTTAAAAAAATAAAATAAATTTAAAAAATAGCACTGTCATAAATAAACTCTAGGTCAAAGAAGAAATCACAAAGGTTCTTTGAGAAAGTAAACAAAATAGACAAACTCTTAGCCACACTAACAAAGAGAAGGAGAGAGAAGACTCAAATTACTAAAATACATAATGCAAAAGGAAATATCATGACAGACACCACTGAGATACAGAACATAATGAGAAGCTACTTTGAAGATCTGTATTCCAACAAAATAGAAAGTACTGAAGACACTGACAAATTTCTAGAGACATATGCTCCTCCCAAACTGAACCAGGAGGACATACATGATTTAAACAGATCAATATCAAGCAATGAAATAGAAGAAGCCATTAAAAATCTACCATCCAAGAAAAGCCCAGGACTAGATGGATTCTCATCCGAGTTCTACAAGACCTTCAAAGAAGAACTCATTCCAATACTTCTCAAAGTATTCCAGGAAATAGAAAAGGAGGGTACCCTACCAAACTCATTCTATGAAGCTAATATCACCCTCATACCCAAACCAGGAAAAGACACATCAAGGAAAGAAAATTTTAGACCAATATCCTTGATGAATATAGATACAAAGACTCTTAACAAAATATTGGCAAACCGTATCCAAAAACATATTAAGAAATTTATGCACCACGATCAAGTGGGGTTCATCCCTGGAATGCAAGGATGGTTCAACCTTCATAAATCAATAAACGTAATTCGTCATGTCAATAGACTTAAGGATAAGAATCATATGGTTATTTCAATTGACACAGAAAAAGTGTTCGACAAATACAACACCCTTTCATGCTTAACACTAGAAAAAATAGGGATAGTAGGAACATACCTGAACATTGTAAAGGCTATTTATGCTAAGCCCATGGCCAACATCATTCTTAATGGAGAAAAACTGAAACCATTCCCTTTAAAAATGGGAACAAGACAGGGATGTCCTCTTTCACCACTTCTATTCAACATTGTCCTCAAAACTCTAGCCAGAGCAATTAGGCAGACTAAAGAAATTAAAGGGATACGAATAGGAAAAGAGGAACTTAAGCTGTCACTATTTGCAGATGACATGATTCTATATTTAGAGGATCCAAAAAACTCCTCCAGAAAACTTCTAGACCTCATCAATGAATTCAGCAAAATAGCAGGCTATAAAATCAACACGCATAAATCTAAAGCATTTTTATATGCAAGCGACGAAACAGCTGAAAGGGAAATGAGGAAAACAACTCCATTTGCAATAGCCTCAAAAAAAAAAAAAAAAATACTTGAGCATCCATCTAACCAAAGAGGTAAAAGATCTCTACGATGAAAACTACAAAACATTGAAGAAAGAAATTAAGGAAGACCTTAGAAGATGGAAAGATCTCCCATGTTCTTGGATAGGCAGAATTAATATTGTCAAAATGGCCATACTACCAAAAGTGCTATACAGATTCAATGCAATTCCAATTAAAATCCCAATGACGTACCTTACAGAAATAGAGCAAGCAGTCATGAAATTCATCTGGAAGAATAAGAAACCCAGAATAGCTAAAGCAATCCTTCGCAGGAAGAATGAAACAGGGGGTATCGCAATACCAGAACTTCAACTATACTACAAAGCAATAGTAACAAAAACAGCATGGTATTGGCACCAAAATAGACAGGTAGATCAATGGTACAGAATAGAGGACATGGACACAAACCCAAATAAATACAATTTTCTAATACTAGACAAAGGTGCCAAAAATATGCAATGGAGAAAAGATAGCCTCTTCAACAAATGGTGCTGGGAAAACTGGAAATCCATATACAACAGAATGAAACTAAACCCCTATCTCTCACCCTGCACAAAACTCAACTCACAATGGATCAAGGACCTTGAAATCAGACCAGAGACCCTGCATCTTATAGAAGAAAAAGTAAGTCCAAATCTTCAACTTGTTGGCTTAGGTTCAGACTTCCTTTACACGACTCCCATAGCACAAGAAATAAAAGCAAGAATCAGTAACTGGGATAGATTCAAACTAAATAGCTTTCTTTCAGCAAAGGAAACTATCAGCAATGCGAAGAGAGAGCCTACAGAGTGGGAGAATATCTTTGCCACTCATACTTCAGATAGAGCACTAATTTCCAGAATCTATAAAGAACTCAAAAAACTCTACACTAAGAATACAAATAACCCAATCAACAAATGGGCTAAGGATATGAACAGACACTTCACAGAAGATCTACAAGCAATCAACAAACATATGAAAAAATGTTCACCATCCTTAGTAATAAGAGAAATGCAAATCAAAACTACACTAAGATTCCATCTCACCCCAATTAGAATGGCGATTATCAAGAACACAAGCAACAATAGGTGTTGGAGAGGATGTGGGGGAAAAGGTTCACTCATACATTGCTGGTGGGGTTGCAAATTAGTGCAGCCACTCTGGAAAGCAGTGTGGAGATTCCTTAGAAAACTTGGAATGGACCCACCATTTGACCCAGCTATCCCACTCCTCAGCCTATACCCAAAGGACTTAAAATCCTACACTACAGAGATACAGCCACATCAATGTTCATAGCTGCTCAATTCACAATAGCCAGACTATGGAACCAACCTATATGCCCTTCAATTGATGAATGGATAAAGAAACTGTGGTGTGTATATATATATCCACACACAATGGAATATTACTCAGCTATAAAGAATAATAAAATTATGGCATTTGCAGGCAAATGGATGAAATTGGAGAATATCATGCTAAGTGAGATAAGCCAATCTCAAAAATCCAAAAGACGAATGATCTCACTGATAAGTGGATGATGACACATAATGGGGGCTGGGAGGGGTGCAAGAATGGAGGAAGGAGGGACTGTATAGAGGGAAAAGAGGGGTGGGGGGAAGGAAAAAATAACAGAATGAATCAAACCTCATTACTCTATGTGAATGTATGATTATGCAAATGGTATGCTGTTACTCCATGTACAAACAGAAACAACATGTATCCCATTTGTTTATAATAAAAATAAATTTTAAAAAATTAAAAATTAAAAAAAATAGCACTGTCATAAATAAACTCTAGGTCAAAGAAGAAATCACAAAGAACATTAGAAAACACTTTGAACTGAATAATAATGAAAACAAAAAACATCAACATTTGTGGGATAAAGTTAAAGCAGTGCTTTGAGGAGATTATGACTTCTATTGGAGAAGAAAGTTATCAAATTGATTATCTAATCTTTCATCCTAAGCTAGAAAAAAGAAGAGTAAGGCAAACTTCAAGCAAAATAAAGGAAATACTAAAAAGTAAAGTGGAAATACAAAATCTTGACCATAGTTAAGAAAAAGGGGAGAAAACACCAAGTACCAAAACTGAGACTACAAATAGAACATCACTACAGATCCTACAGATGTTAAAAGAGATAATATTCACACAATACTCTGGCAATAGTTCAATAACTTATTTTCATTAAAATCAGAAATTACTGACATTGAAAACACAGAAAATAAATAACACCTATCTATTAAATAAATTACGTTTATAAAACCTTCCTACAAAGAAAATCTCAGGCAGATATTGTGCACTACAGAACTCTACAAAGCATTTAAAGGAAAAATGGTAGCAAGTCTGCACAAACATAGAATACAGGGGAGGCATCAAGGCCAGACTTAATCTAGGGACCAGCATAGCCCTGATAACAAAATCTAACAAAGATGTTCATAAGCCAGTCTCTCACGAACACAGTCACCCAATTTTTAAACAAAGTGTTGGCAAATAAAATCCAGCAATACATTAAAGGAATATACATCATGACCAAGTAGAGTTTATTCTAAGCAAGCAAGGTTGGTCTAACATGAAAATTAATCAGCATAATTCATCACACAAACAATTTGTGGGGGGGACCATTTGATTATCTCAAAATATGCATAAAAAAGCATTTGACAAAAATCAGACCTTCATGATGAAAACATTCAGTAACACTAGGAATGAATGGAAATGTCTCCAATATGATAAAGTTCATCTACAGAAACCCACAGTTAATATCGAAATTAATGAGAAAACATTAAGCCTTTTCCTCTTAAAATCAGGAACAAGACAAAGAGGCTCACTCCATAAAACTGTGTTCAGTATTTATAAACTGCCGTTGTCTGCATAAATATAATGCGTCTAAACCCAGAAGCAAAACTAACCTCCCCAAACAATGGATACTTTGAATAAATTCTGGTGAATCCATTCAATGGACTACTTTACTGCCATTGAGAATGAGATTTTTTTAAAGAATGCTAATAAAATGAGAAGCTGTTTGCAAAAAAAAAAAGAACAGCTGCAAAAGACATTCTATGGAATTCTGGGTAAAAGTGGACTGGTTATTAGATGATTTTTTTTTTTTTTTACATTTCGCTTTGTTAGAAGTGCTGGTGATATGTGGTTCTGTGGAGTTCCAAATCCTCAAAACCGTGTTCCTAACAATGTAGGGCCAAGTTTCTCAACCCAGACACTCTGACACCAGGAGATTCCTTGCAGGGGAGAGGGTGCTGTGTGCACAGTAGGATGTTTAGTGACATCCTTAGTCTTCACCCATCAGATGCCAACAGAATACTCCCTCTACTTCACAGCCGGAAGCAGGCATTGCCAAATGTCCGCAGGGGGTGTCCCAGTGGCCCTCAGTTAAGAGCCACTGAATTAGGGCTAAATATCATGATGTCTTTACTTTAAACTACTCCAGGAAAAAAAAAGAAAGAAAGAAAGAAGAAACATTAGTGGTAATCTAAGTGTTGAAGAGGTGGGTGTTTGTTATGCTGCTATCCTCTTTTCTGTTTGAAAGTTTCATAATAGTCAAAATAATTGCAATTTGCCACGGGTAGAAAACGCAATGCTCACAATGGTTTGTGCACTTGAACTACAGATATTCTATATGAGGTGTGCCACCAACACTCCAAGAATTACAGCCAAGGGGTTGTGGGTGAGCAAGAGCCTGGTTCATGGCTGGTCTCCTTTCCTGGTATATAAAATAAGCTCTAATTATATGCTTTTAGATTGAAAAAAATTAACAAATCTGAGAGTCTTGAAAAGCCACGTTATTAATCATTCCTCCGCTAATATTAGAAGAGACTTGGCGGTGAACACAGCAGGGGCCGAGAGCTTGCAGACTCCAGTCCCTCTCGGTTCCCTGGGAAGGCTGCGTCCAGGGGCAGCAGCGGGGCTTTGAACGGGCATCCGTCTGCATAATGACTTTGCTTTGTTCTTTTCTTGCTGGCTAATTGAGTAACTTGTTAAACAAACATGCCTTCAGACTTCACACCAGATTAGAGCCCTTTGTAAATAGAATTATCGTGGGGAATATGCTTCTCCTAGCTGGTAAATAAATTTAGGAAGGGTGAGATTTGTCACAGCTTGCCAACACGTCTAAGTTAATCTCAGATTCTTCCGTGTTTATGAATAAATGCCAAGGATCGTCAAATGCCAAAAGCCCACAAGGCAAAAAAGGAGCTGGCTTCACTCTGAACCGGAGACCCCCTTCAATCAAAACACCCCAGCAGAAAAGTAGCCCCTTTCCCTCTAGCCAATCACATGCATGCGGTTTCACTGATGTCCTGGTTGGCTGGGATTTGCCTGGTTTCCATGACGATGAGGGCAATAAAATCTCTTTGGATTCAGTGGCGAACAATTCCTTTCTCCTGATGTTACATTTGGATGTGGAATGTCCCCCACCACCACCACTGAAAGCTGTGTGTTCAAAGTGTGTCCCCCAGTGCAACAAGGTTCAGAGCTGGGGCTTTCAGGCTATGACTGGATCCTGAGGCTCTGACCTCATCAGTGGATTAATCCACTCACAGTTGGGTAGACTCCTGGCCCCCTTCCGCCATGATGTTTTGCCTCGGTTCAGGCCCAGAGCAAAAGAGTTGGCCAACCATGGACTGAACTCATGAGCTAAAATAAACTTTGCCTCCTCGAAGTTATTTCTGTCAGGTATTTTGGTCACAGTAACACAAAGCCAACACACATGTCCCTGCTGAGACATCAGTCCTAACACCAGTGCCAAAACCAGAAAGGCTTGTCCGCAAACCTTGGTTTTTACTAGATTCTCACTTAGCTCTCCAAGATCCTGGGAGCTGTGACCACCAGCAGGGATGGATCCTGGGTGTCTTTAAGAGAGGGGTGTTTTGGGGTGGTATATCTGGTCTCCAAGTCAGGATAAAAATTTTCATCTGATCTCAGACCCATCATGCAGCATAATACACGCACGAACCGTTTTAGGAAAAGCTGATCAGCAAGGAAAGCAGGCGCCCCGGAGCCCTCCTGAACAGAACAGCATCTGCCCAGAGGAGGAAGCGGAGCCGGGTCCCACCAGAGAGGACGGGAGCTGACCGCTACCGATGGCAGCGTTTCCCTGGATGATGGATTAACTCCTCTGCTTCAGGTTCCTCATCTGTACAGTGAGGGCCAAAAGAATATGTCACAGAGTGATGTGGAGCAGAAGAATGTGCCATGGGAAGCAGTAAACCTACCACATAGTAAAGGTTCACTAAACGTTAGCTGTTCCCCACTAATACGGTAGGTCTAACAGCATAATGCTGCTTGGTTAGGAGTCATGGCGGCCAAACTTACTCACCAGATACACGCTGAGCACACATTACATGCCAGTTTTGGGCCAACTCCTGTTTATATGCTCCTCTTGAATCCTTCCAGCAGCCCATAATGGATGGATTGCCATCCCCATTTTACAGTTGAGGGTACTAAACTCAGAGAGGTGGTACAACCTGCCCGGGGCCACACAGCCATGAGGAGCAAACTCAAGATTAAAAAAAACCTGAGGCTCATTGTACTTGAGATTCTATGGTTCTTCCTAACACGATCCACCTTCCCCGCCTTCTCTTTCCAGTGATGTCATTATATCCAGGTTTCCGCCCTATCACGATCTTTAAGCGATGGTCTTACAGCTCTTGCTGGTTTTCCAATAGCCGGCAGCTTCTGCTCACTGCTCACCCCCTGTCCCGAGTACGTCCACCTTTGAGCGTTACCAGAATCACGGATACTCTCTTCCTTCCACCCAGCCGCTCTCCCTTTGGAAATACACACATCTGCGTGCAGTGACCTGGGTTCTGTGTGATTCGCTGCGTAGAGATTGGTAATAGCGAAGGATCAGAAATATCCCCAAAATGTCCAAAAAGAGGGGAATCATTTTTAAAAATCATGATCTAGCCATGCAGTAGAAAAACAAATAATGATAAATAAGGACAAAAGGACTTGTCAGACCCTGATATGAAGAGATGAGTCAGATACATTGTAAGCTAGGAAGGCTGGATGCAGAATGACCGTTAAATTTTAAAAAGGAATGTACAGACTTTTGTATTTGCTGATATATTCCTGAAATTCTGCAAAGATAAAGAAGAAAGATACCAATGGCTGCTTATGAAGAAGAGGAGCTAGGCAGGATGGAGAATTTCCGTGAATACTCTTGTATGCTCTTATTTTTCCATTTTTGAAAGGTGACTGAACTGCCTACCAACAATGGAATAAGAAGAAATATATTTTAAGAGCATTGAATAGGGAATCAAGAATTTGAGTAATGAGACAAATTTGGGCCACATACTTTACCCCCTTTCAGCCTCAGTTTCTTCAACAGCAAAATCTCCAAGCCGTAAAACAGTGATTTGATAATGGCACAACCCATCATCAGAACAGTCATGTATTAAGCACTGAGTGTTTACCGAGACCTACACTGAGCACTCTAAGGACTGACTTCATCAAATCCTCTCAGGCAATGCTATGAGGTAGGAACAATTATGATCCTTATTTCACAGATGAGCAAACTGAGCTCAGAGTGGAGACACGATTTGCCCAGGGTCAACAGCTAGTATGTGGCAAAATCAGAATTCAAACCTAGGTCTCTGTGTTAGTCAGCTTTCCATTGCTATGACAAAATACCTGAGGAAATTGACATGAAGGTGAAAAGGTTTATTTGGGTTCGTGGTTTTGGAGGTTCAACTCCATGGCCTTTTTTTACTCTGTTGTTTCTGGATCTGGGTTGAGACAGAGCTGCTTGCCTCGTGAGCCAGGGAGCAAGGGAGCTGGGACCCCAACATCCCTTTCAAGGGCACACCACCCCCATGACCTACTTCCTCCTAGAACTAGGCCCCGCATCCTAGTTTCCACCAACTTCCCACAGCACCACCACCTGGCGACTCCAACACTTGCACTTTGGCAGATATTTCAGATCCACACCAGAACAGTGTCTGGCCTCAGGGCCTGTGTTCTGGCTCTATGGATTATGCCTCATCTCAACTGGTAATTGTTCCCGTCATGTCCCCCAAATCCCACCCCTGAATTCCCCTCTGAGCATTGTCAGCTTCCACCAGGCCTGGCCCTCACTCATTTCCAATCACCCTTTACCCACCATAGCTTCGGAAATGAACTGTTACTAATGGCTAGTCATATGTTGGTCAAACGGATGGGATGCAGGCTTCCATTAAAATAATGAAATTAGCGAGTTTCGAGTTTGGTTACATCACATGGCACGCAGCCTCAAATAATGACCACCCCATGCTCTTTCCCCTGAATTAAAGTCAGTTTATTTATTTAAGGTCTTTGGCTGGGCCATCTCTATTAAGCTCACATCATCTGTTTGGGGATAGATTTTTTTTTTTTTTTGGCTTGTTTGTTTAAATGATGATCCCTGATTCCCCTGATTAATAAAGTTGTAAACACAGAGACGGCTTCTGAGCTGTGTGCACAGGCAAAGAGTATGTGTCAAAGAGTAATTCTTTGGAGACTTGGGTTTTGTTTGGGTTTGGGTTTTGATTCATTTCTGTTTGTTTTTTTTTTTCCCCCAAAGCACAGAAACAACAAGAAAGAAGGTCTTTGAGCTCCAGGAACCCCAATTACACTGACATTTCTGCTGCAGGAATACACCAAGATCCATTTTGCAGGAACCCAGTGAACTAGCTAATCAGATTTCCTTGGATAATTTGCTCCAAAGGTCAGCTGCCTTCAAAAGCACCCTGTGCCTCATTACTCAGTGAAGCAGGTTGTACGCAGGCTGGGACTTGGAAGTCAGCCTCCCATGGCAAGGAAGTAAATCTGGAATTTATTTTAGCCCAGATCCTGCTGGCTCGGCTTTGGTCAAAGGCTCATCTAATTTTGTGTTGAGTCTACAGGCAGAACCACCACCAGAGAAGGCGCTGGAGTTGTGCAGACAGGTCTCCAAGACGGGTCTCTCTCCAGTCCCAGGAACATCAAAGATGGCAGACTCATCTGAAACTTCCATGTCATTGGCAGATTTCAGGGGCAGATCTTATTGATAATGTCAAGGAGGGGGTGACCAGACCCAGGTTATAATCACCAAGTTCCGGTCTACCAAATCCCTGACCCATATTCCTCAAAGTTATCAAGGTGAAACACAAAGACTGGGAAATGGCCACAGAACCAAAGAGACCACATGCCTGTGAATTGGATCCCAGACAGAAAAGGACATCAGTAGAAAAACTAGTGAAGTCCAAGTAAAATCTGGAATTCAGTTAATAGGTTCCAGTGTTGGTATCTTTAGCTGTGACAAATGCATCACAGTATGTGATGGTAGGAGAGATAACAACATGGTAGGAAGTGGAACTGGGGATTTACGGGAGTTCTCTGTACTATCAGCGCAACTCTTCTACAAATCAAAAATTAATTGAAATTTTTAGTTTGTATTTACCGTTAAAAAACCTCGCTAGCTTCCTCAAAAAAAGTAGGAATGGAACCACCATATAACCCCGCTCCAGTTAACCCCACTCCTTGGTATTTACCCAAAAGAACTAAAATCAGCATACTGTAGTGATACAACTACTTCAATGTTTATAGCAAGGCAACTTACAATGGCCAAGATAAAGAACCAGACCAGGTGTGCATCAACAGATAAGTGAATTAAGACAATGTGGCATATGTACAAAATGGAGTATTACTCAGCCATAAAGAAGAATGAAATTTTGACAACTGCTGATAAAGAGATGGAACTGGAGAACATCATGCTGAGTGAAATAAGCCAGACTCAGAAAGTCAAGTGTTCTCTCTCATACGTGGAAGCTAGAGCAAAGTAAAGGGAAGCATGGGGGTCAGCCATCATAAAGACAGAAAGAAGTTCTGCAGAGTAGGAGGAGGAGACTGAGGGGACAGAAGGAGGGATGGGATAGGGGAGGAAATGCAGAATGAACTTGACAAACTCACTCTACGTGCACGTACAAATACACCACAGCGAATTCCACTTTTACATATCTCTGTAAAGCACTAGTTAAAAATATAGAAATGAGTGGCAAGTAGACCAGTACAGGAGGGGGAGGGGGAGAGGGAAGGGGAGGGAGGGGGCACCAGGGGCCGCAAGGGGGTAAATCGCATCTCTCCAAGTTCAGTTTAAACATCTTTTTTAAAATCCAAGCAAAGACAAAAGGAAACAACAGGATGTGAAACTACCACCAAATTTCACCATGACGCGTCTTCTCTCCGAACTGGGAACCGAGAACCGGGTTTCTCCGTCCCTCTCACAGTGCGCACCACCCTCGGCCTCTCAGGACCGTGACAGGACAGCAACAGCCCGATGTCACTGGCTCAGGGCGTAGAGCCCGGCCCCGCCCTCCCGCTGTGCCAGACCAGCTCCTGGGACACCCGTGCAGAGCGCAGGCCTCGCTCTCCGCGAGGGGCGCACGGCCACCAGGGCCAGGTTCTTCCTCTCCAGGAGCCTTCAGCGCATCCAACGGAAGAGCGGAAGGTAGCAGGACGAAGAAACGAGAGATTCCAAGGAGCGGGCGCCTTGCGTGCCAAAGCCTCCAGGTCACCACCAGGTGGGAGGAGTTAGAAGGGCCCCGGGGAACCGGAGCTTCCAGGGAGCCTTTTCCAAAGACTGCACAGAGGGCGGGCCCGAGCTGGCCACCCCGCAGGAAGACCCCAGGCCAGGCCGCAGGCGTGAGCGCCCTGCCCGGAGGCAGAGCGCAGAAAGATGGCCTCAAGGTGTGTGGAGAGGCTGCGGGAACAAGGGGCGGCCGCGTGGGACCAGAGCTGCTGTCTCCTAACCTTGAGCTCAGCGCCCATCCCGCTCCCGCTGGAAGATGTCCTCTGCCACCCTCCGTTCCCTGCTCCACTTTATGCACCCTTTGTCCCCAACCCTCTTACTCTGTGTCCTCAAATTGTCAACTTACAGATCTCACTTCCTTGGAGAAAGGGGTGCGGAGGATCACAGATAAGGAATGATGCTGAGGGATCATCCTCCCCTGAGCCCGAACTGTACCCAGGCCTCGTTCTGTCCTTCGACCCACAAAGGCAGGGAGTTATTCCCATTCCTCATGTGGTAAAATCAAGGCTCCGAGCAGTTGAACAGCCTCGCCTCGCAGCATTTATGGGGCAGGGGTGGGCTGTGGATCCCAGCACGCCGGCTCCGGCCACCTTCTCCAGGACACCTGTCTTGCTTCTCATTCCTCTCTGCTTATTTATTAAAGTTTCCCTCTCCCTTGAAGCCAAACGCAGGCCTGCAGGGTGGGCAAGAATGCAATCTGAACGTCCACACCTGTTCTTAAAATGTCCAGACCTCTCAGACAGATCGCCGACACTTCCATGCTCAGCCTTGGAGCTGACCGGCAAGGACACGTGTTCCGAATTTCTCTTCCAGGGGATCAGTGGGACAAAACCGGTCTACCACCTGAAACCAGCATCTGGATGCCTTTCTCCATTTCTGAAAAAAATATATAGGAAAATGGATGGATGTGTAGGTGGGTGGATAGATGAGTGGATGGATGAATGGTTAGGCACAGGGATGGATGGGTGGGTGGAGGGAGGGAAGGAGGGAGGGATGGGGGAGGGATGGAGGGAGGGATGGGGGAGGGAAGGAGGGAGGGATGGGGGAGGGAAGGAGGGAGGAATGGGGGGAGGGATGGGGAGAGGGATGGGGAGAGGGAAGGAGGGAGGGATGGGGGGTGAATGGATGGATGGATGGGTGGGTGGGTGGAGGAAGGGAAGGAGGCAGGGAAGGAGGGAGGGAAGGAGGCAGGGAAGGAGGGAGGGAAGGAGGGAGGGAAGGAGGGAGGGAAGGAGGGAGGGATGGGGGGTGAATGGATGGATGGATAGGTGGATATATGGGTAGATGGATAGATGAGAAAGTGGGAAGGTGAATGGATGGATAAATGGATGGATGAGTAGATGGGTAGGTAGGTGGATGGATGGATGGATGGATGGATGGATGGATGGATGGATGGATGGATGAATGGAAAGGTAGGTGGGTGGGTGGGTGGATGGATGGATGGATGGATGGATGGATGGATGGATGGATGGGGGATAGATGGATGAGTGGATGGGTAGGTAGGTGAATAGATGGGTGGATGGATGGATGGATGGATGGATGAATAGGTGGGTGGATGGATAGATGAGAGGTGAGTAGGTGAATGGATGGATAAATGGGTTGGTGGGTGGAGGATGGGTGAATGGGTGGTTGGGTGGGGGTAGGGGGATAGACAGATGGGTAGATGTGCATTTATAAGTACATAACATTTCTGAAAAAGATCACAGCAAACTATTCATGGTAGATGCTGTTTCTGGGAGGGAACGAAGCAGCTGGGATGAGGGTGGACATTTTACCAGTCTTTTGTACCTCTCAAATTTTGACCCATGTGTGATATTTACTTGGAGAATAAACAGCAATATGGAATTTTTAAAACACCTTTGCCAAAAATATAGGGATGGATGAATGGAAGCATGAATAAGTGCTAAAAATAATAAATTCTAAATGTTTTAGTGCTAAAGATCAGCTTGCCAGTGATTTTTCTTTAACTCTTGGCACCATCTTCTATTTTTCTGTATGAGAATCTAACTTGATGCATAACCAACTTAAGAACATAATCAATTATAAAACTGTGTTATTTTAAGTCAACCATGTCCGTGTGTTGTGGTGTTTTATAAAAAGCATCTTGACTTCTTGGTTTGTCCGCCAAAGTCTGCTCAACCCCCTGTGCAGGGGTCACAGTGAAGGACCACTGGGCTGAGGCCCAGGCCCACGATGTCACCAGTTTTCTTATTCAAGCTGTAATTCTTATCTGTGCACAAACCTGGCCTGCAAGCCGTGCCTCTGACTGTGCTCCCTGCATCCCTGGGGGGACATAAGGGCTGGAGGTGAGCAATCAGGCCCTGCCAGGGAGGAGGAAATGAGACAAATGACCTCCCCGGCCACCATCAATAGCTTTTCCAGGAAGAAGTGGAGGAAACCGACTCTTGGCTGGAAAGGATTTCTTTCTTTCCTTCCTCTTGGTGCAGAAATGGAGCAGGGTTCGTTCAAAGCTGGGTGCTGAAGTTTCCTAAGGGGCTCTTTGGAGAGCAGAGCACCATTCAGCAAGTCTGCAGAGGTGCAGGACAGGCGACCTGCTCTCCAGAGCTCTGAGCTCCGCCTCAAAATCCAAACCACAATCCAAAAAAAGGCAGAGGCAGCGTGTGCACCCAGCGTCCATAGTAAGTGCTCAGTTATCACACGGAGGGGTGCGGGCAGGTGTGACCAGCGCCTTCCCAGCCCCTGGAGGGGCAGAACTACAGAGGCGTGAGAAATCACCTGCTTATCCATGGGGCACAAGCCACAGCTCCATTCCTTCTGGGACTGTTTGGAAATCACACATTGCTCATCCAGAAAGAAAATGAAAACAGAGAAAAGCCACTGGCGGCGATGGCCCAATAGCGCCATCTTGTGACAAGCCCTGCCCACTTCCATGAGCGTCCCTGGGTCCCGCCCTTGCTCAGTTTCACATGCCCTGGATCTCGGAGTCCCAGGGGTCTGGACAAGACACAACACCCAGGCTGGACCAGTAACTGAAGTCACCTTCAGGAAGGAGAGACTTGAGACGGGTCCCAGAGGAGCAGATGTCCACCCATCGCCAAACGAGAAAGATGCTTCTGATGAGCAACGCGGACGGTCCTATGGCAATCTGAGGCGGGAAGGTCGGTCTAGACAGGTGAGGACCCTCTCCCTGACCACCATGGGTATTTCTGAGCCAAGATCCACCTTTGGAGCAGCGTCACCTGAACCCCCACCCAGGCATTGGCTCCCCCCCCCCCTGAGGAAAGCGGGGCTTGGGCAAGCTACATGGCTCCCCTGCAGCCCCTCAGCCAGTACGTGGCAAAGCCAGGACCCGAGCCATGTTCGCCTGCCTTGAAAGCCGGCGCCGACTCCTCGCCATGGGCCTCTGCTGTTGCTGGGGCAAAGACAGGGTCACATGGGAAAGCACTCCATTTCAACCCAAGTGGCCACCAGGCCGTCTGTCACGTAAAACTCAAGTGTTGCTGAAGCTCTTCAGGTTTATGTCCCAGACCCTCGAGTCACCTGGCCAGCTGGTCACCAGGTCTTCGAAAGATCAGGAGAGAAAGGTGTGAAAATGAGAAACTGATGGTTAATTGTGTCAACTTGACTGGACCAGGGGGTGCCCAGATAGCTGGTGAAACATTATTTCTGGGTGTTTAGAAAAACTAAGCATTTGAATCAGTAGAAGGAAAAGAGATTCCCCCACTGATGGGAGGGAGCACAATCCAGAGAAGGTGGAGGAAGGACAACTTTGCTCTGTGCTTAAGCTGGACCATCTGATTCTCCTGCCCTGGGACACCAGGGCTCCTGGTTCTCAGACCACTGGATTTGAAGTGGGACTTGGACCACAGCTTTCCTGCTTCTGCAGTTTGCGGATGGCAGATCTGGAATTCCTCTTCCTCTGTGACCGCACAAGTCGCAGAGGTATCTATCCCTGGAGAACACTGACTGAACCAAGGGGGTGGGAAGCCTGGGCTCCGGATCCCACCTCTGCTTCAGCGTTGCTCAAATGTCCTCCACTGAGTCCCCGTCTTTTCTTCTGCTCCTCCTGTGCCAACCTCACTGCTGTCAGCTCTCCTTCTGCTCACTCCTCCCCTCCAGCCACATTTTCTTCCTTGCCTTTCACTGAACACAGGAGATTCCCACCCCAGGACCTTTGCACTGGCTGTCCCCCCTGCCTGGAAATGCTTTGCCTCAAAAATGCACATGGCTTACTCACCCACCTCCTTCAAAACCTTTTCACAAATGTCACCATCCCAATACAGCAAGCCTGGCCACCGCCACCCCCAGCGGCAAGCTCCCAACCTCAATTTGCTGTGTATTCCATACGGTTGGCACCTTCTACATTGCTGTCTCTGTAACTCATTTTTAATGATTTAATGTCTAGCTTTCCTTAGGATAAAAGCACCCCAAGGACCGGCAGAACCTAGGTATATGTAGCATCCCCTACTAAACCACTTTATCTCTAAGGTATGTTTCAAATTTTTATAAATAAATATTGGTATGATGTTGCCAAAGGCTACAATTTTATCTGCTTGGTTCAGCGAGGTGTCCTGGTCCATTTGCTATGGCTATAACAAAACACTTGTGACCAGGTAATTTACGCAGAATAGACGTTTATTTGGCTGATGGTTCTGGAAGCTGTCAAGTCCAGCAGCACGGTTCCAGCACCCACTCAGCATCTAGTGCTGTGTTATAACGTGGCAAGGGGATCCCATGGGGACACAGGGCCAGCACATTAGCTCGGGTCTCTCTTCCTCTGCTTGTAAAGTCCCCCTCATGATACCATCTGATCCACTTACCTCCCAAACGTCCCACCTCCAAATACTATTACTGTAGGAGTTTTCCGATGTTTCTTTAAAATGACCGGGTGCGGAGGTGCACACCTGTAATCCCAGCAGCTCGGGAAGGAGGCAGGAGGATCACAAGTTCAAAGACAGCCTCAGCAACTTAGCAAGACTCTAAGCAATTCAGTGGGACCTTGTCTCTAAATAAAATCCAAAAAAGGGCTGGGGATGTGGCTCAGAGGTTTAGCACCCCTGGGTTCAACCCTTGGTACAAAAAGAAAAAAAAAAAAAATTCAATGAACTTTCTGGAAACATTCATATCACAGCACCAAGTGCCTGGAACAAGATCCAACACTTAGTAGGTGCTCAACAAACATTGAGTGCAGGGATGGACTAGGTAGTGTTACTTTCGGCAAGTTGTTTCCTCTCCTCAAACGTCCGTGTGTGAACTGCAAAGGGGCGAGACGGCAGCTGTTCTCATTAATTCAAGAAGCACGTGCGCATCTGCCGCCTACCTGACTGTTGGGCACCAGGGACCAGCTGTGACGTGTGGGCCAGTCCTTCTCCTCCTGGAGCTTGTGATCCAGGTGGGTAGAGAGAGTCAGTCTCATGCGCCTCCAAGGGATGACCCCCGAGGCCATCCCTGAGCTCCGGAGCATCCCTGCAGGTTCCAACGCAGCCCTGGGGATCAGGAGGGACTTCCTAGCTGAGCGGGAGCTCCGCTGAGTGCTGAAGGATATGAAGGACCGACCTTCAATGCCCTATCCCTCCCTCTTCCTCGTTAATAGACTCCCAACAGGTCCCTGCAACACACACTTGGGTAATCATGTGCGCAGCCGAAACTCTTCACGAGCACCTCTGGCAGCAGCTGGCCATCGGGCACAGTCATGACCAACGGAAGGAAGGCAAGGTGTGGCTTTAGTCCTCTGGCCCTTCGTCTTCCCTCAGCTCCCATGCCTGCTGACACGATGCATGGAGCCAAAGCAGCTCTTTTGTAGCCATGAGGATGGACACCACAGGGAAGAGCAGGAAGATGAGAAGGCTGGGGTTCCTGGTGGCACCACTTGCCCACCACGGAGCTTATTGTTAATTCAAGCCAAATAAAACCCCGCCTGTTCCAGTCAAGAGAGAGCAGCTTTCTGGTATCTGTGGTCACAGGCAATGCCATCATCCTTTGTGGAGGAGGAGAAGGGAATCAAAGGGAAATGCTCCAAGCCCAGGCTACGGCACGTGCGAAAGCCTCACCAAGCCCATTCCGGGGGTAGCCAGGAGTCCCGCGCAGCTGGAATGGAGTGGGGGACAGAGAGACGGTGGATAAAAAGTCCCAAAAGCAAAGAACCTGTTGATCAGGGTTTCGTCAGTCGAACTGGCAAAGCAACGAGGAACCACCCCCTGCTGCTAAGAAAAACGTCCGCGTTGATTTGCGCAAAGCCTCCAACCCAGAGGGGGCATCCCCAAAAGAAGTACTGGGTACCCATTGGTTTGGGATGCACCCCAGTGACTCCGGGAAAATGGAGATGCATCCCCTCTAGCTGAGGGCCAGCCAGAGGTCACCGACCCACGCAGAGGGAATATGGTGTGGCCAGATGGAGAAGATGAACCCAGGGAAAGTCCACCAACGCTGTCCTCAGTAGCCCCCTCCCCGCCCATGCCGAGCTGTGACGTTAAAGCTCATCTCAGCAGGCAGCACGCTGCCGGGCCAGGTGGCTGCCCAGAGTGGCCTTCCCCGCCCCTCCTCGTCCCTGGCTCTTGCCAGCAGACGGCAGCGAACCCCTCGGTGAGGCGTGATCGATGGACGCCGCGATGATATTGACAAAGCTCTGCCGTTCCTGCAAATCGCCCGGCGCTCAGAGATACCGAAGATTAATCTTCACAAATACGGGGCAGAGGGGAGGAAGGAGCCAAGTCGATTTCGTTTCCGATTATTACTTTCTCCAGAAAAGCACTGAAGAGTCAAAAGTTTAACTGATGTACATTAGACAGGGAGACAAATCCAGAAATATCACCCAATTACCCGGTGGCTTCTCGAGGGTATTTGTCATGACAGCAGGTGGGCCTGCCCTTTCTAAGTCAGGAAGGACTCAAGACACCACCACAGGGCGTCAACGCGGCCCAGGGCACAAGCGCCAACCAACTTAGGACTGAGAACTGGTCCTCAGCCCCTGGGGTGACCTTGAGGACACATTTCCACTGATTTCTTAATTATTTTTATGCTATGCTTCATGTATCTTTAGAAGTTACACTGACTGTTTCTTCTCGGAATAAGATGGATATTTTTATAAAAAATACAAAGAATAAATAAAAGTGTTCAGCCTCTCTTGGCCTCTACTTATACCTCCAGAGAATGGGCACACCCCATAGACCAGGCCTCCTTGCCCTCCCGGTTGGTTCGCAGGCATGGGGCTGGACGGTTCCCTACTGTGGGGGTCTGTCCCCATGTGACCTGAGATGTTTAGCAGCATTTCTGGGCTCCGCCCACTAGGTGCCCATCACAGCTGCCCCCACAGTAGCCTCCCATCAGATGGCCTCCCATCAGGGCCTCCCATCAGATGTTCGTGAGCACAGTGGCCTCCCATCAGATGTTCGTGAGCACAGTGAGGAAGCTTCTCCCTGCCTCTTATTTATGTGATATAGTTGCTCATTATTACACACACGTGCAGCCCTGCTCCTGGGGATGTTTGGTGATATCTGGAGAGATTCTGGGTGTGGTCGCAACTGGGAGTCATGGGGCGGGGCAGCTGTGATGGGCACCTAGTGGGCGGAGCCCAGAAATGCTGCTATACATCTCAGGTCACACTGCTGCAGCCTGAGAAGCATTCACGGAAGGAGATTGGGAAGCTGGAACTGGAGAGAAGTAAGCTGCATGATCAAAAGAAAAAGGGAGGGAGCCGGAAAGAAGGTTCCAGAAGTCTCTCCCAAAGCCCACTTTCCACGTCGGCGTCCCGCACGCTGCCACGCTGCAGGGGGAGTCCCTGCTGGCCGTGGGGACAGACCCAGCTCTGGGTTGGGCCCACGTGGGGACCAGGACACTGGAGCCACAGGCTAGCGGGGCCCTGAGAAGAGTCACCCCAAATTAGAGAAATTCACCTGAGCAAATTCAGCCTCCACCTCGGAGGGTCAAGCAGAGCCCAGCTGGCCAGCCATTCCACTCTGCAAGCAAATGTCCAGCAGTTTCCCACCGTGTCTAGGGACCGTGCGCCCGAGGGCAGGAGCGTTTCCCTGCCACCTCTGGGTGACGTGCCTGGGGCGGCAGGCTCTGCTGCGGGCTGTCCACCTTGGCCTTTCCGCTGGGCTCTGCACTGGCCCTATTGCCCAGGGCCATTCCAGCACCTGGTAGCCCGAAGCGGCGCCCACGCTGGAGGCCAGGAGCCTCCCTGTGGCAGGCACAGGTCGGAAGAGCAGGAAGGTGAGACTCCGGGAACTCAGACTCCGCCCCAGGACCCACAGAGGGCGTCTGGACACCCCACTCCAGCCCCTGCGCCCGCTGACCCTGGGATGCATGTGGGACACTGGGGTCAGCCTCCCTTTTAAGTCCCAGAGGCCACGCCGAGGACCTCCCGTGAGCGGGCGCTGGGCCTGCTGAAGACTCCTCACCCGGAGTCCCTTCCTCACGGGAGGTGTGCCCAGAGCATTCAGGGAGCCCAAGACCACCCTAGGGCTGGAGCTCCCTTTCCCAATTTAGCCTCCTCCTCCTCGGCCACGATGCCAAAGACCGCTTCCCAAGAAAAGCCCGGCCTTCGACTCTTTAGTATCTCCCAGAATGGACGCAGCATGGACAGTGAATCAGGGACGGTGACCCTTGGGGATGTCTGTCCCTTTGCTCGGTAGCCACGGGTACAACCTCCCGTTGTGGGGAGACGGGTGGTCAGGTCCTTCTGCCCAGTGACTCGGCACACTCCCGAGGAACACGCGGTGGGACGGCATGACACTAAGGAAGCCAGCCTGTGTCCGGGGACAGAAGCAGCCACCGCTTCAGCTTCAAGGTCCTCGTCAACCTGTTGCACCAAGTGCTGCAGGACAGTCCTCCGGTGGCCTTGGATGACCCTCTCCTCCCACCCCGCTTCCCGCTCGTATTTCCCAAGAGCAGCTAGAAATGAAGCACCTCGGGCTGGGCGAGGACAGGCCAGAACCGCCAGGCTGTCCCAGGCCACTGCAAGAAAGAAGATGTCCTTCGACATGTCAGCCACGGGACTGGCGTGACCACGGGCACAAGCCCAGGGCAGACTGCCCCCTGGGGTGCCTCGGCCGCTGTGTGGGTGGAGACAGTTCCATGCACCGGGGCAGCTTTCCCGAGCCCTGGGGGACAGCCGGCCCCGACTCCCAGGTTCCGCTCCTCGTTATCTATCCGCAAGTGACAAGCCTGCCTCGGGGAACGTGCTGTGGGCCAGGTGTCTCAGTGACAGACAAGCTGGGAACAAACACCCAGGGGAGCTGCTGCAACAACGGGTCAGTGACCACGCAAGCTCCCACTCTGATCTTCCAAGGGAGACGCCCTGGGAGCCAAGCTGGCCAACAGCCTCCAGCTGGGGTATGATTGGCCCCACCATGGTGCTCCTGCCAAGAGCGCCACCCCAGGGCTTTCCCCAGCCAAAGACGGGCCACACCGGAAATACCAGGAGGTGGTCTTTTTGTCTGTTTGTTGTAGGGTTTTTCAGTTCATTATCAGGGATTGAACCCAGGGGTGCTTAACCACTGAGCCACATCCCCAGCCCTTTTTTTATTTTGAGACTGGGTCTCACTATGTTGCTGAGGCTGGCCTCAAACTTGAGATCCTCCTGCCTCAGCCTCCCGAGCCACTGGGATTACAGGCAGACACCACTGCACCCGGCTAGAAGCTTTCTCTAACCCAACGCGAGCCTCGGCCAGCAGGCAGGTTGGGCTCAGGCACTCCCCCCTAGCCTGGCCGGAACATTCTCACGATGACGGTGAAACTCGGGTTCTTCCCAACAGACTCCCTTCTTCCTGACTCTCCTCTTAAGCATGTGGGACCTGCACATGGTCTGCTCCTTTCCCGTGGTCTTTCACAGGCATTTGCTCCAGTAATTTCTTGCATGATTAATTCTGTCTTGCCTTCCGCTTCTCAGAGGACCTGAGCTTACCCAGCTGCCATCTAATGCAACTATCATTTCATACTTTTCCTTACTTTTCATGTCACGCACTGAACTCACTGGGCTGACGTCTCCCGTCTTTCCCCATTGTACACAATTATACGTATGTTGTCTCATGTTGTCGCGCTTCCTGCCTACCCATCCTGCCCCACACCACACCGCTGCCCGGAAGAATCATCATCGTGAACTATTCCCCTTTAGTTGGATATGCACGCTCTTTCCCATTTTTTATCCTAATTAAACGATGCTGTCATCGAAGCCTTGGGCAAGAGCTTCGGTCAGACCAGCTTCCCCAAATACCAGACCTAATCCACGGCACCATTTTCAAAGGATCTTGATGTGGGGTGTGTGTGACTGGACAGGCCGAGCCTGGCTGGTCAGAGGAGTTTGGGAGTTTAGGGTCTAAACAAAGCAGGGCTGGTCAGAGCCCTGTGGGCGTGCACCCCTGCGGAGACACTCATGGTATCGTCCGACTCCGTTCAGGCTTCTAGCCCGGAGCTCCATGACCAGGGTGGCTCCTAAGCAGCAGGGAGTTCTGGAGGCTGGGCAGGGTGGAGTCGAGGCGAAGGCGGACGCAGGCTGGCGAAGGCCCGCTCCCTTGTCCGTAGGCCTCTGTCTTGGCAGTGACCTCAGTGCAGGAGGGCACAGGGCTCTCTGGGGCCTCTGTTGAAAGGGCACTAATCCCCTTCAGGAGGCTCCAGCCCCGTGACCTAACCAACTCCTGAAGTCCCCATCGCCCAACACTGTCATGATGGGGTTAGGTGTCCCCCACGTGGGGGACAGTCAGTCACAGCAAGCACGCCAGCACTTACCAAGCTGATGCGCCCCATCGTCTAGGAACACCCGAGGGCTGAGAGCAGCTGATCCAGGAAGTCCAAGGTCCTTCAGGCCTGGACGCCCGACTCCAGAAGATCCCCAGGACGGCCCTCCTTGCCCGTCTGCACGAGCCACCTGAGGGCCCTCAGGGTGTCTGTCAACACCCAGACCAGAGCTGCCCAGGGTCCACGGTCCTCACACGAGAAGCCGTGTCCAGCCCACGGTACTTCACAATGGCCGTATCTGAAGAAGATAAACTTGGGAACACAGACCTGCTTGACTGAAGGGAAACCATTTCCCAGTGGCCCGAAGTTCCTCTGCCAGAACCAGATGTGCACGGCGAGTCTGGAGCATCAGCTTTGCATGGAAACCGAGTCCCGGCCCCCGACCGCACCCAGCCTCTGCTCCCCAGCTCCTTCTGTGACTAACGGCTGGTGTCTCCAATTCTCAGATATGTTCCAAGATATGTTAACTGCACATATGTTACGGCCACAGCACCCCACAAAGAAACACAAAGAACCGAAGACACCTTGACTCGGGGAATACGGAGAAAGACGACGATGACCATCCACGGCCCTATGCTCCAACACGCTGCGTAACAAACAGCCCAGAACGTCAGTCACGTAAGACGAGAGACGTTCACTATTGCTACGCACCAGCCATCTGGCTCTTTGGGTTCCAGCAAGACCTGTTCATGGGTCTGTAGGCAGGTTACCCGTCACCTTGGCCGGGCTCTCTGCTACCTCTGGGACGTCAATGGGAGGAGCGTGTCCTCTTCCATGCGGTCACTCCTGTTCCTACGAGACGCCCCAGGCTTTCACATGACGTGGCAAGGTTCCAAGAGAGGACATGGACGCCCACAGTCTCTTGAGACCTGAGCTCCGAACTGGCCCAATGTCGCTACCCCTGTGTTCCATGGCCAAGTCGAGCTAGAGGACCCACTTGGATTCAGGACAGAAATCGGCTCTGTCTGTTCATAAGAGGAGCTGGAAAGTCCCACCGCGGTGGGGCTGGACGCACGGGGCTGATTGCAATTGACACGTCACACGGAGGCTCTGGATGACCTGCTCCCTGAAACGGGTGAGGAACAGAACCCAAGGAGGAAGAAGCAGGAGGCCAGACACAGAGCTCTGGAGTAGAGGCCACCACGGGGACCGTCCCTCAAGAGCACCTCATACAGGGAACCTCCTGGGGCAACATCAGGGCGGAACCACCGTCGACACGTCCGGAGCCCAGGACTGGCCCCCAAGCCAGCGCGACGGGGGGCTCTGTGAAACCCCCCGTCCACGGCCACTCTCAAGAGGACCAAGCTCGGAGGCTTCCCGACCCGTCTGACACCGCGGCCGCGAGCCGCGGCCTCGCACCGTCCCGACTGCTTCCTCGCCTGTCACTGGCGCTTTTCTTCTAAGGGGTTATTAGGGAAGAGCCGAGGTAATCAGCCTCAAAAAGCAGAGTCACCAGGACTAGTGATTTTTAACAGTCAGCTTGAAATGCAGCCAGGAGCCCAAAAAGCAAAGCAGGGAGCGCTGGGGATGTCCGTGCCCCACGCGACCGAGGCATCAGGGACGCTCCAGGGCACGCGGGCTGCGGAGCAGGGGGGAAACCTTTCCGTTCCCATGTCACCCACCACGCCCCAGGTCCCTTCTCCACCAACCCCACACCCAGACATCTTGGGAAGAGAAGGGAAATAACTTTAAATAACAACAACTCATCCTTAGCATTTATCTACCCTCTCCATCCTCCCTGTTCCCACCGAAAGAAAAAGTATCTCCTTTGTCCTGTTGATGTTCTCATCTCTTCCACACGCCACACAACCGGGTGAACAAGTTCTGGGTTCGGTCTGTTAATGGGGGCCATTTAATTTACTCAAGCCAACATGAGTAACCCCCCCCCAGGTTTCCATGACAACCTCCGGCACATTCAGTCTTCATATAAATGAGTTATTGCTGTTGTGTTCTCATACCCTGAGACAATAGGGAAATTAACATAATGTGGCCATACCCAAAAAAAATAATCAAAACAATCAAAATCCTCATATCCTCCCCAGAATTTCATAGACTGCTTTCAGTGAAAAAAGAACCGAAGAGAAATGAGGCCTTCGCTTCTGACAACGCTGTTAACATTAGAGATTTCATTTCAGATGCATTTAAATGAAGCCAGACCATAATGGGGTTCAAAAAAAGAAGCATAGAGACAGAGAAGCAAGCTGATGGGGAGACAGATGTCAAGACAAATTTGCTTTCAGATCGTAAATTGTCCCAACACACCTCCACTCTCTGCCACACTAGCCTTCCTGCCCCAGGACCTTTACACATGCTGCATGCTGTAGTGGCCAGAGAAAGCTCAGGCACTGTTGTAGGAGCTTGCAATGGGTATGCCAGCAAGGCACCCATAGCACCTGCCAATCCTCCAGGGAAATAGTCATTGCCAGAGACTGGAGATCAGGAGTGCCTGTTCAAAGACAGGCAAAAAGTGCTGAGAGGCCAGAGGAAGACAAGGTATGAAAACAGGAGAAAGCAGCATTTCAAAGATACCAGAGACCTTCACTCTGAGTTGGGGTGACAGGTCAGGTATTAGGAAGCAGGTGTCAATCAAGCACAGGAAACATTATGGAAGAGGGTATCCACAGTACTTCCTGCATCCCAGTAACCCCCGAAACCTCCTTTGCTGACAAGGACATGCCTGGTAGGACAGTCCAATCTGGGGAAATTCTAGCTAGACACTTGGTCCCAAGTGTAGGGGTGGATCTTCCCCCCACCCCAGACTGCAGGATGACCTCTCTTTCTGAGAGACCTAAACCCTAAGCCTTCTGCTGGTTCCTATCAGAGAACATAATTTCATTACCCATCAAGGGAGAAATGGTTCGCTAACGGGTGCTGTGGTCGTTCAGTCAAATATTACGCACTCACTAAAAAGGATGACCATTGGAGGCAAGTATTCATAATGATATTGCCTGTGACCCGACAATGGTAAACATAACTTACGCAGAGTCAGCATCGATCATCTCCCCACACTAGTAGGAAACCAGTCTGTTTCCTGCAAGCAAAGATCTTGATCCAGCTCTGAGCTAAACCCAGAGCGAGCTCTTTGGTTCAGCACTGGATCCTCAGCACCTAGGACAGCGCCCAGCACAAACAAGTCCAGTTCCCAACCAGGTAAGATTAGTAATGTCTGATACCCAATCAAAAATCACTTTTTTAAAACTATTTTAAATTTTCACAAAGGAGAACTGAGCCCGCCCTGGTTGGGGGTGGGGGCTGGCCCCCCACACCCGTCAGTTCCCAGAGGTTCGGATTCCCTTGCAGCTTCGAGGCGGTGCTCGGCCACAGGACTGAGAAGCTCAGGTGGGACAAGCTGTGATCTTGATGAGACCTAGGTGGGAGGAGCTGGCAGGCCAGTGACCCCGGGGTCCCCGGCAGCACGCCTCTGCAGCCATGCGCGCTTTCCGCTCGCTCTCTCCCCCAGCCTGCTCCCTTGGTCGTCCGTGACCCACTAAGGCATTCGTGTGTTTGTACCAGGAACTCTTGCAGGCCAGGGTGACCTCTCCCAAAGTCTAAGATGGTGGAGAACCTCCAGGGAGATCCCGCTCTGGTTAAACCCAAGATGGCCCGGCTTCTAGGTTCAATCCCCAGTGCTGAGCGAGAGGGAGGGGGGAGGGAGAAAGGGAAGAAGAGGAGGAGGAAGGAGGGGGGAGGAAGGAAGAGAAGAGAGGAGAAGAGAGGAGGAGGGAGGAAGAAAGAAAAACACAGTGCTGCAGCTTAAACCAACACTGTCTTCACAGCATCTCAGGAACCCAAGCAGGACGGTGCTGGGCGACGCTGCTTCACCACATGGTATCTGTGGAGATCACTCCCCGGTACCCAGCTGGCTTCTGGGCTGATCTGAAGGGTCCAACACAGACAGCTTCAGTGACATGCCAGGTGCCCTGGAGGGGTCGGCTGGGAGCTCAGCAGGGTCCCCTCTGCCTCCTCCATCCTCGGGCGTCTGTCCACACCTCTGTCCGGCCAGCTCCTCTTTAAGACCGAGGCTTCCGAGGCCAGAAGCAGAAACCGCGGGTATGGCACTATGTTCTGAGCAGTCCCGGTCAGCCTCGGCCCAAGAAAAGGGCCAACAGAGCCCTTCTCAAAGCATGTGCCTCCAGACGTCAGAGTCGTCTTCAACCCACAGGAGAGACGGGGCAGGAGGCAGGGAGACCCTGGAGCCCTCGAGGAGGACCTGAGTTGCTGGGTGCAGCAGAGGCCAGCCTGCACCGCGCCCCCAGGCCGAGGCCCTCTTCAGACACTTTCTGAGTTACTTACCTTGTAGTGATTTTGATTGGATGTCAGGCACGGCTGTGTTGACCCTATGGGGTGCTGGGGTTTTGTTCCACAGTCCCCGGTGTGAGGATGTCCCAGCTGCTGTCCCTTCTCACTGGGACTCTCCACGTGCGTAAATTGCCTCTTTCAAATAAAAGAAAATGGGAAAGGACAGAGGCAGGGGGAGGGGGTATGTCCATAAGCTGAATCCTCATCTTCTGTGGCAGAGAGTCAATAGAAAATGTCTTAAATTGATAAATCAAGAAAGAGCGGCATAAGCATCTTATTTTGAAGTTACAGAGATAAACACCAGAAGACCTAAAAATGGAAACATTTCCAGCAGCCGCCTCTGGGAAGCAGGTCTTGGGGAGCAGAGAGAGGGGCCGGGAACCCTTGCTTTCATTAGAAACTCCTACGTGTTTTCCCTTGGTGCTGTGCGTCCGTGTTACTTAGATTTAAAAAAAAAAAAAAAAATTCAAAAGGGAAAAAAATAAGAAAACCCAGTGATGGTCATTTTTAAAACTATGTAATTAAACCTGGAAAAAAAAATCTCATTTGGCTAAGTGGAAAATAATGTAGATTACAAAACTATATTTATGTTTGTCAGCAGACTTAATGAAAAAGAGAAGCCATACGTGGGAACGAGATTCCAAACAAATGCACCCACCAGTGGATCTGCCTTCTTTTCTAGGTTGCCCAAATTTTCTGCAATGTCTCTTACTTTTATAATGAAAAGAAATAAATTTATTTTGTTAAATAAACAAGCTGAGCAGAGATTATATAAAAACGTCAGAGGACTCTCAGCTACTTCCCTAGAAGTGTGTTCGGGACCCCGAAGCCCCCACCTCCTGCCATCGGGGCAGAGGCTCCGTCCACAGGTCCTGGAAGTCATGTCAGCTGCACCAACTGATTTGGTTCTAGAACATTCCCAGCAAGAATTCAGTTCATACTGTTTTTATTCAACTCGACAAGAACGGCGTAGGCCTCCGCTGTTCCAGTTCTGGATTGGAGTGCTCATCTGGCGTGAACACGGATCGGGGACCCGCTATGTGGCAGTCAAGATGGGGGAGGCTGGGGTCACAGCAGTAAATGAGACAGATGGACTGCCCCTCCCTCAGAGTCACAGGCCAGTGACCAGGCAATCGCGCTACATTCTAAAAGGTGCTTTGATTAGGGAAAGCAAGGGGCAGGACTCATCCGGAGGGCTTCCTGGAAGAGGCCAAGTCTCAGCTCAGACTCCCACGATGAACCACACAGCACATCAGGCAAACCAGGGAGAAGCATTTCCAGCTCAGAGAATAGACTATGCAAAGACTCAGGGACAGGAAAGAGGATGGATAAATTCAAGGAACCAAGAGTGACAAAACATGTCCCCAGATCAGAAGCCTCCAGGTACAGGCTCTGGACCCCCTGACCTGGAAGCCCCGTCCTGCCCTCTGAGCTCCATCGAGGTGCTTCGCCCCACCATGCCCCAGTTCTGCATCTGCACCCAGGTAGTCAAACCTGCCTTGTGAGAATTAAATGAGATACTGAGCGCGCTCATGTTTCCCAGCCATGGATCATAATCACGGTAGGCGGGCATGGTCGGGCCCACGCTGTGCAAAGCCAGCAACGGGCACAGGGTCACGATGGCAGCCTCGTTCATCCTGCATCGGTGCTCGAAGGTGGGTTTTATCAGCATGCCCATTTTACAGGTGAGGAACACTGAGGCCAGAAAGGGTGGGCGATGCGGTACCTGCTCCTGGTGCCCCACCCAAAGCCCCTCACCAGCCAGCCCATCCTATGTGTCTGTGCCTCGCAGCTGTGCAGTCCTTTGCTCTAGAGAATTCCCTGGCCAACAGAAGCCGTCTCACCCACCCTAGGACTGATACAGCAGTGAGAGATCAAAACGGGCCCTGCCTTCTCGCTCTAGGCAAAGGCTCCAGAGCGCCTTGGGGTCTCTGAATGCACCCCCACCCCAAATCCCTGCCTCAGGCCTCCAAGGAGCCTGACCTAAGTCACAGGCTCACAGAGATCCAGACCAGGGGCCGTCCCAAAGGCCTCGCTGCACCAGGGTATCAAACAGCGGCTGAGGCCAGCCCCGGCCAGCCATTGTGGGCCGTGGGGAGCCAGAGCCACCTCAGAGTAGAGGGTCCACTCCAAATGGGACGCGCAAGTTCCACCCACCTGCTCTGTGTCCCCAGGGCTCCCGCAGGGCGCCAAGGGGAGGTGAGGGCAGCTCTGAGCAGGCAGGCGATGGAGCCCTGGCCTGAACAGTTAGCGAGGGGGGTCAGGAAGAGGGTGGGCTTGGACAGCCTGGAACCTGAGCCCCTTGCTTATCGGTGACATTCGCCTCCCAGTATGGACGACCAGCAGCCTGTGTCAAGCGCCCAGCAGGGTGTCACGCGTCCTGGCTCTTGCTCTGTTGTCTACTCTACCATCTTCAAGGCCCCTAAGACCTTCACGGCAGAGCTGGGAGTTTTATTTCCCCAAAATCAAAGGAATCCTACCTGGAGAAACAGCCCTCCGCCCTCCACCCTGCCCGAGGAGTTTATCTCTCACTCAATGCAAGAGACTGAACCCAGCTAAAGTTATTCCAGATCGACCTTGAGATCAGGAACAAATTGGCCTCAGGAGTCAGCCATCAGCAAATGCGATCTAAATGCCCAGCAGCCTCAGAGCCTTCCCGTTGACAGCAGGAGTCGATGCGCATCCCGGAAAATTTGGAGAGGAAAAAAAACAAACAACTAAAGGTCACTGCATTTGCAGGCAGGATGAATTTTCCCCGAGACCACGACAAATAGACTGCCTTACATTGCAAAGATCTGGGGGCCTTCACAGCTCATGGGGAAGAAGAACATCACCCCAAGTCATGCGTCTCCAAGCTGCTCTCCGTGGGCACCTGGAAGTCCCCCCACTGCGCCTTCCCTTGTTGAAATTCCACCATTGGGCTGCAATGCCTGGCAGCCATCCTGCCCAGAGCACAAGACGGGGCCAGCCCCGGGTGGCAGGGGCTGAGCGGGCAGGGAGGACCAGGAGGCAAAGATCAGCAAGATGGCTCCAAACATTTCAGTGGGGAGACCAAACCCAAGGCCAGCCTGGAGGGAGAGAGTAGGTTTCGGACTGTGGAGGAGACTGGTCCGGGGAGTTCTGGTTTTCTCACAAGAACCGAGTTACTGTCTGTAAAGGAAAGGCAACTAATATTCCCTGGGCACCTGCAGGAGCCAGCAGGATGCTGGCTTTTCCACGCATCTTCTCAGTCACCCCTCTGTGAGGGGGGCCCACTTCACAGAGATGGCGGCCCAGGCTCACAGAAGCGAGGTCACCCAGAGCTCAAGCCCTCGTCCACGTCACCTTATTCCATGTGGGAAGCTCAGGTGGTGACCACTGAACTCAGGTAAGTAGTAAAAGTTAACTCTCAGCGTGAGCTGCCAACCCTCACCAGGAAACCTCTGTTCCTCCAGTCTGGGCCTCAGAAGCCAATGCAGAGGTCAAGCTTGAGCTTGACCCCAGCTGAATGCAGTCTACACAGCAAACCACAGACCCACGAGCAAGAAAAATGCTGCTCTTCATAACCCACTGGGTTTTGTGGATGTTGTGACAGAGCCACATTGACACACGGCTCCGTGTGCATATCATACACAGGCATGTTACGTAGGAGATCTACCTCTGGGTGTGCTCCAGAGAGACATTCCTACAACTCTTGAAACCATATGTCCATCTGAGGGAGAGGGCATGGGACAACAGTGCCTCTTTGTCACTTATGGGCTCTGTGTCTGGGAGCAAGTTACTCGGCCTTTCCAAGTACATTTTGTCTTTTGTAACATGGAGAGGAAAACAATGCCTATCTCATAGGGTTAGTGTGAGATAATGATGCACATAATAGTTTAGCACAGGGCCTCGCACGCTCCAACTCCTTCACTCAACAAATACTTCGGGTAACTACGTTTGCCAGGCCCTTTTCCTGGTGTCCAGAATACAGTGACCAGGTGTGGAAAAAGGAGAACAGAAGGAGAGCCAGGAAGGAGGCGGCAAGCATCGGCCGTGAAGGGGTCTCCACGGCCCAGAAGTGCTCAGTGAGCGGAGGCCACGTTCATTCTCCCCACGATGGACTCGCAGAGCGAGAGACTCAGATGAGTTCAGGAAGAAAATCAGGCTCTACCCCAAAAAAGACCTGTCCTTGGAGCCCGTGGCAAACCCCAGCAAGAGATCAAAGACCGTCAGCACTGGCCACGGCCGCGGGCACTCAGCGACAGTCCCCGCTGCTCTAGTCAGGCTGAGATCACAGCCCAGCTGCCATGAAGAGACTCAGCTCCGCTTCTCCCTGGAAGGGGGAAGTTCCTGGGGCTGGAACCAGGCTTCAAAACCCACTGATCCCCTCAGACACGCTCCAGGGGAGCCGGAGAGGTGCGCAGAAGCTGGAGGGTGAGGTCAGCGGCTGCAGCCCCTGCATGCAGGTGTCAGGGCACCAGAGAGGCCCTCCAGGACGTCAGGGGCCGGAAAAGCACCAGCACTTTGCCACGGGGCTAAAGCACTGCTCCCCAGACCACCTCCTGGTTCTCGGTCCTGATTGGCCCGTTTTTCCATCTCCTTAGGAAACAGATGCAGCACCACACAGCCTTGGAAGCCCGCGGGGTCTGTGGGGTGGGACAAGCTGAAGTCACATCCTGATTCCACCTCTCCAGCTTCCCCGCCCTTGCCAGGAGGATGGAAGGAGAAAGCTTTCCAAGACCTTGTGTGCAGAATACCTCCGAGTGAAGTGCTTAGCCAGGCACCTGCAATCGTGCCTTTGCCAACTGTGTTGGCACCTGAGGACACCCAGGCCCAGACAGGCTAAACAATTTGCTCAACGTCAGACAGACATCCTGACCTTGGGACCTTTCCCCTCTCACCTGCCCCCAGCTGTATTCCTCCAATGGACTTCAAAATCGACCTGGAGGCCCACCTAGAGGCTGGCTGCCTCCACTCAAAGGCCTAATGGATAAGTATTTTCAGAGCAGGTGAAACTTGGCCACAACCACAGGGATCTTGTTTCAAGGCAGATTCTGACTTGAGGTCAGAAAGGGGACCTTAAGGAATGCCCAGGTGGTGCTGACACGACTGGTCATCTGCGTTTGTCCCAGATCACCCCAGCAGGCTGCCCCAGCTGAGCGAGCCCAAGGGCTCGCTTTGAGGACAGCCTCTGCTGGCCCCCGTGGTGTGGAGAAGCCTGGAGGGGCCCCACCCAGGGCTGCATGGACCTAAAGAGTAGCAGGTCCTCGATTCCTAAACCCCCAACCACATCCCAGATCATCCTGCCTGAAGCCACCCTCAGTTTCCAAAAACACCACAAAAAGTGGAGTGATCTGGACGCCAACCAGCCCAATGGCCATGCCCCCGAGGGAGGAACCGAAGCCAGCAGTGCAGGAAGCTGCTTAGCTCTCGAGGGCCAGGTTCAGACGCTCCTGCCTCTTGGCTGCTCCTCTGCAGAGCCCCCTCCAAGAGGAGACTCATCCATAATTCACCGGAGTTAGTTCACGCCACTGATTCTCCTCCCGCTCCTGGGCCCGCCCTCCCGGCTCCAAGCCCCCCAGTCCACCCTGCTTCTTCATCCTGGCTCGTACCCTCTCCAGGTGATAGATGAACGACTGACATTTCACACCCTCCAGGCGGGATGGAGAATTCTGATCACAGCCCAGTCGGATCGGCCCACATCCCTCGATTCCTTCTGGGCCTGGCTGCCCCCCCACGGCCCCACCGCTTGCCCCGACATTAATTTCCCCTGATTCATTTCTCATGCCTTTGAATGCTGCCTTTTCAAAGCACAATATGTTTCTGGAGCTGTTCCTCATGCCTCCCTTCCGCTCATGAATATTTCAGATGCAATAGTGATATGATCGCTCAACCTTAGAGGCACACCAACTTTATCTTATTTATCTTACCGAGATGCTTCGGATCCCGGGATTAAGTCCAAAACATCCTTTGAGAGTGTGTTTGGGTTGTTCTCCCCCAGGCTGCTGCCGCCGCCGCGTATGAAAATTGTGAGCGGCAGGCCCCCTCCCCCTCCCCAGCTCTGGGCCCAGGACCTGGCCCTGAACTGCCTCTCTGGTGCCAGCCTCCTCTGGGACCGCGGAGGCCAACTGGGAGGCCTCCTAATGGGTCCCTATTGCCACCAAACTCCCCCCTTCCCAGCCCAATGGTCCCTTGTAAGCCCAAAACGAACTTACCAAGTGACCTTGGGAAGGTCATTCCACCCTTCTGGGGCCAAGTTTGCTCATCTACAAACATGGGGCTGAATATCACGTCCCTAAGCCCTTCAGCTCTGAGCCTCCATGTGGCAGGAAGGGAGAGAGCTCAGGATCCTGAAGCAGATGGGGCCGCCCAAACCCCAGCGCCACCACTAACTAGCTGCGTGGCCCTTAACCAGCCAGCACGTGGTCCTCACTAACTCCTCCCCTGGAAAGCCCGCTTGGTTGGTATCAGCTGCCTCTTGGGCTCCTGGTGGGCGACCAGCATCCCTTGGCTTGCCTGGGGCTGAGAGGTTCCAGGGATCCGGAAGTTTCAGTGCCAAAACTAGGGAAGTCCCAACTCCAGGAGGATGGTCACCCCAGGCTGTCGTGAGAATTAAAGGCCTTCACACGCCACACCAGGCACCAGTGTGACCCCTGCTGCTTTCCAGAACCACTCTGTCTATGGTTGTAGAGGAATCCTTCCCACTTTTGATGGAGAATTTCAAAATTCCTTTTTTACCAAAGCAATACCAGAACGGGAAAGGGCTTGAAAGGAGGGGCTGGGGACGTAGCTGGTCAAGTGCTTGCCTAGCATGCACAAGGCCCTGGGTTAAATCCCCAGCACCACAGAAAAATCAAAAAAGTCTTCAAAGGAAAAGCCAAGGTGTCTTGCCCCAGGCCCCTCCCAGCGCGATCCCCCTGCCCAGCGGTAGCTGGCTTCAGCCCCGTTAGCCTCTGACCCCGAGGTTCTCCACCACACTCACCCCGTTCCCCAAGCCGACTGGCACAGCCTCTCCCAGCAGAGAGTCTCCCGCGTTCAACAGCTGCTGTCCCGGAGGAGGAGGTGATGAGGAGCGGAGCAAGCCCTGAGACCCCTCGCTGCACAGACGTTAACTTCCCAATGCCGGATCCCGGGAGGAGGGGACGCAGAGGAGCAACAGCCTGTCATGCCAGGGAAGTACTTCCACACTGGAGAATGTCACGAACATTCTGGTGGGGGACTCGCCAACTGCACAGGGAAGCCAGCTTCCAAGCAGAGACCGCAAGAAGAGGTGGACGCCAGGCCCTCCAGGCAGGGCTGGCCTCCTGCACACCTGCTGGGCATTGGGGTCTCCCTGGCAACTGTCTGCAGCCATCATCCGCTGGTCCAGGTCAAGGAAAGTCCACTGGAGCAGGAGAGAGCAGTTCCGGTAGGTAGATGCAATCCACTGCGAGGAGCCATCGCCCCCGGCTAAGCTCAAGGGACGGAGGGAGGTGTCTGAGCTGGTCCTGTCCTGGACAGGAGCAGGCGCTAAGCCAGCTGCCACCTCCCAGGCCACCACTTTTCACCGTTACCACCGGACAGGTGAGAAGCTGCTGCACACGCCCGTCAGCTGGTGTGACTCTTGTCAAGCACCGGGAAAGCTGTCACCCTTACAGTCAGACCGCAGACTGAGAATGGAAAAAGCAGTCCTCGAGGGAAGCAGTCCTCAGTCACCCTGAGGAGACGAAGGAAAGCGGGAATGTCCCATATCCCTAAGGCACTACCACGACCAAATCAAAACCCACCCCGGAGAGTAGTGCAGCCTGGCAGAAAGACCCAGGCTGGAGAAGCGGACGCGCGGAGTGTGAGCTACGGTTCTGCTTATTTGACTTCGTCAGCTAAGTTTCTTCGGTTACAAGCGACAGAAATCTTGAGAATAAAAAAGGGAGACCTCACACCCCCATGGTCTCCGGTCGGTCCACATCTTAAGCCCAGAGGGGCTTTAAAGCCACGGATGCCGAGACCTCGCCTTCAGCATCAGGCTCCTTTTGGCCTGGGAGGACTGCCTGTCTCAGTTCAGGGTTTCCCCCAGGTGATTTTAATGGGAGACTGGAGGTTGGAGTCACGTTCCCACCACGCCCCTCCAGCTGGGGCCCACAAACCAGCAATCCGGCCGATCCATGGCATGGGAGGCTTAATAAGTCTCGAAACACCCCAAGACCTGTGAATAAGAACCTGCGTTTGAACAGGACCCCCAGGTGAGTCCAGAGCAGATTCAAGGTGGAGAAGCACTGGGGGGTCAGGAGAAAGACCTGCCCCAGCCTCTCCACACCTCTGAGGATCTCTCCTGCAGGCAGTCGCAAGTCCCCAAGACAAAGCCTTGGCCAGGCAGGCGTGATGGCCACTCCTGGACAGCAGGACGGAGAGGCCTGGTGATATGCCTGGTGTCCCCACCAGACCCACAGGCCAGAGAAGAGCAGATCCTGAAAGCCTACAAAAGCTACACCAATTTGGCACAGAGATGCCAGCCACCACTTATTAAGTGCCTACTGTATGCCAGGCAAATCCTCCCAATAACCCACAAGGCAGATATTAGCATTATAACTATCGCTACTACCACCATGATGGCGACTACTATTTTATCAAGAAAGACACTCAGGTTTAGACAAGTAGGTCCCATGTGAGCATGAATTAGAATCACCTGGAAGGTCTGCAGCATGACAGACATCTGAGCCCCACTCTCGGGCTTTCTAATTGAGCAGGTCTAGAGCAAAGTCGGAGAACTGGTACCTGCAGCAAGTTCCCGGATGCTGCCGATGCTGTCCGCCCAGACATGTCCAGGGGCAGGCATTATCCCTGCAGGCCAGGAAAAGGCAGCCAAACCCGAGTTAACGACTTTTTAAGAAATCAGACCAGAAATGCCACAAGAGTAACACCAACTGTTAGGTAAGACCCCATCTTCACAGCAAGAAATATGACCCCTGGGCTTGTGGGGGACATTGCAGGGAGCAGGTGCAGCTGGCCTCTGGGAGCACCTTGGGAGCAAGCAGACCTGCTGGGACACATACCTGGGAATTCTCTGGAATTTGTACAATCAGGGCGCCACACAGCTGGCGGGAGGGTGACAGGGTCCTCAGAACAGAGAGACTGGGGGAAAATTAATTAAATTAGCCCTGACTTCCTGGGAGGTGGACAGCTTTCACGTGCTGGGAAGTCAGCTAACTATTCAGGAAGAGTCACCCTGGACTAGCCATCTCTGGGTAAAAATGGAGAGAATCCTGCTTATAGAAGTCAGACTGCCCGAGGCCAAGTCTGCAATCTGCCATTTGCTGGCTGCGGTCATTAGGCGGGGTGCCTAACGTGTTTGGCTTGGGGCTTGTTATCTTCATCTGTAAACTGCAGGTTACTGGAGAGACTACCGGAGCCAACACATGTAGAACTCTCAGGCAGAAAGCTGGGATTTTGCAAGTTCCCAGCAAAGCTAGTTTATCATTATTATCATTATTATTATGACTATTACTATTATTCTTATTGGCAAAGTGTTAGTGGTGTTGAAATATTGTTGGCAATACCCGGACTGGATCCCTAGCGATAATCACAACCTGGATCCTGACTTCCGACACTCTCGGACCACTGATGGGAATGCAGACAGGTCCAATTTTTCTAGGAAGCCAGGAGTCTTACTAATACCCACTCACTCTGACCCGGCAAGTCAACTGCTAGGAATTTTAGAGGTGCAATTGAGTGTGGGGACAAAGAAGCCCCAGGAGGCCACCACAGTGCTGCGAACAGTAGGATAATGGTAATATGAAAGTGTCTGCCGATAGGAAAACATTTCGGAAATCATGCTATGTTCATATTGGCATCTTCTGCAATCAGTAAAATCATGTCCACAACTTTTAACTGAGGAGATCCTATAATGCTATATTTTAAATATATTTGTGCTATTTCATATAGACTATGAACATGTCAAAAGCCAGACAACAGGAGCAAGCCAAGGGCATCCTCGGCCACATCACGAGACCCACCTCTGCTGGCCACGGGAGGGGCCGCTGAGTCTGCGGGTCTCCGGCTAGTCCTCAACAGCCCCGTTTTCCTCAGGGGAGCTGGTGGACTCTGGGGCCCGGGGCCGGCAGGCTCGATCATTGACCTGGAGATTCTTCCTGCCTGGGTGTGCATGCATCAAGCACCTGTGGAACGGGGTGCCGACTAACGGAGGGAGAATGGGGGAAGAGAGGGAAGAAGGAGGAGAGCAGGGACTGCCCAGCAGGCTTATGGGGATAGAGAAAAAAGCAGCCCCAGATCCCAGCAGCCCCTGAGCCCTGGGAGTACACCAGAGGCCTCCATGATGTCCCCAGCTCACGGGTCACCAAACCATTGAGCAGAGTTGAAGCTGCGTCATCCTCAGACTGGGAAGGGAGGGAGAAGCACGCCCGGAAGCACAAGTTGTCAGAAACTCAACTGGCTTAACAAGAAGCTGGCCCTGGGAGAGGTCCAGATTCGCCCTGGTAACACAGGCTGGCAGGCAGCGCCCCCGCCCCCCTGCTCTCTGGGCCCTGCTGTCCGGGGCTTCATCCCCAGCAGGTCTCCCCACGGTGAGAGGACACCAGCGGCTGCAGGTTCCCACGCCCAGCTCTGTGACCCCAGCAAAGAAGCACCTCTGCCCTCCTGGTCAGTAAGTGTCCTGTGCCCGTGGCTGCTGGAGCCACTTCAGTGCCTGCCTGAGCCGGTCACTGTGGCCCTTGGCACACTCCCATCTGCCCAGCCCCCCAGGTTGCCAGGAACACAAGGGAAAGTCCCTCCAGTCAAAAAAAAAAAAACAGGACATTGATTTAGAAAAAGAGGGATGGAGACTAAGCAGGGAAATCAACAGAGAATCATACTGTGGAGGGTTTTCCCTCCAAAATAGGAAGCAAGTTACCCCCAGAGGCTCCAGAGGAAGGATTCAAGTAGGTCTTCTAACTAGGGCTGTGGTTCTCAACCAGGAGCCAGCCCTCCCTCCTCCAGGGGCCTCTGGCAATGGCCAGGAGAGAGGGTAGTGACTGCTACTGGCATCTTGTGACTAGAGGCCAGGGGTCCTGCTGAACATCCCCCAGTACGCAAGACAGGCCCGTGTTAGTTCATATTCCGTCACATAACAAAACACCCAAGGCCGGGTAATTTGTAAAGAAAAGAGGTTGGTTTAGCTATAAGCCAGAGGGCCTTTGCAGGAGCCTCCTCTCAGCATGGGCAAGAGTGCCCTTGGCTACATCACACCATGGTGGGAGCATCAAGGAGGCATTGTGTGGAAGAGGGAGAGCAGTCCCATGGCAAGACAAGAAAACAGACAGAGACTCAGGCCAGGTTTGCTCTTTTCTAACAACTCCTTCTCTCAATAACCAACCCTCCACAAGAGCAGCAGTGAGCCATCCCAAGGGCGACGCCCCCAATGACCTAACTGCCTCCCACTAGGTGCCGCCTCTTAAAGATCCCACCACCTCCTATGCCTATACTGGGGACCTAGCCTCCAGCATGTGAACCCTTGGGGGACAACCCACAGCAGCCTCACAAGGAAGGAGTATCCAGCCCAAAAGGTCAACAGCACGGAGGCTGAGAACACTGGATTCATCCGGCCACATCTATAACTGATCGTCCAACTCGGAATGCCTTTGGGACAGTCCATACCAGGACAGCAGGCAGAAGGGAGGCTGTCCCAGCAAACAGGAAGGCGTGAGTCCTCCACTCCAGCTCCCTGTCCCAAGAGGAGGAGAATCCATCATCATGGGAGGCTGAGATTCAAGGCAACGCTTCCCCCAGCACCGTCCATCACAGGACCACAGAGCTGCCCCTCGCCTGGAGACCTGACTGTACCCCTTCTGCCCCTCTCATTTCCGGCGCTGCCCACCATCCCGACATGTGCTTCTAGGAGGCCACTGCCGTCTCCCGGGCACCAGCCTCCAGGGTTGCCCAAATGTCCTCCCCCAGATGCCACTTCCAAAATTGTCTCTGGCCTGGCCCGCGCTGCAGCGAGGCACTGCCTAGCCGGCTAGGTGGAATCCCACCCCAATTAAATAGCTGCGGCCCGGATGGGGGCTGATGGGAGGAGAGGGGGCCAGAGTCTCCCGGCCGCTCCTGCCTTTCTCTTTTCATCTCGGAAGAGCCAATTTTAAACTTGCCTCGAGTCATAAAAGAAATTAATTTGATGCTCTCAACCTTGCTCACAGTGGACAATGTCCTCCGCGGGAGCTTCTGCTGCCGGCGGATCCAGAGCGAGGGACCCATCCCCTCAGAAGGATGCTGGCTTCAGATCACTGGCCTGGAGACTGAGAAGCAGCTGCCCAGAGTTCCCTAGGCTGTCACTTGCTGGTGAGTTCCCAAAATGGCTCTCATGGCGAAGGCGCATCCCGAGTCACGGCAGCCTTGCCTGAGGGACATGGGGGGTAGGGCTGGTCCAGGCAAACACCCAGGCAGATTTAGCTCTGGCCCTGCCCACCCTCCCCCGATGGATCGGCAAGGCCACTCTGCGTCCTGATGTGCTGCCAGGGGTCTTGGGCATCTTTTCGTCGCTGTGACCAAAGGACCTGACAAGAACAATTAGAGGAGGAAAAGCGTATTTGGCTCATGGTTTCAGAGGCCTCAGTCCACAGATGGCCGACTCCATGGCTCTGGCCAAACAAGGCTGAACGTCATGGCGGAAAGGTGTGGACGAGGAAAGCAGCGCAGGACCCGGCACTAGGGAGCAGAGAGGAGCACCACTCACCAGGGACAAGGTACAAACCCAAAGGCCCACGCCCAGTGACCCACCTCCATCTCAGCATAACACCAGGCATGGTCCCTGGCCTCCTCCTGTTGGGGACGCCTCCTATCTAAGCCATCACACCAGGCTTGGTCCCTGGCCTCCTCCTGCTGGGGACGCCTCCTATCTAAGCCATAACACCAGGCTTGGTCCCTGGCCTCCTCCTGTTGGGGACGCCTCCTATCTCAGCATAACACCAGGCTTGGTCCCTGGCCTCCTCCTGCTGGGGACGCCTCCTATCTAAGCCATCACACCAGGCTTGGTCCCTGGCCTCCTCCTGCTGGGGACGCCTCCTATCTAAGTCATAACACCAGGCTTGGTCCCTGTCCTCCTCCTGCTGGGGACGCCTCCTATCTAAGCCATCACACCAGGCTTGGTCCCTGGCCTCCTCCCGTTGGGGACGCCTCCTATCTAAGCATAACACCAGGCTTGGTCCCTGGCCTCCTCCTGCTGGGGACGCCTCCTCTCTCAGCCATCACACCAGGCTTGGTCCCTGGCCTCCTCCTGCTGGGGACGCCTCCTATCTCAGCCATCACACCAGGTTTGGGCCCTGGCCTCCTCCTGCTGAGGATGCCTCCTATCTAAGCCATCACACCAGGCTTGGTCCCTGGCCTCCTCCTGCTGGGGACGCCTCCTCTCTCAGCCATCACACCAGGCTTGGTCCCTGGCCTCCTCCTGCTGGGGACGCCTCCTATCTCAGCCATAACACCAGGTTTGGGCCCTGGCCTCCTCCTGCTGGGGACGCCTCCTATCTAAGCCATCACACCAGGTTTGGGCCCTGGCCTCCTCCTGCTGAGGATGCCTCCTATCTAAGCCATCACACCAGGCTTGGTCCCTGGCCTCCTCCTGCTGGGGACGCCTCCTATCTCAGCCGTAACACCAGGTTTGGGCCCTGGCCTCCTCCTGCTGGGGACACCTCCTATCTAAGCCATCACACCAAGTTTGGGCCCTGGCCTCCTCCTGCTGGGGACACCTCCTATCTAAGCCATCACACCAGGCTTGGTCCCTGTCCTCCTCCTGTTGGGGACGCCTCCTATCTAAGCCATCACACCAGGCTTGGTCCCTGGCCTCCTCCTGCTGGGGATGCCTCCTATCTAAGCCATCACACCAGGCTTGGTCCCTGGCCTCCTCCTGCTGGGGATGCCTCCTATCTCAACATAACACCAGGCTTGGTCCCTGGCCTCCTCCTGTTGGGGACGCCTCCTATCTAAGCCATCACACCAGGCTTGGTCCCTGGCCTCCTCCTGCTGGGGATGCCTCCTATCTCAACATAACACCAGGCTTGGTCCCTGGCCTCCTCCTGTTGGGGACGCCTCCTATCTAAGCCATCACACCAGGCTTGGTCCCTGGCCTCCTCCTGCTGGGGACGCCTCCTATCTCAACCTAACACCAGGCTTTGTCCCTGGCCTCCTCCTGTTGGGGATGCCTCCTATCTCAGCATAACACCAGGCTTGGTCCCTGGCCTCCTCCTTTTGAGGTGGCCTCCTATCTCAGCATAACACCAGGCTTGGTCCCTGGCCTCCTCCTGCTGGGGACGCCTCCTATCTAAGTCATAATACCAGGCTTGGTCCCTGGCCTCCTCCTGTTGCTATACCCCTTTGCAATGGACTCACCTAGTGTGACCCCAGCAGGATCCCCCCTGAGTGCAGAGAGAACCCCTGGCATCCTCCTCCCAGCTTGCCATCCTTCTCTGCTCCAGGCGCCCCTGAGCCACACATGACTGTCCCCTCACCAGCCCTCATGGCCCCTCCGTTCCAGAGATGAGCCCAGAGCTTCCCAACCCCCAATCCCGGGAGATCAGGAGCCAGGCTGGACTCCCACAGCCGTCCTGGTCCCACGGGCCATGGCCAGGGCCTGAGAATCACATCTATGGAGCCCCGAGTCCCCAGGACTCGAGCCGGGACACGTTGCTGGGGGAGGAGGCATGGGGGCCACGTGGGGCACGGAGAGAACGTAACTGGCTGAGAGAATAGCTGAGGACTCGGCGGCATTCCCGACGGGAAGCAGAGGCGCTGCTCCAGAACAGGAAACCCGGCGGTTCTCGGGACCCCCTGAGAAGAACGTGAAGGCCGCCAGGTGCTGCCAGGGACACAGTCCAGCCACAAAGCCCCCAGGGACACGGGCCCGAGCCCTTCTGGTCTCAAGGGAACGCGGTCACATCGACCTGTGCTCTGCCCCACGCCCTCCTCGTGCCCCAGCCAAAGCTCTGTGTGGACCGTCCAAGGGCCACGGGTCGGGCCACTTAGACGCCAGGCATGTCCCGGAGGCTGGACGTCTGAGACCCAGTGACAGAATGCTTCTGGGAGGACCCTCGTCCTGGCTGCAGACAGCCGCCTTCACCCCAGGTTCCCACGTGGGGTGGGACAGAGAACACCTCCCTGGGGTCCCTTGTTGGGACGGGACCCTGCTGAGGCCCAGCTCCTGACCCACCAGGCCAGGGCACAGACTGGGTCCACGGGAAGGCTCAGAGCAGCAGCCCAGCCTCAGGCCCTCCAGAGCTTGGCTGAACTGCCCTGCTGAGGACAAAGCTTGGGCCACCTGCACCCGGGGACCGGCCTCCCCGGGCCTGAGCAAGAAGCCCAGCTGCCAGCTCTTGGTGCAGAGCTCCTGCCGGCCCAGGACCCCTCCCACCTGCCGACCAGGGACACTTCAAGTGCTCCTCAGAGGCCCTGGAGGGAGGACGACAGGTGGCAAGAGGCCAGGCTGGCACAGGAGGAGGCAGCAGCCGAGGGACGTGACTGAAGACGGTGAAGCTGGCCGGTCACTGGGCAGCACGAGACTGGCCAGTCCAGAGTGGAGAACCCGGCCACCGTGGAGGAGGGTGTGACTGGCACAGGGAGTGGCCAGATTCTGAACTCTGCTGGGCCGTGACACTGGCCCCAGTGACTCACTCTGATAATCAACACCTCCGAACGCCCGCGCACATAAAACGCTGACTGAAGTCCAACCCTGAGGACAGAGTCGGATGCCATGGAAGTTCACAGTGGCAGATCCGACTGGCCTGCAGGGGGCGCAGTGGCCAGGTGGGCCTCTCCCAGGTAGCAAGGTTCCAGCTGAGCCTCTGCCTCCTCTGCTCCCTCCAGGTCAGACACTGGAGAAGGAGGAGCCAGGAACCCAGGAGACTCCATCCTGAGCTGCCAGCTCCCCAGCAGCAGGAGGGAGGGCCCTGCTCAGTGCTACACCCAGGCCCAGGGGCGCCATGCCCACTACGGCCTTGGCCAAAGTGGGAGGGAAGACAGGACACACCTTGAACCCAAGACGCGTCAAGCCCAGGTGGACCTGAGCAACCTGAATCAGCCTCGGGCTATGGTGACCATAAATAGGTGGTGGTTTGTCTCTTAGCACAAGATCTCGGTGCAGCCAAAAGCCCCAAAGATAGGAACACACGCTGCCTCCGTCTCTGCCAGGAAGCATCTATGAATGGTCACAAAGCACTTACACACAGCATCCATGTCACCAGTCTCACCTCCTCGAAGGAGGTGATGGTCCCTCTAAGAAAGGAAATCTTTCTTTTTAAACAAGTAGGCATCATATTTTAAATATACATCCTCTATGCTCAGCAATTCCACTTCTAGACATATACAGTTGAACACATGCATTTGCACCAAGATGAACGTATGAACAACATAAATTGCTGTGAAAGTGACCAAAGACATCCTGAATGTTCACCATGAGGGAGCTGGTGAGTCAGTCTATACACATCTATGTGTGGAGTACTATACAGCTGTTAAAAAGAACAAGGCAACTTTATAAGCACTGACTTTTGAGAACCGTAGAGATAGATTGTTAAGTGAAAAAAAATCAAGGTACAGAATACTATCCATGGTGTGCTATCATTTGTAAGTTCTAAAACAGGGAAGGGACTATCTGGGTGCACACTCTTCTGTATTAAAGGGTCTCCCTGGAAAGTTGTAAGAGCAGCTCACAAGGCCTTTGACCTTTGAGGAAGGGAAACCGGTGAGTTGGGAAAGAGACTTAAATTTTCCCTCTGTGCTTCTTTGTTCTGTCTGATCTTGTTTTCCATATGCACATATTCCCCATTCAGGAAAAGAATGGTTTTTAACTGGAAACGATGAAAAATCCTATAGGCGTGTACAAACTAAAGTAATCAGCCGTTTCTATGGCTTCACTGAGCATTTAAACGTGCCAGCATCCTGGCCTCCAAGATGGATCAGCTGTAAACTGAGAACCTCAGCAACTTCCCCTTGCGAGGACAGATGTTGACATTGTTCCTGTGATTTTTCACAGATGTTTGCCTTCCGGCATTTTTAAAATCGAATTTCTCTGTCAATTTGGAAATCCCAGATTTCTCATATCAAATCGAGATGACAGGGGAAATTCAAAACCGTTCTCACATGTGGAAATGGCCGGTGGCTGGACCTGGGCAGCAGGAAGGGAGCAGACACTCGAGAGGAGCCAACGTCTCTTTCCGAAGCCCTCTGGGGTCACCGTATGGCGCCAGCTGGAGAGGAAATTTTCTAACAGGTAGGGAGGGGCCTTGGAGCCTGGGCAGCCCCACGTGGCTCCCTTAAGTGACTCATGAGCCTGCCCAGCCTCCTGTCATCTGTGCAATGGGGACAATGTCACCTACCGGCAATGTAGCTCTGGGAGTGAGCGGTGCAGGAAGGTGCAGGGCCCTCCCCCTCCACTGTCCCACACAGCTGTCCCCCTTGGTGTCCTCGCTTGGCTTTCCAATAAGTCAGGGGCCCTCCCAGGATCCCCGAGTTCAACCACTGCCAGACCTGGGATGGAAATGTCCCAGGTCCCCGAGGCCCCTGACCCGGCCCACCCCTTGGGGGTGACCCACTGAGGAAAACCAGCCCGTCACTGCAGACCTGAGACGTCTTCACACGCACAGGACAAATCAGCATTAGAGGTGACGGACGGGTTTGGGGCTGGACTCACTCCGCACCCTAAGCAGGGAGCAAGCTTCGCAGGGCTGGCGGGTCCTCGGGAAACCGAGGCGGGACAGTGGCCAGTTCAAGGCCAGCCCGAGCCCCCAAGCAAGGCTCCGTCTCAAAAAAATACATTAGAAAAAAAAACGTCCTGGTTGGGCCCAAACATTACATGCAATTATTTGTTGTCCATTAAAATGAAACGCAGTAACTGACTTTCAAAGGCAGAAACAGAGAAGCCCGAACCCTCGCCGACTGTGCGTCCGCGCACGCGCAGGTCCCGCCTGCGCAGCGGAGGCGTCCCGCCTGGTGACACCCAGGTGGCTCCGGACAGAAGGCCCCGTCCTCCCGGCCAAGAGCCCAGAGGAGCAGGTGCTGAGCCCCCACCGCCTGCCATCCGAAGTGAGGCGGGTCCCCTTTCTTCCTGTCTCTGGGTGTCGCACTCCCCGGAGGAGGTGCCCCCAGCCCCTGGTGGAAGGTGACAGGGTGGGGGCTTCACAAGGCCCCCGGCCACGGATGCCAAGGCAGCCTCAGGACCTGGCCTCCTCACCTGTCGCTCAGGGACGGCTGGGGAAGGGCCAAGAGGGATGGCGGGTGGCCAGGGCCCTGGGGAGGCCATCTGGCCCATGAGGCCCGTGGGCGGGGTCCTTGTTCGAAGGGGCTCCCGGGGGCACCCCCGCCCCCCATGTGGGAATTCGGCAGGAGGCTGCGTCCCAAAGCCAGAGGAGCGCCGCCCTGGGACCGCGGGTCCCGCGCGCCGAGCTGGGACCTGCGCCTCGGACCGTGAGGCGGCGGAGGTGGAGCCAGGCGGAGGTGGAGCCAGGCGGAGGTGGAGCCAGGCGGAGGTGGAGCCAGGCGGAGGTGGAGCCAGGCGGAGGTGGAGCCAGGCGGAGGTCGAGCCAGGCGGAGGTGGAGCCAGGCGGAGGTCTCCAGGATGCGCAAAGCTCTCGAGGCCTGGACCCTGGCAATGAGCGGGCTAAGGCGCCCACAGGCACCTCCCCAAGAAAGAAGGACCTGCGAAAAGGCGCTGAACCCCGCAGCAACCAGAGAAATGGGACGGAAACCCGTCCCCTCTCTCCCGGCAGCAGGGCCTCAGCAAGAACACGCCATAGGTGTCCCCGAGGACGCGGGGAAGGTCGCTCCCAGCGTGCAGCCACTCTGGAAAGCAGTGTGGAGAGTCCTCGGAAAACTGGGAATGGAACCGCCGTGTGACCCAGCTGTCCCACTCCTCGGTTGACACCCGAAGGACTTGAAATCAGCCTATTACAGTGACGCGGCCACATCCATGTTCACAGCAGCTCTGCTCACAACACCCGATGGCTGGCCCTTCCTCCAGCTCTCCCGCGCCGGGCAAGGCCCGCCTGGCACAGCTCACAGGCGCTGGCCCTCCTGTACTGGGCACGCGTAAGGAGGGTGGGGAAGTCAAACAGAATCGTGTCCCTGAGAACTTGGAATGAACTTGGGAGAACTTCCTGCGGGACATGAAGTTTCCATAGGCAATACAAAAAAGAGGGAAACCTTTTCAGTTTATTCCATTGAACAATTTAGAGGACGTGACTTTGGGATCTCACAGCTTGATTTCTGCTGAAGGATGAGAGATATTTGCCACTGTTGAGTCGGTTGGTGTGAACAGAGTGGGAGATGGGGGCTAGGCCCTGTGGGGAAGCAGGGGCCGTGCCCTGTGTCCCTTAGTCCTTTCTACTGTCACTGAAAGGCAATCAACAGGGTGTGTGTGTGTGTATGTGTGTGTGTGTGTGTAGGGATGCAGGAGATTTCTTACCCAGAATTGATCCAACTGATTACAGAGGCTGGCAAGTCCTGAGATAGGCAGGGTGAATCAGCACGCTGGGCACCAAGAGAGCCAGTGGTGAAAGTTCTAGTCTGAAAGCCGCAGGAAAAAAAAAAAAAAAAAACAAAGACCTTTAGGTAGGAGGAATTCTCGCTTACTTTTAGTCTGTTTGGGCCTTCGACTGATTAGACGAGGCCCACCCACATATGTTTATCAATTTGAGTCTTTGTCTCACCCCAAAACACCCTCACAAAAACAAACAGAATTATTTAAGACCAAATCACTGGGCACTCCATGGCCCAGTCAAGTTGACAGATAAACCCAACCATCCCCCAACCCTTATATGTGGAACTCAGAAAGGTTAGGCCACTTTCTCAGAGCCCCAGAGCTTCTGGCATGGTTTCATTGAGGGTCCGCGCTCTGTTGTAATAATAGCAAACCCTACCAGAATTTTCCGTCAGAATAAAATGCCTTCCCAGCCCAAATCAAGGTTTGTGTTTTCAATGCTCCTGGGCCCCTGGGGGCAGAAAAACCAGCCTAAGGAAGGGGAACTGGAGGGACCAGTTTGATAAAGGTCCCAAAGGATTAAAGGAAGGATCCTTCTGGCTGCCCGAAAGAGGAAATTCACAGCGGCTTTCCAGGGCGAGAGAAAGGGCAGGGACTGAGCCCTCCAGTGGCCCAGGGCTGATGTGGCCAGTTAGGTCAACACAGTTGTAAAGATGTTGGGAAGGGAAGACTCTGAGCTGAGCTCAGGGAGAGTTTGAAGCACTTAAAAAATCCCTCCCAGACAGCCAGCACTGACACAGTGGGTAAAACCCCCCGGGCTTCACCCCACAAACCAAAGGAGAGCAGGAGGCGCCCATCTATTCCACCTGCCCGGCGCCTACGGTGGCTGCTTTGTGTCCCAAATATAATCAGGGTCCTGGCTCTGCATGCAAAGTAACGCACTGCAGCAGCCGGAAGTAACTTGAAAACAGCGTCCCGGGCATCCACTCAAAGGATGTGACAAGGCAGGGCCGCCAGCACGCTGGGTCCAATGCCCCCCAGTTTTAACCAGTTTTCTCAAAAGCCTTCTTTCCCCTCCTTAGGAAATTCATTGATAAAATAACTACCTGCCTTTATTTTATCCAGTCGCAACTGTGCACTAATCGCAGTAACACCGCGAAGAAATTTATAATGAAATAAGCGCTAGTTGGGCCCCGTGGGTTTTCACCAGGAAAGGCAGAGGGAAGACACAGCGGGTTCCCGTGGGATAACTGGGAGACGCAGATGCAGGCGGAGCGGCCGGGTGACAGCCCCACGCCCAGAGCGCCTGGCTTTCCAGGACGGCGGCTCCTTCCTGACCAAGTCCCGTGTCAAAGCGCAGTCTTCCTAAGGGTGACGCTCGGCTGCAGTCCTGGAAGCGCCAGGGGTCAGCACATAGAGAAGGATGAAGTTCCAGACTCCGATGGATCGTCATTAACACAGTCCCCCTCCGCCTCCCCAGGGCTGGGTTCCAGCACCCCCTCCGTGCCAAGGTCCTCGGAGGCTGACCTCCCGTATGCCAAATGGTGTGGCATTTGCATATTCACCCTACACATCGTCTTTAGATCCCTGATAACACCTAGCGTAAGGTCGGCTGTGCGAGCAGTTGCCACTCTGCACTGTTTAGCGAATAATGCCCAGAAATAAAGACCACGCGTGTTCACTAGTGATGGAGCTTTTTTGCAAATATTTTCCACCCAAGGTCCGTGCACGTGAAGCCTGCAAACGTGGAGACGCATGCACACTTATTTTTTCAAGACATCTAACAAAATTGTCCCCCGCAGTCCCCCGTGAGTGGCTCCCTCCTTCCCATCCTCCATACCATGAAAAGATCTGCACAAATCAAAACCCACAGCGCACAAGCCTGATCCAGTCCTGGGGGAACCTTGTGCGAGGGGCTCCGATTCTGAACTCCTGGCGCTACTTTTAAAGTTCTTTTTTCTGCCCTCCCCATTCTCCCTAGGACCAAGCCCAAAAGAGCTCTCTGGGCCCCAGCAGCTGAGAGTGTCTTCTGTCACTCCCCAGCAGCCTGGCGTTTGGCAGTGGTCAGTGGACTCTGCCACCGAGGAAGCCTGATTGGGCAGCCACTGAGCCTAGCTCGGGGACATGCTCATTCATGGTCATTATACTTTACAATGGACCAGGGTCTGCAGACTACGGCCCGTCCAGGCTACCTGGCTTCCTGCCAGCCAAGCAAGATATTCATATTTTAAATAGTTAGTGGGGGCAGGGACAAAAGAAGAATGTCAGAGTGTGAAACTTATATAAAATTTAGATCTCAGTTTATAAATAAAGTTTTATTGGAACAACCATGTCCCTGCCTGTACAGATTGTTGGGACTGCTCCTGGACAGACCTGAGTAGCTTCAGCAGAGACTACGTGGCCCCCAAAGCTCAGATGCTTATTATCTGGGCCTTCACAGGAAGGATCCTGGCCCTTGGTTTGAAAAAGTGCTTTCTGGCACCTAAAATGTGCCCAATTCTAAGATTACAGACAGCAGAGAAAATCAATAAGAAATATTGCTTCTCCAAAGTGATAGACGTATGTTATTCAGAGTCCTGGAAACTTGGGGTCCCATCTCAGCCCTACTAACCATGGGCGTGACATGCCCCTGATTCCTCTGCTACAGAGCAGGATTACCCTCCACATATGGAGACATGGCTCTTGAGTGATACAACCCATGCAGAGTGCTTCAAACAGAGAAACGAGATCCGCAAATAGCATTTCCTTCTGGGCTCACCCTCAGAGCAGGTGAGGATGAGGGAGGGAGGTCACACCCTCCTTCTCTAAATGTTTCTTGTTAGGAAACATCTTTCTTCCTAACATCCCTTCCTATGTTAAAAAATAAAAATAAAAAATCCCCTGCAGACGCATATTAAAGGCCCTAACCTAGAGTTGGTGGAAAGCCAAATTCGGCCCTCATTGCAGGATCACTTGAGCCTGCCCCTCGGCCATCTAATACTGACCCTCTCCCCTCAAAATAATAATGATAATATAAAAGTTGGGAAGTGGAAAACTTCATCCTCTCGAGTTTTCAAAAACTAATTCAGTTGTAATCACAGAAGATTGAAAGGAGGATTCCGGACACATCTCTCTTCCTCCCGGGCAGATGAATCTGTGATTTGTATTTGATTTTAAATGTGCTTCTCGTGCATCTTCGGTGGGTTTGATTGATACAGCACAAGAGGCCACTCTGGAAGCGATAGAGTGCAGATCAAAGCATGGGAGATGATTTTTGCCGAAATGTCTGTGGCCGACGGTGAGTTATAAGCCTTTGTCTCCCACTTTGTGGAACACGATTTCATTCAGAGCCGAAATCTGTCACTTCGGCATTGTTTATCAAAGCGCAGACCGCAGTAGGGTCCCCTGAAGAACGGCGTCAAGTTGAAAGGTGGAAAATCAAATAGGAACCAGCACCCCAGGACCAGTAAGGAGAGAGCAGTGGCTTTTGTCTCCTGAGCATCACCCCAGCAAGGCACTCTGGGAAACAGGCGGGAAACGGGGTCCTCCAGCTGCAGGGGAAAGAGCCGGTGGCATCCGAGGGGCCTCACGCAGCCCTGCGAGCCCGGGAGCTCTGCCCAATGGCTCTCAGGTCTTTACGGACAACTCTGCTTTATCCCTGGTCCACAGTGAGAGCCATAAGTGGGTTTGCATCTTTGCACAACTATTTTTCATTTCTTTTTAGATATACATGACAGTAGAATGTATTTTGACATATCCTACGTACATGGAGTCTAACTTTCCTATCTCGTGATTGAACATGATGTGGATTTACACTGGCCCTGTATTCCTATATGAACACAGGAGAGTTCCATCCAATTCATTCTACTGTCTTTCCTATTCCACTCCCCCGCCCTTCCCTTCCTTCCCCTTTGTCTAATCCAATGAACTTCTGTTCTTCCCTCCCCATGCTTATTATGTGTTAGCATCTTCATATCAGAGAGAATATTCAGCCTTTGTTTTTTGGGGATTGGCTTATTTCACTTAGCCTGATAGTCTCCAGTTCCATCCATTTACTGGCAAATGTCATAATTTCATTCTTCTTTATGGCTGAGTAATATTCCATTGTGTGTGTATATATATCACAGTTTCTTTATCCATTCATCTGTTGAAGGGCACCTAGGTTGGTTCCATAGTTTAGCCATTGTGAGTTGAGCTGCTATGAACATTGATGTGGATGCATTGCTGGAGCATGCTGATTTTAAGTCCTTTGGGTATAAACTGAGGAGAGGGATATCTGGGTCAAATGGTGGTTCCATTCCAAGTTTTCTGAGGAATCTCCATACTGCTTTCCAGAGTGGCTGCACCCATCCGCAGTCCCACCAGCCACGGATGAGTGTGCCTTTCCCCCACATCCTCGCCAACACCTACTGTTACTTTGTACAACTATTTTAAACTTTTGGTTTTTGCGTTCATTGGAGCCTTTCATACGTGATGAATGGGGGTCTACCCTTTGGCCATCGAGAGTTTCCTGAGTCCTGGGGTCCCGAGCGCCTCTGCAGGGACAGCTGTGGCCTGCAGCCAGTCCAGGCTAACCCTGACCCTGGGCGGGGCTGCAGTAGCACAACCCTGGGGGCTGCCTGGTTGGGGTCCTTCAGCAAGCGCGTCCCCGTTCCCTTCCTCTCAGTTGCTGGAGTGAGTCACCGAGAACCCAGAAACACAAGCAAAATGTCGGGGTGCGGTTTCTCTTGGTGCTTCTGAGTTACCCATAACAACAGGCCCCATTTCGACACGCTTATGAAAGCGTGGGATGTAATTTATTCTAATCAGTCCCGGCACCTCCCTTCCCTCCCTCCTCCCTCCCGCCCCTTCCCTCCCGGGCTGATCTTCTTGCTGTTCTGGTATTTTCCCATCCGTGTCTGGTGGCTGCAGCTGAGGGTGAGGTTCTTGTTCTCGGGAACTTGGGTCAGATGCTTCCTGCCTTCCCGCCCCCTCCTCCTCCTGGTGGGATTCTTTCAGACCCCAGGACGCATCTGGGCACAGGGCCGTCGTCCGCGGAGGCGCGACGTGGACACACGCGTGCTGGAACTCCAGAACCCCTTCTCCTTTCTGGAGCACCGAATCCACGGGGCTGCGGCAGGAAACCGGGGGTCTCCTCAAAACACGAGCATTTTCCGAGCAGAATTCAGCAACGTGGTGAGAGCAAGATCAAGGAAAGTCGCAGAGGAAGCTCAGGTCCCAGGACCAGGACCTCGCACCGGGTGTCCAGGGGGAGCGCAGCCTGGTGGGAGGGGCCTGAGCACACCACGCCCCCGAGAAGGCCACGCCCTCTCCCATCCTCGCCTAGGAGGCGCCCCCTGCCCAGACCCAAGGGCCACAGGGCGTCCCAGGTGGTGTGGTCTTGGAGGTCAGCATCCTGAGGGACAGAGCTGGGCAGGGGGTGGAAGTGAGTCGTGGGGGCAAGTGCAGAATGCCCAGCACAGATCCTGCCTGGTGTGACGGCCCCCAAAGCTCACGTGCTGGAAACCGAGTCCCCATTGCAGCAGGGTCGAGAAGCAGGACCTGAAGAGGCGTGGATGACGGGTGTCCCTGGAAGTGGGGTCCCTCTCTCGCATGTGATGCCTTCCCCCATACAGTCCCTGGTCAGGACGGGCCAGCCTGCAGCACGTGAGCCACATTAACTCCTGTTCCTCACAAACCGCCTCGCCCGTGGTGTCTCTTCCAACAGCACAAAACAGACGAGAGAATCCCTTGCCCTGGATCCTCCGCCCCGCAGGGCCCAGGCACCTTGGAGAGCCCACCCACCCAGCCAGCCGCCTGCATCCTCAGCTGGCAGCAGGCTTTCCCCAACCCAGCACATCTCCTCCATCGCTACAAGTTTCACCGTCATTTCGCTCATAAGGAAACTATTCTCCCAGGCCCAAAGTAATTACAGAGCCCAGAAGTCTTGGGGCTTTCTGAATTGGAAGCAGGTTCGGGGCACAAGAGCACAGATGTCATAACAGAGCCAGAAATGTGAAACCCAGGTTCCAGACGGCGTGGGCGGTAGCCCCAGGAGAGGCTGAGCTCCCCCAGGCCCCCCAGCAGCAGGCACATTTATTAATCACCGTGGGTCTCCAACTGGGAGGTAACAATGACTCTTAAAGGCTTAGCGTCTCCCAACACCAGTGTCTCCATCCTGCTCAGGAAAGACAGATCCACTCATCTCTGCACGGGAAACTCAAGCTTCTCATCTCATGAGCACTAATCCCTTCCCCAGGGAGCTGGGGCTGTGGATTTATCAGTGCTTCTGGAGGGAGAAGTGCTTATTAGTGATAAGAAATAAAAGTGCAAAGGTTTTATTGACGAGATATGCATGCAAAGTGTGCTCGGCATGAAAAGATAATCAACATTCTCCATCAGCATTTCTACCGTCCTTCTTAGTAATCCTGGCTGGGGTTTTTTGAGCATTCGCTGGGGGCTAGCTGTATCATGGAGCTTGGCATCTCACAGCAACTCTGGATACCCGTGGTATTTTCTGCCCCTCTCCATCCCCATCTGAGTTATGTGTCCCAACAATGGACGCATCACCCAAGTTGGCCAAAAAGCTCTTTGCTTGGGATTTGGGACTTCCAGGCCAGGAGAACTGGCTCCATCTCATGAATAAGATGTAACTGTAGATTCGTCTCATGAAGAATGCTGCTCGACACAAGAGATGCAAGAATAGCCCTAGAGATGCACCAATCCCAGAACCAGCTTCCCAAGGCCCTGTGGTCATCCTGCTGAATTTTGGTCCTTTGGTTCATGGACAACCCAGAGTCCTCCAAATAAAGTCCTCTTGTGCACTTATGATAACTTTGAGTAGGGCTTTGCAACTACGAAAGCATCCCTAATACTACAGACCCATCAAGGCAGTTGTGAATACCCCAACCTTCCAGATGGGATTGCCAAGTCTCCAGAAATGGTGGATTAAGTCATCTGCCCACAGTCTCCAGGTGCCGAGTGGTAACAACCAGCACCTCTCCCGGGGTTGACTCATCCCAAGGCAGGCTGGCTAGACCCCTGCACATGGATTCTCAGATCTGGACTGACTCAGTTACTCCCTTTCAGGCCAATATTCTCATGAGAAAGGAAGAAAAAGGGAAAGAGAGATGAATTTCTTCTTTTTTTTAAGCCACCACGTTGTCTACTGAGGAGCTGGGGATTCGAACCTGGATCCGTGTGCACGCTAGGCAAGCGCTCTGCGAGATGAGCTATTTGCCCACTCCCTGAATTTATAAAAAAAAAAAAAAAATGGAGAGTCTCCCAATTAGACTGCCCTCGACTGGACTGGACAAATGGACTGAGCAACTGTCTTCCATGATCAGAGCTACAGGACGTTTCGTGCTTTGTCATCTCTAAAAGAGAGTCATCTCACCATCAACCGGCACGTTTGATGTAGTGTTACTTTGTCCCCCAAACAGCTGTTATCAAATCAATGTAACGCATCACCAATGGTGTCTTATAAATGGGGGAACGTGGTACACACTGCCATCTTGGAAGGCACCTATTTGGGATGATGATGCTGGCGTGGTGAAAGCCACTTCTGGAATGTTCCAGAACTACATTTCTTGACTGTCCATATCAAGGCAGCTCATTTTGAGGGGAAGGGCATGGAAAGAGGTCCCAATGACCCTGTCCCCTCCTTGACCCACTCTGAGCATGAGCACTTGCTGACACACTACTTAAAAGAAAATAGATTTCAGAGCCCCTGCAAGTGCAGAGAGCACACTGGTTTCATGGATAAATATCAAATTTTGAAAACACTTAGATTTGGAAGACTGCCTTAGTTATAAGTAAAATAAAGTCTTTGGAGGTACATTTTGTCGGCTCATTAGAACTGGAGAATTTCATTTTTGCATCAACTCAACGCCAGCCGGCTCCTCCTTCATGGAAAGACAGGGCTCCCGCATGCTGCTGGGGATGCTGAACAGAAGACAGGGCACTTGGCATAGTCCTTACGGGGGCAGGTGAACCGGTTACTTCCCTTTGGACTCAGCAATGGTACTGCAGGAAAAAAAAAAATGCTACAAATGCCCTTGCTTGCATTTGTATAAGATTATTCACGCGACTGTCGTAACATCAAAAGATTGGAAGCATCATCCATAAGGATCTGGCTAAACAAATTATGGTACAGTCATCTGATGCAGCATCATTAATCTGATAGCCTTCCATATTCTATTTCTATGTACTCATATCCCTCCAAAATTTCATATTGAGAAAATCAAGGTATTGAACAATATGTAGAGCAGGCTATGTTTACAGTAAAGGGAAAAGAATCTATTATGTTCACGTGTATAAAAAAATCTAGAAAGGACGTGAGAAAACTCTTGAGGTGGACTGTACAAGTTAGCTATTGCCACATAACAAATTATCCAAAGCTTGCAACTCATCTGTGATCTGGAATCCACTAGCAGCCTAGTGGGGAGGATCTGCCCCAGGTTCTCTCAGGAGGTTGCAGAAGTCAGCCAGGACCACTGACACCCTGGGGTGCCTGGGTGAAGGACATGCTTTCTAGCTTGCTCCTGTGGCTACTGGCAGGCCCGTTTCCTCACTGGCTATGAGCCAGGGTCCTCAATTCCTCACCACACTCGTCCTCGCTAGATGGCATCCAAGACCAGCCCTGTTCCAGCACAGGAGGTGGCTCCATAGGGTGTGGATGCCAGTTGGAAGGAAGTGTGGCGCCATCTTGGAAGATGGCGTCCTCAGAGCAGTCCTGGGAAGATGAGGGATGTTTCACTATACTTTTTACATGACTTCATTTTTGAACTTTCTATTTCCATTTCCTTACTGGAGAGACTGTCCTCAGGGACACCCAGCAGGCTGGATCATACAGACTGTCCCTCTAATAGAGCCAAGGTTCTCACACTGGGGCGACAGGTACCCAAGGGAACCCTGCGGGATGCCTGGGACCTATGAATCTACCAAATAAACACGACCATCTTCCTGGGCATTTCGCTCTATGGAAAGTGCTAGCAAGTTAAGTGGCTGTGGCAGAACGCAGAATCAGAAACACACAGATAAAGCAGGAGATTTCAAAGAGACGTTCTCCCTTGGAGGGGCTGTTTCGGGCTGCGCTCTGCAGGGTCTGAATTCATCCTCCTTTCCTCTGAGGGGTCGTTTGTTTAAAAGTTTGAAAACCACTGCTCTGGGCAAATTGCCCTCCAGAGCTGCACAAAAGAGATCAATCCCATTACGATAAGATAAATCTCATTTCAATAAAAATCGTGGTAATGAGCTCGATCATCTACCGTTTTCACCAGACTTGGCTACAGATGACTTCCAACGGTCAAGGAAAAAAATATCCACTCCACCCTGCGAGCCAAATGCTATTAATTCTGCAGATGACAGGCAAGAGAGTTTGCCCACGCTCCCAGCCCGGGAGCACACGCCCCGACATGGACTCCTCAGCTGGGCAAGGGCCCAGGGAACCAGGGCTTGGTTTGGCTTTGCTCTCTGTTGTGTGTTGGAACGTAACTCATGACCACTGATGGGGTCTTGTTTCCTCGTTCCCTATTTCTCCATTTTGGACTTTCCTTCTCTCCCATCCATTCCCCTTTAAACCAAAACTGAAGCTGTCATCTTTTGAATAATGTGTAGCTGGTGAGAGATGAAAACCCTGGACTCTAGAGTCTGTCCCAACCCAAATTCCAGCTGCCCCACTCCATTGCTGTGTGACTGTGGGTAAATCCTTTTTGGGGGAGGGTACCAGGGATTGAATCCAGGGTCACTCGACCACAGAGCCATATCCCCAGGCCTATTTGGTATTTTATTTAGAGACAGGGTCTCACTGAGTTGCTTAGTGCCTCGCTTTTACGGAGGCTGGCTTCGAACCCGTGATCCTCCCACCTCAGCCTCCTGAGACTGGAGACTGTAGGTAAATTCTTAACCTCTCTGAACCTGTAATAAACTCAAGCATGAGACCACATACTTAAACTCTTAGCTGGGGTTCACGGCAGAGTGGCCACTCGATGATGACTAGCGTCGTCAAGGAAATATCCCCTGCTAAACAGCTTTCACTAAGCAGTGACTGTCCCTGCCAGTAATGACTGTCCCATGGCAGAGAAGAGATGGGTCAAACTTTGCATGTCTCTTCTTCATAATTACCCGTACAGATTCCAAATTCCCCATAACGAACATACATGGCCTTTGTAACCAGACATGAAGGGCACCAGCCTTCTCTGCCTGGAGATGCAGCCTCCAGATGGCACGGAACTCCTAAGCGGATCAGCGCCATGGGACATCAGAGTGTCTTTCTACAGCCGAAGTCCCCTGTCCTCCCCAAACCAGAAGCAGTCTGCTCTGTGCTCTTCGCTTTGGTCATCCCCCAGCAGAAGCAGGGGCAAAGCAGAAACACACAGCAATGGGAGAAAGCAGACCAAATTAAAGAGGTGGAGCTTTGGGAGACTGTTTTGCAATCCCATTAGCTCCGGCCGGTAGGATTTCAAATCAAGGAGCATCCGCGCAGGCGCCCTTGGGTTAGTTAGAGATGAGGTGCATCCAGAGGCAGCACTGAGCACAGAGGGAGCCCCTGAGGCCTTCCGTGCTGCTCCTGTGGGCTGCAGAGGAGAAAAGGTTCCCCAAGAAGTCTCGGCACCGCTCCAAACCTAGTCGGAAAGTACGAACTGTCGTTAGGTCAGATGAACCCCAGCTAGGCCGAGTGGTGTCTCCCCCAGGTTGGCAGGTGGACATCCGGACCTCCAGCGCATTTGCAGATGGTGTTTCGGAAGACACGGGGTTGGGTGAGGTCAGGAGGGTGGGGGTCTTCACGAGGGGATCCGTGTTCTTATAAAATCAGACGGCGGAAAGTCCTCCCCACCCTCCTCGCCCTTCACCGTGTGCAGGTAGAGAGAAAGCAGGAGGCTCTGCAGCCTGCGGCGGGGTCCTCGCCGGGCCTCCCGCTCAGCCAGCACCCAGGCTGGACCTCGGGCCGCCACCGCTGTGAGTTGGAGATCCCTGGTGACGGAGCAGCTGGGCCTTGTGCCTCGTTGTACAACCCCACCTGACAGGGATGCCCACCCAGCTCCTGGCTGGGCACCTACCTGTTGAGAAACCCTGGGCCAAGCCACCCCACTTTCCAGACCTCTGCACCTCCCAGCAAGGGAAGGAAGGAGCGAAAGGAAGAGAGAACCAACATTTTCCAAACTGTAAGTGCCCTGCAAATGGCAAGACACACTCAGCTCTTCTTACTGGGTCTTTATACTCCCCTCGTAGATGTCTGCAAGCCCTTGGTTTCATTTGGAATTCCAAGGGGAAAAAATAAGAATCTCTGATTTCTCTGGGGATACAAATCTAATTGCTATGGAGCATAAATGCAATTGCAAACCCTTTGATCAGACACAGCAGAAAGAAAAGTCCCCCCTCCTCTAATGAGGCCCCAGCTCCCCATTCATTCCAGATTCACCAACAGCCTCCTGTGCGCAGAACCCGGCACCATGTCTGGCATTGAAGCACACAGTCCATACACCTCCACCTCCCAACCTGGCACGCCTGGCCAGTGGGACGCAGGGGGTTTTAGGGTTTAAAGGTCTAGACTGGTTCTCGGGCCTACCTTTTCTAGTCTTGAGATGTGGGTTAAGGCTTCCCCGAGCTGCCGTTTCCTCGCATGGGAACAGCTGATCATTCAACTCCAAAGCTCATCAGGGTGACTAGAGATACAAGAATGGAAGGACTCCGCCTGGGGCTAATAGATTTCCAGCAGATGACAGCGACTGGTATTGCTCATGATTGCCTGTCTTAGTGTGCCGCTTCTTAGAGACCTTCCTATCAATCCCACCTTTTTTAAGGCAAGCACGACATTAACTTTTTTTTTAATTAACATGAGTGTTTGAAAAAGAGATCACCATGATAAATACTCCCCATGTCTCTCTTTTTAGGAAATTTACCGTCCTGACATGTGACATGTCACTTAGTACTGTGTGTCACCCTTCGAGGAGTGAATTTAGATTGAAGAAGAACAAGCACAGGCAGCGGCCTACTGGGGGCTTCGTTTGTGCCCAAGCACAGTAAGATCCTCCCCTGGAAGCTAGAGCCATAAAGCTAAGTCAGGAGGAGGCGAAGGGCTAATTAGCCCTGAACCCAAACCTCCTTCTTTACTGCTATTTCCTCAGGCCCCACCAACGGGTCGGGCGCAGGGGCTTCCGGGTGCCGCCGTTCTAGTTAATGGTCGGTTACGAATCTCCACCACGAACCCACCCGCCTTCCGGGGCCTAAGTCTCCCGCACTGGGAGCTCACGAGGAGAGAGCCTCTGAGGCCCGGGCCGTCCTCAGCCCCAGGCGCCCACCCAGCAGGGGCTCCAGGTCGCCTGCCCAGAAACGCGCTCCAGGTAAATCAGTCAAGGAGGAAGACATGGGTTCATCCGCCGGGGTAGTTTGCAGGAAGGAGGGACAAGAATCAGAGCCCAGAAAAGCAGACACGCTCTCCTGCCGTCCCTCGCTCTCCTCTGTCTTGGTTCAGCCTTATTCTCCATCTTTCTCTGTGTAGAGGAAACGTTCACGTGGACAGGGCCAGACCCCTCCTCCCTGTCCAGGACCCATGATAGACCAATCCTGGAGGAAGGTTCTGCTGGGCCCTGCCTAGGCTCCATGCTGCCCTGTGGCCCAGTGTTTCTGGGTGGATGGCACCTTGGGGTTGACCAGGCCGGGGCCTCTCAGCCATCGTAACTATCTTGGTCCTTTTTCTGTTGCTATAATAAAATACCTGGGGTCAGGGAATTTATAAAGAATAAAAGTTTATTTGGCTCATGGTTCTAGAGGCTGGGAAGACCGAGAACATGGCACCAGTTTCCGGGAAGGGCCTTCTGGCTGCATCGGAGCATGGCAGAGGTATCGTGTGATGACACGGAGCCAGCGTGCCAGCTTAGGTCTCCTTTCCTCTTCTCGTAAAGCCACCAGGGCCAGCGTGGGGCCCCCCTCAGCACCTCATCTGACCCCAGCTGCCTATCAGAGGAGCCCCTCCTCAGCAGGTAACCTGGGAACTGGGGAGTTGCGTTTCCAACAGGTGAACTGGACACTACGACGTGTGGCGATGGCCTGCTCCTGCCCCGGGGCCCTGGTCACCCCATCCAAGCCACGGCTCCACAGCAAGACTCAAGAGTCCCCAGCTGAAGGCTCACCCTTGGCCCAGACGAAAGAGGCCAGTCTCAGCAAAAGGGAGGCACTTAGCACCTCAGGGAGAGCCTGTCTCTACGCAAAAATGAATAGGGCTGGGGAAGCGGATTGAAGCCAGGGGATGAAGCACCCCTGGGTTCAATCCAAGGTACTTAAAAATAACCTAATTAGAATACTGCCCACTTTACCCGTTGGTCCTTTTAAAACACTGACCCTGTCGCAGGAGCTGTCATGGCGATACGTCCTCCTTGGCGGGCACTGTCGTGGGCGTGGGACTTAGCCTAGACAGTGACGGGACTTGTCCCTGTCCCGTCCTCCCGCTGCCTCCCTCTCATACCTGCCTCCACCATCCTGGTACCCTTGGATCTGAGGCAGCGAGGCAGACGCTCAGAGGTGGGTCGCTCAGAACCTTGGAACCCTGCCCTGGCCAGCCCGGCAGAGCGGGAAGGGACTCTGGGTGGCAGCGAGGGCAGTGGGGTGTGGCTGGAGCAAGTGGGTCGGTGGGGACCAGCCCCAGAAGCATCTGCCCTGCGGCCTCTGCCCTTCCCTCTGTTCCCTGGCCACCATGGACAGAGCAGGGCTCCTCTCCCACACCCTTCCATCGTGGTGGTCTGCCTCACCTCAAGCCCCGAGCAAAGGAGTCGATGCACCACCCACTAACACCCCGAAACCGTGACCCCAAGTAAACTCTCCCTACTCTATGTTGTCTTGTTGGGTATTTGGGTCCCTCCCTGGTCCTGGGTTTTCTGCTTCTTTTTAAGAAATGGTGATGATTTAGAGATATTTGGCCTCCATTTCTACAGACCTCACAGATTCAAGTCCTCCTCCATGTGTGTGTTCTCTGTTTTGCCACAGTCCCCTCCAGCCCCTATTGTCCTATCTCAAATCTTCTGCACACCTCTCTACTTCATCCAGCAAAATACAGAGAAAAGTATAAAACTAAGAAATTCCAGCACACAAATTCAGAAACCCATGAATAAGGGTCAGATGGCCTGGATTTAGATTTGCTGGATATACAAACTTGAGCAAATCAAGTGGATATACAAACTTGAGCAAGTCAACTGACCTCCATGGCCCTCAGTTATTTCATCTATAACATGGAGACCTTGATCTTATCTGTTATATAAAATAGTTGTAGAAATTAAGAGCTCTACAGTATACCAGAGCAATATAGTCATCTTGATGTCTACAGAAGCGCAATTCACAATTCACAATAGCTAACTTATAGAATCAGCCCAGATGCCCATGGATACATGAATGGATTAAGAAATTGTGGTATGGAGTATTACTCAGCTATGAAGAAGAATGAAATAATGGAATTTGCTGATAAATGGATGGAAATGGAAAACATCATGCTAAGTGAAATAAGCTAGACTCAGAAACTCAAAGGTTGAATGTTTCCTTTCATATGTAGAAACTAGAGAAAAAGAAAGGAAAGAAGGAAAGGGCAGTTTACCATAGGGATATAGGGACAGTCAGTGGATAGAAGAAGGAGCTGGATAATGAGGGAGGAGGGGCGGGAAAGGGGAGGAAAAGCAGGAGGAATTCTTAAAAATCACGTTATGTGCACGTATAAATATACCACAGGGAATTTGACCTTTATGTGTGCGTGGAAAGGACCAATCCAAAATAAATAAATAAGCAGATGAACGGCAAAAGGAAGACCAGCCGAGGAAGGAGGAGGGTCGGGCTGAAGTGGAATTCACGCCAGATGATTTTGTCAGGATGAACCCAACTGCTGTGCGTGTCCACGATGCTCCCAGCAGAAAAGGAAGAAAAGAAATGAAGAGACACAGAGAGTGCTCAGCTCAACGCCTGGCACTCAAAATACATGTGGCTGACTGCTGCGGGCCCTGTTCACGTTATAATAAATCCGTTAACGTCGCTGCCCTGACCCTCCTGTCCATCCCAGGGCAGCCGTCCCAGGACCTCGCCAGACCCGACGAGGTGGCTCCTAAAGGAAACGACAACTTCTCCAACCGGTGACGTCAAGGCCTCGCCTGCCGTTTGGGGACACTCCCCAATTGCCACCCACAGTTCCAACATGGAAGATGGATTACTAACCGCCCCGTAAGAACGGGCTGCGGGAGTGCCAGGCTGGCCGGAACTAACCCTCTGTCTGAAGGACACTTCGCAGCCCAGCAAATTGCTTCGCTGGACATCAGATTTCAGGGAAGCCTTTTTCTTTTTCCTGCGTACTTCATGTTTTCAACCCCGTTTTTGCTAAATCTTGCACTGCTTTTGAAAAAAACTCGTGTTTTTTTTTTCTCTTTTCTATTATAAAAATGACCCATATTCATTAAAGAAAAATCAAAAGAATGCAAGAATACAAAATAATTGACCCTCGACTCACAGCCAGAGAAAGCCCACCCACATTTAGCCAGTCTCCCTCCGGGATCTGCCATGATAGACGTGTCTGCAGTTAATGAAAACACGCCATCTAGTTTTGCAGCCTGGTTATTTCTCTACTTATTTCTTTATTTATGTTTGCTTTTGCCATTTATGTTCAACCGCTTCGCTCGCCATTTCAAGACCTTCAGAAACTTCTTCAGAAACCAGCGCCCCGTCTGGTGAGCCTCTTCCTGGAAGGTGCGTGGCCGCTTTTGGAAGAGTTTCTTGTACGTTCCAGGTTCCAGGTCGTGTCTGGGAGACTCTCTGCCGGGCGACCGCCTCTGGCCTCTTCCCTGGCTGCGGCACACCTGTCTCAGCTTCCGTTCCAGATGCTTTACTTGGATGATCGTGTGGCTAACGCACTGGACGGCAGAGACAGCCGGGCAGAAGGCAGGTCTGTGTGCCCACCAGGATGCTAACGTCCCCTCCAGGACAAAGGCCGGGCAGGGGAACTCGGCTGGGATGCAGATTCACAGCTGGGACAGCACCCCCTGGGAGGGCCCTGGGCCACACGAGGGGGCCTGGGGGCAGGAGCCCACTCCTCTGTGGTAGCTGAGCAGCGACGTCCTTATCTCAGAACTGGAAGTCGTGTCTCCTGCCACCAGGCTCACTGTCCAGGCCGGGTAGGACGACGCCTTCGCAATTCTCGACACCTGGAGATGAACCGGCAGGGCCAGAGGAGACGCGGCAGCTGTCCGAAATGCCTCTTGTCCCCAGGAAGGGAAGGGTCCACCTAACCTGGGTCTCCGGGTGGCCTCAGGCTCCGGAGCCCGTGCTGTCCCAGGACGCCATTCCTGCCCAGCACCTGTAAGAGGGTCTTTCTCTCTGCACAAGCCCCTTGCCTGACCCCTTTCTTTTCTATTATTGTTTTGTGTGATGGACAGGGGGCAGCAGGGCTGGGCACAGTGGGAAATCCCTGTGACTCGGGAGGCTGAGGCAAGAAGATGGCGAGTTCGAGGCCAGCCTCGGCAAGGTAGCAAGACCTTGTCTCAAAATAGAAAGGGCTGGGGATGTGGCTCCGTGGTAGAGCAGCCCTGGGTTCAACCCCAGGATCCAGGAAGAGTTGTTTTTTTGTTGTTGTTTTTTGTTTTTTTTCCAGGCAGAAACACGGGCTCTGCCTAAGCAGTTTGCGTGGAATCCCTGGCCTGGCTGAATGGCTGGCTGGTTACATGCCCTGAGCTGAATCAATCAGAGTCCCTCCCTGGTCAACAGCCCTCAGAGGCCAGGGCAGGGGTGCTCCCCAGCCATCCCTGGTGTTCGGGCTGAAGTGTGTCCCCCTGAAATTCACATGCCAAAGCCTTAGGCCCCAGGACCTCAGAATATGAGTGGCTTTGGAAACCTCTTTAAAGAAAGAGGTGACTAAGTTTAACTGAGACCGTTGGAAAGGAGTCTGACCCAATCTGACTCAAAGCCTTGGAAGAAGAGATCAGAGCTGGGTACAGTGATAGAATCCTATATATATGATGCCTATCATCCCAGAGGCTCCGGAGGCTGAGGCAGGAGGACTGAAAGTTCAAGGCCAGCCTCAACAACTTAGCGAGACCTTAAGTAAAAGAGAGAGAGAGAGGGGGAGAGGCAGAGAGGGAGAGAGAGAGGGAGAGGGAGAGAGAGAGGGAGAGAGACAGAGGGAGAGAGAAAGAGGAAGAGAGAGAGAGGGAGAGAGTCACAGGAGCAGGTAGCTCCTTCCAGGTCTCTCTTCCCGTGGTCCAAAGACCCTAAAGATTGGGTCTGTCCCAGGGTCACTTCCGACCTCCGGCAGACAGAATCCTGGGACCCTGATGGCTTCACTGGCAGCCGCTCCCAGCTCCCCTGTTGCAAGGCCACCACAAGGTGTCGCTGTTGAAGACTGGTTTGGTGCAGCTGGGTGCTTTCTCCCAAGGCTGGAACAGGGCCCACCGTCCAGCCCCACAGGGACTGGGCGACCCTCCCCACACCGCAGCAAGCAGCTGCCAGCCCCTTGAACTCACAAGCAGTCGCTCCAGACTCTTCCTGTTCCCTCGCGGGGCCTTCAGGGCCCTGTGCTGCTGCGGATCTACCTGCGACCACCCCAACTATTCTTAATCTAGGTTAGGCTGGGTCCCCAGCTGGGGGTGCTCTCCTCCCTCGGGAGACATTCCAACCCATCCAAATAGAGCTCCAAAGCTCACAAATGAGGAGTTGGAATAATTGCTTTTAAAGATACTATTTTTTGAGCTCTTAATCATTCCTGGTCCTTTGCTGAGCAACACACACACACGTGTGTGCACGCAGTTTAATCATCACATGATCCCATTTCACAGATGTGAACGCTGAGACTCAGAAATCCCTGTGGGCACCAGGCATCTTGAAGTGACAGGCTTATTCAGGTCAAAAACGTTTTCAGGACATTCAATCCCCAGAACAAGTTGCAGACCAAGGGGGTCCAGGCAAGTGACGCACGGCGCGCTAAGGCCACCTTGGGTGTGTCTCCACCACACACACATCCCGTTCATTTGCAGTCCTGGTGGAGACCGTCCATCTCGACTCTGAATCCTCTGGAAGGTGCATCAGCGCTCTCGATGTCAGTGGGACCCTTGGCCGAAGGTGGCCAAGCTGCATTTAGTAAAGCTGGGAATTTTTTGGCCATGTCTATGCAAATCTGAAATCGTAAGATCGGCTCAGTCGGCCGCTGGAGCCTCGCTGCCTGGCTCGGTGACTCCCTTTGCTGTTTTTCTTTTGTCCTGATCATGCAAACCACCAGGTTTGCATTCTCTGCCTTGGGAAATGTGATCATTAGGCTTCACTCTCCCCTGATCAGCCAGCTGTGAAGTGGTCCACTGTGGACCAAGGCTCGGCCATGATGGAACGTGGATCAGCAAGAGGCACCAGGAGGCAGACCACTGGACAGCAAGGTCCATCCCCCGAGGGTCAGGCCTCCAGGGGCGTCTGTGCAGAGACCCTCGCGATGCCAGCCTGGGCTCTGCCGGCTTCTGAGCACTGGAACAGGGAACATGGTTTTTCCACAAGCCGGTGGGGAGAGGTTGGATTGCTCGGCAGGAAACGTGCTCCGGACAGGGCAGAAAGCCACGATTCTGAGCTCACACTGCCATTCCCTGGCAGGGCCACCTCGGGCCTATCGAAGCCCTTCCTCACCTGTAATAAGGGGACAGTGACGTCACCCTCCATCACCACAGGGGTGTCGTGAGGACCAAATGAGATTAAGTATGTGGAATCTCTCGTAAATTATAAAACAAATACTGGGGAATGATGTTGGTCAAATTATTATGTCACGTGCAGGAACAAATAGATAACAGTGGATCCCATTATGGATAATTACAATGCACCAGCAAAAACATGGAAAAAAATAAATGAACCCGAAAAATAAAATCGAAAACTACGGATCACAAGTCGTGACCTGCTAGAAGTCAACAGAGCCTCGTGGCTGGAGGTTAAGCTCTTCAATCAGACTATTTGGGCTCCGCTGTGACCTTGGGCCACTTCATTTCTCTGAGCCTCAGTTTCCAGTGTATGAAAATGGGTACAGCAATGATACTTCATTCGTGGGTTGTTTTGTGGATGGTTTAAGGTGATGTATGTTCACCAAAAATGGAAAAAAGCAGGGTTAGGATTCATGGAATAAAAACGTAGACCCCTTCCTACAGCAATGGCAGATTAGCTAAAGATCCTTAGAAGGGATTCACCCCCAAGGCTCCCTTCTAGAATGAGACTCCAGTCATTCGAAACAGAATTTTCTCTTTGATCGACTCCTTCAGCCATGGCTTCAATTTGAAAACCATCAGTTCTCAATTGGACTTGTCTTCATGGTCACATAGGGCATCTGGAGATCCAGCCATTGCATCTTAATCTAAAACCAGCCACAGGAAGAACTAGTAGAGGATCTCTTCCTCTGAGAAGATGTCCATATTACCCTTCCCTTTGCATTCCATAGCGAGCGTCACTGAGGACTGGGAAAATGTAGATTTTTTTTTGTTGTTGTTAAGTCTACATTGTCCTAATTAAAATCAGGATTTTTAACTTTCTTCCTTCCTCAAAAATTCAGTCTTAAAAGTCATTAAATAGAACTAAACAAGGTCAGCATGGGGGATGACGCAGAGGCCCAGCATGGAGTATTAAAGCTTAAAATGGCATGTAACTTGAGTCGACTCCTGAGAAGAAGTCGGGCAATCCCCAGTGAGACCTCACGCAAGACAAGTGGCCTGTACACTTCAGAAGCATCAAGGTCAGACAGTGGCAAAGAGACCAAGGGGCCCTCCAGAATAAGACCGGACCACTAAACGCGATCCTGCCGGGCCACGTCTTACCAAAGACCTTACTGAGGCAGTGGTCTGGGGACTGGACGGTGGGGTGTCCGTGTTAATTTCCTGACCTTGACGGCTGAATTAAGATCCAACAGGAGAAGGACCTTCACTGTAAAAAGTGTGCACTACAGTCTTGGGAGACGAGGGACGTCCTGTCAGAAGGTACAGAAGGTTCAGGAGGGGACGTTCCTTGAGCTGTACTGAAACTTATTCTCTAAAGTTTTTAAGGAAGAGAGGAAGGAAGGAAGGAAGGAAGGAAGGAAGGAAGGAAGGAAGGAAGGAAGGAAGGAAGGAAGGAAGGAAGGAAGGAAGGAAGGAAGGAAGGGAGGGAGGGAGGGAGAGAAGGAGGGAGGGGGAGAGAAGGAAGGAAAAGAGAGAGAGAAAGGGAGGGAGGGAGGAAGAAAGGAAAACAGTGTCTTGATTTCAGAAAAGAACAGGGAAGGCGGATGTGCCGACACACCAACAGCAGGCTCCACCGTGCAGGCTCTTAAATAAAGCTTCAGACGAGGTTCTTCCTAGGGAGTCACATTCGAAGCCAGAGCTGTCGTGTGAAGAGCAGAGGGACCAGGAGTCAGCAGAGGAAGCAGATTGTGTGCGGAATAGCTGAGCTTGTGTTCAGAGTTGAAACCCAGCAACACACCTCAAAGTAACAACTGGCAACGTGGTTGAAGACAGTGAACGGTCATTCCTTCAGAAAGTGAGTAGGCACCACTGTGTGCAGGGCCTTGTAGCAGTCAGCGATGGCCCCAATGATGCCGTGAAACAAACCATCGTGACTTTCAGCGTCTGCTTCTCGGCCGTGTGTGTGGGTGGAGGCCGTGCGTGTGGGTGGAGGCCGTTTGCAGGAAGCTGCAGGCTGGCAGGCAGGCTGGGGCAGGCAGCACCGCCCGGCTGCTTCTCCAGGACAGTGACAGACTAGGGCATGCTGTCCTTGGGAAAGGAAGGCAAACCCACTCACACAAGCGCACATCAAACCTCTCACAAGGTTGTGTCCTCCCATGTGGGTTGGTCAAAGGATGTCAGTTAAGGGCTGAGGGTGGACAGGTGTACTGCATCCACCATCAGCACAGAGCAGGCCCACGGCCTGGGCAGCGTGGAGAGACCTGGGGAAGGGAACGGATAAGTGCAGAACAAGAACCACCCTGAGAGATGGCTTCTGCCCAACCCGTCTGTGGGTTCACGGGGAGGAAGGATGCGAGTCCCTTGTAAGAATTCTGTACACTTCAGACACCTTTATCCCAACATGCCACAATCAGCCCTCCATATTCCTGGACTCCAGGCCTGTGGATTCGACCCACTTCAGATGGAAATGATTCCTCTTCTTTTTTGTGCTGGGGCTCCAACCCAGGGACATGCGTGTACCAGGTGAGCATTCCACCACGAGCTACATCCCAGCCAAAATATGAACGTATGCCAACTTTTTCTTGTCATTATTCCTGAACGATACAAGTGCTGACATGAAATCCACGTTGTAGTAGGCACGGCAAGTCGTCTAGAGAGGACTGACGTCTGCGAGAGGATATGCATGGGCCACGTGCAAATACCACGCCATGTTACCTCAGGGCCTGGACCCTGAGGGGTTCTGGCAGCCCAGGGGGCTCCTGGAACCCAGCCCCAGAGGATACGGAGGGTGTCTGCACAAAGATGCCTACAGTTCACAGTAAACAGATTTTTAACTAAAAACATTTTTGAGAGCATTTTAAAACTTTGCTCCTGAAATTATTTGGCCGTAAGTGACGTAATTTTGCGTTGGATGTGATTTCCAGGCAATTGTACCTAACTCAGAGGCTCTTGAAAGTGAGAAATGCTAACGACCCACATTTTCAGATGTAATGAAATCTCGGTGAACACTGAATTCACCCATTAGTGATACAGGCTGAGTAGCAGCATCTGCAGGTAATTTTTACAAATGTGCTAATTTCCATGTCGCCATTTTGTATTTGTAACCTGGAACCAATCACGTCTTTTTCAGATTTCAAACATTTTTGGTAGGTTCTCAAAAAACATGCATAGTACCTGGGCCCACCGCCAGCTGGTTACGAGGTGGGCCCAGGAAACCAGAGTACCCAACGCCAACAGACCCCCATTCAGCAAGGAGGTGCCCTGCCTCTTCCCAGGGGGATGGTTTGGGTTTTCTGCTCAACTGAGCCCTTCATCCCATTCACAAACCGCCCACTGTATCCACTCCATTTATAAGGCAAATAAAAATGTCACCTTCTGATCTTGGCTCATTTCATCTTATGGAGAAAGTGTCCCCTCCCAGTACCTTGTCAGGATTTCCCTGCTATGACGGGAAAAAAATGGGTGATAAAAATTGGCCTCATGGACTCTGCGCCTGAGAAGAGAGAAAGCAGGCCCAAATTTTCACTGTGTCGGCCTAGGACCTTCTTAATAAGACCCCTAAAGCCCAAGAAGTTAAATCAAGAATCAATAAAGAGGACAAACTCAAACTAAAGAGCTTCTTTTCAGCAAAAGAATCAATAATGTGAAGAGAGTGACAACGGATTAGGAGAAAATCTTTACCACATGCACCTCAGATAGAGCATTAATCTCTAGGATATATATATATCTATCTCAAAAAAACACCAACAAAACAAATAACCCAATCAATAAATGGGCTAAGGAACTGAAAAGATACTTCACAGAAGAAGAAATACAATCAACCAACAAATAGATGAAAAAATGTTCAACATCTCTAGCAATTAGAGAAATGCAAATCAAAACTACACTAAGATTCCATCACACTCCAGTCAGAATGGCAATTATCAAGAATATAAGCAACAATAAATGTTGGTGAGGACGTGGGGGACAAAGGCATACTCATACATTGCTGGTGGGACTGCAAACTGAAGCAGTCATTTTGAAAAACAGTATGGAGATTCCTTGAAAACTTGGAATGGACCCACCACTTGACCCAGATATCCCACTCCTTGGTTTATACCCAAATGACTTACAATCAGCACACTACAGTGATGCAGCCACATCAATGTTCATAGCAGCTCCATTCACAATGGCTAAGCTATGGAACAAACCTAGGTGCCTTTCAACAGATGAATGAAGAAAATGTGGTATATATACACAGTGGAACATTACTCAGCTTTAAAGAAGAATGAAATTCTGGCATTTGCTGGTAAATGGATTGAGTTGGAGAATATCATGCTAAGTGCAACTCCAAAAACCAAAGGCTGAATGTTTCCTCTGATTTGTGGGAGCTAATTCACAATAAAGGTGGGGAGATAGGGAAGAATAGAGTCACTTTATATTAGGTAGAAGGGAGGGGAAGGGGAGATGGGGAAGGAAGGATAGCAGAGTGAATCAGACATGATTACCTCATGTGCATGTGTGACTGCATGACCCATGTGATCCTGCAGAATGTACAGAGAAATGAGAGATTATACTCCATTTATACATGATTTATCAAAATATACAAATGCATTCTACTGTCATGTGCAACTAATTAGAGCAAATAAAATTTTAAATTTTTTTTTTTAAATGGCCTCATGGTGTGTCTTCTGAGAACCAAGATATTGAAGGAGCAATAACATGCCCCGACACCCCAGGGAAGTTTTCCCAGTAATACAGCCGAGCTACCCTTAGAAGCGGCAGAGTGCACCTCACCAAGACTGGGCCTTAAAGGGCTCACGTTCAATTAGGTATATATGAATTTAAGGGAATGGAAGATTTTTACAGCAATCCTTTTAATGAACGTGGGGTGTTGCAAAAATTTAGCTCCCTGCCTCTTCAGTTGATTTGGCAACATGAGAATATCAGCACCTGTAGATGAGATTCCAAAAGGTAATTAATGCTAATCACCGGGGTCCCAGGTCCTGCAAGCCCACGCTGTGCCCAGCACTTTACATGTATAAATGGGACATTACAGGCTTGGACAAGGTCACTTTTGTGCTACGGTGATCCCCGCCACCTTGCTCAGCACCTGGCACCTGCTGGCCACTGGAGAAATACTCACGGAGGGGACAGGAAGCAGGCCGGGCTCCAGGACCCCGCCCTTGAGCTTCCTGGCAGGAAGGGGCTCACTTCCCTGAACACGATCTGTTCATCGTGCATTTGATACTTGAAAAAAAAAATCAAATTAAAATCCGGTATAAATAGAACACATGCAGAAACAAATATTTTTTAAAAGAACATATGTGCAAAATGTTAATGTGGTTATCTCCAGGTGGCGCGACGCTGGCTTCCTCCAATCTTCTTTTGCTTCCTCCCCAAATTGATCCAGAGTAGGCGGCCTTGCTTTGAGACGTGGTTGTGTGGCTTATTTACCGCGTGTTCTCGACAGCGGGCAGGAACCTAGGGGGCGCATCCCAGGAGAATCCTCAGGTGGGTCCGGTCACCTGCGTCCCAGGGACCCCTTTCCAGGGACTGGGTCCGATGGGAGCACCCCTGCCCCCAGCAGAAGGTCGGTTCTCAAATAGGACTTGGCCCTGGAATTGGGAGCAGCTTAACCCCCAGAGGAGGAAGCTGTTCACGGTCCACAGCGGCTGAGACTGCTCGTGCACCTGCCCTACGGGTCCACTGCCCAGGTGCCAGGAGCAGCTCAGTGCCACATGCCATTTCCTGTCCTCTGGGGACTTGTCTTTGGGTCCTTCTTCCTCCAAAGAGTAATTGTCCCCCATCCCTGGCAAACATCCTGACTGCGCACACCCTGAAAACAGCAAGTCAATCATCCGTCAATCATCCAGCTCGCCAGCAAATTGTTACTCTGTGATCGGCCATTGAGGGCCAGCTGCCTGGTGTGGGGACCCCACAGTGAGCAGCCTACAGGTTTGGTTCCTGCCAAGTGGAACTCACAGTCTAGCAGAGGATAATGAATATATAATCAGAAACCACAGGGGGTCTCCAGAGGGAAAGAATAGGGTTTGAGGCACGGGGGTCATGGAGCTTCTGGACATAGCCTCTGGGCTCTGAAGGATGAATAGGAGTGGAGTGGGCAGTTCCTGTGGACCAAGGCCGTTTGGCAGAAGCAGCAGCATGTGCAAGGGCCCTGGGGCAGTGTGCCAGGGAAGTGGGATGTGAGACTGGAGAGTCGAACAAGACCCTGGCCATAGAGGCCCTTGTAAGCTATTGAGGATTTTGGTCTTTATCTTAAAATCAAGGTGAAGCCATTAGAGGACAACAAGCCCCTGATTAACCAAAAACTTCTAGATTGTTCTCTGAATTTGCCTTTTAGAGGAAGGGAGGCTGTAAGCCAAAACATAAGGTGATGTGATTTCAGTTCACAAGGCTTCCAGGCCAGCGGGGGTCAATCTGTCTTTGGATCTGTTCCACAGACGGTCATGTGCTCCTTCTAGTCCCTCTATGCCACACTGTTAACTGCGCAGCAAGGTGGAGGTGTCGTCATTATCCCCATTTTACAGATAAGGAAACTGAGGCTCAGAGAGGTGCATAATTTGTCCTAAATGGTGGAATTTTGATAGTAAGTGGTAAAGCCAGGGCTCGAGCTCATGGGATTCTCTTGCAAGGTCTTTCTCCTTCCCTGAAGCCATGCTGGCCCCGTTGGGGTCCTGAGAACCAGGAGGCCGCTTTCAGAATTCAGTAGTCAGGTCCCGCAAGCTCCTTAATCGTCAGGGAGTGTCTGGAGAGAGGAGAGCAGTGCAGAAGCCCCCAGGAGACCACCCCAGACTGAGGACGAGCACAAAGAAACCACCGGCACACCCAGGAGTGTCCACAGGCAGGGGGACCCAGAGGAGGCAGGCCGGGCACAGCTGGTCCCCGGCGTGCCTGAAGTACAGTCACCACAACACGGGCGCCGGGGTGCCGCCGGGGGGGGGGGGGGACGCACAGACACACCACCACCCAAAGCCACCGTGTGTCCAGGCAGCCACTCGGATCACAGCAGGGTGCTTTGGCGACCCTCAGCTGGGCTTGCAGATGGTTTCGGTGTGGTCGAGAGACAGCGGCCAGGGAGAGACACTTCACCCACTCTAACAAACATGTCCAAGGTCCAAGCTCCGCCTCAGGGTGGCAGGGGGAGGGCAGGACACACAGGACGCCAGCTGGAACAACCAGTCACACCGTCAACAAGTCAGGGGGTCCTTTGCTCCTTCCTGATCGACTCAGAGCCCTGAAGAAATGCCAGTCACGGAAGGAGCCGTGTAAGGTGTCAGTGCCCAGGCAGAACGCCTGCCAGCTCCTTTGAGTTCACACAGTAAACATGTCGATTTGCAAGCTGACATAGTTGAATGACCACTGTCTGTGTCCATGGCACAGATGCCCTCTGGGCCTAGGGGGAGGGGTGGACAGTCTGCTTCCCGTTTTTTACAGTGATGAAGACTCACCTATGCCCAGACCTTCGAATTCAGAGCAAGGCTTTTTGAGACCCATGAAGTAGGGTATCTGTTTCAATCCCTCTGGGAACCTGAGGTTTGACAGGGTCAGGAAAGGCCACACAATCCATGAATTTGTATAAAACAGGAGCCACACGTGAAAATGCCTGTAGAATAGGAAAACGTCACAGGAATGAAGAAAGGAGAGGTGAGAAGCAATAGGGAATGGTGGGGCCTGTGGCAAACTGGAATGTGTGTCCCATTGAACGGAAGCAGCGTCTTCTTATCTGGTGCCCACCAACTGCTCAGAAGGGTGGGGTCTGGGCAGACTGGAGGGCGTGCCCCATTGAAAGGTAGGGGCGGCTGCTTCTTGTACCCACAGATTGTTTCCAAGTGGGAACGTGCCAGACTTTCCAACACTGTAAGAGATACCAAAGTCCAGCTGTTATTAAATCTCCCAATGGTGCAGTCGATTTTGTAAACATCAAAGTATGTTTGAGGGCTGAAAATAACCCTTGGGCCCCCAGTCGCCAGCCTCTGGAGCCACACCTTATAGGGACTCATTAAGTTGAAATAAGCCACATTTAAAAGAAGCACTTACAATTTGATACACGTCAGGATTCCCTGGATTGCTAGTGACAAGAATCCAACTCAAACTGACTTGCACGAAAAGGGGGATTTGTCGAAATGGTGGTTAAAGGGAAGATTAAACAGCCAAAGCACTGGAAAGGTAGAGAAGAGGGTGGGCTTCAGGAACGGCTGGATCCAGGGCCCTGGGGGTCACCCAGACTCATCTCTGCCTGCCCTGCACATCAGTTTCCTCTCCCATGTGGCCTCCTCCCAACTGTTAGAAACACCGAGGCACTGCAAGAAATTAAACGTGCCCAGAAGGGGGTCAGCAAGGCAAAGCTGTACTCCTGCGGAAAGATGTGTCACCAAAGGGAGTCCAGCCAGCAAGCACACCTGGGCAGGCAGTTAGCCTGCTCTTATCCCTAAGGCAGCACTGCCCCTTGCTCTGTAGGAGGAGGTCAGGGTTATGATCTACACAACTAGCTGATTTAAAATTGGGGAGGGCACCGGAAAAGGCTACCGTTGGGACCGGCTACCTGCTGGGGAATTTTAAACAGCAGCCTTCTGAGCACATGGCTTCACAATGCACAATGGCTGGACTGTCATCGTACGTTACACCTCCTGTGTGCTACCTCTCAGGTTCGATAGAAAAGGAAAACGTTAATCTGCAACCAACAAAGCTCCCTGTTCCCCACCAGGGGCCTCTCAGCCTCAGAGAAGGGGCTGAACAACACCTCCTGTCTCACAGACAGACCCCCAGGGACTGCATGGGATTCCTGGCTATGGCTGGACCCAGTGCGGGTGGCCAGAGAGACAGGCACCTCAGTGGTCCCAGGTTCAGTGAGGTGCCCTCCTCTGGGCTGATCAACCTGGCAGGTGGTCGACGTGGGAGAACACGGCAGCCCCCACGAGGCCACGAGGAGGGTGGGTGACCACAGGAAGGGGCCACGTGGGCCCAGAGACCACCACCAGCTCAGTCTACCTCTTTACAGATGATGACTTTAGGAGGGGCGAGGCCACCCTCTCCTGCCCAGACCCTGCTCAGCTGCCGAGGCACTGGCCTGCCGAGCCCGCCCTGGACACCTCTCTGGACAGAAGGGACACGCCTTGCCAAGGACACAGCCCACATGTCAGGAGTGACCCCTGACCAACAGGAAGGCCTGGACGTGAGCCTCAGTTTGGAGCCGAAGCCTGGACAGAGCTGGTCCTGAACTCCAGCTCTCACTGGGACCAGCGGGGGCCGTGGTCACACCTGGTCACCATCAGCTTCTCTTCTGACCCACCCGCTGCCCTGGCCCCTGCAGGTAAATCTGCACCTGGGGGAGCCGGCGCCCACCTCAGTCCCCAGAGTCAGACACTAGCACAGGCTCCACGGCAGGGCCCCTGGGGCCGGCATGAGGACCCCATCGCTGGCGGAGGCCGGGACTCTAATCTCTGGGGACGCACCACAGTGGTGTGATGGTCCACCTCTCACAGTGGCGATGGGCGGCAGGGCCCTGGGGGCAGGCGGGTGTGACTGCTCAGGCCCCGCTTGAGGCAAGCGGGGGTCTGAGGGGCCACATGTAAGGAAGCGTTTGTTCTCAAGGTCGCTCAAGTGCCCCCTGCACTCAGGCGAGCCTGCGCGGGCCGCCTGGTCCTTGGCCCCTCACTCTGGTCCAACCCCGGAGTGGCAGCATAACAAAAATGGACTCTAATGGCCATTTCTGGGAATTTTCTCTGTGGCAGAAAGAGAACGGATGCCTGAGAACCATGACTCAATCACCCGGGGGGCGCGTGAGGAACCCACGGCGCCTTAGCAGCAGAGTCCTGCCTCCCGCAGCCAGAGAGCGAAGCTGCCCATCAAGCCCAGGACGCAGCCGCAAAGGAGGTGCAGCTCCGGAGAAGGTTCCAGTCCCAACGCCAGCAGGTCGGCAATGCCCACGTCAGGGCCCTAGTGGGGAGCGGCCAGCTGCATCAGTTCACTGGAGACCCTGGGAACGAGACCCCCTGCCCCCGGCTTCGGCAGACTTAGCCCACGCCCCCTGGCTAAAGGCTGGGTCCCCTCGTCACCTCAGAGGAGGCGCAGAGCGCCAGCCTGTGAGCCAAAGAGCCTCCCTCGGCCCCATCCCCATCTGTTCTCCCGGACACCAGACCCGGGGACTGGAGTCAACGAGTCGTGACTGATGAACTTTCTAGCTTGCTCGGAAAGGAAAGCGACTCTATTTAAAAGCTATCGCAAGACAAGCCAGTACGTCCTCACAAGCAGCCAGGTGATACGGGGACTCCGTCCTGCCGTGGCTGGGCCCAGGAAGCTGGAACGTAGTGGTGGACGAAGAAGCCCCTATGGGAGTGCTCCCCACGAACAGGGACCTCGTGACCTGCTGAGGACGCCATAGACACGCCGCTTAGGCAGACCCAGGAAGAGCCATGGAAATGCCAGGGCAGCCCTGGCAGATGGTAAAGGAGCAGGCCAGAGGCCCAGCAAAATGGGCACAGGGCACCCCGGAGACCCGCCAGTGGAGAATGTTCCACAGGAGACCCCGGAGGACCCCCACTTAGAGAAGTGAACGGGAACGTGCGGCCAGGTCCCGGGCAGAGCTGGCTGACTCCCTGGGGCCGTCCATCCTCTGCAGGAGACGCGCAGGGCGGAGGGTGTCTGGTAACTGGGCTCCTGAGCGCTGGGGACGGTGGGTCCACAGAGGCCAGGCGGGGGCCCTCGGCCACGGGAGTAAGGCAGGCCAGGTTTCCTAAACAGAAGCCAGGGACGCTGACCCACGGGGAGCCACGGCGTGGGTGGATAGGACACGGCGTCCTGAGGCAACACGCAGCAGGCACCAGGGCTACTGGTCCATCCATCCCGTCAACTGAGAGAAATTAAAAATGGCAGCCACCCAGTCCAAAGTGTCCAGGCCTCGCATGGTTTGAGGTTCAGGGTCAACTTCCACAGCCAGAACCCCACATCCGCCATCTCTGGGGTGCAGGTACCCGTAGGCAGAGTAGCTCAAGACGTCGGGGGCAGCTTCAAGGAGACGAATCGACTCAAGTGCTCAGAGCAGCTGAGAAGCCCCAGAAGAGAGAGGGGGCCCTTCCAGGAGGCGAGGAGGAAGGGGAGGCCGGGGAGCGCGGCCTTGCTCTAGAGATGAGGCCTGACTCCAGAGAGGTGGGCCAGAGGCGGCAACCGGCAGGCAGGAAGCCCCGCAGTGGCATGCCAAAACTCCCCCCTCGCTCCCAACGTCCTGCCACCTGTAGCTGTAGACGTGACTGTGCTCTATAGCTTGGCAACCCCAAAACACCAGGACTCCAACCCAGAAGGGACGAGGAAAAGAGGGGAGCCCGGCACCGGCTGTCATTCCCGAGGACGGAGATGCAGCCCGCCTGCCCGTGGCCTTCACCAGCGGCTCTTGGAGGACAGTGCAGTCGGTGTGCGCAGGACAGCCTGACGGACAGCAGGACGGAGACCAGGGCGGGAGGAGGACGCTCCCGCCCAAGCCTCACGCACTCGGCGACCCTGAAGCCTCTAGAGCCCACTGGGCGGTACCAACGCTGTCCCTCCCTCCGCCCGTTGAAGCGTCTCCGTCCCTCACAGGTGGCGAGAAGTCGGCTTTGACTCCGCGTCCCTCCTACAGACCTGCCCAGGGGACCAGGCTCGGTCACAGACACTGAGGAATAGTCCCCTTCACAGACTCGGCCTTCTTGTGTGCCAAAAGGGGTCCCTTCCAAACATAAAGCTCCCAAGGGCAAGGACAGCAGGTGGACAGACAGATGGGTGGGATGTACAGGTGGGGAAAACACGGACGGTTGGGTGAACAGACCAATTTGAGGGATGGACGGAGATAAGCTCGCTCCCCGAGCCGATGGGACAGGCTGGAGACCCCCACAGAGAGAACTGGGCACCCACAAAAGAGCTCAGTCCTACCAGGGTCAGCAGCGTCCCCAGAGAGGCGAATGGGCCCCGGAATGACTTGGCCGGAGCTGGGGTGGGGCGGGGGTTCTCCTCGCTCCGCCCAGAGGGAGCCGGCCCGCCCCTTCGTCCCCACCCACTGACCACTCCTCTGTGGACCCCTGCGGTTGGCCCGGGGTCCCACGGCAGGTGCTCACAGGGGCAGCAGGGCTTCCCATCCATGCCGTTAAACACGATCTCATCCAGCCTCCCCCAAGACCCTCAGAGGGGCCGCACGGGGGCAAGGCCACTGTCCCCTTTCCCCACGGGGAGCCTGCGTCGCTGCTACTCGGGGGCGCCCGGGCCACCGCCTGGGACAGGCGCCAGGACGGGAGCCTCGGCCCCTGCCTCAGGCCCTCTGCCTCCCCGCCTGGAAGCCTCTGGGATGAGGCGCAGGGTGCAGACCTGGGCTGCTCTCGCCAGGGGACGCACCCGGCAGCGGTCCCTGCAGAGAGTCCCTGTTGACTCTGCTCAGCCAACCAGCCTCCGAAGCTCAGCCACTGCCACCCCGGCCTCCAGCCGACGCCCCTCGTCTCCCAAGGCCCGTCGAGTCCTGTCCCTCCCCGACCTCCGCTGCCTTGATAGGTGGCGGCCGAGCTCAGTCCCTGGCAGGGCCTCGCGAGGCAGCCATAGGGAAACACCTCAGGCCTGGTCACCTTTAAATGACAGCAACCTGCTGCCCACAGCTCTGGAAGCTGCGAGGTCCGAGTCAAGCTGCCGCAGTCCGGGTGGCCGGCCCTCGCTCTGTGCTGTCCCTCGAGGCGGGAGGGCCACCAGCCCCCACAGGCGCCTCTGGTGGGGGCGCTACCCACGGCCATGAGGGCTCCGCGCTCACAGTCCAGCCCTTGCCCCAGAGTGGGGTCCCAGAAGACACGCCTCTTAATACCGTCACACTGGGTTGGGGTTCCCACATATGAACTTGGAGCGGAGGGGGACACCCAAGCTCAAGCAGCAGCGCTGGGTGTCTGGGGCGCCCCTGCCTTTCATGGGGCCCTGGGGCTCCCTGCACAGGGGCAGGCTGGGTTTCCCAGCAGCTTTTGTGCGTGGAGATGCTGTGGACACCGGACACCGTGTCCCTGACAGCCTGGCGGGAAGGCCTGGGGCCAGAGAGCGGGGCGAGCAGGGGGATGCAGGGGGCTGTGCAGACCTGGCCGCCTGCCTAAGCCTCAGAGGGCTCCAGGGCAGCTGCCTGCACCCCCAGCCTCCCTGTGCCAGCATGGGACCCCCGCTCTGCCCTCGGGCACCACCAAGGTGGGACGCGCTCCCCTCGGCCCTCTAGCAAAAACCAGGTGGCTCCTGCCAGCAGCCCCAGGGGCCTGGATCCACCCCGGACCCTGAGGCTCTCTGTGATCTCAGCCCCACAAAACAAGGGGGAGAGACAAACTGGGCTCCACCATCTGCCCTCGGACAGCCATGGGAAGCTCAGATAGGCCCGGGTTCGGAAGGAGGCCCTTAGGAGACCCAGGTGGGCTCTCTCCTCCCCCCACATCTCCCGTAACAAGCCAGACCTGCAGGGTCCGTGGGAAGAGGCCAAAGAGCGGCATGAGGGAGAGAGGAAGGGGAAGCCCACGCAGGGACCCTGACCCGCCTCCCTCCTCCACACACCCCTCTGCCTCTGCTCCTCCCCAACCCCCAGATCCAGCCTTTAGCACCAAATGCCATAGTAGAGTCTGAAGCACTTCAGTCCTGGGTTCAAATCCTGCCTCCAGCACTTACTAGCCATGTGGCCTGGTTCACTCAGCTTGTGTCACCTCCCTGAGCCTCTCGGGGGTTTAGGAGGAGTGAGTGACACAGGTGTAAAGTGCCCGTCACTGTCCTGACCACCTCAGGCACAGCATAGAAGGACACTGTGTTTATCAGCCTTGCCCTGCAGTCCTAACAAGCAATGTGGCCACTACTCTGGTGCCTTTCAGCCAGGACCCAAATATTCTCCGATCATCAAAACCTAGGACCTATGTCACCTCTTTTTGCATCTGAACTATGATTTCTTGACCAATAGAACAGAGTAGAAGACACGCTTGTGACGTCCAGGGCGAGGTCACAGGTGTGAGAGTTTCCATCTGACTGTCTTGGCACACTTGGTCCCCAAGCTCAGCCGCCTGCAGGGAAGACAGCTTCCCACTGAGGAACTGAGGCCCCCAGCCCGCAGCCCCGTGGAGCTCCCTCCACAGCAAGCACAGCTCAGCCGCCCCGCAAGGAGCCTGCTGGAAAGCGGGTACAGCAGCCCAGCTGGCTGCTCAGCTGGCACCACCCTGGACCTCACCCAAATTCAAGATCTGGGAGCAAAACAAATTGCCGCTGGGTTTCAAGCCACGACCCACAGGGCAGGTTTTTGCACCATAGGCAACTGGACAGCGAACACATTCCTGGCCCTTTATCCCTCCGTGTGACACAGGGTGAGACAACACTGCAGTCCAGGAGGTCAAGAGTCTCCATTTGGAGTCACTGACCTTACGTCCAAGGCTGTTTCCGTGATTCCGAACCCTCCCACCCACACTGGGGGCCCCAACACCTGAACTGGAGGGACTGGGGGGTAGGGAAGAGGGCACCGACTGGGGACACTCAGGAGCTGTCACCTGCCACCCTCTTCTGAGTCCGGTGACACTCCCAACGGGCCAGACTCCAGTGCTTAGTCTCAGGCCGCCTGGCTCCCCGCGGCTCAGAGGCGGAAGTCCAAGACCAGGCGCCGCTGGGGCTGCTGGACGGCTCTGTCCTGGGCGCGCAGACAGCCGCCTTCCCGCCCTGTCCTCACACAGTCCGGACCTCACCACGCGCACGCGCTCTCTCTCTCTGTCTCTCTGCTGTTGTTGGTTGGTTGGTTTTGGGGGTTTTTTGGGTTTTGGTTTTTTTGGTTTTTTTTTTTGGCACCAGGGATTGGTCCCAGGGGTGCTTAACCTCTGAGCCACATCCCAGTCCTTTTTTATATTTTGTTTAGAGACAGAGCCTCACTGAGTTGCTTTGGGCCTCAATAGGCTGGTTTTCAACTTGCAGTCCTCCTGCCTCAGCCTCCTGAGCCACTGGGCTTACAGGCAGGCCCGGCTAGATCTCTCTTATTTTTTTTATTTCTTTTTTATTTTTACAGACTGCATTTTGATTCCTTGTACACAAACGGGTTCCTCTTTTTGTTTCTGTGGTTGTGCACAATGTAGATTCACACCATTCGTGTAATCATACATGTACATAGGGTCATGATGTCTGTCTCATTCCACCATTTTTCATACCCCTATCCCTCTCATTTCCCTCTATGTAATCTCTCACCCTCAACCCCTCACCCCCATTATATATCATCATCCACTTACCAGGGAAAACATTTGGCCTTTGGGTTTTTGGGATTTTCACTTAGCATGATATTCTCCAATCCATCCATTTATCTGCAAATGCCATATTATTCTTCTTTATGGCTGAGTAATATTCCATTGTGTATATATACCACAGTTTTTTATCCATTCATCTGTTGAAGGGCATCTAGCACAAATCCTGTCATTGGGGTACCACCCTCATGACCTCAGCCAAACCTAACCTCCTTCCAAGGACCCCTCCTCATGCCATCACCTCGGTTAGGGTAACAGGTGTGGATGTGATGGGGACACAGCTCAGTTCATAGCACATGCCCAGTCACAGGAACTTCTGTCCTGTGTTCTGAGCCAGGGAGGGGAAAGCAGCACAGCGCTCTCCTCTCCAGCCTGGCATCTTATTTAGGGAGGTCGATAGTGGTTCTGAAATCCAGAGGTACGTTTCTTTAATGGAGATATTGGATCTCCATTGACCAGGCAGAAAGCAACAGAAGAAAGACCAGAGCTATTATGGTAACACTGAGAACGGGGGAGGGAGGGAGCGAGAAAAGAGTGGCTGAGTTGGAGTCCACGGATATTCTCTTCCAATCGCGCTTTCACGCTGGGTCTCTCGGGATTGTCCAGCTTGTGCCTGGGACCCAGCGGCCTGGGCTCCAGCCCTGGCTTGGCCGCCATGTGACAACAGCGACCTCAGCCAGCCTCCTCTGTGCCTCGGTTTCTTCACCTGTCACACGGGGCGGGGGGTACGCACTCAGGGAGACAGGGTCCCTAAGGGGCTCAGGACGGGGACTGGAGACAGTGGCCGCTCACGCTGCCGTGGCCCTGGCCATCATCAGTATCGCTGTTAACTCCGTGAAGGAAAGAGGTAGGCGGACCATCAGCCCCGGGACTGCCGCCCTCTGGGAGCATCCGGCACAGAACTGGGATGAGACCTCAGAACTGGGGGCGCCTGCGGGGTCAGGCCGGGTCGTCAGCTGCTCCATCGGTTGAGTCGCAGCAGGGAATTTTGTCTTAGAGTCACAAAACACGTGCAGGAAACTGGAGACAGCGTATCGGACACCATGTACTGTCACCTTCTTCTGCTCTGTTGCCACCTGGGCATTTGGGCTGGAATTTCAGGTAAGGGACAAATTACAGTCCAGGTTTTTAGGACGTGGAAAACTACCTTCAGCAAAAAGCTAAAAACTCTACCTAAGGAATAAAGCCAAGGTGAGACTTAAAAACACGGCACTGAGTCCGCGGGCTCTCGGGGACTCGGATGGGGACCTGGGCACCAGGGGATACACCAACCTATGCCTCTCTTCTTGTCAATCAGATGCCAAGTTTCTTACGGAATCGGGCTCTCGTTTGAGGAAAGCTGAGCTCCCAGGTTTCCGGGAAGCTCTTGATCAGCCATGACAAGGGTTGTCCACCTGGGGTCTCAGTTCTGTCCCCACCTGCTTTCTTATGGTGGGGAGTCAAAATCAACTTTTCCATTTTGAAGAGGGTGGAAAAACACCAAAATCATCATACAGTCTCATCCCACAGAAAAGCACATAAAATGCAAATCTCAGTCTCCAAACAAGTTCACTGGCTCCCGGGCCAGAGGCTCTCGGGCTTGGATCCGTCTGAGGGCCCCGGGCGGGGCGGGGGGAGGGGCTGATTGACACAGACTGTGGCCTGCCTGAGTCAAGTTCCCGGATGACGCTCTGGTGCTGGCCTGGGCAGCTGGGCAGCACACTCAGAACCGCTGGCCGGAGCCAATCGGTGATTCCCTTTCCTCTGCAGTGATTGGCTTAGGACGGGGCCTGTGATGCGGTTCCAACCAATGAGATTCAGGGAAAGTCAGCTGGGGCTCCTGAGAGGGCCCAGTAGATGGTGGGTTTCTGTCCCCTTCTCTGCATCACCTTGAGATGCCTGAGACACACGTGGGGACCAGAGCCACCTGCTCGGGGTGGAAGGGCACTGAATGGACCGCAGGGTCACCTCTGGTGAAACTCCATCATATTGCCAGAGCCACTTCCTGCCTGGCACCCACGCTGACTCCACCTGCGCCGCTCATCACGGAGGACACCACTGTCCCAGGCCAAGCGGAGGCAGGTCTCTGTGCCCCACACTCCCCATGGGGCAGATTGGCAGGTGGAGAAAGACCATTATATTTAAAGTCATTAAGGAGCCGCGTGGCCAGAGCACCATCCGCCCAGACCCGGGGACTGTGACAGGGGAGGCCGCTCAGTCTGGGCTCCTTTCCTCGCTGGACCACTGCGCACCTCCAGGACTGGCCCTGGTCAGTCATTCGTGGTCGCCTCCATCACCAGGACCGCATGTCCAGCCTGGGAGCCGCTCCATCATTTCCTCCCCGGACAGCTCGGCGAGGAGGGTCTGCCCGGGTCCTGCTCAAGGTCGGGGTGTCTGGTCTCCGCGCGGTGGAATGAAGGGCTGCAAGTCCGGAGCCTCCTCCACGCCGGGGGCTCAGGGTGGGCTCGCTCCTCTCACCCCCACCACCAGCCTGGAAACGCGGCAGGACACTGACTCCACTTCCCAAAGTTGCCGGCTCTGGCCGGTCAGCGGGGGTGTCACTGTCGCCAGCTCCGCGAGGAGTATTTAAAGAAAACTCCAAATGCACACAATGAGACCACGCCTCCCGAGACCCGGGTACCAGCGGGATGCCGGGATGCCTGGCGGCCTCTCCGGGGCAGGATTCCTGGGCCTCAACCTGCCTCACCCGCCAGCCTCCACGCCTGGCCGAGCCTCCCCGCGCCCCTCTGGCTTCCGGGCGTCTAATCAGCCCGCAGATCCCGCCCTGGGGGCCGCGCTGCTGCCTTGCCCCTCTGGAGGGCAGGCGGAGGCAGGGAAACGGGCAGCGATTCCAGAACAGTCACAACTCCTGGCTAAAACCAAACATGACAGATTTACCATTGGGCAGGCTGTTCCATTTATTATTTAACACTCGCAATAAATATTTGCATGACCCAGCGCTGGAGGGAACGCTCCGTGATAACTCACTGCGTTCCCCTGCCAAACGCCTGGGCGATCGGCCGCCGAAGCTGCAGCAGAGAATATTTCATGTGATTCTAAGGACCCAGGTGACGTCCCTTCTGCTAGAAAACACTCCACGGAGGGAAAAATGAGCCACTGCAGGGGGAAGGGGAGGCGGAAGAGGGGGACTGACATCACTTATACCTACTGTGCACCAAGCACAGGCCCCGGCTCCCACCCATGCAGTCAGCACACAGAATCCTTGACGGTCAGGGCTGCCAGACTGGAAATAAAAACACAGGACACTCAGATTTTAAATTCAGATGAGCAATCAGTGATTTTTAAATGCAAGTATGCCCCACTCGGTACTAGAAAATTCCATACTGTTTCTCTAAAATTCAAGCTTCTGTGGGCACCCTGTTTTTATCTGGTACCCCTGAGCTCGACTACTCCCACACGCTGGAGAATGCAGGGGATTTATACTTGACTGGGGCTGAGGGAGGGGCTGCCTCTGAAGGTGACACGTAAAGGGTCATGGCACACCCCTGTGATCCCAGCGCTCCGGAGGCTGAGGCAGGAGGATTGCAAGTTTGAGGCTGGCCTCAGCAACTTAGCAAGGCTCTGAGCAACCAAGTGAGACCCTGTCTCAAAATTAAAAAATAAAAAGGGCTGGGGATGTGGCTCAGTGGTTAAGTGTCCCTGGGTTCAATCCCCAGTGCCAAAAAAACGAATCCAGTTAGAACCGGTCAGCACGGACCAAGGTGACCTAGACTTGCCACAACAGTGGGGACTTGGGAAGAAAAAAAAAAGGGAAGGAGCCACCCATGACAATAATGGGGAAACAGAGTCCTCAGCACCCTGCAAACCACAGGGCACCTGAGGAGTTAGGCCACGTGTTTGGAGCTGAGTGACAGGGAGGGACGGGAGGAGACCGCGGGCCCATGGTCATGACAAAGAACTGAGGAGCCCTTAGCCAGGCTGCGGCCTGACTCCTGCTGTATGGATTTCTAAATCCAGATAGGAGGCGGCGACCTGGCGCTGGCAGGAGGGGGCAGAGGAGGAAAGGAAACGTGAAGTCGCCTCCGGACAGAGCTGGTAGGTCTCGCAAGAAGATTTCACACACTAACAAACCAGCCGCCCTCGACAGGAACCCACGTTTCCCCGGCGTCCCCGGCCAGGCAGCCGGGAGGGCGATGCCAGAGGTGGCAAAGCTATCAATTTCCATTTTGCTTTTGCCAAATACAGAAAAGGACACTTCAAAGATTTTCAAAAATAACTTGCAAACAACTCAAGGGTGGAAAGAGAAACAGTGACCATCTGTCTGCTGGAGAACTGTGGTAAGAGCAATAGGCAAAACTAATACCATAAGTAAAACTAAACGAGACGACTGTTTTCCATGTGCATCATTTGCTCCTTCAGGCTCTAGGAAATGGGCAGGGCAGATCATGGTGTCCCCATTTCACAGATAAGGAAACTGAGGCTCAGAAAAGTAGGAGAAAGCGAGGCAGGATCTGAAGCTGTTTGGCACCAAAGCTAGAGCCAAACCCAGCCCTGGAGCTGATGGGAGGCCACCCAGCCCAGCCTGCAGACAGCTGGTCCTCCTGCATAGGTCCTGTCCTGTGTCCCCGAGAGACTACAAAAGCTCTCTACCTGGCAGGCCTGTCCCTTTTGCCCGTCTCTGCAGGACTCCCAAATTGGACATAAATCCCCAGGGAGCCAGGAGCCTTCCCACACAGTGGCCTGGCCAGGAGGAAGGAGCCCAGCTTTGGCGTAGAAAACCCGAGCCATGAGCATGGAGCCAAACCCGGGCTTCTTCCTCGTCTGGGGTATGGGAATGACCCAGCCCGCTCTCTCCGCAGGATCCTGGTGGCCGTGAAGGCCATGCTCGATTTTATTGTCCACTCGGCTGGATGCAGGAGTCCCCAGAAACCAGCAGTGTGTCTGTGGACGGCACCACCCAATCCGAAAGGCAAAGGGAGGACAGACAAGCGTGTCACCTGTCCCCTGGAGCTGGACACATTCCTCCCCTGCCTGTGGCCTCCAGGCCCTCCTGCCCTGGGGACTTCCGTCAGTGGCTGCCCAGGTTCTCTGACCTCTGAGCCTGGACTCAGCCACCGGATAGCCTCCCAGGGCCTCCCAGTGCAGATAGCCTGTCCTGGGAGGCCTCCAAAATCGTGTGCGTCGATTCCCCTAGATAGATGCCCTGGCCCGGCTGTGCTTATGCCCTCTGTGACCCTCTGGTCCTCTGAAGGACCCTGGCTAATAAGTGTCAACACTGTGTCCCCATCTAATACATAGTAGCTGCTGGTGTGAACAGTTACGCAGAGATAACACTCACCCTGGGTTGACTGTCCACTCGTTCGATGACCTTTTATTGAGCACCCGCTATGCGCCGGACACCTGGGGACACGTCAGGAAGCAGGACACATATGAGTCGACCCGCATGGGATTTTCCAGGCGCCAGGAGAAATCAGCTCGTGGTGTGATGATAACACATGTATTTTAAAAATCAAGTGTAAGGAATATTTCAAGTGTCCAGCGTCAGCCAAGAAGAAAACAGGCTGTCTAAAAGGATCAGGGACCCAGGCAGAGGCACCCAGGAAGGACTCGGGGACACTGTGGCTGGGACCGGGGGTGTGCAGGAGGCTCGTGAAGGGCCAGGCCCGCGGTGAGGCCAAGGAAGCGGGAAGGGGAGCCGGGGTTGGGAGCCACGGGGCAGCACTGGGGACCCACTTCCTGAAATCCGAGGGGAACAGCCTCGGGCTGCCCCAGGCCTGCAGCCCCTCCCAGCCCGGGCGGCCAGACCCAGGGAGACGCTCCTCTCCAGTTCTCACCTCCAGCTTGGGGCCTGCTCAGAACTGTTTCCTTAAAAAATGCCAGTGGACCACAGTGGGAGGGACGGGCTCAAAGCCTGTTCAAAGCCAAAGAAGCCAGACCCTCCTGGCGGGCACGTGCTCCCTGCCTCTGCAGGAGCAGCCTCAGCCCCTCCGTGGGAGACAGAGCGGGAATCCCGGTCTCCACTCCGCCCTGCTGCCTGCCGAGAACAGAGCCTGCCAACCCCGCCCAACACCAGGCCTCAGGGCCACCTCGGCCCAGAAGCCAGCAGCCCCGAACACTTCCATGCCAGAAAAGCGGATCCTGTGGCTGGCGCAAAGCTGAGAAACCTCCCGGTAATTGACAAGGACAGAGCCAGCAAGGGCAGGTGACAAGGCCTCCCGCAGGGAGGGCGGTGTGACCCGGGCCTGTCTTGAATCCTCAACATCCACTGCGTTTTATTTATTCATTCACTACTCACTCAGAACTTGCCAGAGACTCTGAGAAATATCTGTGACAGATTCTTAAATTTAAAATTGGAACTAGAGAAAAATGATTTTAGAACAAGAGGTAAAGATGGAGGAAAAGAGCAGAATGGAAGGAGAATCGAGACACAGGAGACAGAAGGTCGATTACTCACCTGGATCTGAGGATGTGGCTCACTGAGCTTCCTGGTGGCCAACTCAAAAAGGGCAGTGCAAGATGTTCTCATGGTCCAAGGAGAAAAACGCTTGACTTCAGAACCAGACCACAGTGCCATGTGGCCTCAGGACTAGTATTTTAATGTAGTTGGACTCGGTTTTCTTATCTCCACAAAGGGATGAGAGACGATTTTCACTTTAAGTGAAAAGTTGTAATAAAAACCAAAAATGGCTGATCTTTCAGCATAAGCTCTGGAATAAGAATCCCAAAGGTGTATGAGAACCAGCCAGTAACAAAAGTGAGAGAAGCCATCTGTGGCACACAATAGGGAGTGGTGGGGACCGTGGCAGACTAGCGCATCCACACTCACCTAGGGTGGACAGTTGCTTCACCTGGTCCTGCCTGCCTTCTGCTTCTTAAGAGATCAAAATCAGGGCTGGGGAGATAGCTCAGTTGGTAGAGTGCTTGCCTTGCTAGCACAAGGCCCTGGGTTCAATCCCCAACACAAAAAGAGATCAAAATCAGGAATCTTTATGTCAACTCTTCCAACTTTGAGACATTGCTTCTAATTCAAATTTACTTAAACCCATGCGTAGGTCAAATACGGTCCCATTTGAAGACCAATTCCAGAAAGAAACAGCAGATCCCTCCACAGTCTTACACAGTTATTCCTCTGTATCCACAGGCTCTGCAGCTAATGGGTTCAACCAACCACAGGTTGTGATTCTTTTTTAATTGTGTCTGTACTGAACATTTTTTCTCTGGTCGAGATTCCCTGGACAACACGGTATAACTACTTGCACAGCACTTAGGTCGTCTAAGGCAGCAGGAGTAATCCAGAGATGGTTTAAAGCACGCAGCAGGATTACGTAGGTTCTATGCAAACGCCACACCTGTACGCCGGGGCCTTGGGCATCTGTGAGTCCGCGAGTCCCAGGAGCATCCGGAAACCAATCCCTTGTGAACACGCAGATTTTTCTGTCTCCAGGTGAAGCTGCCATTCCTGGATCCCAGCTCCCCCAGCGAAGAATCTCAGGGAAGCCTCTCTCAGCAAAGGCCTGGTTCTTTTCAAATCCTGTTCCACATGCATTGCTGAGCGCCTACTGTATCTCAGGGACAGCAAAGGACACTCAGGTTCCCACTAGACAGGCCTGGCCCTGCACTCAGCAGCTCAGAACCTTCTCGAGGTTGGGCGAGGTCTGCAGAAATCCTCCCTTGTCATCGACTTCCAGGCATGTGGCTGGATTTCTTTCAACCAGGAACGAGAAGATACTCGTTTCTGTCCAAGCCCTTTCTTCTCTGTCCAGCCCGGGATGAGGTCCTCAGGGAACCGATCTCTCTCCTCACTTCCAATTCAGCCAAACGCCCATTGGCTACAGGTTCTGTGCAAAGAGCTGGAAGCATTACGATCCATGTCGGGGGCCCGCTATCTTCAGGGAGCTTGGTGACCCACTTTCCAGGTCTAGGATGTAACAGGCAACTGAACTTGTCCTAGAAGGCATTCTAACTCACCGAGAGCTGAGTTGATCTGGGTTTAAGTTGGAGTTCTTCCATCCTCTAGCTGCGTGATCTTGGGAAAGTCACCCACCCTCTCTGTGCCTGTTCCCTCACCGTTTCTTGGGAACAGGACTGACCCATAATGCTGCAAAGGTTTTATGCGCTGCACAATTCTGAGGAGTGTGACTTGACTACATTATGATGCACATGGTTTGCCCTGGAATTGTGCAGTACTGAACACAGACAGCTGTGTATGGCATCCCTGGCTGGAAGGAGCAAATACCACATATGAAAGAAACAAGCGGTTCAGCACACGAAGCTGCTGCTAGGGCAGAAATCAACTGGAATACAAAAATCCCTTGGTTATCTTACTGTCTCTTTTTTGCCATCTTTTCAGCAACTCTGGCTGAGTAAAGCAAAGCCCTCCTGACGCCCAGGGCCCTCTGAGTCAAGCTGAGCCCTTGCATCCATCAGTCCTGAACTGCCCGCATTTCTTCCTCCACGGAAACGCGGGCCAGTCAGTCCCCAAGCCTTGATTTATGTCTCTGCCGCTCCGGCTGCCAGTCTACCCTGCCGTCCCTCCTCCCCGGCCTGGGCCCCAGCCTTGCCTCCAGACTGAGGTTGTGGACCGTGGCTTGACAGTTCACGCTCCTCCGTGGTCCAGAATCATTCTCCAGGGTCACGCGTGCTCAGGCCCCAGCCCGGCGATTTTCTTTTCCTTTTAAGCTTCAAACTAATTGTCTTAGATGTTTAAATATAGCTGGTGCCTGCTCTTGCTTGATTATTTTGCAGATGGTATTGGCCGGGTCCCTTTCTGTTGCATAGTGACAGAAAACTGACTGAAATCCATTAAACAAACAGTGAATTCATTGGTTCACAGATCTCAAGAGTCCGAGACTAGAGCAGGCTTCAAGTATGGCTGGATTCAGGAGCTCAGACAGTACTTGGGGGTCTATTTCTCCATCTCTGGATTCAGATGTTCTCCCTGGTAGTGCCACAGGGTGGCTCATGGTGAAGCCAGGTTCACCACACCGTTGAGCAGAAGCCTCCAGTCAGAATAAAAAACTAAAAAGAGGACAATTGTATTGAAACGCACGAGCAAGACTTCTAGCTCCTGTCCCCAACTACCAGGACTTCTACCCCCTGTCCTCGGCTCCTCCCACTATTTTCTGTATTTGTCTAACTCAGCCCTGCAGGGAAGTGCTGGGTTTTGTTGTTGTTATTGTATCTGGTGCTCAGGATCAAACCAGGTTCTTGCAACTAATAAGCAAACACCCTACCACTGAGCCACACGCCCAGAGCAGTGGCTGTTTCCTGTCTCTGATTGCAAGTCTGAAGAGACTCCCAGCTCTAGCTTCTTGCTCCCTCCCACAGCAGAAGCGGAAGTTCTGCCCCTTCTGCTCCCAAGTCCTTCCTACCAAGCCTCCGCTTCCTGTCCAAAGCTTTCACGGGAGCGGGGGGCCCTTGTTAGTAATACAGCTACTCCAGAGGTGGAGGCAGGAACATCCAGGTCAGCCTGGGCAACTGAGCAGGATCCTGTCTCAAAATAAAAAAAAATAAAAAGAACCGGGGAGGTAGGTCAGTGGTAGAGCACAGAAAGAAGGGAAAAAAAAAAAAAAATTGGTGGAGTGTATTTGATAGTCAGTCCCTGAACCCAATGAATGACTGCGTTGGTTCCAACATCAGCCCCTCCAACTATTGGAGGACTCTCGAGAGTTTCTGTTTGCTTTCTATTGCAAGTGATAGATGCTCCCCTATTCAAAGAATACTAAAGAATCTGTATTTGCTGAGTGCAGAGGCACACACTGGTAATCCAGCCGCTTGGGAAGCTGAGGCAGGAGGATCTCAAGTTCAAGGCCAGTCTCAGCAACTTAGCAAGACCCTAAGCAACTTAGTGAGATCCTGTCTCTAAATAAAAATAAAAAGGACTGGAAAATGTGACTCAGGGGTAAAGCACCCCTGAGTTCAATCCCTGCTATAGTCCCCCCAAAGAGAATCTGCATTTATTGCTATTAATATTCATTATTAGGAGGTATCCTGATTACCTGTTGTTGGGGAACATTTATGAAGCATTTTACGGTTCTCAAGTGCCATTCCAAGTACCTTGCATGTATCTCACTTAAGCTGCCCCTTCAGGTAGACTATTTTTGTTGGGTGGGGGGATACTTGGGATTGAGCCCAGAAATACTTAACCACTAATCTACATCCCCAGCCCTTTTATTTAAATTTTAGGCAGGGTCTTGGCTAGGTTGCTGAGGCTGGCCTTGAAACTGCAATCCTCCTACCTCAGCCTCCCAGGCCTCCAGGATTAGAGGCGTGGGCCCTGCACCCAGCTGAGCTGGGCCTTCTCATCTATCCCATTTCACAGACGGTCAACTCTGCTGCCACGCACCTGGTCAGTGATGGGGATTTGACCTGGCTCCAGAGGCTGAGTCTCCACTGGAGTATAACCAAAGGCGAGGGATGAGAAGAGCAAGTGCAAAGGGTACGGAACCCCAGCTCTCGAATTTCCAGTGGGGTCGCCATCTCTGCCTGTCACCTTCTCCCCGCACAGAGGAGTTTCCCTCCTGCTCTGCCAGGCGTGGCTCCCAGCAGCCTCGGCCTCGTCCTGCAGGGGCCGTCTAGGGAAGAAGGCGGCACTCTCCCTGACTTCCCCGAGCAAAATCCCAGAGAAGAGCTCTGATTGGCCCAGCTCGGGTCACATGCCAACCTCTAGGCCAATCACCGGTGGCCAGGGAGCCAGAGCGCTGTGGCTTTGGGGCTTTGAGTTAAAATCCACCAGTGGCGGGTGTTTGTTCAGCCCCCACTGTGGGGCCAGTGTGGCGGGGGGGCAGAGGCGGCTCCCAAGAGAGGGAGGCCGTGCTGGGGACACTGGCCTTTGTTTCACTTGGCAGCAAGGAAGGCTGCAGGGAGCGCGGCTGGGGAGGAGCCCGTGGGCGGAGGACCAAGGCCCGTCCCTGCGGTGCACAGTCCCAGCCGTGGCCAGATGCAGAGCAGTTGCCCTTCAGAAGTGCATGTGCCCCTTTAATACCAGGCGCCCTGGGGGGACATGAGCGTGCCTTGTCAGCCTGCCCGCCTGCCTGGATGAAATACGAAGCGGGTCTTTGAAGACGCATCCGCGGTGCTTAGCAAAGCTCCAAAACCGTTCGTCTGAAAATATCCCAGCGCAGATGCACTCGCGGCGGGGCCGTGTGATCTGTGACATTTCACAGTTGCGGTTTGGGCAACTGTGAAATGTTGAGGTGGCAGAATTTACACCCTTTTCCACCCAGTCCTGTTTGTCAATTCCACTGTCATCTCCCGCCTCTGGACCCTCACTTACGTCCCATGAGTCCCGGGGTCAGGGAGGCCAGCAGGCAGGCTCAAGAACCAGTCGGAACTGGGTTTGAATTTTGAATTCTCCTGTGCCAGCTGGATGATCTCAGGAATGTTGCTCAACCTCTCTGAACCTCAGGAGCGATATCAATACCTATCTTTTGTAGATTCTAGACAAGGTAGGCCGAGTTCTGTGTTAGTCAGGTGAGGGTGACATACTGTGGTGTCAAATAATCCTCAAATGTCACTGGCTTAATGAAACCCTGATTTTTTTTTACCTCACTCGTTCCAAGTTCCCTGCCCCTGGAGAGTAGCTCTTCTATAGGACAAAATGAAACCACGTCACCAAGAGGTACTGGCACCCATAAGGGTGGCAGATGGACTGATACAGGGTACTGGGCATCCTGGTGTGAGGTCACTAAGTCCCCAGCCCCAGGGCCTGGTCAGTGCAGCAACTCCATCCCTTCCAGAAGCTGCTGAGTCTGGCGTGGCTCACCAGAGCTTGATGTGGGCTTGGGTTGCCTGCTCACCACGGAGGAGGTGCCGACGTCCTTGTTCTCTGCACACGTCCCAGGCACCGTGCAGGCACCCGGAAGTCCACACGTCTCTGCTTGGGGTCAGCCTCACACTCCACTGTGCCCCGAGAGACGCCAAGTGACCCGCCTCTGACCAGGTCACTGAGGCTCTGAGAGGCGAGCTGCTCTCAGCCTCAGGCTGGGTTCCCCCAGGAGCAGAGGAGAGGCCAAGGACTCAGGTTCAAGTAGTTTATGTGGGAGGGACAGACAAGCAGGCAGAGAGGTGGGGAGCACAAAAGGAGGTGGGGGCAGCCCGAGGAGACGCATCCTGGCCGTGGGTTGCCGGGCTTCATCCAGCTGGGAGACCCTGGATGAGACTCCCAGCCAAGGCAGGGGTGCTGGGCGGTTCATCCACCTGTCAGTCACCGGCAGAGCCCACTCAGCCTGCCCTGTGCGAGGGCAGAAGAGCATTCTAGAACTTTGGAAAACCATCAGACAAGGATGTCAGGGGACGGACAGAGGGGACGGTGGGAACACGAGGCTAAGAGAGCAATTCTGCAAAATGGACCCGGTGCTGACCCCACATGCCCTCTTTTCCGCAACCCTGCCTGGCCCCCGTGCCCAGGATCTGTCATGTCCCCGCAAACCACTGCTCACCCAGGAGAAAGGCAGGCCCAGGATAAGGTCGATAGGAGGAACCCAAGTTACCCTGTGGAGACTTTTGTGACCACATCCTAAAACTCTGGGAGATAAGGATCATCCTCCTAACCATAAAATCTGTAAGAGTGTACAGCTGAGAATCCAATTAGGACTGGTCAGCAGGGGCCAAGGTGACCTAGAGTTGCCAGGACAGTAGGGACTTGAAAGTCTGATGTCACCCTGCTGTCAGTCAAAATTCAAGAAGAGGACCTGGGCAGGACTCTCTGGAAACTTCTCTGGGATCTGGCGCACAGGAGAGACACACTGTCCCTCTCCTCTCTCAGAGGACCCACTCTCTCCTTGTCCCCTTCCCCTTTCTTGTCCCTTCAGTAAACCCATTCCTGTTACTGAGCAACGTGGCTGAAACCTTTCTGACTTGACCACAGGAATCAGGGCTTGAAGAGGGGTCTTAGCGGCGCCTCCATGTTTGGAAGGCCCAGCTCCATGACAGGGAGCAGCAGATACAGCGGCCAGCGTTTGGCCAGCCCTGGAACACTAAGGCCAGAGCACCGTGGGGCGAATGTTGGAGGAGCTGCTGTCCAGGTGTGAGGGGACCTTGATTAGCTTGACGCTGCTGTGGTGACTGTCCTCCCCTGGTGGCCAGGTTCGAGTCACCAGCATGATGTCACCCGGTTTGCAGACTTCCTGAAGATGTGACAGTTGGCTCTCATGAGCAGGTACTAGCCGGCCCCAGTGCGACGTCACTTAGCCAGAGAATGCAGGCAAGGCCAGGGGACCGTGTGCTGCCAGGCCTGAACCACACGCCATGTCACCAGAGACCCTTTGCCCGGTGGGGTACGCTTCCAAAATCGAAAGCCTCTCCCTGCCGGGGGCTGGGGACTCCTCCCTGCCCCTTGCAGCCCGCAGCTCTGCAGAGCCTGGTGAGGACCAGCGGGGCAGGAGAAGGGAGTGTGGGAATGCCAAGACGGGCAGCGACAGCCACCAGCAGCAGGGACCTTCGCACTGTCCAGACGGACCCGGCTTGGACACCCGACTGCTCTGGAAGGCCTTCCTGCCGCGGGGGACCTGGCCTCGACTTCACAGCCGACAGGGAGCTCGGGCCCCTCCCGCCCGGCTTCGCTCTCTGAAGGGTCTCCCACCACCAGCCCCGCAGGACATCCAAACTGCCACCCCTGCTAAGGAGACGTCACCGTGATCATGGCAATGGCCCCCGAGCCAGAGGGAGGCACGTGAAGGAAGGGCCAGCTCCCGAGCCGGCACGTGGGCCAGGGCCTGGGCCCAGAGCGGCTGAAGCAATGGCTTCTGTTGTCAAAGCCAGTCAGCCACTCAGGGAGCCTGCGAGGCACCGCGTGGCGGCCCCAGGCTGAACCACCGGACCCCGCTCAGACGCTCCTGTGCGTGAGAAGCTTCCAGGGCCCCACCAGAGTCCCCTCGGTAGGGCTGAGGTTGGGCCTCAGCCGGCCGGCGTCTCCAGGCAGGGCTGGGCTGCGGCAGGGGCGTGGGACCTTCGGAAGGGCCCGTGCTCAGACGATGCTCTCTCGTCACGGTCCTCGCGTTCCCGATATCGCAGCAAGGGACCCTGCGTTGGTGATCGGCAGTGAGCTCCACAAACGAAAGGCTGGTTTTGGCTGCTGGTCCCCAAACCACACCCCAGTGACAGAGGGTTGAGGAATGGTCTGAGCAGGCAAGCTTCCCTGAGTGTGACGGTGACCGTCTCTCGGAGGCTTCGCCCTTCAGTTACTGAGCACCCACTGTGTGCCAGGCTTTGGACCTGGGCCCGTCGGGAGCCTGTGGGCCCAGGCTGCCCGTGAGGGGGTCTCAGGCCCCTTCTGTCAGCCTGCGCAGGCCCTGCTGGGGCTGGGGGCTGGGCTTGCAGAGTCCAGCCAAAGACCAGGCAGCTCTGGACACCGCCCCCAAACCTGGGAACTAAAGCTGAAGTGAGGGTCAGCCGTAAAAACCGACACCTAGCGGATGGGAACGAAAATATCCAAAGGTCAGAGGAAGGTCTTATGAAAGTCTAAGACAGCAAGGTGGCGCCCGCAGCCGGGAAGCCTGCCCCTCCTTGGAGAAGAAGGGGTGGTCTGGAACCCCCACGGCGTGGCCAGGGCTGGTGCCCACAGTGCCCCAACCCCAGGGGACGGGACCCTCTGTCCAGGCTCGGAGGCAAAAGCAGCATGTCGAGGTCACACTCCCAGTGGGTGGTGGGACTCGGCGATACTCGTCACTACTAATCTGGACGTTTTAACACTGGGGACACCTTGAGAAAGAAGGGTTGACTTGGAGAGGTGAGGGCCCCATCCTAAGAGGTGTCCCAGCAGAGATTCTGGAGGGAAATGAGAGCCTGGAGGGCCTGGACGCCTGTCAGCGCCCTCGGCGGAGCCAGAGAGGGAGGCAGCGTGGCGTCACCGGGACACCTGGGCCAGGTTTACAGAGGTGGTACCCTGGCCTTGTGGCTCCTCAGACAGGTTATCTGGTCTCCACGGACAGTGAGCAAATCGCACACACCTGACACGCAGGTCCCCCTCGGACCGGCCCCCAGTGCGTCTCCCCGGACTCCTGTGGAGCGGGGCGGTTCCCGCACTGCTGTCCATGCTGACTCCACCCCTGGCCACCAGCTCTGTGCACCTCCTCCTCGGCCACCCAGTCAGCCACCACCAGGTCTCCTCTGGATCACTCGGACCCCACCCCAGTCTCCTCCAGCAGACGTTGGCATGTCCAGCCGCAGCCAGCACCCGGTGTTGTAAAGCTTTATTGGAACACAGCACGTCCACCTGGGTCCGGATGGCAGAGCTGGGGAGCTGCGTGGGCCGAGGAGTTCTGTGCAGGAGCGGCTTGTCCCCAGAGCGCCCACCGCCACCTTCCAGAAGGACTCTCAGATAACGGTCCTCCCTGCCCAGAGTCGGTGGTGGCCTCCTGGGCAGGGGCTTCTTGCTTCTTCACTGCGGCTGGCGAAGTCCTGCAGGCCTTGCTCCTGATTCCCGCGCTGGCCTGGTCTCTGCGCTCCTGCCAGGCGGCTCTGTATGCAGCTGTGGAACCCCCTCCCCGATCCCCCCCATGATCCCCTCCCATGTTCCCCTCCCATGTCCCCCCCCATGGTCCCCCCCCATGTTACCCTCCCATGTTCCCCTCCCATGTTCCCCCCCATGATCCCCTCCCATGTTCCCCCCCATGTTCCCCTCCCATGTTCCCCCCCATGATCCCCTCCCATGTTCCCTTCCCATGGTCCCCCCCATGTTCCCCTCCCATGTTCCCCTCCCATTTTCCCCCCATGATCCCCTCCCATGTTCCCCCCCATGTTCCCCTCCCATGTTCCCCCCCATGTTCCCCTCCCATGTTCCCCCCATGATCCCCTCCCATGTTCCCCCCATGGTCCCCCCCATGTTCCCCTCCCATGGTCCCTTCCATGTTCCCCCCCATGATCCCCCCATGTCCCCTCCCATGTTCCCCCCCATGATCCCCTCCCATGTTCCCCTCCCATGTTCCCCCCCATGTCCCCCCCATGATCCCCTCCCATGTTCCCCCCATGTCCCCCCCATGATCCCCTCCCATGTTCCCCCCATGTTCCCCTCCCATGTTCTTCCCCATGTCCCCTCCCATGTTCCCCCCCATGATCCCCTCCCATGTTCCCCTCCCATGTTCCCCCCATGATCCCCCCCATGATCCCCTCCCATTGTCCCCTCCCATGTTCCCCCCCATGAGCCCCTCCCATGTTTCCCCCCATGATCCCCTCCCATGTTCCCCCCCATGTTACCCTCCCATGATCCCCCCCATGATCCCCTCCCATGTTCCCCTCCCATGCCCCCCCCCATGTCCCCCTCCCATGGTCCCCCCCCATGTTCCCCCCCATGTCCCCTCCCATGTTCCCCTCCCATGGTACCCCCCATGTTCCCCTCCCATGTCCCCCCATGTCCCCATGTTCCCCTCCCATGTTCCCCCCCATGTTCCCCCCATGTCCCCTCCCATGTTCCCCCCATGTTCCCCTCCCATGTTTCACCCCCATGATCCCCTCCCATGGTCCCCTCCCATGTTCCCCCCATGTTCCCCTCCCATGTTCCCCCCCCATGATCCCCTCCCATGTTCCCCCCCATGATCCCCCCATGACCCCTCCCATGTTCCCCCCCATGTCCCCTCCCATGTTCCCCCCCCATGATCCCCTCCCATGTTCCCCCCATGTCCCCCCCATGATCCCCCCCATGATCCCCTCCCATTGTCCCCTCCCATGTTCCCCCCCATGTTCCCCTCTCATGTTCCCCTCCCATGTTCCCCCCCATGATCCCCTCCCATGTTCCCCCCCCATGTTCCCCTCCCATTGTTCCCTCCCATGTTCCCCCCCATGATCCCCTCCCATGATTTTTTTTTTGTACTGAGGATTAAACCAGGGGCTCTTTACCACTGAGTTACATTCCCCAGTCCTTTTTTTTTAATTAATTTTAAATTTGAGACAAAATCTCACTAATTTGCTGAGGCTGGCCTCAACCTTGTGATCCTCCTGCCTCAGCCTCTGGAGTCTCTGGGAGCACAGGTGTGCACCACCACTCCCAACTAGGAATCATTTTTTTCCAACTCCATTATTTTAAAAAACTACTGCCACACCCAGTGCTGGTTACACGGAGAGTACAGCTGTCAATGTCTGCAAATCCTTTGGAAAGCAATAAGGTAAGAAGGATGGAAAAACCGTCAAAATGTGCTGTCATGCAACTTGGCGTTCCCACTCCTGAGAATTTAAAGAAACAATTCGATGGTAGCAAAGGTTGTTTGGCATAAAGGTGTTTACTGTCTTATTATCTGAATAAAAGAGAAACCCGGAGCACGTTAACTGTCTGCTGGCATCCACAGCCTCTAACCGTGATCATTACACAAACTCAGTCGAGACACAGAAAAAGGATTATGATAAATGAAAGGTGTCAAGTAAAACTGGAATATATATTAGGGCTCCAAGTCTTACTAACGAGGGCTAGGAGAGTCAGAAACAATGAAAATCCTGTGTGCCGGGGACTCGGCTGGCAGCCCGTCAAATTCAGTCCTTCCCTTTCTCCGGTAACAGCTGGACCAGATTTCCCAGCAGCCCTTGCACTGGGCAGGGCTGAGAAACGGGTTCAAGTCTCCTGAATGAGAGAAATGCAATGTGCCACTGGCTGTTCTGGCCCATGCAACCCCACCAAGCTCAGAGATGACCTTAGGAGCACAGTGAAGACCACAGAGACCCGTGAGCTTGAGCACCAAAATGACTGCAGAACACAGACACCACCCTCCCCTGGGACCGTCCTGAACTGTAGCATGAGAAGAAGCCCCTCTCTAGGCATGTGTGTGTGTGGGGGGGTGCCACTAAATTGGGGGCTACTTGTTACAGCAGCATAGCCATCCCTATACACACGTGCTGGAGGGTAGTGACCTCCTACCTGTGACACGGGTCGAGACATAGACTGGAGGGTCAGGAAGGCGCGTTCAAGTCCCAGCGATGGTGTTTCCTATTCCCAGGAAGGCGCTGACCTACCTGACCCTCCATATCCTCACCCATTTGTTCTGAGAATTGAATGAGAAGATTCTACTTGGTCCTTAGCCCTGTGCCTCTGACGAGAAGGGCTCAGCCAATGTCCTGAAGCCCAGCTGCCTCCCACTCCGTCCTGCACCCTGAGACACTTCCCTGCGCTCCTTTGAGTCCTTGCGAGCAGGTGTGCTAACGAGCGCACTGCCCGGTGGGAATGTCCTTCCAGCCCACTGCCCGGCAGCTCTCCAGCCTGGGCAGGCCTCAGACGGGGCTGGTGGGCAGTCGCTGACAGCGTCCTCCACGTCCTGGAGCCAGGTTGCCCCAGCTGGTCTCCCAAGACAGCCCCATCCTTGTCACCCACCCAGGTCAAGCTGGGCTGGACGGAGAAGGCACAGGCCAGGCAGGCAGTGGTCGGCAGGCTGTGCCCAGACGGAGAGCAGTTCCCAGACCAGACGGGAGCCCTGGCAAGCCTCAGAGCCAGCAGAGGCCAGTCGTGCCGAGAGGCCAAGAGGCCAATATGGTGGGGAAGGGCTGGAGTCCTGATGAAGAGGCAGCTGGGTACTCTCATCGGCCAGCTGTCCACCGTCTGAGGGGCCCAGGCAGCAGCAGAGCAGGCCCAGTTCATGCTGGGGCCCTGGCCAGAAATGGGGCTCACCGTGTCACCCTGCACACACGACGGTGGTCTTTATGCATCCGCCAAACTCGACTCCCGCTGGTCTCCCTGCAGACGAGGGTCCCGGCGTGGCCCACGGCGCCCCAGGAGGGGACCCGTCCATCACCGTTTGCATGTGTCAGGGAGATAAAGTCCGCTGACAGACTCCTCGAGTCACACCCAGGGTCCTGCCCTCCTGCCGACCCTGCAAACCAGCTCCATGCCCATGCCCCTCAGCTCCCTCCACAGTGTCCCCGGAGCCAGTTAGAAGTGACCACTTGGGTGGGTGTGGGCATTTGAGGAAGGATTTCAGAAGGGAAGTGGGGACCAGAGGGTGCAGACAGGGTCAGCTCTGAGAAGGGAGCCCCTGAAGTCCAGCCTGACCCCAGGAGGAGCTCTGGCTGTGAGCTGCTGGCAGCCATGCGGGCCACCTCAGCGATCAACCACCACGGCTGAAAGAGGCCAGTGCTCCCTCCCAGAGGCCACGCTCCAGGGAAGGGGACAGCTGTAAGCACTTAGCGGCCAGCACTCCAGCACCGGGAACAGGGAGCAGGCCAAGCAGACAGGGCCCAGACAGGGCTCCGTGGCAGCTACCAGGTAGACCTGGGGAGATTTTCAAAATAGCGAACCCTTGACACAGAACAAGCACTGACCAGTCAGCCCCAAGGACTGGCTACGACCAACAGGCACATCTCTGCATTGGGTCCCATCTGTCAGCGTGTCTCTGCAAAGGACTTGGCAACCGAACACGATCCTCACAGTCACCCTGTGATGCTGGCATTGTCCCCACTTCACTGCTGGACAGCTGAGGCTCAGGGACGCTAGACAGCCCTCCCCAAGTGGCACAGCCCCGTCAATAGCAGGGCCAGCACTTGCTCTCGGGCCAGTCTGGCTTCAAAGCTGGTACGATTTTTTTTTCACTCTGCCTCACTGGGTCATGACAGATTAAAAAGGAAAGCAAGACAAAGACGTCCTGCTTCCAAGAGACCAGGGAGGCGGCAGGTTATGATCTTATCATGTCTAGAGGGGAAGGAAAGGGACAGAAAACGAGCCACATGTGGCCTCCCGTGGTGTCAGGAGCCCCTCTTCTATCTGAACACTTGGCAGGACCGATGTGCGCCAAGCCCTGGAACCAGAGGAAGTCAGAGGCCTGGCACACACAGGAGCCCGGGACTAGAGGGCAGAAATGAAGTGGGGTCACTGGAGCCAGGAGGTCGTAGCCACGCGATATTAACATCCGTCTCGATCCCACAGAAGCGAGGCTTGGACCTGGCCCAGCTGCATCTCTGTTGTTGAAGACCAAAGTGGCCCTTGAGAGCAGTTCCTCTCCCTGCGGCTGAGACACAACTTCTGCCCCCTCCCAGGGGTCCACAAACTTTTTCAGGAAACAGCCACACAGTAAATATTTTGTGGGTCCCAAGATCTCCACTGCGACTACCAACTCCACCAGGGTTGGTCGTAAAAAGCGTCCAGAGGAGATACAGAAATGAATGGGTGCTGCTGTGTTTCAATAAAACTTTATCGACAGAAGCAGGTCACCAGCTGGATTTGACCCGTGGCTCAGGTTTGCTGACCCCTGCTTAGCCCATTCCTTGGCTTTTTCGGGTGCACCCCTGAGCAGAGCCAGTGCTGAGCTGTTCCACGGCCACAGGGCATGACCCGGACTTGGACTCTTCACCTGCTAACGTTGGCCACTGGCCAGGCGAAGGTCGGGCAGCCAAGGTCAGATGGTGCAGTACAGGTTCAGGCCCAAGACTGGACCAGGTAAGACGCGCTAAGTTGAGCACACAATGCTGCTGCTATTTGACCGTTTGCTTAAAATAAACATCGAAGCCTTTTATTTTAGACAGTTTTAGAAAACAGCAGATAATACAGAGTTCCCATGGGCTCTGTCTATTGATATGTTCTCATTAACTGAAGTCCACCCTTCGTTGCAGATTCCCTTTGTCTTTCTGCTGCGGACCTGGCCAGGATGCCACACTGAGAATTCGAGGGTGCTGGTCAGGGTATGGGACATTCCTCACCTGGACGTCTCTGATGTTCTTTCCATGATTAGACAGGGTGCGTGTCTGCAGGAGGGCACTGCAGAGGGGAGCCCCGTTCTTACCCCCTCCTACCAGGCCACGTCTCTGCAAATGACAGTCACTGCTGACACTCACTTTGGTCATCAGCGTGAGCTGGCTGTCATCAGCTTCGCCCTGTAAAGTCACTCCTTCTCCCCTTCCTTCACGTCGCACTCTCTGGAAGAAAGCCACGCAGCACAGCCCACGCTTCAGACAGGGGTGACGCTCCCCGGCTCTGGGATGGAGTGGCCACCCGTCACTTGAACTCCTCTGCACAGAGGAGGCTCGTCTCCATTTATCCAACCATTTTATCAGCATGGAACCATCGTTCCAGATTCACCCACTGGAAGCCCTTCGGTTGGCTCCTGTGTCCCCCGGGGCCCCATCCTGTGGCATCATTTTGGTTGACCCTTTACCTTCTGGAAGGACAAGATGCTCCAGGCTCATCTAATCCATTTCCTGCCTCAGTCCTAGAACGGAGATTTCCGGAGAGCCTGGGTGGTCGGATAGGAGCAGGATGCCGGGCGCAGTGGCACAGCCGTGACCTGGGGGCTGAGCAGGAGGAGCACACGATCCTCCTTCCTGGCCTCCCTGCATGGACCCTTGCTCCCGGCAGCCCAGTCCCCAGTGTTTAGAGTAAGGACGTGAAAACACGAGCCAGATCTCTCCACTGGAACTCCCCAATAGCTCCCACTGCACCTGGAACTGAGTCAACTCCTTTCCAGGGTTTCTCATGGAGAATAAGGAGCAGGAGGGGTGGGGGAGGGGCATTGCTGTCCCTCAGCCTGGCACCTTCTCCTGCAGATCTCTGCATGGCTGTCCCCCTCCTGTCCCACCTCCTGAGACCTTCCCTGACACCAGCACTCAATCACAGTGCCTGTTCTATTTTTTTTTCCTAACTTGTCATTATCCATTATCCTGTCCCTCCCTCCTCGGCACGAGGCTTCCGAGTGGACCCTGCTCTCCGGGTTACCAGCTGATGCACAGCCCAGGGAGGGTCCATGGGTGTTTGCTGAATTGCCCACTGAACTTGGCAAAGCCCCCACTGGCCCGGAGCTCAGCAGACTTTCTGTAAAGACCCAGATGTGCCACCACCACGCACACCTGGAATTGTGGGGCCCGGGCAGCCACGGAGAGGGTGGGAAGGGACTGCAGTGGCTGTGTTCCCCCAACATGGCTCGTACCAAGGCAGGGTGTGGCCCCAGGGCTGCAGTTTGCTAAGCCCTGCTGGGGCTGGTCCAGGTCTTTGACAGCATCCACCTCAGCAGTTCTGGGAGGACAATCTTTGCCGTCGTGACCGCTCATCCCCCAAAGCACATTGAGCCCCGAGCATCACTTAGGCGAGCCGCTTTAAGTAGGCAGCAAATGTCTCTCCATGTTCCCGCCGGTCCAGCCAGGGAAAAGGAGGCGAGAAAGACCCCAGGTCTGCCTGTGGGGCGGCAGTGAGCAGCCCCTTCCTGGATAAAAATGCAGCGGCCGTCTCCTCTCTACCCCCTGCAGGAACCGGACAGGGAGGCACGGATTCGCAGATTTGGGGGCCACTGGTTCCAATGCATTCGTCCTATCTTACAAAACCTTCCAATCTGGAAAAGGAGACCAGTGAAAGAGTCACTCGTCCCAAAGGCTGTGGACAACAGCGGCCTCTGAACCCGCCCCAGGTGGAGGCCCGGCTGAAGAGGGCTCTGCACGCTCTCAGCCGGCCTAGGCACCGTGGGCCCTGGGGTGTGGCCCCTTGCATGGGCGTGGCCTGTGGGGCGTGGACCCCTCACGTGGGCGTGGCGTGGCTTCTGCAGCCTGCCCTCAGTCCTTCGCCTTCCCCGGGAGGACGTGACCTTCCAGCAGGAGGGGCTCCTTCCGCAGGGCCTGCCAACGGGCCTCTGCTGCCCTCCCACAGAAGCCAAGGGCCCCACTTAGCTCTTGAGATGCCGCCGCATCTCCTCTGCCCTGCCCCCGAGAAGGGGCTGAACAAACAAGTCTGGGCCCAGCTTAAAGGATGTGCCCGGCAGTTTCTAGCAAAGTGGCCACAGAGAACCAGCAGAGAACCTTCCTTGATGGAAACGTAAAACGAGGGCAAAACGGAAGCAGAACCAGTGGAGCGGAGCCTGGATCCGCGCGTGCCCAAAGCCAGGCACCCCTGGGGTCGTCACACCGCGGGGAAGTGCCCCCTTCTGCCCCAGCGAGTTGACATGGAGTGTCTGTCACTTGGAAGCAGAAGAGCGACGACTGAAGCACGACTAGAAGCGTGCCTGTCTCTTAGGAATCTCTTCCGCCGTCCACTCGGGACAGGTGTTTCCTGAGCCAGGTTCCAGTCAATGGTGCCTGAGTCACCCCCAAACTGAGGAGGCACGGAACACTCACACTACCACGTTTGTGGATTCTCTGGGTCGAGAACCTGGGAGGAGCCTGGCTGTGCAGCGTTGACTCGGGGACGTGCCCGTGGTGGCAGTCGGATGCGGCTGGAGCTGCTGACGTCTGGAGACCTCACTGGGCGCAGGGTCTGCTCGCCTGGTGGCTGACCCACAAGGCTGAGAAGCTGTGCTGGCTTTTGGCCAGAGTCCCTGGTCTCCTACAAGGGCTGCCCGAGCTCTCCCATAAGGTCCGTGGCTTCCCAGCCCCCAAGCGGGCAGTGCCTTTATGACCTGGCCTGAGCGGTCACACGTCACCACTCACTCCCGTCACATTCCATGGGTCATGCAGGGCCAGCCCTGACTCGGTGAGGGAGAGGCCCATGCACAGGGTAGTGTGGGTCACGGGGTCACCTTGAGGCTGGCCAGCTATCGCCTCCAGGGACTGGAAGCACGGCCTCGCCCACTCAGCCACCTGTGCCCAGACCCCCAGCCCTTCCTCAGGGTCGCTCTGGCTCAGGACGGGGGAGTCCTGCCATCGAGGACCTGTGTCTGGCCTCGCGCTTCCACGGTCCGGAAGCGACGCTGGAGGAGCTTCAGCTTCTGGGACGCAGCCTCCACGCAGGCCAGCCAGCGTCACCGTGCCCCGACTGACTTCCTGACAGCGGCGCCCATATCTCCTGCACACGACATTCCTTTTCTGAACCTCGGGCCTGTCCCCAGGCCACCCGGCATGGAATTCCTCTGCTCCATTCCACTTGACCAGGGCGCAGATGGCAGCGGCTGGAGGTCTGGGCTCAGCTCCCCTCGGTAAGTGGGCCGTGAAGAGCGAGGCAGTGCGGGAAGGAGCCAGCAGCACCCCCAGGACGGGCAAAAGGCCGGGCACCCGTGGGGACCCTGACCCAAGGGCCAGCGGTGGCTCTCCCTCCTTTCACCAACCTTTCTCCCCGGGTGGTCCTGGGAGGGTCGGGCCCCAGGCCAAGTCCCCCAGCCCAGCCCGCGTGCCATGTCCCCTGGCCCTTCCGCGCCCCCTGCTGGCTGGAGACAGACCCCAACGCCAGGACCTGGGAACCAAGCCCCTCAGGCATCGCCTTGGGGCGGCGCTGCCCCGAGGTGCTTCTGGGGTATCCCCGCTCAGGGGCAGGGTGGTCTTAGGGCCTTTCCAACAGGCCAGTGTGCGGCGGGCGTCTGTCGAGAACCGCTTAGACAGTTATTTAATTCCTCAAGAAGAAGTCTGTCTCACGGGGCGCACCCTGCTCCAGCTCCAGTGAACAGGGTTCCCTTCCCCAAGATCAGAGCTGTCCCCAGAGGGGCAGAGGGCGACGGCAGAGGCCCAGCCTTCCGATGCACTCAGAATCGCCACATGGAGAGCCGGGCACCAAGATGACCGCGGCCAGCGACAGGAAAGGCTGCCCTGCATGCTGGCCCCGAGAACTGGAAGGCACGCTGACATTTCCTTGTCTTCCACGAGCGCTGGACCCTCACACGGCCTCGATAAAAAGCCCCATTAACATTTAAAAGGGATGTTTCTGGGAGTAGGAGTTAAAAACCACTCCAAGAATGGCCGCCCGGCGATTGTCCCAGGCGGCCCAGCGCACCTCCCTGTGGTGAGCGGGCAAAGCCACAGAAAACCCAGGCGCCCCGCCCAAGGCAGCAGCAGAGCCCTGTGGGTGGCCGAGAGCCAGGGACCCACCTGCTTTTCCTCTGCGCCCTGCCCTCCAGACTCAGCTCCAGCACCCACCCAGGAGCGCGCTGGGCCCGCAGGTGGGCACCCTCTGCTCCGAGCCCCCTCCGCTCGCTGCACTGCCCTGTCCCGGGCTGCCTGTCTCACCGAAGCTGAACCTGCGCTAGAAAGGCAGGAATCCAGCACGCCCTGTCCTCTCCACACCCTGCGTGGTGCCGTCGGCACTGGGTGGACAGGTGCATTCCCTCTGCAAGAGCTGAGTGGCACGTGCCCGGGCAGGGCCGAGCGTGGGACAGTGCATCTGCACACGGCGGCTCTGACAGCCCCGCACATGTCCGCCTTGAATGGCCGAAAGCGTGCAGCTTTTTAAAACTGAGTTTGTCACTGACATGAAGCTTGGAAGGCTTTGCACAGAGTTTTGTCTTTCTGGCTTCTCTAGAAAATGAACGCATGCTCCCCAGGACAGCAGTGAGCTTGCCTGCAGATGGGAGGGCCTTCCCCAGCCACACCTGCTGTCCCCATGGACGTGTCACCCTGCTGTGCCCATGCCTCTGGCCCCTCCCAATTCACCCAGGACGCATCCCAGTCCGTGACCCCAGCATATGCAAAAGTCACCAAGAACCACACCCGAGACGGGCTACAACACAGATGAACGGGCGGTTTATTGACCTTCACCTCCTAATTGCTGCTCCTGGTGGCGGGCGCAGGCGGCTGTGGTCCAGCAGGCTCTCAGTGCAGGGGACTCGGGCAGAGGACAGACCAGAGGCACCTTCATCCTGCACCAGACGCCACGTGTACTGGGACTCTTCCTGCAAATGACGCTCAAGACTAAGAGTCACATCCTCACACCAGCACAGCTTAAATACGTCTTTGACAAAAATAATAATAATAAATTATCTTCAACTCAGAAAATAAATTGTGTTCAGCAGAGTGACAGGAGGGTCCATTCATTGCATTGCACCACGAGGCCACACGAAGGGAGGAGGGGACCACCATGGTGGGGCCGGGCCGGCGTGGCGAGGCTGGTCGATGCTCCCGGGGACGGCAGCGGATTCTGCTCCTCACGTCCGCCGCGTCTTCTGTTTCTTGGCCTGTCTCTTCACGTCCTCGGGGCCACTGTTGTCAGAGGCTGCCTGGCCCAGCGCTCGGACTCCCTGCAGCCGGCTGGTCAACTGCAGCAGCAAGGGAATGAGCTGGAAGGGAGCAGGGAGATGCAAGAGCTGCCACCCGGAGGTGCTGGCCCCCACCCGGCCCCTCCCTCCAAGCTCGGCCAGCACCGCGCATTCATGGCAGGCAAGCCCTGGCCCCAGAGGGTGGCAGGATAGGCTGGCCTCTCCAGGAGCAGTACGGCTCCGCAAGTAAGGACAGGAGGGTCCCTGGGGTTTGTGCCCTGAAAGGAGACCGTGGGACCTCAGGCCTTCAAGTCCACCTGCGATTCTGTCACTTCCACCCTGCCTGCCACGCCCACCCTTCCTTGCCTACCTTGTCGTGGTTGTAACCGGCTAGCAGGACCAGCAGTGTCAGCGGCAGGGCGATGTAGGACCCCTGTGCAATGTCCTGCTCAGGCAGCTTCCTCTGCAAGTACATGGCACCACCGCTCACTGATGCCCTCACACACCCACCATCCAGGCCACCAAGGACGCCAGGTCTCCACGCTCACCATCCGGGGAGACCGAGGCCACACGGGCCAGTCTGACTCATCCTCTGCATGCAAACCCTCACGCCTCGCCTCTGAAACTCCCGCCCAGGGCCAGGACGGACTCCTTCCCTCTGAGTGTCCACGACCCAAGAAGAGGAGGGGGATGCAGGAACAGGGCCCTCAGCTGAGAAGCAAGTGGCTCTCACGGAGGGAGTCCGCGCTGCCCGCCGGGTTCGTCTCAGAGGGTGTGTGGAGAACACCGCTCCAGACGCAGGGCAGGGGATGCGGCTGCTCTGCCCCAGCAGCCTCTCTCCTTCCTCCCAGTCTCACCCGGGCCGTGAGAACAGGGCCCGCTTCACGGCCTCCCTGCAGCACACAAGCAGAAGTGACCGGAGCCACACCCTGGTGTCCCTGAAGACCTGCTGGCAGGTGGCCAGTGACCACCTGGAGAAGGTGCCGGCCAGACTCCACCCAGGACCACACGCCCCGTGCTGCTGCCCGCGCTGGTTGGAGACGGCCGCCCCACGCAGATGCCCTGCAGGTCAGGGTCCACGACACCCAGTGAAACAGGTGGACTCCGGGAACCTCAGCCACGGTGCAGACAGGCAGGAGCCGGAGCACCGGGCCTCGGCCACCGAGGCCCAGGAGACCACGACGGCCTCCACCCAGGCAGCCCAGCACACGGCGACTGGCCAGAGGTGGCAGGCGTGACGCCAGCAGCACCTGACGGCAGGGGAAGGTGAGCATGGACTCCGTCACCGTACCTTCTCACGTGACAAACATGTGACTCACAGGAGCCGCTCGTGGATCCCCCTGACCTCCACAGCAAAGGGACCCCGAGCCCAGAGTCCCCGAGGACGAGGGACTGGAGGAGGGCCACTTCCCGTGGGGTGGAGGGACGGCCCCTCATGCACGGAGGAGCAAGGGCGGGCTCCCAGCAGGCCTGCAGCCTCTGCTCGACGTCCACTGAGGTGAACGGGCACGGGCGTGACTCGGATGAGTCGAGAGCGGGAGCAGGCCTGGGGTAGTCGGCTGGGCTCGAGGCCAGGCCTCACCCAGGACCGCGGGGCCACCCTGTCCCCAGACACCACAGCCGCCTCCTGCAGGAACCGCTCAAATCCCACTGCACGGCCCTCTGGCCAGATGCCAGGGACGGGCACCCCAACACACTCGCGGGACTCGCCTCTCAAAGGGGTCCCCTCGCTGCTGAGCAGCCGGGGAGCTACGGCTTGAACGTGCCTGTCCCTGGTCCCATGGGGAAACTGATCCCCAGAGTGAGAGTGACCAGACGGGGCGTCACCCCATCTGGGGACATAATCATGTCATGGGGCAGAGCCTTCATGGAGGGGCCGGCGTCCTTCTACAAGAGGCTGGGGGGAGCTTGTTCGCCCCTCTGCCAACTGAGGACCTGCTAGGAAGCACCATCTATGAGGCAGAGAACAGCCCTCACCAGACACTGACCCTGCCGGCATCTGGATCTTGAACTCCCGTCTCTAGAACCCTGAGGAATCGATGTTCGTTGCTGATCAAGACTAAGGTATTTTGTTTTACCTGTTTAATGGACTAAGGATATGGTATGTCCACACAAAGGAATACCATGCGGCTGTGAAAAATGAACAGAGACTATCTAAATCTATTGTTCCACATACAACTGCCCTTAAAAAGATAATAAAAATTCCTACTCTTCTCACTGAAGAGACCTAAGAAACACCAACCAACACAGCAGCCATGAAGCCGGAGTATGGTTTCCTGTGGATTCCTGGCTCCACTCTCACCCCTACCAAGCTCAGCATCAGCAGTCCTGAGGTCGGGCCCTGGAATCTGTTTTCACTGTCACTGATGTGACTTTCTATCCCCGGGTGATTCTGACACCACGCCTGGAGAATCCTGATCTAAATGACCTCAGGAAGGCGAGACAGGTGCCTGCTCTACCTGCTTGCTGTTCAGTCTGCAGGGTGCAGGGTCTAGTGGGGCCCTGCTGCGGTGGCTGACCAGCCAAGCGGCGTCTTCTGATCCACAGGCACTGGGCCCACCTGTCGGGCCTGGTCTTCCCCTGGCAAGTCAGTGGTCAAGTACACCTACTGACCCTGTTGTCCTGCATCTCTGGGGCACTTCTGCTCCTCTGTCCTCTATTTTCTGCAAGCGGCAGCTGGTTCTAGAGGGTGGAGTGGGCCAGGTACCAGGTGCCTCCTGATGGAGGAGCACGAGCCAGCCTCTCCCCGCGCCCTCCTGAGCCCCTGCCCGGAACGCCACATACACTCTCCGCCATCACGTTTCCCAGCAGCAGCTTTCAGTGCTGGGAAAAGCAGAAAGGCATCTGGGGAAATCCAGAGCCCAGAACCCAGAGGGGAGAGCAGCTCAGGGCCAGGACGGTCAACAGCTGCCCCCAACCCACAGCCAGGAGCGCAGGCTGGGGAAGTCCGTCCCCCCCTGCCACGCATGAACTGCTCCCCAAGTCCCCTCCTCCTCACCGTAGGGTTAAAAATCAGGGTGATGTGCTTGTGGTAGCCCACGGCGGTGAAGGAGACTTGCGGCAGGACGTAGTCGTACTGGGACCTGGGCAGCGTGGAGTCTAGGAGCACGACGTAGTTCTGTACACACAAGGGTTGTTTTGGTGAATGACAGTTGTGCAAAGCCAACGAAGACTAACGCCCGTCCTACGGCTGTGACGTAAAGGAACCCCCGAGTCTACACGCCCAAACTAAGGCTGCTGACTTCAGCGTTGTGACCCTGCAGACTGCTCCAACAGCGACGGCCCTGTGTCCCCAGTGTCTCTGAACCGTGTCTTCTAATAAGGTACTTTTTATGAGTATTTTTGACTTTCACAATTAGAGTCCTTTGAGGATCTCACTTCGTGAAACACAGAAGCCATCATGAGCCAGTTCTGATGAGGGAAGGAAGGTGACCAAATGGAGGGAGATGGGATCGGCCAAGCGGAGGCCACTGCCCAGGGTGATGCTGAGTGGCTTATAAGCCCACGTTCTAGAAATACAGCTCTGGAACTGTCCAGAGACACCACAGCCCCGTGGGCCAAGCCCAACCAGCAGCTGGGCGCTGTGCCCCCGTCAGGCCTGGTCTGCGCTCTGCTCTCAGCCACGGGAAGGCCGGGGTCAGCAGCCCTTTCTCTGGATAAGGAGAGCTGAGCCTGAGCAGGCTAAGAGCAGCCCACACAGGGCCACTCCTGGTCAGCAGCCCGCGGGCTCCAAACCCGCGAGAGGTCTGACCCCGGGGCCCAGGTGTCTCCACACTGCTGTGGAAGGCAACTATATCCAAAGTTACCACCACCTGGAGACGTGGCAAGGAAACCCCAAATTCCACGATAAACTCTTCTGTTAGTTCCAACAGAGGAAGGCCCAAGGAGTCGGGAGAGGTGGACCCCCACCACAGAGGACAACAGACACCACTGGCCCAAGCCCAGCAGGAGAACCAGAGCCTTCACAAAGTTTGCTCTCAGTACACCAGCGACAACCATCAGCTCCATCCAAGTAGAGCCGATAATAAACACTGTCATAATCAGTAGGCAATGTCCAAGATGATGGCTACAAGCTGCTCAGTTCTGGGGTGCGAGATGGTCGTCCAGATCCACAAAACCCAAAGGACACCACAGAAGTGGAACCTAAGGTGGTCTAAATGAGATGGCGTGAGATGCTTGATAATCAAACTGTCAACTACAAGAATTTTGGGGACTGGGCTGTGGCTCAGTGGCAGAGCACTTGCCTAGCACGCATGCACCCTGCGTCCATTCCTAGCACTGCAAACAAAAAAGAATTATGAAAATAGCAAAAGAAGCACGTCTATCAGTGGATTTCTCAGTACAAACCTGGCGGCCAAGGCAGAATGGGAAAATATGTCCAGAGCAGAGAGAGTAAAGCGTGCCCCACTTCAGGGCCCTGGTTAGGTCAACTAGGGCTTGTTCTATAACTATGTTGTAAAAGATTCAATGATGGGGAACGAATTTATATTCTACTCGTCACTGAAAAGCACAGATTACAAAACAACGTACCAGCAGTCCCAGGTTTGAATTATCACGATAAATACATTTTTTATTGCACTGAGCACACTGAAAAGAGACCCAAAGGACGCCAAGCAACGCGTCAGCAGTGGTCATTTCTGGATGATGGGACTTTGTCGGATTTTTTTCCTCTTTTTTAAAATCTGCTATGAACATGCATTCTTTTTGTAAGGAGAAAAACAGATAATTAAGGAACAGCAATCCCGCAGAGCCCGGCCTCCAACTGAGTGCGCTCCTGCAGAGCAGCACAGCAGACCGCGAGCAATCCCACCCTGACCGCAGAGCTGTGCGGGCGGAGCTCACCTCGCCGTCTCTGAGCAGGGGCGGGAAGTGGAAGAAGAGGGACAGGCCCAGGGACACGGTCTGGATCGGGTTGTCGAGGTTCTCGCTTTTGTAGAGCTTCACCTGGGAGCAGAAGAGCAGGCCGAGCTGAGAAGCTGAGGCGCAAGGAACACGTCACTCGTCCTCGGACGGCGCCTCTCCAGGAAGCGGGCCTCGCAAACGTGGATGCTGACAAACCCGCCCTTCCCTCCCGATGGGCTCAGCGCCTGTCCCAGTCGGAGGCTCCAGGTCCACGCCACCACAGAAAAGTGAGGCTCTAGGCTAGGTCACCTGGCCGTGGCTCAACACAGCAGTCATGGGGGTCATGACGGCAATCAAAGGAGCCGCCACGCATCTGTGGAACCCCTACAGCGAGCCAGGCACCCATGGGCACTTCACAAACGCCAGGCAAGCCTGAGACAAGGCACATCACTGCCTGCGAAGGAGCCGTCACCCGAGGCCACTCAACGTGGGCAAGCCTGGGTCCTGCCCGCCTTGGGCCGCTGCCGTGTCACATGACCCAGCTCCACTGAGTGGCTCTCCAGCCTTTGTCCCCACCAGCCCGTGCAATGGGACACGAGGAGGAGGAAGGCCCAGTCCTGGCTGACTTCAAAGGCTGTCTGCCGCAGGGATGCCAGAGACGGCCGCCGAGAGCTCACCGGCACCCCTCCCAGCACCCACAAGTCACCGGGCTTCCTGGGACAGAAGTCACAGCTAGAGGGCCGCGGTTAAGACCACACACGTGCCTTCTGTGTTTCAGGAATGTAAAACTTAGGTGATTTCAGATCACTAAACCCCCAGCTTCTTCCAGAAAACCAGGAGGTGATGCCCAGGCTGGGCTGAAGTTCCAACGTGGCAAGGAGCAGGGGCACAGGAGCAGTGCCCACACTGCCACCCTCCCACACAGGCCAGCTCCTGGGTCTCCTCAGTGCGTGACACCCCCTGTGGCCACAGGCACCCCGGCCACGCCCCCAGCTGCACCCAGTGGCCGTCGCTCACGCCTCTGAGTGAGCCACCGGGCATTCACTGTGGTCCTCCAGGGACTGCAGGGCCCCCGAGGGCTCTTCCTTAACCACAGCCAGCTTAGCTGTCGCTGAGCCCCGGCCCCTGGTTTTGCGGAGGAGGAACCGAGGCACACAGGAAGGAAGGGACTGGCCGAGGTGGCAAGGCTGCTCAACCAGGGACAAGAAGAGCCGACCCCTGGCCTGCAGCCGCTGCCCAGATCAGAGATTAGGGTCACAGCCCTGCGCCCGAGACCACTCCCCTAGGGACCCCAGACCGTTCTCAGCAGCCATGGGCCTCATCGCAATCCTCCCAGGGGGCAGGTGCTATGGCTACCTGGAACTGGGGTCACTCCCAACACGCCTGTGAGGGCAGGGTCCTGGGTCCAGACCGCAACCCTCAGCAGCAGCGGGAGCCGCGCCTGACTGCCTCCTCCCCGTGCTCGGAGGGCCCTGCTTCAGACGGGAGAAGCCGGACTCACCCACAACGTGGGAAGGTACTCGGAGGAGGTGATCACGTTTCCACTTAGGTCGAACTGGTTAATCTGCCGGAAAACTATGATGTTCACGTCATCGATGTCATTGTTGCCGACCTAGGGGAGGGGGCTGCGCTGAGGCACTGCTGTGCCACCACCACCAGGGGCGCCCCACGCTCAAGGTCACGCGGGCAGACGACCCCGCCTGGCCCACAGGCACCGTGTCTGATGGGCACAGTGCTCCTTTCCTAAGTTTTCTTTACCCGCCATTGTCTTCCGCGCAGCCAGAGTTCCCGCCTTCTCTGAATAGGGAGCAAGCCGGGGTGCAGGGTGGAGCCGCAGCACCTGGCCGGCTCCCCTCCCACCGCTCAGCCGCAGCCCACGCAAGGCGCCAGAGCAGAGGCAGACGCTGCCAGGCACCTTGGTGTGCGATGAGCCATCTGACTGCTGAAAATGCCCGGCATGAGCCAGCCACGCCTCAAAACGCCCTAAGTGACCTGGCGCCAGGGCACACACCTGGAGTCCCAGCTGCCCAGGAGGCTGAGGCAGGAGGAGCACAGGCCAAGGCCAGCACGGGCAGGTCAGTGAGACCCTGTCTCAAATCAATTCTTTAAAAGAGGGCCGGGACGCAGCTCCGTGGTGGAGTGCTGGCCCTGGGTTCCACCCCCAGTGCTGAGGGCCCGACCCTCCCTCCCAATCTTCATGCCTAACTGCCACCTAAATGAAGCACCAAGCAGCAGTTCCCCTCGTCCCACCCCGGCCCTCCCATGTGCCCAGTGAGGGTGCTCAAGGGAAGCGCTGCTTAGGGAAGAGCCAGGGCTGCCTCTCCAGGAACAGGTTTGAAGTCGTGACCTTGAACACCAATGACCTGGCCCACCAGGCCGCAGGGAGAGGCCCCCCAAATCTGAGAAGCCTGGTGACCCTGCTGCCAGTCAGGCCCATGTCCTCTCTTCCCTCCACAGTTGAGATGCTGCCTCCACCTCCCCGTGCTGAGACCCTCCCGTGCCGGTCACAGGGAGCCAGGGGCAAGGGCTCACGTCCCCTGGACGCAGGGCAGCAGCACGGCTCAGTCAAGACCCACGTCCCTGCAGACACTGCAGAGGTCCTGGGTTGGGCCTTAGCGTCCCCACCAGACAAAAGGCACTAGGGACTTTGGACCAGGGAGGCGACCAGCCAGGTCTCGGGCAGTGTGTGTCCTCACCTGGATGACCCGATGGTGGGGCAGCGCCCGCTCGATGTGGTCATTGCCTTCGGCCTTGAGCTGCACGTGGAACACACACCCCGGCTGCAAGGACACCTCAGTCACCGGCTGGAAGAGCGGCCACCCTGCCCGGCTCCACATCCACCCGCACACTCTGACCCTCGCCTCCCCACCTCTGGCCTGTCCACCTTCGCAGGACTTCCTTTACAAAGCCCGCCGGTCGCCCATCCTCGATGCCCTCCACCCGGCTCGGTCCACCTCCTTCCACCCGAGGAGGAGGAGCTGGCTCCTCGTTTCACTCCTCAAGCACCCGGACTCCTGCGCTTCTGGAACCACACTGGCCACACAGCCCCCAGGCCTCCTGGGCACACACCCCAGGGCACATTTCCAGTGACCCCCAAAGGCTCAGGGCAGATATGTCCCTAGGAGGTAGGATTCGAGGCTTTTCCCTCTTCTAAGTTTTCTTGCTTATGCTTTCTATTCTGCTGCTCAGATTTATGGGCCACGTTTACCAAAAAAGGTGTTATTCCAGAAACTAACAACACCGATCTCTGACCACCACAGTGTGGCAGACCCAGCACTCATCTGAAACCCAGGCCAATCACAGGCACCTGGATGCACCTGGGGAGAAACCCTAAGAAGGGGCTGTCAGCTTTAAACCAGCACGGAGAGGGGACAACAGGGCTCCAGCTGCCTAACATCAGGCACTCCACTCTCTACCCGCGGCCAGTGGTGCAGGACGGGCTCTTGGTGTGCCAGCCAGGGCCGCTTCCCCTGGGGGCTGTGGAGGCCTCCCTTCTGGGGTCTTGTTCTCCACGATGCCTGAATGCTAGAGTGGGCACATGGACTCACAGAGACAATAACTTACTTAAGACACACCCACCACAAGAACAATCACCTATGATGGCCAGCAGAGCCGTGCCCAGTGGGGACTGGCAGCTCTGGGGTGGCTCCACACAGCCATCCCACGTGCACCTCAGAGGGGAAGAGACCAAGGAACCGTTCTTGGAGAAAAGGAGAGACGCTGGTGCTGAGGCTGGGTCGGGAGGCCCCAGCTCTCCCCCTGTGGCACCTGGGCCTGCCACGCTCCCAACAGGGCGGCCGTGCTGATCCTGACCGGCCCACTGCAGTCTCGGGGCTTCGCCCGGCCTCTGGCAACACCATCTAATGTGCAGTTTCTCCCCCAGGAGGTCCTGACGGGCACTGAGCAACGAGGTCATATCAACCAAGGGCCAGGTGCTCCTCCTACCCAGAGTCGAAGTCGCTAGGTGGCCCCAGCTGGCCACCAAAGGGAAGTTCAGCTCCAAAACTGACGTGACACAGGCCAAAGGACAGCCCTTGAAGGCAGTGGCCTGGCACTGGGAAGGTGTACGCTGCCACCAGGGGCGCCCCTAAGAACACTGGAAGAGCCCTGATGACGGACTACCAAGGGAGGAGGCTGGGGCGCCAGATGTAACGGAAATCGACGGCGGTGGTAAGAAACCACGCACAGTTCCCAATCAGGTGTGCTACGTCTGAGACCCCAGAAGAGGACATGGCTGGGCAAGCTGGACGTGGGAGTAACCAGGAGGCCCCGCGGCCCCGCGGCTCTCCTGCAACCAGGGTGAGGTGACCAGGAAGGCGGGGCTTGGCCAGGGGACCACAGGCTCCAGGCCCTGCTCCCGTCCTGAGAGGAGAGCCCTGGTGGGCACGGCCTGCAGGAGGCTCCGAGGTTCCTGCCCTTTGGCCATTCACGGGTTCAAGAGCGGACACTTCGCTCTAGTGTGCTGACCCTCAGCCAGGAGGGAGGTGCCGTTCGCACCCTCACCTCACGTGTGACCCAACAGGAAGCCCCTGGGGGGACTTCCATATACACCTCAGTGTCCGCTGAGTGAGCAACGAACAAGTGCAGACTGAGGAACCGGCAGAGAGACCTCCTCAGCCAGCACCGTCAGCCAGCACGGCAACCTCGCAGCCGGGTCCAGCGAGCTGCTCGTCTGGCCCACGAGGGAAATAGCGGGGTTTTCCTTCCTTCATCATGAATATCTAAAAAACCAGTTTTACAGGGAAACTGGATTTCTGACTTCTCTTTTTAAAACTGCAGCCATCTGGCAACAGCCTGTCTCCCCACGTGCTACGGGAGCTGGAGCTGAGCGTTGGGCTGCCCGCTTCACGTGGGCGCCCCTCCCCTCCTCACCGCTCCCTGTTGGCCACCCAGCCACCCTCGGCCACTCACACTTTTCTTCTGGCCCATGAGCCTTTGGCCTGACAGCCAGACACACACCAAGCTGCTCAATGCCAGCCAGAGTCCACACCACACCCAGGCTCTCAGACTCCTCTCTGCCACAAGCCCCAGCCAGTGTGCTGGCCAGGTAAAGAGCACACTGCCAGTCAAGCTCCGACCAGGGGACTCTTGGCCTCCCTCGTCCTCTAGAGGCCCGGAGGCGCCAGGAGACAGCGGGACGCAGCAAAGGAAACCCACTCACCAGCAAGCCCCGCAGCCTGAATTTCCCCTCTTCATCCGTCACAGTGTCCTCTCCGTACATGCTGCAGTCCTTCTGCCCCACAGCTTCCACCGCCACACCCTGTTCTGGCTCTCCATTCAGAGATGTCACTGTGCCATAGCAACTGTGTGACGGCAGAAAAAGCAGAACATGTTCTGAACACACGAAGGACCACAGACGGCACGGGACTGCTCGGAGGGGAACAGCCCGTGACCCATCTGCCTCCTGCCCCCAGGACAGGCTGCATCTACTTCCCTTCTCGTCCACCTGAGGGATGCTCCGGAAAATCAACTCAAAAAAGTTAGGCTTTGTGGCATTCTTGCTGATCTTTATTTTAAACATTAAAGCACTCAGTGGGAAAATAACTCGAGAACATCCCTCCATGTATCCCTCAACCCACTCATTCTGATCACCTTCATCCTCCACGCTCGGGCGTGTGTGTGAACACGTGGACACGGTGAGCACGCGCCTGCCTGTCCCGCTGCACCTAGTGCGCGTCTGTCTACCTGGAGCCTTCACGTAAACTATCTCTGCAAGTTTTCAGAAAAACCGGACATGACGGCTGCCCCCGGAGGGGATCTCGGGTGGCCAGGAGCCAAGGTCAGTAAGAGGGAAACTCCACTCTGTTGACCCTTCAACACCTGAAGCGATGCTCACAGAAAAGCATTTCCCTTTTTTAAAATTTAATTGAGTTTAAAACTTTAAAAATTAAACTTTCCAGCGACCAATATGCTTTCTCAGGCCTCTCAGGACGGGCAGTGGTCACAGACCACCACACTGAGCCATCCGGAGGGGCAGCGCTAACCGACGTTCATCTCACCTCGCGATCACACCAGCAGGAGCAGGTGGCGCGGCGCCGGCAGAGGCAGGAGGGAGCCCTACCTGTAGGCGGTGCGGTACCCGGTGATGGTGATCTTCAGGTTCTGCCCCTCCTGCACCTCGATCATCTGCGAGGATGGCTCGAAGCGGAATTCCTTCATCATGGGCTTGAAGTAGTACTGGCCGGGGCTCTGCAGGGACACGCACAGACAGCCCGCTGCCACAGGGAAGGGAGCGAAGCCCAGGGACCCGAAGGATGCCGAGGGCCCGGGGCTCCCAGGCAGGAGGCAGAGACGGAAACCGCTCCCCTCACGGACAGTCGCGGTGGCCACCAGCAACCACAGCGGCTCTGTCCCCAGGGGCCTTCACCACTGTGAGGGGGAAGATCAGAGAGGCAAGCAACTGGCTTCACGGGACTCAGCAAGTCAGCGGCAGAGGGAGGACCTGAGGCCGGGACCTGCCAGGTGTGCTGCTGCCTGCCTGGCTCCCAAGTCACTTCATTCCCGTGGCTGATAGAAGATGCCACTAACAGGCACCTCCTGAATCCCCACCAGCCAGGACCCTGGATCCGTCTCAATCGAAACCCGGTGTCCTCCCCCAGCGGAACGGGTCTCGTACAGAAACGCAGGCTAACCACCCAACAAGACCAGATGGCAGAGCAGGATCCTGGTAAAGCAGAGGGCGCCTGGGAGAAACCACCAGGGCCAGGGCAATTAATTACACGGCCTGGTGACAAGTGGGTGACCAGAAAACAGGGAGGAGGAGGAAGGAACAGCGACCAGCAACACCACGTTCCAGGAAGGGAGTTCCCTGTGAGCTGCGGTCCCAAGACCCTGAAGCCCCCCTCCACACAGCTCCCCAGCTCACGCCGTCAAGCAACCCCTGGCCGGGCACGGGCCTGGCACCCCTGGGGAAGAGAGGCGGGCGACCCCCCAGGAGGACACGTTACCAGGTTGGAGAAGGTCAGGATGCCATTGTCCTGAGTCAAGAGGTTGGAACGAAACACGCCACCGCTGAGTGACAGGAGCACCCCGGGGAGGGGCTGGTCATCTTCAGCTCTGATCTGGGGAAGAGAAGGGGCACCTGGTCGAGCCCGTTCAGCTGAGAAGATGACATCCCTCCCGGGAGGAGGTGGCGGCCACAGGGCGGGGCTGCCCTGTCTCCAGGGTAACTAACAGGAAAGGGCACGTCACCTCAAGTCCTCACATGTGCTGGCTGACCCTGGCCTGGCTTCCCCTCTGCTGGCCACACTCTGCCTGGCCACTTCCTGCCCAGGGCCCCAGTGCTGACCCACTGTCCTGTGTCTGCCACGCCCCAGAAGCAGCTCCTGCGAGCACGCGGCGTTACCTCGAAGCTCACTCCGGCCAGGGCGTAGGCCTTGAAGTCCCCTATGGTCCCCTCCACCGCGGTCAGCACATAGCCCTCCTTCTGCGAGGTGACCGTGTACTCCAGGTCGCTGTGCAGGGGGCCAACGCTGCAGGGAGGAAGGTGAGACCATGGGGTGGCCCCGGGTCAGTCCCGGCTCCCGCCCCGGGAGCAGCACAGCCTGCCCGGGAAGTGGCCAGCTTCCTGGGGCTCGGGGCTCCCGGGGGCGCCTCCCACCTGTAGGCTCCTTTGTCGTCGGTGAAGACGGTGATCAGGGGCGAGCTGGCCCCCTTCTCACTGATGACGATCTCGACCCCCTCCAGCTCCGGGTGGATCTGGCCTTCTAGGAACAAGCCCGCCTTCCCGTGGATCTCGATCAGCTTCCCTGGGCAGCTTTCTAGACGGGGAAGAAACAAGCTCACAAACAGGACCGACTTGCAGCGGGAGGGGAGCCGCTCGGTCAGGGGTTCCCATGAAAGAAGGGCCTGGAACTGGGGCATCAGACACGAGGCGCTCACTCTGAATGGCGTCTATGCCCAGCTGTCCGGGCCTGTGGGCAGACCTCAGGGCGGCACGTCACTGCTCCCCGCCCCGCTTCCCACAGGACACAGACAAGGGGGAAGCCTCTACGGCCGCAGACGAGGCCGGGCGGCTCCCCAGACCCTGCGCTCCAGTCCATTCGACGCAGTCACTTGCCCCTGAAAGCGCTCCCACCACTGTCAGAGGACAGCCCAGGAGCAGGCGGAACGGAGGGCGCAGCCTGCACTGTAGCAGCGGGTGGTTTAGCTCCTCACTTGCCGCCCCATTGCTATGGCAGCCGCAGGCTCGGAGACTGAGTTCTGCAGCCCCCCTCCCCCCAGGGGCTCGGGTTCAGGTCACCGCGGCGGCAGCAGCACACACAAAATCCACTTCCACGCCAGGAGACCCGCACCTCCGCTGACCAGCGCTTCCATGGAAGGTGGGTAGAAGAGCAGCTCTTTGGACGAGGGCGTGACGGTGATCCTCTCTCCAGACCTAAGAGGGGAGCGCCTGAGTTCGGCCATGCCTCTGGACAGCAGTGCCGCAGAGGACGCAGAGGACGCAGCAGCCCTCACCTGGCCCAGTAGGAGAAGTCGTAGGAGAAGGGGCCCTGCAGCTCGTCCACCAGCTCCTGCCCCGGGGGCCGGGCCCTCCCCTCCCCGCCCTCGTCCTGGCCGTTCTTCTCCCTCTCCTGCCGGCGGGTCTCGATCTCCGCCAGCTGCTGCTCCCTCCGCAGCTCCTGCGCAGACTTCAGAGGGCCCAGGACCAAGGCCGGCTCGCTGTCGATGGAGGACCTGGAGGAGGAGCGGGGCGGCTGTGGGGACCTGCCCTTCTGCCAGCAGGCCGCTCAGTAAAACCCAGGACCACACCGCAGGGCAAGGCGGCCGGCAAACACAATGATCCAAAGGAAGTCAGGTGAACCTGGTGGTGTGGTGGAGAGGTGCCACCCGCAGCGGGGCTGCAATCAAACACCCTTGACCTCGATGGCCGGACAAAGGGCCCTGGGTCTCCACACTGTCCTCTGTGTCGGTGAACCACGTGCTGGAGAGCCAGGCTGCTCCAGGGCAGGGGTCCCGGCCCTCAGGACACAGGCAGGTCCCCCACCCAGGGCATCTGCGTGAGGGGGAGGGGAGACATGCACAGAACAATAGGCGGCAGAGGGCGGGCAGGGCCCTGGGAGGGTCTGCAGGCGCAGGCCGGGTCTTCTGACCAGGGCAGGAGAGCGCGAGCCCCGGCTCTCAGGCAAGGCCACAGCAGCAAGGTTCCCGAGGGCAAGTTCACTCAGACGCTCCAGGGACAGCATGGAGACCAGTGAAGCCATGGCAGAGGGACCCACAGAAGCCCAGACCAGGCAGAGGGTCGGAGGCCGCAGGCGTCCGACTAACCCATGGGGTGATGCCAGCCGTGGGCTCTCCTCTGGGAGGGACGGAAGCCGCAGGGGAGCTAAGAAGAGGAAGGGTGTGACCTGCACCAAGAGTCACGTGGGCTACTGCAGGGACAACAGGCTGTCACCAGGCAGCAGCTGGAACGGGAGGCGGACAGAGAGCCGCCATGGTGAGCAGGCAGTGACCAGTGCTCTGACCACAGTGCGACCACAAAACTTCAGAAAGGGACTAGATGGCAGCTATATTCTGATTTCATGAAAAGCTCAGGTTTGCAGAATATGGCCGGATGGGGTCCGAGGGAAAGGGTGAAGGAACAGCCCGCAGGACAACAGCTGCCCGCGTGGGGGAGACTGCAAGCAGGCCTACAGGGCGGCCACTTGTCGTCCAGCTGGACCCTGTGAGCCTGGGATCCCCAAAAGGGGCCGGCAGGCGGGTCCAGCGGAGTACAAGCCCACAACACCAAGACCCTCCTGAAGGACCCAGAGGCAGGGTGGGGAAGCCCAGGGGAGGTACCGAGTGCCAGCTGGTGAGAACAGGGTCTGGTCACCTGTTTACACCTCCCAAGCAGGAAAACCACACGAGGCCAGTGCCAGGCGTGACACCCCAACCCTCCCCTACAGCCTGGCTGGCCCTTCAGTCCCCTCAGCAGAAACCACGGGCTCCCCCAGCTCTTGTCCCTCCCCGAACCTCATCCTGACACAGCCTCACCTGTGACCTGTCCCCTGCTCCTCACTTGGCTGCGTGGGGCCCTCATGTGGACCCTGCTCAGCTGGCCCCGCCCTTGGGCCACTTCTGTCCATTTGCTCAGCAACAGGGCTCCTCTTTCAAACAAAAGGCCACACTCCACTGTAACGTGGCAGTGGTGTCCATGGGACAAGACCAATGGCCCCTCCCGGACACCCCAGCCCCAGGGTCAACCCCAAAGCACTCAGGGCAGCAGGAGTCTGTAGTTCCCAGCAGCCTCCCGGGGGGCAGGGGCTGTGGCCATGAAGACTCCCAACTGTCAGCAGCCATGGAGGGACAACAGGTGGCGGCCAGAAAGACAGCCTGCACTAGAGCAAAGCCGGCGAGTCCCTCGGCGCTCGTTCTATCTGACAGACAGCCATGCTGCCCAGACTCTCACTTCCCGAGAGAAGCAGGATCTCAGGAAACCTCATCACACTGCACGAATTCCACTCAGGTGGCCGTCACACGGACGCGACCGCGGTGAGGTCACCTTTCTGGCACCTTCTCCCTCATGACCCTCTTCGTACCAGGCGCCATCTCTAATTTCTAAGCTTCCGAGAAAAGATCTAAAGGAAATCTGGCAATGTCTGAATTTGCTAAAACACTCGAAACACAAAGAATGAGACCTGGAGACTATTTTCCCTTAGCAAAGAAGCATAAAGAGTTCAAAGAGAAATTTAAGATAGGGAATCAAGCTGTCAGAGGCTCTTCCTCACCCACAGTTAACTCCTGATTCATAAAGGAAGGGATCCGCTGCTGGGAATGAAAGGCTGTCATGCGAGAGGGGCATGGCCATTTGAATGTCCACCCAGAGAGGAGAAGCCAAGAGTAGCTTTCTGTACCTATTAGAGAACCCCAGGCACCCCAGCACCATCCACTCTGCCCAGCGAGGAACGTGCGTCTTACTTGATAGTCACAGTGACATCCATCATTTTGTCAGTGGTGATAGTTCCAAGGACATGGTGGCGAATGGCTGTCAACGTCAAGATACTGGGTGAAGACCTATGAATCAGAGAAGCGGAAGAATCCGCTAGCAGCGCTACCTGGTCCTTCTCAGAGGAACACCAGCCACGCCCGCCACGGCAGCCTCCCCACCGGAAACGCACTGCGTCAAGGGCTCTTCATGGACCTGACAGCTCTGGGAAGCCACCCAGGCCTATGAGGAGTAACTAATCCTACGCTGCAAAGCCTACACTTCTGATTCCCTGTGGGTCCACCCGCAGTTGTGAAACCCGGCAGACCTGGGCTGGAGAATTCCCAGCAGCGAGGGCCGGGAGCTCCGACAAGGCTGCGTTCAGACACCTCGCAAGCACGGCCTCCCACGGTGAGCTAGAGTTCTCGGGAAGCAGAGGCTACTTCCACGTGCTCAGTACCACCGTGTCTCACCTAGTGATTCACTTTAATGCCTCACTCGGCCTCTTCCAGAAAGAAAATGGAAGACTGCCTTTTGTTCTCAGAACCAAAGGAAGAGAGCTGATCACCTGCTCTCCTCCTCAGAAGGCACGCCACGCCACCAGGCCCCCGCCGAGCTTACGTGTCGTATGTGTAGAAGGCTTGCTCAAACCGGTGGCAGGAGCGAGGCGTCACCTTATACACACCTGCAACGGGAATCAGAAGTCGTTTTCAGAGATGGTGTCTACGAGGCCAAGCAGGCCGTCCGCTCGTTCAGAACCCGAGGGCACAGATGTGCCACGGTGGGAGCAGCAGGGAGACGGCACCTTCCGCGGCCAGCCAGGCGTTGCACCAAGCGCCCAGCCCACTGCATGGCCCACTCGCCAGCACCGGTTTCCAGTTCCCATGAATGACAACTCAGAAGTGACCTGTGCAGATCACGCTAACACACGCGCCTGGGAAGGACACACACACGTCTGCTGCAAAGGAGCCCACGGACACTTCTACTTAAGATTCTACTAAAGATCCAGAGGATAACCACACCGAGGCCCTGCAAATACTCCTGAAAGGGAGCAGGGGGAGGGGAAGGCCCTTCCCCTGTGTGGAAAACCACACGTCATCAGGAAACACCTCACGCCCTAAGCCCGCGAGGAGGAGCACTTGGACTGGGCACTTTCACCCTCTGCCAGGGGAACAGCCACTTCAGGAGGAAGCAGAGCACGCCACCTGTTCCTCCAGATGGTCATCAGCCAATATCTCGAACACGCAAGGCCTGAGCGGGCTCAAGCCCGCTGCTGTCGCCATCGCACGGAGCCCCAGGGCAGTGCCAGGAGGGAGAGATGTCCGGCCCTGTCCCCCGTGCTGTTCTTTCATCCAACGAGCAGTGACAGTGCCCCAGCCCCGGCTTCCTGCGGGGGCTGTGCAGATACAGAGGCCCAGTCCACCCTGGCGGGCAGCCCGCCTACAGACAGGGGCACCACATTGTGCAACAGGGGTCCACGCGCAAAGGAACAGAAGTGGGTGCTGCGTCGGGACGGTGCAAGGGAGGCCCGCACAACCCCGGGGAAGCAGTGGGGCCTGTGGGCGGGGAGCTCGGGCTGGCGTGCTGTGTGTGGCCTCTGAGAGTCAGGAAGCCACCTGTCCTGTCATCAAGGGAGCCCTCCGTCCCCCCTCAGTAGCAGACCCTGGTCACAGGGCGGCAACGTGCCCAGCCTTAGGGTAAATTCATCTGCCCGGCTCCCTTCAGCCTGCAGTGACCGTGCCATGGTCCCAGCGCAGGGCGTAAGGAGGCTTCCTGCAGGAGGGCTTTCCCTGGGAAGGCCTGGCCCCACACGCAGCCCGTCTTCCTGCCTCCAACACAGGGAAACCTAAGGCAGAAGGTCCAAGGGCCCACCGAACTCAAGACGCCAGTGCCAACACCCACCAGAAGCCACCTGTGCCAGCGACCGGCATGCCAGCTCTTCTCACTGAGCCAAGTGAACCCCTCTGATGACTGTGGTTCTGATTCTGTCACCTGCAGCCAAAGGCAGCCCAGATGACACACCCAGAAAGATGCAGTGGCTGGAGTGGAAAGTGGTATTCAGGGGAGGTGACCCAGCAGCTCAAGGTCAAGTTAAGGACTCTGTGTTCCATCTTGAGAACCAAGAGGAGCCCCCCAACTATTCACGGAAAATGCTCTGAAAACCACAGCAAGAAGGGCCTGACGTCCACCAGGACACCTGTGAACCGAAAGGACAGTAAGGCACATTGGCAGGAGCTCGGAAAAACAGGAAGGCGTGTGTACGCGGGGCGGCAGCCGCCGAGACCACGTGGCTTCCTCCAAAGCTAGAAACGCAGGATACGATCCAGCAACTCCACTCCAAGGCATCCCAACAAGAAAATCAAGATACGGACATGGCACAACACCCTGCACAAGGACGCTGGTGCCAACACTGCTCAGAATCGCCAAGAAATGGAAACCACCATGTAGCGCACAGAAGGCAGTAAGCGCCCACACGCGGGATGCCGTCAGCAAGAGCAGCAAGCCACTGAGCCGCGCTGAGACAGAGGGAGCTCAAGACCGCGGTCAAACCAAAGGAACCAAAGCACCTGCTCCGAACGACACCGTTCATGTCAAAGGCCCAGAAAAGACAGACGTACCGGGAGGGGAAACGAGGGGCTGCCCTGGATGGGGATGGGGACAACTATGCACCTTCCCAGGGGCCATGAAAATGCCCCAAACTGGGCTGCGGTGCCGACTGTCCACCTTGGCAAGTGCACTAAAGATCACTGCACTGGGTGTCACTTTGTTTTTTAAGGTGCTGGAGTTGAACCCAGGAGAACTTGGTCCTGAGCTACAGCTCAGCACTTTTTATTTTCAGGCAGTCTCACCAAGTTGTCCAGGCTGGCCTCAAACTTGAGGTCCTCTGGCCTCAGCCTCCCCAGTAGCTGGGATTACAGGCATGCCCCACCACACCGGGCAGATCCTACATGTGAAATGGGAAAATTTCTTTTTCTTTCTTTGTTTTCCCCCCAGTGCTAGGGGTTAAACTCAGCATTCAGCCACTGAGCCACACCCGCGCCCCTAAATGAGCGAACTGTGTGGCATGCAAACGGTATCTCAGGAAAGTTAAGAGCAGGAAGCCACTGAAGATTTTAAGCAAGGTGAAGATGACTCAACCCTAAAAGGGACGCTATGAGGAAAGGTCACTGCCAAGGGCATACTGTTTATTCCTCGTCCCCCGCAAGCTCACGTGTGTATCTGCTGGCTGTGCAAACGTACAGGGAAACCAAGCATGGTCGTGAATTAGCAGTTTGGGGACAGGGCCAGGCTTCTGAGTGGCTATATAAGCTGTGACAAGTCTCTCGTCCACTCTGCTCTGGTGGGGCTCCAGAGGTGACTACCCGTCTCCATCACCCTGAGGAGGTGGACCCCAGCAGCTCTTCACCAAGCCAGCCAGTCCTTCCCCTGGAGCAACCTGCTGATCAGGCTTCACTTGAGACCTGAGAATGGACTCTCGAAGCAGTCTCTCAGAGCCACCAAGACCTCTCCGGCTCCTTTGGGAAGGTGACCAGGGCCTTCCGTGGTGGGGCGAGGTCTGAGACACTGACACCTGATGCAGCAACAGAGCTTCCACTGCCCCTCCCACTGAGGAGGGCGAGGAGGCTGCCACTTCCTCTAGGAGAATTCTCACTTCATTCGGTTTACCACTTGGTGGCTTCCCAGAACCGGAACAAAATAGCTCAAGGAATGGTCCTGGAAACGTCGGCCCTCATGACTAGACAGGCTGTGAGGTTTAATCCCGGTCTCATCAGAAAATTCAAAGTGACCCACACCTGTGATCCTAGCTGGTCAGGAGGATCCCAAGCTCAAGGCCAGTGTGGGCAACCTGGCAAGACCATCGCCCACCTCAGCACAATGCCCTTCAGCTCCTCCCCCTGCTGGCCATAAACGCCACACTCAAAAGGACAGAGGGCAGCCAGAGGGCGGATTGCTCTCCCCTTTATTTCTAAAGGCGGCCTCTACCCAAGTCAAACCTGAGAAGCCAGGAACGTCCTCCAACACGGCGCCCTCCACGGGGAAGACAGAAAAACAGCACTGACCGCGACTGGAAGTGACGGCCGGCTGCACATGGACCCACACTAAGGGACGTCACCTTTGAAGCCGGCCTCGGGGCCTCCCCACTTTCCTGACTGGCAGCACGTCAATCCTGCCAGACTTACCGGGCTTGGACAGGCAGAAGCGGTTGACTCCTTTGGAGAGGTTGTAAATCCCCACGTTCTCAGGTCCATTTCCATCCTGATAGAACTCCTGAGGGACCAGAGCCGGCACGGTGACTCACCAGGGAGATGGAGACACACGATGATTAATACTATTTCTGTTTCCGAACTAGTCAGTGTCCGGCCCGTTCACCACGAGAGCGGTTGGGTGCCACAGGAAAATTAAAAACCTTCAAACTCTTCCAACAAAACGTGCTCTCTACACTCAGCCAGCTGTTGTTTACTGACACCTGCTACGTGACAGACAGCAGGCTGGGCCCCGGGAGGCGGTGGCCGGGCTCCCATTCTCAGGGGCCTCACCTTCTAACTTGGGAAACCAGAACACCAGCATGTCAGCAGGTAAATTAGTGACTTCTGGTAGGAAGCAAGAGAGCCAAGAGGAAAGGAACAGGGAGCAGGGCGAAGGACGAGCCCATGAGGCTCCCTGCTTGCATTCCCAGGCCACCCCTGGGCGGGCGACACTGGGGCTGCAGCAGACTGATGAGAAAGCAGCAGACTGCAGGCACTTGGGGAAGGCGCGGCCCTCCAGAAAGGGACAGCAGGTGCAGGCGCCCGGAGGAACGAGGCTGGGGCAGGACTGCGGAGGCCAGCGTGGCGGGGCCCGGAGGGAGGGGCCAGAGAACGTGCGGAGTGGGGCGTGGGGCCAAGCAAGGCCCCGTTGGCCATCGTGAAGCCACATGCAGGGGAAAGGCAAGGCAGGTGGGCACTGATCCACCCTCTCTGCAGTAAGGTCTGCTGGATCTGCGGCAGTCAGAGCTGCACTGGGAACACCAGCAACCCCGCAGGGCCTGTCACAGAAGCCATTTAAAGGCCGTTTGCCTCCATCTCTCGACTGAGGCTTGACAATGACATTTGTCACCGACTGATACCAACAAGTTAGGTAAAACTCGGCGTGAACCACGCAGACACCCCCTTTCCTGGAAACCACCTGGCAGGCTGCCCGAGGCCAGCACGGGCCTTTGGGAGGAATAGCTCTGCCTCCGCCCGGGGTTGCTGCCCCGGAGCAGCTGGCTCTCTACCCATCAGCAGTGCACCCCAGAAACCCGGAAGACCAAGAGGTCCCCCGAGGACCCGAGCAGCCACCCTAGCCACGGGCTCCCGCGCGCCCGCCACACTGAGGTCCCGTGAGGCCTCCTCCCACCAGGGAACTTCAGGGCTGCGGACTGCGCTTCTCCGGCCCGGTGGGCACCAAGGCACAGAGCGGCAAGTGGACAGGACTGTGGTCCTCTGCTCCAGAGCCCAGCACCCCCGCCAGGACCCGCGCCCCGCGTACCAGAGTGATGGCGTGGGACAGGGAGCACCTCAGCATGTAGCCCGTCTGCCTGAACTCCACCGCTGGCACGCCGTCCTCCAGCACCTCCGCCTCCAGGCTCTTGTTCCTCCAGCACCAGTCCTCGCGCACGATGCCGACTGCAGAGGCAAGCGCCACCGGGAGAGCGTGGGCCGGGGCACGCCTCCAGCGGCCCGGAGCTCACGCCGGGAGGGCCACGCTGGAGCAGGCTACTGCTAAGGAAAGCCGAATGCAAGCCGGTGCGGGGGCGCGCCTCCATGATCTCTGCGGCTTGGGAGGCTGAGGCAGGAGGACCCTAAGTTCAAGGCCGGCCTCGGCAACTTAACAAGGCCCTAAGCAACTTAGCGAGACTCTGTCTCTAAATATAATTTTTTTAGAAAGGACTGGAGATGTGGCTCAGTGGTTAAGCGCCCCTGGGTTCAATCCCCAGTACCAAAGGAAAAAGAAAAGTTGAAACCATGGCGAGTAACGTCACCAATGAAGAACTCCAAGTGGGCCAGAGAGCGGACTTGTTCTGTAAATCTTTTCAGCTTTTTGAGAGGAGGTCTCACTATGTTGCCCAGGCTCCAGGGACCCCTGCCTCAATCTCCGGGGGCATGACCCGGGGCCCGCCTCCTGTTCAGCTCAGCAGGGCTGTGCTACCCAAGCACCCCGTAGCTCCTGAGCAGCAGACCCAACGTGGGAACAGTGCGCGTGGCTGCCTTCTGGGGAGACTTTTTACGAATGCCAATAGGCAGACTTGGACCGTCATCTGCCAGACCCCAATGACAGAAAACGTTGTTCCCAGAGAGAGACCTACTTTAAAAGCTAGCACAGCTACAAGCTGATCTTTGAAAAAGCAAGTACAGGCAAGAGGTGGCTTCCTGAGAAGGGCAGGAGAGGAACCACCGCTGGCAGCACCTCGTAAAGACCAGCACCTGCAAGGGGCTGCGTAAGCTTACTTCATCAGTCCGTGTTCCACAAGAAGGCTGCAGTGTGCCCATTTTACAAATGGGAAAACTGAGTCTCAGTGGCGCTTAAAATACCTGAGTCTCAGGAGGGGGGAGTAATTTGCCAAGATAATAACACAGCAGTGGAATCATGTCCACTCTCACTTCGGGCATCTAGAGCTCAAATGGCATGCATCAGACACCCTCCCCAAAACGCAGCGGGCAGCTGTCCTGATGAGATGCCTCCAGCATCGAGGCCCAAAGCACACGATGCAGTCAAGGTCACAGGCAAGGAAGCGCTCAGCAAGAGGGCACAGCCAAGACGCGTGAGAACTGCGACTTGGAAAGTTCACGAAGCAGGAAGTTACTTTTGTATTTTCCAGGGAGCACGTTGTCAAACGTGAAAGTCAGGGAGTTGACCTTGCCGGACAGCTGGAGGCTCCGCTTCTCGCCCTGGCGGCTCAGGGACTGCAGGGTCACCAGCAGGTCGCCACAGGTATCTGCCGAGGAAAGACAGGAGGCCTCACGTGACTGCCGTCACAGCCGGAAGCACGCCCTTCTGCCTGGCAGGCCCCTCCAGAGCGGCCGCAGGGCTCAGAGCCTGTGCATCGACCTGATTACAAGCAGTCTCCCGGGGCTGGAGGTCAGCAGCACACAACAAGGGCATGAGGGAGAGAGAGGGCCCACGGACTTGTGTGTGCTCCAGTCTGAGCCGGGGAGAAGGGAGAGAAAGTGACATTATACAGCATCCACTCAGACAAGATGAAACGCAGGTGCATTTATGCAGCACCAACAGGAGCCAGAGACAGAGGTGATGGACGATCACAGAACGTGCGTCCTGCACCAGGCAGGAGCTGGGCCTTTACCACGTTACCAACAGGAAGACGGACACGGCCTCCCGGGTTCCGGCACTATTCCAAGGCCAGCACACACTAGCGCATTGGAGCCCTGCGACTCTGGGAGGTACACACTGCTGGCTCCACATGCAGGTGAGGGACTCCAAAGCTCAGGAAGGCTAAGCAATGTGCCCAAAGTCAGCAGCAGGGGTGCAGCCCTGGAGTCTGGTTCCAGAGGCTCGGCTCCTCTCATGGCGCCACACTCCACTGGCAGGATCGATGCGGCCCCTGAAAGCCTCGAGGAGCAGCCCACCACCGCCACTTCACAGACAGAACCCAGGCTGGGCCCCAGAGCAGGGAGGCGAGACCTGGGACAGACCCGGCTGGATCCCCCTCCTTGAGTCAGGAGCCAAAGCAGAATATTCTAGAATGTTTCTGGTGCCCACCCATGGCAATGATTCAGAAAGAACTGTGTGCACGATGGGTCCCAAACCCCTCCGCAGGAACAGCGCTCCCCTTCCCTGCCACCCAAGGAGGAAAGGGGTCCCTAGCCCCGCCCCCCTGCCGACGTCTTCTACACGCTCTGCTCTTGCCTTCAGTTGACCTCTTACCCAAACAAGAGACTTTCCCAGACATGGAGGCCAGAAACTGCACGAAGGCCACGTCCATGACAGGGCTGTTGGTCACCACGAGCGGGAAGGTCCGGGGCTTCAACATCAGCCCTGCCCTGGTCTCCGCCTCAGGGACCACCACCTGCAGACAGACGAGGACTGGCATCGGGGTGCACCAGGGTTCTCTGGCCCTGGGCCCACGGGCACTAGAACATTCACCTGGGCCCCAACTCAGGCAGATGCTGAAGGACAGAGGTTCATTTCCAGGCCCAGTTTTAAATTCCAGCAGACCCGTGGACAAGCTGAAGGGAACATTCCCACTTAGATGGAAAAGCCAGCCTGCAACAAGCCCGGGGTGTGCACAACAGTGACTCCCAGGAAGCCACCCGAGGCTGAGCTCGGCCACCGCACACTGCTGGAGCCCGCCGTACCCAGCCCCCTCCCAGAGGGATCCCGTTCTACCCGAGAGGAGATCCCTGTCCCGCGGCCCGCCCGCTCCTCCCAGGGAGGAGCGCAGAAGCCTGTGGTCAGGGACAAGGTCTCCCTCTGGCTGTCCTGCCACTCACTCACTGGGCCCAGCTACACTCTGGCCTTGCCCCTGGAGGTGAGGACACAGGCCAGGGCCGCCCCACTTCTCTCCCTGCCTGGATGAACCAATCACATGGCTCCCGTTCAGCTGCCTCGATTTAAGGAAAGACAGGAATGAGAAGCTCCACCTTAGCCTGAGGTGCTAGAAGCCAGGCACTGTGGAAGCTTGAGCTGCCACTGACAAGCAGTTCATTTTGAGGTCCTCCTGGATTCAGCCCGCCACAGTGACTGGCGCCAGACACCAGCCCCTAGCACACAGGAAGACTGGAAAGGAGAGAGGCTGCTGTGGTATCTCTGAGCTGGTGTCCTTCTGCCCCACAAACCCATTTTAGCTCACAACTCTTAAAAATCATTGCTTTTGTTTTTGTTTTTAAATAAAACAGAACTCTTCACACCTGGACTTTATAGGTGCCTGGTTTTGCTTTAAAGCAAAATGATCCATGAGCATCCGTCTCCACGGTGACCAAAGACTTGTCCTTGTCTTGAGATGACAGGACCACTTTGTATTTACTCATCTGCTTGACGGTGTCAGGGAAGCGAATGATTGATATCTGCCCACAGACGCTGAACCTGCAAGAAGACCATTCATTCCGGCTTGAGAACTAAATTACAGCAGGAGAGACTCTTAGACACCCCCGAACGATCCCTCTTCTGGCCCTTGGGCCTGAGACCAGTTTAATCTGACCAAACAGACAGAATGCAGCCCAGGTGGTTTCCACTTTAATAAGCACCCTGCAGAAGGAAGAGTGGACCATGGTGGCCCCCTGTGTGTGCTGGGTGACATCAGACAACCCCCCCACCCAACTGCAGAAGCAAATTTCAGAATATTTGGAGATGATAAAAATGCTTCAGATAAATGGATCATTGACAGTGGGGCAGCCTGGGACTGTGGACGTGGGCCAGCCCTGACAGCAAGCAAGAGCTGCCAGCTGCTGTGACATGGTGGCCTTAGCCAGGCCATGAAATAAGGCGGGTCAGGTGTATTCCTTGCTTGTGATTAGATATGATGCACAGGTAAAAGCAAACACAGAGACTGCCAGAAAGAAATGGACTCCTCAGGAGCTAGAAGCACAACAGCAACTTAAAACTGAAATGCCCTGTTAATAACGGGCCATGACTGGGATTGAGAGTCCAGCTGAAGGGCTCCAGAGCATCCTTCAACAAACACATCTGCTCCCGAAAAGGACCTGCAACGACCACCACCCACTGGTGATGCTCTTGGGCTCTGAGCGGATGTGGGAAAGAGTGAGGACTGATCGCAAGTGGAGCCCACACGGCCTCTTCCCCTCGCTGGGCTGTATTTTCTCATCCTAAACAATCACTTTAGAGAAAAATCGGTTGTTTCTTTTGACAGAAAGATAATAAAGACCATTGGATCCGACAATTACAGGGTACGCTAAATGCCGGAATAACCACTCTGCTTCGGAAGAAAGACAGTGGGAGGAACAGCAGAATGGCAGAAGGCAGAGAAGCAAAACCTCAGAATGAGCAAAGGCACAGCTGCTGCTTCAGCTGGCCACCACCGCAGGGGTCAATGAGCTGGGCCCGCGGGAAGGCGGGCACGCCACCGGCGTCTGTACGGGCCACAAGACAGGAGGGTTTTTACACTCTTCAGGGGTCGTAAGACAGAAAAAAAAGGAAAAAAATCAAAAGGATGATAGTTCATGACATAGGAAAAAACTGCTTGAATGCAAGCGTCAGTGCCCAGAGATGAAGCTGGGGGAACAGCACGCCCACTCTTCCAGACCACTGCCACCATCTTCCTCAGAGACCACGTGGTCCATGAAACTGAAGATGTTCACCCTCTGGTTCTTTGCAGGACAAAACCGGCCAGGCCCTGATGGAGCCAAAGGTATGCACTTCGGTCCTCCCGCTCCCCGCCTCCGGCTGAAAGGATGGAAGGGAACGTGGAGGGCACTACTCCCACAGATCCCGAACACCATCCTCTCTCTCCGCCAAAGGACGCGCCACCTTCTGTCCCAGGTGAAGCTCCCGCCTCCCTAAATTGTGAATATCGTAGCCACAGATCTATTTTCAGCTCACACCCTCCACTGAAGAGAAAGGCCGGCCCCAGATCCCTACACCTCAAACGTACGCTGGTTTTTCCACTGAGGAGCTGGCTCAAGTCCTTGGGGATGGACCTATCTCAATAAACGTGACGGGGTTTAAGAGCTTTACGGACAAACACTGGTCACCTTGGTATATGATGAGATGACTCTACGCTTACAATCATTTGGACAAAACTCAGAGTCTGCTTTTTCAAATAAACTGGGGATTAATTAAAAAAAGAGACGTGAGAAAAGCGAAGATACGCCCACGTGCTACAAAGGCCAGTGTGCCTCCCCTCCCCACCCCCCAAAATGACGGGTTTTCCAAAGATTCTCGACAAATGTGATTTTTCTTTCTCTGGTCGAATTCCCTAAAGCCGCGCACACCCCGCACGTCTCCATCTCCCGCCTCCGCCCAGCTGCTCCAGGAGGCGGGACTCCCGCCCGTCCCAGGCACCAGCATCTCCTCAGGACGGCCGCCACAGCCTCCTATCCGCTGGCCACTCAAAGGCTGGCGTCTCCACAGTCCCTCCGCCGCCCAGCAGCCGGAAGGAGAAAAAAAACCCAGTGCCACGGTCCACCTGACCCCTTGCCAACCTCCGTCCACAGCTTCCAGGACCGGGGGGCAGGCGCTCCCACGCAGCCCACGGGCCAGGGCCTGCCTCATCACCTGCCTCCGGCCACCCTGCCGGCTGGCTGTTCCTTGCTCTCCTGCTCAGAAAGCCTGTACCAACCTTGGCCTCCCCTAAGTTCTTGGAACCCAGAGCCTCCAGGGCTCCCGTCCAGCTGAGCTCCTCTCGGCACCTGGTCCCTTGCCCGGTGACGCCTATCAGAACATAACCACACAGTTCGCCTTAGCCTGCCTGCAAGACCGAAGCCCACCTTCACTCACTTGGGCTCCTCATCCCAGGGCCTGGCCCAGAGCAGCTGCTAGAAAATGCTGGGGGGCCAGGGGCACCTAAACCCAAGAATTATCAGACGGAGATCGGTTTCTCCATCTCCCAGTCACTACTGACTGCACTCCCTGACCTTGACCTCCACTGTCCGTAGCAAACAGTCTGGGTGGCCTCCTCAGTGAGCAAGCTGGTGACTGACTCTCCTCCTCCCAACCTAACCTGCTCCCCCGGCTCCCCTCCATTCTCGTCCACTGCTCCCCAGTTCTGCCTGCTCCCATCTACCTGCTGCCTGCGGCCCAAGCCTCATCCAAACCTCTGCCAGGGGCTCCACCTAGTGGTCCTCAGACCCAGGTGGCCAGTGCCAAACCTCAGGGCCCAGCTGGCTTGTGGCACCCACAGCCACCGCCTTTCAAGCCAGGACCCTGACTGCCTTCCCAGCCCTGGCTTCCCAGTCAGCTGCTCTGCCTCCTGCAGCCTCTCCACGCCCCCTCTCCAGACTGCCAGCTGGGACACCACAGAACAGGAGCCTCCAGCTCACATTGCTCTGTGCGGTCACCATCTGTGGTGTTGGGTTGGGGTGGTGGAAACAGACCCTACTACCTCCATGGCCATGGCCTAACACCGCTCCTGGCCCCTCGGCCCAGAGGAGACAGCACGTCACTCCCGGGGTAGAGCGGCCTCAGATCTGCGCCTGGGCCTTTCCAGCCCACTCACTGCCCTTCACCTGCTCTGTACTTCACCCTCCCTCCCGCCCACACCTGCCACCTTGAGACTGCACGCCCTGCTCTGGCGGCCCCCTCCCCAACAGCTCCTGTGCCCTGCACCCTTCTAAGTCACGGAGGTGGAGCCCCGTCCCTGTCAAGAGGAGGATGGCAGCTTCCCAGCCTGCAGGCTCGTGCAGGGGGCGGAACGCCCAGGATCTGACTCCAGGGCCAGAATCTCTGCACCACACATCCTTGCTTCAGGGGAGCCAAGGGCGAGAACTGGACCACAGCAGGTCCCTCCTGGAGGCAGGCTCGCTCCCCACATAGGAGGAATGATGCCAACGACGCAGGGCACCTCCCGACCAACGCTCGGCCACCCATTATGCCACCTTCCAACATCCCCAAGGCGCAGCTTCGGCAAAACAGGCCCCACAGACATGAAGGCGACGTGGAGGACGGCTTCCTGCTCTAACAGACTCTTTAACTCTGAAGATCCCTGGCGGAAACCCGCAGGAGGCGGAAGGGGTCCTCCCAGCCGCTGGGAGCAGCTCACCCAGTGGCCACGATGTCAGCCAGCTGTGGCGTGTTGGGGGCGATTTTGATGGTGAGGGTCTCAAAGTAGAGGTGCTCCTTCTGGGCGTGGATGGTGTACGTGCCTGTCGTGATGTTCTCCAGGCGGAAGGAGCCGTCGGCCTTCGTCCTGACTGAGAAACGTGAACACACAGATCACAGCCGACCTGTGCACGGAGGCGCCTGGCCTTCACAGCCTCAGGCCTCACTCTTCCCATCTCGTGGTCAAGCAGGCCCAGGGCCCGCGTGGCTGCCCACCTTTGATCTGGTTGTTCAGAGTGACCACTGCCTCCGGGACACCTTCTCCTTCAGGTCCGTTCAGGACCCTCCCGGTGACAGAAAATCCCATGACGTGGAACACGGGCTGGAAAACGAGAATGGAGAAGTGTGCTCAGGAGCCTGGCCACAAAGGCTGTCCCTTGTTCTGGCCCCCCGCCCGCCAGCTCACTGCCCCCCTTCTCCCAACAGGGTCTGGCCTCCCCCCAGTGCCTGCCACTGTGTCCCCAGGAGACTGAAGTCTGCAGGACAGATGAATGAAAAAGGCCACTCGCTGCTCCAGGCGAGGGCAGCTTCCCCAGCCCACCGGCTCCTGCCCAATCCACCTGCCCTCCTCCAGGCTCCCAAGGGCAAATCCCAGCATCACCCTGGAGCCCGCCTGCTCCAGCACCAACCTGTCCTGGGACTCCGCTCTGCAAGGCCCAGGAGCCCCCTCCTGACCTCCTCCGCCTGGGGCACTCCCCACCCACGACCCGACCTGTGCTTCCCTGACCCCGTCTGCACCCTGCCCCGTGAACACCTGGGCTCTCCCTGGAGTCATGGGGCCCAGCCACCCTGACCTTTGGCCCCTCAGTTCACCGTCATCAGGCAGCAGTACCTGAACTTCCCTGGCTCGATTTCTGAGAGCTTGTCTCCTGCCCCCTAGAATAGAAGCTCCCTGAGGACAGGGACCCTCTGTCTTAGTCACCTGGTACACAGCAGACACTCAATAAATGCCTCCTGAATGAGCACACGCACACATGCACATGCGCAACAGCGTCTGAAAGGCGGCTTCCTTTCTATGCAGGTGGCCAACTGGACCCTCCCAAAACCACCTGGTCCTCCCACCCACTCGCCACCTACTGACTCTGACCTGCACCCAACATACGTTCTGCGTACTGGCACTTAGTCTGTGCCGGGCATTGAAACCAACACCAGGAAAACAGAGGAATAAGACTCGGTGGCCCTGACCTCGTGGAACCCGCAGGCCTCACTCGAAATTCCGTCCACTGCAGTTGAAGACTGCACTTGACCACAATCTGGGACTGTCCCCCACCTGGCCCACCCCTCCCGGCGAGCCCTTTGAAGCAAGCAGACTCCTCTCCTGGCCCTCCTCCCCTTCCAGCGTGCAGCAGGACAGACGGTCACTGATCTCAAACAGCAGAGGCAGATCCCACTGTGCACGTGACCCCAGAGCGAGCGCCTACAAGAGGACGCCATTTCCACGCGGCACTTTCAGAGCTAACACTAAAAGAAAATGTCTAAAATATAATCTGTTCAATAACTCTAACCCTGGGTGGTCCATTTAGGAAAGACTCGTTTTCTTTGGAGGTTAGCTCTACCTAGCAAATTTCCTACAGTAGTTGTTTTTTATCTCTGTAATCAAAGACAACGTAAGCGCAATGAAAAACACAATCGCCGTCTGCGTCAGGGTCTCCGTCCAGTCCCACTGCCAGGGCCCAGTTCAGCCGGCCTCCTCAGCAGCCCCAGTTCCCACCTGCCCCCATCCACCTCTCCTCTGCACAATCTGACCACCACCTCTCCGACCCCTCCTCCTCCTCTGCTCTGCCTTCAGTCCCTTCCCTGCAGTCACGCTGCCCCCGCCCCCCGGGTGCCCCAATCCTCCAGGCACACTCCGGCCTCAGGACCTTTGCCCTGCTGTTTCCTCTGCCTTAAACATTCTCCTCTCAGATCCAAGTACAGCTCTCACATCTGCCCTGTTCAGGCTGCTGCCCAAGTGCCACCTTCACGGTAAGGACTTTTGAGACACCTTCCACGGGGTGCGACCCTCTGTCCCCGACTGTCTCACCATCCTTCCTGCTTCATATCCACGTCACCCCTAATTCCTAGTCTAACACCCTCATCTGCCCAGGCACTGGCTCTTTCCCTGGGACAGGAACGTGGGCCTCTCTGGGTCACTGCCACATCCCCAGTCATGGAAGAGGACCTAAAACATGTGCCACTGGCTCTCAGGACAGTTCTGGAGTGAAGCAGCTCTAACGAAGAGTTCGAGCCCCAGGAGGAAGGCCCTGTGTGGACGGGCGAGGCACACGGCGGGTCCCAGATGACGGTTCCAGGTGCCGTTTTTTCCAAAGGCCCTTCTGGATGAAATACTGATTTTTTTTAACATGTTTGCAACACGCGTGCCCAGGGTCAGGAAGGCCGACACCTGTCCCCCAGAAGACGGGGGTCTCACCTCGATCTTCAAGCTGTCATGCTCCACTGTGAAGTCCAGTCTGGAAGGGGCAACGTCAAAGGTGATCCTCTCCCCTCTGTAGAACGGAACCTGCAGGAAGAGTCTGCTCATCACCGAGAACCACAACACAATCCACCATCAATGCCGGCCATCGACCTCGCAGCCTGCAGATGATGGAGGCGAGTCAGGCCAAGAACATTCACTGCTTTTAAGAGGAGCCCTGTAACTACTGCAGCTGCTCCTGAGGGGACCGTGTCCCATCTTGAGGGCAGCTTGAGTTTCCCTCATACAGAATGCTCGTTTCACACTGCAGAATTTTCCACACATTGGAATATTTGCATGTACATAACGAGGTATCTTGGGGATGGGACCCAAGTCTAAATGGGAAATTACACTTATGTTTCACCTGTGCCTCATAAAGAACAGAGGCCAAAGGTAACTGACAGACGCGATTTTCAATAATTTTACGCATGCCACAAAGCTTCAGGGTGGAGAATTCTCCACCTGTGGCATCAAGTCAGCATCTGAAGTTTTGGAGTTGGAGGATTTCAGATCTTGGATTTTCAGGCTAGGGACACTCGACCTGCGACTGCTGAACAGTGTCCGTTGGGTGGCAGGCGGGCGCTGGCTCTCCTGGCACTGTGGGCACCCAACATGAACAGACAGGGAGCCGCCCACTTACCACGGTGTAGCCCCCACTGGGCAAGGAGTAGAAGGAGAAGGAGCCATCCTCCTTGGAGACCGTGTAGCACAAGTACACCAGGCTCTCGTCCTGGGGCTGGAACCCGGGCACCGGGGAGACGCTGCAGCCCAGGACGTCCTGCGCCGGGAAGAGAGGCTTCCTGTGTTGTTGTTGTTGTTGTTTTACATTTATATAAATATATATACCACTTATTTTAGTTGTAGATGGACACTGTACTTTTATTGTTTATTATTTTAGGTGGTGCTGAGGATCAGACCCAGTGCCTCACACGTGTTAGGCAAGAGCTCTACCACTGAGCTACAACCCCTCCTTTATTATTTACATGATCCAATTACCCCAAAGAGCCACACCACGCGATAGGACAACTTTCAAAAGTTTCATCTCTACATATACATATTTTTTTCTCCTAAAATCTAGGGCACGTTCATATAAAAGAAACAAAATCTTCACGCTCAAGTTGAAAGCTGAAAGTTGCCATAGTGTCCTCAGCAAAAGGGATGTGGATGTCCTTCCCGACAAAGGGTCTCTCCCTTCCAGATGAGGAAAGTCTCAAGAAGGCAAAGTGCCCGGCCCTAGGTCCCATGGCTTGTATGACCTGTGTCCGTTTGACGTCAAAGCCTGTGCGCTTTCCACTGAATGGCATGCCCTCAGCGTACACATCCAATTTCTTGTGCGTCAACACGCAACGTTCTTAAACACGAGGCAACAAACGACCTAAACCAGCACCTCCAACAGCAGATCCTAGCTGCTGTCCCCCGCCCGCCACACGCATCCCCTCGCCTCCTTTGCTCTCCGGGGCTTACCTCTTTGGTGACTAAGGAAGAAAAGAGAAGAAACTTCACCCCTTTCATGGGCTCCCCATCACTCCGAACAGAGCCAGACACGTTATAGCCTGCGACAATGAGGGGACCCGCAGCATTGGCGTTGGAGTTGGTCACGCGTACTGTGGTGCTCGCCTACGAGAGGGAAAGGTCTCAACTCCCGAACACAAGCACTTGCCAGGTGCCTAACAACATGAGAATGTGCCACATACTCACTAGGAAAAGCAGTGTGTGAAACCGCACAGGCCCAGGACCCCCAGGCCCCCAGCCACAGCGCTCGAGGCCTTCACACAGAGGGCGTCGGATCTGCACGTGACCTACACGTCCTCTGAGACCTTACTCACCCCACATCGTCTGTAACACCATAGCAACCTAAGTGCCTCATGAACAGTTGTTATAACGGATTGATTAAGGAACAACCACAAGAAAGCAGGCGACGGGCCATTGTTCTTCTGTATAGCTTCAGTCCACCACTGTGGACCTAAAGTTGGTTGAACCCAGGGGCACGGAAGCCACGGATCCAGGGCTGGCTGTCCGGCCCGGCTGCGAAGCCTGTCAGTGCCCCAGGTGCAGAGAAAGGAGGTGGAGCAAATGCTACTGGCCGTGTCTCCGTGGTGGCCCTTCCCTTCCCAACGTCCAGCTCTGCTCCCAGGCTGCGCACCCTCAGGCTCCAGCCTGTTAACGTGAGCGTGCTGGACTCCACTCTGGCAGCATGCACACGTTCTACGCTTTCCTTGGTAGAGAACGTGAACACACCCCGTGCCTGTGGGTGGCGACTGGCACACACTGAACACCCCACACGGATGACCAGCACTCAGCCAGAGGGCAGAACCAACGCTGCAGATGCCCCTCGCCGTTCCCCACTGACCTCCGCCCACGACGGGCAACAGGATCCTGACTTCCAACCATGGGTTTCACCTTACATCGAATTTTATCTCATGAACTCAAGTTCCTTCCCACATACTCAACACACAACATGAAACCAAAAATCATTCTGCATCCTGTGTGTTACGTGGAGGCTTCTGAGTTTTAAATAAAACTTGCTTTTGTGTGCAATGATACTTGGGGACAGAACTCAGGGGTGCTTAAGCTCTGAGCTATATCCCAACCCTTTTATGTTTACTTTCTATTTTGAGACAGGGCTCTTGCTAAATTGCCCAGATCAGTCTTGAACTTGCCATCCTCCTGCCCCAGAATCCTCAGTCACCAGGTTACAGGTGTTTGAGTAACCTGAAACCCAGAGTCACAACAGGATATAGATACATCCAGGTATGAAGCTGTACCATCAATTGTAAATCATAAAGCCTATAAATGGAAACACTGATTCTGGGGCTTCTTTAGCAAGAGCGAGTAACCTCAGAACTAATGCAAAAGCTAAAAGGTCAGGATGTCTTGAAACGCTATGCTATTTTGTTTTCTCACAACCTCACCTATTATGCTTCTCACTCTGAGGATCTTCTATGGTAAACTGTAGTCAAGAGAACCTAGAAAGAGAACTCTGAAGAACACCTACAAGTCCTCCTGCCAGGTAAAGAAATAAAAGTACAACTCAAGACCCTGGCATGCCCTCTCCCTTCCTCCTCCTACGCCATCAGGGTCACCATGACTTCATGATCTTTCTACATACGACTGCATCTGCAATGGCATTATCAAGAGTGCCTACAACCTCATGTCTTTCAACTGTTTTGAAGTGGGTCTCACTAAGTTATCGAGGCTGGTCTCTCACTTGTGATCCTCCTGCCTCAGCCTCCCAAGCTCCTGGGACTACTTCAGGGTGCGACCACACCAGGCTACAAGTATCTTATACATTCTCTTGGGGCACGTGCATAACAACTTCTAGACTGTTCAGTATATTTATAAATATATGTCTCAAGTTGAAAAAGAACAACAAAGAAGTCTAACTCATCAGGCATTTCTGGTGCTGATTTAGCTTAAAATAGCAACAGCTAATAAGAAAGCTGTTTCAGTAAGAGAGCAACGCTGTCACCTAGAACTGAAACTGACTCCAGTGGCACCTGAGTGGCAGCAGAGTCCAGCTCACAAACACCCCTCCTTCAGCGCCGCCAGTTCTACACCAACACCTAGAAACCCAGAGTCATCTCACACCCTAAACCAAAGGGGGCTGCAGACCAGCATGTCCCTGGCGTGGCTGCAGACAGCCTGAACTCACCTCCTTCAGTGGCCAGGTGGGATGGGTTGCAAGGATTTCATAGTCTCCAGGAAGAACTTTGAAAAACGCAAACCTGAGGAACACAAGCCACAGTTAGCTCTCTCTAAACAGCCTGCAGGTTTCTCATTTCCTGACTGATACTGGCAACACCAGGAAATAACACCCGAGTTATCCCCAATGTCCCCTGGCTGGTCAAGTGAGTGCAGTCAATTGGTCCCTCGCAAATCCACAAAGGTCACTGTCAGCAAGGCCGTCCCATGTGCTGATGGGAAGAACGAAGGCCTCCGTTTCCCTAAACTCCAGGACTCCTGCCACCAAACCATCACCATGGGTCAGCAGGGACCAGACACAGCACACTGAGCTGGACAGGGAGCGGGGAGAGAAGCAAAGGAGGGAAGCGGGAAGGAGTGAGTGAAGAGCCCCAGGCTGAGCAGGAAGCCCACAGGACACTACACTGTGGTTACAGAGGGTGACAAGCTTGGAGCCCTGCACCCGAGCTCAGATCTGTTATCTGAGATGAACATAAGCTTCTTGGGCTCTCCTGCAAAGCAACTATGATGAAACTGTAGCCAGGGACGGTGACTCGGTGGCTCCAGGCAAACTGAGGTCACAGCCAGCTGAGCTGCGGCTGCAGAGGTCACTGCTGGATTCTGACTCATTTAACCTTCACGGTCCCCAGGCCACTAGAGGGTCAATTCCAGGCAACTGGAGTCCCAGGGCTGCCACCGCTGTCACTGGTTTAGTTAGTGCAGATGAAAGGGACTCAGAAAACTCAAGTCACTTTTTCTGGTAACGTCAAGAACATTCCTAATCTGAAAATCAACCTAAATGCCCTGAAATCCAAAAGGCCAACGTGATTCCAAGTCAAAAAGTCCACACTTTGAACTTTTCACGTACAAAGTTGTTTCAAAATGCTGTGCAAGATCACCTTCATAAGGCGTGGAGGAGACAAGTGAACTTCATGCTCAGACCTGGGCCCCGGTCCCAAGATAGCACATAACGTACTGTATGAAAATGTCCCAAAATCCAAAAATGTCCCAGAATCCAAAAAGGCCTGCAACCTGGAACAGTTCCAGTCCCAGGCATTTTGGATGAGGGACACTCGACCTGTCGCAGCCTAGGAAATTAATCGCAGCGCCACATTTTGCCTCAGACCAGGAGTGAAAAGGCATCCAATCAGGAAAAGGGAAAGGTTATTTCAAAATGAAAAATAATTTCAACAAAATTTTTAAATTGGATAACTTACTGGCAAGCCCATTACAAACTTTGATTTTGCCATTCAGTCCGTCTTGTATTGAAGTAGCTAGTAATGATTTGAACGCTTCTAAAATTATCAGTCTGAACATTAATCTTGGCACATCTATTAACATTTGCAACTATATAGATCCATTAAATAAATGTTTCAAATTTCACTCAACAAGGTTAATTAGGTAATCAACAGTTCCAACTAAAATGGTTTTGATGTGACAAAATGATGTTTTTAAATCATAATCACACTAACCTATATTGAGCAAACATTTATTAAGCACATAATCCAGGCCAGTCTGAAGCAATATCAACTCAACCTTCCCAGTAACCTTAGGAGGCAGGTTCCACGATCATTTCTGTTGACAACTGAGGACACCAAGGCACAGAGGGGTTAAGTGACTTGTCCTGGATCGAAGAGCTAGCAATGGAGGAGCCAGGATGCAAACCTGGGTTGCCAGGCTCAGGGTCAGTCCCAACTGTTACCTGAGGACCTACTAAGTGCCTGGCTTACAGCAGGTGCCCTATGGGTGCTAAATGACGTTTAATCAGGTGCAGCAGGACAAAACCACTTCCACCTCACAGACCCGGGACTTGGGGCTCCAAAGGGCAAGAACTTGCCAGAAGTTAGGATCTGAACCAAAGCCTCCAAATCCAAAGGTCCCCCAGCCCCCATCACAGCCCAGCTCAGCCACCAGGCCAGGCGACAGGACGCCACTCACTTTCCACCAGGCTGCGTGACTGTGGACTGGATCTTCGCTTCAGTTCCAGTGTTTCTCAGGGACACCTGAACTCCTGCGGGACCCAGGGGCTGCCCGTTGCTGAGGACCTGTGTGCAGAAGGAGGTGAGGACTGCAGGGCGGGAAGAGCTCTCGCGAGGCACTGCCACTGTGCCCTGCCCAGGTGGAACTGGAGCCTTCTCTGGGCCGAGGAGCCCTTTGGAAAGATGACATAAACTATGGATACCTCTCTGAGGCCGGGGTGGGGAGCCCACAGTGACAGTAAAAAACCCTGTTTCATGAACCCACACCCCCCTGCTAAAGATGCACCGCTGGTTTATAAGCCACTGAGACGGCAAGAAAAGCCCACGGCCCACCTCTACTGAGAAGCCCACACGTGACATGGGCTGAGGGCCTCGCTCTCAGCACAGGAGAAAGAGCCTGCACGAAGACGGCCACGGCCGGGACACTGCACGTCTCGACCTGGGGCCAGCGGATGGCAGGGAGGGAGGCCGCTGAGAGCAGGACCCAGGAGCCGCCCATCAGGCACTGCTCCAGGAGGGGCGGGAGCAGCCACTCACCCACCCCAGGAAGCCTCGGCTGGCCCAGCCTGGCCCGCGGGTCCTGGAAGGCGCCTTCCAACTCCACGCCCCATAAAGGACCGTGGGCATTTGTCCTCTTGGGTGGGGACGGCCAGCAGCCTAAACCTGCCTCCTCCATTCACCCCGCTCCACACACAACTGAGTGCAGGGCCACAGACCCCCAGCCCTGACAACACCCCATTCGAACCTTTCCGTTCACAGAGAAGCCCGTGAACACAAAGTTGATGTCCCCGCCCTTGGTACAGATGTCGCTGACGCCGTCCACGTACAGCTCCACGTTTGTCGGCTCTGAGGAGGGAAGCAGGGCGGGGAGAAGAGGGAGGGCAAGACACAGGGGCGAGGTGAGTGCTGGCACGCCGGGGGACACGAAAGACCCGCACGGCAGGCCGCTCCCCTCAGTGCGGAGCACTGAAAACGCTCCCGGGATTCAAAACCAAGGCTGCGAGGACTTCTGCAGGAACAGCCTCCCTCCCAGGCTGTCCCCAGCACCTGCCTTCCTGCACCACAGGGAACCGGCTGAGGAGTGTGCAAGAGCTCGTGGAGGCCTTCGGCCCAGGCCCACCGTGGAGCCCACTGAAAACTCAGTGGCCCCAGTTCCATTTGGTACATGGTCGCTGTGGACTTGGCACTGAGCCAAGGGCACTCAACCCCACAGCTAGCTCAGGAGATGGGATCATCCACTGAGGGGTAAACTGAGGCACAGAAGGGCTACAGGACCTCCACGGTCACAGAGTTTGCGAGTGACAACACTCCCATTTCCCAAAGCAGGTTCTGGATCTGTCCCAAGTTCGTGAGTCCAGCCCAGCTAGACCAGGATCTCAAGCTCCCAGGCCACAGAGCCACAAGGGAAGGAGGTGAGCGAAACAGCCCTGTGAGGGCGACGGCAGTGAGAGGCCAGCTGCCGCCGTGCGGACGTCATGGGACCTTCGAGCTTTCGATACTGGTGATAATTCCATTTTGGGGAAGAAACCAAAGAGTCTGCTCTAATAGGGTTTAAAGAAGAGTTTTTGGAAGATCAGTAAGTGTGTGAAGCAATAGAGAAAAACAGAAAAACCATAAAGTTTTCACATGAGGTAAGACGAAGACACAGGCGCGCGTGCGCACAGAGGAGGCTCCCACATCAGGGCAGGAGACCTGGGCCTATCCCGAGTGGCTCTCCGCGGGGCGAGTGGACACAACACCCGAAGAGTCCAACCTCACTGGCCGCCAGAGACACGCAACCGAGACCTTGACAAGACCCGACCCATCCCCACCAGAGAGCAACAGAAGGATGCCATGCAGGATGGGAAGCTAGCGGGGCTGTGGGCGGCCAGGGCCTGCACTGCAGATGGCGCTGGAGGCACCTGCTGAGGCTGAGCACGCCAGGCTCCACCATGCAGCAGCCTCTCTCCTGGCACGTAGGTGAAGCTCTAGGAAATGCATGAAATGCTCCTATGGTTTCAGAAGCTCGGGGAGGGGTCACCCGTGGGCAGGCAAGCTATCAGTGAGCAGCAAAGGGGTGCTGGGAACTGTCCTCTCTACCAGGGCGGCAGTCACACAGAAGCGAGCATTTTGTGATGATTCGCCAACGTTAAAAAAAAGGAAGGAAAGAAAATTCATGAGTGACACCCTGACGGTCAGTGCACTTTCCTACAAGTATTTCATAATTCAAAAAAAAAAAACTTATCAAGGCTGGGCCCAGTGGTGCACAGGAGGCCTGTAACCCCAGCAGCTCAGGAGGCTGAGGCAGGAAGACAGCAACTGAGGCCAGCCTGGGCAACTTAGTGAGACCCTTTCTCAAATAACACACAGAAAAGGGCTGGGGGTGTAGCTCAGTGATGGAGCACCCCTAAGTTCAATCCCCAGCACCAAAAAAAAACACCCAAAAACTTATCAAAAAGTAAGGCCCTGACAGAGGTGCAGGAACGAGAAAGAAAAAAAACAACACTGCCACCACCAGGCATGGTGGTCACACCTGTGATCCCAGCCACTCGGGAGGCTAAGGCAGGAGGATCCTGAGCTCAGAGTCAGCCTCAGCAACTTAGTGGGGCCCTAAGCAACTCAGGAGACCCGGTCTCTAATAAAAGATAAAAAAGGGCTGGGGGTGTGGCTCAGGGGTTAAGCGCCCTGGGTCCAATCCCTGTACCAAAACAACACTGTCACAGGCCACGAGTCTGTAGCCTCTGCCTCCAGGGGTGGGGTGGCTTCCCCTCTGGCCTCCCGCAACGTACCAGGCAGGTGCCGTGAGCAGAGAGGAGCTTCTTCCACAGGACTCACTTTTCCACACCCTTTCTGCAGGTGGGACTCTGACATCATGACGGCGGCCCCACCCTCTCCCCAAGCTGGGCACTGGGGCCACCCACCTGTCTCTACCTGTGACAAGTCTCCCCTAAAAATGTCACCAAGGCCCAAACGGCAGTTCCCTTCTCATCTCAGCGCCACTCCCAGCTTTCCAAGGTGCCGAGAGGCAGGAGGGCCTGGAGCCTGCCAGGCGTCAGCCTTTCTGCACGCTGACACAGGCCTGTGGTGCTCCAGGACCCCTGAGGCAGGGGCCACACCCACTGTGACGCCACAGCAAGAAGTCACCTGCCCAGCTGTGAGGCCCATCTGGGGGCCGCTCAGGGGTAGAGCGCTGGCCCGGCACCAGCCAGGCCCAGGTTCCACCCCAGGGCAGCAGGAGACGGAGACAGAGACAGGAGCCTGGACTTTAACATCAAACCTAAAAGGTCAAACATTTCAATTAATTAAAAAAAAAAAAAAAAAAAAAAAAAACCTAAGAGTGCTAAAGAGAAACCGCACCGGGATAAGAACCAAGCCCTCGCTCTTGGTCTCTGTGCTGCTCCAATGCCACTCGGTGAAACCGTGAAGGCCCAGGTTCCAAAAGGAGGTACAGACACGAAAAGACGCCTGTTTCTTACGATGACAGACAGCCGTACGGTAGACGGAAGGTAACCCAAGCTCAAGGGACCAGGGAAAGCCAGGGAAAGGAGACACACAAAAACTCCCTTCACTAGAGAGCGAATCCCTTGTGTTTCAACAGCGCCTCGCTCTGCAGCCTGCGTTAACGTCCAGCACACAAGGGGACCCCTGACCAACTTACCAAAACTCCAGCCTAGGGGAGGCTCAATCTTCAGAATGAAATCCCCCTACAAGGAAAAAAAAAGGCACTTAAAGGAATGAGAATCGATGACCCTAGTTTAATGTAACTGGATGCTATCATTTAACCTAGACCTTGTCCGCCTGAAATGAAATCCTAGGCACAAGCAGTGTTCTTCTGAACGACAGTGACTCTTGGGTTCCCTCCAGATGCTGCAAACTGAAGCCAAACACAATCTAGCAACGAGAAGATGTACCGAAGCCCATTTTTTAATTCTAAAGATAAGAAATAACATCTCCTGCGTCTTTTGATACTCAATGTACTATTAACCAAGTCTTCCATTCACCCCTGGCATGCCTAGGGTTGCAGGGTTGGCAAGCACCCTTAGGAACCAAAATCACTAACACTAGGTTTTTCTAAGCAACCCTGGTTTCTTGAGATTGATATTAATAGTTAAAAAAAAAAAAAACAGATTTCAAGACCCAGTTAATCATCTCTAGTAATCAATCCATACATTGTGCATAAAGATGTAAATTCAAGACTACTGATTGCTGTGCTGCTAATAATAATTTTTAAATTGGGACAAGTCTGCATGCCCATCAATGAGAGTAGTTAAATAAATTACAGTGTGGGTTTGGTTGACATTTGATACAGTCATTAAAAAGACAGCAGCAGATCTACATACATGCTGGTGGTAAAGCATGCAAGGGAAAAAAACTTCCCCACACAAAGCTTTCATTACACTGGGGGAAAAGATCAAATGGCAAAATAATTCCAACTGTTCAATTTCATTTGTATTAAAAAAGTCAAAATTAAAAGTATATATGGCTGGGTGTAGGGACACACACCTGTGATCCCAGCAACTCAGGAGGCTGAGGCAGGAAGATCACAAATTCAAGGTCAGCCTCAGCAATTTAGTGAGACTCTGTCTCAAAATAAAATATAAGAACTGGGGAAGTAGTTCAGTGGTAGAGCAGCCCTGGCTTCAATCCTTGGTACCAAAACAAACACACACAACTATATACGTCGACTGTTTTTTCAACGTTCTGTCAATGCATATTTCTGCATAATGAGCTCAGTGGGGGAGGACGAGGCTGTGTAAGACATATGCACAGATGCACTTCACATGCACGTGTCCGTACATCCACACACACGTATGTGCACATGTCTTCTGACTAAGCAGAGAGCACTGTGGAGGCGCACCAAGACTTTACCAAAGGTCGTTACTACACAGGGAGGTGTGGAGTTAGGGGCAAAGGTACATATTTGTTTCAAATACCTCGAGAGAGCTTGAGTTTTTTCACAGAGCCATGAAAATGCAGGCTACTCTTGCCATTTTTTGAACATTACTTTAAGCTGCTCACAAATAAAGGGCTCTATTAAGTCATTTCTCAACGCTGGCCCTGTCGGCGTCCAGGCTGACCTGGGCAGCTCTGCGGTGGGGTTGGTTTCAGCCCCAGCCTCTGCTCCCTAAGCAACCACAGCCCCCTCCACGGCTGTGACCAGGTCTCCAGTCATTACCAAATGAACCTGCAGGCCTGGGGACCTCGTCCGCAGTCAAACCAGTTTAGAAGTTATCTCTCTCTGGGGAATGAAGCTGACCAAATTATGCTCAGGACTCATACAAATTCCTCACAATGTGTTCCAATTTTATATGTAACTATAACACACCAACTAAAAATAAACAAACAGGGCTGGGATATAGCTCAGTTGGTAGAATGCTGGCCTCGCAGGCACAGGCCCTGGGTCCAATCCCCAGCACCGCAAAAATAAATAAATAAACAAACAAACAGAAGGAAGGCCAGCAGAGGAAGGGGGTCAGGGGAAGGCAAGCAGGGAGGGAAAGGGAGCATACTGGACAAACTATGTCGCAGGCACTTATGAATACGTCAGAATGAGCCCTGCCACCATGTGTGACTACAATGCACTAATAAACAGGAACATAAAAGAATGAATAAGTTATCTCCCTTGGAATTTGGCTAGCATTGCCATATTCCACGAATCATTTACAAAGTCAATGAGCATCGCTTGGGTGGGAAAGGACATTTTCCTGGTTGGCACAGACTGGAGGGCCACGCTAATTACTTCCCATCATAAAAGACAAGAGGCAGGTCTCACCCCTCCTCACCTTATCATACAAGGGGATCATGAAGTAGCCATTGTTAGGGGCGCAGTCTGTCTGGTATTTCAAAGTCCCATGCTTGGTGTACAACTTTATCTGGAAAGGAAGGAGAGCAAATGCAGGTCACATCGCCTTTGAGATTTCCCCACGTCGTGCCTGAGTGTATCGGTCGCCAGGTACTTACTGCAGGCCTGCCACATGCCAGCAACTAACATCAGGCATCAGAGACAGGAAAATAAGTCAAAGCCACCCCAAATCACCTGATCTGACGGTTCTCAGGGTAGAAACCAACTAAAATCACCCCCAAAGTCTTGCTTCTCAATGCTTTTCAGTTATATGAATGGCTGTCTCTATTTTATTCATGTAAGTTTCTGGTTCTAAATCAAATTCTCTGTTAGTGAAGCAAACCTGCTGTTCAAAACACACATTCCTGAGCCCCACTACATTTCCTCCCAGAGGTCTGGGATGAGGGCCAATGACTCCATAAACTAGTGGGATATTGACCTATAAACTTAATTTTCTCTTTCATCCTCAGAACAAAAACAGATCAAAGACATTTACTGTATGTCCTCTCCTCAAGGACTCTAAAACTTTTGTGTCCTCAGCATTAGCAGGCACAGACTAGTGACCTAATAAGAGGCACAAGCATGATCTGCATCTTCCACATACGGGTGACCCTGGGCTAGTCCTTTAACCTCCGAAGGCTGTTTCTTCAGGGGTAGAAAGAAGCGCTCTCTTTCACAGTGGTTGAGCAGATTCACACCAGTGTATACTAAGCACCTGGCGTGGAGCACAGGCTCAGATGAATTACTACTTAATACTTGAAGAAAAAGAACACGTGTAATCAGCAGGGCATAGACTGAGTTCTAGGAAAGTTGCCTACACTCACCTGAATAGCTGAACCACTCTGACCCTCAGTTTTTACATCTGTAAAAGGAAGCAGCTGGACTGTTGGCATCTAGGAGCCTCACCTATAAAATGTGAATTCTCCACGACCAAGATACAAAGATGAGAGTCAACCAACTAAGACGTACACAGCAACAAACTTTCAACTTGCACAGTGGGGAAGGCCCAGTGTGAAGGAACACAGGCCAAGTTCTCCATGGGCAGTACCCATGGCTTACACTCCAGAGCCTGAACAGGGTCCTGTCTACTCTAGGTACTTGATAAATACAAAAATGAATTTATTTCAGGCCATAAGGAAATTCAGATGCCTACACTTCAAAGCAGGGTTTGGAAATCCACCAGCCAAGAGGGACAGGGAGGCAATGTCAACGGGCATTCTTCAAACTGGACCCGGAGCAGTCCAAGCAGACCACTGCAGCCCAAAGACCAGCTGGCTTTCCAGAGAAATCAGGAATCCCATTTTCAAGGTGAAATCTCCCAACTGCTGAAGTGTCAGCGACCAGCATGGTCTTTCTTAACAGCTCAGGCTGCTGTTAAGGAACAGAAACGTCAGTGCCCTGAGAGCAAGGATTTTTGTCTGATCCCCTCACTGCACCCCTATATCCCCACCTGGGACACTGGGGACATGGCTGCAGGATATGCAGGCTCAATAAGTAGTTGTTGGCTGAATGAACAGGATGCAAAAGCACTCAGAAGGGAAGAAGGCTAGAGAAAGTGAAGGTAGCCAGGATCTGGGAGGAGGGCTAATGACTCCATAAACTAGAGGGATATTCACCCTCTGGAACACGGAAATCACCAGAGTAGCGGCCGTGAAGTACCGACTTCTCTCATGAAGTACAGATCAGGACGTTGGATGGCAACATAAACCCACACTGAGATCACACATATGAAATGTTTGATTTCATAACCAGGAATTATGGAAGAATGAGCATCCAGGACAAAAGAATACATGGCCAACCCTCGGGACGGGCAGCCCTAGGGCTCCAGAGACACACTTTCTAAGGGGTCACAAAACCTCTCTGCTCGAGGTCACTATTAACTATTAGTACTGGTCTTTCCCTTCCCCTCAGAGCCCCAGGAAACTACAAACTACCTGCAACAGTGTCCTGTTTTACTCTAGGTGCTTTGCAGGCAGTTTCTGAAATGCCCTGTACCAGCCAGGAGGTGGCATGGGGACCCAGCATGTGCCCAGCAGCTCCTAGGAGCCTTTAAAAGGATAGAGGAACAGCAGACAGAGGGGCCCTGGGATGACAACAGATCCTCCTCTAGGGAATCACGGTGCCTCTCTGCTTCCCTCCCCACACCATCCTACAGGTAAAAAACTGGGCTTTGGAGTAAAACCAGGTCAAAAGTGTTGCGATCCACTTCCCACCCCTCCCCCAATCCTCAGCAGCCTGTTTTGCACAACACTGCGGGGGCACCCTTCTCTGCCCTCACTGGGGCGGCTCAAAGGTGCCTTCAGGCGGCCTGTGGGTCCATTCCCAGTCCCTTCTCTTCAGCTCTGCCTGGGATGTGATTTGAAGAAAGGGGAAAGATCTGATCTATGCCTCTTCCATTTTCCCTCCAGACTCCGGTCCCATTACCAGTCCCCTCTTGGTCCAGCCCTCCCTCTGGCTCTTTCCCATCCACCTTGACAGGTGTCCTGGAAGCCTACCACCATCCCTCCCGCCCCCTTCCTCTTTTTCAGAAGCTTTCTGGGCCACAATTCCACTGGGATGATAATCACTTAATAGGGCCTTACGACTAAATTCCTGTTTTAAGAAAACTTCTACAGAAATCTCTAGTGTCACTCCAGGGGCCACCCAGGACACCAGTCAGACAGAAAAGGAGAGGAAAAGGCAGAGGAAAAGGAGTTGGGGGCGGGGATAAAACTAGAGCTGCCCACCCGCAGAGCTTCCAGTACGATCTACGGGGTACGGGTTATGGGGTGTTCTTTAAAAAGCAGCTGGGGAGCAAGGCCCGGACCTGGGAGGGGGTGGGGACTCGGGTTGTGGCGCCGGGGAGATAAGAATCGTAGTCTGCACGGTCTGGAAACAGTCCAGGTTTTGGAGAAACGGGGTCAGGGCCCCAGGGGCTGCGGCCTGGATTCGGGGCTCCAGTGGGCCGCGCAGCCCTGCAGAGCCGCGCAGGCTGCGCGCGTACGTGGGCTGGCGGATGCCTCGCGGCGCCGGGCGCCAGGCCGTCGCGGCCCAGAGAGGCTGGGCGACCGGCCCGGGGTCACAGCGCGAGGCCGGGCGCGCGCGGGGTGGGCGCTCACCTCGATGAGCGAGTAGTTGATCTCCACGTCCGACTTGACGAAGCCCCCGCAGCCCACCACGATGTCCTCGGAGCCGCGCGCCGGCCCCACGCCGCACAGCAGCAGCTGCAGCAGCACGGCGGCGCCGACCCCCACGGGCCCCGGCGGCCCCGCGCCCCGGCCCGCCCGCATGGCCCGGCCTCCCTCGCCGACCCTCCGCAGGCCGCCCCGTCCCGCCCCTCACTCCGCACGCTGCGGGCTCCTTCCTCTTCGGCCGGTGACAGAACTGGCCCCGCCCCACCGCCGCGCAGGCGCACTGCGCGAACACGCCCACAGAAAAAAGAGACCAACGGCGCATGCTCGGCAAGGAAATACGACCGCCTCTGCCCCCTGGGGGCCTGGAGGACTCCGCGCACGCTCTGGCAAGGTTCAGGAGCCGAGTTCTACCTAAGGTTCAATATCACAGCTGGAAAAAGACGGTTCAATATCACAGCTGGAAAAAGACGACTTTCGTCTATGGAGGTATCCAACAGCTTTCCCAAATCTCATTAACTCATATAGTTCACAAGTGTCATGTACCCTCAATAAGTCCTTTAGAAATCAGCACGTTGGTGCATTTTCAGTGATAAACGACCAGAAAATTTTAAACCAAAACAAGTTCAAGTTCAGCATAATATTAAAGAAGGCATTTAAAATTTATTTTACTCCCTGTTCTATTTTCTGCATAGAAACAGATTTCAAGAGGGTTTTTTCCTCTCATAAGCCTGGGGTACACACGTGGTTTACTTTTGGATTCATATTCTAGATGAAAAGCATTTTGTCTGAAAATAGTTCAAATATCAGCATGTTGTATTTTTTCAAAAGACCGAATATATATCATATATAGAAAGAATTTAATTATTTTAATTATAAGTGATCCATCAAAATAGACAAAAACTGTTTTTTAACCTACAATTTGAAGTATTTCCATTTTGCTCCTTTTTTTTAAAAAAAGTGCTTTATTTTGAAAGTCTTTATATTTTGTTTCTGAATGATAAAATAAGAGATTTCCCACTGCTTTTATCACCGTTGCAGCTAAAACTGGAGCAATAGATGGCTAAGGATCACCATGAGATCAGACAGAGTGGTGGTCGGAAGCTTCCAGTGGCCGTAGGCGATGAGGGCCTGACAGCAGGCACCACCAGCAGGCACCACCGTGGGCGCTGATTTCAGACTCTCCTGCTGCGTTTGCACTAAAAACACAGTGAGATCTCAACTATTCAGTCTTAGGACCCATTTAAGTAATTGAGTTCTTTAGTGGGGTTTGTTCTAACCACTCTGCAGCAGATGTGTTTACTCTCCCTACCATGAAGCCCTGGTTTGTCTTAGCAGATCACCAGGGGTTTGAAAATCACCCTTCGGGAAGTGTGGACCTATGGAAACTCCTCTTCTTCCAGAATGGGGAGCCAAGGAGAAAGAACTTTTCTAGAACATTCTGCATGTGTCCACCGGCGGTTCGGAGAGCTGAAGAATGGGCATTGGGATCCCCACGTCCTTTCCAGCTGATTTCCTGCGAGTTCGTCTGACTTCCTCACCAGGCCTTCAAACTCATCTTCAAACATACAAGGAAGTAGGGTCGTGGCTAAGCCAGTGGGGTGGGGTTGATACCGCCGTTTACCAGTGACGAGTTCTGCTCCTTCTAATGTTGAAGATTGAACACTAGAGAAGCACGCCGAGGCGAGCATATTAAGCAGGTTTTATTTAAAGGTAATAATACAGACTTCTCCCGGCAGGGAGAAGGGGGCCATGGCTGATGTTCTAAAGTCCCAAGAAGTGAGTGCACCCTACATCTTTTATAGGTTAAATTCTCTTTTGTTCTCCAGTTCTCTCCCACTTATCTCTCCTTCCTGCCTACCTGACTAGGCCTGGTTTTGCATTAAGTGAGAAGCCATGGGCAGGGGGAGGACCAAGGTGATTCAGGCAGGCAAGGGCCCAGGGGGCATTAATTAGCAGCTCCTGGCTTGCAGTCCTTGATAAAGGCAGGTAAATTTGGTAATCAATGGGCTCCGGAGATCCTTGACATTCCATTCTTCCAGGGGCAGTCTCCAACTTCCAGAGGCAGATGATTTTATGGCCTCCATTTCCTCGATTTGACCCGATCCCCTATTTCTACACTAACTACCTGTTCCCAATTCTGGCTTCAGGGTCAGCAGCCGGCAGGGAAAGGGGGCTTTAGCTTCCCCATATAAGTTCCTTCAACCTCCATCCAAAGCAGCTCAAATAAACAGACAGGAATTGAGAGCAAACAGCAGACCTGCCACTTCAGCTCCAGAACCAACCCTGGGCTCCTCATGACCTTCTCTTCCAGAGGACGTGAACAGGCGGCAGCTGAACGGGCACTGCCTGGACTCCAGACTGGAGTCGGGAGACTCAGATAAACAGGAAATGAGGCTATGGGAAGCCCTGCTCTGGAGGCCCAGCAGAAGGTGAGGCTGGAGGAGATGTGGCTGAGACCTCCAGAAACAGCCGGCAACAGGAGGGCACAGAGGTTTTAATTCTTCACCCAAACGCAGATCTGGGTGTGCGTCTCCGAGAGCTGAGTTCCTCCTTCCAATCCTGGAAGGAGTTTGGGCTCATCGCAGGAAAAACAATGGCGAAGGAAGTGGCACACTGCCTTAGTGTACCTGCGTCCCTCTGTGCACATACTACAGAGCCACAGAGTCGTTTCCAAAGACCAGTGGCGGTGGACTCTGACACAAGGCCACTAGTCCTGCTGTAAGACTCGGGACAGGAAGAAAAGACTTCCTCTTTCCCCAATTTAGGCCTCTCTCTCCCATCCCCCCAGCCCGTCCTTTCCTTTTCTTTTCTCTTCTCTAAGACCATCATACCCTTCTAGCCTACCATCTCTTGTCACGGTGGTTAACAACCAGCATTCCACATTAACACGTCTCTGCAGTGGCGTTTTGCGCTATTGATTACTGCCTGGCACGGTGGCACACACCTGTAATGCCAGCCACAGGGAGTCTGAGGCAGGAGGATCACACATTCCAAGCTAGCCTGGGCAACTTAACCAGACCCTGCCTCAAAATACAGAATAAAAAAGGACTGGAGATGTAGTTCAGGGGCAGAGCAACCCAGGTTCAAAACCCAGAACTGCAAGAAATAAAATAAAATGAATAAACCCTTGGTTATTAGCCCATGCACCAAACGATAATACCAAACCAATATATTCGCTGGCTTCTTTAGCACATTCTCTGTGCCTGTACTGTGCTGCGGCTGGCCTGGAACTTGCAAGCCTCCTGCCTCAGCCTCCCTGCTGGCTGTAAAAAGTTTAAGAACCTTCAACTCTCCCTGGGGCCCTGCGTCTAGACCACTTCCATCCGGGTTATTGGCTGTTGGACCCTGGCCGCTGCCAAGACTCCTGCGACAACGTCTGTTGGTTCTTTCATCAGAATAAACTCCTGAAATTCCTGGTTCCAGAGTGTTGGGATAATACTTGTCGCAGGGGGCGGGGTACGAGCCTGGGGGTGTCACTGCGCTTTCGGGGATCCCGGGACCCCCTTCCCAATGGGATCCCTGTGCCTCCCTGCGCGTCCCCACCACCTGGCCTCCTTTCCCTGGCGGCGGGGCTGGACCTTGCCCCGGCCTCTGATCCCGCGCGGCCCCGCCCCGGGCTTGCCGAGCGCAGCGGAGGGACCTGCCCAGGGACGAACGGACAGGCAGACCCACGCTCGGATCGACGAACGCACAGAGGACGCCCGATGGCTGCACCTGGCGAGCCGTGCGCAGGCCCGGGGGTGAGTGCGCGCCCGGCCCCGCTCTCCTCTCCGCGGCTGGATTTGGCCGCAGGTCTCTGGGCTGCGACACTAGGAAGGGAAATATCAACACCCCCCCTCCCCCGCCAAATTCTTGACCCCAGGAAGCGAAGAGACCTGCTCTCCAGTTACAATCCAGGCGTCCTCGGATCGCGACCCCTTTCAGCGAGCCGTCTGGGAGAGCCCAGTACCATTAGGGGGCCTCCGACCTCCCAGCGACTGGGGCTGCGAGCTTTCCTTGCATGAAGTTAGGGGACCCTCCCCAAGCCCTTGCCACCGCGGAGAGCCCCTTCCGGTCTGCTGGACCCCCTGCCTCCCTGGCTTCCTCTGCCATCTGGCCCTCAGCTCTCTCCCGAGTGTTCCTGGGAGGTGCCTCTGGTGGTCAGCTCCAGGCATCTGGGCTTGGTAGACAGGCAGCAAGGAGAGGCGACGTAACTGAGCCAGCGCTGCAATCCGAGCTTAATGCTACTAACCCGCCGAACTCAGTCCTTAGGAGATTCCATGACCCCGCTTTTACGGAGAAGGAAACGGAGGGTCAGAGAGGTTGAGTTCAGGGCAGCTGGAGGAGAGAGATGTAAGGGCGGTGAGTGCAACCCTGAGGTGGCCCTGTCCTCCAACTTCCTACTTCAAACTTCTCCAGTTAGAGAAGGCCAGCAGGAAGATGGAGATAAAAGTCACAGATAAAGACCTCCAACAGAGCAAGCTTCGGGGCAGGCACCCCTGCCTGGGAGCCAGCTCTGCTGCTTCCTGTTTGTGTGGGTCTGAGGGAGACAGTTCTCCTCTCGGTGCCTCAGTCTAAATGGGGAACAGTAAATGGGGACAGTAGCACCTACCTCCTGGAGCTCTTATAAGGAGTGGCAGTCTGTGCCTACCCCTCACTATGGAGCCCAGATGTCCTGGATTCCAGGACACAATTCCCTGCCTTCAGATTCCAGTACCAGCAACTTCCCAGTGGGTATCCTCAGCCAAGTGACTCAATCTCTCTGGGCCTGAGCTTCCTCCTCTGCCAAATCGACCTCGTAGGGTCGGCGTGAGGACGGAAGAGTTGAGAATTCGGGAGTATCCCAAAGAGTGCTGGGAGCTAAATGGTGGAGGCCCCAGCACTTGCTGTTCCTGTAGACAGGTGAGATTGGGACCCCCGAGTGGTCCATTCTGAGGGTCCTCCTGCTGTCCTTCAGGTCTGGAACCAGACAGAGCAGGAGCCTGCTGTCTACAGCCCCCTGAGCCTGTGCTTCCTGAGATCCGCAGGGGTCTGGCTGCCCGCCTTGTACCTCTGGGTCCTGGGCCCCATCTACCTCCTCCACATCCAGCGCCATGGCAGGGGCTACCTCCGGATGTCCCCACTCTTCAAAGTGAAAATGGTAGCCTGCACCCCTGGGAGCCCAAACCAGATGCGCGGGGGGTGCTGGGAAGCGAGCGGGAACCTGGCAGGGACCCCAAGATGAACACGCCTTCCAGGGAGCACGTGGGGTAGTGCGGAGAAGGGAACCCACTGAGCAAACAGATCAATACTAGAAAGGCAACCGAGGTAGACTCGCGGGACCAAAGTTCCCCGAAGAGACTTCGTAATGGTAAAACAGACACGCATGTCCCCCTAGGGCACGGGTATCTTAACCTGGTGCTTCCTGGTGCCTGGTGAGTACTTTGGTGCACAAGATGATTTTGCCTTTTTAAAACTTGAACAGTTGATTTGATTTGATCTGATTTTTTTGGTGCTGGGGACGGAACCCAGGGACTCAGCTCCCTCGCTGAGCTTCACCCAGTCCAGTTACAATTCTCTTTTTGCCTGTCCACTGAGGGTACTACTGAACATTTTTTAAAATTGTTCTGTTTTAGTGTGTTAGATGGCTGCTGGTATTCCCAGTGTGCGCCTTTGCGTTCATTCACCTCCTTGACCTCCAAACTACCACGAGAATGTTCTTCAAGTTCGTTCAGCCCCATATCATTCATTCTGGCTGAACTGCCCACCATCTAAACGCCCAGTGGTAGCTAGGTGACGCTTTGTGGGCCGGGCGGTGACATCGCACGCCCAAACTCAGCTGTGCCCGGGCAGCGCAAAACACCCTCAGAGGGCAGAGAGGAAATAGGCAAGAGGGCGTTTCGATAAAACTTTATTTGTAGTCACTGAAATGTGAACTTCATCTCATTTTCATGCCATGATGTATTAGGCTGCGTTTGCATTTTTTTCAATGATTGAAAAATGTACATTAAAAAACAAAATTCTGGGCTGGGGATACAGCTCAGTTGGTAGAGTGCTTGCCTCATAAGCACAAGGCCCTGGGTTCAAATCCCCAGCACCACAAAAAAAAAAAAAAAATTCTTCGCTCACAGGCCTCCCATAAACAGACGGCAGACCCTACTGGGCTGCGACAGGATCCCCCAAACCCTGCAGGGGCCTGGCGGGGGCGTGGCGTGACTCAAGCCCTGATGTGTGTTACTTACTCGGGGGGCTAGTCTGCAGGGTGTCCCCCCACCCCGTGTATTCTTCTCGTTGACACATTGATAACGTCTGACCTTGGCTTATTACTGGGTCCTATCGGGGATGTTCCAGAACCACCGTCCACTTGGAGGTGGGGTCTGCCCCCACCTTTATTTTACCCCAGCCTTACTTAAACCTGTTTCCCCAGGTGCTTGGGTTCGCCCTCATCCTCCTGTGTGCCTTCAACGTGGCTGTCCCTCTTTGGAAAATCCAACAGGGAACACCCCAGGCCCCAGAATTCCTTATTCACCCGACGGTGTGGCTCACCACCATGGTAATGGCCTCCTCTGGGGCAGCCTGGCTGGCTCCTGGCTGCTCCCGGTGGGGAGTGTGGGGAACAGAGGTGCCTCCCTTCCCACCCTGCCCCCACCCCCACCCCCACGAGGGGCCCAGCTGGACTTTGTCGTCCAGAGCTTCGCCGTGTTCCTGATTCACGTCGAGAGGAAGAAGGGAGTCCGGGCTTCCGGGCTGCTGTTTGGGTACTGGCTGCTCTGCTGCCTCTTGCCAGCTGCCAGCACCACCCAGCAGGCTCTGAGCGGGGTAAGTGGGCGCCTGGGCCACTGGGGAAAGCAGTGTGGCCGCCTTGGTCTTGTCCTTCCCCCGTCCTTCCCACACATGACTCAACCCCAACACAGAGACACACGCACCCCATCATTTAAACACCAGAGACGCACAAACACACTCAGAAACACCACCATGCCCTCCAGTCTTGACCTTGCTGTTAACTGACACGTACTACTTGTGCATCCCACGGGGCGCAATGTGACATCCTGACGACAGACACGTTGCGTGGTGATCACGTCGGGGCGTCTGGCATGCGCACCACTCACCGTCCACCTTTCTCTGTGAGTAGTGTTTTCAGATTCCTCTCTTCCGGCTCTTTTGAAATATTCGATATTGCTAATTATAACCATGGCCGGGGAACGGAAGGCTGGAACGCATTCTTCTGGTCCCTTTGTACCTGCTGAGCCACGTCCCCCACCTCCTCCCGCCCCCCGCCCGGCCTCTGGCCACCACGGTGGACTGTCTGTAGGACCCTGGTCCCTGCTTCTACCCGTGAGCGAGGCCGCCGACCTTGACTGCCTGCGCCTGGCTCCTTTCACTTCCCGAGGGTCCTCACGTCGTCGCTAGTGCTGGTTTTAGTGACACGGATCCCCTTGTCTTACACGCGCACGTCACACACTCTCCTGCCGCTGGACACACGCCGGCCCCACACCAGCACGGAAGAGCACGCACGCGTCAGGCTGGGCACAGACACACGCACACTCTCCTGCGTGCACGCGCGTGCGCCCGTCCCAACGCGCTCACCCTCCCGTGTCCCATGCCTCTGTACCCACTTTCCGCACACCCTCTCAGCTGCCCATCTGGGAAGCAGGGGTTCCGGATGGATCGTCTCCTCTGCAGAGAGAGGGAGGTGCAGCCTAGGTGCACCGCCGGGCTCTGCCCACCTGGCCTGGACCTTCTCTGTTGGCAGGGGGCAGGCGGGGGATGGCCCCGTGTGTCCCAGGATGTGGGTCACCACCCCCGGCCCTTCCCACTAGCAGCAGCAACCCCCCTCCAGTGTGGTGACCTCCAGACCCAGCCAGTGTCCCCGGAGGGGCAAACTCACCCACCCAAAGAGAACCGCCTGCCTCTGCAGAGCGTCTGCCAAGGCTGTGGCGGAGGCTGTGGCCTGGGAGCCGATGACCAGGCTGCAGCAGGTGGCCAGCCATCACTTCTTGAGCCATGTGGTCGCTCTGTCCTGCTCCTAGGAGGAGAAAGTGGAGGGACGTCTTCCTGACCCAGGACAGATTTTTAAAGAGCGCGTTTTTACCTAGTGAGGAAGTCCCGCCAGCGGCACCCACGTCATGGGGGGCGGCCACCGTCGGCCTCGGGAACTCAGAGCAGAAACAGTGATGCCTCTGGCCGCGGGAGCTCCAGCCACCCGCAGGTGCAGGGAGCACTCAGGTCATCCTAGTGCTCTGTCTGGAGTCCAGCAAGCCCACTTCAAAGACGAGGAAACTGAGGCTCGGAGGAGGAAATGACCTTCGCCAGTCACATGGTCAGCAGTGCTGAGGCCAGTTCTAAATCTCACCTGGACTCAGAACAAACTTTGTAATAGCAGCAGTGGCAAAAGTGGCAGTATGGAGCCAGGTGCGGGGACACATGCATGTAATCCCAGCGGTTCAGGAGGCTGAGGCAGGAGGATCGCAAGTTCAAAGCCAGCCTCAGCAAAAGTGAGGCCCTAAGCAACTCACTCAGTGAGACCCTGTCTCTAAATCAAATACAAAATAGTACTGGGGATGTGGCTCAGTCAAGTGCCCCTGAGTTCAATCCCCAGACCGCCCCCTCTCGGCAATGGGAAGGTAGGCCACGTCAAATCAGGGGATCACGTTGTCTATGATCTGCAAAAAAATAAGTAAAAGCAAGAACAAAAATCACGGGAGAGTAGAGGGATTCTGATTTGAAATTAGGGCTGTTACCTAACAAGGGTTCAACTCACACTAGCTTAAGAGAAAGGAAAAGTCAGAGGGAACTTACCAAGGCGTCTCAGGGGTCTCCTGGGCGTGACTGATCTGGGTCTCCTGCCTCTCCGGGCTCTGCCCTGTGAGCTTTGTTCTCCAGCGAGGTGGGAAGAGCCCCATCAGCCACAGGCTTCTCTTCTGCCCACGGAAGCCTGGCTACCTCTCCAGAGCTTCCAGCGCTCACTGTCCCAGCCTGAGCCCTGTGTGTCCCCACCCCCGTCACAGTAGCCAGGGGACTGGACTGGACTTACTGGTCTCTTGTCCACCCCTGCAGTAGCACAGCAGAAAAGCTCATGATTCGGTGCCGTCCGTGTGCCGTGTGCCCTTGCTGCTATGCGCTGGGCCTTGGTCTCACCAGGAGTGAAATGGAGGAAGTCCACCCCAGCTGGGGTCAGGTGGGCCGACCTGTGTGCCCAGGACAGAGTACATGCTCAGTAAAACCCGTGGCCCTCTGTGTGGACCAGGGAACTCAGGCCCAGAGGGAGCGGCTGGGGAGGCGGGGTGTGGCGGGGGAGCTGGAATAGAGAAAGGCCCTGCTGGGGCACAAGGAAGGTTCCAGCGTCCCTTCTTCTCATTGTCCCAGCTCTGCGTCCAGTCGTCCCCAGCTAGGGGCAAACCCCAGGCCCGGCCCGGCCCGACATCTGTTTAGACAGAATGTGCGCGTGTCAGGTTTTGCAAATCGGGATGCCCGGGAGAGCTGGGGGCTCTGGCTTGCAAACACGCTGGCCTGGTCCGCTGGCCGGGCACTGCTCCTGGCCCTGTCCCCTGGCCGGTCTCTGTTCCTGGCGTGGCACCCTCTCGGGAGCCCTCCTCCGCCTCCAGCCCTAGGGATCTCAGGTACTGTCCTCTGTCCCAGGCCCAGTGGGACCTCTGCTCTCTCTCCTGCAGGGCTTCCGGAGTGACCCGCTCCGCCACCTGTCCACCTACTTGTGTTTGTCCCTGGTGGTGGCGGAGTTCGTGCTGTCCTGCCTGGTGGATTGGCCCCCCTTCTTCCCTAAGGACGCCCAGCAGTCGGTGAGTCTCCAGGTCCCCATCGCAGGGCCTCCTCTGTCCCTGCACCGCTTCAGGTCCAGCCTCGCCGGGTCCGAGGGGGTCGACCTGGGGCTCTGGGCTTTGGTCTTTTCATCCGCTCGGGCAGCTGGGGACACAGCTCTCCTCCTCATGGAGGTGTCTGGCCAGCTCTTTCTGTAGACGGCAAGACGGAAATATTTTAGGCTTCCTGAGGCAGGCGGCCTAGAGAAACATGTCACCAGGTGGGCACGGCAGTGCGTTGACAAAACGTCATTTGCAGAAACTGGTGGTGGGCTGGGCTGGGTCTGAGGCCTCCGCGTGCTGCCCCCGCCCCAGGCTCCCGCTGGCTGGTGAGCATCTGCGGGGGTCAAGCCGTGGGGTCCCCGTCCTGGGCCGTCAGCCGTCACATGACCGCACAGACCGGTGGGGGGTGACCCTGGAGGGGACTTCAGGCTGTGAATTGCCCGCGACCATCTTTGCGAGTGCCCCGAGGGCTGAGTGATGGATTTAAAGTGACGATGGACTTTAGTTGTGCCCGGGAGCGAGGCAGAAAGCCCTTAGCCCCGGCGAGCAGCCCAGCGCGGGCACCTGGGGGCCGCGGTGACCAGGGAGACTGCGACTACCGGGGCAGCAGCAGGAGTCCCTGGGAGCCTCCTTCACAGCGCTTGCTGCGGGCTGGCTGAGGACGTCCTTCCCTCCGCCCCGTCCTCGCTCCCCGGTCTCCGGGTCTGACCGCGGCTCCTCTGAGCAGCTCCTGCCTCTGCCCGCGTGGACGCGGCCCGCCCTGGGCTCGCTCCGTTTTCGCCTGGCCCGCCGGGAAGCCCCAAGCCCCCGATGTCCGCCTCGGGCAGAGAGCCGGTGCCCTCGCTGTGCATTCCGGTGCCACGGGCGTGGCCGGTCCGTCCTGTCCCCCTGGCCCTGGTCGCCGCTCGCCCTGGGTGTGAGCTGAGGCCTCCCCTCCCCACCTTCCTCTCTTGCAGAATCCGTGTCCTAAGGCGGCGGCCTCCTTCCCGTCCAGAGCCATGTTCTGGTGGGCTTCTGGGTAAGCACAGTGGCGGGATGGGGTGCCCCCACCCGCGGCGCCACCCGACCCGCACGACCCGCACGGGGCTCCTCCCAGCTCACCGGCCGGCCAGGCTTCCCGCCCCTCGGCTTTCCGCATCTCACACGGCCTGTGCCTGTTTCACTTGCCGGGTGCATCTGGACGGGAGGCCTGGCTCTGCCCCTTTCGGACCATGTCACAAATACCCGGAGTCTCTGCTTAGCCCTCACGAAATGGAAAGGACCTAGCGCCTGCACGCAGTAGGTGCTCCATATCACTCAGCTTTAGTTGTTCTGCCAACATTTAATAAGCATGTACTATGTGCTGATCACCAGGATGCAGAAGACCAAGTGCCTACTGCCCGAGGGGCCCACCAGGGCCTAGTGCCAGCCCACCCAGTGCTGGGGAGGTGCCCACCTACCAGACCCGCTCCCCAACCACACTGCAACCAGACCTCAGTAGCACCCAACCACCTAGACCTGAATCCTGGCTCCACCATTTCCTGGCTGTGTGACCCTAGACAGGCTAATTAATCTCTCTGTGCCTCAGTCGCCATACTTATAAAATAGGGATGAGGACAACTTCTACCTCATGGGCTGTGAAGAGTAAATAAGATAAAGTTTATGACGCCGTCGGGGTGGGGCCTGACACATGGTGGGCGTTTTATAAAGTGGTCCTTACGCAAACAAAGAGCGTGAGTCTCTGGGCGTGTGGAACTGGCGTAAGAGCATAGACGTTTCCTAAACAGCTCCAGGGGGTCTCCCGCTTCCTCAGCTTGAACAACTAAGGAACCCCCTTCCTGCTTTTGGCCACGCTGGGGTGTCATCGCCCTCCCCTGGTGAGCTCACCTTTAAAAAACTCACTTTTTTTTTTTTTTAAACTTCTATGAACTTTTATAAAAGGAACTTCCCATCCCTGTCCAAACTGGGAAATCCATCAGATTCCTTGTCCCATAGGAAACTCCAAAAACGGTTTCAGGGAGCAGCAGGCAGCGCTAGGGACTTCCCAGTCAGGCCGGTGGCCAGGCCAAGTCCACTCTGTGTTAGAAAAGGGCACTGGGCAAGTCCCAGAGAGAGAGCCGGCATCCAGAAGGGCCTCCCTGTGTCACCAGAAAGATCAAAGAGAAAACAACGCTCCCTCTATGGAGTCCGTAGCCTCGACTCAGACCAACCACCAGAAATGTCTCACTTTAAGGTGAGGAAACTGCACCCTGTTGATGGGAAGGGACCTGCCCGAGGTCACACAGGTCACAGAACTGTGCTGAACACAGGAAAGGCAGACGGACAAGCCCTGCCTTTGCCCATGGAACCTGCCATCTGCTGGAGGCGGGGACACCAAGTAAACAATTAGACCAAGAAAGTCAATCATAATTGCTACTAGCATTATTTTTAAATGAGGCTCAGGAAACCGTGGGCAGTTATAATGGAATCCGCTGGGGCTGGGGAGGTTCACATGGGCCTTCCTAAGAAGTCATAGCTAAGCTCAGATAACGGGGAAGAAATGGCCAGGGAAGGGATTGGGAAAGGATTTTAAGCAGCGTGGCATGCATGTGCAAAGGTCCTGAGGCCGGCGGTTGGGCCAGTGGAGGAAGAGGGGTGCTTAAAGCTGAGGGAGGAGTTAGATTGCCTTCACTGTGATAGTTTTGGCCCTGGACTTCTGGCTCCCAAGGAGAGGTCTGTTTCCCCTGCCATGTCACTTGCCCTTGGTTAAGTCAATTCATCTCTCTGATCCTCTGTGTTCTGCCTGCTGTAAAATGGGCCAATAACAATCTAGCAGACGGGCTCCCGTGAGAGTAAGTGAGACCGTCTTTGTAAACGGCATGGCGCCTACGGCTGGTAGGCAGGCTGAGGTTCACTGCCCTCGCTGACCCGGGCCCAGCAGGGTACAGAGAGCTGAAGTGCCCTGCCCAGGGGCGCACGGCTGCCGGCAGGGCCACGGGCTGGGCAGCAGGAGCAGCTTGCCTCCCTGCCCCTTCGACAGGCTGCTCTGGAGGGGCTACAGGAAGCCGCTGGGACCCAGAGACTTCTGGTCGCTTGAGCAAGAAAACTCCTCCGAAGAGCTGGTTTCCCAGTTGGAAAGAGAATGGACCAGGACCCGCGGCGAGGCCCCCAGGTGAGTCTGCGGCCCCCTGGGCTCGGGCTGGCGCTCGGGCAGCAGGGCCCGCCCAGCCTTTGGCCCCGTCCAGCCCTGGACGCTGCTCCAGGCCCGTCCTGGCCTGCCTGCCCTCTGCTGCCCCAGGGCCGGCAGCTCAGGCTGGAGGGGCTTCCTCCCTAAGCACTTTGCCCGGCCCAAAGGGAGGCTGCTGGGGCTCTGGGGCCAGAGGGAGGCGCTCACGTGGACCCAGCAGGAGGCAGAGGGCCGGCTGGGGCGCACCCTGAGTGGCCCGTGGCCCAGCCTCGGTTTCCTCGCCTGCTCAGTGGGCACGTCCGTGGCCCCAGCGCACAGCCGGTCAGAGTGGCTCAGAGCCCAGCCTGGCGGCTCCCGGGCCGGCCTCCGGTGGGAGCTGACCTCAGCCTCTGGTCTCAGGCATGTTCCCCCAACTCCGCAGCCAGGTCACTGCTCTTAACTCCCACTCTCCTGGTGGGTCTGTTGACCCCCGAAGACCGAGGCCACCTCGGCTGACTCAGCACCGGCCACGAGGTCAAGGACTTCGACCTTGGCCTCGGAGTGAGGGTCTGGCCCCTGAGCGACCAGCCGTCTCCATTTTCCTCCTTCCATGATGGGAGAGGGGTGCCCTGGTGCGCAGGGGCGGCACGTGGCCCTGACTCCCATCCCTGCCCACCCTCCCCATGGCCTGAGGCGCTGGCGCCGCCTGGGCGCCTCCCTCTCTCCTGGGTGAGCCAGGAGCCCCGGATGCCCACCAGGGAGGAGGTGGGGTCATGAAGGTGGACGGCTGAGCCCAGCACCCCACCAGGTCACCGTCCACGTGGGTGTCGAAATCACCGATGCCCCCGAAGGTAGTCAAGCCAGAGGCGCGCAGGAAGCAGAGCCAGCCCCACCCTTTGTCACTCCAGGATGTCGAGGACCAGAGAGGGGCTCCCTCTTCCCCAGGCCACACAGCACCTCAGCAGCTGCTGACTGAGGACCAACCGCCTTAGCAGGGGCCCAGCTCCCCCTACTCCGCCTCCCCCTCCCTCACCTTAGCTCTGCGTGTGGCCCCTGGACAGGAAGGGACTGTGCGTGGAGGCCGTCAGAACTGGACTGCCGGGGCCCATGGACATCGACATGGTCCTCGGCCTGCTCTGAACAATCCATGGCTGGTCGGTGGTGATGGGGTGGGGACAGGGCTGAGCTTCCTCCAAGGGGGCAGCAGGAGGAGTCCAAAAGTGCCCAGGTGCTGGGCACGCCGGCCACACCTGTAATCCCAGTGCCTTGGGAGGCTGAGGCAGGAGGACTGCAAGTTTGAGGCCAGCCTCATCAACTTAGCGAGACCCTGTCTCAAAAAATAGAAGGGGCTGGGGGGGAAGCTCAGTGGTCAAGCGCCGCTGTCTTCAGTCCTCAGCACAAAAAGGAAAAAAGAAAGAAAGGAGGAAGCGGGGAGGGGCTCTGGAAATGGTCATGGAGATCACAGCCCTCAGGCATGTGCACTGGCCCCGCTGAGCCTCAGGTTCCTGGTCTGTGCAGCCGGGGGGACGCCAGGCTTGCCGGGGTCCTGGGAGGACACAGGAGTGCCTGCACCCCCCAGTGGCCCCGAGGCCGTGGCTGCCCAGGCTGCTGCCTGCTGTGATTGAGTCCTCGGTGATGGAGCTGGCAGGGTCCTCGCCCACCTTGCCCGTCCTGGAGAACAGAACCCTGGGGGCCACACCTGCTGTGGCGGCTCGGCCGTGGGCAGACCCAGCGCCCTCTCCTCTCCCCAAAGGCGCACCAAGGTATTTAAGAGCAGAGGACGTGGCGGCGTGGAGGCCGTGGAGATGGAGGCCGCAGAGACCGACGCCTTCCTGCAGCAGGAGGGGAGCCAGCGGGGGCCGCTGCTCAGGGCCATCTGGCGGGTGTTCCGGCCCACCTTCCTCCTGGGGACCCTGAGCCTCGTGGTCAGCGACGCCTGCAGGTTCACCATTCCCCGGCTCCTCAGGTAGGGCGTCTGCGAAGGGGCCCTAGCGTCCGTCCAGGGCCAGGGCTCCTCCTCCTCTGCCTGGCCAGCTGGTGCTCAGGCCCCAGCGGGTCACGGAGGGTGGGAAGGGGTCAGAAAGTGCCCCAGGAGGGGAGACCCTCCTGCGCCGGTCAGTTGCCTCTGGCTGGGAAAGGCCCCCCAAGTGAGTGCGCAGGCCGCGTCCTGGGGTCGCGGGGGGGCGCGTGGGGCCGGGGCCACGGGTGGGCCTTCTTTTCCGCTCCCGTGTCCCTGGTCAGTGTCACGGGTGAGCCTGGCCGTGCCAGTCTGTTCATGCCGTCCTGTGGTGCTGGGGGGACCCGGGCCCCTGCAGGGCAGCACCCACCCTGCTGTGCTGCAGCCCACAGACCAGCTGCCCCAGACCGTCGCCCCGGACACCTGGTCTGCGCTCCCTGTGGGTCTCCATGTCCCAACCTGGCTGGGGCCAGTTCCACGGCCCCTCGGAAGGTTCCAGGAGAGGGGACGAGGGTGGCGTGTGCCCCTGAGGCTGCGGCTGGGCGCTGGCCGTGTTGACTCCAGCACGTTTGTTTGGCCAGCCCAGATGGCAGGGCTGAGCGTGTGTCACCAGCGTCCCCGTAACAAAGTGCCACCAAGTGGGTGACCACAGAAATCATTGTCCCTCGGGTCTGGAGGCCTCCTGAGCCACTCCTCCCTGCCTCCTGCATGGCCTTTCCAAATGGACACTAGTCAGATTGGACCGGGACCCACCTGGGGGCCCCGTCTACGCTGACCACCTCTTTCTGGGGCGCTGTCTCCGCTCGGGGCTCAGGGCTTCCCCAGGTGCTTCTCCTGGGACCCGATTCGGCCTGGAGGAGGAGCTGCAAGGCCTCATGGGAAGGAGCCGGTGCGGGATGGCTGCAGCCGCTTGCACGGGGGCGGGGCCTCATCAGCTGCCCCTCCCCACAGCCTGTTTCTGGAGCTCATGGGCGACCCCGAGGCCCCGGCCTGGAAGGGGCCCCTCCTGGCCGTGCTGATGTTCCTCTCGGCCTGCCTGCAGACGGTGTTCGAGCAGCACTACATGTTCAGGATCAAGGTGCTGCAGATGAGGCTGCGGACGGCCATCACCGGCCTGGTATACAGGAAGGTGAGCCGCCTTTCCAGGCCGGAGGGTGGCGTCCCTGCGCTCTTGGTGGCTGAGAGCAGAGTCTTCACTTAGAGGTACCCTCCCTGCATTCTCACCTCCTTAGTTATTCTTGTAAGGCCTTGTGTGATCTGACCCTGAAACCTCTCTGACCTCATCACATCACACACCTCTTCCTCCTCCCACGTTCATCTTCCTCCAGAAACGCTGGTCTCCTTTCAGGTCCTCAGACAGGCCAGGTGTACTCCCACCTCGGGGTGGGACCTTTGCACTTGGGGTTCCTACTGCCAGGTCAACTCAACACCCTGTGCCTTGACCGGGTCATGCCTTAGTGGCCGGGGTTTCCAGCCCCACTAGCCTGCTGACATTCAGGGGGCACAGTGGCACATGCCCACAATTCCAGTGACTTTGGAGGCCGAGACAGGAGGGTCCCCAGGTTTGAGGCCAGCCTTAAACTTAGTGAGGTCCTGAGCAGCTTGGCAAGGCATTTTCTCCAAGTGAAAAATTAGAAAGGACTGGGGCCCCGTGGGAAGCCCCCGGTCACTCCCGGCCCCCCACACCCCACACCAGCCCTGTGACTCCGGACACGCCCTTTAGCGTCTGCGCCTCAGTTTCCTGGGCTGGCGGGTCGTGAGCACCATCCCGTCAACCTCTTCATCTGGGAGTGTCCATTCCTTCCCATGACAGCCTCCTGGCCGGGCAGAAGTCGGGCTGGGGTGGACTGTCCGCTGTCACCAGGCAGCCCTGCTCATGGTGGAGCCACGCCGGGGACCAGGTGACCCCCCGCGGGCTGGTCTGCACCGCGACTCTGCTCCCCCAGGGACCCTGGAGGCCAGGCCCAGGGGACGGCCACGTGTACTGGCTCCTGGGGGGTCAGCCGCAAGGGAGCTGCCGCCTGGGAGGAGGGACGGCACAGTCCTGGATGGCCCTGGCCCGCTGCCCGGCCAGTCTGCTCTGTCCCCCTGAGCTGGAGCTGGGCGGGGCCTCTCTGGTCTCTGAGTTCACCTGTTTCCTGAGCCAAAAAGGAAGCGCCTTTGATCCCAGGTGGGAAGCCCTTCCGCTCTCCCCGCAGAGCCGTCCCTGGCCACCCCTGGCCACCCCTGGCCGCCCCAGAGGGATGCTCTGTGAACGTCTTGAGGTTCCTTCCCGGTGGGCACGCCGGTCCCTGGGGCAGGTGCTCTGCTCAGGGCGGGGCACAGGTGGTGGCTCTTTAAAGAACGGCCCTGTGTAGTTCTCTACCCTCGTCCCCAGCCCGCTCCTTCCCTTGCGCCCGGCAGAGGGAGGATTGCAGGTAGAGTCTGACGTCCAGCACGCTGGAAGGGGTCCACTGTGGCCCCAGGGTCGGGGCGAGCCAGCTGGGCGTCAGAGGCACGTGAAGCAGGTGAAGCCCTTGCTGGCGTGGTTCCACCCGTCGGGCCCACATCTGCCCTGCCTGCCGGTCCTGGTTTCTGGTCCTCACTCAGCGTCTGGAAGCCCTCTGACTTTGAGCTCGTCGTTCATTGAATCTTGTACCGCCTCCCTCCCTTCTTAATAGTTCTGAAGTCGAGGCATTTCGTGTGCTGGTTTCATCGGGGATGTCTTCCTTAGGGATTCCAAAGCAGAGAGGGTTTAGTTCTCTGGGGTGAGTGAGGCACGCTGGCGCTGGCTTCCTGGACGCGAGGAAGCTGGTCCTTGAGCACAGGGCTGGTTGGCACTTGGCAAGTGACCGTGGGTCTGTGTCCCTATCTGTGCCACGAATGGTTCCCGTGCCAGAGCTGCAGGTGTAAGCACACGGCCCGCAGATGACGGAGGCGGGAGCCGGGCAGCAGCCTCGGGCCGCCAGCTCTCCTCGATTCTGCAGCGAGGCCCGTCCATCAGGCGCGGGGGGCCGTTTTCTGGGTATGGAGGTGGCCCCGGGTTCAGAAGGAAGGAGTCTGGGTTTTGCAGTTTGGACCGTCGGGCTGGAGGCACGGGTTAGAACTTTAGCTCAGGAGGGTGGTTGTGAAGGGTCGAGGCTCACGGGTCTCTGGGGAGAGAGGAGTCCAGACCCGAGGGCTGAGTCTCAGATCCTGCCCGTTGCTTTCCTTTCTCTGGGATCCGTTGTCTCCAGAGGTCCAACATCTGCTGGGCCACTGTTTGGGGCTAATCGGCGACGGGGGAAGGAAGGTCAAGTCAAGGGTCTGGCGTTCAGTATCGGCCTCCTTCCTTCGAGAGGCTCTGGGGCGGGAAGGGGAGAATGTTTGCGGCTGGTGGAGATGCTGGGACGGACCCGGGAAGGGGGAGTTTGCTTTTCCCTCAGGCCCCTGGTACTGGGAAGGGCGCACTGGGAGAGGGTAATGACTGGCGATTCCCCTCCCTCCTGTCCCTCCGTTTTCCATGGGGAGCTGCCTCGTAGGAATATCATTTTCCATAATCCTCCCGGAGCAACTCCAGAGCTCCTGTTCACCTGTCCCTGGATCCCCAGGACAGCCCTGGGAGGTGGGCTGAGGGGCTTCACGGGCTCCTTCCCTCCTCCTCAGCCCCCCTTGTCCCTCCTACCCAGGTCCTGGCCCTGTCCAGCAGCTCCAGAAAGGCCAGCGCGGTGGGGGACGTGGTCAACCTGCTGTCTGTGGACCTGCAGCGGCTCACGGAGAGCGTGCTCTACCTCAACGGGCTGTGGATGCTGCTGCTCTGGATCGTCATCTGCTTCATCTACCTGTGGCAGGTGTGTGGGGCACAGGGGGAGGGGCGTGAGCTTCATCCCCCTCCCCAACCACCACCTGGCCTCCATCTGCGGCCTCCATCTGCACACTCTGGGCTGGTGGATGGGAGAAGTCTTAGAAGTCTCTCTCCCTCTCTCTCTCTCTCTCTCTTTCTCGATACTAGGGATTGAACCCAGGGGTACTTAACCACTGAGCCACATCCCCAGCCCTTTTTAATATTTTATTTTGAGACAGGGTCTCACTGAGTTGCTTAGGGCCTTGCTGAGTTGCTGAGGCTGACTTTGAACTTGCGATCCTCCTGCCTCAGCCTCCAGAGCCACTGGGATTACAAGCAGGTGCCACCATACCCGGCTAGGGCTGGTGTCTCTTGACCCGCGCAGGGTGCTCGCCCCCTCTGGGACTCGGTCTCCCTCGGGTAGGGTGGCGATGCCGACGATCCTGGGGAGCTTCTTGGAGCACCCCGCGGGCAGACTCGGCACACTTTCAAGCGGGGCACCCTCACCACCAGCAGAGGGACAGTCAGAGACCTTTTTTTTTTTTTCAGGGAAAGAATCCCTTACCTGGTGTTTGAAAAGCACAAAGCAACCGTCAGGCCAGAAAAAGAGAGCGAGAACTTTTTCTGACTCCCTTCTGTTTTGTGGCATTGAAGTTTCTCTTTTTATTAAAACCAGACCCTCTCGGTGCTGCCCGGGTTCGAGTCCTGCCCAGACCTCTTCCTGACCTTGAAGCTTTACCAAGTAACGGGCCCCTTTCTCCATCTCAAAAGAGGGGGTGACAGGGAGCAGCACCCTGGCTGAGAATCGTGGGGTGCCGCAGGGTGCGCGGCCTTCATTTGGAAGGCCTGGGATGGGTGAGACGGAGGCAGACCTCCCCAAGGCCCGGACATTTGCATTACGCCCAGTGAGAACTCGCCAGAGGACCCAGGTCTGAGCAGCAAATCCACGTAGGTTTCAAAAGCGCCTCACCCACTGGCCTGAAGCTGGCCTCAGACAGTATTTTCGGGGCGCCTGTGTTTGGGCAGTGTCCTGTCCCACGAGGTCAGCGCGGGCTCTCCCACTGGCAGCCTCCTGAGTGCTCAAGAAGTTTCCGGTCTTGGAGAATTTTGATTTTCAGATTCAGGTGTTGGACCCACATGGCTCCTCTGCAGGTCTTGCTGGGGTCACTGTAGTTAAGTGTGGGGTGAGGACAGCTGCAGGGCCAGCTGAGCCACTCTGCTGTCCTGCTCCAGGGCAGATGTGGGGCTCACAGACTTACAGATAAGAGACCTGGTAGCGGTCATCTGAGACTCAGGGGGTTGCTGGGTCACGCTTTTGATTTCAGTTCTACCTTCAGAGTGCAAAAGCAACCACGGGCAGCCCTGAGCACCTGGGTGTGACCGGGTTCCAGTGAAATTCTATTTATGGCCGGGCACAGAATCCCAGCACTTGGGAGGCTGAGGCAGGAGGACCGCGAGTCAAAGCCAGCCTCTGCAAAAGCGAGGCCCTGAGCAACTCAGTGAGACCCTGTCTCAAAGTAAAATATAAGAAAGGGCTGGGGATGTGGCTCAGTGGTTAAGTGCCCCTGGTGGGCCTGTTGGCAACATGCGGGTCACGAGTGAGGGGCAGGTGCTCCTAACTGCCTTCTGGTGCCCGTGCACAGGACCTGGGGCAGGACTTTCCCACTGGCTCACTCTGTCTCTGAGGCCTTGCGTACACTAGGGGCTCAGCAAGGACACAAGAGGCATCCAGGCAGTGCCTGCCGTGCAGTGTAGACACACTGGCTGCTGCTACTTGGAGTAAAGGGAGGGAGGGAGGGAGGAAGTGCACGTGAAGAAATTCCAGGCAGTTGAGCGAGGAGACGTGACCCTGATAAAATCCAGAGGCCAAGAGCTTTGCAAGTGCTCCCCCTGGGTGCGTCACCCGGCCCTCGGCAGACAGTCCCTACGTCAGCGGGTCACCGCGCGGTGCTGGTTAAGGAGGCCGAGCTGGCGGGTGCCAGAGTCAGGTGATACAGAGTCCTTTCCTTCTGTACCTTTCCCGCCCGGCTGGGCGCTGGGGTTGGCCTCCCGACACCTCTCCTCTGAGCCACTGGGTGGCGCCAGTGCCTCATAAATGAAGGGCACTGGCCGGCCCCGCCCTGGGAACAGGTGGAGCTCGCCTGGAGAACAGGCCCAGCTGGCCTGGGCGGCATCTCGGAAGGTCTCCGTCACTTAAAAATCATTGGTCCTGCCCCTCCTCCACAGCTTCCCTCACCAACGCTGAGGGAACGGCGACCCCCAAGTCCCAAAGCTGGGGTTGGGCGGCCAGAAAAGCCCACAGGGTGTCCTGCTACATGTGAACTTCCCACCAACTGGGAATTGCGCAGCATCGGCATGTCCCCAGCACTGTGTGGGACATACTGATGCCAAGCGCTTCCGACCCCGGTGTGAATCTGTCAGGTGATTGGCAGCCTCTGGCAGCCCTCCCACGGGTGGCGTGAGCCAGCAGGACAGCCGTCGCGGGTGGGGAAGAGCTCCATTCCCGCTGTACGGATGAGTGACTTGCCTGGGGTCGCGGTCGCGAGTGTCAGGGCCAGAATTTGAGCCCAGGGTTGGATCCCGGCCGTCTGGACCCCACCGTTCTGGCCAGGAGTACCCCCTGCCCCAGCTGGCGACAGGCATGACCCCTTGGAGCCCGACCCCGCCCACCCTAGGTGGACAGCTCCCGCCAGGCAGGACTCCCGTGTTCCTCAGGCGTCTCCCCCGGGGACCCCCGTGAGCCCCCGACCCTGACATGTGCCTCTGTTGGGACCCACGTCTGACGGAATCCCCGGGGGTCTCTTGTCCCCCGCCCCCTCTGTCCCCAGCTTCTTGGACCCTCCGCCCTCACGGCCATCGCTGTCTTTCTGGGCCTCCTCCCTCTGAATTTCTTCATCACGAAGAAGAGGAGCCACCACCAGGTTTGGCTGGGGGAGCAGGGATGTGCCGATGAGGAAGTGGGGTGCTCACGGGTCCCGGGCCCGCGCTGTGCCACAGACGGGGAGGGGAGGGTCCCGCAGGCCTGGCCAGGCCACGGCGCGACTGTCCCAGCACTCAGACCTGGGCGCCCATCCAGAGCACCAGCCCTCCACAGTGGCTCTGCGGCCCCCGGCCTCTGACCCGGGCGGCAGGAGCCGCCCCTCCCCCACTGGGTCCCCACTTCTGCCCTGGCTCATCTCTGCTCTCCAGCCAGGGGGTCCTGAGAACCCGCCGGTGCCCACGGTCTGGTGCTTAGTCTGGAAGCTTCTCGGGAACAGGGATTGCTCCCTAGCAGGCGTGGCATTTATAATAGTGCGTTGCACACAGAAGGTGCTCAATAAATCCTCGGGAGGAACTTGATGGTCCTCTCCACCCACTGCCCTGCCCACCTGTCACCCGAGGGCCTCTCCAGCCTCCTGTGTGGCCTCTGCTAAGACGTTCTCCAAGCAGCTTCCCAGACACATGAGACCCTGGCAACCCTCCCTGACCCGGCCCCTTCTCCCCTCTGGCCACGCTGGGGTCCTGTCTCAGAGGCCCGCCTCCATCCCCCGCTAGGTCCATGCACCCTTCCCTGAGTGCTCCCCTCCTTTACCTCAGGCAGCACCCCGCCTCCAGGAAGCCCTCCAGGCTGGCTCGGGGCCCTGCCTCTTTTCCTGAGCCCCAGGGCTTCCTGGGTGCCTCCCCCAGCACGGTGGGCTGGGCGGAGGACCAGGGAGGCCTGGACTCTGACTGGGATGGACCTGCTGGGCGGCCGGTGGCCTTGGGACGGGTTGCAGGGTGGCCAGAGGCGTTGAGGGAAGAATTCGAGCGTGCCCCTCTCCCTCTTCTCCCTCGGGTCCCAGGAGGAGCAGATGAGGCAGAAGGACGCCCGGGCACGGCTCACCAGCTCCGTCCTCAGGACCATGAGGACCATCAAGTCGCACGGCTGGGAGGAGGCCTTCCTGGAGCGGGTCCTGCGCATCCGGGGCCAGGAGCTGGGCGCCCTGAGGACGTCCACCCTCCTCTTCTCTGTGTCCCTGGTGTCCTTCCAAGTGTCCACCTTTCTGGTGATGTCGCTGTTCCCCTGCAGGGCCTGGGCCGGGGGAGGGCGTGCCAGGGCAGGCGGCCGGGCCACGTGGACCCCTGGGGACCCCACAGCGTGGGGCTTCCCGGCCACGCCCGGCCGTCTCAGGGTCAGCCCCGGGGCCTCTCCAGGTCGCACTGGTCGTGTTTGCCGTCCACACTCTGGTGGCCGAGGAGAACACCATGGATGCAGAGAAAGCCTTTGTGACCCTGACCGTGCTCAGCGTCCTCAACAAAGCCCAGGCCTTCCTGCCCTTCTCCGTCCACATCATTGTCCAGGTGGGGCCAGGAGGAGAGGGAGGGAGATGGGGCGGGGCAGTGGAGCAGAGTAACAGGACGCCATCGAAGTGGCCCAGCGGGCAACAAGGGACCTCAGCACCTGTCCTCAAAGCGCAGGGCGAGCCTCCCAGGTCCCCTTTAATCAGGCCGTCCACCTCTGCCTGTGTGGCCCTGAGTCCCTCTCTGCGTGCATCCCTGGCACAAGGGGAAGGAGCCACCCTTGCACGTCGGAGCTGCTGTATCGTCAGGGCTGCTGCTTGGGTCCCCAAAGATGGGTGTGTGGTTGGGACCCAGGAGGGCGCCGCCCGGTGGACAGCGTCTGGCAGGGTTTCGCGTCTTGGCTGGAGGCGGGCGGTCGGGGGAGCCACCTGCCTTTCGCGGCACCTGCCTGCAGGAAGGCAGCTGGATCCTTGGGGTCCTGCTGAGGTGGGAGGTCCCCGCGGTCCCCACCCCCCTGTGCCGCAGAAGCTTTGTCCCGACGCCTGGCACACACGCAGGGCTCAGTAGGCAGGACGCTGTTGCCACGGGCCCCGGGCACCTGCGCCAGAAGCCGAGTTCCTGCCCTTCGGCTGGGTGACCTGGGGCTCCGGTTTCCCCAGGCCCGGGTGTCCTTCGACCGTCTGGCCGCCTTCCTGTGCCTGGAAGAGGTGGACCCCAGCGCAGTGGGCCGCAGCGCCTCCGGCGGTGGTGAGCGCCACGCTCAGCGGGAGGGGCGTGGGAGAGATGGGGGACGGGGACAGGAAGAGCGTCCCCGCCTGGGGAGACGGCGGGGCTGCTGCAGTGGGGGTGACCTGTCCCTGGACCACCCCTCCATGTTGTGTCTCGGGCATCTGGTCCACCTACTTATTCAGACGCTAAGCCAGTGACAGTGGACGGCCAGGTCCAAATCCCGGCTGCAGCGCTGACCAGCCAGCGGCCTGGGCAAGTTGTGACCTCTGGAGCCGCAGCGCTCCATCTGCAGGCCGCTGCCCTCGGGCTGGCATGAAGGCCGGATGGGCTCAGGTCCTGCCCACAGCACAGGGCCGGGCACTCAGCCTGAGCCCGGCGTTCAGTTCGCAGGACCCTTGAAGTAGCGCGGGGGCCTCCGGGAGCCTGGCACTCAGAGCTCTGCCCGTCCCTGTCAGTGTGATTCCAGTCCAGACCCAGGTCCTGGGTTCACATTCCGGGCTGTCCACCCCCCAGTGATGTGGCCCTGGCCGCAGGTCCCCTCTGCCAGCATTGTCCCGAGGGCTGCAACAGACGGCAGCACCTGGGCTTGAGAGCGGCTCAGTTAATGGGCTGGGGTCTCTGACGACCGTGTCATCGCCCCACTGGAGGGCCACAGGACCGCAGACCCCTGAGGGATACTTTGGTCACGAGTTTGACCCAGCTGGTCGCCTGCTTGGGGCCACAGTCTCACTCTCTCAAACGTAGGCCGGGGTGCAATCATGACAGACACCCACAGCCAGACAGAAGGGCACCTCCCAGGGGCCAGCACTGGTCAAAGTGGCCCCTGGAGACGCCAGCTCCCCTGACCCTCTTGGTGACGCTCTGTGAGGTGCCCCTGGGGAAGCAAGAGGGAAACCCCACACCTCAGGTGACGAGCAGGGTGGCCAGACCCGGGAACAGAATCTCAGGATGCCCAGTTCAATCTGAGGTTCCAATGAGCAGAGAATGGCTTTTCCATTATGGTCACGTTGCGTGAACTCCCTGGGGCAAGTACCCAAACAATGATGGCTCCTATCGGAGGTTCACGTGGAAGCGGCCACTCTGCATTCGGCCTGCTCACCTCCCTGGAGACGGTTGAGGGTACTGGGTGCTGATGAGTCTCTAAGGGACCAAAGAGCTCAGGTCTGAGCTCCCGCTCGCCGGAAGTTCTGATTCAATCTGTCAGCCCGAGCCAGGGCATCGCTGTGTTTGAGAAGATCTTTCCAGGTGGTTCTGAGTATGTAGTTGGAAACCGATATGTTTCCTCTCGTTATACAGATGAAGTCTGAGACCCAGGGACACAGGGAGGCAGAGGGAGGTCCCCGTTTACTCCAGTTGTCCCAATAAAATTCACGATGCCTCCTTCCCATGCCACAGCCCTGGATCGGATGATAAAACATCAAAACTCCACTTTTTCTGTAAAGGACCCGATTGTACATCATTTAGGCTCCTGGGCCATGTGGTCACTGCCATCTCAGCAGGACAGTGTCATTCAAGATAAATGAATGGGCAGGGCTGTGTTTCAACAAAACTGTTTATAAAAATAGACAGCAGGCTGGGCGCAGGGGAGCACGCCCGTCACCCCAGCGGCTCCGGAGGCTGAGGCAGGAGGATCTCGAGTTCAAAGCCAGCCTCAGCAAAAGCGAGGCGCTAAGCAACTCAGTGAGACCCTGTCTCTAAACAAAAAATACAAAATAGGGCTGGGGACGTGGCTCAGTGGTTGAGTGCCTGAGGGTTCGACCCCTGGTGCCCCCACACACAAAAAATAAAAGGCAGGACTGGGTCCCGGGCCACAGTTCACCTCATCCTGAATTAGATAGCCATGGGACACAGACCCCTGCAGGGTCACCCACAAGCTGGGCCAGTGGCAGTGGCTGGCTCCCTGGGAGGTTTCCTGCTGCCTCCTGGGCACTGGCTGGTGGCTTTGGGGCAGAGTGACCCTGTAATACTGGCTTCCGTGCCCTGCAGCTGCTGGGAAGGACTGTGTTGCCATCCACAACGGCACCTTCGCTTGGTCCCGGGAAGGCCCTCCCTGCCTGCACAGGTACGGATCAGCCCCGGACACAGCCTTCAGCTCTGTGGGGAGCAATGCGGGGGAGCGGCGGGCAGCAGAGGCCGGCTGAGCCGGGACCCATTCTGCACAGACTGGGGGCAACCTGGACGCTTCTCCTCCTGTGTGGCCAGGATCAACCTGGCCGTGCCCCAGGGTTGTCTGCTGGCAGTTGTGGGTCCAGTGGGGGCAGGGAAGTCCTCCCTGCTCTCTGCCCTCCTCGGGGAGCTGCTGAAGGTGGAGGGGTCCGTGAGCGTCAAGGTGAGGCTGCCCGGCTGCTAAGACGCCGCCCATGCCCACGTGCCCCGCCCTGTGCCCCTCGCAGCCCAGCTCACGGCACCCGCCCGCCTCCCCACGCCCGGCTCCCCTTCCCTTCGTTCTCCTACCTGTCACCCAGGCGGCTGTTGCAGGGTCCTGTGGCATACGTGCCCCAGGAGGCCTGGGTGCAGAACGCCTCCCTCGTGGAGAACGTGTGCTTCAGGCAGGAGCGGGACCTGCCCTGGCTGCAGCAGGTCCTGGAGGCCTGCGCCCTGCGGCCCGAGGTGGACAGCTTCCCCGCGGGGATCCACACGCCCATTGGAGAGCAGGTGAGGGTCTCGGGACAGGGAGACAGTGGAGGAGGGACCTTGCCTCCCTGACCTGTGAGCAAAGTGGTGGAGGGGCAGAGGGGCCAGGGAAGCGGGCGGGTGGGGAAGAACCAGCCCAAGGCCAAGGGTGCCTGGAAGCTCGGTTGCTATTCATGAACTGCTTGGAGACAGAAGCTAAGGCAGAGGCAGAGGGCCGCGGGGTTAGTGCTGAGGGGCTTTCTGAGTGAGGGGACCTGGCTTCCTGTCCTGTCCCCCTGCCACCTGCTGGGTGACCTTAGCCACATTGCCTCCCCTCTCTGGGCTTCTCCAAAGGATCCAGGCAGAGATGTCCAGCAAACAGAATCTGGACTATGGGGGAGCAGAAGCTCTACCCATCCAGCCCACTGCTTCTTTTTATCAATAAAGTTTTATTGGGACACGTCCACACCCATTCATTCATCTAAGGTCTATGGCTGCTTTTGCTCTCAAAGGTCAGAGCTGAGCAGTTGTGATGGACACAGTCCAGCCCACACGCTGGCCATAGTCACTATCCTGCCCCTCACAGAGAGAGTCTGCAGACCCCTGGACAGGCAACCATCAGAAATGGGAGTTAGACTCCCGGGCGGGGCGAGCGTGGACGACCATGGCCAGCAGAACCCTCCGTCGGGTGCAGCTGTAGAGCTCCAATAACAAGGCCAAGTCCAGGGGCAGCGAGGCTCCTGAGGGGAGGCTCCGGGAGCCCCCTGTGGGCCGAGAAGGAGGGTGAGAGAGTAGCCCATAGGCAGGGCCAGGAAGCAAGACCTGGAAGTGCTTCCCGAAGGGAGGGCCGCCCTGCCCTCCACATCTGTCCAGCTGTGCTGGGCCGTCTGGTGCCTAGAGCCACCTCCTCCTGCACCCCGCACCAGACCCACCTGCTGAGGCTCTGTCCACCATCAGCCCTTCCCTGCATCGCAGGGAGGCCCCTTGCTGGCCTTTGACCAGGCCTGCCACAGCAGCCAGAGGGTGCTTAGACCACTCCTGCCTCTGCTCAGAAGCCCCTGGCTCCCCATTTCCCTAAAGACAAAGTCCCAACTGACTCTGACCAGGCCCCTTGCCATCAGGTCCCACTTGTCTCTCTGCCCATCTCCACCTCAGGGCCTTTGCACCTGCCATCCCGTGCAGGGAAGCTCTCCCCGGGAGCTACACGGCTCATCCCTCTGCCCAACACAACGCATGCTTCCCAGTTCTCCCTGGCGTTCCACACCACCCCGCAGGCCACACGGTTTACAGCTCTGGGTTTTGGATTCTCTGTCTCTCACTCCGCCCTTGTTGCAATGAAAGATCAGGAGAGCAGGAGGATGTGGCGGGCCACAGAGCAGCCGTGTGGTAGATACTGGCTGAATGAAAAGAAGTAAGGACCGAAAACCTGCTGCTGCATGCGGCCTCAGGGAGCCGACTGGCACCTTCCACAAACTGGTGTCCTGGGGACGCCATGCCAGATGGAGCGTGAGCCGGGAGGGGGAGGAGACATGGCGAGTGAGGTGGTGCCCCCGGGGAGCTGTCAGGGATGCTGGCCAGGAGCAGGTGTTTAAGCTGGCATGACCCCAACGTGTGTCCCTGTCCCTCTCTGGCCACAGGGCATGAATCTCTCCGGGGGCCAGAAGCAGCGGCTGAGCCTGGCCCGGGCTGTGTACAGAAAGGCTGCTGTGTACCTGCTGGACGACCCCCTGGCAGCCCTGGATGCCCATGTTGGCCAGCACGTCTTCACCCATGTCATCGGGCCTGGCGGGCTTCTCCAGGGGACAGTGAGTTTGGGAACAAATGTCAGAATTCACAGGGCAAGAGCAGAAGCCCTTGGAATCCAGTCCTAACCCAAGTCTGTCTACCACCCCCCTTGTGTCCAGTCTGCCCCTCTGTATCAGTCAGCTGTGGTTGTGACAGTGCTACATGACAGACAACCCCAAATCTTAGTGACTGGAGACAACGCTCTTTAATGGGTGCATTTTAATTATACAGAACAGTGGGTTTCATTGCAGAATATTTAGAGTACAAATAGTGTACTTTGGGTTTATTTGCCCCCATTACCATCCCTTGCCACATCCTACTCCTCCTGCCCCCCTTCTCTGCTCTGAGAGTCACCTTCCTACTTTCACATCTTTCCCCCTGACCCTTGGATTCCACTTAATGCCCACCTTCCTGTCTGGCTTATTTCACTTAACATGATCTCTAGTTCTGTTCATTTTCCTTAAAATGACATGATGTCATTCTTCTTTATGACTTGAATAACATTTAATCCATTGGGTGTGTCAATGTTTCCTTATCCATTTGTCTGTGGACCGACACCCAGGCTGATCTCATAACTCGGCTCTTGTGAATTGTGCGGTGATAAACATGGGTCTGCATGTCTCCTTTAGGATGCTGACTTTAATTCCTTTGGGTCTGTGCTGAGGAATGATAAAACTGAATCATTTGGTAGTTCTATTTTTGGTGTGTTTGAGAAATGTCCATACTGTTTCCAGAGTGGCTACACTGACTTGCCAAGATTGGCCTCCAACTTGCCATCCTCCTGCCTCAGCCACCCGAGTCACTGGGATTACAGGTGTGCACTATTGCATCTAGCTTTTCCAAACTTTTATCATGGAGGGGTGTTGAATTTTGTTTAGAGCCTTTTTCTGCATCTACTGCGATCATTTGCTTTTTAAAAGTGCTGTGTTATGTTCATTGATTTGCATTTGTTGAGCCATCCTTGAATTCCTGGAAGGAAACCAAGTTAATCATGACAGATGATCTTTTCAGTGTGCTGTTGAATTGGTTGCAGGTATTTTATTGAGAATTTTTGCATCAGGTTTCATCAAGAAGGCTGGTCTGTAATTGTCTTTTCTTTTGGTTGTGTCCTTATCTAGTTTTGCTATCGGTGGTTCCTGGCTTTGTCGAAGGAGTTTGGAAGTGTGCCCTCCTCTTCTATTTCATGGACTAGTCTGAGGAACTTTTGTGCCAATTCTTTAAAGATCTAGTGAAACTCAACAGTGAATCTGCCTGGTGCTGGGCTTCCCCGTGAGAGACTTTCCATTATTGCTTCAGTCTCATTGATTGTTATTGACAATGCTATGGGTTTTTTAAAATATTCTTTTGGTTCAATTTCGGTAGGTTGTGTGTCTAGAAATTTATCCATTTTTAATAGGTCTTCCAATTTATTGGAATATAAGTTCTCAAAATACAACCTCATGTTTCTTTGGATTTCAGTGATATAATACTCCCTTTCGTCTCTGATTTTATTTCTCTTTTTCTCTCTGCTAGTTGGGTTAAGGGTTTATCAGCCTTCCTTATCTCTTCAAAGAACCAATTCCTTGTTTCACTGACCGTTTGTATTGCTCTTTTAGCCACTGGTTCATTTCAGCTCTGACCCTTGTTATTTCTTTCCTCTTACTGGTTTGGGGTTGGCTGTGTTCTTGGTTTTCTAAGACCTTGAGCCCCATCATTAGGTTATTTACTTGAGATCTCTCATTTTTTAGAGCAGGTACTCAGAGCTATAACTTGCCTCTTAGATCTGTCTCCCTGTCTCCCTCAGATTCTGCCATGTTGGGTTTCCATTTGCCTTTGCTCCTAGGAATTTTTTAACGTACCCTCTGATTTCTTCAATGACCCACTGATCATTCACACGCGTATTGTTCAATCTTCTGCAGTTGATTCCCAGTCCCGTTCCATTACGAATCCATAAGATGCCTGAAATCATTTAAGAATTTTTTTGCGTCGTTGGGACTTGCTTTGTGGCTGGAGATGCCGTCTGCCTGGGGGAAAGTCCTGTGGGCTGCTGAAGCCAAGAGCACTCCTCTCTTGCACATGCGTCTGCCGTTATACCATGAGATTTTTCGCGTTGTGATGGGGCCCAGGCGATAGGCATCCAGCGTAAAGCCAGACCTTGAGTTCTGATCGGGGACCTCCTGCCTGGCTTGCGGCTCGCCAGGCCATCCTCTCTGGTGATGCTGGGCAGTGACAGGCAGTCACGGCTCCCGGCCAGTCACGTGATCACAAGGGGCAACTGAGACTCCACCATATGCCCTCATGCTGACGATGACACAGAGGGTATTTTCGGCTTTCGGTGGTTTCCCAGGGATCTCTGCGTGGTTGCTATGGCAACTCCATGGTAAGCTGAGCTCGCCCTGCCCGCCCAGCTCTGCCTCAGTCTGGGCCAGGTCTGGATGAGCCTGGAGTCCTCTCGATTTGAGACACAGCTGGAGGGAGCCGGTCCGCTTCACCCTTTGGACGTTGCTGTTTCCCAGACAGAGGGCAGGACCAGGAGAGGGGCGTGCTCCCGCTGTGAGCCGGGGCACCCCTCCCTGCCAGGCCGGGAGTGTGACGCCCCCCCTTTCCCCGCCCAGACGCGGATCCTCGTGACCCACACACTGCACGTGCTGCCCCAGGCCGACTGGATCGTGGTTCTGGCGGAGGGCGCCATTGCAGAGACGGGCACCTACCAGGAGCTTCTCCGCAGGAAGGGGGCACTGGTGGGCCTCCTGGAGGGAGCCAGGCAGCGAGGAGCTGCAGCAGGAGGAGGTAGAGCCGGGCTTCCTGGGCTCTGCCCCCAGTTCCTGCCACCCCAGGAGAAGGCACGAATCTCCTGGGCACACAGTAGGTGTGGGCCCAGGCCTGGAAGCAGACGGTTCTGCAAGAGGTCACCTCTGCCCCACGGAGAGCCGGAGGCTGAGCCTAGCGTCTCTGTGATCGTGCTCTTCCACTCCCTCATGACGGCCCCACCAGGCCTGTGCAGTTGCTGCTGCCATTTTACAGATGGGAACACTGAGGTAGAGGACGTTGCCCCGTTGGCTCAGGTGACAGATCCAAGAGTCCAGGCTCAGAGCTGCTTCGCAGGCCGAGCCAGAGGTCTGTGGTGCCTCGCGACCGTGCTAGTTTGGGCTCCCAAGGGACCAGAGAGCACAGAGCCGGCTGGTTCTGCAGCCGTGAGGTTCTGCAGGCCCAGCCAGCCACGCCGGGCCCACAGTGAGCGCAGAGAAGGAGCTCGCGACAGCTTGCTGCAGTCCACCTGGTGGATGAGCACAGTGCCCCTGTGCGGTTGGCACCCTAAAGTCTCCATTTCCCAGAGGAGGAAACTGAGTCCAGAAGTTAAGGACCTGTCCAGCATGGCCTGTGCAGCTTGTTAGTGGCAGTGCAGGATGGGAGCCCAAGCAACCGGACCAAGGAATGTGCTTTCCAGCCACAAAGCGATAGGCTGCCCTCCCTGTTCTGGAAACAGCTGCTGAGCACGGGCCCACCCCCTCAAGACCCTCAGTATTGAGCCACAGTGTCACTGTCCAGGAGCTTGGAGACAGCATTGCCCATTTGTATTGGTCAGTTTTTGCAGGGACAGTGCCGTATGACAAACAGGCCCCAGATCCCAGCAGCCCACAACGGCAGTGTTCCTTGCTCATGGGTCTATAGTTGAACTACTAAAGCTCTGCTTTGGTTACTGGAGAGCTGGGGAGAGGTCCTTCCTGGGGGAGATGGCACCTGAGGTTGGGTCTAAGTTAGTCAGAAAAGAACATTCCAGGTTCAAGGAACTGCTTGAGCAAAGTTGTTGGAGAAACTAGAGGTAACTTGACTTGTTCACTGCCGTCTTGCTAACCCCAAGCACATAGCAGGTGCTCAGTTAAGTTTGCTGGGTGAGTGAGGAATGGCTGAAGAAGGGAAAGGTCCTGGGTGAACCCAGAGAGAGGGCTGAGCGAGGAGGCTACAAAGGCAGCACGGGCCACATCAGGGGAACGGTGCTCAGAGGTGAGGGTCACATCGCACTGAGTGTCAAAGCTGGCACAAGGACGCTGTGATGTGACCCCACCATGTGACAGAACTCCTTGACCTTGCAGAAACAGAACCTGTGGCCAGTGCCAGTGACCCTGGTGGCTCCCCTGGAGGCAGAAGGCCTGAGCACACACCAGAGCGGTGAGCCCACTGAGGTGCTGGGCGTGGGAGGACCGGGCTGAGCGTGAAGCAGGGTCTGCTGTGACCACAGCCTCTCAGGCAGCAGTGCCTCCCGGCAGCCTGGCTGCTCAGGGCAGAGAACACACCAAATACCCTCAGTCCGTTGGCCAGGTGATGAGGTTCCCAAAAGGCCAGCTCACAGGGTGCACGCTCTGCCCTCTGACATGATGAAGGCCTTCGAGTCAGTCACCCTGACAGATAGGAGAGGCAAAGGCTCCAGCCGGCAGGGAGGCATCATGGGGTGCTGGCTGGTGAGGACAGGGCCCAGCAGGCTTTGAGCTGGCCCGGTTCATGGAGGGTGGTCTTGGGAAACAGAGCAGAGGACACTGGGTGCCAGGTGGCTTGGACTTAAGTGCCAGCTGTTGGGGGGACATGCTAGGCATAGGCCTTCCTCCCACCCCAACTAGCCACCCTGAGAGGTCCCCTGAGTGACACAACAAGCAATCCTGCCCAAGAATCCTGAGGTAGATAGGTAGGTGTGGAGACGTGGGTGTGTGGCTGGATGGGAGGATGGGTGGGTGGGCGGATGGGTGGATGGACGGATGGGTGGATGGACGGATGGGTGGATGGATGGGTGGATAGATGGGTGGGTGGATGGGTGAATGAGTGAATGGATGGTTAGATGGATGGTTGGGTGGATGAGTGGGTGGATGGATGGATGGATGGATAAAAGGATGGGTGGATGGGTGGATGGGCGGATGGGTGGGTGGGTGGATGGATGGGTGAATGGATGGGTGAGTGGATGAGTGGGTGGATGGATGGGTGAATGGATAGGTGGATGGATGAATGGATGGTTGGATGGATGGATGGATGGATAAATGGATGAATGGATGGATGGGTGAATGGATAGGTAGATGGATGGGTGAATGGATGGGTGAATGGATGGGTGAGTGGATGAGTGGGTGGATGGATGGGTGGATGGATGAATGGAAGACTGGATGGGTGGATGGATGGGTGGATGGATGGATGGATGGATGGATGGATGGATGAATAAAAGGATGGGTGGATGGGTGGATGGGCGGATGGGTGGGTGGGTGGATGGATGGGTGAATGGATGGGTGAGTGGATGAGTGGGTGGATGGATGGGTGAATGGATAGGTGGATGGATGAATGGATGGTTGGATGGATGGATGGATGGATGGATGGATGGATGGATAAATGGATGAATGGATGGATGGGTGAATGGATAGGTAGATGGATGGGTGAATGGATGGGTGAATGGATGGGTGAGTGGATGAGTGGGTGGATGGATGGGTGGATGGATGAATGGAAGACTGGATGGGTGGATGGATGGGTGGATGGATGGATGGATGGATGGATGGATGGATGGATGGATGAATAAAAGGATGGGTGGATGAGTGGATGGGCGGATGGGTGGGTGGGTGGATGGATGGGTGAATGGATGGGTGAGTGGATGAGTGGGTGGATGGATGGGTGAATGGATAGGTGGATGGATGAATGGATGGTTGGATGGATGGATGGATGGATAAATGGATGAATGGATGGATGGGTGAATGGATAGGTAGATGGATGGGTGAATGGATGGGTGAATGGATGGGTGAGTGGATGAGTGGGTGGATGGATGGGTGGATGGATGAATGGAAGACTGGATGGGTGGATGGATGGGTGGATGGATGGATGGATGGATGGATGGATGGATGAATGGATAGGTGGATGGGTGAATGGATAGGTAGGTGGATGGGTGAATGGATGGGTGAATGGATGGGTGAGTGGATGAGTGGGTGGATGGATGGGTGGATGGATGAATGGAAGACTGGATGGGTGGATGGATGGGTGGATGGATGGATGGATGAATGGATAGATGGATGGGTGAATGGATAAGTAGATGGATGGGTGAATGGATAGGTGGATGAATGGGTGGATGGATGGATGGATGGATGGATGGATGGATGGATGGATGGATGGATAGATGGATGGGTGAATGGATAGGTAGATGGATGGGTGAATGGATGGGTGGATGGATGGGTGGATGGTTGAATGGGTGGATGAATGGAAGGGTGAATGGATAGGTGGATGGATGGGTAGATGGATGGATGGGTGGGAGGATGGGTAGGAGGATGGGTGGGTGGGTGGAGGGATCAATGGATGACTCCCGAAAGTGGATGGTAATAGGTGGATACATGACAGACATTACCTCCATTTTATAGCTGGGGAAACTGAGGCACAGAGTGGCTAAGTCAGCCCCTCATCCACAGATGAACATTCAGGAAATCTTAACCGGGCATAGTGGCACACACCTGCGATCCCTACTACTTGGGTGGCTGAGGTAGAAGGATTGCAAGTTTGAGGCCGGCCTCGGCATCTTAGTGAGGCTGTCCCAAAATAAATAAAAGGTGCTCCGGGTGCAGCTCAGTGGTAGAGATCCCCTGGGCTCTATCCCCAGTATTGCAAAAAACAAAATAAAACTTTATCATCTGAATTGTGCAAAGCTGGCATTCTGCCAGGCTGGACTGACAGACCTTGGGGTAAACAGAAGGAGCAGAATAATTGCAGCAGAGCTTAGACAAAAATGAAAACAAGGTTCCATGGTTGGGCAGCAAGAATGTTGGGTGAGGGCCTGGGGCTGGGGCTCTGGTAGAGTGCTTGTCTAGTACATGCGAGGCACTGGGTTCGATTCTCAGCACCACATAAAACTAAATTAAATAAAGGCATTGTGTCCATCAAAAATTTTTTTTAAAAACTGTGTTGGCTGAAGGGCTCTGGCGGGGCGGGCGTGGGTGACCGGGGGCCTGCATGGTGGTTAGCACAACAGTAGGGGGTGCTCCAGAGGTCCGCTGGGTGAGGGGACGGCTGGGGGCCAGCCCAAGGGCTCAGTGGTGACCTGTGCGCAGGGCGGGCATCCCCACCATGTGGAGACTGACGCGCCCTCATTTCTAAGTGACAGGTCCATCAGGTCGACCCCTGGAGGGGATGCCACCACTTCAGAAGGCCGGATGGCGGTTCTTCAAGATGACCGTGAGCGGGCAGGACAGCCAGCAGCAGAGGACAGCGCACGTCATGGCCGGGTAACCCCCAGTGGCTGCTCCTCGCCACTGCTGCTGGAGCCCGGGGCCCCTGGCAGACAGGCGCCAGGGTCGGGGTGGGGTGGGGGACACCCACCTTTACTGAGCGCCTGCTAGGCCCCAGCGAGATCCCAGACCTCCCTGTCTCCCGGCCTCGCGGCCGCCCTGAGAAACAAATGCTGCTAGCTCCATCTTAGAGACGGAGAAGCTAGGTTCTGCAGAGCTGAGGGACTAGTCCCCTGGCCGAACTGGGGCCGAGATCTAGGCGGCCCCGGTCTGAAGCTCTGCCACTTCCATGGCGCTCTGCTGTCCCCATCGTCTGCCCATATGCACTCGTGCTCACTCCGTTCATCCCGCCCCGTCCCCCACCCCACCCACTGAACACCCGCCATCCATCCATCTGTCCACCTGTCCCTCCACCCGTCCATCTACCCGCTGCCCACTCGCTCATTCATCTACTCGCTTATGCCAACCGTGTGAGGTCAGGGAGCGCTGGGGGCACAGAGAAAAGAGGAGGGCCGTGTGTGTGGCCCTGGTCTGCAGGAGGGGGACCTGGAGGCGGCTGCGAGCCCCTGGCCTCAGCGTCCTCATCTGCAGAGCCGAGGGGTTGTGAGCATAAAGACACGTGCCTGTCCCAAAGTAGACGGTCAAGGAAATGCTCCAAACGGAAGTCACCCAGCCCTCACCTCTAAGCTTCCCGGGGCCCCCGGGGTCTGTACAGCGGGGCCTCCAGGCTGCCGAGGCCACTCCTGGCGGAGGCTGAGGCCTGAGGTCCGCTGGTGCTCCCGCCGCTCACCCCCACCTCATGCTGCAGGTGAAGGCCGCCATGTACCTGACCTACCTGCGGGCTGTGGGCGCCCCGCTCTGCCTCTACACGCTCTTCCTCTTCTTCTGCCAGCAAGCGGCCTCCTTCTGCCAGGGCTACTGGCTGAGCCTGTGGGCTGACGACCCCATCGTGGACGGGCGGCAGGCGCACACGGCCCTGCGGGGCTGGGTCTTCGGGCTCCTCGGCTGTCTCCAAGGTACCCCTTACCCGGTCGCGCCTCTGCCGCCCTCCTGCTCCGCCATGCCGGGCTCCCTGTCCCCCCAGGGCAGCATGTCCTAGAACCAGGCAAAGACCCGTGTCCTTAAGACACGGCTAGAGGAGGTGGGGGCACCGGGCAGGACAGTGTGCCTTCTCTGGAATCCTCAGACTCTCCCAGCTGCTCCTCACACACAGGGGCCAGCACCCAGGTCCGTCTACTGACAGTCCTCTCTCCCCTCCCCAAGCCTCCAGATGGAGCCAGACCCCTCCCTAACAGACATGCCGGGGCCGGTCGCCTCCCATCTTCCCCTTTTATAAAATATTGAAGTATTGCCAGGCGCAGGTGCAGGCCTGTAATCCCTGCTACTTGAGAGGCTGAGGCAGGAGGATCACAAGTTCAAGGCCGGCCTCAGAAACTTAGCAAGGACCTACGCAACTTAGTGAGAACCTGTCTCAAAATAAAAAATAAAGCAGGCTGGGATGTGGCTCCATGGTTAAGGGCTCTGGGGTTCAATCCCGGTACCCAAAATTAATTAAGTAAAAAATGAGATCTTTACCGCAATGACTGTAGGTTCTCGTGCAGTTTTAAGAAATATTGCAGAGAGCCCCTTGCATGCTCTGCCTGGTTTCTCCCGGTGTGACCTGTGCAGAACCACCTTGGGTCCCAGCAAGAGGCTGACCTGGGCAGAGTGTTGGTCTCACTCAGATTGGCCCAGGCTTACCTGTGCTCCTGTGTGCATTCACTACCGGGCAGTTCTACCCTGGTGCAGCCACCACCACCTCGAGAGCCAGTGCCACAGGGTCCCCATGTTGCCCTTTTTAACTGCCCCCCCCACTATCCCGCCCTGTCCCCAGCCCCTGCTCCTCTTCCTCTTCCAACAGCCGGCTGAAGGGAACCCCAGGGCAAACGCGGGAGGTTAGCCTTCTCTTTGAAGGGTGGTTCCAGCCTGATCCACTGGGTGACCTTGGCCAAATCACCAAAATGCTGTGAGCGTATCAATACCCGCACCCCCACCCCACCATCATGGACATGGGATCTGAAAGTGTGAGGACGCTCAGACCTGCTCACCAGAGCTGGGTGTGGCGTGCAGCCCCGGAGGCCGACAGCTAGTCAAGAGGGATCAGAAGGGGACTCGGCAGCCAGCTGAGCCCTGGGAATGATGGAAAACCCCATTTGGGTGGCACGTTCGTTCCCTTCTCAAAATCCTTTCACATCTGCCTGTCATTTGATGACTAAGGACAGGTCTTACCATCCCAGCCCAAAGACAGTGACTGGTTATGACTCTTTTGAATACGAAGAACAGGAAATTTAGTCCAATTCAAACTTGTTTAAGCAGCAAGAGAGTTTCTTAGCTCACGGGACTGGTATCTGTAGGTAGTAGCTTCGGGTTGGTGCGTCCAGGACTCCACCAAGGGCTCATTTTCCTCCTCTGTGACGGTGTCTTGTTCAGGCAGGCTTCTCCGAGGGCTAAGGTGAGATCCCACAGCTCCAGCGTGGCCACCTCCCAAAAGCAAGCACCTCTTCCCCCAAAGTTCTGATTTTGTCTGATTGGCCCCGTTAGGTCACGTGTCGGCTGAACCAAGGCCAGGGGTTTGGATTGGCCAGGGTGGAAAGCTGCCCCACTCCAGAGCCAAGGAATGGAGCTGTTCCATCCAGGCTGCAGACTGGCATGGGAGAGGGCGTGCAGTCCTGTCCCTTGGTGATGGGGAGGTGTTCTGAGACACGTCACTAGGCAGATCCGTCACCCTGTGAGCATCAGAGCGTGCAGAGGTTCCGCGCACGGGTGGGGCGGTGTCCTGAGAAGCCTGGTGGGCAGCGGTCCAGGGAGCGCACTCTGAGAGGGCAGTAAGCAGGTCCTACCGCCAATACCCAAGCCAGCCGTGCAGGCCTTGTGCCCAGCAGTGCCCCGTGTGTCCTTTTGCGTGCAGGCAGGCAGCTAGGGGGCTTCTTGGTTCCAGTGTCACCCAACCCCCTGGGCGATGAGCTCAGACATCAGGACGGCCATGACGTCAGGAGGCGACGGGACTCCCAGCCCTGGTACCCTCTTGGCACCCCGTCCCCGGTGTGGACCTTCCCCGGCTGAGCTGCCCTTAGGTGGCACCTGTCAGTGGCATCTTCCAAGGACTGCTGGAAAACCCATGGGGACAGGGGCACAAACTTGGTGCCCTTAGATCAGCAGAAACGGATTCTCACGGCTCTGAGGCCAGAAAGGCGGGGTCGGCTCCTTGAGGCGGGTCTGAGGGAGGACCCCGCACACACCACAGCCCCTGTCCTGGCTTCTGGTGGCTGCTGCGTCCCCACCTGGTGGACGTGCCACTCCAGCGCCCACCTCTGTCCCCACGTCATCTTCTTCATGTCCCTGTGTCCTCTGTTCTTTTAAGGATACCCAACACTGGGTTGGGACGCGTCCTGAGTCCAGAACCATCTTTAGTTACATCTGCAAAGACCCCGTTTCCTGCTAAGGTTCACACTGAGGTTCTGGGTGGACATGAATTTGGGGGGACACTACTCGTTCCCCTGGAAGTGGGTTCACCAAGGCCTGGTCATACGGCGGCGCCTGGGGAGAGGGCAGACCCGCCCAGGCCCTGGGGGCTCCCGAGGCCTCGGCCTCACATGGGCCTCCTCTCTCTCCAGCCGGCGGGCTGTTTGCCTCCATGGCCGCCGTGTTCCTGGGAGGGGTCAGGGCGTCCGGCCTGCTCTTCCGAAGGCTCCTGTGGGACGTGGCTCGGTCTCCCATTGGCTTCTTTGAGCGGACGCCCGTTGGGAACCTGCTGAACCGCTTCTCCAAGGAGACAGACACGGTGGACGTGGACATCCCCGACAAAGTCCGCTCCCTGCTGATTTACACCTTCGGGCTCCTGGAGGTCGGCCTGGTGGTCTCCATGGCCACCCCGCTGGCCATCTTGGCCATCCTGCCCCTGGTGCTCCTCTACGCTGGGTTCCAGGTAGGGAGAGTTGGGGGCTCCCAGGGGCTCTGCCAGCCCCGCCCCTGGGCTGGACTCGGTGTGAGAGGGTCTGTCCAGCTGGGCCTCTGGGCTGGCCCTGGATGCCAGCCCGGGCACAGTCCCCACAGTCCGGCATCTGGCATCTGAGGACCTCTAGCTTGCAATCGGCCGCGTCAAAAGTCCCAGTGTCTAATGTGGCCTGCTGATGCCATGCCGGCTGCGGCTTCCTCTGCCCTGGCCTGGAAGCCCAGAAGGCACCGCAGGGTGTCCGCACCGACTGCTTAGGCTGGACTCTGCATTGCCAGGGCCGGACGCCCCTGGACATGCCTAAGCAAGAACAGACTGTCGTGGCTGTCCCTGCCAGCGGTGGGCCCAGCCACCACCAGGTCACCGTGCCCTTGGTTCCTAGGCGTGGCCCCGGGAGCAGCAGCACCCCATCAGCCAGGGCCTCGGTGGGGATGCAGGACCTTAGGCACACGGCCTTGGTATTCGGCAGAGGCAGTTCCTCCTGCCCTGCCTCGGGCGTCACCTGGCGTGACTCCTGGGTGAAGGAGCACATCTGACTGGCCAGCTGCCTTGACTGCTCCTGGTGGTTTTGCTCCCACAATGACCTTCCCTACATGAGAGCTGACCCCAGCGTTGGGTAGTGAGACTTTAAAACCAGGTTGGTGGTTTCTGAACCTTGGCTTTTAAAAGATAGGGTGATGTCACACAGAGATCCTGATTTAGTAGTTCTGGGACATGGAGGTTTTAAAAGCTCCACAAGTGATTTTCAAAAGAATCTCGGAACTCTGATTCTGCAAGGATATTGGAAGCCAGAGAGGGTGAGAAACTGGCCCAAGGTCACACAGTAAACTGGTAGCAGAGATTGGTCTAGAATCTTACACTTGGGGCGTCTGGAAGCCATCTGTGTGTCTCTGGTTTCTCTTCCCCAACCCTCCCCCTCCTACCTCAGAGCCTGTATGTGGCCACCTCATGCCAGCTGAGGCGACTGGAGTCGTCCAGCTACTCATCTGTGTGTTCCCACGTGGCCGAGACGTTCCAGGGCAGCCCGGTGGTCAGGGCGTTCCGAGCCCAGGGCCTCTTTGTGGCTCAGAACGATGCTCTCGTGGATGAAAACCAGAGGGTCAGTTTCCCGCGACTGGTGGTGGACAGGTAGGCAGATCCTGGGGGCAGAGAAGACCCTGTAATCCATCTGTGTCTGCAGAGGGTGAGTCCGAGGTCATGCTGGGTGACTAGAGAGGTTAGGTGGCCAACCCAATTCACATGGCGAGTTGGGGAACGAAGCCGAGACTGAATCCCATGGACGGTCTCTGGGCTTACACTGAGCATCTGGAACCTGACCCGGGTGGTCCCCAGCAGCCAGTGAACAGGAGATAGAAGGAGGAGCCTCTGTTGCCAGGCAACCGGACCAGCCTCTGTTGCCTTGGCAACAAAGGAGCTGCCTAGCATCCCTGGTCTCCTAAGTACAAAAACACAAGCTTTGAGCACAGAGAGACACAGGCTCAAAGCCCAGCTCTGCTGTTTATTAGTTGGTTGACCCCGGGCAAGTTACATGACCTCTCTGAGCTTCATGTATCACACCGGAACCATGCTCAGGGTGGCGACGAGGAGTAAATAAGTACTCACAAGTAGTATTTGTAACGTGCTTACTGTATGCCTGGCACTGTTCTGAGCCCTCTGTATACACGTAAGCCACAAAGCAGAGACTGCTGTATGAATGATGCCTCATAACAGAGAGGTTGGGAACTTGCCCATGATAACACGTCCTTGCGCCCAGAGCAGCGGGTCCCAGAGGCGGGCGCCTGCTGACCCTGCTTCCCCGGCTTCCCTCCGCAGGTGGCTGGCGGCCAACATGGAGCTCCTGGGGAACGGGCTGGTGTTGGTGGCCACCATGAGCGCAGCGCTCAGCAGGGCCCGCCTCAGCGCTGGCCTCGTGGGCTTCTCTGTCTCGACTGCCCTGCAGGTACCCGGCAGCCCCAGCCTGGGCAGGGCAGGCCCGATGGCCAGGCAGTGAGGAATGCGGCTCGGTGAGCCGGACCGGCTCCTTCGCTCCAGACCTCGGGCAGAGACCTCCCAGGGTCCCCTGGATCACGCCAGCACTCCAGTCTCCTCAGGTCACCAGGACCAGCTGAGACGGAGTGCAGAGTGCATTTCCAGAGTGCTGATTTGTTGTTGTTAGCTCTTAGTAATAATGTCGGGTGGTGACACTGACCCAAGTGGAATTCGTCAGCAGGCACTCCTCTAAGAGCTTGGTGAACAGTAGCTCATTTAATGCTGTTCAGGCCGCCACCCAGGAGGCGGGGGGTACGGGCAGCTGGGGGCGGGAGTGTGAGCAGCGTGTCTCTGTCCACAGGCTGGGAAGGACTCTGAGGACCCCCGTGTCCTGCAGGAAGTGGGAGAGGGGAGCCAGCATGTGCAGGGGTAGTGCCCCAGGCAGAGGGGTCCCCAAGGGACACGGAGGGGGCATCCCTGCTGTGTTAGAGGCTCATCAATCAGGAAACGGTGGCTGGAGAGGGTGAGGTGGCTACAGGCAGGTGGAGGGGAGGCGAGGGCAGGCCGGAGCATGGAACTGACCATGGGCCCTGGTTGGGGAGCTCGGAGCAGCTCCAGGTATGACAGAAAATCACTGGGGGCCCAGCCCTGGGAAGCTGTCAGAATGGAATCTGGTCCTGGGTCACGCTCTGTGTCCTTGGGAGAGCCTTGCGCCCTCTCTGGTCCTGTCTCTCCCCCTATATCAAGATGGTTTGGAGCAGTGAACGTCAGAGGGTTTCTTTCTGCTCTGTATGTCCTGGTTCAACTGGTGGCAGGGAGGGACTTGTTTTGGTGGAAGCCAAATCCTGTCCCTTTGGTCCTCAGTCGGCCCTGTTCCTATGTCTCCTCCTTATTCCTTGAATGCAGCCTCCCAGCCCCCACCTCAGGGGGCGTGTGGGCAGGGAGGTGGGCTGGTTCAAGCCCATGGGTAAACCTCGCTGAGGTGTCTTCTTGTACCAGGTGACCCAGACTCTGCAGTGGGTTGTTCGCAGCTGGACAGACCTGGAGAACAGCATCGTGTCCGTAGAGCGGCTCGGAGACTATGCCCGCACGGCCAAGGAGGTGAGCGGCGGGCACCCGCTGGACCCTCGGGGAGCGCGCAGGGCCGGGTCTGCAGTGGGCTGCGGACTCTGCACCCTTTCCTCTGTCACTAGCCCCACGACTGTGGGTTGGAGTGACAGCGAGGGCAATGGCGAGGCAGATTCCCCACGCCATTGCCGTGGGGTCACCAATCCTGCTTCCCAGCTTGAGCGAGGCAGATCACCCATCTGAGTGACAGGGGACCAGGAGCCAGGAGCAGCAGTGCCAAGGCCAGGAACCGCAGTGTTGTAGCACGCTACAGCCCCGTTCCGCAGCATCACTCCACCATAGCAACAGTTGCCTAGCAACAGAGGGACCAGGTAGTGATGTTAGAGAAACACTATCCCGACATTCAAGCAGCTTTCTAGCAACATTCCACTTTACCAAGAGAGCCCAATGAGACCGTGCGGCGGGGGCCGAGCATGGTATGTGACCCACTGCAGACGCTCAGGACGCGTCTTCTCCTCCTACTGTCCCATTGCACAGAGGAAGCCAAGGCTCAAGGGTGGAAGGGTCTGTTGGGGTCACAGGGGTAGCACAGGCCTTGCCGATCTCCACCCGCTGGCTTGCTCTCCTCAAAGACACAAGGGGGAGGTCCTCTCCTGCCGCTGACTATGTTTTCACCATCAACGGTGACTAATAATATACCAGGGAGAAAAGGGCACCGTTTTATGGCATTAGCACGGCTGTGTCCCAGCGTCTCCTTGAATTTCGACGATTCTGAAGAACAGCCATAACTCGGCCCACCTGGCAGAGGGGGAGGCAGGCTGGGAGGCGGCCTCCATGGAAAGCCTGGGAGGCAGGGAGCCTCTCTGACCCTGTGTCCCTCCTTGCCAGGCTCCCTGGAGGCTGCCCGCCTGTGCAGCCCGGGCCCCCTGGCCTCGCGGGGGACAGATCGAGTTCCGGAACTTTGGTCTGAGACACCGACCAGAGCTCCCGCTGGCTGTGCAGCGCGTGTCCCTCAGGATCCACGCGCGGGAGAAGGTGAGCGCTCCTCCCACGGCACCTGTGGAGGCAGCCCCCGGCCGAGGGCCCCCGCCCTGGTTTCCTTGTTTTCAGACCCACTACCTCCTGACTGGACTCATCCTCCCCAAATCTGCTCCATTGGGCATGTCCCCAGCTAACCTTAACTGAGCACCTAGTACGTGCTGGGCAGAGCAGAGCGTCCCATTTTCCTTGTCCTGTGTGTGTGGGAGGGGCTCCTGGCTTCGCCGCACATGAGCCCGGGCCAGGCACTTCATGTCTGGACTCACTTTTCCCATCTACAAAATGGGAATAATGGTACTGACCTCTGAGTTGCTGTGAGATTTGAGGAAGCACCTAGAGAGGCCCCCGGCACTTAGAGTGCTGTGGAAACATGACGCATGTGGCTGAATCACCAGTGGCGTGTTCACCGCCCAGCACGGAAGGCGCTAATGTCCGATTTTATAGGCGCCGAGTGGGGACCCCTTGGAATGCTCTGCCCTCCCTGCCACCCTGCTCAGCCTCCCCTGAGCCCCCAGCCTCCCCCCTCACCACCTCCACCTGGTCTCCAGGGCTCTGCATTTGAGTATGTCGTTACCCGGGTTGAAACCTCCCCCCACTGCCCTGGGGTACAGTCTGAACCCCTGCACTTGGCACCTCATTACTGCTCCGCCAGGGCTTAGCCACCTTTGATGGGGCAGTTGCCTCTGGGCTGTGTGGGCACAGGGTGCTGGCATCCTGCTTGGCCTGCTTGACCTGGAGTCTTCCCTCCCCGAACTCCTGCTCATCCCTTAAGATCCCACTCAAGCACGCCCTCCCCCCCAAGCCCCTCTGACCCCCTCTGTCCCACGGGGCAGCAGGAACAGCACCCTCTGCCTTGCCTCCTCCGTTGCTGTGGTCCTGAGTCTGTTCAGCCTACTGTTCCCAAGATGGGACGGTGTCCTGTTTGGAGCAAGGACTTTTGAATCTCTGTATTTCCTGTGCTTTAAAGTATGTGTGGCAGACAGAGGGGGTGACCCACGAATGTCACTTGATAAACAGCTTTGAACCCCACTGGATGTCAGGCACTGAAGACAGAAAAGTAGCGAGAGAGAAAAATGAGAGGAAGGAAGGGGACAGACAGACGGATGGGCAGATGGAAGGGCGAGGGGTGGACAGGACAGGGGGTCAACTGGAGGGAGGGTCTGGCTAGAGGGACGGAGGAGAGACCAGAGTTGAAGAAGCAAAGCGGGGACGGGGGAGGGGGAGGGGAGGGTGTTGAGTGTGGGGAGGGGGAAGGAAGCGGGAGGGGGGGTGCCCGAAGGACGGTCCTCCACGGGCGGAGCCTCAGCACCGGGGACCTTCCAAACAGGCGCCATGACCTTGCCCTCTGGCCAGGCCTGGTCCCAGCCGCCTGTCCTCCCGCTCCCTGGCAGGTGGGCATCGTGGGCAGGACGGGCGCCGGGAAGTCCTCGCTGGCTGGGGCCCTGCTGCGGCTGCAGGAGGCAGCCGAGGGCGGGATCTGGATCGACGGGGTCCCCATCGCCCACGTGGGGCTGCACGTGCTGCGGTCCAGGATCACCATCATCCCGCAGGTGCGACCGGGCCCCTGCGGGAGGGCGGGCAGAGGGGGCGTGGCCGGCCCTGACGTGCCGCCCTCTCGCCAGGACCCCATCCTGTTCCCCGGCTCTCTGCGGATGAACCTGGACCTGCTGCAGGAGCACACGGACGAAGCCATCTGGGTGGCCCTGGAGACTGTGCAGCTCAAGGCCTTCGTGGCCAGCCTGCCTGGCCAGCTGCAGTACGAATGTGCCAGCCAGGGAGATGACCTGAGGTAGGCGCCCTCGCCCGCCTCCCGGGACCACCAACCCTCGGTCAGTAACCCCCACCCCTGCCCCGCCTGGGGTCGAGCCCCAACACCAATCTCAAGAGCGAGTTTCTTTCTGCTAAATTGGCTTCTGAAATTTATTTGATAGCCAAACGCAACTTCAACTGACCCAAAGGACTTACAGTCTGTATGTATCCCACTCGGTATTTATTTTGCTACAAAATATCCTTTGGGTACTGAACTCCCGCTCGCTGGGGTTCAGTGACATCAGAATTGTGCCTTTTCTAAAAAGAATTTAAGTATGATCAAAACACACGACAAAACTTATCATCTTAACCTTCAAAAAGACGAAGCTTAGCGGTGCCAGACGGTCAGCGCCAGTTTGCATCTCCACGTGTTCCCAGGAGATGACATCACCCAGCGACCTCATAGCAGTCTCAGCGTGCGAGTACACTCTGATGTTTGTACACACGGATCTGCGTTGCTCAGGACGGAGCCCTTTCATTACACGATGCATGACTATCCACTTCCACGACAGGCCTCCAGAACGCTTCCTCTTGCAAAACGGAAAGTGTACAATAAGCCTCACTGTCCACTTCCCCTGCCCCAGCCAGCCGTCTCTGTGGTTCCACCGCTCTAGGTACTTCAGAGGCTTAGAGCAGAGGCCTTTCGGTGCCTGGCTTATTTCACATAGCACAGTGGCCTCGATGTTCCTCGGTAGCTGGCGTCAAAATCTCCTTCCTCTTTAAGGCTGAATGATACTGCATCGCATGGAAAGACCACACTGTATCCACTCACCTGTCCACCTATGAGTGAGTGGTTTCCACCTTCTGGCTACTGGGAATAACAGGATGCTACTGACGCAGGTGGACAGGTGTTTGCAAACCAAGATGTTCCGCACCTAAAACTCACCCGCCGTGAGCGTGCTGGGAAAGGCCTGTGGGTGCGATGGTTTTGGGCAGCGTATCTTGGTGGGTCAAACTGCTGGCTCGAATCCAGGCTCCCCCACTTCCAGATGTAGGAAGTTATTTAATGTCCTGGGCCTCAGTCTGCTCGTCTGTATAATGGGACTAACGGTACCAACCTGGGAGGAGACAAGCAAGCTGGTGAAACTGCCTGGTCTGCAGGAGATGGTCAATGTTCATCGGGACCCTCAAAGCCACATTTTCCCTGATCCCATTTCACAGAGTTGGAAGCTGAGGACTGACGCTGGTCCAGGGCCACCCAACTTGTAAGTGGTGAGGCTGGAGCCAGGCCCAGGCACCAGATGCTTACATGGCCATGGTAGGTCTGACTCTCTAAAGAGGCCCTGATGAGCCGGGCATGGGGGCACATGCCTGTACTCCCAGTGACTCAGGCTGAGGCAGGAGGATTCCAAGTTCAAGGCCAGCCTGTCTCAAAATAGCTTATGAATAAAATATAGTAAAAAGGGCTAGGGTGTAGCTCAGTGGCAGAGCGACCTCGGGTTCAAAACTTGGCACCAAAAGAAATGGTAATAAAGAGGCCCTGCTACGTGGAATAACTGGTTTACTGAAAGAGGAAGCCAAGCCTGGCAGGAAAAGCCCAGCCGCACTGAATCCCCAGAGGCCAGTTCCTGCCTGGGTCCAGGGCCTCACAGGCTGTATGACCTTGATCTTCTACTTCCCTAGCTGCAGTTAAGAAGCAGTTGCTGTCTGAGGGTTTTCTCTGACAAGCACGCGTGCTTTTATGTGACTTTACTCAGTGAGGGAGGACCCATGAGTCCGAGAGAGGTCCTGGGTTCATATTCTGGCTCCATCAGCAACCAACGCCATGACCTTGACAAGCCACTTGACCTCCCGGTGCCTGACTCCTCTGCCAAAAGCAGAGACCGGGATCTGCTCAGGTGGTCAGTATCTACGCAGCTCCGAGAAGGGGTCTGTGACATGAGGAAAACCACGGAACACAAGCAGCCATGAATGGAAATGGAAAGTAGCCTTTCACAGGTGGGGAGCCGAGGCACACGTGGCAAATGACATGCATGTAGTCAGGCTACTCAACGATGGAAGGAAGGGACCCCAGGCTCAGCCTGGGGACGGCGTGCTCAGGTGCACTCTGCAGCCGCCCCAGGGACCTGTCATGGGCCTGCCCTGTGAATCACTGCCCCCAGGTGAACATTCCCAGCCTGACTGTCCCCCTCACTTGCAGTGTGGGTCAGAAGCAGCTCCTGTGTCTGGCGCGCGCCCTTCTCCGGAAAACCCAGATCCTCATCCTGGATGAGGCCACGGCTGCGGTGGACCCGGGGACGGAGCTGCAGATGCAGGCGGCCCTCGGGGGCTGGTTTGCCCAGTGCACGGTGCTGCTGATCGCCCACCGCCTGCGCTCCGTGATGGACTGCACCAGGTGAGGCACCTCCCCGACCAGCCTTGGGAACCACCACAGGGGGAAGGGGATGCGGTGGGGCCCACAGGGGCCAGGTGGGCTGGGTGGGCTGGAAGGGCTCTGGGGGGCACTGTGACAGGCTCGGCAGGCAGCAGGCAAGACAGATGCCCAGAGGGGAGGGACGGGCCAGGACACCTGCTTCCAACGTGGCCGACAGGAAGCTGCTCAGGAAGTTGGGAGTTCTGGGCAGCAGACCTTGGAGAGGAGCGGGCTGGCACAGCTGCCGAGGGCTGGGGCTGCTGTACCAAGAGCTGCCCGTCTCCTTCCCCGCAGGGTGCTGGTCATGGACAAGGGGCAGGTGGCAGAGAGAGGCAGCCCAGCCCAGCTGCTGGCCCACAAAGGCCTGTTCTACAGGCTGGCCCAGGAGTCAGGCCTGGTCTGAGGCAGGCCCCTCAACGGTCCCCTGGCTGGGCCAGCCCTCAGAGCCAGCCGTGTCCTGGGGACGCCAGTGACCTGGCTGTCATCAGCGGCTCCCTGTGGTGTCAAGTCCAGACTCTGCTCCAGGAGGAAAATGGCCAAGAAAGTGCCGATTTTCACAGAATATCAGACCCAGATGGACCTAGCAAGCTGCAGGGCAGCCTGGGCCAGGCCAGCTCAAGCCCCATCCACTCTGGGGTCAGTCGACAGTCCCCCTCAGGCCCGGCTGCCCGCCGGACTCACCTGGGAGCTTGGCAACAGACCCCCGCTCAGGTCCAGCCCAGATCAATTAAACCTGACTCCTGGGGCCAGGGGTGTGCACTTCTTCCAAATTAACTGTGTTGAAGGCATTCTGGGCTCAGTGACATCTTGCTAAACTTGTGTGCAAGATCACAAGCAGGACGTCGACAGGAACACGGCCCAGCCCGTTCACGCCTCCAGTTCTGCCTGTGTGTTCACAGGGCACCCCCACCACGGGGACAAGGAGCAGTCCCACTCCAAGGACCCTTCCTGCTGCCACCTGCAGCCACACCCACCTCCCGCTGGCCCCACAGCTGCTGATGGGTTTTCCCTTTGGATATTTTGAAGCCATGATCTCAGCATCAGCCAGGAGGAGGAAAGGGTGCCCCGTACCTCACTGTAGAGGAGCTCCAGCTTGTCCCCTCTGGACACATGAGCCAGATCCCCACACAGAAAGGGCCCCTCCGGGCACAGGCCAGCACGGCACACACTCAGTTTCCAGCTCCCGGCTGCCAGGACCCCGTGGCTCACCCGCTCAGGACTCAGCACGTGGTTGCTAAAGACCAGACCCCAGCTCCATTCCAGGGGATCCCCTGCGACCATCAGAAGGCCCCGAGGGTTCCGGTCAGACTCGTGCTGCAGACGGTACCTAGGGCCTTAATCAGGGCCCGTCCATCTCAGCGCCTCGTCCTGCTCACACCCAGACGCGTAGATCAGCCCCAGGCACCAGGAAAGAGGACCAGGGAGTCTCAGGTGGCCGACACGTGCGAAGGGCAGCCCGAGAAACCAGCTCCCCAATCCTCACCGTGCGAGTCGGGGCTCCTCACCGACCCCGGGCGCTGCTGTCAGGATAAACCAGCGACAGGCGGAATGCGGTGGGAAGCAGAGCTGGCGTGCTCCTGTCTCGCAGCGTGGCCAGGAGTGATGTGGGGCAGGAGCACTCTGGCAGGGCGTCCTGTACGGCACAGGGTGTTTAGCAGCGTTCTTGGGCTGGACCTGCCAGGTGCCAGTGGTGTGTCCCTCTATAATTATGACAAAAAAAAGTCTCATACACAGCCATCTGTCCCCTGGGGTGTGTGTGTCGGATCAGCTATGCTGTCCTGCTACCATAGGTCACCTGGTGCATGCAGTCACCCCGATGGTGCTGGATGGGACTTAGGGCCTGCTTCCCCCGCAGCCAAGTGCCTCTGCCTGCTGATAGGTTTTGCGTTTTGCCCTTCAGCCCAGATACTTGAATCCCCGGAACAGCTTCAGTCCCCTTTGCCCCGAGGCAGGCAGCGGGTCCTTCTGGTGCCTTCAGCATGGGGCAGGATCCCCTGTAGAGAAAGGGTCGGCCCTGCCCAGGGTACTCTGCTCTTCTCTGCCAGCAGCCGAGCCACCCGGCACCCCTGCCAAGTGGTCACAGGCAGAGCGAACTTAGCTGGGGTGGCTCCTGGCCACCAGAGCCTCCGTCATAGACCAGGGAGCTGAGTGTGGGCGATGGGTGGCCGGCACGTGGAAGCCAGCGCCCTGGAGCCTGCTCGCGAGGCTGCTGTTGGCCCACACCATGAGTCTTGGACAGCAGCCAGGAGGCTGTCCAGGCCATTGGTCCCCCTGCCAGAGGCTCCTGCCAGCAGGCCCGGCTGGTGGGAGGAGCACGGGTCTGGCAAGGCCGCGTTCAGAGGACCTCGGCCAGGGCCTGTCTCCGCAGGTGTCTCGGCCTCAGGCTGCTCCAGTGCCTGCCACGTGGCCAGTGAGCCCAGCTGGAGGAGGTAGTGCTGTCGTGTGCCCATCCTAGGGCCCAGGGCTGGGCGGAGCTTCTCTTACACCCTCTTCTTTTTCTTTTTTGGTACCAGGGACTGAACCCGGGGCTGCTTTACCCTGAGCCACATCCCAGCCCTTTTAATTTTTTATTTTGAGATAGAGTAAGTTACTGAGGCTGGCCTCGAACTCGTGAGCCTCCTTCCTCAGCCTCTCGAGCCGTGGCGCGAGCCATTGGGCCTCTGTCAGAGGGGAAGACTGGGACCAAGGGCCTGTTGTAAGTCAGTGTCTCCACCAGTTGGGCTTCAGCGCCACGTCCTGACCCGCAGGTGACGCTGCCTCTCTGGGCTCTCTGGCATCAGCACACAGCAAGGGCCCACTTCCACCTGGAGTCCCCGAGGACGGCGGGAGCCTCCTTTCCTCCTTGCACTGTCCGCCACGTCTCCCCCACCGGAGCACACACGTGGCACTTGGGCTCCCTGCACACCAGGTGACAGGAGGGAGGGAGGGCATGTGACTGACCCCACGGGGTCCAAGGGGTCCTCGGGGCTGGGCCTGGTCCAGGGGTGTTACCTGGTCTGTTTCTGTCCTCACCAAGGCCCAGCCAGGGGGACCTGAGGACCCCAGTTGTGTGGATGAAGAAGCCGCAATTCCTGAAGGGCAAACCCGGCAGGCCAGGCTCCCAGTGGCAAGTCCAGCCGCCTGCGCAGGTTGTGCTGGGCTGTGCAGAGACGGCAGCAGGAGAGAACGGAGACCCTGCTTGGCAGAGCCACCTGCTCAGATGCACAGGGCAGAGCCAGTGGGACGCCCTCTGGGCAAGCCGGACAGGAGCCGGCCATCAGCTCGTGTCCTGGATCACCATGGCACTGCCAAAAGCCAGCAGGAGCAGGGTGGTCAGGGACAGAGACCAGAAGGTCACTGAGGAAGCCACTGTAGGGACACAAGAGCCAGAGGAAGCAAAGGGAGGAAGAAGTGGTTGAATCCTGGATGTTTTGGAGAAAGTGCCAAATTAGCCCTTGGATCGGACAGAGGGTGGGGATGGAGGAGCAGCCGGGGCCCTCCAACAGTTTCGCAGACAGAGCCCGGAGCCAGGCACACAGTAGGTGCACAAGAAAACTGAGTGCCGCCTCTCCTTCAAGACACCAAAGCACTTACCTTGGCAGGTAAGGCCTTGCTCAGCAGCCTCTTCACAAAGCAGACTAAACCCAGCCCTGGGTCTCTCCTGAGCAGCCTGTGCCCAGCCCAACAACCCCCTAGACACGCACCAGGTCCAACCCTCAGAGACCTGTCTACAGTCAGTCCTGGGGTTTTAATGCAGGGGGACAGGCTCCGAGACGGGGACACACCTCATGCCTAAAATCCAGACTCCTCACCAGCAGATCCAACTGTGAGTTTAAATGGCCAGAACCTCACCAGCTTCGATTCGGTGGCTGCCTTCCTGATCTGCAGTCTCTGATGCGAGCTGTCAGGGGACAGCAGTGCATGGGGGGACAATGGAAGTGCTAGAATGTTCCATCTGCACATGTACTAAGTGCACGGTCTCGGCATAGCATAAAGGGCGTGCTCCTGGGTATCCACCAGCTCACCTAATACGAACTCAGAGACTCACAGTCCCGTCTTGTGACCCAAACTCATCCATCAGAACAGGGAGGAACCGCCTCCCACACACACACCCCCATTTCCAGCATCCCCTGATGGCTGGGTCTAAACACGCGGGCCTGACTTTGGCTCAGGGGCTGAGTGGGATTGCTTCAGGTCTGCTCCGGGACTTGTCCACCCCCTTCCTCTGTTCTGGGGAGACGGAAGCCAGCCCTGAGGAGGTGGGAGAGCGGGACGTAGACCCTCGAGCTCACTTCCCAGGACCTTAGGGCTCACTGGTCACGGCAGCCCAGCCTGGTCTGTCCTACCACGAAGGCAGGTTCCAGGGTAACACTGGCCACATGGGACTTATGCCTGAGCACCTGAGCTGGCCACGTGTTCCAAATACCACGGCTCAACCTCCTAAGAACGCCACAAGGTAGTTCCAACCAGCCCCTTTCCACAGACCAAGCAACAGGGGCGGCAGCAGGATCATGCCACAGGTGACCAGGGACGGACTCCGATTCAGTCTGTCTGGCCCCAAAGCCCAGGCTCTGCGCACCTGCTGAATCCCACCCAGCTCCCTCCAGAAAGAACACACCTGCCACATCCCGACTCTATCCGGGGAGCCACCTTCGCTGACCCCCGAAAGAAAACAGAACAGTTGTTTAGAAAGAAATAAAGTATTCTTTTTACTGTAAATTATTTGCAAATGTTCACGTTTCCAGTGTTAAGTCGTTACAAAAAGATTCCCAAGAAAAACTTGGATTCTCTAACGTGAAAGAATGGTATAACTTACAAAAAATAAATATATATTTCCACCTAAAAGAAGAAAGATGTTTCTCTGGGTTTGAAGTCGGCAACGTGATTCATAGCAAGTACGAACTCTGGAGCAGCCGTGAGCTTCAGGGGTCTCGCTTTGGTCTGTCACTGAGACACCTAAAGGACCCTCTGTGAAGGACTCCCCCTCTTGGTTTTCTTCCGAGGACGCATGGACCACTGTTAAACGCAGGGCCAGGTTTGGCTACTCCCTGGGAATGCTGCTCCTCGGCTTGATACTTCCTCCTAAGAAATTAAACTCTTAAGATGATCTTTTCCCCTGGAGCAGGACTTAAAAAAAAAAAAAAAACAGAATGAGTCCTTATCCTGGAAGAAAATCAGTAACTAAATGTCAAATTCTCTGCAAGGCTGCTCTCTGGCAGCCAGGCAGATGGCAAGGGTGAGAAATTAGAATCTAAAATGGAGAAGACTGAATTCTTTTTGGTACCAACGGGTAACACCTGGGATGCTTCGTAACCGTGAGTAGACCTTCATCTCCTCCGGGTACCAGGAGGAGGAGACCCGCCCTGGCGCTGGGTAACGAGTGCAGGAAGGCCAGGAAGGAAGCACCAGCGCAGGGGCAGGAAGGGTGGGCAAGGCGGGAGGTCTGGGGTTCCGGGTCCAGCCAAGTCCCCTCAAGCTGGTGCCTGGGGGCAGGAGGGGGCCTCCAGCAGTTGAAGCAAATCCTGGCAGAAGCCACGCTGGGGTACTGGCCTGGAGACCAGATGGTTGGCAAGAGGACTGTCCTGGCCTTGGAGTGCCACCCGAGGGTCACAAGGATTTTCACCGGGCCCCTCGCTGGAGCTGCAGTCCCAAGGAAACGAAGCTTTCCCGCTGGAAGCAGACGAGGATATCAGAGGTGATGGACAGGCGGGGGGACTGGGAGCATCCCGGCAACCTGGAATCCACAGGCTTTGGCTGGAGCAACGCCAGGCAGCTGGTAGCTTTTGGTCACTAGCATATTTTACACAGCCGATTTCTCCAGAAGTCTGGCCGCCAAATGCCCCCCTGTGGGGTGCGCCAGGAGCTGTGCGCGTCCCGGGGCGTGAGAACGGGGAGAGCCCGGCGGGGTGTGTGTCTGGGGGGCGGCCTCTCCGCGTTTCCTCTTCTTCAAGCCCATTCTGGGCAAGGGCCAGATGGTAGCTGCGTGTCTGTTCTGGTTTCTGGGTTTGGATTTTTTGGTTTGTATGGGAGGCTTGGGTTCCCAAGGACGCTGGCCCTGCAGTTCCGAGATGCACCGGCTCCCTGCTCACACCAAGCCGGCGTCTCTGGCCATGCTGTAGAAGAGCCCCCGCTGCTGCAGGAGGTCAGAGGGGGTGCCACACTCCCGCATCTCTCCTCTGTCCAGGACGATCACCCTGCGGGGGGAGGGATGCAGACATGAGAGGCAGGAAGGGGTCCACCGGCCAAGGCGCTGCTGACACCCTCCACCAGGACCTTGGTCCATCTCCTGCCAACGTCACGTTGCCGTAAGACTGCCTCCTCATCAGGAGTCCACCCTGCCCAGCAACAGTGGGGAGGTGACAGTGACGGGGGAGTAGTGGCAACAGCAACCATCAACCATTCACAGTTACTGTTCCATGGCACTCAGAACGAAATAAAAGATCCTACCATGGTCTACAACAGGGGTCAGCGACTTTTCACTGAAAAGGGCCAGGTGGTATTTTCAGCTCTGGTTTCTGTTTTAAGAACTCATTTCTGCGCACTTATCATGTGAAAGCAGTAGAGATGACAGGTAAATGGACAGGCATGGCTGCGTGTCAATAAAACTTTATTTATAAAGACAGGCAGTGGGCCAGATCTGGCTTCTGGGGCTGTAATCTGCAGACCCCTGGTCCATAAGGTGATATTATAGGATCCAACAGTGACTGGCCCTTCCTGACCTCGTTTCAGACTGTTCTCCTGGTGGGTCTCAAGCGTGCCAGAAGGGGACCTGTCACACACAGGTGCTCAGCAAACTTTAAAGAACGTTTGATTGCCCCTACACATAAACGCTCCAGCGACTTCGTGGCACTCTAAGTTCCAGACTCCTCCTTGCAGTACATGGTGCTCCAGGTCCAGCCCCTGCCTACCCTTCTGGCCTTGTCTCCCACCACTGTCCCCTCAATTCCAACCCCAAGCACACTGACCTTGCTAGCCTTCAAGGCCAGCAAGCACCTCCCCACCTCTGGGCTCCTACAGCTGTGCCCTCTGCTTAGATTCTTCCTCCTTTAGATACAAAGTTGGCAAACTACATGGCCCAACTCTGGCCCCCTGATTTTATGAATAAGTTTTATTAAAATACAGCCATACTCTCTCATCTCTGTGTGGCCTATGGCTGCTTCCTGCCACCCCATCAGAGCCGGGTAGCTGTGACCAAATCTGTTCAGCTGGCAATGCTGAAGGTGTTCTGGCCCTTTACAGAAAGAGACGGATCCCTGTTCTAGATCTTCCTATGGCTGATTGTCTCCTCATTCAACACTCTGCTCAAATGTCACCTCTGTGGAAGGGCCTTCCACCTCCAACACCCCAGTGTGCACTGTGCTATGGCTTTTGTGCATCCTGGCCTGATGCCTCCATGGTCACTTTCTCCAGACCAAATACCATCGATCTTACTTTCTGACTGTAGGTAGAGAGGTGACTGTGATCCAGGCTTGGCGATATATATGATCCAGGCTCACATATATATATAATATATACGTAATAGATAATATATAATGTATGTATAATAATATATATACATATATTATATAATGATATGTATTATGATATTATATATATTATATCTTTAATTTTAAAAATAGAACATTTCCATGGGCCCCAGGTGCTGTGCCTGCAGCGTGCCACGGGCACCGGGTCCTGCGTGGTACTGCCCCGTGCCCTCGTGCACCTCCCCAGCATGCCTCGTCCTCTGAGATCACATCCCGGGCCCTCTGATCACTGTCTTCTGACCAGGTCCCCAAGGTGGGAGCTTTGACAGTGTCCTGAAGGGTCCCCACCACCCAGAACAGGTCTGGGCACGCAGTCGAAGCCCTGCACAGATGTGCGGGCGCTACCCAGGACAGAGGCCCCACCAGCGTCAGGACAGTGGTGAGGGAACAAAGGAGCTGGTGAACGGGCTGAGCCGGAGGCCGTGAGGGCTCCACCTGGTGTAGTCCATGATGGTGTTGAGCCGGTGGGCAATGGTGAGGACCGTGCAGTCATCAAACTGCGTCCGGATGGTGGACTGGATGAGGTCATCCGTTTCCAGGTCCACGGCCGCTGTGGCCTCATCCAGCACGAGGATCTTTGTCTTCCTCAGCAGAGCCCGGGCCAGGCACACCAGCTGTCGCTGCCCCACACTGCAAAGGGAAGAGGCCAGAGACAGGTCAACCCCACAGGCCCTGAGCCAGGCCTGAGCAGAAGAAGGAGATGCTTGGTGTTGCTTCGACCAGGAGAGCTCACCCTCTCCCACGCCCACACCCATGGCAGACATCACTAAGCAATCTCCTGAGCAAGCGGCAGGCTCAGGACCAGCCCCAGAGGCTCAGAGGTGACATTCCAAACACTGGTCCAGTTCAATGGCTGGTATAGTGACAGTAAAGATGGCCCCACGTCCACACATCCATGTCCAACTCTAGGGCCTTTTGTCTGATTCTGGCCTCAGCCATGGGCCTTGCCTTGGCCAAGGGGATGCTGGCAAACCTAAGGCCAACAGAGGCCTGGAGGGGGACTGCCCGTTGGCTGGCTCATTCTGTGCCTCCCCGTCACAAGGACATGCTGCAGCTGGCCTACTGGAGTATCAGGGACACACGGCATGTACCCTCATTGCCCCAGTTCAGATCAAGGTCTGCCAACACCAGCTGACCCTGGACACACGAGTGAGCCTGCCAAGATCAGCAGAGCCACCAGGAAGACCATCCCAGCATGCCAACCACTGCTGCTGGCCAGCACAAGCGGTGTTGGTTGTCATGGTGATGGATACCCGGATCTAGCAGCGACCAATAGATCTGGAACAGGATCCCCAGAGGCTCCCAGCTGTGCCACGCATTAACCCTTTAGCTGCTGGCAGATCCTAAGGATCCTGGGAGAAGGGCCCAGCCGGTGGGGGGCGGGGGCTTGAGGGCTCAGAGCAGGGCCACAGATGCTCTTTGTGACGGACAGCTGCCCACAACCCAAGGCGCTGGTGTGAGGAAATGAACTGCTGGCCTGGCCATCACACCTCCAGGTAGAGGCCTGGTGTGCGGCCACTTTACAGGTCTGGAGACTGAGGCTCCAGAAGTGCAGGGGCAAATGGCTTGTCTGCAGTGGGGCTGGGCCTCCCACCCAGCCAGCAGATGCAGGAGGACGGTCTTCCCACACCGCCCGGCCAAGGTGGGTGCCAGGAGCAGCTCCGCCCACGTCCGCTCCCCGCCCACCTCAGGTTCTCCCCGCCTTCTGCACACTCGTGGTTCAGCTTGTCGGGAAGGCCGGACACGAAGCTCTTCAGGTGGGCCAGCTCCAGGGCCGTCCACACGTCCTCGTCCGAGTACTGGCTGAATGGGTCCAGGTTCATGCGGAGGGAGCCCGAGAACAAAACGGGGTCCTGCTCAGGAGAGAGCAGGGGGCCTGTCAGCGCACGTCCCCGAGGAAGGGCCCTCAGAGCCCCCAGGACCCCTGATTCTGGAGATGTTCGCAGTGAAAAATGTGGGTTTGAAAAAACCTCAGGTTAATGGGCTAAAACGGTTCTATTTGCACAGAACTTCTCGGTTTTCAAAATGCAAATGTGCTGGGCACCTTCCAGAAGGGAGCCAGGCACTGATAATCCTAAAGTCCCATGAACTCCTCCCTCGGCCCACCTCCTCCCTAAGAGACTCTCGGAGGAAACTTCAGGAAAAAGACAGGCGACGGAGGGCGGGGAGCTGCCTCCCAGGGGCATGGCTCTAGAAGGTTCTTCATCGCTGCCTAGAGTTAGGAAGCACTAGAGATTCTCATCCTGACCCCACAAGCTGGCAGAGAGATGGCATCTCATGGGGGCCACGCATCCTGGACCCCAACTCTGCAGATGCTCAGGTCTCCCCTGTAACACAGCATCTGCACGCGGCCTTCTCCCATCCTCCTGCGTGGCGTGTCATCTCTAGATGACTTCCACCGATCTCGGTGCAAATGCTACGTGAACAGTCGTTACCCTGTATTGTTAAGGACAAAGGCCTGTGTGTGTGTGGTGTTGGGGACTGGGACTGGGCCTGGGCGCTCCACGACAGAGCTACACCCGGTCCTTTTCATTTTGAGACAGGGTCTCTCTAAGTTGCTGAGGCTGGCCTTCAACTTTCGAATCTCTTGCCTCAGCCTCCTGGGTTGCTGGGACTACAGGTGTGCACTACCACGCCTGGCTCAGATGCAATTAAACAAATAACAACAAAAAAACACCCAACTTCTGATCTTGATGGACTGAGTCGGCGGCTGGAGAGGCTGATGTCACTTTAGCGCAACCCCAGCCTTGCCAGTGCCATGGCCCTCGGCCCTGCCCAGACGGCACCTGGGGGATGATGGTGATCTTGAAGCGGAGGTCGTGGAGGCCGATCTTGGCGATGTTGACGCCGTCGATGATGATCTCTCCCTCTACAGACTCATTGATCCGGAACAAGCCCAGCGTGAGAGACGACTTCCCGGCTCCGGTGCGCCCCACGATGCCGACCTGCAGAACAGGAAGGGCCAGGGTGAGGTGGGCGGGGCAGAAACTGGGGTCGCTGCAGCCGCACAGGGCTCCTGCCAAGTGTCTGGCCCAGATGGTGGCCAGCCAGTCCACCGACCCTGCCACACTCACCCTCACCAGCTCCCCAGGGACTCCTTGAGGGGCTGTCTGGACCAAAGGACCCCCTTCCCCTTGCCAGGCTCCCCAAGGAGCTAATGCCTTCTTTGAACAGATCGGTAGAGGCCTCCAAAGAGACAGTCCCGGGCAGAAAGCTTAGCAGGGTGCCATCTTGTCCCCCTTGGGGCGTGCTGCGTAGCTGCGAGTGTCTTCTTCCCTTCTCATCCTGAGCTGCTGGAATTCCTCAGATTCCAGCAGATCTCCTGCACCCGTTTGGTATCCTGTACCCCGTCTCCCGGCTATGGGGCCACCCCGTGCTCCCTCTGCCCCGACAGCCACGGCCGAGGCAGCCAGCGCGTAACAGTTCCCACCAGGATGCTGCCTGCCCTGCCCTCCCTGCTCCTGAGTCAGGGAAATCGGCTCGTGGGAACGCAACTGGGAGGCCCGTGGCAGGGACAGCTCAACAAATCCCCACGGGCAGAAGCGCCGATGGCCGGGAAGACCTGGGGCCTGGTTTCTGAGGAAGCCCCAAGGCTCTCAAGCAGGGGTGTCTTCTGGGAATAGCTTGGAACCGACAGAGGTCTTAAATTCCAGCTTCACATGGCCCTCGAGCCGTCCCCAGTAGTGACCGTGACGTCATCTCACTCCCACGACGGCGACTCCGACCAGTGCCTTACGGGGCCAGTGGGGCCCGCGGGTCGGGCTGGGGAGCAGGGTGGACGTGGGAGTGTGTCTGGCTTAGAAAGAGCCGGGCCTGTGCCAGGGGCCGAGCTGACAGGCATTCCGACATCTTAGCAAAGCAGGAAATGAGTTTTACAAGATGTCAGATTTTATTTCCCCCCAAACATACCTGCAGTTCTCATTTGATCTTTGGGGTCCCAGGTGCCACCTGTTGGGCACACCGAACTGCCTTCATTTCCACGAGCCCCGCAACCCAGCCCTGTGACTCAGCACGGGGATGTGACAGAAGACGACAGGGCCGGTCACACGCAGCTGACCTCAGCCGGTGCCAGCAGTGAACAGGCGGGGGCACAGCGCACACCCACCTTCTCTCCCCCGTGGATGGTGACGTTGATGTGCTTGAGAACCAAGTCCAGGTCCTCTCGGTACCGCAGCCCATAGTCCTGGAACTCCACTCGGCCCTCGTGGGGCCAGGTGCTGGGTGGCGCCGTCTCCGGGATTTGCCAGGGAGCCTTCGCTCACGGGGGGGTGGGATGGAAGGGGACAGTGAGGAATCTCGAGTCCGCGCGTGCCACAGGCGCTGCTGGGCCAGCTCCCTCGCCTCCACAGACCTCAGGTCAGCGTGGCCCCCTCCTGGCCCATGTCCCCTGTGCCCACCCTGCTCCCTTCTCCTGCTGAGCACTGACGGCTGCCTGGACACCCCTGGCCCACCCCGCTGTGAGCACGGGCTCTGCCCCTGCTTGTTCACAGAGGTCTCCTGTGACCGGGAGCACACAGTAGGTGTGCACATTTACAGGCTGAACCGACGAGGGAGTGGTCTTCTCCCGAGAGTGAGTAGCGGAAGGTGTTCACAGAGCTGGGGCAAGTTCAGGATGGATTCCACCTGGTGGGGGTCCAGCTCCCCGCCCCCTCGGGCAGTGTGCACACAGATACCGAGGCCAAGAGGCCGGGTCAGGCCCTGGCCGTACCTCCTTCTCGGTTTCCGAGTACTCCTTCAGTCTCTCCACTGCCACGATGTTGGTCTCCATCTCAGACGACATCCGGACCAGCCAGTTCAAGTACGTGGTGACCTGCGAGAGGAAGAGTCAGGTGGAGTTTCTAGCAGAAGAAGCCCTCTTTCATTTCTGTGTGTAGTCACGAATGGTGAGAAGTGTAGGAACACACAGCCATCGCCCCGACTCGCCACACATCTCTTAAGTACCACAGTTTTCAAAATGACCCCTAAGCTGTTCGAGAGATCAGAAAGGAAGTTAGAGAACACTTCGACCTCAATGACAATATGAAAACACAGTGTGTCAGAAGTCATGAGATGCCGCCAAAGCAGCACTTAGAGGAATATTCATAGTCTTCAAACCATTTTCCCTTGTAACTAATGCGTCCCCTCAAGCCATCAAGGAATTTTATTGGCTGACAGAGAATCCTGGCCACAAGTCAAATTCCTTTCCTGTGGTTGGTCACCAGGCTCTGTACTTGCTTCTCAAATTGCTCTCAGCCCCTTTCCTCTCCTCCCTATGGGAACCTGAAGCAAAGGCCCAGGAACCTGAAACCCCCCGTGAGGAGGCTGTGATCACCCAGGCAAAGCATCCCCTTTACCTGCAACGAGTAGGACACCGAGAGGCCCACCAGGCCAGCGCTGAGGCTATGCCGGGAGATGACCGCAAACAGGGAGGCAAAAAGGACGATGCAGTTGCCAACACACTCCAGCCTCACAGCCAGCCACCTGCACAGAGAAATAGGCAGGCAGGCAGCAGACAGACAGACACACATGCACACGTCAGCTTTTCAGAGACCTGGCTTCTGGCCAACGAGAGCAGAGGGGAGCCCATGTGCTAACTGAAATAATTCCCTGATAGTCCTGGAGAAGGGCCATCGCGTTCTGCTCATCCACACGTGCGGCCTGGCCCCGGGGGAAGGCGTGCCCGGGGCGGTCCTGTCAGTAACTCTGCATTAGCCTGGCAAGCCAGGGATTAAAATAGTGTTCCCCAGAAGCCACGTTTCCTGAAATGTCACACGCTCGCCTAAATATCATGAACCAGCTTTTTCTTAGGAAGTCTTTAAAATACACGCGTGCATAAAACATGCTGCCCTAGACATTCCTCAGTCCCAAGAAGTCATCAGCTGTAAGAGGCAGATCTGGTTTAAACAATGTCTCTGGGCAGGAGACGGATCCAGAAAAGAGCTACCACTTTTCAATGTCCCTAGTGTGTTCCCAGACTCATCCCGATTCCAGGGTGTTTTACTTTTTAAAAACACAAACAGATGCTTTGTGTGCTCAAATCTAACTCAGAAGATATCACGCAGCATGAGAAATACTACTTTCATGTTTTAAAACGGAAAGTGTTTTGCATTTCTTTAGGGAGATGGTGTTGTAGGACCTTTTTTCCACCACAGTCCATATGATCTGTGTGACTGACCCTTGCGTGTGGCATCATCCCGTAGACGAAGCCAGATTCTGACAAACTCCCTAAAAACTCTGCAAGGGAAGTTATCTACGTTCCCTCCACCCAGTTCTCTACTGTGGGATCTGACTGTGTCAAGCAGGCCCATGGTTGGTTCTGGGTCACCTCCAGGCCACCCCTCAGGCTGTCAGGGTGAAAATGGACGAGGAGGCTATTTTACGGATGCATCAGACACTTGTCTGCCTTCAGCAAAGAATTTGATTGATGCCATTCGCTTTTGATCTGCAACGTGGCATTTTGATGTGGTTCAGCTTAGTGTGTGCCAGCTGCTTAGGACACACCTCCCTCAGGCGCGAGCAACCGCTCCTCACCCGGGACGATGTGCAGAGATACTCCACAGCAGAGTCTGCCTGCCGGGGAGCAGGGTCACGGGAGCGCAGCTGGACCGTGCTCCTGGGAGCTCCAGGGAATGCTGTCCCGCTCAGCCACACCCCGGGGCACTGAACACTAACAGTGCTGCCCTGCACTCTGGACAGGCACTGTGACCTGCCTTCCCCGAGTCTCCCCAGCGTTCTGCAAGGTGCACAAGACACTGAGGCCCGGGAGGCGGCACCAGCATTGCCCGCCCTCCCGCGGGTGCCAGGCACCTGTTGGCCACGATGCTGGGGTAGTAGGCCTTCTGGTTCTCGTCCACCTTCAGGTCACTCTGGTGGATGAACCGCTCCTGCTCCTCAAAGGCCCGGATCACGCTGACCCCCAGCAAGGTCTCGTTGAAGTGCGAGTAGACGGGGGAGCGGCTGACCGACTCGAGGCGCTTCAGCTGCCGGGAGGAGGCCACGTAGAACCTCTGGGCGCGGAAGGAGAGAGGAGACGGGTCGGTGCCGGGCCACCTCCCCGGGCCAGGCAGGTAACGTTGGGCCGTGACCAGGACCTCCAGGAGGAGCACAGTGCCCTCAACAGGTGCCCAGCACCCCGTGGGCTGCGGCCCCGTGCTGACGACGGAGCGGAGCGAGGACAGCCCGGCACCCAGGTGCCCGGCCACCCCTGCAAGGCTGACCCAACGCTCCTCCACCCGGCGTGCCCAGGGCCCGCCCTCGGCAGGTCCTGCGCTACCTCCAAGACCGCGTGTGGTTGGCTAGTGCCGCCTCGGGGCCTTTGGAAAGTCTCCTGGCCCAGGACGAGGACGGATTTGGGCAGCGGCTACGATTCTGAGGCAAAGCTGCTTCAGCTCAGGAGGCGCAGGTGCGGGGCCAGGAAGGGCCTCCCTCCGAGCCCATCCTGGCGAGTGCCCCAGTCACTGGGCCCCAGGTGATGGGGTCCGAGCCGCAGAGCCGTGTGGGTGGACAATTGTCCAGCATTCTACTGTCCCGTAAGCAACCGTCTGTGCTCCCAGGAGTCCCTGCCCCCCGCTGCAGTCAGTGCTCTGGGACAAGTAAGGACACAGGCTTGGGAACCAGACAGAACCGGTGGTTCACACGCTCAGCTCCGCCCCCTGGGCAAGATGCTTCTCTTCTCTGAGCCTCAACATGCTCGTCTGTCAACCGGGAACGCGACACCTCCTCGGCTCAGCAATCCCGGCTGACAGAGGGGCATTTCTACTGGGAACTGTAACACGCCCAGCTAAAACCAGCACTTCCCAGCCTCCCTTGCGCAGAACAGTGGTCACGTGACTAAGTTCTTGAACAGTAGGTGTATGTAAATGGGTACTGCTGACTCGGCAATCATCTGCTCCTTTGTCCTGTTCCCCTAAAGTTAATCTTATTGTCTGAAATGTAGTTGTGATGGCTGGAACTCCAGCACCCATCCTGGACCATGAGACCGATTTAAGAATGGAAGTCTTCTGTGAGGAGAAGGACGAGAAGAAATAGAAACCGGGATATTGACACACTCCTGGAGTGGCCACATCAGCCCTGAACTTACTGGAATGGGCATTTGGTCACTGCAAGCTAGGAACGAGTCACTGCAAGCTTGGAGACTGAGGCCCTGCAGGCAAAGGCTCAACAGCCCTGCTGCGGGACGGAAGGAGCCCCCGTGGCTGCCCCGTGTCAGGCCCCGCTCTCACCTGCACGAAGAAGTAGATGAGGCCCAGGGGCGGGATGATGACGGCGGCGATGGGCGTGGCCAGCAGGATGATGATGCAGGCGCCGATGACGTTGAACAGCGAGCCCATGAACATCTTGATGACCTGCGGGATCATGGAGTCCACCGTGTCCAGCTCCTTGGAGAAGCGGTTCACCAGGTTCCCGCTGGGCGTGCGCTCGAAGAAGCTCATGGGCGACCGCAGGACGTTGTGCAGCAGGTCCAGGTGCAGGCGGCGCGAGGCGAAGATGCCCCCGATGGACACGGTCATGGAGTAGCCGAACACCGCGATGCCTGCGGGGCGGACAGGGGTGAGGCGCCAGGGCGGGAGGGGCCGCGGCCGGGTCGCCGCGGCGCTGCGCCCCAGCACCTGCGCCGACTTTGACAACAACTTGGGGCAAGTTTCTCGCCTCTACGGTGAGAACATGGAGACCCAGAGGTGGCCTCCTTTGCCCTGGGTGTTCTGCAGGGGAGAAGCGGGTGGGGTTGGGACCGAGGCCAGCCCTTCACCTGCTCACCACCGTCCCTGGACGGGTGCTCTCCCCAGGGACACAAGTCCTCCCTCTGTGCTGCCCAGCAAGGGTGCCGCCAGCTGCAGGCAGCTCTCGGGCGCTGGGAGTGCGGCTGACCACTGGCGAGCAGCTCGGCTGTAATCAGCAGGAATTGCAGTAGCACCTGTGGCCTGTGGTTTCCATGCTGGGAAGCAGACTCAGCTGCTGTGTGAGCCCAGGCAAGCACCACACCCTCTCTGTTCTCTAACCTCTTGATTATGATTTGGAGGCCACAGTCCTTTGCCCTGCTGGCCAGGAAAGGGGAGATTATGGGTTGAAAAACCGAAGGCATCACATTTGCTTTTCTACTGACGGCTTTTCCCAAAGCCATTTCCTAGGAAGCAGGAGAGCCTGGCGGCTCCTGCCAGCAATCTGAGAAGGGTGCATGCTGGGCACGTGCCGGCCTGGGGGCCCCTCCCGCAAGTCCCTGGGCCTCTCTGCAACTGAGGCTCGTCTACACAATGGGGACCCCGCCTGGAACTGCAGGCAGGTCAGAAGTGCTCGTGTGTTAGCACAAGGTTTCTGTGCACATGAATGAGTCACCGATGACGGACACGTGTGTAAACAGTCTTACGAGCCGTCAACACCAGCTCATGCGCTGCACGGTGATTAAGAGTGTGAGCTCAGCGCCAGCTCTGCCCTGCATTAGCTGCGTGACTTTGGACAACTTACTTAACCTCTCTGGGCCTCATTTTCTGCACTCTGAAATGGGGAAGATAGGAGCTCCTAATTCACGGGGCTGCTGCGAGGACAGTAAGTTCAAAGACGTAAGGCGGGGAGCACGGAGCCAGGCACCCGGTCAGCGTTGTCCCTCAGCCCCAAGTGGCCCTGGGTGGTTGGAGACCCCATGGGGGTGCTGGGAGGGCCCGGCAGGGCTCCTCCACAGCTCGCTGCTGACCTGGGGCAGGACACTGGCCTGCGCACAGTAGGCTACTCACTGAACACCCTGGCCTGCAGTGACAACCAGAGCTATCTCCAGAGGCCGTCCAGCGTGCCGTCCAGTGTCCGCGTCGACACCTCCATCGGAACACAGAGGGGACCTGGCGGAAGCCCCAACGGCGGCTGGGCTCTCCACCTGCCCCTCTGTGAGGTGGGCAGACGGGCCTCACTGCCCAGGCCACAGGACGCCTTCAGCTCACCTCGCCAGGGAGGGTCCATGGGACAGGGTCTGTCCACCTGGGCCTGGCCCGGCTGGGGGCCGTACACCCCTACAGGCGTGGGGACGCACTGTGAGCAGACCCAAGGCGACGGCGGGCTCCACACTCGGGGGGACCCACCTTGAGAGATGCCCAGGGCCCCGTAGACGCTCAGCCGGACGTTGGTGTGCTCCTGGGTCCCGTTGATGATGGGGTCGTCTGTCCAGAGACTGAGCCAGTAGTTGGAAGCCAGGGCGGACACGTGGTTGCACAGGAAGAGGAAGATGCTCAGGAAGGACAGGAAGAGCCCGATGGCCTTCATGTAGTCCCAGTACACGGACAGCTTCACCTGGGGACGCGAGGCGGCGGCCGGACACACCCAGCCACGGCCACGCCAGGTCAGCGCCGCTGCCCAAGCAGCCGCCTGCCCTCCTCTGCCCACCTCTAGCACCCTGCCCTCGAGGCCTCTGCCCTGGAGGAGCCTCGGGCCAGCTGCCCATGACCATCACCCAGAGGACTCTTCTTCAGAAGGGCTGCAGTGGACTCGTGGTTCCATGCAAGCATAAAGCTAGGCATCTTAAGCCAGGGTGGGGAGGCACGGGGAGGGTTTCTCTGAGGAAGTGACGTCTAAAAATTGACCAAGGCCTGGGGGTGTAGCTCGGTGGTAGGGGGCTTGACTAGCATGCATGAGGCCCTGAGCTCAATCCCCAGCACCACCAAAAAATGGAAAAGAGGGAATCCAGGTAGAGGGATCATTATGTGCAAAGGCCCTGAGGTATGAGGGGGCGTGGCGTGCCTTAGGGACTGAAAGGAGGAAAGGGTGGCTGAAAGGAGGGCCGTGTAGGCCAGTGAGGAACCAGATGAGACAGGAGCAGGTGGCCCGGGAGCTCCTACGCAGGACTCTGATCTTATTCCAGGACCATCAGAGTTCTGGGCAAATGGGAAGGTGCGACATGTTGCCTAGCAACCAAGTGTCACCTCCCTCCCACAGCCGGGCTCCGCCCGCCACCACACTTCCTCTGCACACCAGCACCAGGCTGTGGGTCTCCCTTGCTGGGTGCGCACTGGGCTCCACAGGGCGCGTGGGGCGGCCTCGCTCTGCATTTCCCTTGGAGTCTGGGGGTGCTGCCAACACCAGGGCTCTCTGCTGGGCGGCCTGCGTCCCTTCAGCTACCCGGGGCCACAGACCACACGACTGCCGCTGGCGGACGGTCACGGGCCCCACGTGGAAGGACCGCTTCCTTGACTCCCTTTCCCGGTCCCTTCGCTCTGCCACGGTTACCTCGCCATGCGGCCAGGCTGCCTGCCGTCCCTGCGGCTGGTCTGCAGGGTTTGGGACACCTTCCTCGGGGGCAGTGGGTCGTGGTGGCCGGGGCCTGTGAGCCAGCCCCCGCTCTCAGGCTGACTGTGAAGAGGACACAGTGCCTCTCGGGCCTCCTTCCCAGCTGACCTCTCTGGTCTCTGGAGGTGAGAGTCTGGCCACGGCCTGGCTGCAACGGCCAGAGAGGAAAGGCTGGGGCAGAGGGTGCCCGGGGACTCGGGTACATCCAGGGGCTCTGACGACAGCCCACCCAGCTGGTCCCCACCTGCCTTTCCCGGGGGCTTCGGTTTTGACCATGAACTTATTTTTTTTACTTATTATTTTTGGGGTGCTGAGGATGGACCCAGGGCCTGGCATACCCTAAACATGTGCTCTTCCACCAAGCTGCACCCCAGGCCCTCTCTTGACCACATTTATTTCTGAAAGTAAAGTGAGCGGCTTGGGAGGCTGAGGCAGGAGGATTGCAAGTTTGAGGCCAGCCTCAGCAACTCAGTGAGGCCCTAAGCAACTTAACGAGACCCCGTCTCAAAATAAAAAATAAAAAGGGCTGGGGACGTGGCTCAGTGGCTAAGGGCCCAAGTTCAATCCCTGGTACTCCCCTTCCCCGCAAAAAAAAAAAAAAAAAAAGAGAGGAAGAACACGAACTTCAGATCACCACCCAAGTGGACAGCTACGGACCCCTGCCTAGACAGACGCTCTCTTTAAAAAGAACACAGCAGACCAAGGGCCCGAAACCCGCTCTCCTCCTGGCGGAGGCTAGGGGTCACCAGACACTGAACACGGCGCACCCGAGGCCAGCATGGGCTCCTCACTGACGCCATTGCAAGGGGGAGACGGAGGGAGAGTGAAAACGCTCTTCTGAGTGGCCCGTCCACCTTCTCACCCTGGACCTGGCGCAGCCCGCAGCCACCTCTGCACCCCAGGCCGAGCCCGGTGGCCGGAGCTAGCAGAGCCTCCGCGGGGCGCCATCCCGGCTCCACCCTGCCGCGGCTGTGGCCTGGCCCCGGTCACTTCGCCTCCCTGGCCTTGGCACCTGGAGAGGCGCCGTGGGAATGCCCGTGAGTGCCCGGCACCCGACCCACCTGCCCCGTCTGGGCCTTGTCTGCCTCCACCAGCTTCCAGGTCTCCTCCTTGGCGCCGGCCTTCTGCAGCTCGGCGGTGCTGGCCTGGTGCCGGCTCACGTCCCCGCTGTAGGAGGAGGAGCTGCTCAGCTGCCTGGAGAGCAAGACACGGACGTTCACCTCGGGCCAGCGCTGGGCTGAGCGGTGGCCAGGACAGGACATGCCGGCACACAGGTGAACAACCGGGTGCACGCAAGCTCCTTAGGCCACTGCCCAGGTTACGGTCCTCAGGGACAGGGAGTGAGAGGTGGCCTCTGCCCTGGTGGACGGAGTCACCCGTCCCTGCAGTGGACAGGTCACTTCTGGCGGGTCTGCCCTAAGCTGCTCTGGCCGGGCCTCCCTGAGCACCCTGCGTCTCCGTGTGTCAGCTCTGCAGTGCCCAGGGACTCTGCCAACAGCAAGGCTGCCAGCGGACACCACGCTTGGCCGTGACCACCACCGTGGGCCAAACTGTCCTCTTCCCCTGATTCCCCGTCTGTGGCACTGAGTTTGAGCAACAGAAAGTGGACAGGGACACTGGTCTTCTCCCAGCTGCTCTGGGTGACGGGAAGTCGGGGCGTGGAGCTCCAGCCGTCCACGGTTGCCATGGCAACCCTTCCCGCGGCCACAGGCCTCCTGTCTGGGGCCCGCTCTCCAGAAGCCTCGAAGACCCTTTGCCACAGCCTGGCCACCAGGGGCCTGCAGGGCCTGGGGCAGGAACAGGAGCAGAAGGGCAGCCAAGAGCAGCGTCCCCAGCAGCCGGCCTCTCCGTTCCAGCCACCAGGTGCCCGTGAACTCAGGACTGTGTAGGCAGGTTTTATCACTCTGTTCAGGAAAAGCTGAAAAGATCCAGCTACTTGTAAGAAATCCGAGGGGCCAGGCCAAAGTCGGCACTGGTGGTGGGCAGCACAGGATTCCGGTCCTCCCGCTCCTGCTCATTGCCTACAGGAGTCACCGAGCCCAGAACGGGTCCCTGGCTAGAGGCCCCAGGGCTGGGGCGTCTCCTGCACCTCACGCCTGGACCAGGTGTGAGGTGGGAATCTCCCCTCGCCCACCAGCCTCTGGCCAAGCTTAAGCAGGTGGTCGGCCCCCGATTCAAAAGCCCGAGCGGGCGCTCGGCAGAAGCAGAGGAAGGACTGGACCCACTCTGGGCCCGTGCGTGGCAGGAGCCAGCCTTGGGGTGGGGACCTCTCTGTGTGACCTAGGACCTCACAAGCCCACACTGCTTGGACAGAGGAGCTCCAGACTCCCAGCCTCAGGCCCGAGTGGAGTCCGGAACTTGAACTTAGGCTACGGAGGTGACAACAGCAAAGCACCACCTGAGTATCCGCCCGGGCCAGCACCGTGCTGGGCTCACCATCCTCTGCCCATTTGAGGTCAACCGCAGCTCCACCACCCTCTTGTCTGGAATGGCTGACATGCTACATAGTACATCACCCCGGGGACCGAGGTCAAGTTCAAGTTCAGCTTCTCTCCAGCTGTGTGACTTAGGGGCAGCTCTGCTTCGCTCACCCATGCAAGGGGAGATGACGGTCACTACCTCCCGTTCAGCAGTCCCTGCAGCACTGCGTGGCGCCTGGTTCCTCTGGACCCTAACACAGCCGTTGCCAGCCATCTGCTTTTAATAAGATGCTGGCTGGCAAAGCTGGAATGTTCCAGGCTGCTCCGAGCGACCTGAGCCAAGACCCACGCCGAGTGCCAAGGAGGGAACTGGAATGTCAGACGCGGGGACAACGGTTCCACCATGGGGCCCTGAGAGCAGTGCTGCCCGGCAGGAAGGGCAGCAGGAAGGGTGGCAGGCTGTGCGGAGGCCTCCACGTGGGAAAGCAAGGTCCCAGGCTCGAGGGGAGCAGAGGGCGCAGCTGCCCAGGACCCCAGGGAGCTGCAGGCCTCCTGGGCGGCCAGGCAGAGCAGCTGGCCCTTGTCCCTTCTCCCTCAGGGGCAGGCAGGTCTGGGTGCAGGGCCTGGGAAGCCTGGATGGCCCGCCCAGCTCACCTCTGCAACGGCTTCCCTGCCGCGGTCACCAGGACGCCGTTCTCCATGTGCTTCGACTCCTTCCCGGGACCCCCGGGGCCAGCGAGGCCTGTCAGCCCTGGGGAAGAGAGGAGATGGGCACGGGGGGCCTGTCAGCCCTGGGGAAGAGAGGAGATGGGCACGGGGGGCCTGTCAGCCCTGGGGAAGAGAGGAGATGGGCACGGGGGGCCTGTCAGCCCTGGGGAAGAGAGGGGATGGGCACGGGGGGCCTGTCAGCCCTGGGGAAGAGAGGGGATGGGCACGGGGGGCCTGTCAGCCCTGGGGAAGAGAGGGGATGGGCACAGGGGGCCTGTCAGCCCTGGGGAAGAGAGGGGATGGGCACGGGGGGGGGGCCTGGGGAGCTGGGGAAGGCCCAACAAGACAGGCAGGGCTTCAGGTCGCTTTGGGGTTCTGAGGACGTTTGACCCGATACTGGCATCGCCTGGCAGCTGCCCTGCAAGGGCAGGAGGCCCACCTGGGCCAGGTCCCTGGGGCAGGGTTGGCTCTGCTGGGCCCTGGAAGGCTCCTCGGCTGAGGGCCCTGGGCTCCAGCTGGCCCCTGTGTGGCAGCATGGTGAGACCCGGCCCAGCCCAGCCAGGTTCAGCCAGCAGGTTGTGGGCAGGAGCCACCCGGAGAGGGCAGAGCCCCCTGGTGCCCAAGCACCCAAGGCGGGGGATGCTCAGAATAAACAACCAGTGTGGCAGGGGCGCCAGCCACCAGGCAGAGGCCCCAGGCTCCAGGGCAGGGCTTTGCCCAGGTGATGAGGAAGCATTTCAGCATGTCACCGACGGACAAGGCCACTGTGGGGCACGGCAGCCAGACCTCTGCCCCAGTGCCAGGAGAAGCCATCCAGCTTCAGGAATCACCCGGACACCGCGATGGCTCACTGTGAATGTGACCCATTCCAGGGCTGGCCTCGGAGAGCCGGGGAGTCACCCAGGAGAGAGGCACAGCTGGGGACACGTACGGGGCCAGCAGTCTGGCCAGCACGACCCCAGGAACCTGCTGGCACATGAACAAACACAGAACGCACGAACCAGGCTGGAGGGCGGCCACAGGGAGCCACGGAGCCAGCAGGAAGGAAAGAGGGAGGGGCTGGGGCGCACTCGTCTCCGGGACACCAGGGCTGTCGACCTTGGCTAGGGATACACCACCGGGGGGCGTTTATAAATGAATAGCTGCCCCTGCTCCTGGGTCCAGCGGGGCCCCACGGACTCTGAGCTCCAGGGCAGTCAGGTAACGGGGACAAAGGGACCTGCTCTCAGCTCCTGGCTATGCACCTGGAGGAGGTGAGAGACCTCTCTGTGCCCAAACTAGCACATCTGCAAGACTGGAGGAGCAGCAGGCCCCACCCTGGAAAGTAGGCGAGGGTGCTGGCTGGGCTCAGGCGTGGCCTGGGCACCGTTGGAGCTCCGTGCGAGAGGCCGCTGTGGCACCTGTGCCGTGTCCAGGCGACAGGCAACTCTAGCCACAGCCAGGACCAGGAATCAAAGGCTCAGACAATCGACTGTCAGTTTTGTTTTTCTAATTAAACAGCAACACCCAAAACTGAAACAGACACACCATGCAGGGACAAGGGTGACACCAGGCAGGCCTGCCCACGCAGCGGTGCTCAGACACGTGCAGGACGCTGGGAGCCGGGCCGCTGTAAACGAGTTCCTGCCAGCAGGAGGGGCCGCGGACACTCGCAGGGACTCGCGTGGGGAGCACCCTGCCGCCCGCTCAGCCGCGCCTTCCCTCTGGCCCCTGCTCAGGCTCACGCGGGGCAGCAGCTGGAGAGGCTGCCCACGGTGGCCTCCGCAGCTGCCCACCTGCTCCACTGGGGAGGTGGAACAACGGGGGCGGCTGGAACACTGCGCACGGCGAGAGGGCGGCCTGAGGGCGGAGGAGGAGGGCTGGCCCGGAGCTGCCAGCAGAAATCCGAGCGCCAGGCCCCTGAGCTGCTGGGCAGCTGAAGGACACGGAGCCCCAGGTGACCTGTCCCTGCAGGTCCTCTGACTCTGCGGGTCCCCGGGGCCCATGTGCAGCCTGGCCATTGGGTTGTTACCGCTGTCCTCCGCCCTCCCGACCTCGCCCACAGGGCTGCCGCGAGGAGGGGTCCAGCCTGGCCCAGGGCTCTGCTAGGCAGCACCAGCCCGCCACCCCCTGCAGCCACCCAACAGCACCAGCCTGCTCTGTCGCTGATGGTCACTTCCTGCCCTGCCCTGGACGCAGGCTGGCACCCTCAACCGCTGCCCTGCTGCCCACCCATGGCACGCCAGCCATGCTGCGTGGTATCCTCGGGTCCTGGCAAACGTGACCCACGAGACAAGAAAGCGTGGCCAGGTCCGGGCCATTCACAGGAGCTTGGAGCGGCAGGCGCCCCCCGGCCCCCCTCAAAGCCTGGTGGCAGTGAGCACCCCCCGGGCCACCCGCGCGCAGCCTCAGGCAACCTGCAAGCCCCGCCAGCTGCAGGCCTACTGACCTCCTTCCTCTGGGTCCACCACTTTGCTGCCTGGAAGGCACAAGACCCAAGGGAGCGTTAGAGACCCAAAGGCTCCGCCAAGTCCCCCGAGGCGCCCGAGGGGTCAGCAGGATGGTCTTCTGAAAGGAGGCAAGGCCTCCCGACCGGTGCCTCGGTTTCCCTCTCCCACAGCTTTGTGCTCAGAGGGCGGACGGTACCCCCGAGAGCGCCCACAGGACCGAAGAGTAAGGGAAGAGAAGGTGGCGAGGCTCAGAATCCAGGACCCGCCCCGGCTGGCTTCCCTCGCAGCTGCATTTACCACCACGATGCCCTTGACTATCCAGTGTCTGTCTCCCCATCAGACTGCGAGCTCTCCAGGACACCATGCCCCCGCCCAGCACCCAGCAGCCATGTGCAGCTATAAGTGGTGTGCACTGAACAACTGGGAAGGGGGCACCATTTCACATGGTGGCCCAGAGACCAGGTGGCTCTGCAGCACACAGAGGCTCCCAGGATACACACCTGAGAGGCAGATGGACAACGGATTGGCCAGAACAAGCAGAGCTGACCTCCCAATGCCACAAGGGCAGAGCCCTCTCCGTCTAGTTCCACAAAGCAGGTTTCTAAACCAGCTTGAGAGAGGCGGGTAAAAGCAGCTGGTGCTTTCTGGGAATCTGAGCCATTCATTCGGCTGTGTTCAGGTAACCCTGACCTATGGGCTGGCCACCCAGAGCAGGCCTGAGGTGTTAGCCACTCACTCACTCAGCACATGACTGAGAGCTACTCTGTCCAGCACTGTCCTCAGTCCTGGGGACACAGAAGTGACCAGCAAGCCATGCTGAGACTCAGGTCTCTGGGGAGGGGGCGCCAGCGTGCTGGGAGACGTGGTACCTGCTGCTGGGCACCATATGTGCTGCAAGGAATGAGACGGAGCAGGGCCACGGAGCGGGAAGACGCTCTGCACTTCCTGAGCACCTGAGCCCTCGAAACCTGTCAATCCAGGGACGTCCCTCGGCTGCCCGAGAGCTGAGCCAGGAGGCGTCCCTGCCTGGATGGCACAGAGCAGCCTGGGCTGCGTTCGCCTGGCCGCCCTCAGAGCGGGCACTGCCAGGGCTCCTGTTTATGCCAAGGCTGCTTTACTCAAGAAGGTTCTGGAACTCGGCCTGGGCCAGGGCCAGCAAGGCTGGCCTCCCTTGAGGGAAGAATTCGACTCAGCTGCTTTACAGCCGACACCTCATTTTTGACCAAAAACGGAGCTGCCCGGCTGCCCTGGCCAGCCTGGACCTCCAGCTCCGGCTCCTGAAGTTCTCCACGGTCAGAAGAGGAAGCAGCAGCCAGGAGGGCAGCCGACAGCAATGTGCCGTCCGGGAGGGGCTCCCGGCTGCTGGGCGCCAGGAGGAACAGGCAGGGTGCAAGTGAGCGAGAGAAAAGGGGCAGGCCCAGAGCCCGGGGCTCCCCAGGGGTGGACACAGAGGAAGGACGGCAACCATCCACTGACTCCCGAATCTCCTGCAGCTTCCAAAGGCCCACGATGAGCAGAGGAACCTCAAAATCAGAAAGAAAAAGACAAAAAAAGCCAAAAAACTGGAAGCGAGGTGCAAGGAGCTGGGCCCGGACTCGGCTCTCTGCCTGGGATGAGGCACGGAGGCCCTGGCCTCAGGGAGCACAGCAGGCCTCTGGGCTCCCGCTAGTCCTGCCCGGGGCCGTGATGCTCCCTCCTGGGGCCAGGAACCGCTTTGCTGGCCTGACCCCAGCAGTGACCCCGGCCGGCTCCAGACCGGAGCCCTGCTGCCCAGAGTCCCTGAGGCAGATTTCAGGTTCCTGAAAACGACCTCAGGGGAGGTCGGGGCAGCTCAGTGCAGAGCATGCGAGAGGCCCAGGCTCCACCCAGCCCTGCAGGGGGGTGGGGGGAACCAAGGCGCCAGGGTTGGGTGCAGCCGGGTGTACCCGCCAGGCACGCGGGAAGCCCCGCACTCCCTCCCCAGTGCAGCCGGGGGGGGGGGGGGGGGGGGGGGGGGAGGACAGAGTAGGACAGAGTAACGCGATGCCTAGGTAAGGCGGCCAGGCAGAGCGAGCAGCCTCAGCCATCGCTGAGCCAGCACCGTAAAGACGGCAGCACCTCCCGGCTCAGCCCGCCCCACCTCGGCTGCGGGTCCTAAATGACCTCATGATCCAACCAGGAGCAAGGTTCCCCGGAGGAGCTGCAGAAGGGGCCCCAGCAGGCCCCAGATGGCAGGCGCAAGGGCCAAAGCTGAGCGGACGGGCCCCTGGGAGGCGGTAAGGGGCCGCCCGGTCTGATTTAGGCCCACAGACTGAGGACAACGCTGCGTCCCATGGGGCTGGAGGCTGGGCGGCCAAATCAGGGAAATGAACCCAGAGGGCCAGGCAGGACTTGGTCACCAAGTGACCCACTGGCGTGCAGAGAATGACAAGGACGCTGGTGCCCGCCACCTTCTGCTCGGGGTGGGGGTGGGGGGGTGGGGGGGGTGTTGCAGGCTGGGAGGGCGGGGAAACAGCAGAGGTCACAGGCCGGCGACACAGTGTGAGATGGTAAAAGTGCAGGAGGAGCCCGTTGTGACCACACACCCTAATCCCAGGGCCTGGGGAGGCTGAGGCAGGAGGATCTCCAGTTCAAAGCCAGCCTCAGCAAAAGCAAGGCCCTAAGCAACTCAGTGAGACCCTGTCTCAAAATAAAATATTAAAAAGGGCTGGGGATGTGGCTCAGGGGTCGAGTGCCCCTCGTTGAATCCCAGGACACCCTCCCCCGTAAAAAAGGGAGGAGCAAGAAGGAGCAAGAGACCCACCAACCTCATTCTGGGAAGAAGATTCAGTTAAACCCAGATGTATACTTTTGGAAAGCAGAGGGGCATTTTTGTCTAAAGCCCACAGGGCAGGTCAGTGAGATACAATGACTAAGAAGTCACCACGACCCAGACTAAGAGACAGGCATGGAAAATTCTGCACAAAGAGCAGAGAGGCTAGACTTAGGGCAGAACTTTCTAAACATAAAAGCAAGAACATGTAAAAAGTCACTGTAATCAGAGAATTTAAAAGCTGAGGGGACTGCTGCTATCACACAGGCAAAAAGCCAAAAACACGACTTTTCTTTCAAAACCATGAGGGTTTGTAGCAGCATTATCCTTAACAGCCAAAAAGTAGAAACTACCCAAATGACCATCCACAGATGAATGGATAGGCCGGCCGCAGTCCCTCCACAGAATGGAATATTACACACCCAGAGAAGGAAATGAAGTTACGAGAAGATGAACCCACGGGCTGGATGCTGGTGAAAGAGCACATGCCCTCCAGCTCCCAGGATGTGAAGAGGCCAGGAAGCCACTCTGCAGAGACAGGGAGCACATCTGAGGTCACCCAGGTGTCAGAGGAGTGGCTGCTGATGGACTTGGGTTTCCTTAGAGGTCACACAAATGCCCTGCCATCGTGGCCATGGCTGCTGGCGACGAATGGGTCACGGGGTTTACCAGGTGCGTTACATTTACTAAAAACCCCTGGAGTTGCGGAGTCGTTCAGGAGCCTGGGTGGACCAGGCTGAGGTCCAGCCCTGCCGGTGGCTGCTTCCCCTCTGAATCCATGGCTCCCCACTGCACTTTGACCCAGTCCGGAATCCTGGGGGTGCGGCCTCACCCCTCTGGCTGCTCTGCACACCCGCCTGGTCGCCTGCCTCAGCCTCCTCCTGTTTCTTAGACACACAGAGCGCGCGCTGGTCCTGAGGCCCCCTCTTGCTGCTCCCCACGTCTCCCACCCGGCCCAGGTCACCGCCCAGCCTCCTTCTGAGTCACCAGGCTGCTCCCCAGCCTGCTGCTCTTTGCTTCTGAGCTCCTGATGTCATCCCTTGAAGTTCTACCCTCAGCACCTCAGAACATGGCTGCATTTGGAGACGGGATCTGTGCAGAGGCCAGGAGCCGGGGCGGTCACACGGACACAGGGTGGGCCCTCCTCCAGGACCCGGCTTCCTCCTAAAACCACAAATCTGGAGCCCGGCACATGGGAGACTGCCCCGCGAGGAGGAAGCAGGGAAGGCGCCAAGGTGCCGGAGCCCCGGAGGCCAGGGGAGACCTGGACGCGCTCCCTCGGGCCCCAGGAGGAAGCCGCCGCCGACACCCTGGTGTCCAGCCTCCAGCACAGACTGTTACATGAGCCACCCGTCGGTGGCCTTCTACAGCAGTCCACAAAACACCACCAGAACCTAACACACAGCAGGTGCTTCAAAAATCCCCGCAGGACGAATGAGCAGCACATAGCTCTTCTGGGAGATCCGGAGGCCCTGGGGCTGGGCCTGCACGACACAGACCCCACTGTCCTTTCCCTGCCCCCAGAAGTTGCTCGGTGCAGCCCGCCCCTTGGAAAGTCCACTGAGACCCGCTGGGGACACGTATGAAAGAACACGCCCCAGAGGCCCAGGGGCCTATGAGTCTCTCCTGAGGAGGGGCAGGGCAGGCGGCAGAAACCAGAGGGTCCTTGGGACCGATGGTGTGGTCCTCTGGGCACAGAGAAAGCATCAGGTACGTCCTCCCGTTCCATGTTAACACGGGCCACAGACGGGGCGAGCAGAGGGTCCCGCCAATGCCCTGGACTAAGGGAACACAGGCGCCCGAGAGGGCAAACCAGACCCCAACCTTGGAACCGACTGGCAGGAGAGCAGAGCAGCCTTGGAAGCCACCCAGCCCGGAAACCTGCAGGGACCACGAGGCTAGCCCGCTGCAGGGACCACGAGGCTAGCCCGCTGCAGGGTGGGGACAGACCAGGCAAGGTGGCTGGGAGCAGGCAGGTCTACTGTGACCCGGCAAAGGCCAGGGACGGTCACCCTTCCCGGGCAGTAGTACGAGCTACTGTCCATCAGATGCCTTGGAAGCGTGTGGGCCCAAGGCTCTGTGCACTTGGCCACGTTCCTGCTGCCACAGAGCCTGGTTGGCAGGGAAGCAGGTGGGGCTGGAAGGACAGGCCGGCTGCCTGGCCCACCGACTGAGCGCGTCAGCTCCCGCTTGGGGACCCTCAGGGCGCAGGCTCGTCCAGCCTCTGCAGTCGGGGGGACAGCGGTTCCCATTGCCCTGCATCTCGCAGGAGGACCTGAAGCTCCACGGCTCCTTTGCAGGGGCCCTGGCCGTGTCCTGGGCAGCTACGCCCGCCTGCAACCCCCGCCTGGCCACAGAGCACCGACCCCTCTCCACTCAGCACCCAGGTGGGGCGTCTTCCGCCAGATTCCTGGGGGACCCACCGCCTCCCACCCGCCTCCCACCCTCCTGCCCGCTGTGGCCACCAGGGACCCAGCTGAGGACCGGCCCTTACTGTCCTCCGCGGCCTGCTCCTGCTCAGCGCTGGCGTAGGTGCGCAGGAACTCGGCGAAGGCCCCGTCCCGCGCCAGCAGCTCCTGGTAGGAGCCCATCTCGGAGACCTTGCCCCCGCTCATGACGATGATGACGTCCACCTGCGGCAGGTAGCTGACGCTGTGCGTGACCAGGAGCCGCGTCTAGGGTAGGCGGAAACCAGCCATCAGCACGCGTGTGGGGGGATGGTCTGACCCAGCACTGCAGTGACCCAAGGGGGGTCACCAGGCCCCAGACAGCAGAGCAGACGGGAGGTGGGTGAGAGGGAAGCCCCCTGGCCTCGCGTGGGTGTGCCGAGGGAACAAGGCCAGCGGGGACCCCGCCCCAGGCTAGGCCGGGACGGGTGCTGTTTTACACATCTGTTGTTTTGGTACCAGGGACTGAACCCAGGGGCTCGCCCACGGAGCCACATCCCAGCCCTTTCTATATTTTATTTAGAGACAGGGTCTCAATGAGTTGCTCCCGGCCTCGCCAAGTTGCTGAGGCTGGCTTTGAACTCGAGATCCTCCTGCTCAGCCTCCGGTGCTGCTGGGATTACAGATGGGGGAACAGAACCTCCCAGGCCAGAGGGAGCAGGAAGCCGGCAGGCGCGTGGACGGCCAGGACGATTGCAGGTGGCCATCTGAGTTTTGGAGACCTCACTGTCCCTCCCGCTTCCCAGAAGCCACTGCAAAACCTTGGCCTTATAAAGAGAAGTGCACTCGGTGCCTCAGGAAGGCTTCCCAGAGGGCACGAGAAAGTGTTCAAGGCCAAGTCAGAAAGCAAGCAAGTGGATGCAAGGACCGCCGCAGGACACGCACTCGGCCACGGACCCGCTGCTGGCCGCCCCCCCCATGGCAGGACACAGACTCGGCCACGGACCCGCTGCTGGCCGCCCCTCCCCAGCAGGCACCTTGCCCTTCAGCATCCCCTTGGGGCCGACCACGTTGTCAAAGATGTGCTTTCCCACGTGTGCATCCACGGCCGAGAGGGGGTCATCGAAGAGGTAGATGTCGGAGTCGCCGTACACGGCCCGGGCCAGGCTCACGCGCTGCTTCTGGCCACCAGACAGGTTTACGCCCTGGGGGTCAAAGCAGAGGGTGGGTCTCCTGGAAACCCCAAGACTCAGGGGGGGTCACCTGCTGGGGTGCTGTGGGCGCAGCCAGGCCCACGGGCTGCCCTGTCCATGAGACAGAGGGCAGGAGGTCCAGCCCCAGGCCGCAGCCCCACAGAGCGAGCATGTGGCTGCAGCCACCAGCGTGGCCACACCCGTGGAGTGGGTGGAAGGGCTGCTGGGCCGGGCGCCTGGCCTGCAGTGAGCGCTCGAGGTAAGCGGCTCCTGCTGAGCCTGGCTCTGATCTGTCAGTCACTGGGCAGCCACGCGGGGCGGGACAGGCTCCATCGGGCGCTGATGCAGGCCTGTGCTCCGCCTGCTGAGGGCCAGCGCAGCCTGCCCCACCGCCACAGATGGCCAAGGCCATGACACCTGGCTAGGCCGCCGCTGTGGAGACCCGCTGGGTGACTGCCCAGCCCGGTCCTGGGAGAAGCCCACCACCCTCCACACACTGAGAGGGGTCCTGGCCATCAGCTCCTTCTGATGGTCCCTCTGGCCCCAGCGTCCTGTCCAGGGCAGACACTGGACCCAAGCGGAGTTGGGCATACGTCTCCCTCCAGATTTTGTCCCTAGACAGGGGCAGTCAGGAGTCGCCCAGGGCCAGACGTGGACATTTGTCAAGAAGGACAGAACGAGAGGCAGAACAGGAGCCAGAGGACCCAGGGCTGCCAGGAGGCCTGGGCCCCGGACCCCACACCCGCTTGGCCGCTCCTGCTTCTGCTCACGCCAGCTCTCGCGCCCTGGATGAGCAGAGCTCCCCAGTGAGAATTTGTTTTTTCTTTCCAAAGAGCCACAGATTCACCTCCATTCAAAGAACTCATTCGCCAAATGAGAGCCAGGAACCGCTGCTGGGGACAGAGCAGCTCCTTGCGCCCCGGGTGGCCCCAGGGCCTGCCCTGCGCTCATACCGACAGCCACCAGGGGCGCCAGAGCAGGCCAGTGGGGCTGGTGGGGCTGGAGGCTGGGGCGCAGGGGTGCGGGTGAAGGGGACCTGGGTCAGTGAGAAGCACAAAGCACAGCCCTCTTCAGAGTGATGGAAAGACCAGGGCCCAGGAGCCCCCCTCCCCAAGTCTCCCTGGCTGGGTGGCCTGGGGCAAGTCACTCAGCCTCTCTGTGCCTCTCGCCTCAGCCCCATCTGGTGGGCCTGCTGCAGGAAGTGCTGGGTGTGGGCCACAGCACTGCTTCACCATCGCCACCGCCTGACAGGCCGTGGACGCGGGCAGCCTCCACGCTTCCTCCCACCTGCGTCCTACCAAGGAACGCTGCAGGCAGCGGACCATCTTGAGGTGGCCCGTCCTCTCTGTGGCATGTGTTGGGGGTGGACGGGACAGTGTGTGTCAAGGGACAGGTTTTCCCCTCTTCTCTTTCTCTTGGGCTTCTGCTGCAGCCACAGAAGAGCTTCCCCTGGGGTGGCCACTGAGGCCTCACCCTGACCCCGGTGAGGGCCCAGGGGCCTGGAGCGAGGCCTCCCGTCGGCGGACCAGAGCAGCCAGGGTTTGATGTGTGAGCCACTAGGACCCCATGGCTCTTCCTCAGGTGGCGGTGCCGAGCCATGCTGACCTTCTCGCCAATCTCCGTCCGGTCCCCGCTGGGCAGGATCTCCAGGTCCGGGAGGAGGGCGCAGGCCTCCACCACCGCGTTGTAGTAGCGCTCGCGCAGCGGACGCCCGAAGAGGATGTTCTCGCGGAGGGAATGGTTCTGGATCCACGCCTGCTGCGGGACATAGGCCACAGAGCCCTGTGGGGCAGAGGGAGAAGGGCGGGACAGACGGGTGGACGGGCGTGGCAACGGCTGCCTGCCCAGCCCCTGCCAGGGGAGGGCTCTGGTTCAGCCCACACTGCTCCACCGAGAGGGACGCCAAGTCACACCGGACCTGCCCGAGGAGGCAGCGGAGGTGAACACCGAGTGTCCACTGACCACCACCCTGACCCTGACCAAGCCCCGACCTCAGAGCGGGTGCCCTGCTGGGACCAGAATCCCATCAGGGGCGTCCACGGCCTTCGGCGGGCGCGGCCTCACCCTGGAGGTGGGGAGGCTGCCTGGGGAGGTTAGGCAGGGCCGCTGCCCTCCTGCCTCCAGGGGTGCGAGTGTGGAGCGCAGCATGAGGTCGAGGGCCGGGAGGGCCTTTGTTTTGTGTTTTAGTAACAAAAATGCTAACATTGGAAAAAAACGATTTTAAGAGGACAGAAGAGTACGTTAGTCACAGGAGGAGATCCTGAGGGGCATGGAGTTGGGGGACAGCCCAGGCAAAGGGCCCAGGAGGAGGCTGGGCACAGAGAGAGCAGCACAGCGCAACACAGATGCACAGCATGAGGGGAAGATAGGCAAAACTGAGCAGAGGCCACGCTGACTTCACACGAGGGCAACGGGGACTCATGAAGATTCTTGTGCCGTTTTTGGTACTGGGGGTGAAACCCAGGACTGGAACCCAGGGCCACTCAACCACTGACCACATCCCCAGCCCTTATTTTTTATTTAGAGACAGGGTCTCACCAAGTTGTTTAGGGCTTTGTTGAGTTGCTGAGGCTGGCCTCGAACTTGGGATCCTCCTATCTCAGCCTCCGAGTCTCTGGGATTACAGGTGTGCACCACGGTGCCCCCACTAAAGGCTCTTAAGTAAAGGAACTCCTGGGGGCAAGGCAGGGCGTGGGAACCAGAGGCTCTGATCCTTGACCTACATTCTCTGACTGAACTGCTGGCTGCAATACCCTAACTCGTAAGAGGCAGAGACGTCAGAAGGCCTCGACCCTAAAACCCACAAGCCCTTCAGACAAGGTATGCACAAGGCGCACCAAGAGAAACATCTGGAAAAAATCAAGACTACGCTTCGAGCACTCCCCTCCCCAGGGCAAAACAACCGGTCTCGGTCATGAATCATGATCTGACCCCAAACATCCACAGAGCTCTGCTACGGAAGCCGCTGCTATCGAATCGGAGTCAGAAGGCAGAGTGCAGCCTACCGCCACCGAGACTTTCTGCCTTGCTGACTTGAGCGCACCTGGCTCCATCACAGGGACTTAAAAGCAATGACAGAGCGTTTCTCAAAATCGCAGCTGACCGGGACCCACAATGACGAGATGTCTGCCCTCTCAGGCACCAGGAGGAGAGGCAGGCAGACGCAGAGAGGAACCTGGACACGGTTCTCCTTGCAGGACTTCTCAGGGCCTTTGCTTCTGTCTGCCACCCATCTCCAAGGGGGCGGGGTCCCGGGTCGCAGCACCTCCCCCGATGGGCGGAGCCTGGGGACGGGTATTCCCCAAACATCCTGAGAGGCCACTGGGCGCAGCCCACGCTGCAGGAAAGTAGGGGTCCAGCCTTAAGGGACTTGTCCCTGCAGCAGGAGAGGTTGAACCCAGGCTAAGATCTGGGGGGCCCTCCCGTGGGGGTCCAGCGCTCGGAGTGCTCTGAGCCCACGGGCCATGACCCAGCCTTCCTCCAGCGCAGGTGGAGAATCCAACAAACACTCCACCTAAAACTGCTCCTTCAGAAACGCGGCTCGGAGGAGGACGCCAGCCCGAGGGTCACTCTCGCCAAGTTGCTGTGTCTCCAGAAGGGGGCGCCACAGAGAAGGGAAGGCACAGAGTGGCCTGGGGCGGACGAGGGAAGGAGAGATGCAGGGCCGGGGAGCCTGAGGGTCTGCTGCAGGTGGACTGAGTGCCTCCTGAACGCCAGGCACCCTTCTACCAGCAGGGGACGCTCCGACCTCTGCAGTGGCGGAGGATGGGAGGGGTCGCTGGGGACAGGAGAGGCCTGTCACACGTCAGAATGGACCCGACTGCTCCCTGGCGCTATGATGTGATCCTGGTGGGTGACGCCCAGCCTGCTGCAAAGCCAGCGAGCACTGCCCGAGACAGAGGGAGGTGGCCGCCCGCCCATCTTCAGGGACTTGAGCAGCACCTCCTCCTGCCTCCCCTAGGATCTCACTTCCTTCCTTGAGGTGTGAAGGCCCGTGGAGGCTGGGGGAGCTGGAGACTGATGGGAGGCTTGTAAAAGGGGCCAGTCCTTCCCCTTATCACACTCTACGCTTCCTGCTGAAACCCGTGCACAGCGATGCGTCGTTCAGGCCAGAGAATCCACGGCCTGGCACGCAGCAGCCTGTGATGTGAGAACTGGCCGGGGGCTCGGAACTTGGGGTCCGATCTCTGGGCCTCTCCTGCTTCCCCACCAGCCTCTCCCCACAAACGCAAGAAAAGAACACAGTGCGTCCTCCGGGGCAGCCCGGGAAAGAGCGATAGAGCGAGCGAGCCGGACAGAGGGACAGCGGGGAGACCTGCCACTCCCGTCGCACGCGCAGGGCAGGCCCTGGACCCCGGTGGCCCGCGCCCACAGCCCTGGCCTCACCTTCAGAGCCACGTGGCCCTCCACCTTGTCCATCTCCGCCAGGAGCGCCGAGAGCAGGGAGGACTTCCCACAGCCCACCTGGCCCACCACGGCCACCAGGGCGCCTTCCGGGATGGAGAAGGAGATGCTGCAATGACACCACAGGCCCTGGCTCAGCCAGCTGCCCCGGGGCCACCTGCACCCACTTCCCTTCAGGGTCCGCCAGGTCTGTGCCCAGGGCTGCAGGCGTGGGCAGGTGCCTGGGTGCAAAAGACCCCGTAGGTGCCAAGGCAGCGAGGGAGCCTGGGACCTGTCACCCTCAGGGAGCTGAGCGTGCTGGGCAAGAGATGTCCCCAGAGGCAGGACACTCCGACCCAGCCTGCAGGAGGAGCGGGCCATGTCAGGTGAGACTGGAGGACGCCGCAGGCTAGAGAGAGGGAAGGGCCGAGTGGAGGAAGGCCCGGGGTCTCCAGGCAGCAGGGGACTGAACAGGAGGGCTCCAGACTGCTGGGGGGGAGGGACGCAGGCAGGGCGAGGCCCCAGGACGGACGGCTGTGGGGCAGGATGGGAGGGAGTTCCGAGCGGAGGAGGAATTTAAGTTACACAGGAGGAAGAACTTCCTCGACCTCCAGCTTTCCATGAGGTAAAGAGCACAGACCCTCCTCTCAAAGGGCGTGAGAAAGCAGCACCCTGAGCCCGGCCAGGGCAGTGCCGAAGGACACGGCGTGAATGGGGCCCCCTCAGAGTCCCTTTGGCCCTGTGCTGGGGGTTCCCTAAGGAGGCTGCTCCTCAAGGTCACCAGTCAGGAAGGAGAAGAGGCACCTGACAAGTTGCCTGGGGAAGGGGACGGATGGGGACGGGGACAGGGACGGAGCCACTCCCGTGACACTGGTGTGCTGCAGAAAGGGAAGGAGCCAGTGGGCAGTGCTCAGGCGGGAGGGGGACCCTGGGAGGACAGGAAGACAGCTCCCTTCTGGGCCGTGTCAGCCCTGGAGCAGCCTGGTCACCCCAGACCTTGGCCCTGCAGGCCCAGGGACTGGCTCAGGGAGGGGCACGTGGCCTGTTCTGGACCAGTAAGAGGCAGGCAGGTCTCCAGCTGAGGAAAGATGTCCCCAGAGTGTGGGGGCCTCTGCTGTCACACAGGGTAAATCTCAGAGTGAAGCAGCCCAGAGGGAGGCAGAGCAGAGGGGTGAACGAAGATCTGACCACCCATCAAAGGCCCTGGATCACACCATACCTGAAAGAGGAGCTTCTCAGCTAGAAACCAAACTTCCCCTTTGCTGCCCGGCTGGGCAAGGCTGCCATTGCTCATCGTCAGAGTTGCCCCTCGGTGCCGGGCACCTTCTAACCTGCTCCTCCTGACAGCCCTAGCCAGAGTGGCTGGACCTATTTTCTAGATGGGTAAGCAGAGGCTAGTTCAAGGTCGCAGAGGTGGTGAGCAGCTGGAATCTGGATCCGCACTTGCCACAGCCCACGGCTCTCCAGCCAGCGCCCCACCCTGGCTTACCTGTTCAGCGTGGCGGGCTCGCCCCTGGCCCACGTGAACGTGGCGTTCTTCACGGTGATGCTGTTCGTCCCCCCACCTGGAAGCACCGGAGGACACGGTCAGGCTGGGAAGGAGTCCCCGGCAGTCGCCCTTCTCCCCTCCTCCAGGGTCGGCCCCAGCTGCTGGCCTTCTCTAGCCTCGTCAGCCGTTTCCAAACAGAACAGGGACCCGCAGCCCTGGAGCCGGCTGTGATCCACAAGGCGGGAGGCAGCCTTGGGGAGGGCGAAGCCCGCAGGACAGGAAGCTGCGCCATCTAGATGCCCGCAGGGCAGGGGGCCCATGGGTGACCCTGTGCTCAGGGAACCCCTGCCCGCTGTCCCAGGCGGGACGGGGCAACTCCGTGTAGCACCACGGTCAGTGGGGAAGCAAGCCCATCCATGGCTGGCACTGCACCCACCCTGGGGACTCCTCAAGCTCAGGGTGGGCTCTGTGCCCCAGTGCCCCAGCCCCTCCCTCAGCCCAGCACCCGCCTGCTCACTGCCCGCTCACTCTACCGGGGACAACTGTCCTCAGTCTCCCCAGGACACCTGTCCTAATTCTCCCCAGGACCCTGGTCATCAGTCTCCCTGGGACCCCAGTCCTCAGGCTCCCTGGGACCCCCGTCCTCAGTCTCTTCAGGACACCTGTCACTCAGTCTCCCAGGACCCCAGCGGCAATCAGCTCCAACAAGCAGAGGCGGAGCGGGCGGTGCGCAGGCGGGCGGGGCGGGGCTCGAGGGTGGAGGAGCCCAGCTGACCTGGCCCCGGGGAGCCCCAGACTCGACTCCCCTTCAGGTTCCCTTCCCTGCTCTCGGTTCACTGTCACCCTGGAGCCACCTGGAAACCTCTGGAGCTACCGGGGTGTCTCTCTGTAAGTCGGCAAGTGCAGAATTAACTCCCCTGCATCAATAAACACGTCTGTGGCGAGAGGAAGCCACTGGCCAGCCCAGCCAACCTCCCCAGCCCAGAGGGAGCTGCTGGGTTTCCTCCTGGCCTCTGGGTGGTTCTGGGGTGGAGCCCAGGGCCTCTGAATGCCACTCAAGCCCCCTTCCCAGCCGGAAGCCATTGTGGTCAGGATCCGCTGAGGACCCTGGGACCTGGCGCCTGGGCTGCCTGGGGGGCCGTTCGGGCTCACGAGACTGGGCACACACCCCAGGGAGCAGGGGGCTGGCGGGCCGGGGCCCTGACCCTGGCAGCTGAGAACTTCAGCGCGAGAGGCCCCCTGGGTGTCAGGTTAAGGCGCACGTTTTGCAGAGAACCTCCTGGAAGGCGCCAGTCCTCAGGTGCAGGGAGCAGATGCCAGCACCCCCTGGGCAGCGGCTCTCTGCAGGGGCCACCGTGCCCCCCAAGAGCGGTCAGACAACCCTGGAGACACTGTCGGTTGTCAGAACCAGGTGGAAGCTACCAGGTGGAGTGGGCGTGGCAGGCAGGGCTGGCACCATGGTCCACGAGACGGTCCTCAACGACACATCTCCAGGCCCCGCGTCACCGTGCCCAGAGGAGAAGCCTGCGCCCGGGGGCCCAGATGCAGGGATCACATCCCCACTGGCACCAGAGGAGGGACGACCACCGTGCTGGCTTGTGTAGCGCCTTCTACTACAGCTGCCGCGTCAGGGGTTTTATATGTCACTGAAGACATCTGAAGGCCTACTAGGCGCCGGGCACTGCCCACCAATGATGACCAGTGTCTACACACATTCGGTCCTACAACCACGTTTACTGGGCTCTGGAGCCAGGCTTTGAATGGGCTTTGAGTGCTGGACAGTCACAGGCAAGTTACTTAACTTCTCTGTGCCTCTTTCTTTCTGTAAATAGGATTGATGACAAAGGAATCAACCCCGAGGGCTGCAGTAGGAGGGAATGCGCAGGAACCTCGGCGGGTGGTAGCTGCTCATAAATCTCGGAAGGTGACCTGACACGGCTGGGAGCACAGACTCCACCAACCGGCCGGGCCGTGGGTTCGGACTTTCTCATCCACTGAATCATCTAATTACTCAAGCGAGCTTCCTCATCTGTGAGCTCGGAGTCCCACCGGCCCCTCTCAGTGCGCAGTGCCGAGCACCGGGTCGGTCAGCACGCTGGCACCCTGGGGGATGACCGTGCACGGCGGGGACATCACAGAAGTGATGGTGGTCACTGCGGCTGCTGCCACGAGAACGACGCTGAGTTCCCACAGAGGCGGTGTACAGGACCCCTGCTCACGGGCACCGGCGGGAGAGTGTGATTTAGTCACCGTCCACAAAACGAGCGAGCCCACCAGTGACTCACCCTGCCAGAGGAAGAGCCCTCCACCCCTTCTCCCGATGAGGAGCCAGAGGCTCAGACCCAGGCGGGCACAGCTGGCGGGGGTCGAGCGGGGCCAGACTGTGGTTTCGCCTGTCCATCCACCCAGAACAGAATCCGGCCCTGGGCCCTGGAACCCGGCCTCGGGGAGAGGGGTAGTGACCCAGCGGCCACCTCCCCGGGGGGCCGCAGTGCACGTTCAAGGGCCTGGGGCAGGGAGGTAAGAGAGGCCCCAGGAGTTCCAGGGGCCCTGGGGGAGTTCCGGGGGCCGGCTCCCCGTCTCTGGCCCTGGTGCCGCAGAGCAGAAGCCAAGGGCAGCCCTGGAGGAGCTGGTCAGGGAGCCGTGTGGGGACCAAGGGCACGCACCGTCCTTGACGGGCCTCCGCTGGATACTGCCGGGCTCCAGCTCCTCATGGGAGAGGAAGATCCTCAGGCGTTTGAGGGAGACACTCGCCTAGGTGGGAAGCAATTACAGGGCACCGTTATTTTCAAAAAGCATTTTTACACAATAAGGGCAGCTGGATTTCAGTGGCTTCCCCTGGGTGGGGACAGCCCACATACTCCTCCTCCCTCCAGGTCCCCGCAGAGCAGAAACAGGTGTCTCTCCTTGTTTCAGGAGCCCACAAAAGACAGAAAGGAAGAAGGACTCCCTGAGGGGCGGCCCGAGGTGAAAAGGGGCTGCAGGAAGTAACACACTGAGGCAGGAGGCCCGACTCTGACAGGCCGGGGGCAGAGGGCGCCCAGGGCTCCTGCGACCTCCAACAGGACCCAGGTTATTTTAAGAAGTGACTGGGGACTGTGTTGGCATGACAATGTGTCAAGACCACGTAAGAAGCACAGGCTGGAGTACCTACGGGCGAAGGGCCCAGAGGTTCTGAGACCTGCTTGAAAATCTTCCAGCCAAGAGAGCAGGAAACAGAGGTGGGCGGAGGGAAGGGGTCAGAGGAGGCCAGGGAGCAGCAACGCGGGCGCTGGGCCCTGGGGATGGGGACACCAGTCCTCGACATTCTTCCTCAAAGGAAAGTTTCCCAATGCCGGCAAAGCCTACAACCAGATCCGTACGACCGGATCTTCGGGGTGAAGCGTCTATGTGGCTGGAAATGGAATTTAAGTGGATTTGCACAAAGCTCAGGAGAGGCAGGTGCAGGGGCTGCAGGAGGGTCACCTCTGTCCACGGAGCCGCCATGGGAGCCGGGGGGGGGGGGGGGGTGGAGTGGGCGGGGGGATCCTATTGGGCCAGGTCAGCGGGCTGGAGGGGTCAAGGCCTATCGGACTGGTCACATCTATCAAGGGGGTCCACAGCCGCAGTTCAGAAAAAAACAGGCTAGGATGGATCGGGAGGGGACAGAACATTCCAAAAAGACCCTTCCGGGGCCGGGAAAGCCTCGCATTTAGATCTGTTTCAGACGCTGGCACCAGGGCTCCCGTGGAGAGGTGTAAGGTCTTCTTTTCTTTGGGGCCTGATTGCAGCGGGGACGGTTCACACCTGGGCCTCCTGGAGCCCCGGGGTCCACGCGCCCCTGGCTGTGCCCCCGCCCCTCCCGTACCTGTACGATGCTGCTGATCACCATGGGGAGGATGTTCAGAGGGAAGCGGAGGATGTTGAACAGCGCCAGGGACACGAAGGCTTTCTGGGCGTCCAGGACGTTGCTCTTGTCCACCGTCACGTAGACAGCGAAGGTCGACAGGGCCACCTGCAAGCAGGGCCCAGTGCTGAGCAGGAGACACCGGGGCCGCACAAGGCAGGCCCTCCCCGGCGGCCACATGGGCAGACCTGGCACAGGCAGGGGCTCATACCACCCTCCGAGGACCGACAGCCAGTGACGGCCAGCGTGCTGCCTCTCCCCGACCCGGCCTTGGCCTGCAGCTCCCCCACCTGAAGCCGCCTGGACCCCACCAGGGCAGCCTGGTTGACCCCATCAGCCTCTGAGAGCCAGCATCCACCCTGACCGCCAACAGCCCCGCGGGGCTCCACGTGACACCGGCTGCACCGCAGGGCACCTGTCTTACCTCGTATGGCAACATCACAGAGTCAGCGTTCCCTACGCTGAAAGGCCAACTCCTTGAAGGAACTGTCTTGTGCCCAAATGTGTCCTCAGTGCCCAGACCAGTCCCTGGGGCTGAGGGACCCTCAAGACGACTATGAGGTTCAGATAGGAGGAGCCCCCGACTCCCTGTATTGTTAGTGCGGCAACCTCAGGGGAGAGGACTGGACTGTGAGAGGGGGAAGCCCATCAGGCTGTGCTGCTGGAAAGGACTGGCTGGTGGGCGGGGCCTTGGGCAGGTGGGCGGGGCCGAGGTGGGCACTGATGGCTGGCAGGGTGCATCTGCCTGCAGCCCCGCCCCCTCGTCCAGGGGCTCCCTGACCCCTGAGCTGAGCAGCTCTCCTGCACTGGCCCCTGATCAGCCTCACCTCAGTCCCAGAGCGATGGAGCCGGCTGGCTATGGCCTCAGACCCCTGAATCCATGAGCCCCACTGAACTTCTCCTTGACTAAGTTGTTCCTGTTGCATGTTTGGGTCACAGCAAAGCAACTAACACAACTATCTTAAGTTCATTTCCTGTCCCAGGACCCTGACAAAAAGATTGCTTTCCACACACACAGAAAAACAGAAACCACACAGCCCAGGCCGGGTCCTGGGGAAGCCCTTCCTGTTCCCACTGAGAGATTCACCGCGCCTGGCTGGTGCCCACTGGCACACAGAGACCACCTGGATCTGGGCTGGCTGAGACGGGAGCATGGCACCCCAAACCAGCCCCTGCCCTGCCAGGTGGCGGGAGGGGCACCCCAAACCAGCCCCTGCCCAGCCAGGTGGCGGGAGGGGCACCCCAAACCAACCCCTGCCCAGCCAGGTGGCAAGAGGGGCACCCCAAACCAACCCCTGCCCTGCCAGGTGGCAAGAGGGAGGGGCACCCCAAACCAACCCCTGCCCTGCCAGGTGGTGGGAGGGGCCCAATAGCTCCACGGGGCGGCTTTTCCTGGGAGCAGGGAGCCTGATGGGTTTGGATTGGTGGGTCCCTTCCTCACTGCTGAGACCAGGGCAACGCCAGGTGGCAGGGGACGAGGCAGCAGGACCTGTGTGCTCTCCCAGGACTGTGTCGTGAGCAATCTGGCAAACACCAGACCCCAGCAGTGGACAACAACCTCTGTCCCCAGTTCAGCCATGATCCTACAGCCCTCAACGGCCTTCCCTGGGAGAGGTGAACTAGGAGCTCGGGGCTGACCACCAGGAGGTGGGCAGAGGCACGCTGAGCCTGCTGGGCCTTGTCCACGGTCAGCCCTCTGCCTCGCGGTTCTGTGGACCTCAAAGACTAAAGCTGTGTGTTTGCCACGGCTCAGCTGTGTGGTGCTGGTGTCTTGCTCCACCTCTCTGAGCGAGACTCTGCTTTCCCGTCTATGAAATGGGGCTCAGGACAGGCCTTCAAGGATGGTTGGGAGCAAGACCAGCCCCCGAGCAGAGGCCCCGGTACAAACTCCTCAGGCCCTCCTTCCAAAGACCCACTGCTGGCAAGCAGAGCTGGACTCCTTCCGTGGCTCTGACAAGCCAGTGCAGCCGAGCAGAGGCCCACGGGAGGGGCAGAGCTCCGAAGGCCACTGACCTGTGATCCCCTGGACGGCCACACATCTGAGCAGCCCTGACATACTGGCAGCTGACCCAGGGTACCGTGCTTCTTCTTCTTAATATTTAAAAAAATTATTTAACTGATGTGCACAAATGTAAAAATCGTACATCATATGATCTGGGTACCGAGTAATGCTGGGGTACCTGTCCACACCGCGTCCTGCTTAAGTCAGGTCGAACTATCGGTCTCCTTAACATTTATCCCTTCTCTATGGAGAACACTCAAAATCCATTCTTCCAGCTTTTTGAAAAAAACACACAGTACGCCACGGTTATCCGGTCACGGCAGCTCGCAGCTCCCGCGTGCCAGCTGTCCTCGCGGAGCAACCTCCCCGTTCCTCTCCCCCTTGAAGACATCCCTCACCGACACCCTCTAAACGGAGCCATGCGGTAGGCTATGACTCAGCCACAAACAGGCAGGGGCTCTGCACAGCTTTTTCTGGTGCTGGGTTGGACCCAGGGCCTTGCACACGCCGGGCAAGTGCTCCCGCCCTGAGCTCATGGCCAGGCCAGCGAGGCAGTTCATATTCATGCCACCAACTGGACATGGCCTGAAACCATTGTGCTAGGCGATGGCCAGAGACAGGCGGACACCTGGTGAAAGACAAGGAGCGGAGGGGACGGGAATGGGGTGCCCCTGCTGTCGAGCCCAGGATTCCCTCGGGTGACGGAAAGGCTCTGGATGAGCAGGGAGGGTTATGTGAATAACCAATGAATCGTAACATGGTGACTTCTCTCTCAAGTGGAAAAAGGAAAAAAACCTCTCCAAAGCCAACTTATTTTACTTAGTATAGACGTCAAAGTCTCCACTTGAGTCCCAGGGTCCCCCTGATTCAAAGGCTCTTCTCCAACCTGGCTGACCTGCTCCACTCTCCAGCCACACTCCCCCCCTCACCACCCCCAGGCTAGCCCCTGTGGTTATTCCACCTACAGAGGTGGCCACAGCCCTGCCCCAGGGCCTTTGCACGGATTGGTCCTTCACTTCCGTCTGAACGTTACTCCCTCTGTGATCTCTGTCTCTGACCATTCTATTTACAACGGCGAGCCTTCCCTACCACTCAGACTCAAAACTGCCATTTCTCAGTAGGGCTTACAAGGGGTTAAGACCAGCCTGGGCAGCACAGTGAGATCCCGTCAAAAAAGTGGGGAGAATGGGGTTGTGGCCAGTGGTAGAGTGCTTGCTGAGCACGTGTGAGGCACTGGGTTCAACCCTCAGCACCACATTAAAAAGTAATAATAAATAAATGAATAAAATAAAATAATTTTTAAAAAGTGGGGAGCAGCAGCTCTCTGCTTGTAGGGATCACTGAGGTGTAAAGAAACTACCAAGGAGAAAGCAGAGCTGAGACGGCGAGTTTCTCCAACATCGTCTCGGAAGCCTCTAGATCCAGCCATGCCTGCAATCCCTGGGCAAGTCTGAAGTACTTGCCCAGACTTTTTGGTTCTGTGTCTCCCAAACCCCACTTTTTTGCGCTAACTGATCCAAGTCAGGTTTCCGTCCCACACAAGACGGTTCCCTTTGAACAGTTTATTTCCATCACTCCTTCGCTGCTCTGAGCGTTTACTGAGGGTGCACCATCCGCTCTGCAGACAGGAGCCTGCACGTCAGAGGAGCACCCCGTGGAAAGATGAGGATCCTGCTGAAGGAATCAGGCACGTAGGAGGCGGGGACTCACACAGCACAGAGATCCAAAATGCTCAGCACTGAGCCAACGCATTTTTGGAAGTGCGCAAGGTGGTGGTGAGAGAGGCCGGGCTCTGCCTTCTGGGGCAGCGGTCCCGTCCGCCCATCGGCTGGCACCCCTAGCAGCTCCCATCTCCCAGGCCCTGGCTTCCGTCACACCCACTGCTGGGTAAACACCACCCTCGAAGCACAGGAATCCGCCAGTGGAAAGAACAGGTGGACACCCGCCAAGGGAACGCGGCCACATACTTCACCCTGATGTAACCAGAGGCCCGGAGCCGCCGCCAGGGCCTGGTCTCCAGCTGACACCAGGCCCATCTGCTCCTTCCTCCCCAAGCGGCTGCGTGACCTCTGTCCCTGGAAGCCTGGGGTCTCCACCCTGCTCCAACCCCCCTGAAACCGAGAGGCAGTCAAGGGGGCCAAGGGCAGCCACTGGGCTCTCCAGCGTCCGTCTCTGCCGTGGCTTCCCGAGGGGGACCAGGCCAGGAAACGACAGAGGCCGGCATGCGTTCCGGCGACATCCTGGAAATCGCAGCTTTGCGAAGGACCTGTGCACAGAGCCAAGGGCTGCGAGAACCCCCGCCCAGGAGGGCCGTCACCTCCCGTGGCCTACAGACCTTTGCCTCTCAGGCCACTCGAGCAGCACTGACCTTCTATGATCTGCAGAGCGTAAAAGGAAATAAAAGACACATGACCCCCCGTATCGCACTCGCCCACTGCTACCGACTCCAGAAACGCGAGAGACCCGGTGCGGGCAGACAGCAAGGCGGGGCCGGGGCCTTGGCCGGGGACCTCTGGTCGATGTCTGGAGACACTTCTGATTGTCACAGCTGGAGAGTGGGGAAAGGGACTACTTGACACCCGGTGGGTGGGGGCTGGGATGCGGCTGACCTTCTACAGAGCACAGGAAACAAAGAGAGATCTGCGCCCAGTGTCCACAGCACTGGGGCTGAAAGCCCTCTGTGTGCAGGCCATCTGGAATGGCCTGGGGTGTTCGCCACCAGAGCACATTACTTCCTGTTGTTTAAATCAGATGCGCCTGGGCAGAGCTCGGTGGAGGACTGGTCTAGCCAGGGAGAGGCCCTGGTTCCATCCCCACGCCACGGAATAATAATAGGAAATCTACCACGTACACCAAAGAGAGCACCTCGGTCACAGCGAATGCAGAGACCGTTAATAGTTTAAGGAAAAATGATAAAATGAACTCCCCCTGTAACTAGGATCCAGTGTGACGTCACTTAAATCACAGAGCGATCCCTCTGCCTGTCTCGCTCCCGCCGGGGCAAGCTTGAAGCACGGAGATGTGAGAAGAAGCCAACAGCACGCCCCCAGCCCGGGGCTGAGGGACCCCAGGGACACAGAGTCCCAGGAGACCAGGGACTTGTGCCAGTTCCAATCCACCGGCCACGGGCACAGGGAGGGCTGCTGATCATAACCTGGCTGGGCGTCTGCTTGGAGCATGGGAGGGAGGGACATGGCTCTGTGTCTGGCATCCTGTGATGAAACCCATCCATGTTCCTGTGAAAACAGGGCCAGGGAGGTGGCAGGCCCGGCTTCAGGTCACAGCGTGAGCTGAGGGAAGACGTGGCAGACGTGCAGACTTGGAGAAGAACACTCCCGTCCTTTACGCCAGGGGCCAGCCAATGACAGCCCAGGCCCAGACCCGTTTAGACGGTCCACAAACTCAGAACAGAGTCCACATTTTAAGTGGTTAGGGAGTCAAAATAATCCTTCCGTTGCAGGTGAATTATATAAATGTGCACTGACACACGTATGCAGGATGGCACTGCCTTCTGTCTCGCTGGTGGCTGCTCCTGCAGTCCCTAGAGGGATGAGCGTTAGTGACAGAGACCATGTGGCCCAGAAGGCCTGCAACAGTCACCAGCTGGCCCTTTAAGGAGAAGTTTGCCTACTGCTACTTTTGGCCAGTGTCTCTAAAAACTTCATGTGCACACAAACCAGCCTCAGAGCTTCCTAAAATTCAGACTGTTTCGGTTGGCCTGTGGTAAGGCCTGAGACCCTGCGTTTCCAGACCCGGGCAATGTGGACGCTGCCTGCCAGTCCACAGGCCACACGCTCAGGGGGAGGGGACTCCAGCAGGTGTGGGCACAGGCCAGACAGACCAACAGCACAGCGGCACCCGGGAGGTCAGCGTGCAGACATGGGGCCCTGCCCAGACCTCCAGAATCCAGCTGGGCAAGCTGTGCTCCAACGACCCCTGGGCCACTCTGAAAGGGCGCAAGTTTGCACTCGCCCCACCCCTGCCCCGTCCTCAGCTGTCCTCGGCTCCAGGCTCAGGGCAAACTGAGGTGGCCTACGAAAGCCAGCGTCAGAACACAAACCGAAACAGAAAAGCCTCCACATCACAGAAATGTGCGCTTTCGGGCCACAGAAACTCCCAGAGATCACACACGGCTGCCCCCTGGCGACAAGGGATCGGCTCAGGATCCCCCACAGTACTGAGATCCAAGGGTGCTCCAGTGGCTTGTGCAAAAGGGCCCAGTGTGCACATAACCGACCACAGCCCCCTGCAAGCTTTAAACCATCTCTAGATCTCTTGGAGCAGATGGCTAACACCGGGTAAACGCTGGGCCAGCTGCGGTGGTACTGCTGCGTTCAGGGGGCATGACAGGGTGACGTCTGTGTGTTTAGCACAGATGCTGTTTGTTTTCTCCAAACACACATATACACATACACACACACACACACACACACACACACACACACACACACACACACGGCACTGGGGATTGAACCCAGGGTGCTTCACCACAGAGCCACATCCCCAGCCCTTTTTACTTCTTTTATCTGGAGATGGGGTCTCACCAAGGTGCTGAGGCTGGCCTCGAACCTGCCAGCCTCCTGCCTCAGCGCCCTCGTTGCTGGGATTATAGGCGTGCACCACCACACCCAGCTCTCCAGGTATTTTGGGTCTGCAACAGGTAGACTCTGTGGTGCACCTCGAACCCCGGCCACACGACTCAGAAGGAACACAACAGTGAAAGAAAACCTGAGGCTGGGTGTCGGGAGAGCACTGTCAGCCCGGCGACTGGAGGCTGAGGAAGGAAGCTCGCTCCAGCCCAGGAGTTCTCGTCCAGTCTGGGCAGCAGAGAGAGAACCTGTAGCCCAGTGGCAGAATGCACACTTGGCTTGCACCAGGCCCTGGGGTCAGTCCCCAGCAGCCCTCCCCACCCTGCCAAAAAAGAATGACGCCGTCAATAACACGAAGATGGCAAAACACACACACTAGAGTGCGGAGGGCCCTGAACCCCCATCGTCCTCGGCTCTCCTGACTGTTCTTAACTGCGACCGCCTGGGATTAAAGGGAATTTCCACAGTGCATCTCCACATGGTCTCTAGGTTTGGGGCCAATGCTGTACACCTCTAGCTTGCACTGTTGGCTGGCTCTTCTTAGAGCCGGCCAGGCAGGGGTGGAAGTACCCCAGACACACACATCAGGACTCTCAGTGGGCACGAATCATAAACACAAAGACCCAGGACCAGGACCGACCCAAAATGACCAGCCGTGGGAGGCAGCTCAGTGCACCCTGGCGTATTCATGCATGAGACGAGCCTGCTTCACAAGAAGAAATGAAACCAAGCATGAGCCGAGGCGGAACACTATGTACACTGTGTTCCATTTGAATGTATTAAAATATTTTAATACCTCTAAGCTTTTCTCTGAAAAGAAAGAAAACTGTCACACTGCAGAGAGGAAAAGGAGAGGTGAAGACAATGCTGTATTTTGCTGCATAGTCGTAGCCACCACATTAACACCTATTTACAAGTATTCTGTACATCCTAATCTTGCACCCATCAGTCATAAATTATTTTTAAGCAAAATCAGCACTATTTTGAAATTTTTTGGTAACAATCATGCAGTGAAATATGGTATGCTTTTATGTTTTATATCTTTCTGTGTGATCTGAATTTTTTTTTTTTTTTTCAGGGTAAATGAGTATTGCTAAGCATCTCTGTGTACCGGGGACACAGCAGTAGTCAAGGTCAACATCAAAACCCCTGCCCTCGGAGCTGACACTCTGGTGCAGAGGGACAGAAAATGAAGTAAGTTTTAGAGAGTGTCCGGCAGCACCACTCTGCACAGGGCGCAGGGGTCACCAACAGTCCCGTGTGTGGCCAGGCAATAATGAGACAAGGAACTGGGTCTGTGGTTGGATCCACCATGGCAGCAAGCTTGCCATTTAGTTCAACCAACTTTCTTTTTTTTTTTTTTTTTTTTTTTTTTTGAGTACTGGGGATTGAACCCAATGGCACCTGACCACTGAGCCAAGTCTCCAGCTCTTTTTGTCTTTTGTGTTTTATCTAGAGACCGGGTCTTGCTGAGTTGCTGAGGCTGGCTTTGAACTTGAGATCCTCCTGCCTCAGCCTCCTGACCTGCTGGGATCATAGGCACGCACCACGGTGCCCAGCTCGGCTAATATTTTTCTCGTGAGAGAATGAGGAAGGAAGCGAGGGCACCGGTTCCTTAACTGGCTGCCCAGAAGCTGTAAAGGGCTGTGAGTAAAATACGAGGGGCTGGAGGGGAGGGGACTTTATAAGGGAGTAACCAGGGAAGGCTCACGGAAAACAGGCAACCTTTCAAAAACGTGTGTAAAAAACAACAGAAAACAACGTGACCCAGGAAAAGTAGGGTCCCACTCACCAGGAAAGGTGTGCAGACCCAGGTGAAGGTCCCCACGGCTGCCAGGTAGGCAGACTTCTTCAGCACCTTCAGCTCCTCCTGCCGGATGGCCATCACCTTGTCCTTGAAGGCCAGCTCCCAGGCATAGAGCTTCAGCACCTTGATGCCGTTGAGGATCTCGTTCATCAGCTTAATCCGGTTGTCCTTGCTCTTCATGTGGGCCACCTTCACGGAGAAGGGTGGTCAGCACCACGTCCGGGGCAGGCCACTCGCCCCTGACCTGGCCTCCCGTCTACTCTCAACATGGCCTTCTACTATAAAACCAAAGAACCCTCCATATCGTGCTTCACTCACACCAGATGGACTTTAGAGAAGCCCACTCTACTTAGAACCAGGAGTAAAGGCCAGAAAGTCCCTCGGGTGCCCCGCGGAGCCGGGACCTGGGCCCCACTCTGCTACTCCAAACTCGAGGGGCCACGTCCCTTCTCCACTTTCTTGCTTTCAGGCAGCCCCCGGTTGTCACCATACTGGACGTTCTGCGCCAGCCAGCACTGCTCCTGACCAACGGCTGACCACGCCCGAGAGTTGTCACAGATTTTTAAAATCATCCTTCCTGGTGCTGGGAGGCAGCCGGGCCTTGGGGAGGCCAGGCAAGCACGGGGCTCCGACCACTGCCCCGTTGGGTCTGATCACTTAACAAGTGCTCGGCTGTCACTGCCAACGAGGACCACACGGGTCGGTGCCAGGGAAGGCAGCTCTTTCAGGGGTGAGCCACTCAGGGATGCCTACACCTCGGGGACAAAAGGGACACGGCCTCACATCTGCTGCCTCGCCTAGGCCACCCACCCAGCCCACAGGGCCTCTCAGCCCACATTCCGGAGCTCATCCCACGGTGGGCCAACAGTGTGGCCAGGTGCTCTCCTGAGCACAGACACCACCAAACCTAGCTGTGCAGTCAATCGGGTGTGCATATGAACACACAGAAAGTTCTAGAACACTGTGCTTCAATGCATTCCTAGTGGCTGAGAGGGAAAGGAAGGGGGCCGCCCCCTTTAATCCCTACAGATACACGTCACTTGAACTTTTTTTTTTTTTTTTTTGGTACTGGGGATCGAACCCAGGGCCTTGTGCTTACAAGGCAAGCACTCTACCAACTGAGCTATCTCCCCAGCCCCTTGAATGATTTTTTGAACTATTTTTTGCATTTGTACTAAATACAAATATTTAGTATTTGACTAAATACTATTTAGTATTAATAGTATTAATTTAGAATTAATAGTATTTAGTAATAGATAAATACTATTATCACGTACTTAAAAGCTTAAGAAATACAAACTATCTCTAAAAATAAAGTTTAGCCCTGTGCACAAGAGCTCAGCAGGGGCAGAGTAGAGGGTTATTCTGACTCAACTCTTGTAAACACATAAATATAAAAACGAGGAGCTCTGTGGAGAAAGGACTCCTGGAGACTTGCAGACGCTGTGGGTGCCGGTCACCAGCCCCCTAGGTCTGTCTTGGGAACTCTCCCCTGGGCTTCCCGCTGGACCACCAGGGAAACTTTGATACACCTGGATGCCAGGCTGCGTGGCAAAGCAGAACCCAGGAACGCAGCCCAGGCATCTGCGTTCGCCAGAGCTCCCAGGTAAGCCCCACAGGCAGGTGAGGCTGAGACCCCAGGGCCCGCGCAGAGCGAGCCTGGCTAATGTCCCTGCGGAAAGGCCTCAGGCCAGGTCCAGCCTGCAGAGACAGACGCCCTACCTGGTAGGTCTTGGTCTTCATCGCCATCACCGCGTTGAAGGGCACCATGAGAATCATCACAGCCACCCCGGCGAAGATAGAGGGGCCCAGGTTCTGAGGAAACAGACAGCCCAGCGCTCAGCAAGCCGCGGAGGGCAAGGGCCTGACCCCGCTATGTGGGGCCCACCCCACACTGCCAAGGGAGCTCTGGGCAGGCGTCGTCTTTTCCCAACGATGTGTTTGGCATTTGCAGCTATGGGGTTCCCCTACCTTTAGGAACGTGCAAGTCCATGAGCCGTTTCATCTGAAGCCCTTGGGGCTAGAACTGGCTAGCCCCTGGGTTTAGAACTGGAGAACTAACTTCCTTCTCCCACTCCCTCCCTCATTCCTTATCCGGGATTGAACCCGGGGGCACTTCACCACTGAGCCACATCCTCAGCCCTTTTTTATGTTTTATTTAGAGACAGGGTCTCGCTGAGTTGCTTAGGGCCTCACTAAGTTGCTGAGGCTGGCTTTGAACTTGTGATCCTCCTGCCTCAGCCTCCCGAGCTGCTGGGATCACAGAGATGTGCCACCACGCCTGGCTAGAATTGTAGAACTTAAAAAAGATAATAAGGTGCTGGGCAGAAAGCAGTTAATGCAGCTGGCCTGGCCACTCATCTTGCTTTGAAGGCTGCTGACAAGTTTGGCCGGCGGCTGGCAGCTGGGGTCTAGGAACCTGGACTCAGGAGGGTTTTCGCCATTAGTGAGGAGAGGGGCTCACCGCACACACGACGCGGCTCTCGGTGAACCCTCTCTCCTCCTGGGAGGCTGGAGCTTTGACAGGCGCCAGAGCGTGCCTCTGTGACCAGCTCCCAGTGAGAGCCCTGGGGAGCACCTCACACCTAAGCCTAACGGCAGCTGGGGAATCAAGTGCATCCTAGGGACTCCCCTGGGGGAGGACTGCTGGCTGGTCTCCCCTGGACCCGACCCTCAGCACCTGTGTCCACTGCTGTTGGGCTATAATAAACTCAGGCCCTGGCTGTAACCATGGGCTGATCCTGAGTTCTCCTAGTGATACACGGACCCTGATGTGGCCTGGGGGACCCCAACACAGCTGCACAGGTCGTGTATTTCCTGACACCTCAGCAAGACCTGCAGAGCACTCCCAAGTCACACGTGTTGATGTTCAAGCCGTAGAACAGGCGGCTCTGCACTGAGGGATAACTGAGATCACAGACTCCTCATCGGTCCAGGTGAGGTCCTGCCCCAAACCAGTCAGGAAAATGTCAGTGTCCTCGCTTTCTGGTCTGGGGAGGTGTGGATAGAGGTCAGACACGCCCTCTGACCCCATCTGCGATCAACCGTCTCAGGAAAGGGGTCGACCGCTGAGACCAAATACAGATCTACATCTTCCAGCTTCCTCTGAGTTGTGCAAATAGAGAGACCCCTGAGGAAACAGCCCCGTGTGCATTTCCTCAGCTGAACCACCCCAGGACTGCAGGATAGCAGGACTGGCTTCTCCTTTAGGTTCTGAGGAAGAGAGCAGCCCAGCAAAGTACTCCCCTTCCTCCACTCCTTCTTCTAGGAAAGTGCTGCTGCTGAGCCACCCAGTAGCAGGACGCACCTCAGCCCACAGAAACTACCTGGCCCTCCAGGTTGAAGGTGACTCCCTCCAACAACTGAGACAGCAACTCTGAGAGCAAATACCAGTGGTCAAATCGCCCCAGCACGTCTCCATACCAGGCCCGTGCTATCCACAAAGTCTGCACTAATAAATTAACAGGCCCGGGAGCCCCATGATGAGAGGCACCATCGTTATCACTGATTTGAAGATGCAGAAAGTGAGGACATCAAGAAATACTTCCAACCTGGGCGGGGTGGTGCACGCGCCTGTAATCCCAGAGGCTCGGGAGGCTGAGGCAGGAGGATCACGAGTCCAAAGCCAGACTCAGTACAAGTGAGGCCCTAAGCAACTCAGTGAGATCCTGTCTCTAAATAAAATACAAAATAGGGCTGGGGACGTGGCTCTGTGGTCGCAGGCCCCCGAGTTCAATCCCCAGTACCACCCCCCTAAAAAGTACTTCCAAGGTTACAGAGTTGGAAATGGAAGAGGCGCAATTTGAATACAGCTATTCTGTTCTGGGGCCTCTATGGTGTTTATGTCAAAAAGAGAGACTCTATTTTGGTCTCAAGCAATGGTCCCCAAGCAAAGATAAATTTGTCCTACAGGACACCTGGCAACACCTGCAGGCGTTTTTTGTCATCACGACTGGCGTGGGGTGCTACCGGCTTCTCATGAGATCGGGGCTCACAACACAGAATTGCCACGTGGAGCGTGAATGGGACCCGGCTGCCAACCAGCATCTACAGCGAGCGGCCGCAGGAAGCTGGGCTCTGCGCCTTTTGTGAGCCAGTCCTGAAGGCGGCTCTCACGGAGGTGTCCAAAATACCCCCGTGGGAACACCTGCTGGGAACAGAGACACCCCCAGGTATCTGCCGGGATCATTAGAGATTTACGTTCTGGCATTCTGAGGTTGGGGATGTCGCTCAGTGGTCCAGCTTGTGTGAGACCCTCAGTTCTATCCCCAGCACCGAGAAAAAGAAAATTCCGATGTTTTTTCTTAAGTTTCATTAGTATCAATACTTCATTCACTTCTGCTCTCTATAGTATGAAAAGTGTCAATCAAAGTCAAATTGACAGATAATCGTAGGTCCCTACTGTGCACCTGGCCCGACTGGGGCTGAACCCACTAGATACAAAGCCGGGTCAGACGCTGTGTGCACGCAGGAGTATGTGCAGGTGCGCACACAGCCCACCTGGGGCGTAGGAACTGGCACTGCCCTGAGATAAATCCTGCACTGCAGCCGCTGGGATTGGGAAAAGGAGGAGGCCCTGAGGGAGGGCAGGAGACCCCAGCTGGCGGAAGGAGGGGCCGCAAGGCCCGGTGGGAAGGAACGAGAGGCGCGGCTCAGGCCTGCTCAGCATCTCTTCACTCTGGGGACCGTCCATCCAAGTGGAGAGACCCATGTTCGGCAACGAGAGCTCCACCTGAGGCAGGCTGGCCGGCCAGAGACCCCTCCTGGGCAGCAGACTGGCCCAGGGACGGGGACGGGACTGTGCTAGGCAACTGGAGTGCCCCAGGGAGCACCAGGCAGAGCAATGCAGGCTTCTCTTCTCTGGCACTGCTCTCTGCAAACAGGGTACAAGTATGGAAGCCGCCTGGGGAAGTCCCACTGAGCGAGTCCATAAACAGGGCTTGAGCTCCTGGATCCATCCATGCCTGAAGACAGATCCCTGGGTTTCTCAGGTCTGACTAACCCCCAAAATTCCTTCAATTGCTTAGGTGAAGATGGATTTCTGGGAAATCCACAGCCCTGACCAACACCATTAGGGACTAATGAGCGACTCTGGTTCACATTTGAGCACAGTGGGAGAGACGTGGTATGCATGTTACAGGGTCGTTAATTACACACACCGTCAAGAAGAATGTGAGCATGCACCAGGCCACCCACGAGGACATAATCCCCACAACTCGGGACAGAAGGACTGTCCAGGAGGGGTTCATGGGCCAGAAAACACCACGAGAACAACAGTAATGAAGACCAGTGAGCAGAGGCCACTCATCTCTTACACCCCCTCCCACACGCGGAGACCACCCCACACCCGAGAGCACAGCGCAGGACACGCACCAGCCAGAGGAGGTAGAGGGCCAGCACGACCTGCAGAGGGGCCGACCAGATCATGTTGATGTACGTGGCCAGGTCCATGAACCTCTGGGCGTCCACGGACATGAGGTTGACAATCTCCCCGACGGTGGAGGACTTCCTGGCCGAGTTGGTGATCACCAGGGCCTGCGGGAAGAAGCGAGGGCGGGTGGGTGAGGCTGTCGAGGCCGGGCAGGACGGGGACGCTCCTGGGCCTGGCCACATGCACTCGCACACGTCGGCCTCCCACCTCGAGGTCTTCAGCGTACCCCCCAGAACGGGGCTCTGCGCACTCGAGTGTGCACACATCACGGGGCACGCATGGCCACGCGCTTCGAGTCAGCAGGTCCAGGCGGCCCGAGACTCTGCATTTCTAACAAGCTCCACGGCCTGGCTCAGGCGGCTGGTCTCTGATCCCCAGCAAAGGTCACAGGTGGAGGCCAGAGTCCCTCAGATTGGCATTCCTGACACCCAGGGCTGAATCAGCCTTCCGGTGGCCGTCCAGTGTGATGTGGACAGTTAGTGGCCTCCCTTGCCTCTGACCACTAAATACCCCCCCCAACACACACACACTGTGACAACCAGAATTTCACCAGATGTTGCCCAGCGTCCCTGGGGAGGCTGCTGTAGTGCTGCGTTCCTGGCCCAGGCCACTGGTCCTAGAGTACGGCTACCACGCACCCCTGGAGGGGTGTGTCAAACACTAACCCCTGACCCTCCCTCCCTCAGGGGCCCCGATTTGCTGGTCAGGGTGCAGCCTGGGCAGCAGGCAGGAAGCTCCGCAGGTGAGTCCAGTTTGCAGACAGGGCTGGGCACCAGAGACCTAGCTGTCTCTTCCCAGGCCAAGGGCCAAGCAGGGGCCTTGCCCCACAGGCTCAGCAATGAGGGGACTGGAAGGCGACTGGGTTCCTCTGAAGTCCGGCGAGAGGCTGGGGAAATAGCTCAGCGTCTAGCACGCACCTGGCCCTGGGTTCCACCCCAGCACCAGAAAACCCAGAAATAGCTATGTGCAAAGCTGGACGTGCCGGCTCTGCACTCGATCATGCAGGAAACGGCCCCTGCTCAGTTCAAGAGGAGGGAGAGAAGAGTCAGCCACAGAGAGCCAGGAGGCAGCCTGGGCGACCCCACATCCAGGACCACCAGCCCCCTCTGCAACACGGGTACCCACGGCTGACAGGTGGGCACGGACATCCCACAGGGTGACCCTCGAAACCAGTGATCACGGCCAGTGGTCTCCACCCTCGCCCCCTGGGGCCACCTTGGGGCCCCTCGCCCCCCAGCTCCAGAAGCAGGGCTGGAAATCCCCAAGTGGAGCAGATCCCGAGGCGGTGGGAGCGCGGGGAGGCCCCAGGGGCTCCCCACCTTGCGGTAGACGGCGCCGATGACGGCGGTCTTGATCCTCATGCCGCTGACGAAGCAGATGTGGAAGTACTGGTGCAGCACCAGCGTCTGCAGGCAGGCGCTCACGAACAGCAGCCCGGTGTAGAAGTAGCCCTGCCAGTCTGGGGCCTGGGCGTCGCTCACGAACCTGATGAGCAGCCTGCCGAGGGGCGGGGGCGAGTGCAGCGGCCTGAGCAGGCTGCCCGCTGGGAGGGCGGCTTCCAAGCCAGGCGAGGTGGGCAGGCAGGCACGCCAGCCCTGGGGCGCCAACGGGTGACGGGCTGCAGGCTCCACGGGCGGCCAGCCTCTCCCAACACGGCCCTGATTGCTCTGCCTCACCCCCAGAGTCACCCCCAGAGTTGAGGACAAAGTGACAGAGGGGAGGAGGGAACGAGAAGGACCCTGAGCCTCAGGGAGAACAAGGAGGGGCGCAGCCGCCCGCCCTGACTTCCCGGCTCTGGTGCTCACGGGACGGCTGCCTTCCGTGGTCTCAAGGTCCCGCGTCCGCCCCACCCTGGATGCCGAGAGTTTCTCTTACTTACAACCCATGGGCCTTAACTCAGCAATTCAGCAAAGCATGAAGCAAAGCCGGGAAGACAGAGACACGGCGCGGGTCCCCACGGCCCGAGCGGCACAGCGAGGGGGAGGTCGGCCCGGAGGCCAGGGAACTGGGAGGAAGGAAGGGCTCTTACTTCAAGATCTCGGGGCCGGCGAACATCATCAGGTCGTGGATGGCCTTAAACAAGAAGCTCATGAGGAAGTAGGGCCCGAAGGTCTTGTACAGCACCTTGAACAGGGAGGGGTCCCGCTCCTTCTGCGGGGACTTGACGATCAGGGCCTCTGCCTCCTCGCTCACGTCCCCCTGGGAGCTGCCCCTGGCCTTGGCGGGGTCCTTGGTGGAGGAGTACGTGACCCTCACCGGCTGCCTGCAACACAGGTGGGTTAAAGTGCTGGTGGGGTCCACGGAGATGCAGGCCAGCCCCTGGGGAGAGGGCCAGGGAACGCCAGCCCCAGGGAGGGCGGAGCCCGAGACAAGTCCTCGCAGAGGGACAGCCTCACACCGGGGTGGTGGATGGGACTCGGGTTCCGATGACGGCCTGGCCGTCAGCCAGCCCTGGCACTGTAGGAGGTCCCTTATATTCTCCAGACCTTCATGGCTTCATCCATAATATGGGGACAGAGGTAGAACCTACCTCTTAGGCTGCCTGCAAAACTGAGTAAGTTAACACACGTGAAGGGCCCAGCTGGCTTCCGCACGCCACGCGGTCCCCCTCAGAGACCAAACCTGGAATAGCCAAAACCGCCCCAGAGAATCAGGGTGAGACTGACACTTCCCAGCTTCAGAACCGACCACAGAACAACAGACGTCAAGCCCCAGCCTGTGAGGGACAGGCACAGCGGTCGCTGCAACAGAACCCAGAGTCCACAGGAAGCTCGCAGATCTTAGGCTAGGATGTCGAGACCACCCACTGAGAACAGGACAGTGTCTTCAAAGCCAGAGAAAAAATAGGTAATCAGGACGTCACAGGAAAACACTTTTGTGTTTCAAAAGACTCTGGAGAGAGTTCCAGGAGAACCAAGAGAACGGGAGAAAAGACCTGCCAATCAGAAACCTGGTAAGAAACCTGCGTCCAGAACGCGCACAGAACCTGAGGAGTGAGTAAAAGGCGCCCTGCCTGACAAGGGCCAAGGATTCGCAGAGAACTCTCCAACGGCGGCACACGAGGGCCAACAAGCACAGGCCACATCGGTCGGTCTCGTCACTTGGGAAGCACAAGTCAAAACCACAGAGAGTCACAGCCACTAAGATGGCCAGAAGCAGAGTCAAGTCACAGAAAAGTGTGCAACGTATGGAGAAGTCAGTGCTCTACGCCCGGGCGGGAACAGATGATGTCGTCACCTTGGAAACAGCTAGGCCGCGCCTTCAAAACTAGACAGACATCCTGAGACGCAGCACTTCCACTCCTGTGTATCTATCTGCCCAAGAGAAACGCAGATGCGTGCCCCCCGCACACTGCCGGGGGACGTCCGCAGCAGTGATGTTTACGACAGCTGGAAGGACGGAACACCGTGTCTGCCACCTGATGAGTGGACGTCAGGGTTCGACAGGAGCTGTCCTCTGAAAACCCCTGCGGATGCAGGGACGTGAGGTGGACTGTTACGGTTTGGATGGGGGGTCCCCAAACGCTCCTGCACTGACGCGGGAGAGTCAGAGGTGAAATGCTCAGACTGTGAGAGCGGAAGCGGAGACGGTCCGCGCTCGCTTGGATGACGGGCAGTAACTATAAGCAGAGGGGCACTGGGACGTGTCCTGCAAGGTACACCTACCCCACAGCTCCTTCCCTCTTTCTCTCAGCTTCCTGTCCTGCGACGAGCTGAGCAGCTCTCTTCCACAGTCCGTTGGCCATAATGTGCTGTCTCACCTCAGGCCCAGAGCAACGGAGTTGGCCGTCTATGTATCAAGACCTCTGAAACTATAAACCCCAATTGAATGGGTCCTCCTTTAAGCTGTTCCAGGTGGGTTATCTTGGTCAGTGATGCAAAAGCTACTGAAGCAATGGATACACAAAGAGTGACCTCTGTGCAGTGGAATATTATTCAGTCATAAAAAGGAATGGAGCCCCAACAGATGTGATAATGTGGATGCCCTCTGGAAACACCACACCAAGTGGGAGAAACCCTGATACCATTTCTGTGGAATGTCCAGAACAGGCAAATCTATGAAGACGGGAAGTAGAGAAGGGACTGCTTGGAACTGGGTCGAGGCTGTTGGGAGATTGGGGTGAAAGCTACGCTCTGAGGCATCTTTTGGGAAAGGATGAAAACGTTCCTTTTTGAGCGAAGGGACAGTCACACAACTCTCCATCTACTTGAGGATCACCGGATCGCACCTCGTCAACGCACCGGCCCAGTGGTGTACAAACTGCACCTCAATGAAACCACTACCACAAGAGGGCAGACGGCCCCTGGCTTAAGGGCAGTTAGACTGGTGGACGGCCAACGTCCCAACAGGGCAGAAGCCACATGTCTGCAACAGAAATCACACTTGGATTCTGAGTTCGGATCCCTCCCCAGGCTGGTGCTCTCTGGAACACGGCAGCAGGCTGGTCACCAGGGGAAACAAGGGGCCCTTCGCGGTGTGCTGGGCTGCCAGGCTGTGGTGTTGCTGGGCTGGGAGTGTCGCGTGCACATCTGACCTACAGCATTTTCAGACTTACGACGGGTTTAGTAGGACCCACTACAAGCCAAAGAACACCTGCAGTCCTTACAATCTGTGATGCTTGTTTACTTATTTATCTATTTACTTAGTGGCATTAGGGATTGAAACCAGGGGTGCCTACCACCGAGCTGCACCTCGTCCGTCCTTTTTATTTTTTTTCTTGATGCAGAGGCTCGCTAAGCTACTTGGGGCCTTGCTAAGTTGCCCAGGATGGCCTTGAACTTCTGATCCTCCTGCCTCAGCCTCCTGAGTCACTGGGATTACAGGGCTGCAACACCACACCCAGCTTGCAATGTACTTTTTAAGTGCCAAACGATCAGCACTATATACCATTAAGTGATACTTCACGCTGGGGTGGGCAGGGAGCATAAACCATCACACGATCCAATCCACTCGCTTGTCGGGTACAAGCTGAGGGTCAGGCAGGGTACCCAGCTTGACCAAGTCACAGAGACGTGGTAACACAGGGTAAAGCAGGCCCAACCTTGTGGTCACCCCGCGGGGGCCTGCAGTGATTCTCACCCCCCGGCACCTGTGCCCCGGGGAGTCCCTCCCACTCAGAGCAGCAAGCTGTGGGAATGCCGGCGTACACGGTGCAGCCAGGGTTGCGAAACAGCATCTTGCCTTGCTTGGGCCACTCACCCTGGACAAGTGCCATATCCCAAGGACGCTCCATCAGTCCTGGAGAGATGCCCCCGCTGAGACCTTGCTAAGAGCCAGCACTAACTTGCCAACTGAGCACAACCAAGAAGCAGGCCTTGTACCTCAAGCCCCAGTTGAGCCTCCAGATGAACGGAGCCCTTGCTGATGCAGGATACCCCCTCCTGGGTGTCCTCGGGCCAGAACCCCCTGGGCAAGCTGGTCCCTGATCCCAGACCAGGGAAACACAGAGCCAGTGTCCACTGTTATTTTAAGTTGCTACATTTGGGGTAACTTGTTACACAGCAATAGATACTGACTGATACACCCCAGCTCTCTTTTCCCCAAACAATCGAAGCATTCTTCCATGAACAAATTATCTCTTGATTCTGGAAGTAGGAAATCTGAAGTCGGCCCCTGGGGCGGTTCCTTCTGAACGTTCTAGGAGGGACATTGCTTGTCCCTCCTGAATGAAGAAGCCACATGTACTTCCTAGTTCGTGACTCCCTCCTCCCACCCCCAGGGCCAGCAGTGAGCATCTTCTCTCTCTGATCTCGTTTTCCTCTTAGAGGGAAGCCTGTCCAGAGGGTGCAGAGTATTCTCAGAACTCTTAAGCTAACCACAGCTATGGAACCCTTGCGGGGTCACATGACCTTTTCCCAGGTTCTGGGGACCAGGGGGTGGACGTCTTTGGGGAGCAGAGCCGTGAGTCCTGGTCACTTCTGGTTTCCACGTGTGGTCATAGCCCGAGGATCTCCCTGCTCAGGGTCCTTCCTTCCTCGAAGCTGGGTTCCCAGCTGGGGTTTTCAGTACAGTTTCTTTTTACCCACAGAGACCTACTTGGCCAGCTCTGCACCACTTCCTGAGAGCCACGTGGGCCACCCCAACCCAGGGCTGTCCTCAGCGGCCAGGGCATGGGCTGCCGGAGGCCCAGGGAGACGGTCTCTGGCAGGCGGAGGAGGGAGGCCCCAGTCTGATGAAGGGTCAAGAGCAGCAGAAGGGCTCAGGGAGGCTGTGTGAGCCAAGGAAAGTACCCAGCGAACGAGAGGCCCAGAGGAGGGAGGTGGAGGAGAACCTCTGAACAGTGCGCAGGGCTGGACGGGGAAGGTCTGAGTCAGGAGAAAACCGCCAGCACAGAGGCAGAGAGGGGCGGGAAGCCAAGGACGGGGAGACACGGGGCTTGGCTCACTGGACACAGCCCACCAAGAGCCTGCTGTGCACGAGGCACAGGGAAGGTCCCACAGCCAAGGGGGCTCTCAGCTGCATGCGAGGGGCTGCCACGGGGCTGCCTGGAGGCGGCAGCCCTGAGGAGGGAGGAGGCGCGGCTGCGGAGGGAACGGGTGCTCCAGGCAGGGCCAGTGAGCAAGGCCGGAGCAGAGGGAAGAAGCAAGGCAGCCACCCTCTGGCCACAGGAGCCCGGGGTGAGATGGGACACAGGGGCCTGCTGAAGGAACACCACAGGAGGCCCCGTCCTGACTAAGCTCCTGTGGAGCTCGGCCAACCAGGCAAGATTAAAATGGAGTCCCTCATGCTCATGTCCGTCCACGTCACCAAGCTGCAATGAAGCCAAAGCCGTCGAAGTTAGCATCATGCGTGACCCAGACTACCTGGAGGGACCTGAAAATTCTCCAGTGGCTCTCCTGACGCTCTGTCTCCATGTCCCACGTTGCACGGGGGGGTCACTTCAAAAGGACTAAGCCATTCTTTCATTTTTTTGCTCGCTTCTGCTTCCTTCGGCCCTTTCTGTCGACAGAACAACCCCCACCATGGGCGCTTTGGAAAGCGTTACACTCCCTTCCAGAACCAAAGACTGTGGGGTTCTGTCGTTGGACAGGCTGGGACAAAAGAGCTCTGTGAGGCGCTCCTGATGGCTTGTCACTTGTCAAACACATCAGTGGCTGGTGTTTCTGCAAAGGCCAGGTCCTGAAAGGGGCTCGGCCTCCCTGTCCGGCTTTCCTGCGCACTCAGTCTGGCCTCCACCCTCTAAGTCCCGCGTCCAGCCGCGTGCACGCCTTCACTCCCCCGATCATGAGTGAGGCCGTGTGGGGAGGGAAGGTGGCAGCAGCAACCTGCTCCTAGGCCCCCACGCAAGGTCCCCCAAGGAACGCGTGGTCCTGGCTGGACCTCAGCCAGACTTGGGTAACGAACGTAAATGACTCAAGATGGAGCTGTTGCTTTGTTCCTGAAAATACGTATCATCGGAAAAATGAGATTATACTCTATATATGTACGACCCATCAAAACGTATAGATGCACTATTTCTGTCACGTACAACTGATTAGAACAAATAAAATTTTAAAATTAAAAAAAGAAAAACAAGTCCTCAAGAGGCCTTGTTTTACGAACTCAAGTACCCGGGCCTGGGTTCCAGTTCTTCTGTACCTTTCTGTCCTGTGCAAAATGGTCCCAAAGGAGGACGATTACTCCATCAAGCATCCACACAGAAACACAGGCTGCCGGCATTGTCTCCGTCTACCCCCATTTCCAGACAGAATGCAGGGTGCCTATTTAAATACACACTAGTCCCCCAACTCACCTGTGAGGAATACGGCCCAATTTCCCCAGCGGATGCCTGCATACTGGAGGCATATACGTACGATGGAGTTTGAACTTAAGTCAGGTACAAAGAGTAACATCTAATGAAGCAGAACAACGGCAATACGCTGCAATCAAATCTACGTGAATGTGGTCTCTCCCCCTCAAAATATCTTCCTGTACTATTCTTTCCTTGAAATGGAGTGAGATGACACAATGCCTATGTGATAAGATGAAGTGAGAGGTCGATGACACAGACATTGGGACGCAGCATTAGGCCACCTCCTAAGGATCACCTGAACAGAAGCACCGTCGATCTGATAATCAAGATGGCTACTAAATGACTAAAGAGAGGGTAGCATATACAGTGTGGATACACTGGACAAAGGAATCGTTCACACCCAAGGCAAAGGAATGAGATTGTGCAACAATAGTGTACTTTTCAAAACTTATGAACTATTTCTTTTTGGAATTTCAGATATAATATTTTGAGACCATAGTTGACCCCAGGTAACAAAACCATAGAAAGTGAAACTGCAGACAAGGGGAGATAACTACACTTCAGTTTTTGTAGGACTGCAACCATTGTGCAAATCAAGAGAAGGCAGTATTTTGCTCCGGACCTTGCCAAGTATTGGTCAGTGCTTTGTAAAATCTCATCTCTGAGGTGAGGACGCTTCCAGGCATCCTCAGACAACATGCTCTCCCAACACAAAGGGGCCAGCTGGGATTTAGTTGGTGTAACACTTACACACTGAAATACATCTCACCTTACTATAAATTTCTTAATTTTTATTCAAGTCTAGGGAGAGCATATAGATCCTTTTTAAATTAGATACACCAGTAGATTATTTGCACACTTGAACACCAAGGAGGGTCCTGGAACCAATCCGCTGCAGACATGGAGGGACGGCTATGTCCTTGCTGTCGGTTCCCTTCACGGGTCCCGCCTGTGCTGTGTGTCTCAAGGGCTCCTTCCTGGACTTAGCAGGAGCCCGTGGTGTGAGTGCACCACGGCTTTCATGCCTGCTCACCTCTGAAGAGACCTTGCGGTGCGCTTCCAGCCTCAGCCACCACAAACACGGCAGCTGCTAGCCTGCCCAAGCCTCGGAACGCAGGTCTCCAGCCCTCCTGGGCACCTGCTGGGAAGGGCTGGCAGTGTGGTAACTGTGTCTAACTTCTTTTCAAAACCCGCCAAACCCGTTCACACCCATGCCAACAGCACACCATCCGAAATAGCTTCAAGCTATGGGTGGCCGAGGGCTGCAGGGAACAAGCCAGCGAAGCACTGGGTGTCCAGCCTGACCAGGTCTCCGAGAGCAGCCAGGGGCCAGGACGCTGAGGCAGACCCTCCTGCCCAAGAGGCCCTCCCTGCTTCCTCAAAGACCCGGGAGCCCAGGCTGGGTCTGGCTGCAGACCCCCTAGGCTAACTGAAGAGCCCTGGACGCAGGATCACATGCCGAGAACTTCCAGTCCAGGGGACACTCGTAGTCCCTACCCCCTACATCCTCAGGAGGGGCGGGGCCAGATCTGGCTCATCCTTCTGGGGACAAAGCAAGTGACCTCTCCCCAAGCTGAGCATCCTAAAGGCCCAGATACCAAAGGAGAGAGCCCCTGGGGACCCGCTTCAGCTCCCCGGACGCCAATTCTCATGTCCCTCTGGCGGGACAGGTGCCTCCAGCCCAGATGAATAAACACTCCTCACGCATCTGGAACTACACGAAGAGCACCCAGGACGAGGCCACAGCTCACCAGATGGCATCCACCTCCCCTGCTCAGGAAACACTCCGAGGACAAAACGGAGGCCCAGAGTGAAGGGCCCCCACCTGGCCCCACCTCCGAGCTCATTCCTACAACCCACCTCCTCCCGGACAGCCCGAGCAGGTGTTGTACGACAGAGCTCAGGTCACACCATGCAAAGCTCCATCTCCTCACCACCCTGGAATCAAGCCCAGGAGCGCCGCCAACACCTCCTACCCCGCCCTCACTCTGCTCCAGCCATGTGGCCCCTGATTGCTGCACGGGCGCCTCAGGACTTTGGCACGGCTGCTCCCTCCACCTGGGGAGCCCTTCTGGATGTGCACAGACTCGCTTCCTCCTTTGGGAAAAGTCTGCTGGAACGTCACCTTCTCAGCGAGGCGGCCCTGACCACCACATCTAAAACGGCCCCTCGGTCACTCAGTGAGGCGGCCCCGACCACCACATCTAAAACGGCCCCTCGGTCACTCAGCGAGGCGGCCCTGACCACCACATCTAAAACGGCCCCCCGGTCACTCTTGCCCTTGCTTCGTTTTGACCTCACTCGGCACTGGTGCTGCAGAGCGGAGACCTCAGCGCGCACCTGACTCCCAGCATCCTGCTCCGCCAGCGGAGCCCTGGGGCTGGGAGTGCCCCGCGACAGCAGCAGTCACTTGGACCCGCTGCCGACCCACTGAGGGCCAGACAGAGGCAGAGCTTTGGTGCAAGCTCCATCCTGCCCCTGGGGTCAGCAGGACAGGCCAAACAGAAACATCCAAGCAGCAGGAACATTCAGGAACGTGCCAGATGCTCGGAGGCAGGCGAAACACCAAGGTGGACTCAGGAGGAGAGTCACAGGGCCCCGCTGCATGTCACCAAGAGTCACTCAGCACCTGGGCGGACCCGGTCTCTCTTTTCCACCCAAATCGCCTTTGCTCCCAAAAGGCTCTAACCCACTCGGCAGACTGTGGCCCAGGGAAAGGAAGCCATGTTCCCAGGACAGCGAAGCCCTGAGCGGCCACGGGGCCACCGCACAGCCCGCGTTCAGGCGCGGTGGCGGAGGGAGGCCCAGAGCATGGCTGGCTGCCCTGGGAGTGTCGGAAGTCACACTTACTTCCGGGACTTGGCAAACTCCTTCCTCCAGTTCTTCACCAGCACGGGCACGACTTGAGCGGACGTGTCCTCCTTGTTCAGGGACCAGAGGTCACTGGCCTCTAGGGGCTGGCGGTAGCCCCGGATCATCAACCTGGGGCCAAGACACAAAGGCAGACAGTGTGGGTGGGGGAAGCGGGCAGCAGGGCCCACTCCACACCCCAGGGCCTGGGTCTGCACCCCCATGACAGCCACCCGCCACCACAGGCAGCTGATGGTTGGCAAAATCCAAATCGATGGACAGGAGGGCACCTTCAGTAACTGCAGTGAATTCCGTTAGGCTGCCCAGGAAAGACGGCCTCGATTATAGGGACACGTGGAATAATTAGGAGAAGCCACCAGGGTGATTCACCTCCAGTTTAGGGTTCAAAAGGCAGCAATGACAAAGCACTGTGATCATCAAGGGACGAGTCTGTCGAGTTTTATGAGACAAGGGGAGCTTCCTTCATCCAGAATGCTTGGGACCGAAAGTGCTGTGAATTTCAGGTTTTGGAGCATTTGCACACATATGTATCAAACAAGATGGGATGGGACCCCAGTCTGAGAACTAGATTCTTTTTTTTTTTTTAATATTTTTAGTTGTAGATAGACACAGCACATGTATGTATGTATGTATGCGCATGTGTATTTATCTATTTATTTATTTATATGTGGTGCTCAGAATCGAACCCAGTGCCTCGCACATGCCAGGCAAGCGCTCTAACACTGAGCCCCAGCCCCGGCCCCACGAGATGCAGTCATGTCTCCGATACACCTTTTCCTCGCAGCCTGGAGAACCCTTTCTGCCGATTTTTGGTGCACCCGTGTTTTGACTGTGACCTGTCACCTGAGGCCAGGGGTGGAATCTTCCCCTGTGGCGTCACGGTCGGGCTCAGAAAGTTTTGGATTTCGGGGTATTTCAGATTCCAGATTTGGGATGCTTGATCTGTACTGGTCTATGTGAGGACTTTGAGAATAAAAAACAAAACTAAAATTTTCACCTTTCAAAAAATAAAATCAGACTTCTAGAAAAACCCCATGAGCCGTACAAAGAATCCACCTCGTCACCCACGTCCAGACAGCCCTCTGCCTCTGTCCGTCCAAACACATGCATGTCCCCAACCTCCTTCGCTCCCTGAGAGGCCCTGACCGCTCGGCAAGCTGCAGCCATGTCCCCAGGACAGCGACTTGAGGTCTGGGTGGATGTCACACCCGGGTTCGTGAACCTGGGGACAGAGTCGGCACCCAGCCCCGGAAGACTCCGGACGTGAGCCGAGCCGCGAGACGCATTCATCCGTCCTTCCCCTCCCATCCGCCGTGGGCCCGGGGCCCTGGCCTTACCCTGTGATCCACCAGAAGGTGATCCTGGACAGGAAGGAGGCGCTGGATTCCGGGCAAGGATTCTGGTAGAGAAGAAGCACAGGGTGGGGAGGAGGGGATACACAATATCACACTGCCATCGCTGCCAGGGCAGACCCCCTTCCTGCCAGGCCGCCGTCCTCCCCCATGGCCCAGCTTCCTCTCCTGAGCCCCAGGAGGAAGAGACCATGCTGCTCCTCCTGCGTCACCAACAAGCATCCCGCGTGCCTACCTCACAGGTGCGCGTTGCCACGGGGCCAGCCCACCCGACCTGCAACCCACACAGCCCCGAGCTGTGGTCGCCTTCTCCCTGGTGGACTCGCTCTCTCTGCAAGTGCTTCCTGAACACCTACTATGTGCTCGCCACTCTCCAAAGCACTTGAGCCCTGCCTTATCTCCCACGACAACCCCATGAACTGGTGCCACTATTATCCTCCACTGTATTCACTCATTCATTGACCAGGTACTGACTGAGCACCTACTATGTGTCAGGCACTCTACAAAGAGCTAAACACTTGCATGATTTTATATCCCCTATGGACATGGTATGACGCTTAGCTCTGCTTCACTCATCCATCAAATATTTCCTGTGCACCTACTATGTGCTGAGTCCCATAAATAAATCTGAGTAGAGACATCACTCATTCTTTATGAGTGATGAAGCGCCATCATTCTTTATGGCGCTTGGCACCTACGGTGATAATAGTGATGATAACACTTGCTGACCTGCTCCATGGGCCAGCTCTGTCCTGAGTGCCTTACACAAATTATCCCATTTAATCTTTACAACCACCTTACAACATAGGCATCATTCCTGTGTTGCGTTAAAGAAGCAGGAGGGACAGAGGTGAAATGAGTTTCCCAAGGTTAAAAGTGGAGGAGCCGGGATGTGAGTCCCAAATAATCAGGCTCCAGAGAGGCACAGGAATCAAATGATCACAAACAAAAAATGAATCTAATACAGTCACTGTGCCTCCAGAGCAGGTCAGTGCCACCAATGAGTCCAGGCAAGGGGATAGAGGACTCATCTAGTGTGCCAGGGTCACAGAGGGTTTCCCTGCAGAAGATGGTCAACTTGGCATCTGAAGATTGAGTAAGGCAAGGTAAGTCAGAGACAAGGCAAGTCCTGCCCAGCAAAGAGCCATATATGCACAGGCCCGATGGCTGATGGAGGCAGAGACTCCAGGGGCAAAGACAGGGCCTGAGCAGCCTATGGTGGGGGTTGTATTTGATCTCACTGGAGGCCACAGGAGGAATCTCGGTTTCCATCTTAAGGGCCACAGGGAATCCTGGAGAGATTCCACGCTGCTGTCAGAAGCGTCTCTTTCCAGAGATTCCAGAGATGCTGCTTCCCAGTTAGACCATGAGCTGACATGGGAAGGGACATCAGCTCAGCGCCTCTGGACCTGCAAAGGCCACTGTCACCACAGACACCTCCAGAGCTATACCGTGAAGCACAGCCTTAGTGGAAGCCGGGAGCACACGCCTCCTCCGCAGAGACGAGCCACATGGCAGGGCCAGCCAAGACAGCGCACTCTACCCACGTGCTGTCCACCCGGGCCAGGAGCTCCCAGGAAGCACTGCACCTGGCTGCCACCCCGGACATTCAGATTAGGCTGGGCGGGGCTGGAATCGGCCGTCAGTCAAAATGCGGTTTCTGTTTTAAACTTCTAAATTCTTCTTGGCAACACTGCAGGTCAGGAAACGTGCAAGATAAGCCCAGAACATCTCGCCAGCCGCGCCCAGCAACACAACTGACCAGGATTTCAGAAGCCCCAGGAGTGACCCAAAACAGTGCCCACCGGCCAAAAGAGGACAAGGGTAAGTAGATGCTCCAAGACACAACACCACTGTTCAATACACAAGTTCACGTCGATGCTGGGGTTAAAGACAAAGATCCTGGTGTCACTCGTGAGAAGATGCTTAGGAAGCCAGGTCATTGTGGTGCACTCAGGAAAAAGGGAAACAAGAACTTTTCCCCCAGTTTTTCTAAATGATGAGCATCATTTTCCAAAGGATGATCAAAGAGAGGAGGGAAATGTGAAAATTCTAGCTAAGCACTGAAGGACTAACATAATATTATCTAATGATATAATGAACTGATTTGCAACACAACGGCTCAGTGGGATATTTGATATTTATTATTACTGTCACTGGACATGGTGACATATGCCTGTAATCCCGGCAGTTAGGGAGGCTGAGGCAGGAGGATCCCAAGTTCAAAGCCAGCTTCAACGCCTCAGGGAGGCTCTCAGCAACTTAGCGAGATCCTGTCTCAAAATGAAAGATAACAAGGGCTGGGAATACAGCTCAATGGTTAAGCAGCCCTGGGTTCAATCCCTGGTACAAAAAAAATACATATAGATATAACTAATATTTTTCAACCAGATAATGGTTAGACAGTTGTATTTTTTTAGATCTTTATCATTCGGACATTGTCATTAGGGAAATGTACATGGAAACACTAATATGTTTGCAACTTTTTGGAAACAAACCATTTCAAAATTAAAAGTTGGTAGAAATAGCTGGGCACACCGGTGCATCTCTATAATCCCAGCAACTCAGGAGGCTGAGGCGGAGGATTGCAAGGTGGAGGTTAGTCTCAGCAACTTAGCAGGACTTTCAGCAACCCAGTGAGACTCCATCTCAGGAGAAGAGGAAAAAAATTTAACAAGGGGTTGGGATGTAGCTGAGGACGGCCTAATGGTCCAATCCCCAGTACTGGAAAAAAAAAGAGTTATTAAAAATAAACACAAAGCTGATCCATGTCCTCCAGCAACACACACTGAAATGTTTGCACGGTGACACGGGTGAAGTCCACTAGTTTATGTGCTCATCGTAAAAGCTACAGGCAAAGCGCCTCCAGCAATCCACCAGCTGAGCTGGGAGGGGTGAGAGCTCCTGCCCTGGCTGCCCGTGGCACCTCCTGGGGAGTTTGCTAAGGCAGGTGCCCAGGGCCTCTGGGCTGGGCCCTGGCATAGGCGTACTTTTAGCCAACTAGGTTGGAGGCCAACCAGGTCCACAGGCCTCTTCCAGACTGACCTCCGACTGGGGGGCCTGGAGGACCTGGGTTCAAATCTGACTCTGCTACTCTCAGCTGAATAGCCCTCGGCAAGTCCCTTTGCCTCCAAGACTTGACTTTCACATCTGGAAAATGGGAGTCCTCCCAGGGCTACCAGGAGGGCCAAGTGAGGTCCTTAGGGCTGTGTCAGAAGCTGGAATTTTCCCAAAGTGGCCACATTACTCAAGGAGGAGGCAAGGGGCAAGTATTTCCTGTGGCCTGGATTTTCTCCTAGAACAATGGACCCCTTCCTGCCCGTAGGCCTGCCCCTCCCACAGCAGGGGGTGGGTTCCAGGATCGATCACTGATCACCTCAACTGTGGCCTGCTCTACCCTCTGCTGGAAGCGGAGGTGCTGCGGGCGGGGCAGTGTGGTGGGGTGGGTGCAGCTGGCAGTGACTCAGTCACTCACCAGGCAAATACGTGGGAGGACCTGCTCATACGCCAGGAGGAGGGCTCAGCGCTGGGGACAGGGGGAACGAGAGGTCGAAGCCCCGCCCCGAGTGGCTTCCCACCCTGGTGGACGTGGACGGTAAGCACCAAGATGCCACTAAAGGCAGAGCCGGAAAGGGAAATGCAATAAGGGGAACACCAGGGTGTGGACAGAAGGGGTAGCTGGGTGTGGGGCCACAGGCAGCCAGTGGCCGGGAGGGACAGTCTGGGCCCCAGCTCTGCCCTGCACTAGCCGTGGGACCTTGGGCAAGTTCCTTAAGGGTAAAAATTAAATGAGATCGAATCTAAGTACCTCGAACAGTGCCTGGCACAGTGAAAACTCAAGCTGTGGCAACACTATTGGCAGCAAGAACAATCACAAAGGCTTCCATGTCCGTCAAACGCATGTCATAGAGGCATGGGACTCGCATCTGCCCAGAGGTGTCGGCAAAACTGGAAGGGGAGGGGAACCTCAATGGCGGCCATTTGCTATGGACACACAAGCTCCCTATCAGATGTTTCATACCTGGTGGGAAGCAGGGTGTGTTATGGCCCACAGGCTGGCTATTTGAATAAAGTCTTATTGGAACACAATCACATCCACTCATTCATCCACGTGGCTGCTCTTCAGCTGGAAAAGTGGAGTTGAATACTGCCAAAGAGAACGCAGGCATGCACCTGAGGCACCTCCCAGCCGGCCCGTTTAAATAGAGTCAGCCAGTCCCTCTTTACATTGCACCTCGAAGCCCCAAGGCACCATGATTGTTGAGGGGTAAAGCGTGGCCCAGAGGACCATCTTTTCCCTCCAAAGCCTGGCTTCCCTTATCCTCACCTAACAAGGACAAGAGACAGGTAGGAGGGGCTCCACGGAACCACAAGACCCCTGGGGCCCGTGGAGGTCAACCCTTGCGGCCACTGGCCAGAGTCCCAGGCACTGGGAGCAGACGCCTGCAGAGGTGGAAGGGAGGGCCAGATACAGGACAGCACTTGCTCCTGAGCTTCCCCGGATCTCTCTCCCTTCAATCTCAGATGATCTGAAGTTCAGGAGCAGGGCAGAGCCCAGAAACGCTACCACTGTGCTCCTGCCCTGGCAGAGAGGGAGACGTATCAGTTGAGAGCTGGTTTCTGGAAGCTTCCGTCTGACATGCAAGGCCTTACGGATAATAAAGACAGCTGGACTTGCTCAGTAGCAAGGGTTGCCAGCAAAAAAGGAGGAAAGAACGGGCCAGTGGCTCGGGACCCGGCGGCACAGCGTCCAGGGGAACCACTGAGGACTTCCTACTGGGGTTCATTGTAGGGAAACCACAGAGCGGGGGCCGGGAGCTTCCCGGCCCGGGACTGGGCTGCAGCATGACCCCCCCAGGGTGGGAAGCAGGAGGCTTGTCAACGGCCCCTCATTCACTAAGAAGGAAGACCACTTGGATGAGCCCAGCTGAAGGGGGCAGGCCAGGTCACTGCACAAACCCAGAGGGCAGAGGGACACAATCTTCAGCAGGACATGGGCCTGTGTGTGGACAGGCAAGGTCAGAAACCCTGAGGCAAAACCACTTTGGTCCAACAGCCCCCAACACCGATTCCTTGAGAACTGGTCACGAACGATCTCGCCCAGGATGGTCTGGGGACCTGGGCTGGGTCTGTTGTGTTCCAGCCTGTGCGTCAGAAATCCCCTGCTTCTGATTCTGCGCTTAGTTCCCACTCGGCTTTCTACAGGTCACTCAGAGCTGCGCCGAGACCCTGCCTGCAGTGTGAGGTGCAGGGAGCGGCCAGGAGGCCCAGAGCTGCGGTTCTCACGTGCCCCATCCCCAGCAGCACCTGGGAACTTGTTATAGATGCCTGGGCTCCACCTGGACCTATGGTCTCAGAAACCATGGAGGTGGGCCCAGCAACCTGCGTCCTCCAGGCAACACTGCTGCATGCTCAAGTGACACATGCCACCCTGACCCTCTGTGTCTTCATCTCATTATCCTGCTTCACTGGGTTGCTGAAAGGATTAACTAAATTAATAAACACAGTGTGCTGAGCTGCTCTTACAATTTGTTGGGACAACCTAAACATCCAGCAAGAGGAGATTTTTCCAGTACAACATAAACACTGGATTTGTTTGCGCTGCTGCACGCCAGCTGCACAAACCCCTCCTTTTCCTCCCTGCAGCACACACCTGGATCCTTCGGCCACGCCCTTTCCCCCACAAACCTGCCCGTTTTCTTTTCCCGGTATTTGATCCTGCAGCGTGCACAGATTCCCTGCCTGTCCCAGCCTCCCTCTCGGCCTGTCTGGGTGCGTGGGCTGCGAGTGCCAACCTTCCCATGTCCAATGCACCTTCCTCCTTTCAGCACAAGGGATCCTCCAAAAGCATGCCCAAACTGAGGGCTGCTCAGCTGGTGCAGAACCTTCATGGGCTCCCACCGAGGACAGAATAAGACGTGGAGTCCCTGTCACACACAGAATTCTACCGGGCTCTCCCCGGCAGCTTCCTGCCCTGGCCCCTCCACAGAGCCAAGCACGTGTGTGTGCTCTTCAAACACCCACATTCCGCAAGGGGCTGGACCCTCCCTGGCTGCTTCCCTCTGGCTGCTTTCCTCTGGCGGGAACAGCCTCCCACCTGGCCACCACCCCCAGCCTCCTCCCCAGGCAGAGGCCCTCATGCCTTCGATCTCGGCTTCCCAGTCGCTGGTTTATTTTGCTGCTACTCCGCTTTGCTGGCATCCACCCAGCTCCGCCCTGGCACCACGGGGAATGACCGAATGACCACAGCAGGAGGACAGACGGGAGAAAAGAGTGCACACTGCTGGGTCATGTGGTGGGGCACGGGGTCATCCCAGGGACTTGGGAGGCTGAGGCAGGAGGATCGCCAAGCTCTAGGTCAGCCTCAGCAACTTAGCGAGGCCCTGCCTCAAGATAAAATACAAAAAGGGCTGGGGGTGTAGCTGAGTGATAAAGTGGCCCTGGGTTGAGTCCCCAGGGCCAAAAACAAATACCACTGACTTAATCAACAGTCCAAGACCACCAGACCCCGGGCAGGTGCGGAGACGATCACAGAGAGGTGCCAGGGACCTCTCCGGGCCAGGGATGTCCTGCCCCTCGGCCTGGGCTTCAGTCTCATCAGAGAGTAACCCAAGACCACAATGTCACTGTGGGGAAGTTCCACCTCTAGGAAAAAGGACGGAATTAGCCGCTGAACACGGGCTAACGACTTGTGGGGAGCAGTCGTGGGCGACAGAGGCCACGCCTCAGAGGAGGAATCACGTGTCCAGAGTGTTAGCACTGGGCTGGCTGGACAGACAGACAGACGCCTGACGTCGTGGTTAGCCAGCCTCAGCTGCCACTCTTGATGCAGGAGATGTGGGTGGGAGAGCATTCTGTACTGGACGGACAGACAGAAGCTTCTCTTGCTCCAAACGGGCAGAGCGGTTTTGAGCAGATGCTCCGAACCACCAGAGAATCTTGTTAGAGAAGATTCCAACTCGGGAGGTCTGGATGGCACCTGGGGCAGGACCCCTAACGAGCCCCAGGCACCTGTGCAGAGGCCACCGGCCCCAGAAGCCCACTCAGAGTAGGAGGGTCTGCCGAGTGACATCACGTGACTCCGATTCCCTGTCTAGGGGACTCCCACCCCATCCCCCCTCCCTCAGCCACAGCCTTGGTGCCAGTGAGAGGCTGTGGACAGGCGGCAGCCCAGGAAAGCCCTGGAAGGCTTTCTATGTCACTCCCCGGCTCCCAGAAGCCCAGGCAGCTCCAGGGTCGGGAGGACAGATGGGAGGAGTCCCACTGGGGAGCCAGGACAGGAATAGGCATCTGAGTCACAGAGTGGGCCAAGGGCCCGCGGAGGGGGGGGGGGGACGGCCACCGGGTGACTCAGCAAGAGGCAGCCTGCAGCCCCACCCAGCCCAGCCTCCCTGGGGACATGCAGTGGCCGCTGCTGCCCTGGGGCGGCAGGGCTGGGTGCCCCATCCCTTAGGTTCCACCTTGACTCAGACCCGAGGGCCCTGGGGACACGGACCCTGACGGTGTCCCCAGGCCAAGGCCTCAGCTCTGGGTAGCCAGGCAGCCGGCACCTGCTTGGGCTGCCGTCCACTTCCAAGGAGACCTGGAGGTCCCAACAGAGGAGGGGCCTGTCCCAAGTCCCAAACCGAGCTGCTCCTCAGGCCACCCCTCCACCCGCCCGCCTCCACCTGTCTGCGGCTTGCTCGGCAGCTCCCTCCGGCGGCCTGTGTCTTCCAGAGGCGGCAGGACGGTGCCCAGCACAACTCCTGAGCGAGGCCCAGCGCGCCCCGTGCAGAGGCAGGCCCTCGGGCCCCTTCCTCACCAGCGCGACCCTGACCAAGCGCGGGACGCCCCGTGACTCTGGGCCAGGTCCTGGAGAGGAACACAGCTTCCACCGGGACCACGCGGTCTGGGAGACCAGCTGCCGTGCCGTGGCGGGGCGTCAGCCACGACCGGGGTGTCAGCCAGGCCAGGGCCCGGCCAGGGTCTGCACTCACCCCAGCACCAAATAGACGGGGTGCTCTGGGCTGAGCGGAGCCGCAGCCGCCATGTGACTGTGACGGAACCCCCGGCTGAGCCCCGTCAACCCCCAGGACCGTGCGACATGGTCACCCACCGCCTGTACAAATGGAGTAAAAGGTGGCCGTCTCCTGTGTCCACCCGGGACCCCCTCAGACAGGCGCTCTGAGACACTGAAGTCCCTCACGCGTGTGAACAGCATCGCCCGCCGACAACCCACGCAGATGGCTCTGCTCGCCTTTCCCTCCAGAGTCCTCACCGCCCGACATGGCGCACCTGCTCCGCAAGCGGCTGTCAGGAGGGATCACTGGGGACAAGGTGGGCTCGCGGGTGCAGAGGACTCCATGCTGCGTCCCAGCCCCAGCTCTGTGCCTCCAGCTGCCCGAGCCAAGAGCTTCACGCCACCCCAAGGAGGCATCAGGCCACCCCTGGGCCGGCCTGCTGGGGGCACAGACAGTATGGACGGAGGACCAGGTCAGCTCTGCCAGTCAGCAACAGCACCAGCGCCAGGGAAGAGAAGGGACTCCGCACAGAGCCCCACAGGAGAGCTGAGACCCCTTCCGTGAGGCGCCCAGGACACCCCACTTCTCCCAGGAAGTGTGAAGGGCCAGGTGATCCCCATGCCTGGCCAGTCATGGTTTACGCTTGGGACGCCCAGGTGGCATGACGTGACTCTGATCCACGGCACAGCCCACCACCGAAGGCACCAGCGCTCCCTGATGAGGACACTCGGCTGACCCTTGCACAGACGCGCACACACACAACACGCACCACCCGGCACACAGGGCAGCCCGCCCTCGGGCCAGGACAGGAGGATCCGGCGGGGTGCGCGGGCACAGTCTCTGCCTTTCTGAACTTCACACACAAGCCAAGGCGCGTGAGCCCAAACACACATGCACACACAGACGCATTCACACTCCAGCCCTACACACAAGTGCAAACACATAACAGAACACACAATCACGCACAGATGTGAACTCACGGGCAGACGCGCACACCTGCTCCTCTCTCCAACCCTGCTCCTCCCTGAGCCAGCAGCTTCAAGACCAGGGCGGCTGTGAGGGCCCCAGGACGCGGCCCGGGCTCCGTCGGCTTCTCCCGGCCGAGGCTTCTGAGCCCGGCCCCACCCGGTCCCTCAGGGGCTCACGGGGAACCCGGCAGAGAGCCACAGCCCACGGCAGAGAACACGGCTCCCACGGCGGTTCGCTCATCGACAGGAACAGAGCCTCACGTGACGCTCCAAAGGCTTCCAGACACACTCCCGAAAATCCACACAGCTCCCTGGCCTCCGGAGACCCTCTGCCCCTGGGGACCACCTCAGGCCTCTCCTGCCTCTCCAGGGTCCAGCACACTGGCTGCTGGGCGGTTCCTTCCACGCTCCCTGCCAGCTCCGGCCCCAGGCCCTGTACTCTCGGCCTCTCTGCCTGGACCTCTCCCTCCCTCCCTCCCTCCCTTGAGCCATCTGCTCACATACATTTTTCAAAAGAGGCCGAGCCTGACCCTCTGACCGGAGGCTGCCCAGGCATTCTCCATGCTGCCCACCCCCGATGTACTCTTGGGTTCTGGGTTACCGTCTGTCCCCCTTTGACAGCATCGGGCTCAGCCGCATCCCAGATTGGGGCCCTAGCACTGGGCATTTGGTGGGAGAGGGGAGAAAGGAGACCCCAGGGGATTAGCAGACTTGCCCCGAGACACAAAGGCCTTGAACCCCAGGTCCTGGAGGAGGCAGGTGGGGTGGTGGAGCAGGAGCCTGGGGCCAGGCCAGGCCACATGCCTCGGCGGCTGCGGATGCGGCAGATCAGGGGACAGCCCTGGTCTGCCGAGCCTCCTGTCCTTCCGGAACACCTGGTGGATCCGTGCAGGTGAAACCCACCCACCCCCAGCACCTGCTCACACCTTTCCCGCCCCCAGCCAGGCGAGGAGATGCAGGCTCAGGGGCCTGACCTGTGCCCCGAACGGGCCCTCCTCTGAGCAGGCCCAGGCGTGTCCGCGCTCAGCCTCGCCACTGTCTACCGTACACGGGCAGATAAGGACAGAGGGTCCTGCAGGGACGAGGGGCCCGGGCCCAGAGCCGGGACGCGGCGGCCAGTGAGCGTGGCTGCCCTGGCACACGCGTCTGTGGTCACACTCACAGGGTCGTTGATGGTCTCGGAGAACAGGGGCGAGCGGTCTGAGAAGCAGGAGAGCACAAGCTGGACCAGCACGAGGACGGAGTAGACGTAGAAGGTCGTGTCGCGGAACCGGTCCACCTGCGCGTCCTGCGTGGCACACGGGGAGGGGAAGGTCACTCACAGGAGCACCTGGACAGCAGAGCCCGGTGTCCCAGATCCTGCAGTAAGAGCTTTGGTGTGAGACCCCACCCCCCAGGGCGGCATGGGAGCTTCGTAAGAGAGACCCACGCTGGCTCCGCCTGGGGCTCTGCCGAGAGCCCCACCAGCGAGTGGGCTTGGCCAGACGCAGCCGTGCAACCCTGGAGCTCCCCGCCTCTAGAACCGCGAGCCGCGGCAACCTTTATGCTCTATAAACCACCCAGCTGTGTACTCAGGTATAGCAACAGAAAGTGGACCAAGACAAGGTCCGCAGCAGGCTGGCGCCTCCTGACCCTCCTGAGACAGAAGAGAGGGCCCGTCCTGTGGTCACCCTGCCCACCCGTCTGGTGAGGGCATCTTGGGTGCAGGAGGAAGCCTGGGCACAGGAGTCAAACTGAGTTTCGTCTAAAGCCTGGCCCAGCTCAAACAGGCTGTGGGACCTTGTTCACTTATTTAACCTCTCTGTGCCTCAGTTTCCCCACCTACAAACAGACCCATGGTCCTCAACCAAGAGGACTTCCCAGGGATCAAGTTGCAGTCCAGGAACACATTTGTCATTATCTGTGGGGAGGGGTGTGGCTGCACCCAGCAGGGGGAGGCCAGGAAAGCCTGAATATCCCCCAGAACACAGGAGCATGCCCAGTGACAAAGAGGCATCCAACCCAGAATGTGAATTAGTGCTGAGGTCCAGGAGGCCGTCAGTCACCCAGAGCCGTCAAACGATTATTCCTGAAAAACACTGGGTCCCCCGTGCAGCACTCGGAAAAGTCTGCTGCCCTCAACCCTAACGAGAGGCTACTCGGTATGCTGTGGGCGCTCAATAACCGTTCCGTTCCTTTCCCGCCTGGGCCTCCTGCGGTCCTTGGTGAGCTCCAGGCAGCAGGGAGGAGCAGCCAGGAGCCACGAGGTGCGCACGCTTCAGGTTCCTGGGAGGAGCACACAGCCGCCAACACAAGCAACACCTCCAGCCAGATGACAGCCAACGGCACACAGGTCACCTGGGGACATGTCTCTAGCCCCCGGGAAAACGGCCACTCTGCAAATCCTGCTCACAACTGGGCTTCTCCCCAGGCCAAAGACACGTGGCGCTGGTGTGTCCCGCTCACAGGGGGACACCGCCAAGGCTTGTGGTCCCTGCCCTTGTAGGACCCATGTGGGCCCCTCCAAGCCACACGGACAAGTGGAGGCCAGAAAGAAGGTTCTAGAACGAACACCACAACTGACCTGGTGAGCATCTGGAGGAATAGGCAGGTCCCTGGGGAAGGAGCTGGCCCCTGCGGTACCCTCCCATGGTTGCCATGGCAACACAGGACCCCGCACGGAGGAGACCAGCGCGCATCCCTCCGCGGAGCGTGCAGGAGCGTGCAGGCCCAGAGAACACTCACCTCTCTTAAGGCGTTCATGATCTTGGATCTCAAGATGACGAGGGCACACAGGAGGGCCAGGAGCCAGAAGGTGAGCATGATCCCCGAGGACTGAACGCCTTTCCTCCTCTCGAGCTGGATTAGAAAGGTAGCAAGCAGCTGGAAGAGGAACAGAGAGGGCGTGGCTCCGAGGCCCGGGGACGGGGAGAGTCAGCTCCAGCTCAGCTCCACCGTCACACCAGGTGCCTCTAGGCCAGTCCAGGAACCTTCTGGAGCCCTTCATCAGCAAAGCAAAGGCAACAGCATCCACCTGGAGAGCTGTCAGGACTTAATGAGACCATAACAGATCCAGGACGGATGGACACACTGGGGGAAAGGCCAGTTCAGCACAGGTCCTTACAGGATCACATCATAAATACCGTGTCTGCCCCAACGACTCAGCCCTGCCATTTTATCATGAGAGTAACTGCATGAAAACGAATGGACGTGACTGCCTGTGCCAATAAAACTTTATTTACAAAAACAAGCAGAGGGCCAGGCACCAACCCTTGATCTAGAGCCACAAAGGCCTGGGTTCAAATCCCGGCTGCTGTAATCAATGGTCATTAGGGAGGACCGCTCTTCCCTGAGCACCTGCTACATGTATCCTGCACAAAGCCCCTCACATACATTAACTGCCAGCGGCCTCACTTGGCAGATGTGGAAACAGAGGTCCAGAGAGGGAACACCACCTACCCATGGCCACACAGCTCGCCTTCAAAGAAGTTATCAGTACTAACAGTGCGGAGGGACTGCAGCGGGGGGCTTTTGACCTCATCCCCAGTATGTGGGCTTCTGCTTCCACTGAACACGACTTAACACTCAGGGAGAGAAAATCCATCAATCTGCTTTTCCTTGAAATAAGATGACACTGTGGTCACTCCCTAGTGGGGTGGAGCACCAGGAGAAGCAGAACCTTCGGGGTGTCCAACCAGACTCAGGAGGGGCAGGTCACCCACAGCTGCTCCCGCCTCCCTAGGGCGTGGCTCAGAACGCCCTGTCCTCGCCCCCCAGCCCTCCTCCCCAAGCCCCTCGGCCACACCCCAGCTCTGCCTTGAGACCTGGGCTTAGTCCACCCGGGGTCACCTGGTGCCAGCCTCCTCCCCTCACACTGGCTCTGGCTTCGCCTCCTGTGCTGGGAACTCACTCTCCACCTGGGGGGCCATGGTCCCCCTGCGTCAGGCTGCCTCACCCCGCTCAAAACCTCACCTTGAGGACCTGGGATTTCAACACGGGTGCAGAACTGGGCCGTGGCCAGAACCCAAGAGTCCAGGAACCTGGGTGGGCAGCGATCCCCACATCCCGTAACCAGTGCCCCGAGCAGGGAGGCGGGACAGCAGGGTGGTGTGGGCACAGCAGGGCTCTGCCTCCCACATCAGAAACCAGGTGTGCCACGGCCTGAGGGAGCCGCCAGGGACCCCGACGGCACCAGAAACCGAGGACACCAGACCTGGGCTTGGCACGCGTCACCAGAGCAGCCGCCTCTCGTCAGGCGTCTTAGACACCTCGACCAGCCGGACCCCCGCCACCCAGGGGTGGCTGGCAACACCCCGCAAGTGAAACCGCAGCTCTGGAGACACGAGGGGACACAGCTGGACGCCAGGCCGCGGAGCCAGATCCAGCTGCCCGCCTGCAACTCAGGCCCACAGCACTCTGGGGACGCAGCCACAGGACGGGAAGCACCTGTCCTGCATGGCGACAGATTGGGGGCGGCGGGGGGAGAGTGAACACAGTGGTGGCCGGAGGGAAGGCGGGCAGAGGTACTGGCCCTCGGCACAGGTGAACCTGACTGTGTACAGATGCCGGGTCCGCAGACCCCCGCGGGCACCCGTCTGAGCCATCTCCCCACCCCCACCCCTCTCCAGCCACCAGGCCCAGGCTGGCCTCCTCCCTCCTGCCCACCTGGGGCACGAGCAGCCAGGCTGGGCAGCCTCCACCCTCAGCGGGCACCTCCTGGGGCCTCAGGTCCGTCGGCTCCCCACCCTGCACCCGGCCGGCTCCCCAGCTTCCCTGCACGGCCTCTGCACGCGCGCAGGTTCCATTCAGTGTGCATGGCCATGCCACACACCTGACCTCCCGACCTCTGGAAACAGGGAGGATAAAACTGTGCCAACTGCCTCCTGTGTCCCTAGAGAGTCACTAGGAGCCACCCTCAGCAGGAAAGCCAGACAATAAGCAAAGAGTCACCACAAACAAACACTGCACCATACAGCAGGTGCTACAGCGCAGCTGCCTGGCTCTACTGCTTCTGGCTGTGTGACCTTGGACCAGTTCCTTCACCTCTCTGGACCTCAGTGTGCTCATCTATAAATCATGGAGAAAGAGCAAACACACGTGAAGGAGGTTGTGCCCGGAGGGTCTCAGACGGAGGAGGGCACGGGGTGAACACTGCGTCCGACGCAGCGAGGTCCACGGCCTCCCCAGCCTGGCTGCCCGCTGCCTCCCTGACCTCTGGGACTGTGTCTGCTGCCCCCTCTTCTGAACCTCCACTGGGATCCTGCTTCACAGGACGGCTTGTCCCCTCTCTGGACACACGGTCCTCCCTGCTGGAACAGCCTGCCTAATCCTCTGCCCCCTCCAACCCCAAGGACTCTGCTCTCTGAGAACCTCGCGGGCTCCTCGGGTTGCCAAGGATCCGGAGCCGGTCACCCTGACCAGGCCCCGAGGCTGCACCATCAGCCACTGAAAGCACGAGGCTCCCACCTTTCACTCATCTGCTTGCTAGCTGTGTGACCTCAAGCAACGCCCTTAACCTTTCTGTGCCTCAGCTTCCACCCCTGCAGGGGGGGGACAAAGCAGAAGCTGCCGGGAGGATCAGCTGTCATTAACAAACTGCTCTCCGTCCGCACTGCCCGCCGACTGTGGACCCCCAGGGGGCAGGGATGCTTCCTGCTCAGCGTGGTATCCCACCCCATCCCACAGCCAGGAGCTGGGAAAAGTCCAAGATCCCAGCAAACGCAATGGAACACCACATGCCACCACCTCAGGGAAGGGACTGCGGCCAGCAGGCCAGCGTAGCTCCTCTGACTGCCCCTCCCAGCAGCCAGTCCCCAGGATTTCTGAAAAGAGTTCAGGTTTCTGGGTTTGCACCTTCTCATTTCTCACGTCGCTGCTGTGCGCCTCCGCGGGCCTGGCGGATGGCCAAGGTTCCCAGCCGGCTCCTACTTACCATGGTGATGCCCAGGAGGGTCGGGCTGACCAGCAGCACTGGGGCCAGGAGAACACCCCGACTTCTTTCCCAGAAAGAATAGAAGAGGTCCGCCCAGCAGATGATCCACAGCAAGAATCCCAAGGCCTGCAAGGGAAGGCGCGTGTCACAGAGACGGCAGGGGACGGGACGCACCCCACGGGGAGCTGGGCCTGGGGACCCAGCCAACCCCAGACCGTAGCCACGCTCCTCAGGAAGAGCACAGTGCCTGGAACACGGAGCCGGCAGGGTGGACGGCCAGCAGGCCGCCTCACGCACACGCTGGTCTGTGGCCAGCCTGCCACGTGCTCCCCTGTAGGACTGGCCTGGCCGACGTCCTCCCAGCACCAAAAACCCAGAGCTCCGCTGCCTCCATGACCCTCCGCCGGAGCTATGCTGCCAGCCCCGTCACCCGAGGCCAATGACAGAGGTCACAGCACCGTCCTTGCCTTTGGAGCCAACGCTCCAGTGCAAGATGACCATCAAGAAAAGGGCGGAAATGCACACAGCGTCCCGCCAGAGCAACAGGGGCTGCGCAGAAAAGAAGGTAGGACAGAGTGCCCGGAGGCCCGTGGCCAGGCAGCAGGGGAGCCGGAAGGAGGGAGTGTGTGCAGGAAAGAGCCCCCTGAGCAGAGGGCCCAGCAAGTGCAAAGGCTTCGGGGTGGGGCTGCGGGTTTGTTGCTACCGTGGAAAGAGCGCAGCGGGAGACGGCAGGCAGAGGAGGAACCCAGAGCCAGGGGCCGCCGGCCACTGGGAGGCCTTCTGGGTTTTTACTCCCAGGAGTGGGAAGCTAATGGAGGGTTTCTGAGCAAAGCGGGGATAAAATCTGAACGATCTCTGAAAAGGAGATGACGATCTCCAAGAAATGCACAAAGGGCTCCTAGGACTGAGGAAGACGGCGCGTACAGTTAAGGGCGGGGAGGCAGGCGACGCTTCTTAAGACTGTTCTGGAGTATTGCTAAGACTGTTCTGGAGTATTGTTCTGGAGTATTCACAGAAAAACCGGGATGCAGCGTTCCACCCACACACAGCCTCCCGGCTACCAGCATCCCGCCCGGGGGTCCAGGGACGACCAGGGACCGGGATCCGCGCATCACCGCCCAGCGCCCACAGGTGCTTCCTTCTGCTCTGAGCCCGCCCTGCCTCGGCCCAGGGTGCGACACCAGGTGTCCGTCACCACGGTCCTATTGACTGGCTCGCTGCCCTGGTCCCCACCCGTGCTGACCTCTCCCCTCTTGACACCCCTGCCAACCCGGATCTGTCAGCTGTGGCCACACTGTCCTCTCCAGAAGGTGACGCAGCTTGGATCGTACGCTCTGTGGCCTTTCCACGCTGGCTTGTCTTTGCTTTGGGGTTTGGTTTCCTGCTGGTTTTGCGTCCTGGGGACGGAACCGAGGGCCTCGCACAGCCAGGCAAGCGCTCTGCCGCCGAGCTGCACCCCAGCCGCCCAGACCAGCTTCCCGAGGTGCACTTGGGCTTCCGCATCTTTCCACAGCCCAAGGGCTCGTTTCCTTCGAGTACGGCCCACTGTCCGGGCGCGCCACAGGTTTCTTTTGTTCTGTCCCCTCAAGGGCATCCCGACTGCTCCGAGCTGTGGCCACCATGAGAAACGCCGCCGTGATCACGTGTGCACAGGTCTGCGTGAACCTAAGCTCTTAACTCCTCTGGGCAAGCACCAGGAGTGGGCTGCTGGGTCACGAGGCCGGGCCACCAGCCGCCTCGTAAGCGTTCCTGCCCAGTCGACCCGGCTCCGCGGCTCCACAGCTTGGAGTGGCCACTCTGACGGGCCTGCAGGGGCGCCGCACCGTGGCTTCCATCTGCGCAGCTGGTGACATTTTAAGAGGGGCTGGAACGGCCGGGACAGGTCTGGACAGGGGTATCACAGGCAGGGGCTTTGGCCAAATCATCCAAGCCTCCTTGTTCACCAAGGGTCCTGGGAAGGAACCGCCACTGCCGAGACGGACGGCACGTGTCTGTGACCCAGCTCCTCAGGAGGCCTAGCAGGAGGGTCACACGCTCAAGGCCAGCGTGGGCCACACGGTGAGACCCCATCTCAAAAAAGGAGAACCGAGCCGGACCAGGAGTACGACATTTGCTGGCTCCCAAAGCACCTGTCGGCTCACGTGTGGACAGGCCCCAACACAGAGAAGCCAGGCAGCACCTGGACCAAGTGACTGACATCCGCCCGTCAGGAAGGAGACGGACAGCACACAACGCGAGGGCAGGCTGCTCTCCTGTGGACCAGAGGCCACGGGCTGGAGACCCAGTCCCCAGCAGGCGGGCGCTGCTGAGAGCGACCTCCTCCAGTGGGGAGTTTCAGGACTTGGAGGGGTGGCCTTGAAGGGCTTTGGGGACCCTGCTCTTTTTCTGTTTCCTTCCACTGCTGGCCATGAAGAGAATGGCTTGCTCTGCTACGCATCCGCCATGACGTGCGACCTCATCACAGGCCCGAAAGCTGTGGGTCTGCCCAACCCTGGACTGAAGCCTCCAAAACTGTGAGCCAAAATAAATCTTTCCTCTTTATAAGCTGATTTATCTCAGGTATTTCTTTTTTTTTAATTTATTTTTATTGTAAACAAATGGGATACCTGTTGTTTCTGTTTGTACATGGAGTAACAGCATACCATTTGCATATTCATACATTTACATAGAGTAATGAGGTTTGATTCATTCTGTTATTTTTTTCCTTCCCCCCACCCCTCCCACCTCTCTTTTCCCTCTATACAGTCCCTCCTTCCTCCATTCTTGCCCCCCTCCCACCCCCCATTATGTGTCATCATCCACTTATCAGTGAGAACATTCCTCTTTTGGATTTTTGAGATTGGCTTATCTCATTTAACATGATATTCTCCAATTTCATCCATTTGCCAGCAAATGCCATAATTTTATTATTCTTTATAGCTGAGTAATATTCCATTGTATATATATACCACAGTTTCTTTATCCATTCATCAACTGAAGGGCATCTAGGTTGGTTCCATAGTCTGGCTATTATGAACTGAGCAGCTATGAACATTGATGTGGCTGTATCTCTGTAGTGTGCTGATTTTAAGTCCTTTGGGTATAGGCCGAGGAGTGGGATAGCTGGGTCAAATGGTAGGTCCATTCCAAGTTTTCTAAGGAATCTCCACACTGCTTTCCAGAGTGGCTGCACTAATTTGCAACCCCACCAGCAATGTATGAGTGTACCTTTTTCCCCACATCCTCTTCAACACCTATTGTTGCTTGTGTTCTTGAAAATCGCCATTCTAATTGGGTGAGATGGAATCTTAGTGTAGTTTTGATTTGCATTTCTCTTATTACTAAAGATGGTGAACATTTTTTCATATGTTTGTTGATTGCTTGTAGATCTTCTTCTGTGAAGCATGTGTTCATATTCTTAGCCCATTTGTTGATTGGGTTATTTGAATTCTTGGTGTAGAGTTTTTTGAGTTCTTTATATATATTCTGGAAATTAGTGCTCTATCTGAAGTATGATTGGCAAAGATATTCTCCCACTCTGTAGGCTCTCTCTTTGCATTGCTGATAGTTTCCTATGCTGAGAGAAAGCTATTTAGTTTGAATCTATCCCAGTTATTGATTCTTGCTTTTATTTCTTGTGCTATGGGAGTCCTGTTAAGGAAGTCTGATCCTAAGCCAACAAGGTGAAGATTTGGACCTACTTTTTCTTCTATAAGATGCAGGGTCTCTGGCCTGATTTCAAGGCCCTTGATCCACTATGAGTTGATTTTTGTGCAGGGTGTATCTCAGGTATTTCTTACAGTAACAGAAAGCTGGCTGACACAAACACGCCAAGCAGGACACAAGGCTCGTCTGTAGTTCTCTGAGCAGAATCAGGAGGAGACATCACTCAAGCTCAAACTGAGGAACATACTACACAATAACTGTTCTTCAAATACCCCAATGTCCTAAGAGATAAAGAAAGGTGAAGATGTCTTCCAAATTAAAAGAAGCTCAAGATAAAAACATGACTAAAAGCAACAGAGGGCTGTAGCCTAGATTCGGAACCAGAGGGAGAAGATGCTGGAAAGAACAGCGGTAGGGCAAAGGACAACACCAGAACACAGACGAGAGACATTCTTTTTAAGCACTGGGCCATTCGTGACTTTCCTGTTTCATCTCTGTACTGTGGTCACATCAACAAAGATCCCTGTTCAGGGGAAATAAACTCTGAAGCAGTGAGGGGCAAAGGCGTGGCAGACGCCGCCTCTTTCCAATGGTCCAGAATAAGAGGATGCACGAGCGGAGAGAGCAGAAGCCACTGTCGAGCACGACGGCTAAAGGCTGGTCAGCATGGGCACGGGAGGGGTGGTTCTTGACATGGCTGCAATTTTGTACTTCAAAATAAAAACTCTTTTAAAAGTTGAAAAATAAAATAAAATAAAAGGCAAATGGCTTTAACAAGGGAGGAAGACCTTCTGATCTGGTCGGCCCTGGAGGAAGCCCCTCCTGTCTGCTCCACTTGGGACAGTGGGGCTCGGGGGTGTCACTCTCTGCTCAAGGGTTGCTGAGCCGGCACGCGGCAGAGCAGGGATCCGAGCCCCGCTTGGCCACCAGAGCTCCAGGCTTTGCCTACCACGTGGCTCCACCTTCTAGAATAATGCACTTGAGACAGGTAAGTGGACGGAAGCGTCTGACCCAGCGCGCTGCTGCCCCCGCCCAGGTGCCCACCCTCGGCCGCGGGACGACCAGGACTCACAGTTTTGGCTTTGTTGAGGGGTGTCATCTGGATGTAGCCCCGGTCATGTCGGGAGAGGCAGAGGAAGTAGACGGGGAAGGAGGCCCAGAGGTAGAGGCACGGCAGCCACAGCAGGACGGTGCTCTGGAAGCACTTGGGGAAATCGGGGTTGCTGGTGTGCCAGGTGACATTCCAGTCCTGCGGGCAGACACGACAGGTCAGCGGCAGGCACGCGCTCCAAGCCACGGAACCACACAGTCTGCACCCTCCAGCAGGGCGCGGTCGGCAGGAAGGAGACACAGGTCACGGGAACAGGGCGACCTTCTGTCACCCCTGCAGAGCAGACGAGGTCCCGGGCCTGTGGCCAGTCCTGCAGCACAACCAGAGGCATTTCAAGGGGCCCTGGAGGAGAGCCTGGCACCCCGAAGAACCCTTGGGTGCCACTTTGACTTGTGAAATGGAAACTTCTGTCATCTTCGTCAGCAGCAGCAGGGCTCAGGCCCAAACACAGGTGGGTGCCAGGCCCTCCACCAGTGCTCAGCACCCGCTCCTCCTTGGACCCTGTGCGTTGAGGACGCCCTGCCTGCTTTTGCAGATGTGGAAACAGACACGACGGGTTCGATGATAGGCCAGTGTCACAAAGCTGCCAAGCTCTGCAGCTGGACTCACACTCAGGCAACTTGGTCCAGTTCCCCGCATTTTACCACGAAACCCTCCAGCCTCAGAAACAAGACTGTTTCCAATCACTTGGAAAAAAAGAAAAAGAAAAAAAGGACTGTGTTTTGCACACAGCACATGCCAAATAGATTTTTTAAAAATGATACACACATACATAACTAGGTCAGATGGATGCATCCAAGAATTAACTCCACTCGCAGTTTTATCATGGAGCACTTAAATTTAACTCGAGGCCTGATCTCTTGGTGGAGTAGTGGTACAACTGTGGGAAACGTTATCACCCTCAGTTGGGGGGTCTCATTTCCCGTCTCTGCCTGGTTAGGCTGGGTGAAATGAGAAGTCTGACTCTTAGTGGCCACTTAGCTCACGGATGGTCTGTTGTTGTTGCTTTAGGCATGCTTTTTTAAAAATTAGGTTAGCTGCCAACATTTAAAATCAGACCATCTCATAAAAAGATTCCTTTTTAAAAATCAACATCTGGGGCTGGGAATATAGCTCAGTTGGTAGAGTGCTTGCCTGTCAAGTACAAGGCCCTGGGTTCAATCCCCAGCACCACAAAAAAAAAAAAAAAAAAATCAACATCTGGGCCAGGCGTGGTGGTATGTGCCTGTAATCTCAGATGGAGAGGCTGAGGCAGGAGGATTGCAAGTTTGAGGACAGCCTCAACAATTAAGTAAGACCCTAAGCAACTTAGCAAGACCGTATCTCAAAATTTAAAAATTTTTCAAAAAGGCGGAGGATGTGGCTCAGTAGTGAAGCACCCTTCAGTTCAATCCCCAGGACCGGGAAAAAAAAAAAAAAAAAGTCATCCGGGCCTACATTCCTGCTTCATACCCAGCAGCAGGAGCCAGGAGGAGCCAGTCTCTGGACCAGGTCCATGAGTCCCAGGCAACTGCAGTGGCTGCCAGGCCCTCCTCTCTTCCAGCCCACCCTGGTGACCACAAAGCACCCGCTCTCCAGACACCTCCCCTTCCAGCAGCCTGCCCACCAGCACCCAGTGAGACCAGGGAGGCGCTCCAGGAAGCTGCAACCTCACATGCACCCGACAGGCTTCACCAGCCAGTCGAACACACGCAGAGAAAGGGAAGGAAGCAAGCAGGACTCGTTTTATTTTTAATTTTTAAAAATTTTTTGGTACCAGGGACTGAACCCAGGGGTGCTTAACCCCTGAACCCCATCCCCAGGCCCTTTAATATTTTATTTTCAGACTGGGCCTCACTGCGTTGCTGAGGCTGGCCCTGAACATGATCTCCTCCTGCCTCCGCCTTCCGAGTTGCTGGGATTACAGGCGTGTGCTGCTGCACTTAAAGGAAACTGTCGAGGGCTAGGGACACAGCTCAGTGACAGAGGCTTGCCTGGCATGCACATGGCCCAGGGCTGCACTCCCAGCACTGAGAAAAAATAAATAAAAAAGAAAAAGAAAAAGAGAAAAAAAGGTGACAATGTGATTAAAATGTATGTTCCCCCAAAAAAGCATGTGAGTTATACACACCAGGAATACACCTGTCACTACTGAACTATGCATTTTAAAAATAGTTGTGATGGCTATAAAATTATTTAAAATAAACAGACTTATCAAGGCGAGATCAAGGTGTAAAGCGAGTCCCTAAACTGGTTCTTCAGAAGCGTGGCTACTCCGTCAAGCCAGGTCTACTTTCCCAGAACTGGGAACCAGGCGTGACCGCAAAGCGAACCCTTGGAGGCCAGCAGCGCGCACGCGACTTGGCTGGGAAGCTCTGGTCTCTGCGACCCGGGTGTCTGGAAGGCGGCCTCTGCACAGGAATTCCTGACGACTTTAATTGGTCTCACGCCCCTGGTAATGCTTAAGGTGACGGCTGATGAAGGATCAAACAGCTGGTGGCCGTTACTCACAGAGCAGTTTCTCTGCAGCTGCCAGAAAAGGCTGATTCCAAAGGCCTCGGCCCTTCAGGGAGGAAACAGCACCCGGGCTGGCCACTCCATCTGGTCCGCGTCTGAGAACGGCTCCCGCCACCGGCTCCCGGCCTGGACCACGGGGACCACAGGTCACCCTCCCCACCGCCCCCAGGGCCTCCCACTAAAGGCAGGTGCACAGCCGCAGACACACCTAACCACCCACTGCCAGCCCTCACCAAAGCGAGGCCACCCCCGCCACGTCCCCACAGACACCTGCGCACCCACCTGCACCCACACATCCACCACCCAGGCTGTGACTCAGCCCCTCCTCTCTGTGGCATTGAATAGGGGAGACATGGCACCTCCAAACTTTTCCAAACTACCTAAAATGGTAGATGGTGTTGAAAAAATAATGTCTTCCCCCCTTAACTCATGGCCTCTCCGCCCACCCAACGCGTAGACACGCTGACGACCACCAGCCCCGGTTCCCTCCACATCCCTCCAGGCAGATGCCAGGCACAGCCTGGGCGGCTCTCCCGGGAGCGACCCTGAGACGCCCTCTGCTCCACACTGAGCGTTCTTAACTTAATTCGTCCTCAGCTCTGGGCGTCTTAACTTCCTTTGAGCAAAGAGGTGGAAGTGAAATCTTTCCCTCGTTCCTTCTCCGCCCAACCCAGTTCCCCTCTCTAGAAGGAACCACTTCCCATCTCTTCCGTATCCTTCCAGAAACGACTTGGTGTGTACGTAGCGCAAGCGGATGGCCCGGATCTCAGTGGGAGGAGGTGGACTCCACACCGTGCTCTGCACCTTGCGACCACCTGAAACCTGCATGAACCCTGGTTCTCTGTCTCGCACGCTCTGAGCCCCTTGTGTGGGCGCACCTGACTTCCAATGGCTCTCCCGCGGCCTCGGCATCCAGGCTGCTTCTGAACCAGTCGGCACCACACCAACTGCCTGGAAGGTCCTCCTTTCACACGCGAGTGAGCATTTCTGTGACACGGCTTTATAGAAGTGCCACTGCTGGGTCACAGAGCACACGTTTGAAATGTGGGTAGGCACTGTCCTCCCCACAGGTAACATCCACTTGTGCTCCCCCTAACGAGGCCCGGGGCAGCCCCTCCCAGACCAGCTGCCCATCTGATGGAGAACATGCCTCCCCGCAGCTGCAACTCCTCCTCTCAGGAGCAGAGGACTGGGGACCCGTCCAAGTCTGTTTCAGAGCAGGCGAACTCTGCTCAGAGGAAACGCCACAAATTCACATACTTTCATTAATAAAAGGAATGGCAAGATGCTTGCCTAGCATGCCCGAGAACCTGGGTTCCATCCTCAGCCCCACAAACGCACAAAAACAGAAATAAATGAGACAGATGGGGTCACCTCTGCTCTGGACCACAGAGCCGGCTGCTCCCTACTGCCTCCGACAACTGAGGCTTGCCACGACTCCTGAGGCGCCCCCTGCATCGTCTGTGCGTCCTCCTGCCCTGCTCCCCAACATGCCAACCCAGGCATTTACACAAATAGGTATTTGCAAGGTGGTATCCAAGGCCCTGGAGTTTCAGGGAAGCCCTGATCCTTCTCCTAAAGGTGTTCCCCCATCATCTGAGCTAATGAGTGCTTTCCTCAGTTACCTCTTGCTGGATCCTCTCTCTGCAGTGTCTTTCTGCCCTAACTAACTCCTACTCATCCTTCAAAACCTACCCTAGATAAGAAGGCACTAAGGAGCCCTCCTCCAAACCATGAGAAGATGGACAGACACCACCACCACCACCACGTTCACGGACAGGCAGCATTAATATTGTTAAAATGGCCCCATTACCAAAAGCAATATGCAGATCCAATGCAACCATCAAAATACCAATGACTTTCTTCACAGAACTAGAAAAAATAGTCCCAAAATTCATCTGACCCAGAATAGCCAGAGCAGTACTAATCCAAAAAAGCAACGCTGCAGCTACCACAGTACCCGACTTCAAATTGTACTACAGAGCTGGGGTCCTGACCTAAACACACGGTCCTGACCAAAGGTCAGACACACAGACCAGTGGAACAGAATGGAAGACAGAGACAAACCCACCCAGGTACAGTCACCTGACCCTCGACAAAGGTGCCAGATATATACACTGGGAAAAGACAGCCTTTTTAAGAAAAGGTGCTGGGAAAACTGGTTATCCACACGCAGAAGAACGCGACTAGACCCTGATCTCTCACCCTGCACAAAAAGCAACTCCAAATGGGTCAAAGACCTAGGATTTAGATCAGAAAGTATGCAACGCCTAGAAGAAAACGTGAGTCAACCCTCCAACATACAGACACAGGCACCTATCCTCTGGACCCCGACAGCCAATCGTGCCAAGAGTTAATAAATGGGATGACATCAGATTGAAAAGCATCTGCACAGCAAAGGAAAGAGGAATGTGAAGAAAGAACACAGAATGGGAGACGATCTCTGCCAGCTGCATTTCCGACAGAGGATTAGTATCTAGAATGTATAAAGAACTCAAAAAACAGAACACCAAAAATATAAATGAACTAATTAATAAATGGGCAAAGGATAAACAGACACCTCTCCAAAGAAGAAATACAAACATCCAACAAATACGTGAAAAAAATATTCAACATCATTAGCCACTAGGAAATGCAAATCAAGACCACACTGAGATCTCATCTCACACCAGTCAGAACGGTAACCATCATGAACAGAAATAATAACAATGCTGGAGAGGACGTGGGGAGAAAGGAAGGCTCTCGCACTGAGGGTGGGGTGCAAGTTAGTGCAACGCTCTGGAAGTCAGCAGGGAGGCCTCTCCAAAGACGAGGCCGGAACCGCCCGGACCCCGCTGCACCCCTCCTGGGTGCTGGTCCTGGAGACTCAGCCATCGTACTACAGTGACACAGGCTCACCACGTTCAGAGCAGCAGTTCACCCGGCCAAAGTGGAACCAGTGAGGTGTCCACCAACGGAGGAACAGATGGGAGGATGCAGGCGGGTGCACAGCGGAGTGCTGGCCCTGGAGAACGAGGCTGCGCCGCTGGCAGGAAATGGGTGGAATCCGAGAGACTCATATCTCAGCGACTCAGCTGCAGGGCATCGCGTTCTCTCCCGCCTGGAAGCCAGGGAGCAAAAAGGAAAAAGGTGGGGGGCACTTATGAAAAGAGAAGGTGGACCGGGAAAGGGACCGGGGAGGGAGGCAGGGACCTGGCGAGCCAGGCCGGCCAGGGCACACCCTCACAGGTGCGCACTGCGGACACGTGCGATTACCAGGCACCAATTACAAAAGGAAACAGGACACCTCGCCCCCCCTGAGGCCTCTCGCCGCGGCAACGCCCACTGTCCTCGTCCATCACCAGCCTGGACTGCAGGCCTCGGTGCCCGGCCCTGTTGGTTCACCTTCGCTCTGGCCCTCCTGATCCAGCACGTGCCTGAGTCGAGCGGACAATCCAGGCGCCTCCCTCCCCAGCACCAGCCCCCGCTTTGCTTGGGGTTGTTGGACTTTTGCTCAGTCGGCTGGTTTGTTTAATAACCAGTCTGGCGAGCAGCCTTGGATTCTTGATCAGGTGGGTGTGGATTCAAATTCAGACCCTGCCCCCGTGTGATGCTGGGTGGGAGGTGGTACTCCCCAAGCCGCGGAGTGTCCCCTGGTCAAGCAGACAGGAGGACGCCAATAGGGAGGCTCTGGCGAGGAGTCGGGACCATGCGAGACAGACTGAGCCCACAAGCGGTGGCTCCTAGGAGCAGCTGTGATGGTCACAGCCCTGGCCACCACCAGCCCAGGGTCAATGCAAAAGACAAGGAAAAGCTCTGGAGGGACATCAGCTCAGGGGCACAGCAGGGCCATCTGAGGACACCACAGGCTGGGAGGAGAGGTCGGGAGCAGAAGAGGGCAGTCCCCACTGAGGGACGGGAACGGCTAGCTGCCGGCTCCAAGCCAGAAGGCCACCTGCACCCAGAGGGCAGCAGAAAGGGAGGGAAGGGACGGGGACAAAAGAGGGAGACCGCCTCTCAGCAGGACCTTCACTGTGGCAGGGAGCAGCCCAGAGCCCACCTGCCGAGCAGGGCAGCCTTGACCTTGAGGGTAAGGGTGCCAGGTGTCCCCTGCGTGTCCCTCACCAGCTAGATCCTGACTTGTCCCTCACCCACCTCACCTCCACGACTGGAGGAGGCAAGAAGCATGGCCGTCTCTCCTGGGGCTCCGGGGGAAATGGTGGGTGTCGGCATTGCTCCAAGGATCAAGGGAGGGGTGACTCCGTGGGGACCACGCTGCTCCCCACTCAACCCCGGTCTTCGCTCCCAGGGCGTGCTCTTAATTCAGAGAGCCTGACGGCCACTCTGATTCTGCTACAGACCCAACTGCTGGGCGAGAGCCGCAGCTCAGGAGAGAAGCCCCGACCCCAGGACGGCACTTCAGGGACCCCCGACCCCCCAGAAGTGTGACCGTGAGAGTGCACCCTCCCAACCCCTCACCAAGGCCAGCAGCCCAGTGGCCTCTTAATGTCCCCTTGAGGACCAGGGGAGCGAGTCCAAGTCCACCTGGGCTTCATGAGATCATCGGACTCCGGCTACGGTGTTGGCTGGGCCCGCCCTCTCCCTGGGCCCCGATTTAAGTCTCCACAGAAGGCCACACCCCACTCGGTCCTCCCAGCAGCACAGCTCCTAACTCATTGGGCAGACGAGGAAACCGAGGCACCGGGAGATGAGAATCTCTTCAAAGGCCATGCTGCGGTGCGTGCCTCACGTCAGTGAAGAAACAGGTGAGGTTCGTCACACTCTCAAGGTGACACCCTGACAGCACTGGGGGTCGCGCTGCGCCGCTCCGCGCTAGCTGAGCGCTGACTACGTGCTAGGTGCTATCTCTGTGCCTTTGACGTGAACCGACTCCTGTCATCCTTGGGACCCCCATAAGGAGGCTGTTGCCTCCCGTGTGGTACAGGACACTGGGAAGTCGAGGCCCTGACCGAAATGGGAGGTCTGCAAGTGGCCAGCTGGGTGCTCAGCCGAGTGCCAGGCCAGGACCCACCCCATGCCAGGCCGCTCATGGTGCCAGGGAACACACACATCCTAACCAAGCCTTTCGGGGCCCCAGCCTTTGCCCAGAGGAAGCTCTGAGTTCAGCATGGCCCGCACCTGCTCCCGGCGGAGCTGCTACAAGTCTCCAGCCTCCAGAGGCCTGGCCCTCGGCCCCAGCCTCCACCTCCATGGACCCACCAGACCAGCGAAGGCCCTCCCACTCGAGGCCAGCCGCATCTGCGCCTTCAGCCCTCCTCGCCACATAGTCACGGTTGCAGGACTGGCCAGCACGCACCTGGGAAAGCCCCGGTTCTGCCCACCATGCCCGCCGAACTCCACGGACCTCCCCAGGAGCAGCCCGCGCCTCACGACTGGGTCAGGTTCTGAAAGCACCTGAGTCCTTGGACCCAGGCAAGAGGGAGCCCTGCCCAGCCCACCCTGCGCGACCAGCCTCCCAGCTCCGCTGCACTTGGCTCAGAAGTGCCCAGGGCCAGGCCTCTCCTGGGCCCTGCCCCCCCCCCCCAGCCTGGATGACAGTTTCCAGAGAGAGCCTTGGCCAGGACCAGGGAAGCAGCCCTGCCCAGGACCAGCTGGTCTGCTCTGGACAGGAGGGAAGGCCAGGGAGAGGGTGGGTAGGGTGAGGACTGGACTTGGACCCGGGTTCGCGTGAGAGCGCACGAGGAGCTCTCGCTGGGTTAGCAGGGCTCACCGGGCACCGCCCACTCCACGGGACCGAACACGCATTTTCCAGACCAACCATTTCAATGACTTGCAACGATCAGGCTTCTACCAGTCGGTTATTTACCGGGGACTACGGGGTGCCAGTCTCATTTGGCAACCACATCTCCACTCTCACAGTTCAATTCCGTCGAGAGAGGTAGACTCGACCAAGTAAAGATGGGCACATACCCACCAAGGGCAGAGGCCCTGGAGATGACGCAGGTGTGGGTTTTACATCAGGAGAAAGGTCCCCGGGCGGGAACAACCTCTGAGCAGAGACTCAAAGAAAAAGCACATGCCATCCTCTACCTAGGGAAGAATAAGGCCAGGCTTCCTGAGGTCACGAGTGGCACATGCCTGGTGCTACTCTGGGGCTGGACATCAGGGCAAACCCAGCACACAGGTGAGGGGCGTGAATCCACCCATTTTACAGACAGAGAGCTGAGACCCTGGCACGCATGTAACCTGCACGCGGCAGGCAGAGCCAGGAGTCCGACTCCAAGAACAGACAGACGCCTCCGTGTAAAAAGGAAACGAAACCCCCAGCTGTTCCCATTAGCATTGGCGTGGCGGGGGCTGGAAGGGAGATGTTCTTAGAAGGAGCCGTGGCTCATCTGCGGGGGACGGGCCGAGGAGCGAGAAGACACTATTGTTAGTTTCTGGTTTATTGTCTTTTGCCCTGTGTGAATTTCATGCTGCACATCCTGCCTCTAAGATAATAATCCCCAGGCCAGTTCACACTTTAAATAAATAAACAGCAGCAGGAATTCGGGGGTAGAGGTTTCTAAGGGCAGAGCTGGGAACAAGAGAAAGCACACGGTCACTGGGCACCAGTAACAACAGCGCCAGCCGCCACACCGGGCAGGGCGCCCAATCCAGCCTCCACGGGCCTCTGGGTTGGGCCTCCTCAGACACCCTCCTGTCCCAGCAAGGACTCTGAAGTCCAGAGGGTCAGTGTGAACTGCCTCAGCTCATCAACCAGGAGGGACAGAGCCAGACTTGAACCCCAAAGAGCCTGAAGCAAGCTCCCCAGCCCTGAAACCAGGTGCTGGGGCCTCCTGGGGCTTCACAAGGCCATGGCCACACCGCCCACCCGAGGCAGCGGCTGTCCAGAACGACTCCAGGTTCACCTGTGCAGAACGGGGAGCAAGATTCCCTGCAGCTGCTTCCACCCACTGAAGGCGCTGGCCTCCGCCACTCTCAGACCTGTGACCTCCCGCGGCGCTCCTCCACCTCAGAACCCCTGACCTCTGAGGTGGGACCACGGCTGTGCGGCCATCCTGGGCAATGCCGGCCCCAGACCCGAGGTGTCCCCAGACCACAAGGGCCACCTGCAATCCCAGTTCCCTGCAGCCTGAGCCACACGGTGAGCCAGCTGGGGGCCTGCCAGGGAAGACCAGGCTCCCGCCCAGCACGGGCACAGCCACGTGTGATCTGCTTCAGAGCTGCTGGAGGGTCTGCTGCGCAGCAGCAGCATGGAGGACGCAGCGCTAGGTGATGAAAGCCAGGCGCGGAGGGTGCTGCGGGGTCCCACTCACGGAGACCAAGGAAGCCAGGTCAGGAGGCCCAGAGGGGATGGCAGCCACCAGCAGGCCAGGCGGGTCAAAGGCACCAAGTTTCTAGGACCCAGGTGAGGCAGTGCCAGGGGCTGCCACTCGGTCAGCCCGGCCAGCCCCCTGCATCATGCTGTCTGCTGGACAGCAGCCTCGAGTGTTCTCATCATAAGGGAGGGTGCGACTGTGACAGGGACCGTGGGGACAGTCTGCACAGCACCACCTTCAAACTCGCCGAGCTGCAGACATCACCCACCGGGCTCCCGAATGTCACCGTGTGACCTAGGAGGAGAGCACCGGCTGGGGAGAAGCGACAGCACAGCCAGCGTGCCGGACGCCTCACCGCGGCTTGCCCCGCAGACTGCGCCACGTGCGCTGCGGGAGGCCCCGTGAGAAGGCAGGGCGCAGGCGCACGGCTCGCCCTGCGTGGCGGTGCTCACAAAAACCACGCTGGAGACTGGGACGCGGTGCCGTCCAGGGAAGGGCCCGGGAGGCTGCGTCAAGGCGGGCAGGGCGGCTCCCAGCAGGGGCCTTTTCTCCTCCGCATTTTGAACCCCAAGTGCCTCTAGCTCTGCAGACACGGGGTGGAGGGACCCAGGGGGAGGGAGGGGGAGGGACACGCAGGACAGCACCAGCGGGGCGGGGCACCTGGAGCAGGCAGGACAGGGCCCCATCCAGGCTCCACCTAGTGAGCCCGGGTGGCTCAGGGTCTCCGCAGGGGCCGGCTCTGGGGCTGATGCAGGGTGTGCCCCCACTGGCCTGGCTCAGGTACTACATTGTTGGGGTTTTGTTGTCATTTTGGCCCCAGGGGTTGAACCCAGGGGCGCTTAACCACGGAGCCACACCCCAGCCCTATTTTGTATTTTATTCAGAGACAGGTTGCTCAGCACCTCGCTGTTGCTGAGGCTGGCTTTGGACTTGCGATCCTCCTGCCTCAGCCTCCTGGGCCATTGGGATGACGGGCATGCACCACTGCTAGTAAGTTTTAATACTGAGACAGCAGCTCCTGCTCAGCGCCACGTGTACGCCAGGGCTGTGTGCGGAGTCACGGGCTCCCGTGTCACCATGGGGCTGCCTTCCAGGCAGAAGTGTGTTGTCCTCCTCTGACGGAAGGACCCAAAGACAGGGAGGAAAACCACAGTCCCCGGGGCAAACGCAGGGGAGTCTGGCGCCAACCCAGCAGGCTGGCACGGGCCTCTGGCCGGCGGCACACCTGAAATGGAGGACGGGCCTGCTTGGCAAGGGCGAGCCAACAGGCTGTGGTGAGGGCCTCCTCAGAGCACCGGGTGTGAGTCAGGACAACGAGGAGAGGAGCGCAGAGGGCCTGCGGGCTGCCAGGCGCCGATCCTGCTTGGACACAGCCTGGGCGCTCATTCCCGCCAGCCCTGGACAGTCAGGACGGGGCAGCTCTGAGGCTCCCTGCCCAGACACGGCGAGGCAAGCCGGGCTGCCAGGGCACCGAGCGGGGAGGCACCAGGTGCCAGGGCTGGCAGCAAGGCCGCCCTGCTGGGCCCAGTGACCCTTCCCTCGCCCTCTGACTCATCAGAGCTAAGAATAAAGCTCAGAAATGTGGGAGGGGGCACGTCCAGACCTTACCCCAGCGCCTGGGGAGGCAGGCCCATGGCCAAGGCGTTCTCGGCCCTGCCTGGCCAGCGCCCCAAAGCCTCCCGCTCAAGACAGAACCAGGCGCCGGGCTGCGGCAAGGAGAGGTGCCCACGCAGGGCCAGCTCCTGCCTTGACAGCGCTCCCAGCCAGAGGTCAGGTCAGAGCCTGGCCGCCCACCACGGGCGCCCTCTGCCCGGCCCACGGGGACCACCAACTTCCCCCGCACCGCGAGGCCCCTCCCTCCAAGCCCTGTCCTCGTCCCTCCCACCAGCACCCTGCCCCTCCAGCTGCTTCCTCTCCTCCCGTGAGACTCGTGAGCGTCACTGAACCCCTGGGTCATGTCCCAGGGACCCATGAGGGCTCAGGCATGTGCCAGGCACAGGGCTGTGTGCATCTGGGAACGTGGCAGTAACAGGACAGATGGAGACAGCATTGTCCCTAAGGTGAAAAACCCAGCAGTGACAACAGGAATAAAGGGCCTGGCCTCCCAGAGGTGACAACCTAAGGAGGGGACAGACAGTAGAGAAGACAAAGGATATGGGGACTGTATATACAAAGGGGCACAGAGAAGGGAGAAGCAGAGGCGGAGGATGGTGGTTTAAAGGACTGAAGGAAACAAGGAATAAGCCAAGTGGCCATGCGGGGAGGGAACAGTGCTCCTGGCAGAAGAAACAGCACGTGCAAAGGCCCAAGGCAGGACTGTGCAGAGCATCGCGGAGACACCAAAATGTCTCGATGGCAATAAGAGATGAAGGCAGGGAGGACATAGGTTGTATAGGACTCCCAGGTCACTCTGGGGATTCCGACTGTCACTCAGAGTGACAGATTTATGTTTGAACATATTGGCTCTCAATTTGTCTCCCAGGGGACTTTTGACAATGCTTGGAAACAGTTTTGGTCGTTGGACCTGGGGGCTGGTGAAGGGGTTGATATCGGTACTTTGTGGACAGAGGCCAGAGATGCTTCTAAACAGCCACCATGTGGGGACAGTCCCTGACACAGAAACAGCCCCAAAGTCACCAACGCTGAGGACCCTATTTCAATCAAACAAACCCACTGCATGTCAGCTCCTTGTCTTGTGGTAAAGCACTGTACTGGCCTCCGAGCGTGTCCCCCTGGGAGGTCTTCAAGGCAAGAACGCACATGGAGCCGTCATCTCCTGAGCACAGCCAATGCCTCTGCAATCCTCCTGGAGGACCCGCCTGAGGCTGCCCTACAGTTACCCTGATTTTAAGTAGAAGGAGCACACCCAGAAATATGGGCAAGACAGCCGGACACACCTGTAATCCCAGAGGTTCAAGAGGCTGGAGAAGGAGGATCACAACTGGAGGCTCAGCAATCTAGCAAGACCTGCTCTAAAAATTTCTTGAAAATAAAAAGGGCGGGGATGTGGCTGAGTGTTCAAGCACCCCTGGGTTCAATCCCTGGAGAGAGACAGACAAGGGTGAATCAGTAGTGGTCACTCATCAGCACTCTGGAGTACATCATCAGCATCCCCACAAATGTGCGGGCGACATGCTGTGCCCGATTCCCACCGCTGCGACAGCACCCAGGAGGGAAAGTTTGTAGTTCGCAAGAGCCTGCGGGACCTCGCCGGTGGTCCGCTGCCGCCCACCACATCGCCAAGCTGCACGGGGCCTGGTGCAGAATGGCAGTGATCCCCGCCGCCGGCTCGCCCCAAACGCACCGCCCATTCCCTGCGGGGAGCCACCTGCTGAGCTCTCCCGAGTCCCTTTGGACCCGCGGAGGCCCAGCGAGGAGGTTCAGAGGGGGCCTCGTGCACGGAGCTGCGCCGGAGCTGCGCCCTCCACCCGACGCCTGGGCTTGGGGCCTTGGAGCCTTGGAGCCCGCCCCCGCGCTTCCTTCGGATGGCCCCGCCAGTGGAGGGACCGCAGGAACCCGGCCCTGCTGGCCGTCCCTCGGAAGGCGGCCAATCCTGCTATTCCAAACAATGACACAGTGAATTCCCCCAGAAACTGCTCCTTAAGCCAAAGCAAACACGGGAAAGCCCGATCCCAAGCTGCGCGCAGGCGGCGGGGTCGCGGCGCCCGAGGAAAGGGCTCGGCCAGGTGCGCTGGCGGCGCGGACAGAGGCCGGGCGGGAAACCAGTCTGCCCTCGCTGCTCAGGGCCCGCGAAGGCGCGTGTTCCTGGCGGTTTGCGCTCTGCGCACTACAGGGAATGCTATTTATAGAACGTCCAGTTTTCACCAAAGTGACACAACGGCCTGGACCCGCCCTGGGACACAGCCAGCAGTCTCCAGCCGTTTCCTTTATGCATTATTATTTTTACAGACCTCGCTCCCCCACCCCATCAGTTCCCAGAGGACCCGGAATGCTCAGGTGGTGTCCCTCAACCCTCATTCCCCAGCCGCTGCACAGTCCCGGGGCACAAGAAATACCTGCAGAACTTAACAGCCACACCAGAAGGACGCATGGCCAGAGAAACCGGGCACAGGCCACCTGGGAGGCCCCTGGCCCAGGCACAGCCCCAGGTCTGGGGGTATGGATCACTGCGCAGGCATTAATATGTCCTGACCTCCCCTGGCCCTGACATGACTGGACTTTAAAGCCCTGAGCTTGAAATGGGTGAGTCCTGACTTGTATCTCGACAAACCTCCTCAAAACAAAAGCAGGTGAGCAAGACCCAGGGTCATTCTGACCACGGGCAATTCTCACTGAACCTGCGCTGTCCTGAGGACCTTGCAACCCCCCAAAACAACTGAGCACACGCAGACCACCCCTGTTCCCACCTCGCAGGAGAGCCTACCATCGAAAGCAGACTCATCTGCATTTGTTTTAAAAAATTAAATGCATCGTCTTTTCCTGTGGCTCCGGCCCTTACCTGGGGCTTCTTACCCTCAGTTCTGCTGAGGTTTTAGGGAAAGTCTGTCCTGTGCTCAGGGTGGGTGTCAGCGTTCCCTGGTTCTCTCCCCGCTAGGCACCACGGTCCCCAGACACTGCCAACAATGGAGCTGTCTACAGACGTCGCCATGTGTCCTCTGGGCGCGATCACCCCAGTGGAGATCCATGGCATCTGGTCCCACCCCTGCCATCTACATCCAGGGCCTCTCCCCCTGCCCAGCCCTGCTCACATCAGGACTGGAAGAGAACCCCCACCCCTCAGCAGCTTGGGTCTTAACACCAGGTCTGAGGAACCCCTGAGCAGGAGAATTTCGGAAGCACAGAGGCATCCAAGAGATACACAAAAACAGCAAGAGGTGTCCAGAAAAGGAGAGAGGGGCTAACTCACAAAGCGAAGGAAAGGAACTTTCCATTTCCTCATCCTCAGGGCAAGCAGGATACCTGCTTTTCCAGAGATATTGTGAAGATAAAATTCCATGTCAAACGACTTCTTCACTCCAAGCCTCTGAAGTGGGTGCACGGTCCCTATTTTGCAGAAGTAGTGGCTAAAGCACAGAGAAGTACAGCAGCTGGCCCCAGGGTGCACAACCTGTGAGTGGAAGAGGTCCATTCCACTCAGCAGGGCTGGCTCGTGGCTGCGGGTCATGTTCCCAAGAGGGACAACGACACTGAGGTGACAGGAGATGGGGACCCAGGGACCACCCTATCAGTGGAAGCTGCTGCTATTTCCTCCTGGGAGGTCAGATGGGGTTTCCTCAAGGAGGTAAAATAGAGGGGAGACCAAGATGCTAAGACCCACCACTGTGAGGAGGTGGGAGGGAGGAGTCCCTGGGGAATGGTCCCGGGGCAAGTTCAAGGTCTGCAGGTAGAGGACAGGCCAGGGCCACAGTGAGGGCCTGAGTCGCACTTAACATTCCCCAGGAGGGCCAGGGCTGTGGCTCAGTGGTAGAGCGCTTGCCTGCACGTGTGAGGCACTGGGTTCAAGTCTCAGCACCGCAAAAAAGGTTCATCAACAACTAACAGAAAAGTTCCCCCCAGGAAAGCAAGTCTCACCCAGTTATTGCTAAACCTCCAGGAATTGTGAAATCAAGACGGAAAACTTAGGACTCCCCCTTCCCCGCTGGAATCCAGCTAGAACAGGAAACTGGAGAGACACTGTCATCCCCAGCTGCCCCCTTGGAGGCACCCCTTCCCCACCAGCGCACCACCCGGCTCTCGAGCCTTCTGTCTGGGAAGCCTCCTGGCTCGCCCGCCTCCCTGCCCCAAGGTCTGCCCCAGACACCCTCACCCGCACTCTGTTCTTGCCAGGCAGCAATGGCAATGAGGACAGGTTGCAGCGGGGAGCACTCAGGAGGGGTCCAGCTTGGCAGTCAGGGCAGGCTCTGGAGCAGCAGACCGGTGCCACTTCCTGGCTGTGCTGCCTCGGGAAAGTCAACCGACCTCTCTGAGTTCCAGGACCCATGTGTCAATGGAGAGACTAACCTCCACCTCTGGGTTTTGTTTTGTTTTCGTTGGTGCTGGGGCTGGGACCCAGGGGTGCTCCACCGCTGAGCACACCCCCAGCCCTCCAGCCCTCCAGCCCTTTTCTTTCTTATTTGGAGACAGAGTCTTGCGGAGTTGCCCAGGCTGCCACAGGCTCCTAGAGGCAGATTCCCCTGTCTTGCTCCCGGACTGGCCGGTCCCTTGACACAGCTGCTGGGAAAGACCCCTCTCTGGCCTCCCCAGGGTCTCCTGCCAGGCCGTGCACCAGGGAGGCACCTTGATGCCCAGTTCGCACTCGCCGTGGTGGCCACTGGGGACACCTGATCGCAGGGGGGGATGGCCCCACGCCCGAGAACCTGGAGTCTGGGTCAGATGGCTAGGATTCCGGCCCAGCTCTGCCACATGAGCTGTGTGGCCTATGCAGTTCATAAAGCCCCCTCTGGGCCTCAGTCTTCCCCACTGTAAGATGGGAATGATGTCTACTGACTTCACGGAGCTGGTTTTTCGCTTCTTTTCTAGAACTAGGGATGGAAGCCAGGCCTTGTGCACACTGGGCAAGTGCTCCGCCACTGAGCTAAGCCCCTGGCTGTGGCGTTTTGAGACGGGGTTTCCCTGAGTTGCCCAGGCTGACCTGGAACGGGTCCGCCTGCCTCGGCCTCCCGAGGAGCTGGGACCCGGGCGAGCGGCCCCGCCTGGCTCCCCAGGCTGTTTTAGAGGGAAGTGTTTGGTAGGGTGCCCGGGACTAAGAAGCACCATGAGTTAATCATTAGCTGCAGCAGCTGCACCAAGCAGCACAGGGCACGCCCACGCCCATGAGCCAGGCAGGCCCCTCCCTTGGCCGCAGAGGATCCGGGCTCCGCACTTCACACCCACCCAGCTGCCTCCCAGGGGCTGTTCTGGGCCTTTATGTCCCTCGCCCACCCGGCCGGCTGCACCTTCCCCCACACGGTCTCCCACACGGTGGGAGGCAGAGGCCTCTCCTGTCTGAAGGCCCAGGCCTCCCCGCTGTCCGTCACAGCCAAGGTCCGCATGCCTCCTTAGCCCCCCTCCACTTGGGGTGGGGACCCGGCCGGGCTCTGGAGCAGGCAGCCTGCTCTCCACTGGCTGCGCCGCTTCCCAGCAGGGTGAGCAGCTCTGCGGGCCTCCCCGTCCGTTAAGTGGGCACAGCACAGTCCCTGCTCAGGGCCCCGCGGGGGCTCAGGAAGGCTCTGCAGCCCCAACGCCTGTGAGTCCTCCGCCTCTCTCCCGCCTGTCGCTCACCGGTCCCTGGAGCTCACCTGCCCAGGCAGGACTCAAATACAGGAAGAGAGGCACTGGCCCAGCAAACACCCCGGACCGCGGGGGGCCTGAGGCCTCGTCCCCAGGGTGGCACCCAGTGCCTCCCTGGGAGCCCAAGTCCAAGGGTCCAGGCAGGACAAGGCCAGGGCACCTGCACCCACCCAGCATGCTGAGAGGCTGGGCTCCATTCAAAAAACCACTTTTTTCTTACGGAATCACCACAGTGGGGCTGGGTTGTGGCTCAGGGCGCTTGCCTAGCACGTGTGAGGCACAGGTTCGAGTCTCAGCACCACATAAAATAAATAAACGAAATAAAGGTCCATGGACAACCAGGAAAAAAAATCCCAATGGCAAGACCCAGGAAAACTCCTGGCTTGTAAGAACGAAGCCAAGTGGTCAGGAGGCCTGCTGGAAATGGGCCACTGCAGGCCACCATGGCCGTGGAGGGCTTCTAACCACGTCGACGTGGACAGGACACACCGGGGCCCTCGGTGCCCACCTAGGAGCCACGACGCAGCCTCAGTGGGACTGCAAGGAACGGACACGCTCACGGTGGAAGGGCCCGTCCTCCCTTCCGAGGGGCTTCAGGGCGACCTGGCCAGCCCCTGCTGGACCTGCCCGGATGCAGGTCCCGGCACGTCACCGTGTCACACTTAAGCGGGAAGTTGGGGACCTGCAGTGGCCATGGTTGAGTGCGGCCGTCCTAGAACTGCCTCAACTTCCTGCACTTCTGCTCCCTTCTGGATCTGGGACTTTGCTCCTGACCAGGGTGAGGACGCCGTGGGACCAAGCGATGCCCCTGATGTTGATGGTACAGCCATATTGGTAAGAACAGCACATCCCAGCAAAAGGACTGGCACATCAACAGCATGTTAACCCATTTCACAACTCAGAGAGGCCCTCCTCTTCTCTCCATTTTGCACATGAGAAAATGGAGGCCCAGAGAGGTCGAGTCATTTGTACACGGTCACATAGCAGTGAGCAGCAGAAGCAGGATCTGAGGGAGGATGCAGTGGTTCTCTGTACCACTGCATTCCTCTAAATGTGTCTAACTGTGGCCTTCCTAAGAAAGGGACAGTGGCTGTCTCACTTGCTGTGGTCTGTGTCCCCTGCACTCAGTTCCAATCTACAATAGAGGGTTAACACACTGGAGGGAGACACCGGACGTGATCACCAATGTGGCCTTAACTCATAGACCCATGTTCCTTCACTTAGGAACACAGGCCAGGCCCACCGCTCTTGTCCGTCCGTCCTGTAAATGCCACGACTCCGGCACTGATGCAGGTCACAGCTGCCGGCCGCCTGCTGTCTGTGACGGGGCACGTCTGTGTCTGTACCGGGTGCGGCCTCCACTCTAACTGCACCAGCTCAGGGTGGCGAGAGGCCTTGGTGAAAGTGTCCGGATCACAAAGGGGAAGCACGGAGCCCCTATTTCCAGGGGGACAATCGCCACATCCCCACGCCTGGCCCCGGCCCTGAAGCACCTCCGTTAACGCGAGTGGGAAGGATGGGTCTAACTGTCACCGGGCCTGAGCAGGCGGCTCCCCAGCACCTCCGCCCGCCGGCTGCTTCCTGCCTCACGGGGCACAAGCCGGGCCAGGCTGTGTTTGCCAAACCCAGACGGAGAGGCAGCCGTCAAATCACCCACTGGCCTGGGCAGGGCGCCCCCCTCAGCACGTGGTCACCAGGAGTCGGGGCTCCTGGCTGGCCGCAGGGCAGCAGCGTCCTCCCTGAGCAGCGCTCTTTCCCAAGCAGCCACCTGGACAGACTCGGCTGCCAAGGTGCCCTGACCCCAACCACCTCGGCGTCGGGGCCCTGGGCCTGCGGGCTCGCCACTTCTGCAGGTGTACCTGGAACTCGGGGTGAACCCGACGGTGCCGCAGACCGCAGGAGACCGCTGTCAGCTCTGGGAGCAGACTCCAAAGCCAGCGAGCAGGCCACGGGGCAGTGTGGCTGACTCACGGCCACCAGGAGCAAACAGGGCACCGGCAGCAGTGATGGACAGCCCGCGGGATCACAGGAGCACGCTCCTCTGGCCACTGGTCCCTAAACGGGGCAGCCCAGGAGCACATCCCTGTCCTGTGAGGGCCAATAAGGGATCCAGCAAAGGGCTGTGTGCAAACGCCTGGGGTTCGCCTGAGGTCCGGGCCTGGGACGTGGGGCTGGGAGGGGCAGTGCCCGAACTAATGCCCTGCAGATAGGGATGCGATGCCGCCCTTAATGGCCACCCGAAGGTGCCGAACAGGACCACCCTGTGCCTTCACAGACACTGCAGTGGCAGGAGACTTGCTGAGTGAGGATGCACTGCAGTCAAATGCAAGATGACTGATCAAGAGAGCAGCACTAAGTCGGCCAGTCGTCACAGCCCTGCAGGCTCCCTCCCTGTGCCGCCCCCTAGTCAAGGACAAAACCCAGGGCTCACTCTTCCTGCCACCCCTGCGCGTGAGCACTGGTCAGGTGATTCGGTAAAGCCAAGAAGACATGAGGAGTCAGTAGTGCAGGCAGAGGTGCCTTCTGGGAAGACTTCTGCTTCCCTAAATAAAAGGGGACACATGAGGCTGGTATGGCTCCCCCTTCTTCCTACCTTGAACCTCGATGTGGTGGTGAGAGCTGCAGCAGCTATTCTGGGGCCTTGAGGAAAAGATCATGAAAATGGCAGAAATGGCAGCTTTGAGAACAAAGCCACAGGTGCCAGAAGCCCTGATAGGTTTAAAAAAAAAGAAGAAAAGAAAAAAAACCTTCACATTCAGACCCCTGGAGCCAGGCTGTCTATCTCTTGAAGTCAACTGCAATCCGAACCAATATGAGGTAAGACCCAAGTGTCAAAATCATGAGGACTTCAAAGGACTGAGGTGAAACCCAACAGGTTAGAGCGCAGGTCCCACGCGGAGCTGGAAAACTGCCTGCATCCCCTGCTGGTGTGTGACCCTGGACGAGTGTCACTGTTTCCCACCTAAAAACAGGATCCAAAGAGCACTGCCGTGGGCCTAAAACAAAGGCTGCACAGAGAGGGTGTGGCATCCTACAGGACACACAGGAATGATCCTGTTATTTACAAAATTAGACTCTTTCCAAAGTCACCGGGAAAAAGGGACAAAGCAAAGATTAAAGTGACTTAAATCGCGGGCTTTTCCAACACCTGCCTTTAAGGACTGTGTCGAACACTTCTGCCTCGGAGCTGCTGGCTAAGCAAGAAGAGGGGAAAGGAAACTGCCAGGCTCCCGGAGGGTCCCAGCTCTGCACACCAGTTCTCAGCCCCAGGCTCCCCCTTCCCTCCAAGCTCCAGCCACACAGGTCCCCCCTTGATATGCTGGGGCTTCTGCACATGTTTTCCATGGCCTAGAACATTCCAGCCTCCTCCTCCTGCCCATGGAGCCAGAGCTGCTAGTAGCTCTGCAATATCTGTTCTCCCTCATTCACTAGCAATGGTAGCCGAACTCACCTGTCCAGAAAACTACATTTCCCAGCCTCCTTTGCAGCTAGATGTGCTCATGTGACTAGCTACCAGCCAATGGGAGGAAAGCTGAGGGCAACCAGCAGGGTGCGCCCTCTTCCCCTTCCCAAGCAACAGGGCAATGAGATGAAGCAGCCTGGGTCTCCTTGTTCCAGGGACAGAGCCCTGCCAGCTGAGATTTTTTTTACCTGAGAGAGCACTTACTTTGCATCTTGGACCCCTGCACTTGAGGTCTTTGCCAGGCTGACAAACCAGCTCGCACACAGGCTCCCTGCTCAGGGAGTCTCCTCCCTCTGGCCAGATCAAACCCTCCCTGCGCTCCCGAGCACCCAGTAACCCCCTCCACAGCACCCGTGGTCCCGAGTTCCCATTTATTGATCCATCTCTCCCACTGGCCAAGCTCGAGGAGGACGAGGACCCTGCCTGCACACCCTGGTTCCCAGCAGAGTCCAGTTCAAGGACATTCAGGAGACCCTTGGAGACTGTCGATGGGATGGGGCCACCACAGGACCAACTCAGCCTGGGATACCAGGCCTCAGGGGGTCTCTGTCCCACCAGGAGCCTCATGGAGGATCCGGGAAACCCACCCACCCACCCACCCAAGTCCTGTCCATCTTCCCAGGATGACTCAGTACCCAGAGGTTAAAAAGTAAGTCTCTGACCAACTGCCTCAAGGGGAACAATTATTAGCAAAGTACTTAATTAGGTTCGTGTTTACACTTCACCTGCAAGTACATATCTGTTAAGAAAAATGGGATGGAGCCAAGACAGACAAGTCAATGGAAAGAAGAATAAAGCATGTGCCATAATAGGGCTCTCCTAGTCAGACGCTGAGGCAGGAGGATCCCAAGTTCAAGGCCAGCCTCGTCTACTCAGCAAGACTGTCTCAAAATTAAAAGGGCTGGGATCCCGCTCAGTGGTAGGGCACCCCTGGGTTTCACCCCCAGCACCTCAAATAAATAAAAATTACCAAGGGGCTGGAGGTGTAGCTCAGCAGTCGAGCACTTGCCAAGCATGCACAAGGCCTGGGTTCGAGTCCCGGCACTGCCAAACAAATAAAAGTACAGTATATTCAGCTTTTGTGGAGGAAATTGGAAATTAAAAACACCAACCTGGGGCTGGGATATAACTCAGTTTATGGAGTGTGAGTCTTGCATGCACAAGGCCCCAGCACCAGAAAAGAAAAAATAAAATAAAGCCACCAACCCGCCAATCCAGAAAGCATCTCGCACAGTAAGGACGGAGGCTCTCCACCTGCTCCCTCCCCCTTTTCTTTTTCATTCTACAGCTTCCCTCTCGTAGTGTCACACAAGGAAAAGCAGATGATGACAGGCCCTTTAAGTAATCCAGTCACCCCCGTGTTCACCGTCATCAGGAAACCGGGGGCTTCCTAGGCCTGGGACACCAGCAGCTCAGAGTCGTCACTGCCCGGCTTCAGGTGGACGCCCCGATTGAGGCGGTTCTGCGATTTTCTTAGTCCTGAACTACAATAACACCTTCAGAATGAACTCCCCGCTCGGGGCCCCTTTCAGCGCTGACCCCTGATGCCTGGGGCAGACGGAGACTCCTCAAGGGCATCACCGGGCCCTTCCAACGACACCCTGGGGCAACTGACGAGCCGTCTCTGGCCCTCTGGATGAACCAGGAATGGATCAGGATGTCCGCCTGGGCTCCACCCTGGCTGCCAAGGCCGGCCTGGGCCCAGAGGCTGAGGGAAGAAAACACCAGAAATCCTCACTCCACAGCTGGCCCATCCACCACTGTCCCTGCCAGTTCAGCCACCTCCTTGGGATACCAGCTGGCGCCTGCAAGGTACCTCCCATAGTGCCCACTGAACCCAGGTGCTGAACTGAGTACCCCGTCAGTGCCATCTCTTCTCTGTGAGATCCCCGCACGGTCACGGCACCCACTTTACAGATGAGGAAACTGAGGCTCCCAGAAGGGAAGTAACCAGCCCAAGGTAGTCTCAGTCTCCCCAGCTCTCTCTGGGGCTACACCTTCCTGGCCTCACGGGCCTTTGGAGAGCAAAGAGAGGTTAACCCAGAGGCAGGTCCTCTCTCCTGTCCCTCCTCCCACCAAGGACAAGGTGACCTGGAGGTGGGCCAGCTCTGTCCCCAACACCAAGGGTGAAACAGCCCCCTGCACTCCCCACGCCTCTGGTAGGACAAAAGTAAAGGAAGGGAGAGCCCCAGGCAGGCTCAACTGCCACCCTTGGAGACACTGGTCCAGCACACGCCTCTCACCAGCAGGTCCTGGCAAGGGAACTAAGAGGCCTTATCAACGAGCTCCCAGAGACGGCGGCCTAATTATAACCACCAGGTCACCTTTACCAGCGCCAAGTGGCTGCCGTGTCCAGCCGGCCTGGAGGGACCAGAGAGCTGCCTGGCATCATCTACCCCCAGGTTCTTTTTGCAGTGCTGGGGGTGGAACCCAGGGCCTGGGCACAGGGCAGGGGCACAGGGCAAGTGCAAACCACTGAGCCCCACCCAGCCCATAGCTGGTCCCAAGAACAACAGAGGGGATCCTTGGGTCCCGCCAGGACAGTGAGTGTTGTTTTAGAAAATAAGGCAAAAGCTAAAGGGTCACCTTTCCAAGGTCCCAAGTCATTCATTCCACTCCTGAAAATGTATTCACCGAAATAAGCCAAAGGCATGGGAGCCACAAGACATCACTCATCCAACGTTTTCTTTAAGAGGAGAAAAGGGGGAGGGAGGAAGAAAAACAACACAGCACCTAAATGTCAAGCCACAGGTCTAGTGGCGAGAATTACAGTCCACAGATGCAAGGACTATTGCAGCTGGACACTTAAAGGGTAAAATTACAAGGGTTGTTTAGAAACGTGGGGAAATGCCTTTTCCTTTTTTTTTTTTTTTTTTTTTTTTTTTTGTATCAGGGATTGAACTCAGGGGTGCTTAACCACTGAGCCACATCCCCAGCCCCTTTTGTTATTTTTTATTTTGACACAGGGTCTTACTAACCTGCTGAGGGCCTCACTACGTTGCTGAGGCTGGCCTTGAACTCGAGATCCTCCCGCCTCAGCCTCCTGAGCTACTGGGATTACAGGTGTGCGCCTCCACGCCCGAGCTCATGGAAAAATTCTTACGACGGTAAATAAAAACACAAGATACCCGATCTACAAGTGCAACCCTGCAAAACCACAAACAGATGAGACTGGGAAAAATACTGGCCTTGAAAAAATATTTACGATACACACGACAGAGGGTCAAGACCCCCAGTGCACCCTGCAAATTAACCAGAGAAGACCAACCCGTCAGACACACCCCAAAAGGAGGCCCACAGGAAGGAAGACGCAGTCCCCAGGGAGTGCGCAGGTTTGCCAACTCTAAGGGACAGGCAGACGAAAATAAGGCCTCTCCTCCCTCAACAAACCAACAAGATCTGGTTCAGTGCTGGAAAAATGCTGAGAAACGTTAATTTCCCACACAGTGCCATTAGGATCAGCCTCCTTTTGGAAAATAACCAACCTATACTATTCATGAGAAAAATTTACATGATTTTGACCCAGGTACAAAGATAGACGTTGGCCATTGCCTGCTGAATCAAAAGAAAAAAAAAAAAAAAAAAATTGGGAATTCTACTCAAGCGATGACGGATCCATCACAGGCTCATAGCTCAGCTGTCGCCAATCTGTAACTCGGAAGAGGCTGCGACCCCTAGAAAGGGTCAGTGTGGGTCTGCGTGCCCCCGTGTGTGGTGCTAAAACAGCAGAGAACGGCAACACTCCGCTTCACCCTAACCCTACTAGCTAAGTGTGCAAATTTTTCGACAAGTAAAGAGAAAGGACAGGAACAACACCTGGGTCTCGGGCCAGGCGAGGCACTTGCTCAAGCTCATTTAAATATCCCCATGTGGTTTGTTTTCTCACTTTTGAAATCAGAAAACTCTACGCATAGACTAGAAAGTTTATGTGGAAAAATTAGACCAATGTCACAGCAGGATCTCGAGGGAAGCTTTACCCGTGTTCTCTCGTTGACTTAAGAGTGCTTCTTAAATAACAGGTCGAAAATGCTCAAAATTTAAATGCTTCTTTTAAACACTGGAACAAAATCAAAACACCTTCCTACTTGGGGCTCCCAACCTACCCCTCTGGAATGTAAGGTTCCACCTAAGCCCCCACATTACAGGAAGCAACCTGACCCATGCCAGGAACACAATAGGTGTTTAATAATTGCTGGTGGGTCTGTTAGTGGGAGTACCGCCTGCTGCGGCAACATGGCAATTAACTCTCAAATTTCAAAACGGAAACATCCCTCCACCCAGCAGTTTCCCACGGGAGAACTGAGTCTGCTGAGTCATTTGCATAGATTTGCATACATGAGACCGGCCCTTGCCTAGCAAGGCAGCAGCGATTAATACACCCAAGAGCTGAAAATGACCCCAACAGCCACCGCCAGAGGCGACCCGTGAGAACAGGGCTCAGCTATTAAGTGACGAGTGTGTGGCTTAATACCGAAACGCTATTTCCTTTTTCTTTTGATTTGCATGTACTTAACACGGAAAGAAAATCAGCATTTAGAACATGAACCTTTTTGGGGGAGGAGGGGACAGGTATGTAAGCACACACACATCAGCACAGATCTTTGCATAAGCTTGAGATTTTTCTAGAAGGTCTCTCCTCAAGAAACTACCCTCATCACCAATGGCTGCTTCTGGGAGCCAGGAGGGGAAGTACAAACTTGACCTTCCCTTGTTGTCAGCTTACCTTGGTTTAAGTAACAGCAACCTCAAAAAAGTCACAGCACAAGATCCTCCTCGAGCTGATCAGATGGGCCAATCGCATCTAGTTTTAAAAGTAGTTTCTAGTAATCTGTAGAAAAGTCACCACTAGACTAGAAAGTACCTCGTCATCTTCGTGGGTCAGGAAAAGTTTTCTCTATAAGCATCAAAGGCAGCGGGGGAGGGGGAGTCCCCACTCCACCTCAGCCAAGGTTCTCAGACAGAGATGAGTCACGTGGAAAAAATATGCTTAATTTGACTTTAAAAACCTGAAGTTCACTCAAATGTAAAAGGATCATGGATCAGAAGGCCGTGTCTCTGCTGGGGACCAAGCACTGCTCCCTCCCCCCAGGGGACAAGGGCCAGCAACCTCCGTGGAATTTCCCAGCCCTTCACTGTGACCCCTACGTCTTGTGGGTGCCTCCTGTTTGGCAGAATGCTCCAGGCCCGATTTCCACAGGCAGGCCTGCCGTTCCTTTGAGGTAAATTCCACAATACTTCGGCCATGTCAAGTTCCCCAGGGCCTGTTCCCGCCCTCCCACCCCCAGATCCTTGCATGGCAGGCTTTGACACTGAAGTCTCCGGTCGAATGTGCCTCTCCCTAAAGGCCTTCAGTGGGTGTCCCTCTCCAGCTCGCACCCACCCCATTTCTTCCAGGGACTCTCTGCAGCCTTCACTGTGATCTCCAATCCCAAGGGCAAGCCCCAAAGGAACATGGGCCTGTCTGTCCTGCTCACTGCTGTATCCCCAGTGTCTGGAACACTGTAGATGCTCAGTTAATAAATCATCATCATCATCAACTATGTCAATCAAAGAATGAAAAATGACTGTAGACAAAAGAGAGAATGAATCCCGGGCCTTCACACACCACCCCGAAGTTCCTGCTCCTGGGAAACCTGGGCACAGGACAAGCCCTCTGCCCACACAGCACCTGCGGCAAGGACTCTCCCGAGGCCCACAGAGCCGGGCCGGGGTGCTCAGAGGCTAGTGCACAGCGAGAGGAAGGCAGGCGTTCCCGCAAATGTCAATTACTAGCTGAGGGTTATGGACGCCAGTCCAGGGCCACTGGCCCAGTCTACAGCACCAGGAGATGAATCCCACAACTAAGCCCTGGGGACACTTCAGTGCAGTCTTGCCTCTGTCACTGCTTGTCCTGGGCAGTTTAAGATGAAGGAGCAAGTCTCCAAGCCGGCCTCCACGGGAAGACATTCTTCTCCGCGACTGCAACCTGTCCCCACACCCTCTCCAGAAGAACGGCAGCCAGCGGGAAGAAATTCAGGCCCCAGGTGACAGGCGGGCAGGCTAGGCCGGCCCAGGCCCCTCTGCGGTGCCTGGAGCTTAGCCTCCTTAGTGGCTCTTAAGCTCCTGCAGGGCAGCTCAGTAAGCCACCCACACTGCCAGCTCCACTGACCTCTCCAGGAAACGCCCAGGCTGCCTTGGAGCTTCCCCCAGGCCCCCACAGCAGGTGACCGCCATCCCACTCCAGAGGACACCTGGCACTGCCTGGGCCCTCCCTGGTTGTCGCAACGAGGGGCAGTGTCACTGCCGTGGAGTGGGCAGAGGTGAGGGCAGGTGCCCACCATCCCCTGGTGCCCAGGACGACTCCCACACCAGAGGCCACCTCGCCCGAGCCAGGGGTCAAGGTTGAGGAGCAGGCTCCACACCCCCTCGCCCCCCTGCCCCACCGAGGGGTCCTCAAAGGGCCGCTCCGCCTCTGGCCCTCAGGAGAGGGCAGGTAAACACTCCAGCAGAGCAGGGGCCATGCCGCCTCCCGCCACGCTGGGGAAGCCGCCTGGCGATGCTCGAGCTGTCCCTACTATCCCAACCCATTTATTTAGTTTTGCCAAAATGTTCAGGCCAAGTTTTTATGATAGGAGGCAGAGTTTGACCGGCCACTAAGACCGGACCGTGAGAGCTAGGCCTCACTACCACCACGAACATCTGGACCAAGGCACAGATGAGGCCTGCTTCAGACCCCTCCGGCTCCCGCCAACACCAGGCGGCCAGAGTCCGGGTGCCAGGGCTGGGGGTGTGGCCCAGTGGAAGGGCACCTGCCTGGCATGCACGAGGACTGGGGCTCCAGCACCACCCCCAAAAAAGAGGAAACAACTTTCTTTTAATCCAGCAGTCAGATGGGTCCCAGCCAGTCGCCAGAAGGCCGGGCTAAAAACAGGAGATGCCAACTCAAATACCAACAGGTGCTGGGCTCCCTCAGCGAGGGCAGCCAACAGGTGTGGCAAAGGACAGAGAAAGAAGACGACCGACTCAGTCTCATGGAGCCAGCAGCCGGGAGCAGGAGCAGGGCTGTGGCAACCTGGAGCCCCAGCCAGGCCCAGGGATCTTCTGACCCTGGAGGAGAAGCCAGAAATCCAGACACTTCTCTGAACTCTTCCAAAGAGTAAACACTGGAAATCACAGCAATGCATTCAATTAAAATAAGGCCAAGCCAGTCTACAGGGGCCAGATCCACCCCCCACTCAGAAGACACAGCTGGGGTGCTCAAATTCAAGTGCTGATCGAGCCTACTGTGTGTAAGACACTGGGAAAGAGTTAGACGCGACCCCATCTGGACCCTTGCCAGGCAAAACAGAGCAGCCTGATGTGGGAACTGAGGGCTCAGTCTGAGCACCTGCTCTAGACGGGAGAGAGACTACTGCACCCCAAACACCTCTGGAGAGAAGCCTTCAGGCAGCTCCAAAACCATTCTAGAGCTTTAGGTCATTTATTCAATCAACAAACATTTACTGAGCACCTAGGTGCTGGGATTATAGCTGTAAACCCCAGGGAAGGTTGATCCTTTGGTGGAAATGTACAGAGTAAGCACAGTAAGTAAAAACTTCAGTGTATTTGAAGTGGGGGGCTAAGAAAGGAACATGCAGGAAGTGGCAGGGGTCAGGAAAAAGTCTGTGCAAGGCAACATCCAAACAAGACCACAAAGGTGAGGGAGTGTTCCAAGCAGTGGAAACAGCATATGCAAAGGCCCTGAGGCAGGAGCAGGCCTGGCTGCCATGTGGCTTGACTGGAAGTAGCTGGGGATGAGGGGCCAGATGCTTCAGCTCTGTTGGCCACCATGAGCCCTCTGACTTCTACCCTGAGGGAAATGGGAAGCCAATGCAGAGTTCTAATCAGAAGACGGATTAGGATCTGATGTCTACCTTGACAGCATCCTGCTGGCTGCCAGCTGAGACTAGACTGTACGGGTCAAAGATGGAGGTAGGGAGAGAAGCAGAAGGCGAGTGTTCGGTCCGGCAGCGGCCCGGTGGCTCAGGCCACGCGGTAGCAGTGGAGGTCGTGAGAAAAAGGCAGATTTGGATACGTTTCGAAGCACTGGGCAGCAGGATCTGCTGATGGGTCAGATACGGAATGGGAGGCAAATCAGGAGTCAAGGACGCCACGGCTCCCAGCTGGAGTCTATGCAGACTCAGCTGAGCTCCTCTGGGACTTGGCAAGGTAGGGACATCTGTGTAAAGACCAGATCCTAGAAGTCAAGTCCATGAGTGGGAAGGGATTGTCACCCACCAGCGTGTCCCAGAGGTGAGGCACCTCCAAGACTGTGGTCAAGGAGCGCCTGGCTCAGAGGAAGAGGCCGCACCCGGCCCTCCTGAGGGTCTCAGCCAAATGGGCCGCTGGGCCTTCCTTCTGGGAGGCCGAAGGGCAACCCCGGGAACCCTGGATGAACACACGCCCTGCCCTTCGGGGGTTCCCCAGGCCTCAGGACCTTGGGCCGTGTCATGCGGCAATGCTGGGCCTCAGATCCAACATCCATCCAGTGGGGTGAGCACGGGGAGGACCCCACCAGTCTGAGGTCCCCCCAGCTCTAGCAATCCACAGAAAGTGGGGGGTGGATCGTGGAAGGAGGGAGACCCAGGGGAAGGCGAGAGCGAGCAGCGGACAGCCCAGGTTTGGAAACCAGCAGATCCCTGGAGGAGGGGAAAGCGTGGCTCCCTCCAGGCGGCCGGGAACACCTCCAAGGGGAGGTTTCAGGCCGGAACCAGACCAACTCCAAGGCCACTCTTTCCCCCAAGAGGAATTCCTAATAGCTGCTGAGACGTTCCCACCCCACTGGCAACCCTGCTCGAGGGTTCCCAGAACAAATTCCACCCCAGGACGCAAGCCGGTGACTGCTTTCTGCTCCTCCGGGCAGGTGCTGGGGCAGAAGTTCACCGGAGAATTCCAGTAGGTGGCGACCACTGCTACGCACCAAGCACTAACTACAGAGCAAGCAGCACCATCGGAGAGCTTGCCAAGGACTTGCTGGCCACTCTCCGAATCGCCGCGGTTCACTGGGAGCTACAGGACCACACGCGGGGAAACTGAGGCACAGAAAGGGGACACGACTCACCTCAGCCGCAGAACCAGGATTTGAACCCACGGTAGCCAAGCGCCAGCTCCAAGCCACCAGGCCACACTGAGGCCCAGGTGTTCTCTCCACTGCCCTGTATTTTCCAATTTTTCTACACTGGACATGAAACACATTAGGACATAGTCTTTAAACATTGACTTGCCAATGGTCGGGCACAGTGGCATACAGGAGGCTGAGGCAGGAGGATCTCAAGTTCAAAGCCAGCCTCAGTAACTTAGTGAGGCCCTAAGCCACTCAGCAAGACCCTGTATCAAAATAAAATATAAAAAGGGCTGGGGATGTGGCTCAGTGGTTAAGCACCCCTGGGTTCAATCCCGGGTGCCAAAAAAAAAGGCCTTGTCCAGGAGAGACCACATTGCATTTTCCCAACCATTATTCAAACATCAGCCACAAAACAGCCCCCCACCAGCTCCAAACCTGACCAGCACCCTCCATGGGGAGAAAACAAGCCACATACCAGAACCTCAGCCCTATTTTTTCACTGAGGTAACTAAATTCCTCTATTCGCATCCCAGAGCCTTTGCCCGGCAGAAGGTGGTGAGCCGGCGGCGTCCACAGAAGCCCTCGTCTGCTTTTTCTGGACATTTCAGGGGGTCAGAGGCAAACAGTGGCCCAGGCACAGGCTTTGAGAAAGTCCCTTGTGGAACGGCAACCTTGATTTCTAAGCACACACCTTTGGTAGTGAGAGGAGCCCATTATGAGTGGGCCCCAGGGAAGGACAAGGATCAGGACACCCAGCTCCACCTTGGAGGCAAAGGTTACCTCTGTGATCTGCGCAGCGTGGGCTCAGCTGCCCACTGATTAGCTCCTTAACTCTTCACAGCAATCTAGGAGGTTAGGGCATCTGTTGGCCCCATTTTACAGATGAAGAAACTGAGGGGCAGGGAGCAACAAAGTAGCTTCTCAAGGTCTCACTGGGCATCTCCCAGAGTGTTGCAAGCCACCCTGGGAAACATAAGCCAGCTGCTCTGGATTGCACCCGACTCTCCTGTGGTTCCTGTTGCCTGCTGCCCACTCGCCAACTCTGGTTCCAGGGCACCTCCAAAAACTGGGGCATCCGGCAGGTCTAGGATCCAGAGGGAGGAGGGGCAGAGAGTGTCCGCAAGGCCAAGAGCGAGGGAGGAGCACGGACCTGTCAGGGGTGAAGGCCAAGTACTGCCACCAGTACCATCTGACAGTTTTTGTAACAAAAAGTCCTTGGAAGAAGAAAAAACAAACAACACCAACTGGCTTTCTTGCATGGGCTTCTTAGTTAAATAATTACAGGACACAGGTTACTATAAACATACTCATTAGCCATCTACTGCCAGTGGCCTTTAATAAGACACATCGGGATAGAAACTGATTGACAGGCACCTCTGTCCCCCACCTTAATTTAAGAGAAAATAAACACGGAAACACTCCAGTGCTCAGTGCTAAACCAGGTCCCCTGTGGATCCCTGCACACATAATCTTGCTGTTGTTACACCTGGGTAACAGGGACCCACAGGTGTCTCTCTCTGCTGAAGAGACTCCATAGTCTCCACTCTTCCCCACCCTGAATGCTATTTCTAGCCCAGAGCACATGGCTAACTTCTGTGGCTTCAAATGACATCTCAAAGTGCACTTGGTTGTTCAACCAAAATGACACCCCCAAAGAATAAAGTCTTCCACTGGGCCCTTGAGGGGAACTTTTCAACACTCAGGAAAGGACTATAGAAAAGACAAGAGGGGGTTTGTGGATGCTAATCACCACCTCTTGTGAGCCAACGGTGCTTTTCCTGATTCCTAAACAAAACAAAAGACTGTGTCCAGATTTGCATATTGTGTTCACCAATAAGCAGGACACAAGAAAGCCACCCTGGAACAAAGGGGCAACTCGAATTACAATGACCCTAACGCCCCAAACGCTGGCGATTAAATCAAGAAAGTGGACTCTGGGGACCCAGCCAGGGTCAGCCCTCCACATTTCAGAACACTCCCCAAGTAGGGGTAAAACCAGGGGGCATCCCCAGGGAGGAGGCTCACCAACTTAAGGGGCAGGAGGCACACCCACAGGGACCAGGGTCCTGGGCATCCTGGCTGCACCCCACACCTGACCCCCAGGTCACTCAGGCCAAGCCCCAACCCCCACCTTCTCCCCTGTCTTTCCTCCCGTTCGTTCCCCCAAACTTGCCCTGGAGCATTTAGGCAGAAAGGAAGGAAACGATGACAAAACGTGTCACTACAGAGTGACAGGGAGTAAAACACGGGGGGAGGGGGAGGCGAGCCCCAGCCCCACCGGCGGGAAGTCCCTTTCTGGAGTCTGGGCCCTTCGCCAGCGCACCCCTGTAGTAGTGGGGCGTTAGGGGCGCAAGGGGGGCCCCCAACCACCCGGCTCCCCCCAGCTCCACGTCCCGGGTCCTGAAGGTGAGTGGACCCGAGAGCCCCGGGCAGGGAGGCCCCCTCCGCGCTCCCCGCCCCGCCGTGCCGGGAGCCGAGCGGCCCGAGTTGGCCCCGCGTGGAGCCGGGCGCCGGGGCCCGGCCCGCCGCCGGCCTCCTCGGCCCGGCCCCGTCCTCCTCCCGCGCGGCGGCCCAGCACGTACCCAGAGCGGGTCGGAGCCGTCGGCGCTGCAGAAGCCGCGGAGCGCCATGCGGGCGGCGGCGCGGGCACCGGGCGGGCGCGGGCACCGGGCGGGCGCGGACGGGCCCGGCTGGCGGCGGCGGCGGAGGGCGGCGGCGCAGGAGCGAGCGGAGCCGCAACGCCGCCGGGTTGGCCCGCGTCACCGGGATGCGAGCGGCGCCCCGCCCCGTGCGCCTCGCCCCGGGCGCCCCGCCCGCCCCGGCGCCCGCTCCCCGGCGCGGCGTGGGCAGCGCGGCCGGACCCCGGCGCCGGCCACGCCCGCGCCCGCGCGCCCCTCGGCGGGGGCGGAGCTCGGACGCGACCCGCGCCGCCGGGACCCGCTGGGAAGTCTGCCGGGTCGCACGCCGGGCCGGTGCGCCGCGCCGCCGGCTGCGTCCTGATCCGACCCTCGCCTGACCACTTCCCCTTGGTGCAGGAAGAGAACCAGGTGCCCAGTGGCTTTCCAGAGTCACCTGGTTCTCAACCGGCAGGAGCGGAGCAGGGTCAGCTGGCCGCAGAACACCCAGCAGGAAGTGCAGACTCCTGTTATCTACCCCCTACTGATGGGGAAACTGAGGCTGGGGCGGAGCGACGTGCTCCGGGCCACTCAGTGAAAGTGGGGTTCACCAGGATCAGACTGAGCCCCGAGTGCTCTGGGCCCAGGGCTCTGATCTTTATCGCACACACCTGTGCCCCCCCACACCTGTAGGTGAAGCACACCTGCCTCTCAGCCCTCTGAACACCACCCAGGAAATGACAGGGTAATTTATCTTCATCTCAGACAAGGAAACTGAGGCCTCGGGATGTGATAATAACTAGCAGACACTCACAGGGAGCTCCCAAGGCTGTGGGCTTCGCATTTCACCTGAAGAAAGTGTAACGCACACAGCAACCCGTGAGATAAGGCCTCTCATTTTCCCCATTTTGCAGATGAGCAGACTGAGGCCCAGGGAAGCAGAGTAATTTTTCAGGAAAGTTACTAAACTCACCTTGTAACCGAGGTGATCGGGTTGGGGAAAGGGAAATGGATCATGGTCACATTGTACCATGTCCCCTCAGAACTGCCCAGGACCCAGGCAGCTAGAGTCACAGGAGCTGGGGCTGGGGTCTGGGAGGTGGGCCTTCTGTGATTCCAGCATGCCGGCCCTCTCCCCTGCCTCCTGTGCGGTTTCCATTACACACACGCATAGCAGCTGAAGCCAGTAAAACAGGAACCATGTTTGAATTGGAGACCCCCTAAAGGACTTGGTGAGGGAAGGGAGAGAGGAGACAGGATTTGTGTGGGGTTTTGTATTGACCCAGGTCCCCCTTAGTGAGTTTTCTAAGACATAATTACTTGCAGGTGACAATACTCATTGTTGTTCCTTCAACATGTATGCAGTCAACAACTATTTATTGACCATCTAGTAAACACCCGGTGTCTTGTTTTGTTTGGGGTGCTGGGGACTGAACTCAGGGGCACCTTACCACTGACCAGCACTCCCACTTCTTTTTATTTATTGATTTTCATTTTGAGATGCGGGCTCACTAAGTTGCTGAGGCCAGCCTCGAACCTACAATCCTCTGTCTTAGCTCTGGAGCCTCTGGAATTACAGGCATGTGCCATCCCGCCCAGTGTGCCAGGTGTTTCTTTAGGAACCATTCAAACTCTTAAGGAACTTTGAGAGTTGGGTTTTTGTCGTGTTTTAATTATTATATAAGGCAGCAGATACGTTAATCAAATAATCACAGAAATTATATTTACAACTGTGATAAGAGCAGGGAAGAAAAGGTGAACAGAGACTGAAGGGGTCCTGGCCTGCTGAGGGTGGAAATCAGGAAGACTTCCTGGAGGAAAGGGCTTTTGAGCCGAGTACCAGAAATGAGGTCTGGGATCGTGTTCTGTGATCAAGACCAAAGCAGCTAGTGGAAACAGAAGGTTCTTGAAGGGAACCAAATACCACTGGGGTGACAGGAGTCTGGAGAGGGACATAGAAGGGATCCACCTGGGACAGGAGGGAGGGGCCCCAGCATGCAGGATCTTGTTGGCCACTAGCAGGGAGGGGCGGGTGGGGAACAGGGAGCCAGGGATGGATTTGGGGCAGGACGAGTGACAAAGTTGGACTTATTTCCAGTCTTATCCTCTGTTCATTCATTCTCTCCAGACTCCCTTTTTTCTAAGCCTAAGAAAGGGCCTTCCACACCATTAGTCATCGCAGACATGCAAATTCAACTCCTTCGGAATAAAACTTGGGCGATTTCTACTAAACCTAAACATGCAACCACAGGGTGACACAGCAGTTTCGGTCCTCTCCAGGAGCCAGGAGTGCTCCAGCAGGAGCGTGTGGACCTCCCCAAAGGCTGAGAGGGAGCACAAACTGGCAGATGCAGGAAAGCGCATTTCTCATCATTTCCAAGATGTTCAAGAACAGGCAAAACTAACACGTGGGTCAAAGTCAGAAAAGTGGTTGTCCCTGGGGACCTGGACTAGGAGAGGGCATGAGAGACCCAGCTAACGAGATGGAGCTGGTCCATAACTTGATCTGCTGGTAATTACATGGTTTCCTCTTTTCTTTTTTTTTTTCTTTTTTTCAGTTTTAGATGGACACAATACCTTTATTTTTATGTGGTGCTGAGGATCCAACCCAGTGCCTCGCATGTGCTAGGCAAGCACTCTACCACCGAGTCACAGCCCCGGCCCACATGGTTTCTAATATATATTTACATATTCACACATACACACGTGTTTTTTTTTTATTTACATGTAAAAATTTTTAAATGCATTGAGCTGAGGGAGGTGGCTGACACCTGGAATCCCAGTGACTAGGGAGGCTAAGGCAGGAGGATCAAAAGTTTGAGGCCAGCCTCAGCAATGTAGCAAGACTTTGTCTCAAATTATTTTTTAAAAAACATCTGGGGGTATAGCTCTGGCAGTGGTAGAGCACTTGCCTGGCACACACAAGGCCCAGGGTTCAATCCCAGCGTCACAAAAATAAATCAATGAATGGAATGCTTTGAGCCTGACCCTTAAGAGAAAGGTTACCTGGCTCTGTAAAAATCACGCCCTGATGAATTTCCGAGTGTGTCTGTGTGGTGCTAGGGATGGAACCCAGGGCCTCCTGCATTCTGGGCAAGCGCTCTACCACCGAGCCCCTTCTTTCGTTTGAATTTTATTTTGAGACAGAGTTCAGGCTGGCCTCCAGCTTACAGTGCTGCTGCCTTAGCCTCCCGTATGCACCACTCCACCTGGCTTTGATTAATTGTTTGGATTAAAACAATGAGTAAGGTAACCATATTTATGGCAGGCCTGCCATCTGCCAGGGACTGGGTGAGTCGCCATAGACGCCATAGTAAGCAAATGCAGATCCCTGCTCTCCCCTGGAGGAAGAGTTGCTGGGGATGTGGCTGGGGGCAAGTGCTTGCCTGGCACCTGGGTTCCATCCTCAAGCGCTACAAAAATAGGAAAGAAATTTTAAAAAGGAGGAAGAAGAGGAAATGGATGATAAACCAAATGAATAAGTACCATTTTCCATGAGCAGAAAACGGGGTTTGAGAGTTAGCCACTTTCACAAATCCCTCAACTGGGATTCGGCAGAGAAAGCTCAGTGTCCTCTTAGCCACCAACTCACTGACCCATGCAGCTGCCTACACCTTCGCCCTAAGCCCCTTCCTCCCCTCTGGGATGCCCGGGCCATAGCCAACACCTCAGACCAGGAGGCCACCCGCTGGCCACAGAGTCATCTGGGAATACAATGCTGAGCATCCGCAGCCTGGCGAGTCCAGTAAACAGCATCAAAAAATGCCCGAGAAGGCCTTTTATTATTTTTTCTTCCCTTCCTGTGATCATGAGACCTCTCCCAGTTCACATCTCCTGTACTCTTGGAGTCATTCATTTGTCTGCTCCACATGGCCTCCCCAGCCAGACCGGAAGCTTCTAGCTACGCCGTCTCTCACCCTGACCCCTGCACCAGCCGTCTGCAGGGACTTCTCATTCCCCTTCCCTCCCCACTGTCATCAGGAACCCTGGAGGCAGCCAGAGGGATCAAGCCTCCAGCCTGCAGTGGCCTTGCAGGGCCCTGGTGTCCAATCCCACGGGAAATGATTCAGCAGTTCCTCTCCTGGGGATACTCCCAGAAGAAGTGAAAGCAAGGACTCAGATGTCCGCAGGCCCCTGCTTACATCAGCGTTATTCACAATGGCCCCAGGGGAAGCCACCCAAGTGTCCCTGGATGGGTGACTGGATAAGCAAAACAGACATTTGTACCGTGGAATATGACTCCTCCTGAAAAGGAAGAAAATTCTGACACCGGCCACAATGTGGATGAACCTCAGCCACATTGTGCCAATCAAAATAGGTTAGGTACCCAAGGACAGATGTTCAGTGAGTCCTGGTGCATGAGGTTCCCAGACTGGATGCACTCCTAGAAACAAGGTGGAAAGGTGGTCCCGGGGTCTGGAGGAAGGGCAACCAGGAGTGGTTACCTAATGCTGGGGGTGATGGGCAGGTCCTGGAGAGGGGTGGTGGCTGGGGTCACACAGCACTGTCAGAGTGCTCAGGACCACAGACCTACCACTTAAAAATGGTTAAATTTTGTGTTATGCCTAGTTTACCGTAATTAAAATAGTTTTTAAAAAGAATAAAAGGGACCCAAATAGAATGGTCACCAAAATAATCCCTCCAGGCCCTCTGTGACCTGGCCTCTGCCCACCGCTCAGAGGCGTCCTGAACCTCATTTCCTTGGTGTGTGGCAACCACATGGTGGCTTTCTGTTTGCGGACACACACCAAACTTGTCCCCACCTCTGACTCTTTTCCTCTGCTGGTCCCTCTGCCTGCGACCCTCGGCCTCCAGGCTTCAGGCAGCCGGTCCTGCTTCAGCTCAAGGCCACCTCGGGAGAGAGGTGGGGCTCCCGGTGAGCCTACCCCCTCTGTCTTGTCCTCTGCTTTATTTTCTTGATAGTACAAAACACTGAATTTGCTTCCTCCACCTGTCCCTGCTTCTACAGCGACCGTCTCCTGCTATAATGTGGATCCTAAAAGTTCCCCCAAAGCCATGTGCTGAAGGATTGGCCCCCAGTGGTGACAGTACTGGGAGGTGGTGCAACCTGTAGAGGGCAGGGCCCAGTGGAAGGGAGGGAGGCTATGGGGCGTGCCCTGGGAGGGGGTATTGGGATTGGGACCTGTGCCCCTTCCTCTCTCTCTGCTTCCTGGACACCACGGACCTAACAGGCCTCTCCCACCATGATGTACTGCCTCACCAAAGGCCCAAAGCAACAGGGTCAAGTGACTGTGGTCTGAAGTCTCTGAAACCATGAGCCAAAATAAACTTTTCTTCCTCTCAAGGTGATCCTCTCTGGTATTTTGTCAGAGCCATGGAAAGCTGATTAAGAATTCAACCAACAAATATTAATTGAGGCAATGTTCCAGACAGGAGTGAGTGATTTATCAGTTGCCTGTGTTTATCAATAAAGTTTTATTGGAACACAGACATGCCCATCTGTTTATGTAATTTTTTTATGACTGCTTTCACACTGCAATGGCAGAGTTGAGTGATTGCAACAGAGACTGTGTGGCCTGCAAATCCTAAAAGATTTATTCTCTGGCTCTTGACAGGAAAGTGTGCGGACCCTTGGCCTAGGTGATCTGGGTACCTCAGTGAACAAAAATGCTGAAATCCCCCACTGAAATCCTAGCAAGAAAGAGAAACAGATTAGCATGTTCACAAGATAAATATGTATAATATTGGGTTTCTCCGATCTAGAATAATCAAACGCAAGAAGGAATTATAAAAGTGGTGGGGGGATCCAGAGGGCAGGGTGGGGAGGAAGGGTATTTCAGACTGGGTGACCAGGGGAGACCCGGCTGAGGAGGTGACCCATAAGCAAGGATGCGAGGGTCACATGACTGTGCAGGTGAAGGTCACCCTAAGCTGAGGGCGTGGCTAATGCCGAGGACAGGCGGAAGAAGCAAGGCTGGGGACAGCAGAGATCCAGGGGCGGAGAGGGAAGTTGACCACGGATCCAGGCACCGCGGGGAGGCACTGCCCAGGAGCAGTGTGACTTGTGTTTTAGGAGGAGCAGCAGGTGCTGCCGGGCTGGGCTGGGCCCCCAGGGCTGCTCTGAGGACAAAGGCCTAGAGAACCCAGCAAGAATCCAAGAGTGGGTGAGGACCAGCACGAAGCCAGGGCGGCCAGAGGCGTGGATTCTCAGTCCGATCTGAGGGGAGAACCGGTAGGATTTGCGGACAGACCCCATGCAGGTGAGAGACAGAGACACTCTGAGGAGGTCTCCCAGCCTTGGCCTCAATCTGCTGGCTCCCCACCTGCCCGGGGCCAGGCCCACACCCAGCCAAGTGGACAAAGCCATGAACGAACGAGCAAATGGGCAACATGAGAAAGGAGGGGACGCCCATCTGTATTTGATTCTCAAAGCAGAGAGGAAACCAAAGCGCAGGCTCCCTGAATCCTCCACGAACCTTCAAGAGGAGGACGTGGGAGGAGGAGCAGAGGGAGGAGCAGGGGGCAGAGAGCAGAAGACAGGGCAGGGGCGAGGGCAGGGCACAGAAGGGGCGGGAGGCTGAGGTGGCTGGGAGGGGTCCAAGGCTCCCGTGTTGTCTCAGGCAACACACAGCCAGGCTGGCCTACTGTGTGCTGATCGCCACGTGGAGCCACAGCCACGCTGAGAAGGGAGGCCCTGGGGATTTGAGAGGCCACCCCAAGGGATTCACAGCCTCAGCAACAACCATGAACCACCGGATGGCTTCCAGTTCTTTCTTTCGAGGGCAGGGATGACACAGCGGCAGCGGACCCCTCTGGGACTATGCCTGTGCCGATGTCACAGATGAGACACAGGGTGAACAGCACATCGCTGGCAGGTGTCGACGTGGGCATCCAACCCTGGAGCCACTACCCTTTCCTGCAGTCGGCTCCCTCTGTTGGGTCTGGAGGATGCTGAGAAAAGGACTTTGCAAAGGAGGAACTGAGAGTCGGTGACCTCATGGGTGGGACCCAGTTCCCTAAAGCCTACCAGCAGGGTCAGGCTCTGAGAACCCGGAGCCTTCCAACAGGCTGCCAGCACCAAGCTCCAGGGTCCTGTGCAAGAACAGGCTTTGGTTTTGGTTTTGGTGTGACTTTCAAACGCGCAGTAGGGAAGCGCTTCCCTAGCACGCACAAGGCCCTGGGCTTGACCCCCGCACCACAAAAAACAAAAATAAAAACATAAACGGACATAAAGTAGGAAGAACGACAGAACACACCATGTTCACTACCGGGTCTCCCACTGATCCCCTGTTGTCATATTTTCTTCATATTCATCTGTCCATGTAGAAAGTACTGGTTTCCTTTTTGGAAACCATTTGAAAGTAATCCGACTTGGTGACACTTTTCCCCAGGTCTTCCACTAAGCACCTCTCCAAGATCCTCATGGCCAAGGATGTGACTGAAACATCGGTGTCACACCTAACAAAATTTCCTAATATCATCTAACTCAATTCACCTTCAGATTTCCCTGATTCCACCAAAATACCCTTTCTAAAAAAACCAGTGTTGGAGCCGGCATGTCTGTAATCCCAGCAATTTAGGAGGCTGAGGCAGGAGGATTGTGAGTTCAAGGCCAGCCTCAGCAACTTAATGAGGCCCTAAGCAACTCAGCAAGGTGAGATACTGTCTCTAAATAAAATAAAATTTTAAAAAGGGGCTGGGGATGTGGCCCAGTGGTTATGTGCCCCTGGGCTCAATCCTGGTGCCAAAAAAAGAAACTGTGTCAGAGCTGGGTGGCGCACGCCTATAATCCAGCAGCTTGGGAGGCTGAGGCAGGAGGATGGTGAGTTCAAAACCAGCCTCAGCAACTTAGCAAGGCCCTAAGCAACTCAGTGAGACTCTGTCTCTAAATAAAATATTTAAAAGGGCTGGGGATGTGGCTCAGTGCTTAAAGACCTTGGGTTCCATCCCTGGTTTGGCTGGGAGTGTGGCTCAGTGGTAGAGTTCTGACCCCAGCATGGCAAAAATAAATAAATAAAAACCTGGCACTTTCAAACATGACCCAGTTGTTTCAGTCCAACCTGAAAAAGTACCAGGGACAAACCTGGGGTCAGCCAGACCTGGGTTTATCATTCATTATGATGAGGAAGTATACACAGAGCAACTGTGCACGCCTCACCAGTTACTAGCGAGGTCTGGTCAGCGTGGGATTGGCGGGGGCGGGGCAGGTGAAATTCGAGTGCCGTGGGACTGTGGGTGCAGGGGTCCGAGGCAGGGCACACCCAGAGCTCTCTGCTCCTGGACACAGAAAGTTTAACAAGTGGGAGTTCTCTACCAGGGCTGGAGTTCCAGGTAGCTTCCGGGTGTCCAAGAGACTTAGATCTTCCAAGACAAAGGGAGAGATGTCATTTGTCCTGGTATGATTTTATTTGTTTGGGGAGAAGTGCGTTTTTTTTTTTTTTTTAATGTAGTATTTATTTTGGAAATCATTTTTCCTTTTCATTGACTTCTTTGCTCTGTTTTCTCGCTTGGCTGCTGTTCTGGCAAACTCTCCGTGCAGCCTGAAAGCCAGTGTGAGCACAGGCCCACAGCAGGGCTTTTGGGACAGCAAAAGCCAGCCTTTCCTTTCAGTCCGAAAGGAGCTGGGACTTCAGCAATCCAAGTCTCCACCTTCTAATCACAGAAATCCTGGAGCTGTATGAGACGTGGAAGCCAAGCTGTCTCCAGAGTGAAGCGGGGGACTTTTTCATACACCTGAGGACAAGATGGGTTTTGCAGAAATCCAGACAAGGCCGGACGCAGTGGTACACACCTGGATTCCCAGCAGCTCGGGAGGCTGAGGCAGGAGGATCAAGAGTCCAAAGCCAGCCTCAGCGATTTAGCAAGGCCCTAAGCAACTCAGTGAGACCCTGTCTCTAAATACAATATAAAAAAGGGCTGGGAATGTGGCTCAGTGGTTAAGCACCCCTGAGTTTAAAAAAAAAAAAAAAAAATCCAACAAAACCATCTAATCTCCTCTATTAGCATGGTCCTACTGCGACATTTTTTTTTCTTTTCTTTTTTGGATCCCCGGATTGAACCCAGGGGCACTTAACCACTGAGCCACATCCCCAGCCCCTTTTTAAAATTTTATTTTATTTAGAGGCAGGATCTCATCCTACTGAGTTGCTTAGGGCCTCACTAAGTTGCTGAGGCTGGCTTTGAACCAGCTATCCTCCTGCCTCAGCCTCCCAAGCTGCTGGGAATACAGGCCCGGCTCACTGCAGCATTTTACAAGGAAGATATTTTTGCTTTTATTTCATTTCCCAAAGAGGAATAGAATCTCCTAACAGGGATACTATGAACCAGAATAAATCAGCTCACACACGCAAAGCATTCCTGGATGGTGATTTTGGGTTTCTGAGAATATTCAGCACGTGTGTCAAAGTGGCCAAAATTCAGGGAATCAGAGAAAAGAGAAGTCACAGGCGACAGCTACATTTACTCTCAGGTTCACGGAGGACGCATGTACCTACCACTTCCATCTTAGACCCCTTGTTAGGTCGGAAATTAGTCGACTGTAGGGGGCAAAGCTGAGCAGCCCGAACAAAGACCAGCCCACCAAAGGTGACCAGAAAGTTCGCAGCAAGGTGGATAGAAAGTTCCACTGACCCTTTACACCCACCTGTCACTCAACAGGACCCCCTCCCTTCCCAGTCTATAGCCAGGGCCAAGTGCGATTTTCTCCGGGGGTCTGGGAATTTCGCCTGAGAGCCAAATTCCAATAAAGCTTGCTTTGGCCACTTTCTGTCCCATTTTATTTGGCCGCTAACTGTGCCCACCGAGACCCTCCGAGCTTACATTTGGTCCCGCCACCGAGCCAACATACGGAGCTCAGAACAACACGGGGAAAGACGTTTTTTCCGAGGGTGACTGAAAGCACCTTCTTTCTGAAGGACGTCTCACTCTGGAGGGGAAGGGCTGGAGCCCACAGCCTTGAGGCCTTCCATAGCTTGACCCAGCTCTATGGTGGCAGTGGCCTCCGTGGAAGGCTGTCCTCCACCTGCTGCTGGCTCCTCCCTGCCTCTTGGGGATAGAGGTGCAGGTTTTTCTGCATGCCTCCCTGCCTGGCCTGAACTGCTCCCCACAGGGGCAGCTGGCCATTCCCCCAAGGCAGGAGTGAATGTCCCCTGTGGGCAGAATCAATCCATGTCCCTTGTAGGGCTTGATGGTTGGGGTCAGCCTCCAGCTGGGCATGCTGGGAGTTCGATGGTCCTTGGTCAGGAGCACAGTGTGATTCGTCCCTCCTGCTGGCGCCTCCACCTCAGACGCGATGGTGGTGGCGTAGCAGCTGCACCTTCACATGTGACCTCCCTCCTTATCTGTTGTTTTGTTTTTATCCGGTATAATTTTATTTAATTTTGCATGTGGTGCTGGGAATTGAACCCAGGGCCTTCCCCACGCTGAGCAAGCTTCCTACTGCTGAGCGACATCCCTGGCTCTTCTTTAGATGGTATTTTACTTATCTTGCAGTACTCGGGATTTCAACCAGGAGTGCTCTGCCACTGAGCCCCGCCCCTTTTTAAAATTTCATTTTGAGATGCGATTGCGATCAGTACCCAGGCTGGCCTTGGGCAATCTCCTGCCTCAGCCTCCCAAGTTGCTGGGATGGTAAGCGGGTGCCGACCACGTGGCTTGATTTTATCTTAAACTGCACATTTTCTGACCATCTATCATTTTAAGGAACATACTTTCTCAGTGAGTCAGAAAGCCGTGGTGGTTCCAAGAAGGGGTCGCTGTAGCACCTTGCAGTTGTGAGGAGCCTTTTGAGAAATATTGTTTCCGGTTCCTTCTGCAGCTGGCTTTATCTGGGCCTTACATCCCACACTGGAGAACTGCCTGCTGACTTTTACTCTCTCTGTCTGATCTTGCTTTTGGCTTCTCACAAGAAGGGATCACACACTGCACTGGGTTGTCTCCTCTCCTACACATTTTTTAATCTAGACCGTTCCTCTCTCTCTCTCACCTGCCCCCTCTCCACAGTGCACTGTTGAAGAAGCACAAGCCAATTATGCAGTAGAATGTCCCACATTCTGGATTTCTCCCTTTGCTTCTTCACTGGTCTGGTTTAATTTGTTCCTCTGTCCTTGCATTTTCTATAAACTTCAGATCTAAAGGCTCACCAGATTCGGGTTAGCAACCATCACGTCCAGAACAGATGCCTCTGGCAAAGAGTTTTTTGTTGTTTGGCGGTGCTGGGGCCTGAACCCAAGGCCTCACACATGCTAGGCAAACACTGTACCACTGAACTATGTCTCCAGCCCTTTTTATTTTATTTTGAGACAGGATCTCACTTTTATTTTATTTTGTCCAGACTGGCCTCCAACTTGTGATCCTCCTGCCTCAGTCTCCCTGAGATAGGAATTTGGGGATGCAGAAAAAGAAAGTTAAACTCTATCTCAAAAAGAGAAGCCCCCTATGAATTGTTGGAAATGCCTATGAAACTTTGTAATGCAAAATAAGCAATTCGGGAGCAGCCTAGCCCGCTCCTGGCCCCAATCCTTGGCCCTCCTTCTTGCCCACAGAAAGTACCACGATACCAGGACAACGTGAAAGTTCAGGGAAAAGTACAGGAAAATGGTGAACTCTGCTCCCATTCCACCTCCATGTCAGCCCCTGGCTACTGTCCCCCTGTAAATATCAACCCCCAGACCAAGGGGCTGCTGCTTCTTGTCCTGTGGATGGCCCCCATTCTCCCTGGAATGTGTATTCCTTGCATTACCCCCAAAGGCGACTTCCCTCTCTCTCTTTCCACACACACACACACACACACACACACACACACAATTTGCCCTTGAACGTGGATCTACTTTCTTAAATAAATTTTCCCTGTGTCTCTGATTGGCACATGCTGAAATTTTTTTCCCATCACACACACAAAGGACACCCCCTTGAGTCAAGTCACATCCCATCTCTGGGGACTCCTCTGGGGACCTCTCTCACTTTCTCTCTCTTTGGTCCTGAGGTCTGAATACAGAGGTGCTCTACCACTAGCTACATCCACAGCCCTATTTATTTATTTATTTATTTATTTATTTATTTATTTATTTATTTATTTTGAGACAGTTCTCCCTAAGTTGCTGAGACTGGCCTCAAATTTGCAATCCCACTGCCCAAGCCTCCCTAGTCACTGGGATTGCAAGGTGTGCACACCATGCCCAGCTCAGTGACAACCAATGTGGGGCTGTCATGGAGGCACCTACTGGCAAGGTCACCCAAACGCTCTTCTTTCTGCCTTGGCGAGGTCTCATTCTGTGTATGCTCCCACACGTCCAGTCTCTCTCCCTCTGCCTCCTTCACTTGAAGAGCATAAACTTGGGCCAACTGCTTGCTGTGAATCCCTTCTGTGGGTGGCTGGAGAATTCCCAAGCCATGTAGATTCAGGTGGCAATAAGGTGATGGTCCGCACTGTCCTTGGAATCTGGTAAGGGTCTTGGAACTCTAAAACCATGAAGGAGCTCAGTGTTCTTCTGCAAAATCCCTCTCCTTCCCACTTTGCTCGGACACCGCAATTGCAGGATTACCTATAGATTTCTCAACTGTCTGCCCGATGCATGTTGCTGCAAAGACCTGCTATCTCCATCCAGCTAGAATGTGAATTATCTGTGAGTCAACTCCCAGTCTCATTTGAGACCAAAGAGTGGGGAAAACTCTCTTAAATTCAAGCTGTTATAAAACTTAGACAGTGATCTGAATTTGTTACCGAAAATAAGACATCACCTGTAAATAGGCTGTCTTTTATTAAAGGCGATATAACTTTATCCTAGCCAGGATGCCCCTAAATTCTCTTAAAAACTCTCTGCAAGGTCTTTCTGTCTTTGCTACTTTAAAACCTCAAGTTGTTAAGAGCACCAAAATCATTTAAGAATCAGGGATAGTCTTCTCATAACGAACTGAGACTTCTCTTTTTTCCTGAAGACCCAAAAGAGAAAGTTTTTTGTTTGTTTGTTTGTTTTGGGTTTTTTGTTTGTTTTGGCATTGAGAATTGAACCCAAAGGTGCTTTACCACTGAGCTAGGTCCCCAGCCCTTTTTAAAATTTTATTTTGAGACAGGGTCTCACTATTTTGCCAAGGCTGACCTTGAACTTGCCAAAGCCTCCTGATTAACTGGAAGTACAGGCATTTGGCGCTGCACCTGGCCAAAAGAGAGGGTTCTGAGACCTAACAGGAATGCCTGGAAGCAGGGATCTGCTTATAGAGGGTGAGGATGCACCTACTGCCAATAATTTGCAGAAGGTCTGAGTCAGCATTACTCATTTAAAATTGGGCTGCATCCCAGTGGCAGGGATGCCTAGCTACCAGCAGACTGGCAGGGCGGGACAGCTCTGAATGTCAGATGCCAACGGAGACTCACTGAGTACTTCTCTTTCTAGCTTCCCCTTTCCTTCCCCCCCCCCCCCAGAATACCACATGAAAACCTAGAACCATGCACATGACCAGATCATGGGTAATTCAGTGTCTATGCCTGAGACCTCATCCCTCAGGTGCATGATAAGTCATCCAAATTGTCACAAGGTCAAGATTGTAAAAAAAAAGAAATCAGTTTATTCTGTAACACAGCTTGAGCCAAATGTAAGTTAGAGAATGTAGATTTGAAAATGGACAGAGATCTATCTGGCTCCCAGCCCCACTGTCTTTTAAAAACAGTTATTCAAGGGCTGTTACCTCAACAGTTCCTGAGGGGCTGACTCACAAATTCAATTGAGACTAAGGGAAATAAATAAATCTTCCCCTTTAAAGGGGCCTAGGGAGGAAGATAAACCATGGTGATGGTTAAGAGCCACCCCCATGGATCAGGTCAGGTGTCACCTGGGCATGGTTGGTAGATTCTGCCCCAGCCATGACCAACTGTATGAGCGTCCCCAGGCCGGAACTACCTACTTGTGTCACGCTGTAACAGGCTCTGTTCTGGTTTCTGAAGCTCTAAACCTGGCAAGTGTTTGAATCTGCCATGTGCAGCGTCTGACTCTCTTGTCCCCTACTGTGGGGATCCCATACCTGGTCTATTCAAGTTGTAAAAAATGGCTCTGTTGAACAGAGACACAACATATCCAAATCTCTGGGACAGTAAAAGGCAGTTCTAAGAGGAAGGTTTATAACGTTGAGTGCTTGCACTGAAAAAACAGAAAGATCCCAAATAAATAATCTAATGCTATAGCTAAAGACCCTAGAAAAAGAAGAAGAAATTGATTTCAAAATTAACAGAACTGCAGGTCTGTGTGAAGTCGCGGACCCTGGCCTCTGTTCCGCAGGATGGGGTTTGTTAAAGTTGTCAAGAATAAGGCCTACTTTAAGAGATACCAAGTGAAATTCAGAAGAAGACGAGAGGGCAAAACTGATTACTATGCTCGGAAACGCTTGGTGATCCAGGACAAAAATAAGTACAACACACCCAAATACAGGATGATAGTGCGTGTAACTAACAGAGATATCATTTGCCAGATTGCTTATGCCCGTATAGAAGGGGATATGATAGTCTGTGCAGCTTATGCACATGAACTGCCGAAATATGGTGTGAAAGTTGGCCTAATAAATTATGCTGCAGCATATTGTGTTGGCCTGCTGCTGGCCCGCAGGCTTCTCAATAGGTTTGGTATGGACAAGATCTATGAAGGCCAAGTGGAGGTGACTGGAGATGAATACAATGTGGAAAGCTTTGATGGTCAACCTGGTGCCTTCACCTGCTATTTGGATGCAGGCCTTGCTAGAACTACAACTGGCAATAAAGTTTTTGGGGCCCTGAAGGGAGCTGTGGACGGAGGCTTGTCTATCCCTCATAGTACCAAACGATTCCCTGATTATGATTCTGAAAGCAAGGAGTTCAATGCAGAAGTACATCGGAAGCACATCATGGGTCAGAACGTTGCAGATTATATGCGTTATCTAATGGAAGAAGATGAAGATGCTTACAAGAAACAATTCTCTCAGTACATAAAGAACAATGTTACCCCTGACATGGAGGAGATGTATAAGAAAGCTCATTCTGCTATACGAGAGAATCCAGTCTATGAGAAAAAGCTCAAGAGAGAAGTTAAAAAGAAGAGGTGGAACCTTCCAAAAATGTCCTTTGCCCAGAAGAAAGATCGGGTAGCTCAAAAGAAGGCAAGCTTTCTCAGGAACGGGCTGCTGAGAGCTAAACCAAAAAACAGTTTTTCTATGAAGTTTTTTCAGATAAAGATAATAAACTTATTGAACAAGAAAAAAAAATTAACAGAAGATCAGAAATAATTAAGATCAGGGCCAAAATTAATGAAATTGAGAATAAAAAAGTACAAAAGGCCAGTGCAACAAAGAGCCGATTCTTTGAAAAGATAAATGTAATTGATAAACCATGAAATAGAAAGAGAAGTCCCAAATTAGCAAAATTGAGAGATTGAAAAAAAGATGTCATCACAGACACTTCTGAAATCCAGAGTGTAAGAAATGTGCAGCTCAGCTCGGGTCCCAAGGCAGCTCAGACCCACTCCAGACACTGGAACTCACGCCAGAGATTTTATTAGGCGGATGATCAGAGGGTCCACTCGGTGCTAGAAAGAAAGGAAAAGAGAAAGAATGACGCAGGAACTTCTCCTAAATATTGGAATTCCGCGGGCTAACAAGGGACCCATAACTGAGAAGGAGACTCGCAGGCTGACTGATCAACCAATGGCTAGCAGGATGTTCACAGACTGACAAGCTAGGCTGTTAGATGGGAGGCGGGGAAATGGCTGCAGCGTAAAGGGCGGGGGAGCAGCTTTATATTATACAGAGAATCATTAGAAACTCATTTAAAAATGTATACTCTAATAAACTGGAAAATATAGAAGATAGTGACAAATTTCTAGACCCATATGACCTACCCAAACTGGACCAGGAAGGTAGAGAAAACCTAAACAGACCAACATCAAGCAATGAGATTAAAGCAACAATTAAAAACCTTCCAGCAAAGAAAAGCAAAGGATCAAATGGATTTACAGCTAAGTTCTACAAGACCTTTCAAGAGGAACTAACCAGGTTTCCTCAAATTATTTCATGAAATAGAAAAAATTTATTCTATAAAATCAGTATGAGCCTGACACCAAAATCAGATAGGGTCATACCAAGGAAAGAAAATTACAGGCCAATATGCCTAATGAACATAGAGGCAAACATTCTTAATAAAATTTTAGCAAACTGCATTAAATATGCATTAAGAAGATCATACACCATGATCCAGTGGGTTTCACTCCAGAGATGCAAGTTTTATTCAACATATGCAAATCAAGAAATGCAATTCACCACATAAATTGAATCGAGGGCATGAATCACACAGTCATCTTAATCGATTCAGAAAAGGCCTTTGACGAAATCCAGCGCCCATCATGTTAAAAGTGCTGGAGAAACTAGAGACAGAAGGAACTTGCTTCAAAATGATCAAGTCTAGATATGACAATCCCAAAGTTGACATCATACTAAATGAAAAAAATAAAAACTAAAAAGCATTTCCTCTGAAAGAAAGAACAAGATAAGAATGTCTACTTTCTCCACGCCTATGAAACATAGTCCTTGAAACTCTAGCCAGAGCAATCCGGCTGGAAGGAAATTAAAGGACTAGAAATAGAAAAAGAAGCCAAAAAAAGAAGAAGAAGCAGCCAAATTATCTCTGTTTGCTGATGACATAACCCCTTATCTAGAAGACCCAAAAAACCTCCACCAGAAGACCATTATCTAGAGCTGATAAGCAAATTGAGCAAAGTAGGAGGATGTATGATCAACATTTGTGAATACTTGGAAATAAATCTAACCAAGGAGGGGAAAGACCTCTACAATAAAAACTATAGAACACCGATGAAAGAAACTGTAGGAGACCTTAGGATTTGCAAAGCCCTCCCCTGTTCTTGGATAGGCAGACTTAATACTGTCACAATGGCTTCTATTACCAAGAGTGTTACAGAGTCAATGCAATCCCCATCGAAAGGCATAGGACGTTTTTCACAGAACCAGGAGAAACAGTCCAAAATGTATTTGGAAGAATAAAAGACCCAGAATAGCCAAAGCAACCCAAGCAATAACAGCGCTGGAGGAATCGCAGTACCTGATCTCAAATTCTACTGCCGAGCTGTAGTGGCAAAAACTGGTGTAACAATAGACCTGAAGACCAGTGGAACAGAAAAGAAGACACAGGGACAATCCCACGGGTACAGTCATCTGATACTTGACAAAGGTGCCAAAAATGTATGTTGGAGAAAAAACCAACTTTTAAACAAATGCTAAGAAAACTGGGTATCCACATGTAGAATAATGACACTGGATCCCTCTTTCTCACCCTGTGCAAAAGTTAAACCAAAGTGGAGCAAAGACTTAACAATTAGAACAGAAACTTTGCAGCAACTAGAAGAAAACCTAGGGACAACACTTCAACAAACAGGTACAGCCACCGACTTCCTTAACAAGACCCCTGAAGTTCTTGAAACCCAGAATCAGTTAAGTGGGATGGCATAGAATTAAAAAATAAAAATTGGGGCTGGTGCTGTGGCTCAGTGGTGGAGCACTTGCCTAGCATGTGTGAGGCACTGGGTTTGATCTTCAGCACCACATATAAAATAAATAAATGAAATAAAGGTGTTGGGTCCATCTATAATTTAAAAAAATAAAAATAAAAAAATCTCTGTGCAGCAAAGGAAATAATTAAGAGCCTGAAAGGAGGGCTTACAGAACGGAAGAAAATCTTTATCAGGCGCTCCTCCAACAGGGGATTAGTATCCAGACTACATAAAGAACTCAAAAGCTTAACACCAAAACCAAAATAAAACAAAAGAAATAACCGATCAATAAACAGGGGAAAGAACTAAACAGACATTTCTCAAAAGAAGAAATACAATTGGCCAATAAATAAATGAAAAAAAAATTCAACATCCCTGGCAATCAGAATTCATCTCACTTCAGTTAGAATGACTATCATCAAGAATACAAATAACAATAAATTCTGGTGAGGATGTGCCACAAAGGAGACTGCAGCTCAGTACAACCACTTTGGAAAGAGTATGTAGACGTCTCAAAAGACTAGGAATGGAACCTCCATAAGACCCAGCGAGCCCACTCCTCAGATTTATCCTAAAGAATTAAAATCAGTATACTATAGTGATACTGGCACGTCAATGTTTACAGCAGCACAACTTGAAAGAGCCAAGTTATGGAACCAGTCAGTGTGCCTGTCGACAAACGAATGGATGAAGAAAAGGTGGGTATATACACACTAACATTTACTCAGCCGTAAAGAAGAGTGAAACTATGGCATTTACTGGTAAATGGATGGACCTGGAGAAAATCATCATGAAATAAGAAAGAGTCAAAGAGTCAAGAGTTGAATGTCTTCTCTCATATGCAGAAGCTAGAGCAAAATAAAGGGCTGAGGAAGGAAGGGGTAGAGCCCACAGAACTAGAGGGGAGATCAGTGGAGTGGAGATTGAGGGAAGGGAGGAGGCATGGAAAAGGGAGAAACCATAGAATGCAACGGACAAAATCATCCTGGGTACATATATGAATATACCACAGTAAATTCCACATTTGTGTATATCTATGAAGTACCAGTCTAAAAAAAAATTAATAAATAGAAGATACACCAGTAGTGAAGAGGAAGAGGAACGGGGAGGGAAAGAGGAAGTACTGGGGACTGACATGGAGCAACTCACAAACCAAGCATGTGAGATTATGTGAAAAGCAACCCGCTACTCTCTAGAACTAAAATGCAGTAATAAAAAACATTTTCACAGAACTTTTTCTTTTTCTCTTCCTTTGACTGGCCCATTGGTGATTCTCTGGAAAGAAAGCCCAGAGACTATAACATTGACTTTTGTTCCAGCCACCGGATGAACCTCTAAAAAGTAGTTCTAAAAACAGTACTGGGGCAAAATTTCAATTAACCACGCTTTGGAAAGTGGAAAGGAAGCTTTTCCAGGTTGGTTGGGCCTACTCCTTGAAGGGCTACCTCTGATTTTTGAAAAATCAGTTAAGTCAAGGGGACTCATCAACTAGATAGTTCTCCAAAACATGATTTTCCTAACTTTTTATAAAAGAAATTTCCATTGGTAAGGGTTTCTTGGTTACACTGAGTTTGATTAGCTGTTAAGCCAGGAAAAGATGCTAACTCTACATAACAAACCTCATTTTCAACCTTTTCTGGTCCTTTGTCTACACCCTTATGCTGATGTTTAGACTATCCTCTGTCATTGGGAACTAAAATTTTTATCTTGTTTCAACTAAGACATATCTTTGTGCAGATTTAAGAATAAGGATGGCTTAGGGCTATGGAGAACATCAACAGCCTAACTTTTTGAAAACTCGAAAATGTTAAATCTAAATGAGAGCTGTAAAACCTTTACTTTTATTTTATGTATGTTTGGGTACATGTGTGTGTTGTGTGTTGTGCCAAAATGGTTTATACACAAATGAGCACTCATCAATTTAAAAAATACATAAACCCAAATGCCTTTTAGTTCACGTGACTTAAATAAATCTTTGATAAATTAGTTAATACAAGTCCTTTGCTTTGAAATTATTAAAACGTATTGTTTTGCCTCGGTTACTAGTCAAATGGGACTATATTTTTCTTTGTGAGGATGCTTGAAGTAGTGTCCTTAAAATGTCAGTTATGCTGGTCCAATCTTTTGGTTTCATGGGTAATTTGGAAACAGTTCTTAAATTGGGTAAACTAGGTTTGATATAAATGGGATTAACATTTATAAGCATACTTATTGGAGAAAACATGTGAGTCATTTGTAAGTTGAATACTAAAATACCAGTTGGTAAATATAATACCCGTTGGCTTCTTAGGGTCTATAAAAAACAATATATTTCAAGATTATTCAATGCATTTTCATAAGTTGTCCATATGTGGAGGGAAACAATTTAAGGTTGCCTTTTTTCTGTGTCTGCATTAAACTAAAATATAATATTACCAACAACTAAAATATTAATTAACACACGTAACTGTACATGCAAAGAATTTGAGCTGTGTTTTGATTTTAAAATACTGCAAAAAAGCATAACGTATTTTATGTCATTGAGAAAAAGGAAGTAATTTGTCTAAATTCAGACTTTTTAAAGGACTGTTTCAAATTATAAATTTAAGGAAGATTAAAAGGCAGAAAAGAATTAACAAGTAGTAGGAAAGAGATAGGAGGAGGTTTTGAGCATGAGGACATAGTTTTTGGAGATTGTTTCTGGATGAAAATTATTTTATATGGTAAAGTAAGATTTATGTCCTAAAGTCCAAACCAGGAAAAAGGGAGACAGAATGAGACAAGCTGGAAGCCAGGTGTGGTGGCTCCTTTAATCCCAGCAACTCAAGAGACTGAGGCAGGAGGTTCACAAATTCAAGGCCAGCCTCAGCAACTTAGGGAGACCCTGTCTCCAAATAAAATATAAATAGGGTATGGATGGAGCTCAGTGGTTAAGTGTCCCTGGGTTCAATTAAAAAAAAAAAACAAAGAAGAAGAAAAAAAAAAGTAAAAAGAAAAGAAAACTTTTCATATATTTTTGTTTTGCTTTTTGAGGTACTGGGATTGAACTCAGGGTCTGTACCACTAAGCTACATCGCCGCCCCTGTTTTAAAGAGAGTCTTGCTACACTGTGGAGGCTGCCCTTGAACTTGCAATCCTGCCCCGTCCTGCCAAGTTGCTGGGATTACAGGCATGTCCACCATGCCAAGCCATTTCTTTTTAGTAATTAGGGATTTTAAATATCATTTAATATTCAGTAAATAGGTAAAAGTAAGCTGTTATTGATAAGCCATATATGGAGAGTTATGTTACTTTTTGTGCTTGGGAGTGGGAATTTGAATGTCCTTTTTGAAAGTTAGTAGGGAGATACTGATTGATTTAAAGGTTGGCAATGTAAAACGTGAACATGTCTTGCCACTTCTTCCACAAAGAGACGAAATCGAGAGTTCTCTTAGTCTTTCTGTTTGATTCATACTTCAGATATGATGCTTTTAGGCCAACTGTTCCTTAAAAAGACTCAGAAAACATTATGTGTGAACTTCGTTTCCTTATACTCTTAAGAGGAGGACGTTTTAAAAGGGGCAAGGATTAGCTGCAAGTATAAAACACTTGAAGATCTGTCCGAAGGCAGCCTCACCTGGTTCTGCCTCTTGCGGTTCCATGTGAGGTTGGCCCCGAAGCAGGCTGAACTCGATCGCATTTAAGGTTCTGTTCAAAAGGATGCATTTTCGTTACAAAGATTACTGTGATTCCAGAACGGAGAGATAGATAATGAAAACCCTAAGTAAGGGTTTGGGTAAATGAAAGTATTTAAAGTTTATAAAAAAAAAAAAGTCTTAAAGGAAATAGAACTTGCGAAAGATTTTATGTGTGATTAAGTTGACAAGTTTATGACAAGTTACAGGCTTTTTTTTTTTTTTTAGAGGTTAAACATATCAAAAGTACATTAGTGGTATTACAAAAAATTGTGGTTTTCAGCTCAGAACTATTAAACAAACCAAGTATGTTTTTGCTCTTCTTTATTCTGTTTTGTATTTCCCTTGTAAAACTTTTAAACAGTTGCCTGTTAGCATTTTGCAGAAATCTACTTCTAATGGAATAACCTAGGTTCATTTGAAATAATAAGCCATTACCTACAGGACAGATGGGAAGTGAGACCGACTGCCAATACTAATAGTGACCCCGATTAAATGGAAAGGGTAACTAAAATTACCAAAGCTGTAACTAAAACCCACTAATCTCACTTCAGGACTGGTGGAACTGAACTTCTATGTGTTCATTAACAGGAACTTGGAGACCAGATAAGGAAAAGAAAAGAAACAAGAAAAAACAGCTTAAATTAATATGTCATGACTATTGCAACTTCCCCTAAAGTATTTCAGCAAACCACGGCTGAGGGTTGTAACTTAATGTGCAAGGTCCTAGGTTCGATCCCTAACACCAAAAAGAAAAAAAAGAAAAAGAAAAAAATTTTTCTAGCAAACCACCATGAGCAATTATTGTAGACAGACCAAAACAACTGTCATTTTAAAAAGATAACATCAAAAACAGATGTGAGGGCTGGGGAGGTGGCTCAGTGGCAGAGTGCTTGCCGAGCATGTGCCAGACCCTAGGTTCCCTCCGCAACACACTGTAAAAAAAATTAAAAATGAAACAAAACAAACCCCAGATGTGGTTTTGTCTGTTTTGTCTTCCCTCTACCTGACTTCATCTGGAACCACAAGCTTGGCTGACCTACAGCAGTTTTGGACCCACTATCACATGCAGATTGATATCGTGTAGAAATGGTTTAAATGTGTCTCCTAAAGATGTGTGTGTTGGAAGCTTGGTGGTGTTCAGGTAGTAGAACTTTAAGAGGTGAGGCCTAGTGAAAGGTAATTAGGTCACAGAGGGGATTAATACTGTTCTTGCAGACTGAGTCATTTCTCACGACAGCAAGTTGTTTTCAAAGAGGAAACCTGGCCTTTGAATCCCTCTGGCTTCCTGTCTTGCCATGAAATCTCTTTGGTACACAAGCCCACCATTTTGAAGTCATCTACCATGAGGCCCTCACCAGAGACCAAACAAATGGAGCCACCCAATCTTGAAGTGTCGGCCTCCAAAACATTGAACTAAATAACCTTTTTTTCTTTACACATCACCAAGCCTCAGGCATTTAGTTTAAGCAACAGAAAATGCTCTAATGCACAGAGGAAGCAGTTTTCCATAGATTTCTCCACCTGATCCCCAGGTGAGTAGAACCTCAATAATACATTACTTTTTATTAAGTGTCAAGGACCCATAAGGTTCTGCTTCCCAGTCAAACCACAATCCACGTAAGTAAGTCTGAGGAAAAGGTGATCGTGTATGTTTAGATGCTATTGTAAGCATGTACTTACTACCTCTAAAAGGCCTCACCAGACACTATGAATACTAGATGTTTGGAGGGAGAAATCTAGTGGTACAGAGAGTTTCATTTTCACCCATTTGTTTTGTTTGAAAAAAAAAATTTAACTTATACGTGTATAATTTTTAAAAATGCATAATCATGTTAAAGTATAGCATGCATTTATAAAAAAGTGTATGATACATGCAAACTGTGTATGAGTATCTCATTGTGCTTATAATTTGCATTTCCTGACTACAAATGAAGCATTGAGCATCATCTTTTTTTTTTTTTTTGGTGGGGATTGAACCCAGGACCTTGTGCATGAGAGGCAAGCACTCTACCAACTGAGCTATATATATCCCCAGCACTAGGCTGAGCACTTTTTCATATGTTCAGGCCAAATGAATTTTCTCCTTTTTGAAAGAGCACATTCAAGTCTCTTGCCATTTTTCTATCAACTGTTCATTTTTTTCTTAATGATTTCAAGAAGTTCTTTATTTCATCTACGTACAAATTCTTCATCACATATGCATTTCAAATACCTTCTACTACTCTGTGAGTTTTTTTTTTTTTTTTAACCCTCTTTTGTTGAAGTTTCTTTTGATGCAAAGAGTTTCCAAATTTAGTTTGGTTGAACTTATCAACATACCTTTTTTAAATACTCTTTGTGCATTATGTAAATCCTAATGGCTATAGTCCAGTCTTAGGATAAATTTTAATATTCAGTAAAGCAAATCTTCCTTCTTTTATTTATTTTTTTCCTTTCTCTTCCAAATATGTCTTGATTACTTTTGCTCCTTTCATTCCTATGCCAGTTTTGGAATCAGATCCTCGAATTCTTAAAAAAAAAAAAAAAAAAAAAAAAACTTAAAGTTTTAATTGGAATTACATTTTATCTATAAATTGATGCAAAGAGAATTAACACCTTAAAATCTTAAATCTGCCAATCAATGAACATGGTATATCTCTCCATTTATTTATATCCTTTAAAATGTTTCTCAGTAAAATTTTATAATATTTTCAAAAGAGGATTTTTACATCCTTTGCAAAAAATTAGATCTTTTTAGTAAGAACTCCTGGGTTAGCAAGGAGATGTTTTTCACCTTTTTAAACTGGATTTTTAAAAATTGTGTGCATATATTTCAAAATAAAAACGACTAAGGTTTTGGAATCAGCATTACATTCTCATTGCTCAAACATCAAAAAGTATAAAAAAAAGACACAGTGGAAAGTGTCCTTTTTACTCCTGTGTCTGTTCATATATTCCCAAGATTTCCCAATGGGCAATTCTATTATTAATGTCTTGTGTATCTTTCTAGAATTCTTCATGCACATGCCCATAAATGTATATTTCCTCTCTTTTGCAGATAAATGTCATAGACTGCATGTCCACTTGGCAGAATCACTTGTGAGACTGAGAACAAATGGGCCCAGTAATTACGTTACCTTCATTCAGGTGAGTCTGTTAGTACCAACCAGGCTGATAAAGCAGGTTACGCTCTGTACTCTGCACAATCTTTTTTTTTTTTTATCATCACTTATTAAATTACGAATAGTCAGTCCTGGCAAGGAGCAGTGGCACATACCTGTAATCCCAGTTATTTAGAAGGCTGAGGCAGGAGGGTCACAAGTTTGAGGTCAGCCTTGGTAACTTACTGAGACCCTATTTTAAAACTAAAAAAAAAGGGGGGGAAGGGCTGGGGTATAGCTCAGTGGTAGAGCACCCTGATTTCAGTCCCCAGTGCCACGAAAGCAAACAAAGAGCCAGAGTTTGTGTCGTGCTGAGCACTGCATGTTCCTGGCACATAGGCCCTTTATCACTCCTAGCTACCAGGGACCATGGACACAATTCATCACAGGAGCTCGGGTACCTAAGGTCACAATACCTCTAAGTCTCATGAAAATACTTTAGTTCTTTTCAAATCAGAAGAGAAATAAAAGTAACCCTTTATCATATTTATCTTTATACCAATGCAGTCATATGTATATATATTATAAGAAGAAGACATTTATTATTATTATTTAATGGTGAAAGGAGATAGACAAAAGTCATCACATGACCCAGGGTCTCATCAGCACACCGGGTGGGTACTATGGTTATACAAGGGAGAAAACTCAAGGCCAAGTTCAGAGTCATCAAGAAAGTGTGAGAATGGGGAGTAGAACCCAAACCTGGGAGATCCTAAGCCCTTGGGCAGGGCATCTGAGCTCAGGGGCCTCCAGCTTGGCACATTCATAGCCAGGGATGTGCCTGTCTGACCAGATCGAGGAAGGTTGATCCCAGAAGTAGAAGCCTCAGAGGACATCTGATAGTCTTTGAATATCTTGAGAGCTGTCATGCAGAAAAAGGATTAGCCGGCAGCCCTTTTATATTGGTCCTGAGAATGGAGCTTGGTGGGGGAAAGAGTTACAGGAAGGTAGCTTTTGTTCTGGGGAAGTCCTAGTGAACTCACTGGAAGCAATAAGATCCCTCTTGGTGCTGCTTTGTTGGGTAAACTGGAGACAGGGGGCTCGACCCCAGTCTCTGAGAAGGGAAGAACTCAAAACAAGGCTGTCTGGGAGGGGACTGAGGCCTTCGGAAGAGTGTTGGGACAGAACCAGATGAACTTGTATGTCCCTTTCAACACTTAGAGTCTGTGGCGGCAAGTGTAAGCCATTCAGTAGCACAGAGGTGCGGGCCCCTCCCTACACCTACCTCCAAATCAGCAATCCTCGGAGAGGCCTCTTGCATAACAGTGGTGGGTGAATCAATAGGTGTGGGGGTTTTGCAAGGGTTGTTTGGCAGTATCTATTAAAATGTACACTATTCCTGTTCTTGTGACTTAGCAATCCTCTTCCTAGGTAAGAATCTGTCCTCCCCATAAGCACACAAAGGTGGTTGTCCAAGGGTATTCATCATCATATGTTTGAACTAGCCAAAGACAGGCAGCATGGGCTGGGCGGTGACATACACTTGCAGCCCTGGCTATTTGAGAGGCTGAGGCACAAGGTGACTTGAGCCCAAGAGTTTGAGAACAGCCTGGGCAACATAGCAAGACCTCCTCTCAAAACAAAAACAAAAGCAAGAAAAAATGAAGTTGTGAATGATGATAAGGTCATCCCTCAGCATCCTTGGGGCACCGTTTCCAGGATCCCACATGGATACCCAAATCTGCAGATGTTCAAGTCCTTCATGTAAGCCATGCAGTATCTGCATATCACCTGTGCAGATCCTCGCGTCCTTGAAATCATCTCTAGATCTTTTATAATTCCATTCTCATGTAAATGTTATGCAGAGAGTTGTCCTGTGTTGTGTAGGGGATGATGATGTGGGGGAAAGTCTGCACATGCTCAGTACAGACACAGTTTTCCATTCTAGGTTGGTTGACTGTGTGATGCAGAAGCTATGACCACCAAGGGTCAGGTGCATAGGACTGGGATCCTTCACAGCGTAGGAATGAATCCGGATCTGTCATGGTGACTATCTCCCCAGAGGAGGGTGGAGGAATGTCTGGCAATAAGCCCGCAGATTTAGTAAGTCCATCACATGGCGCGTGAGAAGGCGGTAAGGGTGTGAAGGGAGTTGGGAACGTGGGGTAGGGTGCAGGCGTTGCGATTTTACATGAGACCATCCAGGTTAGCTTCACTGAGAAGGTGGCATCTGAGCGAACCTGAAGATCATTGGTAGGACGCCTACCTTCCTATGTTGGAAGTCTCTGGAAGCTCACTTGTCAAGGGCCCAGTGTGCAGCAAGCCCTGGGGGGACAGTAGCTATTGTTCCTTTTCATCCTGAAATGAATAAGGGCTCGCAGAACGCTGACCTAAGGAAGATGCCTGGAAGCAGCACAGTCTGCAAATGAAGAGCGGGGAGGCTCCGCGCTAGTAACTGTTTTATCTGCCTCCCGAGAAAGGATCCCGGCATCTCTCACCCAAGCGGAAGGTTCTGCCAGCCCTGCGTGCCCGCCTCTGTTACAATTCTTGCATTGCGTCCCCATCAGTTTAGCTGCAAGGGACGCTCCTTAGCACGCTTGGTCCTTGATAACACCCGCAGTGCCTTGGCATGCGTTCGGCCGTGATGAAGCCACAGGTGTGGTAAGATCCCTCCCTGGAGGGGAAACTGACAATCTGCAACTCCTTCGCGATGGATGGAGATGGGCAGTATCAGTGCATCCACCCTGAGGCGCACACCCCCAGCTTTATTTGTATTTTACTTAGAGACAGGGTCTTGCTGAGTTGCTTAGTGCCTCACTTTTGCTGAGGCTGGCTTTGAACTCACAATCCTCCTGCCTCAGCCTCCCAAGCTGCTGGGATGACAGGCCTGCGCCCCCGCCGCCCCCCCCCCCCCCTCCCAGACTTCTTAACCATTCCACTCTTCCTTCTATGAGATCAACTTGGTTTTTTTGTTTGTTTTATTTTTTTTTTTTTATTTTTTATTTATTTTTTATTTTTATTTTTTTGAGACAGAGTGTCACTATGTTGCCTGGGCTGCCCCTAAACTCCTGGGCTTCAGCCTCCCAGGAAACTAGGACTATGGGTTTGCCTCTCTATGCACAACCACCAACTTTTTAATATTCCATATATGTGTGATATCCTGTGATACTTACCTTCCTGTTCCTGTTTTTTAACTTAACACTACAACCCCTGTTATCAGGAATGTTAGGATTTCAGTCTTTTTTTTTTTTTTTTCTTGACGGAACAGTATTGCTTGGTGTATATGTACCACAGTTTCTTTATCCAAGAATATTCTTATCATATGGACTTATCAAGGGACTATTTATTAAATAATAGATGTCATTATTCTTAGGAAATACAAAGTAAAGTATTCAGATGTATGGGGCATAATGCACACAGCTTTCACATGGTTCAGCAGTAACACATGTCTTGTGTGCAGATATTCTGAGAATACACACATGCTGTCACAGACATTAGGTGTCCCCCAAAAGCTAACCTTGTCCCCCAAGTGAGACCTTGTGAGGTTTAGAGGTGAAATGATTGGGTCGTGCGAATTTTAAATGAACCAGTGCATTAATCCCCTGGTAGAGATTAACTGGGTGAGGACTGTAGGCATATTGGGTGTGGCTAGAGGAGGTGGGTCATTGGGGGTGTGTCGTTGAGGTTTATATTTTATCCTGGTCTGCAGAGCTTAGTCTCTCAGCTTTCTGGTCATGTCCTGAGCTGCTTTCCTCCACCTCACCCTCCCTGCATGATGCTCTGCTTCACCTCCGACTCAGAGCAACCGAGTCAGCCATCTATGAATTGAGACCTCTGAAACCATGAGTCCCAAATAAACTTTTCCTCCTGTGAAATTGTTTTTGTCAAGTTTTTTTTTTTATTTTTTATTTTCTTTGGGTCACAGCAGTGTAAAAGCTGGCTAAAGAGCACACCCAGTGTGAGGAAATGACAGCCGCTGTCCAGGTTGGGGAAGGGCATTAGAAAATTTATTGTACCATTCAGAAGAATGGTATATTTTGGTTGTTTTTCAAAATAAAAATTTTCGAGAAAAAAAAAAAAAAAAGAATACCTACTCTTTAAAAAAAATCACATCAGCTTGTTTAAGGCTGGGAGAAATTCTGCAGTAAAAAAAATTCTCGTTTCTCTTCACAAACAAGATTTGTCTAACCAAATTTCTTTGGCCTGAAAACCTGTTCCTTTCTTATTTGTAACTCTAGACGGGTCTTTGGGTGCAGATTAGGATGGTATGTGTGGGAATAAAGTGAGAACGGATACAAACTATGTAATAGAGATAAAGTTCAGAAGACTAGAAGGGCTCAGGAATTTAGGTTTTGGTCCTTGGGAGGGCAATGATGCTGTAGAATAAATTCCATTCCTTAGCAAGGTGGAGGTAGTGACCGGTGGGGTGACATGGAGTTTTGCTTTAGATGACTCTAAGACACTCAAGCACAGACTCAGAGCAGGTAGCTGTCAAAGTGACCTGGACGTGGAGAAATAAGCCTGTTTTCATTCTAGGAGTCAAATAGTGTACATAATAGAAGTCAAGTGAATGGCCAAAGTCACAGGGAGACAGGAAAAATGGGTACTTGTAAGTTTTTGTTACTCATTACCCATTTTTCCTGCTTCTGAAAATGTCATCTGCTTTATGTCGGAGAGCTACCCACTCCCTTACTGGAATATTCTTAATGAGGCTGTCCGTCAAAAGGTCCTCACTCTTCTGCTCAAGGGTTGGGCATGTGAAACCACCTGGACAATTAGATTCTTTCCCTCTGAAAATGTGAATATTGATCCAAAGGGCACCAGGACTAAAAATATTTGAGTCCAATTCATTTCACCATCAACACCCTAAAGAGACATTACCTATGTATCATCTTGCCAAAAATGTTTAGCCTGAATCTAATCCTGAGAAAACAATGGCACAAACCCAGGAGGTCGAATATTCTTTCAGACATCTGAGTAAAGCTCCCCACCAAAGCCAATGCCATTTTAAAAAAGTCAAAAAAAAATAAAACCAAAAAGGGATGGAGAGCAATTCCAGTTTGAGAGCGATGACAGGTGACATTACAACCAAATCAACACATTGCCTTGACCGGATCCTGAACTGAGTGATAACACAAAAGTCGGCTGTAAAAATAGACATCATAATAACTAGACAAAAACTTTGAATCAACTCTTTTGGATATTCTGCATCATACAAGAGACAAAAAAAAATTTTTGAAGAAATAATAGCCCCAAATTCCCAAACTTGATGGAAGATGTGAATCTACACATCCAAGAAAAATCAATGAAACCTAAGTAGGACAAAGTCAAAGAAATGCATGCTAGGACACATTAGAATCAAGCTGCAAAAGGAGAGAGGCAAAGTGAGAATTTTCAAGAGGCTGCGTGTCATTTACAAAGGATCTTCAACGAGAGTAAAAGCTGAGTTTTTAATCAGAAACCATAAAGGTCAGAAGGTAGTAGGATGATATATTTGAAGACCTGAGAGAGAAAAAATATACCGAAATAAAAGGATACAACTAAGAATCCTGTAACTCCAAAACTATCCTTCAAAAATAAAGTTAAAATTTAGACGTTCCCATAGAAACAAAAACTGAGAGAGATCATCACTAGTAGGACTGAACTTCAAGAAACGCTAAGAGGAATCTTTCAGGCTAAAATGAAAGGACATCGGGAAATAACTCTTATCCACATGAAGAAATAAATAATACTGATAAGAAGAACTACAAAGGTAAATGTATTTCATAACTACATCAGTATTAATGTATGTTTCCTATATGATTCAAAAAAGCTCCATAAAACAGCAATTACAAATTTATGTTCATGGGCACACAGTATATAAAGATGCAAAATGCAGACTTTATTTTATTGTTTATTTGTTTATTTATTTAGCAGTACTGGGGATTGAACCCAAGGGCACTTTATCACTGAGCCACATCCCCAGCCCTTTTTACGTTTTATTTCAAACAGGGTCTCTCTGAGTTGCTTAGGACCTTGCTAAGTGGATGAGGCTAGTCTTGAACTTGTCTTGATCCTCCTGCCTCAGCCTCCAGAGTCACTGGGATTAGAAATTTTCCATAATAAAAACATAATGACATTAATGGAGCTAAATAGGAGTAAAATATTTGCATGTATTAAAGTTCATATTAATTTGAACTAGATTTCTATAAATTAAGATGTTAAAACTTTGGAGAAAACACAACCCCTTTACCAAATGATGCTGGGAAAATAAGACATCCATATGTAGAAGATGGTTATCAAATCAGTAGTGCTCACCTTGTACAAAAATCAGTTCAAAATTGATCAAAGACCTAAGGATAAGACCTGAATGAACTATTTTGAATATTCTGCACCATATAAAAGAAAAAATAGTTAAAACTGCCAGAAGAAAGCATGGCAAAAGACTGAGATATGGGTACAAGCAACAGCTTGCTGAATAGGACCCACATATCTCAGGAAATAGTAGCAAGAATTGACAAATGGGACAACATCACATAATAAGATTTTTTCACAGCAGAAGAAATAATTAACAGAGTGAAGAGACAGCCTGTAGAATATGAGAAAATCTTTGCCAGCTGCTCTTCTAACAGAGGATTAACATTCAGAACATATAAAAAACTAAAAAAAAAAAAAAAACCTCAAAAATAAAAAACAAAACAAAAAAACTTAACGCCAAATAAAACAAATAACTCTATCAATAAATGCACAAGTGAAATACACAGACACTTCTCAAAAAATGTTCAAGTGGCCAATAACTACATGAAAAAAATAGTCAACATCTTTAGCCATCAAGAAAATTCAAATAAAAAATACCTTGAGATTCCATCTCACCCCAGTTAGAATAACAATCATCAAATATACTGCTAATAATAAATGCTGGTGAGGATAGCAGGAAGAAACCCTAAACACTGTTGATGGGAATGTAAATTAGTACAGCCACTGTAGAAATCAGTATGGAGTTTCCTCGAAAACCTAAAAAGAGAACTATACCATGTAACCCAGCTATACTACTCCAAAATATTTTTTTTGTTTGTTTTTTGTTTTTTTTTTTTTTTGGGTGCTGGGGATCGAACCCAGGGCCTTGTGCTTACAAAGCAAGCACTCTATTGACTGAGCTATCTCCCCAGCCCCCCAAAATATTTTTAAGTCAACATACTATAGAGACACCTGCATACCCATGTTTATCACAGCACAGTTTTCAGCAGCCAAGTTATAAAATCAGTTTGGTGTTCATCAGATAAACAAAATGCTACATATATATACACAATGGAGTATTATTCAGCCATAAAGAAGAACAAAATGATGTCATTTTCAGAAAAATAGATGGAATTAGAGATCATCATGTTAAGTGAAACAAGCCAGACTCAGGAGAACAGTATCACATGTTTTCTCTCATATGTGGAATCTGAAAGAAACAAAAATTACATTAATGTAGTAGGGTGGCTATTCGTGAAAAGGAAGAGGATCATGGGGGAGGGAGAGGAGGAAAATAGTAGATAATGGAGTGGCAATGATCAAAATATGCTCTACACATATATGAATATGCATAATGAAACCTATTCTGTGTAGTTAATATGCACTAACAAAATAGGTAAATAAATGAGTATTTGGTGAAAAAAACATGTTAATTATAATCCCAAGGACAAACACTAATAAAACTGAAAAATGCATAGTAAAACAGATGTGAGTGGAATCAAAATGGTATACTAGAAAATATATAACTCAAAATACAGCAGTAATAGAGAAATTGAAGAACAAAAAGAAATAGCAAACTAGCAGAAGTTAATTCTTATTCATCAGCAATCACATTAAATGTAAATGAGTGAAACTCTCCAAGTAAGGGGCGGAGATTGGCAAAATGAAAAAAAATAACATACACCAACTACGTCATCTCTGAATATCCATGGGGACCCTGCAGATACCAAAATCTGAGGCTATCTATATATACTTTAAATCATCTTTTGATCACTTACAATACATAGTATTATGTAAATGTTACGTAAGTATTGTTATGTACAGTATTGTTTAGGGACTAGTGACCCCAAAATGCCTATATGTGTTCAGTACAGATGCAACTATCACAATCCTAACTACACAGTGCACAAATAAAATGCAAGGTGGGCAATGCCCAGATGGTGCATGCTAGAGAGAAATTGAGGACCCACGTGACTTGTAGGCTGCAGCACAGCCTGCATACACAGTGCTTCATCTGCATGGAAATAGCACAGGATTCAGCATGTGGTCAATTCAAGTTTTACGTATTGGAATTTCCTGGAGTATTTTTCCCAAATATTTTCAGTTGACAGTTGAGTATATCTGCTAACGTGAACTCCATGGATAAAGAGGGCTACCTATATATGCTCCCTTTAGACCCAAAGATGAAGTTGAAAGAAAAGGATGAAAAAAACATATTCCATGTCAATAATAACTAAAGAGCTGGAGTAGTTATACTAATATCAGAAAAATAGACTTTAAATTAACTATTGAAGAGGCAATGGAGGATACAATAATGAAAGGATAACACCATCAAAAAATTATAAACGTAGATGTGTCTAAAACAGAACCTCAAAATAAAATGGAACAAAAACTGATTCATTGAATGGCAAGATAGACACATTCTGCAATGGAGCATCCTACTTTCAATAACAGATGGAGCAAGTGGACAAAAGGAAATAGAAGACTTAACACTATAAAGCAACTGAACCTGACATACAGATATCTGTACAGTAAACTCCACTCAACAGCAGCAGGATACATGTTCTTCTCAAGTGCACGTGGGGTGTTCTTTGGGATCCACATGAAACAAGTCTGATTTAAGCAGATTAAAACCATACAAAGAATCTATTCTCTCCAACTATGAGGAAATGAACCTAGAAATTAGTATCTGAAAGAAAATTGGAAAATTCACAAATACGTAAAAATTAAACAATATGCTCTCGAATAACTAATGGGAGAGAGAAGACATTGCAAGGAAATTAGAAAATACTTTGAGAGCATGAAAAAAATACAATTAATCAAAACTTCAATGATGCAGCAAAAAAGATCAGAGGTGAAAACACCTACATTAAAAGTGAAAGATCTCAAATCAATAATTTATTCTTCTACCTTAAGGAAATAGAAGAAGAAAATCAATGTATATCCAAAGCAAGCAGCAGAAGAAAATAATATAGAGGGAAGATAAATGAAATAAAGAAAAATAAGAGAACCAATAGAACCAAAAATGGACTCTTCAACAGGATTAACAACATTGATAAACTTGTAACTAGACTGACCAAGAAAAAAGTAAAGAAGACTCAAATTACCTCATGTACATATATGACTGCATGACTGATGTGATCCTGCAATGTGTATAATCAGAAAAATGAGAGATCACTCTCCATTTATGTACGATCCCTCAAAATGCATAAATGCATTCTACTGTCATGTACAACTAAGTAGAACAAATAAAATTTAAAAATTTAATAAAAAGAGTACTACCACCCTTAAAGGAATAAAATAGGTGATAAAAGAATGCTATAAACAATTGTATGTCAACAAATTAGATAACCTGGAAGAAATGGACAAATTCCTAAAAGTGCATAAACCTACCTAGAGTAACTTGAGAAAAAAATAGAAAATCTGAATAGATCTATAAGTAAAGCGATCGAATCAGTAACAATAAAAAATTCCAATAAAGACAAGTTTCAGGACATGGTGCTTCATTGGCAAATTCAATTGAGCATTTCAATAATTAGCATTATGGTTTGACCATGTGCTAAAGGGTTGGTTGACAATCTGTGGTGCTCTTTGGAGGTGGTGAAGCGTTTGGGGTAGTGCCTGGTTGGAGGAGGTGGGTGACTGGGTGCATATCCTTGAAGGATATATCCTGTCCCTGGCCTTTCTCCCTCTTTTTCTCTCTCTCTCTCTCCTTCTTGGCCATCATGAGGTAAGCAGCTCTGCTCTACCATGTGCTCCCTGTCATAAACTTCAGCCTTGTCAAAGGTCCAAAGTCACAGGGTCAAGTGACCATGAACTGAAATCTCTGAAACCACAAACCGAAGTAAATCTTTATTCCTTAAACTTGATATGTTCAGGTATTTTGTCATAGAGATGGAAAGCTGACTAACACGATGAGCACTGATCCTTATTCAAATTCTCTCCCCAAATAGAAGAGGAGGCGATTCTTCCTAACCCATCCTATGAGGTCAGCAATACTTTGATACCAAATCCAGACAGATGTAACAATAAAACTATAGACAATGTCCTTTATAAATATAGAAACAAAAATATTAGCAAATCGAACCCAGCAGCGCATAGAAAGATCATAGATCATGATTAAATTAGATCTATCAAGAGAATGCATAGGTGTTTCAATACAAGAAAATCAGTAAATCTATTTTCTGAGAGAGAGAGAGACAACGGGGGGGATTTATTAGGGGAATTGGCTCACAGCATCACAGAGGCTGAGAAGTCTCACAAGCTGTCAGCAAGCTGAAGAACCAGAGAAGGTGGCATTGTGGCTCAGCCTCGACTGGAAGATTCAGACCAGGGAGCCCAGAGGTGCTAACCCCCATCTGAGGCTGAAGAGCCACAGGTTCCCAGAGTAGGGTAAGGTGGTGCAATTTCCAAAGTCCAAAGAACCTCAAGTTGTAATGTCCAAAGGCAAGAGAAGGGAGTCTGTTCTGGAAGCACAAGTAAACGTGAGAGATATAGAGACAGAGAGAGGGAAAGATAGAGAGAGGACCTTACATTGGCCTTTTCGCTGTCCATGGGGGTGGGCAGTGATTGGATGGACAACGCTGAGGGCGGATCTTCCCTGCTCTGTCCACCAACTCACAGGCCAATTTCCTCTGGAAAAAATCCTCATAGACTGTGTTAGTCAGCCTTTTGTTACTGTGACAAAGCACCTGAGAAAGTCAACTTAAAGGAGAGAAAGGTTTGTTTTGGGTCATGGTTTCAGAGGTTTCAATCCATGATCATAGATCGACCCATTGTTTCTGGAGTGAGGCAGAACATCATGATGGAAGGGTATGATGGAGCAAAGCTGCTTACCTCAGAAAGGAGAGAGAGAGAGAAAGAGAGAGAGAGAGAGAGCAGAGATTGAGATACGATATACCCTTCAAAGGCACACCCTCAGTGACCCACCTCTTCCAACTTGGTCCCACCTCCCAATAGTGCCACCAGCTGGGGACCGAGACTTCAACAACTGAACTCAGGGGTCATTCCAGAGCAAACCATAGCACACACACCTGCTGCTTCACTAGCCACCTAGGCATCCCTCAACTCAGTCAAGTCAATACCAAAAATCAATCATCATAGAATGTCAAATGCCACATTAATTGGATGAAGGAATTGTGCAGAAGAAATCATTTGACAGAATTCAACACCTCTTCATGATTAAAAAAATAATGTATTTCAATGACTAGGACTACAAGAGAATTCCATGCATGTATGAGAAGCCAACTTCCTCCTCAGTGGTGAGAGACCAAGGGAGCTGCTCTCGTTGCCTCTCTTCAACTTTATACTGAAAGTTTTCTTATTGCTAAGGTATGCTGAGTCCAAGAGATCAAAAGACTATTGCTATTGAAAAGAGCATGCATGCTGTCACAGATCTCAAGAGGAAGGGTACACCATGTCACCAGGGAGGGAGGACATGTGGGGATGTGCTGGGATTGATCAGGAAGAAAAGGAAGAAGAGGGAATTGTGGGAAGGAGCCTTTATTGTGGTTTCTACAGGAAGAAGGGGGAGAGCCAGGGTAAGTAGGTTAAGGACTGGCTAGTTTGAATAATTTCAGTGGGCTCTGTCTCCTGTTGTCTGATGTCTGGCTGTGTGGTGATTAGGGCCAATGGGTAGTGGCCTGGAGTAAGTGAGCCCCCAAAATGAGATTTTGGAGGTGTGAGCCCTGGATCTGTTGTTTTACTTTTGAAAAGCATACTTTAGGAGAGTCATTTGCTGTCCCTAGGACTTGGCCAACCCTGCTAGGGGCAGTTCCTTCAGCATTAACCAGACCTCAAATGTTAAAGCATCAGAATACAAAAAGGCAAGTACGCGATTAATGCGTTGAACTTCTAGCCAAAGCACTTAGGCAAGAAAAAATAAAAGACATCCAAATTAAAAGGCAGAAGTAAAACTATTTTTATTCAGAGGTGATATGATCCTATAAGTAGGAAATCTTAAAGAAGACACACACACCCCAAAAAGTTGGCACCAAAATTTTCAGCAAATAAGCATGGTACAAGACCAACACATAAACATCAGTTATGTTTCTACAAATTATCAATGAACAACTCTTGGTATATGTCCAGCATGGGCAAGGGAAAGGGTTTCTGTCAGAGGGATGGGCCAGCTGTAAATTAATCGCTAAGAAGCTTATTTAATAGAAAAACCACAGGAGACAATTATCTTTTGAATCAGGGAGTGTGACGGATTCAGCCATGCTAAGATCTGACTCTAACAAGAAATGGAGCTGTGCTTGATTTATTTATAGTGGTACAGATCAAAGGGGGACTGGTAGGAGCTCCTTCCATGATACCAACTGAGCTACATCCTAAGCCCCATGAGAAACAGGATGAGGTGGAGTTAAGGAAGCCATTTGGCTCTAGTGGGTCATGTGACACATATAGGACACGCAAATTTCAGCGGTGAATAACTCTGCACAGAAACCACATACTTCAAGCCATTTGAAACAATCTCTCATGGCTGCCAGTTCCTGAAAGCCAGATTTCCATGTCCGATGGTTCCACCAAGCCTGATTTTATTTGCTAGTCATAGATGGCTTCCCGCAAACAACCAGAAAATAATATTAAGAAAACAATTTCATTTAAGATAGAATGAATATTTATTCAAGTACGTATAATATTTGTACCCTCAAAACTATGAAATCTTGCTGAAAAAGTTAAAGGAGGCCCACATAAATAGAAAGACCGTGCACACTTACAGATTAGAAGACTTAATGGTGTTAAGATGGCAAATCTTTATCAAAATTCCAATGTCCTTGTTTGCCAACATGGAAAATGCAAACCTAAAATTCATATGGCAACTACAAGGAACCTCGAATATCTAGAACAATCTTGAAAAGAAGAACCAAGTTGAAGACTCTCACTTGGTGATTAAGAACTTACAACAAATCTGTACTAATCAAACAATTTGGTATTAATATGGGGATAGGCATATGGATTAGTGGAATAGAGTTGAGTGTCTAAAAATAAACCCATATATCCATGGTCGATTGATCTTCGTCAGGGTGCTAAGACCACTCACTGGGGGAAAGACCAGTCTTCTCAACAAATGGTCCTAGGACAACTACGAGTAAATAGTTCCTCAAAGAAATTTCAGTGTGCTAGATACAGAAGAATAGATTTTGAAAGCTGTTGCCGTTTGGATACAGCTTGAAGGTGTCCCCAAGAGTTCATCCATTGGAACCTTGGTCTTCAGGTGGGGCTTAGCTCTTGGTAATTGGCTCTCTGAGGGCACTGCCCTTGGAAGGGGTTAATGTAGTCTTTGGGACCTCAGTTAGTTCCTGTGAGGGTGAGTTGCCATAAAAGAGCAAGACCAGTCTCTCTAGCTTCCTACCTCACCAAGTGATCTCTCCCCGCCACAGGTGAGCCTGCCATTATGATGCCATATCTACCATGAGGCTGAACATCTTGGACTTTCAGCCTCTAAAACTGTGAGCTAAAGAAATCCTTAACTGACAAGACCCCTAAGTGCAAGAAGTAGAGTCCAGAATCAATAAATGGGATGGAATCAAAATAAAAAGCTTCTTCACAGCCAAGGAAACAATCAAGAATGTGAAGAGAGAGCCTACAGACTGGGAGAAAATCTTTACCACCTGCAACTCAGAGTATTAAACTCCAGAATATATAAAGAACTCAAAAAACTTAACGGTAAAAAAACCAAATAACCCAATTGATAAATGGGCAAGGGAACCGAACACACACTTCACAGAAGAAATATAATCCATAAACCAATATATGAAAAAGTTCAACATCTCTAGCAATTAGAGAAATGCAAATCAAAACTACACTGAGATTCCATCTCACTCCATCGGAATGGCCATTATCAAGAATACAAGCAACAATAAATGCTGGTGAGGATGTGGGGGAAAAGGTACACTCATACATTGCTGGTGAGACTGCAAACTAGTGTAACCACTCTGGAAAGCAATGTGGAGATTCCGCAGAAAACTTAGAATGGAATTCCCATTTGATCCAGCTATCCCACTCCTAGGTTTTACTCAAAGTACTTAAAATCAGCATACTATAGTGATATAGCCACATCAATGTTTATAGCAGCTCAATTCATAATAGCTAAGCTATGGAATCAACCTGGAAACCCTTCAACAGATGAATGGATAAAGAAAATGTGGCATATATAGACAATGGAATATTACTCAGCCATAAAGAAGAATGAAATTATGACATAATAAATGGATGGAACTGGAGAATATTATGCTAAGCAAAATAAGCCAATCCCAAAGAACCAAAGGCCAAATATTTTCTCTGATATGTGATAACTCACAATGCAGAGGAGAGAATAGAGGTACTTTGGATTAGATGGAGGGGAGTGAGGGAAGGGGTATGGGGGGTAGGAATGATAGTAGAATGAATCAGACATTGTTACCTTATATGCATATGTGATTACATGACCTGTGTAACTCTACATCATGTACAACCAGAAGAATGAGAGGTTATACTCCATTTATGTATACTGTGTCAAAATGCATTCTACTGTCATGTATAACTAATTAGGACAAATAAAATAATTTTTTAAAAAATTTCTGCTTTATACATTACCATCTTCTGATATTTTGTCATAGTAATGGAAAACAGACTAAGACAAAAACTGAGTAGAAATAATAGACATTGAAAGCACATGACAGACAGGTCCTGCATGAACACCTCCTTCAGATTCATGTTGTGCCTGTCCTCTCTGTCCCTGTCCCTTGGGTCTGACCTCCCTTCCTTAAGTGTCCTTGTTGTCCCTCCTTGTGACTCCACATGCTAGTCCATGTTCCTGGAATGCTCTTCCATCACCGTGCCTAGTCACCGCACCTTCTTATCCCTCAGCTGCCAGCTCAAACATCACTTCCTCAGGACAACTGAGGCACCTGTACTTTCAAAATATGTCCACAGTCATTCCTCTTCCGGGGAGATTTGGGCACTCCTTCCCTTAAGAAGCGTGGTCTGCCTTCCTTTCCCTTGAACTCAGGTGAGCTTGAGGATGGTACTGTGGAAGTGACACTGTGTGACTTTGGAAGGTAGGTCATGAAAGGTGGAAAGGTTCTGCCTGGTTGTCTTGGGACACTCCCTCTTGGAACCCAGCCACCATGCTATAAGGAAGCTCAAGCAGCCCAGGCAGGGTCCCCTAGAGACCAACTGGGATTCCTGTCCCTGCCCTGGCTGAGTCCACAGCTGATAGCCAGTACCCACTTGTCAGCCGTGAGATGGAGCCATCCACAAAGAGGGTTCTGGAGACCCTCACCAACATTGTGCTCAGTGACTCAGAGATAATGGCCAGACACAAAAGGCCATTATCATACCTGTCCGTTTATAAGAAATATCTGGAGTAGGCAAACCTGTAGAGACCAATAGACTACAGATTAGTGATCACCAGCGGCTGTGGGAGGGAGAAGTGTCAGATCATGGTCTAGGTTTTTTTTTTAGGGAGTGAAAGGTCCTAGAATCAAATAATGATGTTACATAACTTTGTGAATATACCAAAAAGCACTGAATGGCAGTTTCCATTTTATGATATGCAAATTTTATTATCTTTTTTTTTTTTTTTTTAATAAAAGTGGGTCCTCCAACCCCAGCCGACTGTCATAGCTGATGTTCATCTTGTGTGGAGCTGAAAGAATGGACTTTTTTTTAAGCTGTCTGTTTTATCTCAACTCCCTAAGGTCTCCCTCCCAGTGATGGGAACAAAGCCCTTAAAGCTGTTCCAGGAAACAGCCCCAAACAGAGAGTAAAAGAGTAAATTGAGCAAGACAGTGCTCAGACAGTTAAGATATATAGGATATAAGATTACCAGAAACTGTTGACCAGAATCTACGCCCTGTTGTAAAACATTGTGAAACATGTTGTATGTTATCAGCAAACCCAGAGACCCCCTTTGGAATTTCCCGGCGGCTTTGTTCCCCTTTTCCCTTCCGTGTGTGACCCCTCCCGATGTGTGGTTTCTGCCTTTATAAACTTGTAAGATTTTCTGCTCGGGACTCGACTCCTCGACTCCTGCGTGAGTCACGAGTTGGGTCCCAGTGCGCTGGAATAAAAGCCTCTTGCGGTTTGCATCAAGTGATGCCTCCTGCGGTTGATTGGGGTTGCCGTCAATCCATGGGACAGAGTTGGGGTTTCCTTTTTGGGGGTCTTACAGAGCAGAGTTGCCATCCAGGCTGCATTCTGCCCAAACTGCAGATTTTGGGGGAAACAAGCAATATTGTTTGAAGTCTCAAAGTTTTAAGGAAGGTTGGTTAAAAAGCCTTGGGTACTGGTGCACAAGCCTTTCCTAACCAATAACTGGTCTGGATCAGGGGCCCTGTCTTTTGCTGTCTCTGTGTTTTTTATTATGAGATCTATCTTAGTTTGTAATTTTGATCAATATTTGATCAGTTGCTGTCTTTTCCATTGGTGAGTGAGCTGTGTGGGTTAGGGACCCCAACTATTCACCGCAATATCTTAGTGACTACCACAATACTCACTACCTAGTAGATGCTCAATAAATATCTACGAATGAGCGAATGGAGGGTTAACATGGGGAGAGATGCCTGGTTAAAGTAGAGGGGTCGTAGGGTCTTCCTGATTAAGTGGGACACAGAGTACTGATGAGTGAGCAGAAGGAGGGAGATTTGAGAACGGAAACATCTAGAAAGACTAGAGAGGAAGAATGAGGAAATTAATGAGAGATAACTGGAGCATAAATGGATTCTTCCAATCTGAATCCAGCCTGGCCTCCCAGAAACAGTGATGGAGATAGAGGAGTAGCGTGCTGCTGGGTGGGAGGAGAGAGCCATTTACTCGTGTTTCCTGTGTCCTGGGCCCTGTGCTGAGTGCTTGTCATGCAATAGCTAATCTGAAGTCCCGTCAACGTCCCAGGAAGTAGGTGCTTTTAGAGATGCAGGAATCCAGGCTCAATGGTCGGGTGGTTTACCCAAAGCCACACCACTAGCCAGGATTCCCACCCAGTTCCACGTGATCAAGGAACTTGTACAGATGACTGGGATTCTGCAGTGGGGCTGTAGGTCCCTGGGTTCAGGGTGTGTTTGTAAGAGTGCCTGTGGGGCAGGGAGGTTCCAGGAGGGGACTCAGACGCCACCTTGTCTGTCTGGGCTCCCAGCTGGCTCTGCCACAAACCACCTGTAGGACCTTGAGCAAAGTATTTAACTCTTCCCCAATTCAGTTTTATGGTTTTATTTTTCCCACAGTGATTGAAGATCAGAAGAGGAAGGGAAGCTCTTAATGGGACAAAGGCTTCCTCAGCTCCACCCCACATTCTTTACCAGCAGGAACACCTTCTGATTCTGTGGATCTGTGAGTTTACCACAACCACACATAGATTAGCCTAGTACAGCTGGACTACCCATCCTTCTGTCCACTGGCCTGGCCCATCATACTGAAACCCTTCAACCTGAATCTGGCCAGGTCTTTTCCGGCTGCCTGACCTTGGGCAGGTCACTTGGCCCAAAGACTGGCTTTCCTCACTTTCCAACCAGGGTATCAACTCTTGATCTCTGGAGAATTAAATGGAATGATGTCTGAAAGATGTTTCCTAGGGGCACGGCTTCAAAATCGACAGTCCCCCTGTTCTTCAGTCTGTGCCCAGTGCAACAATACCGCAAAGAAAGACACTTGCTGTTTTCCTCCTTAATAAATCCAGAAAGAATTTGAAATCCTCAGGGATTCGGACTGATCCCTCTCAATCAGCAGTTTAGATCGGTTGCCATGGTCTTGGAAGCTGTGTGTGGCTGCCCTGTAAGCTCGTGGTAGTTTCAAAAGTTGTCTCGACTTGCCTGGTGAGGAGATGCCATTCCATGAGGTGGCCATCTCCAGTCTGGAAAGTTCCACCTGTGTCCACAGCCTTCACTGCGGCTCCTAAGAAAGGGCTGATCTCCTAAATCTTGGTAAGGGGCCATTGAACTCTTTCGCATTGAGGACATTTAATTGGCAACTTTGTCCAGCTGGTTTCCTCTGACGACACTCATTGCAGCAAGATTACCTCAAACATTCCTTAATCTTTAATCCTCTCAGTAAACAAGGCGTTGAATGAAATCACGGTTCATCCCTCTGAAAAAGGCCCCTTTAATGTAGCGTGAGAATGCCCTTTAACCTGGGGGGGTCCGTTCTGCTTCTTCTAAAGGTCTGATATGAATATCCACCTCGTCCCCCCTCACCCAGATAAATGCATAAGTCAAAATAAAAACCACTTTGAAACTTCCCACAGGGCAAGGTTTGGACGTGAGAACTAGTACGAGTCACGGCCTAGAACTTGAGGTCTCTAATCCCGATGGATTCCAGGGTCGTGTCTAGGCAGCAGGGCTGGCCTTTGGACTCTCCCAGATCTGGGCTCCAATCCCACCCCCACCCATCACAGCCCGGTGGCTCTGGGCAGTGGCTCTCGTCTCTAAGTGTCCCTTCCATCCGTGAGATGAGCCATTTCGCAGGACTTCTTTCATTCCTTCTGCAAATATTTGTTCTACCAGAGGCAGAAGAGATGGGCAAGGTGTTTCCGTCCTGCAGCGCGGCCAGTGTGGGCAGCTAAGGCGCAACAGAGGATGGTGGCCACACCTGGGCACCACTGAACGTGCTGGGCGGGGCGGGGATGGGGCAGCCCAGGTGCCTGCTGGCCCCAGGTGCACTGTGGGCACGCCCTCTGCATTGCTGCGTGATGACTCACCCCTCACTCCTTGGGAAGTGGGGCAGGCAGGGGACCTGTCACTGCTCCCTGGGATCCAGCCCCAGGTGGGGGGGGCACCCAGGGGGAACCTGGTGCACAGAGGCTTACAGGGAGGACTCTTAGCTCAACACCTGGAGGAGAGGCAGCTTATCTCAGCCCCAGCCTCCCCCTCAGGCCGCCCTGAAGTGGAGGTGAACCTTAGAATTGAGGGGGTCGGCACTGAATGCAGCCTGGCCCCAACCGAGGTCGGGACCTGGGCATGGGAGGGCAACCGTGTGCACCTGGACAACATGGTGTTGAGCTTCCTTTAGCTCAACACCATTCCCTTTGCTCCCCAAATTAGATTTGAGAAGGGCCTGATCTAGCCAGCGGAGAGTTAAGAAGTCATGCTTGTAAACTTTGACGTGAAGAATGAGTGGAAATTACCAAGAGCAGGAGAGAACTCACAGGAGGAAGGAAGGGCTGGGTGAGGGGGAGGGGACAGAAGGGGGAGGGAGAAGGAGAGAGAGAGGTGGAGAGTGTCTCTTGCAGGTAACTAAGCAGAGTGCAGTGAACTTGGGGTGCAGCGCCACTTAACCATTTACTCCCAAGTGACTCAGATTCTCTGAACCTCAGTTTCTTTGTCTATAACACAGGGATGGTCCCCACCTGTCTCAGGTGCTTTTTGGATGACAAGAAAGAACATGCATGCACACACGCACACACACACACACACACACACACACACATGCACGCACCATGAGAGTTTTATAAATGTCCATTGTTCTTATTATTACTGGTATTGTCCAGAAAATAATGGTTGATTCATTAATAATATAACCCTTGCCTGGAAAAATGATGGAAGAAGAATTTGGGAGTTGGCAAATTTTTCTTTAAAGTGCCAGATAGAACACTTTAAGCTTCTGAGCTTTCTTGCAACTTTTCAACTTTTTTCCATCCTGGGTGGAAACTGCCAGAGACAATGTATCAAAAGAGAGCTGAGCTGTGTTCTAAGGAGACCGCATTTACAAAGAGGTGTGAGTCCCATCTGCCATCATCCAAATTAACCTGTCACTAGAGAAGACCCTATTTCAAGTCCCTTCTGTGCATAGCACTCTGTATGTAGGGAGGAACTTGCCTGGAATGTTCTTTGCCCACATAACATACCACATTCAATTTCACTGTTGCATAACAGTAAAATGAAGTGAGATGCCAATGATGATGTTCTTTGTGCAAATAACTCATCAATTCAGATTCCAAGAAGTTTGTTGCCATTTCTTCCCCTTGAGACCTAGATCTGCCAGGGAAACGAAGCTCATAATTGCTGTCATCAGGAATCACATAAGGACTCTGACTTTATCTCAACACCACCCTCTTCCCCACCCCAGATGGGTATACAGCTGACACACCATGGAAATGTTTATTTATCGGGACTCTGCATGTGGGTTCCATATCCATGGACTCAACAGACTGAGTACCAAAAATATTTGGTAAAAAACTATGTCTGCACTGAACATATACAGACCTTTTTTCTTATTGTTATTTGTCAGACAATGTAGTACAACAACTAATCACATAGCATTTACATTGTATAAGGTATTACAAGTCATCTAGGGATGTATAGAGGGATGTATAGAAGCATATAGAAGGATGTGAGCAGGTTACATGCAAATGCCATGCCATTTTTTTTTTTTTTTTTTTTTTTTCAGTGCTGGGGATTGAACCCAGGGCCTTGTGCTTGCAAGGCAAGCACTTTACCAACTGAGCTACCTCCCCAGACCAATGCCATGCCATTTTATGTACAAGACTCACTTAAGCATCCCCGGGATGCTAGTATCTGCAAGCATCCTGGAGGCAATCCCCAATATATAAAGAGGGTCAACTGCATATTAAAGCAATTGTCCTAGTGTATTTTAAGCCAAAAGGCAACCCAGCACAGTGGTGCACAACTGTAATCCCAGTGGCTCTGAAGGCTGAGGCGGGAGGATCGGAGGCTTGAGGCCAGCCTCAGCAATGAGGCCAACAGGCAGATCCTGAGACCAGGACTTACATGCAGATAATTTGTTCTGGCATGGGTCAATGGTTGGTTCCTTTTTATTACCAAGCATTGCTCCATCGTGGACATCCCACAGTGCGTTTATCCAGTCACCAGTCATAAGGCATTGGGCCATTTCCAGTTTGGGGCAATTATGAGTGAATCTGCTGTTATTAGTTACTGGCTTCTGTGGAGCCTTCAGGTTTTACCTCTCTTGGGCCAACTCTGGGATTAGGACTGGGATTAGGAGGGCGCATGTAAACGCATGGATGACTTAATCAGCGATCGCCAAGTTGTTTCCCAAAGTGACTCTACCGCTTTGTGTTCCCACCAGCAACATGACAAGCTGGACAGCATTTGGCATCGTCAGTTTTTGTTTGGGCCCTTCCAATAGTTGTGCATAGCTTTGGTCTACTGTAAACAGTGCTGCAATAAACATCCTTACACACGCATCCTTTGCTATTAGGTGCGAGTAGCTCTGTAAGGATCTAAGGAACATTCTTAGAATCAGAATTGATGGGTTAAAGGGTATGAAAGGTTGATCTGATATTGCCAAACAGCCTCTGGATGGTGGAGCCAGTTTGCCTGCCCACCAATTAGCTTTGGCAGTGCCTGTCTTAACCACATCCTCGCTGGCAGCGTTTTACTCAGTTCGAGTTCATCTTTTTATTTAATCATTTTAAAGAGATGGAGGCGGGTCTCTGGATGTTGCCCAGGCTGGCCCTGAACACCTGTGTTCAAGCGATCCTCCTTTCTCAGCCTCCCAAGTCCTGGGACTACAGGAGCCCACGACCACCTCCAACAAGTACATATTTTTGAAGAAAATTATACTTGAGACAATTGCAGAGTTAGTGTCTACTTTGTAGGGTTTTAGTGAGTATTTAAAGTAAAGCTTCTAGAGCAGGATACGTAGGGGCATTTCATTTATTCATTCATTTTTAACTTTTTATTGGTTCTTTTTAGTTATACTTGACAGTAGAATACATTTTAATATAATTACACAAGCACGGAATATATCGTATTCTAATTAGGACCCCATTCTCCTGGATATACACAATGATAGGATTCACCATGGGGTATTCATGTATGTACATAGGAAAATTATGTCAGATTCATTCCATTGTCTCTCCTTTTCCTAGTCCCTCTCCCTTCCTTTCATTCCCCTTTGTCTAATCTATTGAATATCTATACTTTCCCTCTTCCCCCTTATTGTGGGTTAGCTTCCACATATTAGCAAACACATTTGACCTTTGGTTTTTGGGACTGTCTTATTTCACTTAGCATGATAGTATCCAGATCAATCCATTTACTGGCAAATGTCTTACAGTCTTTTTTTTTTTTATGATCGAGTAATACTCCATTGTGTAAATATACCACATTTTCCTTATCTAGTCATCTGTTGAAGGGCATCTAGGTTGGTTCCATAGCTTATCTATTGTGAATTGTGCTGCTATAAACATTGATGTGACTGTGTCACTGTTGTATCCTGATTTTAAATCCTTTTGATATATACTGAGGAGTGGGATAGCTGGGTCAAATGATGGTTCCATTCCCAGGTTTTTCAGGAATCTCCATATTGCTTTCCAGAGTAGTTGTACCAACAATGTTTGAGTGTACCCTTTTTCTCACATCCTCATCAACATTTATTGTTACTTGTATTCTTGATAATTCTGTCCAGCATTTTAAAGAGCACAGTTCTAGAATTTAGGTCACCCATGTCACTTATATAACCAAAGCTTTCCACTTCCCTGGTGATGCAACTGGAGTTATACTACCTCACACTCCGTTTGGGACACATCATTCCCAAGTTCCCTTTCTTCGTTTTCTAGGGATGTGAGAGCCTATTCTTTCATCAGTTATTTGCCTAAGTAGCTCTTGGATTCCATACATGCACTGCGCAATATCAAATGCTAGTGGAAGAGAGTAGGCTTGAAGAGAAAGAGCCCTGGATTCAGATCTCACCACCACCATCTGCTGGTGATCCCGGCGAGATCTCTTCAGCTATGGCAGACTCAGTTTGCGTCTCTGTAAAACGGGCGTGATCACAGGGAAATCACTGAGCTAAGGTACGTAAAGGATCTGGCAGAATGTCAGACTCACAGCCCGTGCTTAATACAGTGGTTCTCAAAGTGTGGTTTCCCAGACTAGCAGCATCACCATCGCCTGGGAACTCGACAGAAATGCGGAGCGCCCGGTCCACACCTGAGTTTTACTGACTGAGAAACTCCGAGACGTCTGTTTTAACGAGTCTTCCAAATGATATCGATGCCTATTCAAGTTTGAGAGTCACAGGCTGCACAGTGGTAACTGTCAACAGTTAGTACTCAAAGCTGCAGAGACGAGCAGCGGGCGGACGATGAGCGGCTCCGCAGGCTGAAGCCAAGCACTAAGGTGCCAGCAGCACCCACAGGTAAAGGCTTGGAACTGTCTCTGTCCCGGCTCCTCCCACCTCCCTCCTCCCGGAGCAGGACCCGCCTAGAGCGCTCGCTGATTGGTGGAGTCTCTCTGGGACTTTCGTCACTCACCCAATCTCGAAGACCATAAACTGAGAAGGGCGGGACTGGGAGCGGCGAGAACTGTGCGCCCATTGGCTACAGGCCACGCCGCGGGGCGGGGCGGAGTTAACTGTGCGCCCATTGGCTACAGGCCACGCCGCGGGGCGGGGCGGAGTTGCGCATGCGCGCGCCCAAGGCGCACCCCGGGCGGCAGTTGAAAATGGCGACTGTCACCGAGCTGAAGGCTGGTGAGTGTCCCCGGGGCAGCGTGCCAGGTGGGAAGCATCGCGCCTTCCACCTGTGAAAAGCATGGGACGAAAAGAGAGCGCGCGGAACACAGGCTGGGCCTTTGCGGGGCTCGTTCTGCGGTCTCAGGGTCTGCCGGAGCGCCCGGCAGGTGTGGCGGCCGCCGCGCGCGGGCTCTGGGAGAGACGTGGACGTCCAGGGGCAGTGTTTACACCGGCCCTGAGGCAGAGCAGGAGCCCAGGACCTGCTGGGACCTGCGCGCGCTCCCGGCCGCGCCCTAGGCCTCTGGCACGGCTTTCTGGACCCTGCCGGGGCCGGGGAGCCGGAGGCCCTGGCGGGCTCCGCACCCGGGCTGCACCGGGCGGCCAGCTCCTGGTCGCTGGCGGTAATCATGTTCGTGACTCACAGCCATCGTTGTTGTTCGCGATCCCGAACGAGTTGCTGGGTTCGCTCCCTGAGTCCTGGCAACAGCCCGTGCAGGAGGTCCTGCTTGTCCATCAAGAGAAACCGGGGTCAGAGGTTCGGAAGATTTCCTCAAAGTGCTCATATAGTTCTGGGCATGTCATTAAGAACATTTTATACCCATAACTTTGAAACAGACGTTCTGACAAGTAACAGTGAGTATACATATCGGTGCCTGAACACGGTGCTAAGCGCTGCACACGGCCCGTATGTCATCCGATGGAGTCCACGTTGCAGACTACACCCTTTGCATAGGCTGGGAAACTGAGCTGTTAAGAGGTGAAGTAGCTTGCCCAAAGTACTCTAACAGGAAGAGGCAGCGTGGGAACCCAGAAAAGATGCTCCAGGATGCCAGCTCTTAAAACAACGGGCAATAAATCTGCTTAATGGAGTAGAACCAGTCTGGTTATCAGAAACCGCAGTACCTAAGAAGCCAGTCATTGGTAGAGATGTGGATAGTAGGCAGTGGAATGTCTTTGGGAATATGATTCTGACACCGGTGATGTAAGTGTATATTTAGGACACTCTGCTGTTAAACAACCATAAAACAGACACACCTCTGTCCACCAGATAAACTGCACCTGAATCTGTGGACCCTCTTCTTGGGGAAGTACACATCACATGTAATGTCACATACAGTTTCAGAGGATTTAGATAGTTGTGATACCACAGTTGACCGGTGACGAGTTCTGCTCCCTCTAATGTTGAAGTTTAAACACTAGAGAAACACACCAAGGCAAACATATTAAGCAGGTTTTATTTAAAAGTAATAATACAGACTTCTCCCGGGAGAGAGAAGGGGGCCATGGCTGATGTTCTAAAGTCCCAAGAAGTGAATGCACCCTACATCTTTTATAGGTTAAGGTCTCTTTTGTTCTCCAGTGTCGTCGTTACCCCCCCCCCCCCTTATCTTTCCTGCCTATGTGATTAGGCCCAGTTTTGCATAAAGTGAGATGATGGGCAGGGGGAGGGCCAAGGGGGCCAAGGTGGTTCAGGCAGGTAAGGGCCCAGGGGGCATTAATTAGCTTCTCCTTGTCTGTGGTCTCTGACAAGGGCAGGTAAATTTGGTTATCAATGGGCTCTGCAGCTCCTTGACATTCCATTCTCCCAGGGCAGTCTCCAACTTCCAGAGGCAGATGGCTTTCATGGCCTCCATTTCCTCGATTTGACCCGATCCCCTATTTCTACACTAACTGCCTGTCCCCAATTCTGGCTTCAGTTGGTGGGGCTTAAGCCAGGTCAACAACCTCTTTCTGAAGGAGTTTTTATGGCAGAGTGTTCTCAGCATAACAATAAAGAGCAGGGAAAATGATATGGATTTAAGTGACGGCGATTTACTCTTGAAAAAGGGCCCCTTTTCTCTGCTTCTCCCAATTCTGAATGTGCTTTGTGTCCAAGAGAAACTCGATGAAGACTTGTTTACCAACTGTCTTACATTTTATGAACCTTTTACCTTTTTAAAAGCACTCATAACTGCCTTTAGAAAAACAAAACAAAAAAGCCCCAAACACCTTTTCATTCAGAATGGGCCATCCCCTAAAGGAATCAAAGGCTTTTATACAAAAAACATGACACCTGCCTGTCTTAATGGAGTATAGTTTTCTTGAATCACCTTTCCGGACTAGAGGGTGCTAGTGATGCAGGGTCACTTGCAGGGTCAGATACTCTTGAACATGTTTGAGACTGGGGAGGTAGGCTCAGGTCCTGGTCAGCTATTTCCCGTTTCTTCCTCTGTTTGTAGTCTGGGAGAATGTTGCAGACTACAGCCCCTGACCATGAAGAGGCTCTCAGGATAAGCTTGAATTTGTTCAACTACAGTGAGAGTAAATCATTATAACTTAGGAACTTTTATTTTTTATTACAAGCATGGTTTGTGACAGTTATTGTTTTCAACCAATTTGTCACCTTGTTTAGATCAAGAGTTGCATTCACACCATTTACCTTTTAAACATTTTTCTTGAGAACATGCCCAACAGTGACAAAATGTACAACTGAAGCATTGCTGTTTTATATTTAACAGTTTTAAAGGACACCTTGGAAAAAAGGGGGGTGCTGGGTCATTTAAAAGCAAGGATCCGAGCTGAAGTGTTCAGTGCCCTGGACGATGATCGTGAGCCCCGGCCGACTTTGTCTCATGAAAATCTTCTAATTAATGAATTAATTCGGGAGTATTTGGAATTCAACAAATATAAGTATACAGCATCTGTCCTCACAGCAGGTAAGTGGTTGTTGTTTATCGCCTGAGGCCGAATTTTCATCTTCCCTTCCCCAATTCTCAGAACATATTTAGCCTGGAAGTCCAGTTTCATTACCAAGCAGTATCATCTGGGTGACTGGACCATAAAAATCTTATGTGCTCTTTTCACAGCTGGAACAAATTTTTACAAGGCTTAATATACTATAGGAGGACTAGCTAGAATTTCCATTACAGATCCTTTACTATTAAGAGGAAATGTTTGAAAATATAGCTAGGCATCTTGGACTTTGGCTTCCCTAGAATGAAAATATAGTGAGGTAACCAAATTTCATATTGAATGTTTAGGCTTAAAAAAAAAAACAACTGAGGTATAATTTATATACAACACAATTTACCTTTTACAGTATACAGTTCTGTAGATTTTGTCAAACATGTTCAATTGTGTACCTATCACCACAGTCACAATCAAGGTACAGAACATTTCCATCACCTCTAAAGATTTTCTGTACCCATTTGTGGCCAACCTTGTCACCCACCCCTGCCCTGACACTCATTGAGCTGTTGTTTTTCTGTTCCTGGGGTCATTCTTTTCCAGAATGTCATGAGTGGAGCCATGTTGGTACAGCCTTTTGAGTCTGCCTCCCAGTTGCTTGCATACTACACCTGAGGTTTGGCCGTGTTGGCTTTCCACTGTGAGTGGCATTATCCCTGGGGAAACAGTGTGGCCCTGCCAGCTTATCTGCTTCAGTTGATAGGCATTTGGGTGGTCTCTGGTTTGGGACAATTATGAATCAAGCCACTGTAAACATTTGCATATGAGTTTTTGTGTGGACATAAACATTCATTCTCTTGGGTAAACAGCTAAGAATGGGATTGCTGGGTTGTATGGTAAATGTATGCAGACCTTTATAAGAAAACAGGCCAGCTGTTTTCCAAAGTGACTATGCCATTTTGCTTTCCCACCAGGGAAGTGTGAGAGTTCCAGTTCTTGATATTAAGCCCAATTTTACTTTTTGGAATTATTGCCACCAAATGGATATGTTTTTTAAAAAAATGAGTTATTAGTAGTTATGTGTTTAATTCACAGGCTTCTCAGGAAATTGATTAAAGTCTAGTATTGTAATTTCGAGGCAGAAATAGCATGCTTCCAACCAAAAATTGGGATTTAAAAAGGGAACTTATGTTAAACTGTATTAAGTTTTGCATTGAACAGAATGGATACTTTGAAGTCATAAAGTCAGTTGCAGTTGGAGCTGTCTTGGTAATTCTGTCATTATTCTCCCAAAATCTGAAAAATGTGTGTGTGTCTGGTAAGTATGGTTGTTATCAAAATCACGTTTGTTTTTAGATTAATACTCAGTGTTTTCTTAATTTTTTCCCTCCAGAATCTGGTCAACCTGCAGTTCCATTGGACAGACAATTTCTCATCCGTGAATTAAATGCCTTTGAAGAGTCAAAGGACAACACAATGTAAGGGGTTTCTTTAAAATAGCCTTTCTGATACTGTTGCACGGGAGAACTTGTCACACAGTGGTGCCTTTGTTTCTTTTTAATTCAGCAGGTCTTTACGCAGATCTAGTGTGTGCAGCACTGAGCAGAGGAGGTGGTTTCTGCTCACTAAAATTCCTGTGGCGTCAGAGGACTGAGCATCTCTCCACCGCCCCTTTTTTTTTTTGTGGCACTGGGCCTGGAACCCAGGGCCTGGTGCGTGCTGGGCAAGGGCTGCACTGACCCACAGCCCAGCCTCTTCTCAGGGCAACTCCTCGTGGTTCTTTTTTTTTTTTTTTTTTTGAGGGTAAAGAAAAGAAATATTTATTGGCTCATGTGTACTTTTTTCTTAGTTTTTAACAGATTGTTTAAGAGTAAAATTCAAATAAAATGCAACATTTAATATAACAATCAAATAAGGGTATAATGAAAAAATGATTTTTACAAGCATACATGTATTTATGTTTTAAACTAAGGGTTATTTTAACAGAATCAAAAGATCAAAAACCTTTCAGAGTAAACATGTTATAGTAACCTGGGGTTACTTTATTATTAAACGGAGAATTTTTTAAAGTAAAAGAATTAGCTCATGTAACTGAAAACTCAGTAGTTGAGGTGCTTGAACACAGTGCTGGGGTAACTGTCCTCAAGGATCTCTCTTCCATTTGATGTCTGCTCTCATGTCCTTTGTGTTCATCACAGTCTCAAGGAAACCCTCCACACAAGCATGGTGGAAAAGCAGTTCTCTGGAACCCCAGAATTTCACAGTGTGTTTAGTCCTTGACTCAGAGAGAGACAAATTGTCTTTTTCAGCAGTCAGTCACCTCAGGACTTGGATAATCTCCATATGGAGCATGTCTCCACATTCAGCCTGGTGTTACCTTGGGAAAGTTTGAGTTATTTGAATGGCCAGTCTAGGTAGTAAGCTCATTTGTAAGGCAAAGGGTAGGGCCAGCTAATGAAAGGAATAAAAAACTCATTTAGAGTCAGAAAGACACTTCCAGGAACAGTACATTTGGTTCCTTGTCAGGTCTGTTGGGTGCTTTCATCTTGCCCTCACTCAGAGTTAGCCACTCCTGTGTGTCTCATGCTTAAGTCTGAGCTCGTTGACGGCAAGCATCAACAGAGGTTCAACCAGTCGGAGCCTAAGCAACAACAGTTAGCTGTGTGAAGAACCTTCATGGACAGGATGAGTGAAACAGAAACCAAGGTCAGCATGTAGTTAAAGTAATGTTCTTTCAGGCCTTTCCAAACTCCATGAATGAAACTTGATATTTTTCAACAATTTAGGGAAATCGAACATCCCTTAAATGAAGGGACATAAATGACACCCAAAGTGCTGCAAATATTGACTTTGGGTAAGGAATTTACAAATACAGAATATATAAATGAAGATTAATTATTGTTATTATCTGGTTCTTTACAGAAAAGTTTGCCAGCCCCTATATTTATAGTGTATAAATATAATTAATATTTAAAAACTATTTAAAAGATTATTTTCCCTATGTCATCAATAATATCTGTATGTTTGGGAAAAATAGGTATCTGTAAGGGACTCTAAACATCAAATGAAAGAGAAAAAGGTAAAGACAGCTTTCTTTGTAGAAGAAAATGAGATAAAAATGTTTTATTTGACTTGATGCATGAATTCTGCATTAAATACATTTACAATATTTAGTTTAGTTTAGTTTAGATTTGTTTTGGTATTGGGATTGAATCCAGGGGCACTTGACCACTGAGCCATATCGCCAGTCCTATTTTGTATTTTATTTAGAGACAGGGTCTCACTGAGTTGCTTAGGGCCTTGCTTTTTGCTGAGGTTGGCTTTGAACTCACGAACCTCCTCCTGCCTCAGCCTCCTGAGCTGCTGGGGTTATATTTGTGCACCACTGTGCCAAGCCCCACAATATTTAGTTTTGATGGGAATTTTTATAGTATGATGTTTTTCTTTCAGTTCAAAGTCATTTTTATTTCACCTGCCTTAGACAGGTGAAATAAGACAGCAACATCATTAGAATTAATACATCTTCATGGCACAAAGGATAGTCATTAGTAGGATAATATTGACATAGCTCTCCAGTCACCAAGCCATGGAGCCAGCACCCTGGTCCCTGATGAGAAGCAGTATGGGAAGTGACAGAACAGCATCCCAGGTGAACTGAAGCACAATCAGCAAGCACTGGCTGCTGTTCTGCAATGGAGGCATGGGCCTGAGGGCTGGTGGGCCAGGCAGAGGTGAGCCAGGGCAAACTGACCAGTCACCCCATGGCAGCCCAGACTACACATGGTTTAGATGCCCACCGCGAAAGTGCACTCCACACAGGCACTGCAGCTCCAGACATCTCACTGAGCATGCACAATTTCAATGACTTCAACCTCCTGCTTCCCAAAGTAGGGGTGAGGAATGGAAGTAAGGCAAACCAGAATGGAATTCAGGGATAACCAATAGCTTTAGTCTTTTTCCATACCCTAATTAGTATAAGTTTGGACCAATAGCAGTGACCCAAGTGCTATACAAACCCCTAGACTGGCACACTTGGATGGAGAAAATCTGCTCTTGGGTCTCTTCTTGCACTGTGAGAGTTTTGTTCCTGTTTCTATTCAATAAGTCCTATTCTTATACTTACCCACACTGTTGTCTGTGGATTTTATTCTCCCAATATATGAGACAAGCACCTGAGCCATGGCTTTGATATTTGTAGAAAGGACCTCCTCTGGGTTCCTCTTTAGGAAAACAGTAGAGACTCTTCACTTTTGCCTGCAAATGTCCAATGAGTAGCTAAAAGGATTAAAGACTTGGCATCTCTCTGTTTCCATTTCACATCCATCTCCTTTGCTCAGAGTAACCTCAGGCCTCCCAAACTTCCAAGGCAGTAAAACACTCCACAGCACTGGATTAATTGCTAGTCTCCTCGTGGTTCTTAATTTTTGCTCTTCTTCTAAGGCTTTGTTCTTCCTGTTGTTTCCTTCCTCTTCACACTTGTCTCTTCAGCTCAGGAAGAACTCAGATTGCTTCTCTCCCAAGAATAACAGCAGCCACAGGCCTCTGCCAGCCCACCCCCGGTTCCCGCTCATCCCCTTCGCTGCCCGCCCACTGCTTTCATTTGCTCTCACTCTCTTGCCCTCTCTGCATCTTAAGTTCTCTCCTCAGGTTGATCCACCCTGTGCCTGGAGGAGGGCGGCCACTTTCTGGTGGTTAGTTTTTTCCAGAGGCCCCTAGTGGGAGGAAGAGGAGCTGTGCCCAGAAGGCCTGAGTCCCTGTGCTGATCAAAGCAGCCTGCCCCAGCACCTTTCTTTGAAGGCTATGTCTTCTCTTTCTAAAAACTTGTGGGATTGTTGATTCTCCCTCATGGTGCAATTGTGTTTGTTTTACCATAAATGTTTTAACTTACATGCCAGTTGAATTAACTCCCTCTGGCCTTGGTGAAGTTGGTGCCAGGATAATGTGCTGCCTGACCCTGTCCTTCGGATTGGGAGAGGCCCTAGGACCAAGAGTGGGTGTATGTGGATTTCTGATTTAAGAAGCTCAATTTTACTTGAGTTTCTGCAGCATTTTATAACATTGGCTTTTCTTAAAATGCTTTTTAAAAGTCATTTGTTTCTTATGACTCTTTACTGTCTTAGTTTCCAGGACTTCCTCACAGTGCTCTCAGTTTTCTTGGACTCTTCGGGGCTCCTTCCGATCGCCCCACGCCCACCTCTTCTCTGCTTTCACTCCCCCTTGTGCTCACCTCCTCGTCTGGGACTCCTGAGTCTTCAGCAGTGATGCCATGTGGTGGTGACTCTGCTTTAAATCTGAGCTGCAGGCCAGATTCCTACTGGCATCTCAACACAGCACGTCCAGAAACCAAATATGGTGTCTTTATCTCCTCAGACCCCCTTAGAGGCTCCTCACACACCGCTCAGGTCTAACTCAGAGTCCTCCTGCGCTGCTGGCTCTCTCCTCTCTCTCCCTGTCCCTCCACACATCACACTGCTAGTGCCTCTTTTGCTACTCCTGTCCATTCTCGCCCTGCACCACACTGCTCAGGAACCATCTGACTAGTTTTTTTAATCTCCAGTCACTTTCTTTTCCAACTTGTTTTATCTTGCCAGCTGTCTTTTAAAAGAGTTGTTACATTGTTTAAAAAAAATTTTTTACGAGTTTCTGTTGAAGACAGGATGAGACCCCAGTGCCTTAGCATAGAGGGCAAGCCCATCTTCCTACCTGTCTCTGGTGGGGTGGCTCACACTACGCCATGCATCGTCCCTGGATCACACCTTGTGACAACAGGCCCCTCTGCCTTTGCACCAGCTGTCCCTTAGCCTCGCAGCCAGGATTGCTTCCTTCTCCCTCTCACTTCCTGTGGGAGCATCTTTTGTCATCCTGGCCCTGTTCAGATGTTAACTCCTTTTTGACATTTTTTCTTCCTCTTCTGTCCAAGTTTCTGTGTTTCTTTAAGATTTGATTTGTACTATTGTTATACATGTATTTCATTTTTTCTTAGAGCTACCTGTTTACTTGTTCATCTACTGGACAGGAATCTTTAAGAAAAAAGAATATGTGACATTCATTTCTATCTGTCATGGTATGTCACAGTGTTCTCTACATATATGAATCCCAAATAAAATGCTATTGCACTGAATTTCAATTACCCAGAAAATTATTAACTATATAAAATAAGGTATATTTTGAAAAAGCACTTCTTAGCTTAGTTCCATTGATATATATTTTCTTTGAAGTTCTTATGTGAACAGTAAATGACTGTAGAAGGCTTTAGCAGCAAAATTAGGCTGACTAGAAAGAAGATAATTGCCATTACACTATATTTTGAATCTAGAATAAGTGTAAAATAAGTGTAAATAAGTGTAAGTGGGGCTAATGCACTAGTGGAACATTGTTACAGAAACACGTTCACCTAGTAAAGTGGTTGTTTCAACTCTGGTTTCAGCAGTAGCATTCGCTGAGCTCCGCTGGGGAGGCTCGACTCTGGTGGAAAGGCTGGGTGAGCATGAGGCGAAGTGGGTGACGAGCATCTCGAGGTGACGTACCTCTGAACCGCCAGGAGCTCCTGCAGGCAGAGCAGTGGCTGCAGAGGTTAGGACGGGTCTCCTCAGTAGGAGGGCAGGGTGTCTTCAGCCCAGTGAAAGCTCAGGCCACCCCCGCAGACACCCACTGTGGACACTGTGCCTTGCAGCCCATCAGATTGATGCTGTGCCTTTGAATGGTGTCAGTGTGTATTTTCTTCTGCCTATATAAGGGATCTCTTTTGCCACTTGCTTTTTATTCCAGTGTTTTCTTTACAAGGTTATAAGTTGTTTCAGATGTACAGAGAAGTACTGGGTGAGGCGGGACATCTGAGTTCCTCTCAGGCTTGGAACATTATACTTTGAGTCTTTTAACTACATAAATATTAGGGATATCTTTGAAGGCCACTGTCCTGTCCCTATCTCCCCTGGCAAAACTCTGTTTCCACTTTCTGCTTTAAACAACTGAGTGTTCATGTACCATAATTGATGGGCACATGCTCTGCTCTTCTTCTTTTTTTTTTTTTTTTGCTTTGACATCTTTTTTTATTCTTTTCTTATTTTATTGGTTTTTAAATTTTTTTTATTCTTACACACTGCATTTTGATTTGTCGTACACAAATGCGGTACAACTATTTGTTTCTATGGTTGTACACGCTGTAGATCCACACCGTTCGTGTAGTCACACGTGTACATAGGGTGACGATGTCTGTCTGCATGTGCTCTTCATGATGGACATTTAGGTTGTTTCCAGTGTTGCTATTGCAAGAGATACTGCAGTGGATGTTGGTTCACTTAAAAGTGTCCAAGAACCCTTTACGTGTCAGGCACTGTTGTAGGCACTGCAGATATAGCAGTAAGCATTGTTTTCTGCAGTGCTGTCTGGGACTCAGCTGTTTCCCAAGTGAGATCCGCAGAACATCTGTCCTGTAGGAGTCACCACACCAGGGATTTTGAGCAGAAAGCACCATACCACATCCCCTCTTGGAGATTCATAATCACCTTATTAGGGCAGTTGCTCTGAGAAATCCTGCAGTAAAAGAGCCTTTGTTACTTAACCCATGGTCTCCAAACCTGTTTGACAGAGGACCTATTTTGGCATAAGTATTCACATCCTGCAGAGCTAGAGTTCATGGGTATAGTTAATCACTGTACTTAAACGTTGAATTGTTAGACAAAACAGTGGGTAACACACTAGATGGCATACATTTTGACAAATTTTGAAAAGTATAAAAAAATGGTACAGTTGAAATAGTGAGAGGAGTCTACATGTGACTTGGGACGGGCAGTGAGGTGAGGCGACGTCCAGTCTCGGACGTCAGTTTGCCCATAGTGCTTGGGAACAAACAGCAGGTACGGTCTTCCTGGTTCTTGGTAGTTTTGAGATACTAGCTGCAGATGAGAGTATTAAGAAGTAAGTTGATGGCTTTATTTCCAAAGTTAGGGAAGCTCTTCGAGCTTTGCTTCCTCAGACTTTGGCGATTTGTATTTGCCAAGTTTGCCATTGCCATGTACCCCCTGTGTTATTTACTTAGTACAGATGTACCCTCGAGGCCTGCTGTGTCTTGAAAAGCCAGAAGTTGCCATAGATAATATTAGGTCAAGCCATGCCACTAAACGAGTTTGTGCCAATTTTGTGAAGAAAATTCCAGTTTTCAAGGGGTTTGACTTCTCAGTGTTGTACATGAGACTGTACTTTTCTTTAATGATCTTTTTAAGAGATTCATTTTTAAAAAAGTGGATCTTAATATCTGTGAAATTGCAAGTTAAATGTGTTAGTTATCTGCAGATTAAAATACCTAACTTTTTAAAGATTTCAATCTTATGTCAATTTCATCTATGTTTAAAATATAAGAATTTAAACATTTAACAATCATCTGAACAAATTGATAATTGGGGAAAGGTTGGCTTAAAGTAAGCAAGAGACCCCTTTTTTTTTTTTTTTTTTGCGGTGCTGGGGATTGAACTCAGGGCCTTGTGCTTGTGAGGCAAGCGCTCTACCAACTGAGCTATGTCCCCAGCCCCAGGAGACACGTTTTATACTCCTAGATGATGCCTGCCTAAGGAAGGGTTGGGGCACCTTTTAAAGAAACTTCGTTTCCTGCTTTCCTGATAGCATAGAAAAATTGCTTTGATATGCAGTTATTTATTGCTGCCTAAGCAATTTCCCCAGAATCTGGGGGCTTAAAACGAATATTTGTTATTGTCTGCAGCATATTTGGGAAATGGGCTGAGCTGGGTGAGTCTTCCTGGGGTCCCTCCTGAGGCTGCAGTCTTCTGAAGGCTTAACTGGGGCTGGAAGATCTGCTTCTAGCCAGCTCCCAGGCGCCCTGTTGTTGGAAGGAGGCCTCAGTCCTTGCCCTTGGTTCCTGTGGGGCTGCTGGAGAGTCCTCAGGAGTCCGCCTTTTCCCAAGAGAGCAAGCAGGGAGCTGGACACTGTCATGTACCTCCTTCTTCTGTTTGTGGGGAGTGAGACCAGCTCACAGGGAGGACAGTTAGGCGACAGTTTCAAAGGGCTTGTTTATGCTTTGAACCGTACCAACCAATTGGTAGGTGGATATCTCAAAAATAAATGTAGTAATTGTATTTTCAAGGATGAAATGAAAACATTTCTGTATTGTCAGCAGAGCAGCTTTCATTCATGCAAAGATAAAGTATAAACTTTCTTACTCTCTGAGTTGTGGTTTTCTCATTTACAAATTGACAATAATGATCATGACCTCACAGAATGATGAGGATTCAGTGAAAACAAGGTCCAAGTGTTTTGTGAACTGTGTATTAGCCTTTAGAACAGGAGTTATTATACCCAGCTGGTGCAGTGTCCTGTATGTGTGCCTAGTGCGTGCCAGGCATAGCCCTGAACACGTGTGTGAACTCATTCAGTGCACGGTGGTCGGGACACAGGCCTATGCTGCCCTGTTTAGAGAGGAAGAGACACCGAGGAGGCCAGGAGGCTGAATCTTGCCCAAGGTCCCACAGCTGACCAGTGGCAAAGCCAGTATTTGAGCCCTGGCTGTCTGGATATGTGACTTTTTTCTGGGCCATGATTTATTCAACAGGCATTTGATGAATGAATTCCTGTAGATTATCAGACAGCATTAGATGCTGGGAAATATCATACTGGCCTTGGAGTTTAAAAACTGAATTCCTATGAATTGATTGAAATGGTATTTCAGTTTAGATGGACTTTTAAATTGTTCACATGTTTTCTCTGGGTTTTAGATTTTCCTCCAAGTTAAATGGTACTTTTAAATTTAAGAGGATGAATAGTTAACAACTCAAATAATAATCACGCTATTTTTTTATTTTTATTTTTTGTTATAGGGGATTGAGCCCAGGAGTGCTTTACCACTGAGCCATATCCCCAGCCAGTTTTATTTTTTATTTTGAGACAGGATCTCACTAAATTGCTGGAGCTGGCCTCAAATTTGCGATCCTCCTGCCTCAGCCTCCTGAGTGCTGGGATTGTAGGCGCACCACCTTCCCGGCATACACAACTGGTTTTAATCTAGTGACTGACTTGGCCATTTTGCTATCAGAGGTTATCTTTTAAAGAATAGACATTTTAATTTTTCCGTTTTATGATAAGCTGATTGATGTTTTGTTTTCTTCCTGCTGTAGACCACTTTTATATGGAATTTTGGCTCATTTCTTGCATGGAACTAAGGATGGCACCCCAAACACCTTTCTGAAAGAGTCTTCACTTCAGCCTTCAAACCCAAATCTTATCAGACAGCCTCATGGAAGAAGAAAGATGGGTAGGAAGTTTCTGAGGTTCTCATTTAGCTTTAGCAAGTGTATTTCTTCCTGTGCATTTATATCTTTGAAGGAGTTTTTTCTGAGCTTTTGAGCCATAGTTTAATTTCACGTATATCTAATACGGTTAGCCTATGTTACTTAGCCTTCAAAAAATGCTTCTTGGAAAGAAAAAAGAGTAGCGGAATAATGGGAAATTTCTTAGATAAGATTTATATGCAGAAGTTTTGAAAAACCTGATTTTCACATATTTATAGTCTTTGGAACAGTTCAGATCTGTATACTGCATAAGTAGTTTTTTTGTTTTTTTGTTTTTTTACCAAAATCGTTTTTTTCTGCCAGGATTGCTGAACACAGAAGGAGAAGTCATGCATCTATGTGTCCTTTGCATTTTCAGGATTTTTTTTTTTTTTAACAGTAGATGGTAATTATTTACAAATAATGGATTCTTAGAATGACTGATCTTTTTTTTCAGAATGCTTGCTTTTTAAATGAGCTTTCAGTTGTTCTGATTGCATCAGTAACAGGGCCTCAGTGTTTTAGGTGAGTGGATAGCAGCTATGCTTTCGACTGTGGCAGAGTTCCCCTGGTCCGCTCGTAACCAGTAGTGCTTCCGTGTGGATATGTAAAGTGGAATTGCTGGTTCAAAGTGTGTGCATATTAAAAAGAACAGCACGAATTGTTAAGTTTACACACTTCCCAGGAATATGTGACAGGATCCATTTGTCCCAATGGATCTTGGTGACACATGAGCACTTGTTTACACACAGCCCCAAGACGCTGTAGTAGTCCCAGGAGGAAAGGAAGCTTCTTGAGAAATGAGCTTTTCTGGCTTCTGAGCTTTTTACAGTCAGTCTCATTAACATTCGTGCTAATGAGCAGTATTTCTTGACCAAGTTCTGTTCTGAGATGAAAGTCGCTGACTAGCTCTTGGTCTCACACCACACAGGACAGGGAGGGACAGACGGGGGGAGAGACACTTTTCATACACCACATGCTAAAGGATCGAGAATCAACTTCAAAGCAGGAAAGCAGCTTCGAATGCTTGTGCTGTGGTGAGCTGTGTAGAAGCAGCAACGAGGATGACCGCTGAACTGCTGGGACAGGAACAGTGACCTGCAAATTATTTTCTTGGCACAACTGTGACTTCTTTGTACAACAACTTGAAGAATTGTCAACCAAATAGTGCCTCGTGTTTCAGCGACACAGCCGAGCAGTCCACTCACTTTCTCAGCGCCCGCCTGCATAGCGCCAGTCTGAAGCTACGTAACTCCTACTGGATGGCATCGAGAAGTGGAAGATAAGAAAATGATATTCTGCAGACCACAGCACCTTATCACTGCACAAGCTCCTCTGGCTACAATATAGACATTAAAACAAAATTTGCAGGCTGGGGTGGTGGTCAGTGGTGAAGCGCTTGCCTAGGCATGTGTGAGACACCGGGTTCGATTCTCAGTACCACATAAAAACACATAAAGGCTCATCAACGTCTAAAAATATATTAAACAAAACAAACAAAATTTGCTTTTATTTGAAATTAAGCCCAAAGCATGCCAAGGTGAAAGCACATCTCATCAACGCTCTCAAAGTGCTACAAAAAAAATGAGCTTATATAGATACACCCACCTTTGAAAGACAGCTGGTGCATTATTGACACTTGCCATCTTGGAGGCAAAGAAGTTTTTGCTCCAAGTAAAAGACAAGATGTTTAGAGAAAACCTTCATCAGCTCAACGTTATGCAAAAATACTCCATTTTCTAAATAATATTTTTCTAGAAGACCTAATACCCTTGTGTTCTAAGGAATTTTGTTGATTTTGTTCTGTCCAACAAAGTTGCCCAAATGTGAGGGAGAGAGAGTTCCATCTGTTATCCAGTCCTGGAGAGGTCTTCGTCTCAAGGCTGATCAGCCTTTGGGGACATTCAACTCTGTGAGATGCCACCTCATCTTGAGGATTTGAAAACCAAGTGTGTATTTTGGTACTAAAACTGCATTTTTCTAATAGCTTGTCTAAATTCATATTTTCTTCCTGTTAACAGAATGCCACAGGAAGCTTCTGTCCACTGTAGCCATGTCGGGCTGGCTCTCGAGTCTTACAAAGGTAGTTCTCGTGTTGCCCTTGCTGCCTATGGATGTGGCACGGCCCGCATGGGTTCTCTCAACCTGGACACTGCTACCAGCTCGTGTTTTACTACCCTGACAAAAGGAACTGAGCAGAAGTGACCTCTTTAAAAAAATGATTTTACTTTTAATTATTAAAAATTTTTATTTGCCTTAAAAAAAAAAAAAAAAGAAGCAGCAGCAACGACTTCTTTACTATTGCTAAAGCACTACAGGGATCCCAGGAAGTCTCCTGGAGCTTTGTTGTCTTGCTTTTTGGCCTTTAAAAACATTTTCCACAGTTCAAGGAGTGTTCAAGGAGTGTCCGATTTCGGTGGGGAGATGAGAACTGTGCCCATTTTTTTCTTGCCACAAGAGGGTGCTGCTGTAGGTGCTGAAGGTTTTGTTTCTGGTGGAAGAGCCCTGGTCCCCCAGCTGCCATCGGAACCACTTGCCCTCTCTTGTCGAATTCCATTCCTTACGTATGAGAGAGGCCTGGAACTCGTCACTGGGGGTTTACTCCAGGCTGCACTCCGTTCACTGAAAGAAAGGGCAAGAAACCCTTCTGAAAAATTACAGTGAGTCCCGAGTACTAAACATTCCGATTTCCTCAGTAGGTTTAAGAAGTGCATGTTTTAGCCAGGTGCATGGTGCAGGCCTGTGATCCCAGAAACTGGGTGGCTGAGATAGGAGGATCGCAAGTTCCAGGTCAGCCTGGGAAATAGCAAGACTCTGCCTCAAAATTAAAAAATAAAAAGGGCTAGGGATGTGACTCAGTGGTAAAGCGCCCCTGGGTTCCAATCCCCAATACCAAAAAAATTTTTTTTTCATCATCTTAAACCATCTTCAGAACTTGTAAAATACTGCATGACAACACTCTAAATACATGCAGGTTTAGCCACCTCTGTGACTTGGGTAAGTGTTGACTTTTGCTTTCTGCTCATTCCAGGTGATCACCCATCAAAGGAGGGGGGCGAAGGCACCAACACTGAGGATCTCCCCCTTTGTCAAGCGGCGAAGAGATAACACTTCCATGTGGGGTATCTTTTATCTTAGAATTGTACATGTGAAATAACTTATTTATCATTCCAGTATTATCAGTATGCACCACTATTTGCATTTTGTAGAAATTTGAGTTTCTGCAAAACACGTGGCCCCTCATGTTTTACTGATTTGTGAATAAAAACTAACTCTGTCATCTAGCTTATTAGATGTGACTGAAAAGAAGATGTATGGTGTTTGCAAAGTATTTTAAAGGTCCAGAGGTTTGTGAAAAATGAAAGGGTTTCTTAGTGCTTTGTACCTTCTTCTAAAAGCTTCAGGTCTTTATCCACATGTCCTGCTCTTTGACATGTGCATTAATGAAATTTCCTTCAGGTGGAATTATGTGAATTCGTAGGAAAATTCATGACTTAATAAAACTAAAAGAATATTAAAGCCGAAAATATTTTCCTGTAAAGGTTGATTTTTCTTAAAGTACCTATTTTTCAGAAAACCTCTCCTATTTAGGCTTAAATATCTGCATTACTACCTAAAGCTGAATTTGTAGACTAGATAACAAAGTACTTTTTCTTCTCTTAGACCATTTTGGCTCCCACTGGAAGATTTAATTAAAAGGTAGAGGGGGAAACAATTCTTTGAACTTTGCTGTAAGTAAAACAAAGAGTTTATTTTGTTATATTAAGAATGTGAAATAAGCATGAAGAGACAGGCTTTGGGAGAAACACCAGAAAGTCACTTTCAATAGATGGCATTGCTAAGCTCTGTGTGGCCCTGGCCCCGCAGTTACCGCGGATCTCTGAGGGACCAGCGCCTCCCTACTTGGGGGCGGGAAGTCCTGTTGAATGTCAGTTTTCATTCCTGGGATAGAGTCCTTCCGTGCGATCTCCAAATGCCACACTGATACTTCTTAAGGAAGTTTTGTAATGTGGAGCCGACAGCGTGTTTCACTGAACACGCTGTGAGCGCAGGCGGCTCCTGAGCCGCCCGTCGGGATGACCTTCTGCTGCGTGCTTCCCACCCGGAGGCCAGGGCTGCCGCATCTCCCCTTGGGTGCTGCCTCGTGGGGCAAAACTTTGATTTTATATTTGGTGATGCTAATTGGTATTTATTCCTTACAGATTAAGAATCTTTATCTAAATACAGCAAATTATTATTATTTTCATTTTTGTTTTGATGTGCTGGGGATGGAACTCGAGGCCCCAGGATTTCTAGGCAAGTGAGCTACACCCAGCTTCACCCAGCCCATTGGAAACTATTAATGAAATGGTTTTAAACTACATTTTATAAGTCAAAAGACTTTGAGAAGCCTGTTGCTGGGTTACCATTACATATGAGATGCAGAGTCTTATAAGGGCCCATTTTCATTTTTAAATCTCTAATATCTGATTACAATTATGAATTCCATTGTATTATATGTGGGAATGTAAATATCTGAATTTTCCCAGCAGTCTTGGTTCACATCCAAGGATGTTGGCAAGTGGACACTAAGTTTACCTCAGGAATTGCAATCATGTAGGACGAGATTAAGAAAAAATGCTCGAGTTTCTGATTTTGGGTACTGATAAAAAATCATCAGAATGAAAGCTAAACAGCCCTCACAGGCGTGGGTAGTATTCTGTATGCATTGTTCTGTAACTCTTGTGCCTCGGCAACTTTTATACCTTCAATGTATCATTTCATTAAAAAAAAATGTGAGCAACTCCACCATTGTGCAGAGGGTGTTTGTATCACTGGCACCAGAAACAGAATGACCCGGCTGCTCTCCAGCCGTCTGCCATGGCCCTTGGCCAGCTCATTGCCGATAGCCTGGAGGAAAGCTGGTTGGTGTTCATGCCCTTGGCTTCAGCCATGTCACCTTGCAACATCCCAGGGTGGCCGCGGAGGCGGGGACTTGAGTCGGTCTCTCAGGGATCAGCATCATAACCTGAGGGCCAGATGTGGCTTGAAAAACAGACTTTATATTTGCAAAAGAAGAGACAAAACATTCACTGATATTTTTATGATTATCCAAAAAGGAGGACTCCATGTTTTTAAAGTTGAGAAAATCTGCTCTGGAAATTTCTATGCTTGGGATTTATCAACAGTGTCAGTTTATAATCCAGTAGCTCAAAAAGGAGATGACCTGAGACATGGAAAGTACTCAAGGAAAGAAAAACGAATATATATTCAAGGAAAGAAGTAAAAGTTGGGAAGATGCATGAGACTGCTCTCAAAATGCACCGTTTGCACCTTGCTGGTGGTTTTCTTAGAGTTGGGAGAAGTTATCTTCTAGAAATGTTAGAGTTTTCTGGGGAAAAATATTGAATTTACACAGAAATCAAATGGGAAAATGGAACAGAAGAGATTTAGGAGAGGTAGAAATTTAAAAGGTGGGTAGCCTAGAAACTCCCAGTAGGCTCAGAGATGGCTTTTGAAGATGAAAAATTTAGGCTTAGCATATATGTTTGCACAGAATAAACGAATCACTTTATAATTATGTGCGAGTACACATTTGTGCATGGCTCCCATGCCTGTGTGACTGAAAACTTGGTGAGTTCTTTTAACCTAAAGCCAAGTGCACATGAAGGCTCGAGTTGTGAGAATCTGCCTTTAAAGGCCCTTTGGGCCGTGCTTCCCAGCCACTTGGTATTTGAGTTTTGTAACAACTGTTACCCACAGGCTGTGATCTCCATGAAGTTTTAAAAATGAAAATGAAGAAAAACTACCTTCTTAAAAGTAGATTTTATTTTTTAAAGCAGCTTTAGGTGCACAGCTAACGGAAGGTACAGCGCTCTCAGCTCCTCCCTGCCCCTGCACCTTGGTTACCCTGGAGGAGCCCACTTCGACACAATCTCATCACCCAAAGTCCATGGTTGCATTAGGGATCACTGTACAGCCTGTGGTTTTGGACAAGGTGTAGGTGCATGCGTTCACATCACAGTATTATGCAGCAGAGCTTCATGCTCAAAATCCTCTGCTGTGCTTTTTCAGCCTTTTGCAGACAACTGTAGCTGGAGTCATTCAGACTGACCTCTTTCATGCAGTAATGTGCATTTATACTTCCCTCATTTCTTCATTGCTTGAAAGCTCGTTTCTTTTTAGTCTTGTATAGTATCCCATTGTTATTTATCCATTCCCCCACTGTGGGACATACTAGCAGCTTCCAAGTTTGGACAATTATGAATAAAGCTGCTATAAACATCCATGTGCAGGTTATTTGTTTTGATCACAAGTTTTCAACTCCTTTGGTTAAATTCCTCAAAAGTGTCACTTGCTGGACCATATGGTAAGAAAATGTTTGGTTTTGTAAGAAACTAACTGCTTTTATGGAGAATCTTTTACGACCCTTCCTAAGATAGTGGTAGAGAATCTATAGTCACCATGAGAGCAGCGTTGGAAATGGGTGACAAGGAGCATGGCAGGTCACTACCCAGTACAGGCTTACACCTGGAGAAGCGTGCGGCCGTGGTGGCCGGGACAGAAGTGCTCCCACAAGGCAGGTGGCATGGGCTGTGCAAGGGATCAGGTATCTTGGACCAGGTGGCTTGAGTTGATACCTGGGGCCTTCTAAGTATTTAAACAAATTTATTTACCTTTTAAGTCAATGAATCCTGAAGCACACACAGGCATAAACCATGCTTGGACACTATCTTTGATAATACTAAAAATCAGAAGGGGCCGAGTGCTGTGGCACACACCTGTAAGCCTAGTGGCTCAAGAGGCGAGGCAGGAGGATTGCAAGTTAGAGGCCAGTCTGGGCAACTTAGGGAGACCTATATAACTTAGGACCTCAAAATAAAAACTGGAGGGATCACACTTTGGGGCTTTTTGAAAACAGCAAAAAATATTTTTTAAAAAGAGTGAGAGAAAGATTTCTTCTCTGCTATCTTGTTTCACAGTTCACAGAAACACGCATTCAATGGTCCCTCGAAGAAAAGGTGTGCCAAGGAAAACTATCTGACAGCATTCAAAGTGACATTTTGTAAAGCAGCTTTTTGTCTCCATCTTAAAATAACTGACCTTTTGAGACATGAGAACTAAAACAGGCATCTGCTTTAATTTGCAGAAGAATGCACTTCTGAAGATTCAAACACCTGAACTTCGTGCACTGGACCAGCACCTACTGAATGGTGGTATGTGAACATACTGACCTGGGCACTAGAGTGTGCCAGAAGGTATGGAATAGTGGATAGGAAACTTCAATGCAGTCATACTTAACAACCCAGCAAGGTGGATGAGGCAGAGTCTGATCTGTTGCTTTTTCTTTGAGAAAATGGACTCAGGTTCAGCTACAAGCCCACAGCATCTAGGCTGGTGCGTGCTTAGCGGATCTCGTGTTCAAAGTCTCAGACTGGTGCTCCCTGCAGACTCAGGCAGGGGTTGGACTTCTGCCCCACCGCTAGGCTGCTTGCTCTGGTTATCTAACCTCTCCAAACCCGTACCTACACCATATTCTTATTACAAGAACCACATGAGAGAATGCAGTAAATCTGAGCATTGGCTTCTAAGTCTTTACTTACAATTATTCTCTTTGTAAAGTTATTAACAAGTTCTTCAAAAATCAGCTGCAGGCCTTTGGACTACCATTGTTAAGGCCTGTGGTGGAAATGCCAGTTCTTCCTTCCAGGGGGCCAGGTTGGGTTGGGCCAGCGCTCAGGACTCTTTCCAGGATGGGAAGGTGATGATTGGCTTAGTCTTCCCCCTCTGGTTATTTCTCTGCTAACGCAAGGACAATTTCCACTCCTTTTACAGTGTAGATGTGTAAAGGTATGTGGGGAAGCAGCTCATTTGTCATTTTCCAAAGAGCTTTACCCTGAACTTCCCGAGCCAAGCCGGGGAACACTGGCTGTTCTTGGCAGTCGGATTTAGGCCTCTGAGGGGGTGGGGGTTGGGCTCAGATGTCTCCAAGGGTGAAAACCAGGTGGACTTGACGCTGAAGGGCTGGAGACAGGACCAGGAAGGCCTGAGGCGCACAGCGCTGTCTTCGAGGGGCCTGGGAGGCGGTAAGGCTCGTTGGGCTTTGTAAGGAAGGCCCGGCGCAGTGGGACTTGGCTTCCCATTCACTGAGAATAAGCAGCCCGGGAGAAGCACTGCCATCTGCAGGCCCACATTGGGGACTGGCTAGCACGAAACAGCAAGTGGCTGATGTTCTCCCTATTTTCCAGCTGGGGAATCTGAGGCATGGCAAGGTGAAATGACTTGCTCATGGTGGAACAGCTACGAAGTAGCAGTGGCAGGTGCACTCTGGGACATCTGCCCTCAGCTCCTACCAGGCCTTTCCTGGCCATGTCCCCGAATGTCTCCTGCCTGGATGTGATTCTGCTTTCATAAAGCTCTAGCACCAATCCATGCTTGTCCATGCTCTAGCACCAATCCATGCAACGAGTTCCTGCAGGGACTCCATCTTCTCGCTTGCAAAATGGGGATAGCAATGAATTAACATTGGTTGCAAGAGGCAGAGTGTTGAACAGGGCGGGGGCCAAAGACAGTCTGCCAAGGGTCTTCCCAACTTCTTAGCCCTCTCCCCAGATCCTGCGGCCTGAAGAGGCTGGGCCCATGTGGGCCTGGAGGCTGCCCCTTGCGGCCCTGCCCTGCCCTAGTAGAGGGGTCCCCCTGCACCCCGCGGCTGCGGCCAGCTGCGGGATGCGGGCCGTCCCCTTCCCCGCCCGCCGCCGCGCCGGGAGGCTGCTCCGCACCATATTTAGTCAGGGGGAGCGGGCAGCCCCGGCTGGTATGCGGCGCTGGGAATTCCTGCAGGAAGGAGCCCGCGCCTGTCCTTTTTGGGTTGTCTCCCGCCCAGCGCCGGGGAGAGAGGACCGGCCCGGGAACCTCGGAGCGGGTCCGCACGGGGAGCGGGGCGTCCCCGGCCTGGAGCGGGGCCAGCTCGCTGCCTCGACTTCCTTTTATGGCCTGTGCGTGCGTGTGACAGAGAGGAAAGCGACCGGGAGAAGGCGGCCAGGGAGAGAGACAGAGACCAGAGACAGAGATGTGCGGGGACAGAGGAGGAGGGGACAGAGGCCCCACTGGACGGAGGGATGCAGACAGGCTAGACCCACGGGAAGTGCCAGACCCGGCAAGAAGGAGGGAAATGGCAGGCGACTTCTTGATCTATGGGTTCTTGGCGGGGAGGATCAGCGGGAGACTTGCAGCGCAGTGACCCCCCACATTCTCCTAGGACGGTGACCCGCACCCTGCAAATTACACAGTGGCCCCGCCCCACCCCGACTCCCACATCCTATTTTGCTGACGCCAAGGCTGGGAGCAGCGAAACCACTTGCCCAAGGTCACCTCGCTAGCCAGGGCACACCTGAGGGCTGGTGTCACACAGCGGGGGTGTCTGAATTTTGCTCGTGGCAGGGTGGGGCGAGGTGGGCTGGCCAGCTGGGAAAAGTAAAACTTCCCAGCAGCCGGGGTGGGAAGGAGGGACGCCTGCCTTGCGCTTTGCAAAGTTCGAAAACCAAAAAATCCCCTCTCCCTCGCCTTCACGCAGCGCGGCCGGCCCCTTCCCAGCACGCGGCAGGCGAATAAAATGCGAACCAGGGAGCCAGGCGTCCAGACAGACCCGCCACGGTGCCCTGCACGGGCAGGAAGAGGTTAAAGCCCAGGAGGCTGGAATTAGGGAAGACACTCAGTATCCCATATAGACGCCGCCCGCTCCACGCCTTTCTCTAGGGACCCAAGTGAGGGCCAAGATGCCCGGCCCGTGACAGGCGCTCCCCCAGGGCCTCGCGCCCGCTCGGGGTGCGCTCCCCTGCGCGACCGCCCGGGCCAGGTGCGCCCGGGGCCCGGAGTGACCGCGGCTCTTCTCGGGCCCTGCAGGGGGCGCCGCGGAGGCCGCACGTGGAACCCTTCCCGCTCCGCCCCCGCGGCCACCTCCCCTTTCTCACCGCCCCAGCTCAGGGTCTATAAAGTCGGGCGTCCGAGACGCACAGGGAGATTTGGACGCCCCGGCCTGGGAGGTGTGCCAGATCTGAGCTCTCCATCCAGTCTCTCCGCCGGCCCCCCAGTAGGAGATCTGTAAGTAGGGGTGTCTTGCTGGGGCGGAGTGGGTGGTGGGTTTGAGGGTCCTATGGTAAGGCATTCTGCAGGCGCTGGGGAACGCCGTGGGGTCTCTGATCCTCTTGTAAGGGTTTCAGCAGGGTACCCTGCCACCCCGGGTCCTGGGTTTGTCCCAGATCAACGTTTCCCAAGGTTGACAGTGAGGAGTGCCACCTTGGTAGTGCCTGGATCCAACTCTAGCGCTGCTAGAATCTCCGGGAAAACAGTACTCTCCCCACCCCCCCACCCACGTCAAAAAAAAAAAAAAAAGATTGAACTAGTAATCAGGGCTGGGGGTGCAGCTCGGCGTAGACTCTTGCCCAGGTTGTGTGAGGCCCTGGGACCCTGGATTGTTCCATGCCCGGTGTCACTAAATGGAAAAATCAGGACTCCCAGATACTACCTGTTATGGGCTGTCCAGCTGCAAAACATCAGGCTGTTCACTCTAATTCTAGGCACAAAAAAGTGCAGCTGAGCTTCCCCCACAATCACACTTGGCTGCCACACGGTCAGGGAAAGCCCAGCTGCAGGGGGGTTTCACGGCTGAGTCTGCTGAGGAGGTGTTAATCAGTTAAAGGCCTGGAGAGGGGGTGCCTCTCATCAGTGAGGGGCTGTGCCTGCTGATAACTCCAGGAAGATAAAGCTGGCTTAGCAAGATGAGGTTTGTTGATGACAGCCCAATTTTCTTCAGACCCAGTCTCTCCAGACTGAAAAAAACAGAAAGCAAGCCTCATCCCGGTTGACCCCAAGGCCCCAGATACCCGGGCGGATGCCCGAGTTCCCATTCGCTCCCTTGACCAACAGGTGTGTGGGGCAGGACCGTGCTGGGCGTCCTGCAGACCCAGAAGTGTAAAAGTCGCTCTGGTGTCTGACAAGGTGGGCCTGGCAGGAGCGGGTGGCTGCCTGCACGCGGAGCTGGTGGGGATTTCGCCACTTTTGGAAAGGCACCATTCAAAGCCATGCTTGTCGAGAAGCAAAAGAAAACATTGAGAAACCCGAAGCGGGGCGCGGTTAGTTACAGTGGTTAGAACTGATAGATGACAGCGTGCGCTGGCAGGTTCAGCAACAGGAAGTCGGACTGCGAACAGATGGCTTCACTAGTTCTCCCTGGTGACCATTGGTCGGGTCTACTTAAAGATAAGATTCTAGCATTGACTTAAAGAAAAGGAACTTGAAGATGCTGAACTGCAAGTTGTCTGTGGCAGGGTGTATGTAGAATGTTGAGTGTTATTTCAAGGAAAATGTTCTTGTGGTCTTCTGTGACCAAGGTAGCTACCGTTGATGGCACACACAGGTGGGAGACCCTGCAGCAGAATTGACACTAAGTGATATTATTTAATCATTGCAACAAGCTCACCAGAGAGTTGTCATGATGCTTGTTTAATATAGAAGGCAGCCGAGACTCAGAGAGGTTAAGTAACTTGCCCAATGTCACACAGTCAGTGATGGAACCTATTCTCCAGTCCATGTGATGCCAAGTTTATATCCTTAACCCTACGAGCTTTTTTTTTTTTTTTTTTTTTTTTTTTTTTTTTTTTTTTGACTAAGGACAAAAACTTCTTGTTGGAGTCAGGTTTCCGGTAGGACCAAATGCTTCCAGCAAAGTAAATATTTATCATCATCTCTTTGAAGAAAACTCAAACTGACCTTTTACAAATTTAAAATGAAATGCACTGTTTGTTCCCCAGTGGTGATCTAGTTAGAGTTGGTGACCTGAGGTGGGCTGCCATCCCTAGAGCCCAAAATGGGAGCTTGCTGGGTCTCCTTTGAGAGGCCTCTGGGGGTTGCCTCATAAACACTGTGGGTTTTTTTTTTTTTATTATTATTATCATGTCCGAAATAGACGTGCTATTCCGTACAAGGTATTTGTTATGGATTTATCATTACTTTTCTGTGGGAGGGCTGGGATGGAGGCAAACATGCCCATTTATGGTAGCGTTTTCCATGAGGCCATCTCTGGCCCCCTTGCCAATTACCCTGCCCTGCAGCCTTGCCGCTCAAGGCCCTGGGGATTTCTCTGCCTTGTCCTTCCCGGCGAGAACCAGTGGAGAAGCCCAGAAGAGAAGAAACGTGGGAGGAAAGGGGGATCCTTTTTCCCACTCTTTTTTATTTAGAAGTTTTTATTTTTGGTGGAAAAGTCGTCTCCTATATTTTCAATGTATCAAATCCAAACAGGTGACATTTGTGCTTCAGGAGGGACTGTTCCAGAATTCGACCCAGTAGATTTTTCTGAAAAACCCAGTTCAATTTTAATTCCATTAGAGTCCTAGAAGTTCATGAACAAATTTAAAAGCCATCCACATTGGGTGCCCCCGGCCTCAGTTTTCCCATCTGTCAAATGGGACTAATGAGAACAGCCAATGTTAGTTTTGCGCTGGTGATGGACAGAATGTGGAAGCCTTGCTGGGCACTGTATTAAGACCTTGCAACAACCCTTCGGAGTAGGTACGAGTTATCATGGGCCCTATTTTACAGGTGTGGATTATCAGTTACTTGTTCCATAGTCCAACTAGCCAATAAGACAGGATCCCACAATCCAAGATCTTTCTAATTCCAGAGCCTGAGGGATTACCCTTTGGGGAGAGTTAGATAATACGTATGAAGGGTTAGCACAGTGTTTGGCATCTGCGGAACCTCAGTAGGTAGTCATTTATGATGAATATGACCAGAGATGTTGAGGAGGTTGCTCCATGTGGCCCAGCTCATCTTGGCAGAACCAGAAAGAGCCCAGTACGGTTTTTCTATAATGGAGGAACTTTGCCTTATTTTTTGTGCAATCCCTCTTTGCAAATTCAGCCCCCATTTGGGGCTCAAAGTAGTGAACAGAAACTTATCAGAAACACATTTCCTTACCTGTGTCAGAATATCACAAACTCCAGTTATGTTGGCACATTCCTGCTTTGCTCAGGGTCTCTGTGGACTCTTCCGGGCTCACCCGTGCCCAGGAGAAGTCCATCTGGCTCTCTGGTCCTCCAACCTTCACCCCTGACTTTTGGTCACGTTAACCATGGCCACAAACTGAGTTTGGAGAAGGCCAGGTAAGAAGTTGAAGGGAACTCTCGTGTGGGATTAGAGGAGGAAGCTGCCCACCTTTCCAGAAGGGGGAGGTCAGACACTGCTGACTTCCTGGGTTTCAGGGACCCATCCTCATCAAAGTCACGAAGAAAAGGTCACCAGACCTGCCTGCTCTCTGCAGAGTGGAGTTTCCACATTGCTATACCGTTGGGTCCACATGTATGAATTCAATCAACCATGAGTTGAAAATATTTTTTTAAAACTGCATCTCTCCTGAACAAGTACAGATTTTTTTCTTATCATTCCTGAAATCATACAGTAGAGCAACTATTTCTAGAACATTCGCACTGTGGTTAGTCTTCTAAGTACTCCAGAGATACCTAACGTGTGCGGGATGATGTGCACAGCTTCTGTGCCATCATTGTGGACCTGAGCGTCATTGGATTTGGTGTCCCTGGATACTGGGGAATGTCTGTCCCTCATCTTCCCTTGGGAGAGGGAGGGGGCCCGTGTTTGGAACCGCCATTCCCTGATCTCCAAATAGATTATATTTGTCCCCTTCTCTTCCGTCTCTGCATGTAGTCATGGTAAATGGAGTCTTGTGAATCTTTCCAAAAGGTTTTCTAAATCAAACTTTCCTTTTTTTGTAAATATTGGCATTCTGTCAACTAGCTTTATTTTTTCACCTAATGCCATGTTTTCAACATTTTTCTATATCTGCATGCTCTGGCACTGATCTGCTTACATCTTACAATATCTTACTTAATCCCTTATTAAAATATGCCAGATTCACGCCCCATTTCTTATAAAGAGTGCTTCAGGGAACGTCCTCATACAGGTCGACTGTCTCTTGTCTGCAGTGCTTGGGACCGAAAGTGTTTCAGATATGTTTTCGGGTTTTTGAATGGTTGTGGATACATACTGAGCCATCTTGGCGATAGGACCCAAATCTAAACACGAAAGTCGTTTCTTCATACGTTCCTTAGGCAGTAGCCCGACAGGTGGTTTCATATGGTCTTGCTGCGTTTGAACTGCGACCTGTCACAGAAGGTCAAGTGTGGCATTTTCTACTTGGGGGTCAGGCCAGCCCTCAGTGTTAGATATTGGAGCTTTTCAGATGGAATATTATGACTGTTACTAACAGATCTGTCACCCAGAAGGCCTCCTGAGGTCATCTTGGCCTGGAGCTCTGTGCCTTTAGAGTGCTCAGTTCCTCCCCTCGTGTGACTCCCTAACCTGGCCCAGCCTTGAACTAGGGTCTGCCCCTCGGAGCTCCTCAGCAGTGCCTCCGGCCACCGCGGGCTCAGTGTCATTGTCTGCGTCTAAATTCTGAAGAACTACTGACTCTCTGACTGGCCACTGCATTGCTCTCCACTGCTCAGTCACTGGTCCAGAACCTTGAGGCTGCGCCTTGGTGGCAAACTCCCAAGGGACGCTGGTGATGTGCAGGTCCTGTGGTCTCTGGGACGTGTTATGTATTTCTCATTAGTGCTGAAGGAGAGGGGATAAGATCTTTGACCCCTGAGTTCCTCTGTGCAAAGTAAAACAGATGCTAAAAGAAAAAGTAGTTGAACATTCTCGATTGATTCAGCTTCAACACTGACCCTGAATCACAGGAACCAGAAAATAGCAAGCTAGGCCAGTCCATCCTTTTCTTTTAAATGGGTGGAGGGGGGGATACAAGGCCCAGAGAAGGAAATCAACTTGCCGACCTGCCACACTTGGCCTTCGGGCAGGGCAGGCTGGGCGATGGCTGTCCCCGCCCCGCTGTGACCATCTCCCTGGCCAGTCTGTTTCACCCTAAAGCTGTGGCTCTTGACTGGCGTGGTTCAGCCCCAGGGGCCTTGGCCATGCTGGGCACATCACTTATTGTCTTGGCTAGGGTGACGGTGGCTACTGGCATCAAGTAGGTGGGGCCTGGGGGTGCTGCCAACCTCCTGCCATGCCCAGGAGAGACCCCACAAAAAGCTCTGTCCAGCACCAGATATCACCACACAAAGGCTCTAAAGCAAGGGCCACACAGGGCAGCGACCCGGGCCTCGTTCATTGGCACCCAGGATCCACGCCGGCCCTGTGCTCTGACCTGGGCAGCTGAGCCCGCTACACCCCTTCCTCCTGCGACTCGCTGAATGCCTGGCCTGATGCTCTTTGCCTTATTGTCACTACCCACCCTGCGACCAAACTCAAGCTCTGTGTGCAGGCGGGGGCAAGTCCTTGTGCAATAAAGCAGAATTAACTAGCCGCATGCCATGGTGCATACCTGTGGTCTCAGCAGCTCGGGAGGCTGAGGCAGGAGGATCGCAAGTTCAAAGTCAGCCTCGGCAACTTGGCAAGAACCTGTCTCAAGATTAGAAGAAGAGGAAAAAAATCCGCTGGGGATGTGGCTCAGTGGTGAAGCTCCTCTGGGTTCAACCCCCAGGACCCAGTGAACAAAAATTAAAACAGCAACCAGAAAAACCTAAGTTACCTAGAGCCTTCAAGTTGCCAAGACAGACACAGGATGTGTCCCGGGCATGCCTATCATCCGTCCTCGAGGGGACAAGCCATCCCAGATCTTTGAAAACCCCCCGTGAGCTTCCATGGTCACCAGCCATGCAAGGGTGGCACCTTGCCTACCCTCTGTTTACTCCTGTGCTGCTGTCTTTGGTACTGGAGAGCTAACCCAGGGGCGCTTTCCCACTGAGCCACGTCCCCAGCCCTTTTATTATTATTTTACTTTGAGACAAGTTGATTAGGGCCTCGCTAAGTTGCTGAGGCTGTCCCCAAGTTTGCAATCCTCCTGCCTCAGCCTCCTGAGCCCCTGGATTATAGGTGTGCACCACTGTGCTCGATTCTCGCTTATTCATTTGTAATGGAGGAGAGAAGATGTCCCTTCCAGGGCTTTTGAGGGGATTAAATGAGATAGTAGCAGGCACTTGCTACAATTTAGCAGCTATTATAATTACTGTTGGTTTCCTAGATTTGCTGGGCTCACTGACTTTTCTCAAGGGCAAATATGTGGCCAAGTGTCATTATGGGAGCCCAAGGTTCAGAAGGGGTAGGTAGTGTTTGGATTTCAAGATCTGCCAGGAACCTGGATGTCCTGATGTGTGTTGTGCATCTCATGAAGGGCAGGGAACATGTGGCACCTTCCGAGCGGATTTGACATCAGTATTGTGTCCGAAGAGCTTTGCAATATCCAATCCCGCTCTACCCAAGTGTTTCAGGGGATGAGGGTTCCAAAGAGCCCAGTCTGGGAAACACCATTGCATCATGAATCCAAGCATCCCTCATCCCTCATCCCTCATCCGCTTCCCTTGACCAAAGTGGCTTCACACTTGGTGGCTGTCAGAGGAGCAAAGCTGAGCAGAGCCTGCCAGTGCCGCTCACCCCTCTTTATGGACAGAGACGGAATCTCTGCACTTGATCTCAGTGGCGTGTGTGCACCCTGGATGAGATGAGGTTCCTAGGGGTGCTGATCCTGCATACTTTGATTTTTCTGTTGAGATTTTGGCTCTTAAGGCAGCTCCTCCATGTGGTGATTATAGAGTCCCTCACTTGTCACGCTGCTCCAAACAAACCGGCAGTCTCGGCCCTGGTGCTGCCATTGGCCACTGTCTAGAACACTCCTTGTTGGTTGCATGGCAATGTAAAAATGCCACAATGGAGCTGTGCACCTCCACGGGTACCAGGGGACTTTTTATGTTGGGAGTATTTTGCTGCAATTAAGATAAAAAGAAACAAGAAAGGAAGTGTTTTACATCCAGAAAAGCACACACACCCTGCAGCTTGACAAATTTTTCCAAAGTGATCGTGCTCATGATGGGCACTCAGGTCAAGACCTAGAACACCAGCCCTCAAAGTTCCCCTCTGCCCACCTTCCGGGCCCTTCTTCCCCAGGGTAATTCCTTCTCTGGCCTCTGTCACCATAGATTCCTTTTCCCTGGTTCAAGAGCTCATTTAAACCATATTATTTTTGTATCTGCATCCTGTTGCCCAGGACAGTTTCTGTAAGAGTTACACTTTCTCCCAGTCTGGAACTGTAGTTCATTTAATCTGATCCGAGTCCATATTGAATGTTTATTATGTGCCAGGCCCCTTAAAGAATTGGTTCATTTGTTTAAAATGTCCTACTGAGCTTCTGACAAGCCCACCAAGCTTCTGTGGAAGGGGGACAAGCACAGGCTCCAGAGAACACCCGGTTCAGATTCCAGCTCTGTAGCTTCTTAGCTGTGTGACCTCAGGTAGATTCCTTCACCTCTCTGAGCCTCAGTGTCCATATATCTAAGCTGCAGCTGGCTGTGGCGATGTTACTTAATAATATGCATATGAAGGAGTTAGCTCAGGGGTCCTCGGGTGGCAGCTGTTGCTGGGTGTTCAGAAACAGCCCTGGATGTGCAGCAGAGCTCCAGTGAGAGGACACCATATCCTTGTTGCTTCAAGTGGAAGACAGGTTCACAGATTGTATATAGTTTTATTTTTCCTTTTAAGAAAAATCTCAAGCATGTGCAAAACAGAGAGACCAGGATTACACACTACTGGGCACCCATCACTCATCCTCAGCCACACACGTTTGGTTCCACCTGGCCAGTTCCTGACCCCGTTCATTTCTGCTCACTTGGATGGTTTTGCAATAAACCCCAGGCATACCGTTCCATCCCCAATCCTCTCCGTCCCTAAATAGTCAGGATTCTCTAAATACACAAAATCATATCACTTTGACACCAAGGAGTCTAAGAAATTCTCTAAAACGAGGTTATACATTTTTTTCTTTTTTCTGAAGGAGAGTGCTTTCAAATGTTTTGTTTTCTCCCTAACAACTACATTCAATCTTGCAAAATTCTCCATTCAAAGCATTGCTTTTAAAAAACATAAAGCATACCTTTGTGATTTGCTGTGTGTGCTGGGTGTGGGGGCTCTTCCCCAGACTTCTCATACCAGGTATCTTTTTTCCTTTCTCTTTTTTTGGTACCAGGGTTTGAACTCGGGGGCACTTGGTCATTGAGCCACATCCCCAGCCCTATCTTATAATTTATTTAGAGACAGGGTCTCACTGAGTTGCTTAGTGTTCGGCTTTTGCTGAGACTGGTTTTGAACTTGAAATCCTCCTGCCTCAGCCTCCCGAGCCGCTGGGATTACAGGGTGTGCTACTGTGCCCAGTGACCAGGTATCTTTTATTGTGCCTGTTTTTCATTACAAAACTTTTGAAATACATGCAGAAGCAGAAAGACCCGTCACTGGACTTGGGTAAAATCTTCCTTGGTTTCTACGCCTCCCATTTCTTCTGTCCGTCAACAAAGTAGCACAGTCTACTACAGCATCTTATGAAAAATAGGAAATCACTTGGTTACACAGTTGCAGACAAGCAGGTTCCACTTGCAGGGGCTCTGGCTCATTCACAGTGCAAATGCGCTCGCATGCATGTGTGTGTGTGTGTGTGTTTTGTTTTTTTTTTTTTTTTGTTTTTTTTTTTAAAGGAACAAAGTGCTTTACAGCAAAGGGAACTGGAAAGCTGTAGACACGGTGCACTGGGTATACCTGTCTCAGGAGCGTGTTGGGTATACCTGTCTCAGGTAACCCAGACAGCCCTGGGAGGTGCCCGTTACATGTCCAATACTGACGCAGAAGTTTGCATAAATTCATCAGATTGGAACGTGGGTCTGCTTCCCCCATCCGGGCGTCCTTCCCTGACTGCCGATCAACGAGCAAGCCACCCTTGATCGACTCCAACCCACATGCGCTGGGTTGATTCAGATCGGTCCATTTGAAACATCTCCGCTGTTTCCTTTCTCTTCTTTCCAAGTTGACTCTCTGGGCTCCATTTTAGTTTGCACTTCCTTTGGTACTGAAGTCACTTGCCCTGTGGTTCCTCCCCTTTGGGCTTTGCAGCATGCCCTCGATGTGGTTTAAAGTGTCCCCCACGGGTGCCTCGTCTTTCCTGTGAAAAGGCGTCAGATCCAGCTCCATCAGCCCGAGTCCCCGCTTCCCTTTCTTGGAAGATGGCTTGGTGGGGATAGCAGTGTTCCCTGATGACCCACCTGCAGGCTTAGAATGTCTTTTCTGCCCTTTGCGATGTTGATTAATTAGTAGAGTTAGATGGCGCTAGCCTGATCATTCACGATCAAGTCCTCTGTCAACTTTTTATCTAATACAGCTGGGCTTGAAATGCTGACTCTGGTCCAGCCACCCCCTGGGATTTGTTAGACACACAAATTTTTGGGGCTGGGAACAGAGCTCAGCGGGCGATTGTGGGTACAAGGCCCTGGGTTGATCCCCAGCACTGACTACACAAACCCCAACAACAACAGGAAAGCTTGTCAACCAAAACCCCCAAAATACCAATGATTGGGTCCCACCCCAAACCTGCACACAAGGCTGTGTGAGGACCCTTGGTCTAGTGGTCTCCACAGCTGCTGAGAGTCATTGCCAAGATCTAGTATTTTATTAAGGGTTACAAAATGGTTACATTCGAGTCAATTTCTGCAGTAACTCACTGGACTTCTTCCCCCTAGGTGGGCAGATGATTCAGATCAGCTGGTACCACAGGGAGGAGGATGCTCTTGGGCTCATTCCATCCTAACAGAAGTATTTATTAACAATTTTCAAATGCAGGAAAGTGTGATTGTTAAACCTAAAACAGCATGCATTCACATTTTGAATAGCTACAGTGATTATTCAGATTTATAGAATGAGTCACTTATTTCTCCTTAAAAAAAAAAAAAATTAGCTGCTTAATCTGGTCCCCTGGGAGAAGTAACCTTTCTTCTGAATTTTATCGCTGTTATTTTCACCCTGGAAAGAGGAAAGTAGATATTAGAACAAGGGTCTCTTGCATTTTTTTTTCCTTATGAAATGTGCACCCCCCAAATTGTCTCCTGTTAGAGGAGCGGGTGGCCGGGCTCTGGGCCGTCATGGATCTGAGGCTGACCCTTCTCTCTGGGATTGAGACCCACCCACGCGTGGGCATGCTCTTGGTGAATTCAAAGGAGGTGTGAATTATTTCTGGTTGAAGTAGGGGTGTCAACCACACAGTAGGTCCTGGTAGCTGTACATCCTGTCTCAGTCGGTGGCCTATTTCTTTGGAGCATGGCAGCACTGAGTGGGGCAGAAGTAGGGCTGGTTGGGGCATGCGCAGTTCCCCAGGTACACTCAGAGGGTCTGCAGTCCAAAGGGACTGGCTGGCCCGGCAGCTCTCCTCATGGACACATTCAGACAACAGGATCAAGAAGCAATCACAAATGGGGTCTCCATGTTGAGAGACCAGTTAATGAATTGAAATTTTTTTTTTTAAACTGGGAATTGAACCCAGGGGTGCTTAATCACTGAGCCACATCCCAGCCCTTTTTATATTTTATTTAGAGACAGAGTCTCGCTGAGTTGTTGAGGCTGGCCTTGAACTCTTGATCCTCCTGCCTCAGCCTCCCAAGATGCTGGCATGACAGGCATGTGCCACCGTGCCCGACTGAAATCTTACCTAAAGAAAGAGTTCTCCTTTTCAGCGACTGGGTTACCCGAGGAACGATTTTTACAGGAAAGGCAGACTCAATCATTTGGTTTCCTCTACTTCTTTACCATTTTTCAAAATCATGTGTTGGTCCTTGCTCGTCTTGCAAGAATGATCTATGAATTTCTTCGATCATTATGGACACATGATTTAAAGATATTTGCCTTTCAGCTATTATAGTTATTTTTTAAATTGATGTTTAAATGGTCCTATGCCAGACCAGATAGAACCATAGTTCTAGACTTTTAAAAATATAGATGCATCATATAAAATTACAAAAAATATTTTATTATAAATATTTTAATTAACTTTATTGAAGTGTAACATACATACAGTAAAATTTGCCAATTTCTCAATTCATTGATTTTTTTTAAAATTTATTTTTATTGTAAACAAATGGGATACATGTTGTTTCTGTACATGGAGTAACAGCATACCATTTGCATATTCATACATTTACATAGAAAAATGATGTTTGATTCATTCTGTTATTTTTTTCCTTCCCCCCACACCTCCCACCTCTCTTTCCCCTCTATACAGTCCCTCTTTCCTCCATTCTTGCCCCTCTCCCACCCCCCATTTGTGTCATTATCCGCTTATCAGTGAGATCATTTGTCTTTTGGATTTTTGAGATTGGCTTATCTCACTTAACATGATATCAATTCATTGATTTTTAACTATACTCAAAAAATTTTGCCAAATGTTTGCAACCACATGATCACCACCATTGTTATGATACAGGACGTTTATATCATGCTGTGATTATCATGAACCCCATGCAACTACTAATCTGTGACCCTGGCAATTACTGATCTGCTGTCACCATGACTATTTTTTCTTGACTTCTCCATCAACAGAAAAACACAGCATGCGGGTTTTGAGGTCTGGCTCCTTTCACTTAACACAGTGCTTGGAGATGTAGCTATTTTATTGAGTCATTTTTTTCCCTTTTTGCTGCTGAGTAGTATTCCATTCAGACATATTTTTTAACTTTAAAATATCTGAGTATCTTTGCATGGATGCAGCATGGTCAGAGGCCACCTGTCGTATGATTCCATTTATCCAAAACGTACAGAAAACATGAATTTACAGACGCAGCACATTGGGGGTTGCCAGGCCTGGGGACAGGGACAGGGAATGACCACAGAAAGGCATACGGGTGCCCCTTTTGGAGTAATAGAAATGTTCCAAAACTTGTGACGAACTCACACCTCTGTAAGTGCACTGAAGCACCGTGGAATTGTGCATTTACAGTGAGAGAATTTTATGTCCTGTAAATGAGCCTTCAAAAAATATGTTGAAAGAGAAGAATCTTTGGCATAAATAAAAGAGCTCATCTTAAATATTTAGCAGAATCATAGCATTTTATCAGTGATTGTCCCATGTGCACTGAGGAACTTGCTGCCCGTTTCCAGGGGTCCTGCAACGCCCTCTCTGGACATCCCCTAGTGTCCCTGTGTGCAGGCAGGCTGCTGGTCCTGAGAGACAGAGTCAAACCCGGGGTAGGCGTGGTTTTCAGGGATTCCCATCCTAAGGACATAGACAGAGCCCTGATCCTACTTTCTGAACTATCCTGGTTCCATCATAGCCAAGCAATAGGTGAAGATTGACGTCTCATACTTAAACTGCATTTCTTCCGTTACTAGTGAGATCGAACATCTTTTTCTTTTTCTTTATTTATTTATTTATTTTTTTGTAGTGGAGATTTAACCCACTGTTTTACCACTGAGCCACACCCCCAGCCCATTTTTAAAAATTTGAGACAGGATCTCCTGAAGTTGCTTAGGGCCTCACTAAGTTGCTGAGGCTGGCCTCAAATTTGCGATCCTCCTGTCTCAGCCTTCCAAGCCACTGGGATTACAGGTGTGTGCTACTACGCCAGCTAGCTATCTATTTTTCTTGATCACAAATTTAATAGTTAGAAAAAATCAAATATGACCAAAAGATATGACAGGGAGTATACCCACCTTTATAGCAGCACTATTTATTTATTTATTTATTTTTTGTGGTGCTGGGGATTTGAACCCAGGGCCTTGTGCTTGCGAGGCCAGCACTCTACCAACTGAGCTATCTCCCTAGCCCAGCACTCTTCATAATAACTAAAATGTGAAGCAATCTGGGCACCCATTGGCGGGGACATAACTTCAGACACATGCTACAGTAGGGATGAACCCTGATCACGCTCACTATGCCAAGTGAAAAAAACGTCATAAAAAGGCCGAGTCCACGAGTCCCCTTGGGGGAGGTGCTTAGAGCAATGGAAATGGAGAGTGGAAGGGCGCCCCGGAGCTGCGGGGGGCGGGGCGGGAAGGGTCTCGTGTGCCCAGTTTGTCGTGCAGGGTGGGAAGTGTCCTGGGACGAGGGTGGTGACGGCCGCTCCATATGATGTGAGCGTGCTCAGTGCCACTCGGCTGTTCACCTGAAAATGGTCACGACTACACAGTTCACGTCGCATACATTTTACCATGATTCTTAAAATTGGGAAAAGCAATAGAAGGTTAAAAAAACTATAAATAAATGTCTATTTCTCCAGTTCTCTTGCCTGCAGATGCTAAGTAGTTTAGATGGAAAATGGACTATTAGGTCTGCTGTTTTATATTTTAAAAAGCTTTATCAGGATTCAATCCCCAGCACGGGGGCTTGGGGTGGGCGGGTCCTTACTGGGCTGTGACTCGTGGACAGTGTGATGCCCCCATTTATTTGTCTTGCCCTGGGGACTGAATCCAGGGCCTCGCACCTGCTGAACACCTGCTCTGTACCGAGCCACGCACCAGCCTCCTCCCAACTTAAACTGTGCAATCCAGTGACTTTTAGTATATTCAGTTATGTGCCCCTTACTAAAAAAACTTCTAGAACACTTTATCACCCCAGGAGAAATGATGCACCCCTCACCTGTCACCCTGTAATGATTCCCCAGTTCCTGGCAATTACTAATCAACTTTATTTCTATGGATTTGCCTACTGGGGACATTTTTTATGAATAGAATCAAACAATATGTGGCTTTTTTGTTTTCAGTACTGAGAGTTGAACCCAGGGGGGCTTTCCCACTGAGCTACACTCCCAGCCCTTTTTATTTGGAGGGTCTTACTAAGTTGCTGAATCTGGCCTCAAACTCGTGATCCTCCTGCCTCAGCCTCCCTAGTTGCTGGGGTTACAGGCGTGCATTGCTGTGCCAGCTGCTATGTGGCCTTACTCTGCAGTAAGCAGTGAGGTTTGGGTGTCGTCTGGGTCAACACCCATGGACGTGCTTCTCGCAGACTCTGGGTAGCTTTCGTGCATGAACACGCGCTGGTTTACACTCCAGTCCCAAGTTGATGGCCGTCGGTTGTTCTTTGGCTTTTGTTGTTATTGTTGGTGAAGCACATGGTTCTCTGAAGGGCTTTGGAATGTTCCGGTCGTTACACAACATAGACAACGCTGCAGGGAATATCTCCAACTCTGTGGGCGCTTGCTGCAGACCACAGGACGTTCTGCCGAGACACGCAAGGCTTTAAGGCTTGGTTCCGGCCTCATCCTGACCCTATCACCTTATTCCGCAGGGGACCAACCAGGCACCATGGCACAGAAGGGCCAACTCAGTGATGACGAGAAGTTCCTCTTCGTGGACAAGAACTTCATCAACAGCCCCGTGGCCCAGGCCGACTGGGTGGCCAAGAAGCTGGTCTGGGTCCCTTCCGAGAAGCAGGGCTTTGAGGCGGCCAGCATTAAGGAGGAGAAGGGGGATGAGGTGGTCGTGGAGCTGGTGGAAAATGGCAAGAAGATCACGGTCGGCAAGGACGACATCCAGAAGATGAACCCTCCCAAGTTCTCCAAGGTGGAGGACATGGCGGAGCTGACCTGCCTCAATGAGGCCTCGGTGCTGCACAACCTGAGGGAGCGCTACTTCTCGGGGCTCATCTACGTGAGTGTCCGGGCCGCCCCGGGGGCAGGGAGGGGTAGCAGGGTCGCCCCACGCCAGACCCACCAGGTGGACTCCACCCGGGCCCTGCCTAGCTGGGGCACCGGGAGCAGGCAGGGAGCCTCCCGAGGCCTTGCTCTTCCTCTCTGTAAAATGGGAGCCAACACCCTCCCCACGTATGGCAGGTGCGGAGCGTCCATGTGACCACGTGTCCAGGTGCCCAGCGCACGATGCACTCCCCAAAGATCTCAGAGGGGTCTTGCCCAGCCTGTCCTCCACCTGGGGAGTGAGGAGGAACTCGGGCCTTGTGGAGAGGCCGGTCCATCCTGGCAGCAGGTGGGGGGAGACACAGAGGGTCTGTGGAGAGCTTCCCTGTCACCAATGGGACTGGCCAGGTAGGACCTGGGACTCCTCTGGGAGGACTCTGCAGATGAGAGTGGACTCGGGTCGTATGTGCAGCAAGGTAGCCCCTGACCACTGTGGCCCGCTGCACTGAGCTTTTAAAAACTGAATACTTGAGAATTTGTTCCTTCAGGTGGGTCTTGGCCACACGAGGTCCCCAATAGCCGCCTGCGGCTCTAGGCTGCTAGGTGGGATGGCACAGGTCGGGAACATGCCCACCACCACAGTTTGGTTGAGGCTTGTGACAAAGGGGGACCTGGGTTCCTTGCTTGGACCAGCTTCCAGGACAAGTGGGACACAGAGGGCCCCAGGATGCCAGCCTGGCGGCAGAGTCCCCAGCCCGTCACCGTCCACCTTTCCTCTCTGAGAGCACTGTCCTTCGGGCAGCCTGCCTGATCTGTCGGGAACCTGGTTTCCTTCTCTGTGTAGCCGACACACAAGAACCCGCCACCCTCCCGGGGTGGGTCTCTTGTCCCGGCACACAGTGGGCACTGAGCGCAAGGTGTTGCCCTGACGGGTCTCGAGGCCGCCATGACTGTGGGGGCTGCCACGGTTCCGATGGTCCTGGATCCTCTGCAGAGTCCTGGGCCCAGTCGCTCTGTCCTCAGGTCCTCTTGGTCCTGTCCTGTGTGCCTTGCCACTTGAAAATGACCAAAAGCCCCTCATCTCTAAAGACGTCCCACACATTTATTTTTCATAATTGGGACAACAGGACACATACACTGTCAGGATCTGAAATGTCAGAAAAAGTAAAAGTCAGTCAAAAGCAGAAAACACAAAATCAGTCCTCACCCCGAGCTGAGGGGTGTTTGTGCTCATCTCTTCACGAGAATGGCACAAATTGTGGATGTATTTAAAAGCCTACTGCGTGCGTGGATCAGCGACTTGCCCTTTTTCCCATGAGCAAGTCAATGCTGAGCATCCGTCGGCCCCAAAGATTCCCTCTTAAGGGCTGCGTCCTCAGTCCTGTGGCAGTGCCATCGCTGACGATCCGTCCTGGGGGATATGGCAGAAGGGGCTACAGAGGCTGTTTTAAGAGCTAGAGGGGAAGGGACAACACCAAGTAGCTCCCCAAGACCAGGTGCTGTAACCCGGCACACTCTGTTTCCCCCAGTGAACAGAGGGCCACAGTGATGCGGGCAAGTCCCATTCTACAGATGAGCAAGCTGAGGTGCAGCTATAAAGCCCACCCTTCCTTCCCCGACGTTAGCCTTGGCCTTCCCTGTGTGGAAACCTCGCCATCCAAGTCTGTGTACACTGGACTTCTTTTTGGTACCAGGATTGAACCCAGGGACACTTAACCACTGAGCCACATCCCCAGTCCTTTGAAAAATATTTTTATGTAGAGACAGGGTCTCACCGAGTTGCTTAGGGCCTCACTAAGTTGCCGAGGCTGGCTTTGAACTCGGGATCCTCTTGCCTCAGCCTCCCAAGCTGCTGGGATTACAGGCATGCACCTTTGCACCCAAATACATCGGACATTTCTAAGGCCACCAAACAGCAGAGAGCTAGAGGGGCAGTTGGGGTCCAGGGTGGCTGAGGACAGGGCTATGTTTCTGTTCCACTTGTTCTCCTCTGGCGTGTCGTTTGAGCCCAAAATAGAAGTCAGGAAGAACAAGGAGCTTATGAAGGTCCCGAGACCCAGAGTATCATCTGAAGCAGATTAAAAAATGAACCAGAGCTGCAGATTCCTGCTATGCTTCTCTGCACAGATCAGATTAAAATCGTGCCGCCTTGTGACCACGCACCTGCTTCTGTCTTGTACCTTTCTGCTCAATTTAATCACTTAATAGAAACAGTTGCCCGTGAAGAAGACGGAAGGCAAGGGACTGGCGGAACACGGGAAGCCCCTCTCCCAGCCCGTAGTCAGACTGCGTGACTCTCCTTAACAGGCGACACTGTCCATGGGCCTGGCAGCCAGCCATGCTCAACGCTGCCCTCGGGGATAAGGAGAACTTTCCTGTCTGCTTCACCAGGCTGGCCTTGAGCAGGCTGGGCAGACCTGTGTCCTCTTGGGTCCTAGAAGCCAGAGGAGCCGTCCCCTTACCTTAGAGACTCGGGTCTGGGCTCAGCGATGTCCAGGGACTCAGTTGCGCTGCCACACCTGATCCCTGCTCCAAGGCCTCTTGTTCTGGACTCTGGTCCTCTCTGCCTTGGCCTCACGGTGGCCCTGGTGGCTGTCGGCTCTGGATTCTGGAGCAGGGAACCCCCGGGTGTGGGCCTACTCTGTGCCAGAGGCTGTCTCACGTCCTTAGAAGTCACTTTGTCCTTGTGATACTGATGACAGAATGATGTTCCACCTTCAGGCGAGGTGACTAAGGCAGAGGTGACACCAGCTTAGGAAGGATCCCTGGTTCCAGTTCTGGTCTTGTCTGTGAAGCATGTGCTTCTTCACTGTCCCGGTTTTCTGGGACACTGAGCGTTGTCCTTGCCCTGAGACTAGTTTTCAGTTAAGTGGAAGAGGAGCTGCTCTTCAGCCAGATGCAAATCTGAGCTATGTGTACATCCTGGGCCGCGAGTCCTACAACGTGGGGCTCCCAGCCTGGCCCTGCGGACGGATGCCAGGCAGTCTAAGCGTCTGGAGACTGTGGGAAACATTTGCTCCTATGTGTATTTTTTTCTGGCCAAAGATCTTAGTTGTCATTAAACTCTCAAAGTGGCCTGTGACCCTCAGTGATAGTAGATGGTATTTGCTCAAAATTTACTATAATAAAAGTCTATGCTAACATATATCATGACCACCATTATTTATATAAGAGAGATAATGGTACAGTGTACCATTTAAAAAACAAACAAGACAAAACAAAAAAATGGGGAAAAAGACACTATGACGCATGCCCATTTTTGCAGTTTAGTAAACTGTGGCTTTGAAAAGTTAGATAACTTGAGGGGACCCAGAGGTGACTCTCAATCCCAGAAAGGCTGGCCCCAGACCAGTGCTGTAACCTGAGCTCACGTAGCGTCGCCCACGACGGTAGGAGACGCATGCTGTTACTGCGTTTTGGAGGTGGGGACGCTGAGGCTCAGACCTGCTGAGTCTCACTGCTGGTCAGCGGGCCGATCAGGGGTTTAGCGCAGGGCTGGGGTGGCCACCCGTGATGGGGAGGGCCCTTGGGAGCAGGAGGCTCAGAGCAGGCGCTGGGGTGTGGAAGGGGCAGGTGGGGACGGTGCCATGGGTGCTCTTGGCTTGAGTAGCACAAGCTTGAAGTGCCTGGGAGGAAGGAATCTAGCCTTCTGTTATGATTTCCTGAGCACCTACTAAGTGTTAGAGTAGAGATCACGAGCTGTTGACCCAGAGTGAGTGATATTTTAAAAATTAGTTAATTTGAACTATCAAAAAAACAAAACCAAAAGCTCAGTTTTTATATTGCTTGAAAAAGCAGAGGACCCTCCTGTTCTGCACCCCAGGGTTGAGGTAAGTCCCTGTTAGAGCCGTTGTGTGGGTGCTGCTTTTCCACAGGCCCCGCCACTCCCTGCCGCCTCAGGACCCTGGGGCTGAGCTCTGGTAGAGGTGGGTCCCCCCGCTGTGTCAAGGGGCCCGTATGCATTTACATACATACAATAAAAGTTCCCGCAATCGCTCCACGCTCGTCCCCCGCAGCTGGCTCTTCCCACTCAGCCGTATCCTGAGGATTTTTTGGCTTCCGTTAGTAAGAATCTATCTAGACAGTCTTAAGACATCTTTTTGAATGCGCAGTGCGTGCAGATGTGAAGCCAAGTGGTCTAGGAGGGTATACAGACTTGCCCTCACCCCAGCCCCACCCCAACGGCCGCCCAGGCCGCACGCTGTCGTGCATTCGTCTTTGCAGCTAGCTGTGTTTTGCGTCCATCCACAGATGGCTGTGGCGATGGTGCTTTTTAACCGCGGTGCGGTCTTCTGCCCCAGGGATGAGCTGTGACAGTGGAGCCCGCCCCCAGCTGGGGGGCATTGAGATGGTCTATAGTCTTCTGCTAAAACTCAGGCCAGAGCAGAATCACTGGGTCTAGGACAGGGAGCCCACTGCACTCCCGCCTGGTAAAGGAGTGATTGTCCCTCATTTTATAGAGTGGAAGGAGGGCGCTCGGGTGCTGGGCCGTGTGCACAGCCAGGCAGGTGATGGGCGCAGTGGAGAGTCCCCAGGCCTGGTGACCTCAAGCCTGTGTTCTCTGCACCTTCCCTCCCTGTTCCTGAAGGCTTGGTGCTCAGGGCTCTGTGACTGACCATATAAAGCGTCGGAGCGACTGGAGCTGCTTCCTAATACGGTTGCGAGAGGGATCCTGTGCCCATGGCCTAGATCTGCTGGGGCACCGGCGCCATGAGATGCTGGCTGGGACGTGGGGGTGGGGCCGTTGAGACTCTGGACTTGCCCGTTGTGGGGGGGCTCCTGGGGACAGAGGAAGCCACAGGGGGGCTGGGTCAGTGAACCGAGTTGAACATGGAGATAGAATGGCCAGATTCACAAGCCCAGTGACCCTGCAGAGACCTTCCTCTTGGCCATTGTACCCTGGCTTGCATGGGAAATGTTTGCTGAATGGAGCAGATTCAGATCTGCCAGGAAGCATGGAGTAAGTTCTTGCTGTGTGCAGAGCACCAGGAGAGGCGTCCCAAGGGTGCATGGAGTAAGTGCTTGCTGTGTGCAGAGCACCAGGAGAGGCATCCAGAGGGTGCATGGAGTAAGTGCTTGCTGTGTGCAGAGCATCAGGGGAGGCGTCCCGAGGGTGCATGGAGTAAGTGCTTGCTGTGTGCAGAGCACCAGGAGGCGTCCTGAGAATGGTGGCAAAGCTGCGAGGGCCCAGCATTCCCTCTTCGTATTTGTTTACTCAGGAGTTGTTTGTGAGATGTGGTGATGGTAGCTCATGGTCCGGGAAGTGCTGCCGAGACTGAGCCCTGAAGAGGAGCTGAAGAGGGCTCCGGGGAGCTGAGGGGAAGTGTCCAGGTGGAGGGGGCAGCCCCTGTGAAGGCTTCAGGGAGGCGAGGGTCTCACGATGGTGAGACGGCATTGGAACAGTAGCTCATGTTGACTGAGCACCTACTATAGTCCAGGCAAGGCGCTGAATGCCTTGAAAGCGTGATCTCAGAACAAACTTGGAGGGACTTGTGTGCCTCGCCATTGTGCAGACGAGGATAACTTCGAGAGGTTAAGAGACTTGCCCAGGGTCACAGGGCTAGGAAGCAGGAGAGAGAGGGTTCAAACCCAAGGCCTCCCTAACTACTGCCTTTTACTGCCTCCCGTTCAGGGCTTGGGTGGGAAGTAAATGACACCCCCGGTCGAAAGGGGCGTGGCAGGGGTGTGGTCTGGAGGAGCTGGAGGCGGGGCTGAGACCAGAGGAGGCGGGACCTGGCTGTTCTCATTCAGCATGAAGCTTTCAGGTTTGGTCCACGTTGCAACCTGTGTCAGTACTAGGTTCCTTTTGGAGACACTCGTCCTTGTCCCCGTTTTAGAGATATGGAAGTGCTTTGTTAACCGTCATGAGCTCTGGGATGAACAGTCATGATGTCTGCCCCCAAATGTCCCTCCAGCTCTGGGACCTGGAGACAACCCCACCAAGCCTCCGGGTCCTCGCCTGTTGATCAGGCAGTAGGGAATCGGGTTTGGCTGTCACAGGGCAGATGCCGCCTGTGAAGGGCTCAGTTCAGTGGCAGGCCCTTAGTGAGCGCTTGATAGTGGTCGCTGTAGTTCAGGTCCTCAAGGCTCAGGGTGAGGTGACAGCAGTGGGGGTGGAGCTAAGGTTTGAACCCAGAACTATTTAAAGCCACACAGTTGGGGTTGGAGGCTAGGTTGGTGGCAGAACTCTCCTGGTGTATGTGGAGCCCTGGGTTCCATCCCTGACACCACACAGCACTCACATAGGCTGGGCCCGGTGGCGCACGCCTGTAATCCCAGCCACTCAGGAGGCTGAGGCAGGAGGATCAAAAGTTCAAGGCCAGCTTCAGCCACTTAGTGAGATCCCATCTCAAAATAAAAAGGGTGGGTGTGTGGCTCAATGGTAGAGTACCCTGGGCTCCATCCCCTGTACCAAAAATAAATAAATAAAACCATGGAGTTGCAAATCACGGTGCCGGCAGCCTAGCAGGCCAGCCCCACCCTGGTTCCTCGGCCCCCACACCTGGACCAGGCCATGCCCAGGGTTCCAGGTCTCCCATCTGGGGTGGGACGGGGGGCACACCTGAGCGAGCTCGCCTCCCGCGGGGTCTGGAGTTGAGTCCCTCTCTGTTTGCAGACCTACTCTGGCCTCTTCTGTGTGGTGGTCAACCCCTACAAACACCTGCCCATCTACTCGGAGAAGATCGTGGACATGTACAAGGGCAAGAAGAGGCACGAGATGCCGCCGCACATCTACGCCATCGCGGACACGGCCTACAGGAGCATGCTCCAAGGTGAGCACCCGTGGCCGCAGCCCAGCCCAGCGCGGCCAGGAAGGCAGCGCCTGGAAAAGGGAAAAAGCCGGCTAGACCTCTGTGCTCCGGCCGGGGGGCGAGGCCAGCGGGCAGCCTGGGCAAACATGGGTATGGCTGGTCCTGGAAGGGAGAGGGCGGCGGCCCTGGGGCTGCGCCTGTAGGGTCCGCGTGTCCCCCTCCTGGGAGCTGGAAAAATCTTTTCCTCTCCGGCCTCAGTTTCCTCATCTGTAAAAGGGTCAGAGCCTCCGCCTTGAAGGTTGCTGAGCCGACTTGGCAGGACTTCAGGCAGCAGGTCTTCTCCTGCTCCCAGGCTGAGCACCCTCGTCGGAAGCGCTGGGGAGCACAGCTGTTCCAGATCCAGGACTCTCAGACTGACCATGTCATCCTATATCAGCGCTGCTATTAACAGAGGGGTCTGTGGAGGTGAAGCACTGGATGCTCACGGAGTGGGTGAAACACGCCAAAGTGTCCAGTTTAAAACTGATTTTGACAGACGTCTACAGTAGTATGATCACCATCCAGACCAAAATGTGAAATATTTCTAGAAAGTTCCACCGTGCCTCTTCCCAGTCAATACCTCTCCGACACCCCTGCCTGGGTCGCTGCTGTTGCCTTCCATCACTGCCAGTTAGTTTTGCTTGTCCCTGAACTTCATATAAGTGACATTCTTGTGTTATTTACGTAATGCTTCTCTCATACGCTTCCTCCCCTCCTCAAACTACTTCAGACTAAACAAAACCCAGCAGCATCCCTTATTAAGGGTGTGAATTCTAGAACCGAGCTGCCTGAGCTCATGCTCCAGTTTTGTCACTCACCAGCTGTGTGACCTCGGGTGAGCTGCTTAACCTCTCTGTATCTGTCTCCTTCTCCATGAAAGAGGATTATAACAACTGTGCCCCACCTCACAGGGTGGATGTGAGCATGAAATGAACTGTTGCACCCAAAGCTTGGCACAGTGCCTGGTTTTCAAGAGCAAAAACCTGTTAAGTATAAACTGTCACAGGCTGAGCATTCCTAATCCCAGAATCCAAAAGGTTCCAAATTCTGAGATGTTTGAACAGCAGCATGAGGCCCTAAGTGGAAAATTCAGTACGTGGGAATCGAGCAGAACCCTGTGCTAGCTTCCTAAAGGGCAGGAACCCGGTGTGCCCTGGAGACACCACCTCCACAGTAGAGGGATTCAGGCAGAAGGGTCCCAAGTTGCTGGCATTACCCAAGTTCTAGGCAGAACGTGATCCTTCCAGACACAGGGCTGCCATTACCTCCAAAGACCAGCAGATGGAGCCTTGCAAGGCCAGCCCTGGGGGTGCCACCCCAGGGTTTAAAGCAACAGCTGCTGGAATCAGGGTGTGTATTTGTAATATTATTGCATTTTTGGTGTCCCGGATGAAAGAGTATTTTAAAAATGGTTCCCACACTGCTTTGGGAGGCTGAGCATCACAAACTTATGGTGCTTATATCTTTTGGCATGCTTTTGGTTGCAAGTAACATAAGAACTAACTCACGTGGATTAAATAATAGGAGTTTATTACCTTAGGTAACAGGAAGTCTAGAGGTCGATGATTTCAGGGTTGCTTAATTCAGTTTAAAAGCAAGTTACTTTGGGGGTTTTCTTGGCTTTTTCCTCATGGTCACAAGATGGCAGCCATTGATCCAGCCATCACATCTTCAGATGATAACATCAAAAAGCATGAAAGAAGTCGGGGATCAGGCTCTTCCCCCACTTCTCTCTGGCCAAGGAGGAACTTTGTCACCTGCCAACCTCTAAACCAATCATTAGCAAAGGGGATATTCACGATTGTTTTAAATCATTTCTGGTTCTTTTCTGGAGCTGAAGGAGGTCCCACTAAGCACATTTCATCCTAATATTAGCATGAAATAAAATTCTGCTAGCAAAGGAGAACGGGAGAGAGGATGACAGATGGGTAGGCATTGCTAATAGTGCTCTAGAAATGTGTGTTTGTAACTTTACAAGTCTTTAGCATTATGATTCTCAAAAAATTAAAACCTGTATTTAAGCAAAGGAGAACATGCTGGAACCTGTCCTTTTGTCACTCAGAGGTTGCCATCACTGACATTTTGCTCAGCAACCTTTCATATGCTAACTGAGCTGAAAGGTACGAAATGAAGGAGACTTTGACCATCAGAAAATAATTGACTCCAGAAAACCATGACCCCAGGCCCGGGCAGGGTTTCCTGCAGACCTGATGGGGAAGAGGGACCAGGGGACTCAGCCTTGAGAAGTGACATCGCAACTTATGAAAGTGGCGCATTTCCTCCTCTTACGTGTGTTTGGAATTTGGTTATAACCGCAATGGCTGCTGGTTCTTGGATTGAGTATAAAATGAACTGAGAGTTGATTTTGGGTCACAGCTTTTTCACTCGGTCGTGGGAGAGCCTAAAATCGGCCCCCTGCCTGTCCCGCTGGGCTCCGTGGCCTGGGCCATTCGAGAGGCGGCAGGTCTCCCGGGGCTTCTCCGCTGCCTGGCACGGAGCACAGTCCCCGAGTCCCTCTTGTTGGTACATGGTGACGATGCTCTTGTCTCCAGGTATGACGTGACCCCACTCTCTTGGTGGCCTTTCCAAGGCCCTAGACTCTGGGCAACTCTGCACCTTGGCGACAGCTGCCGTGTGGCCGTGTGCTCGGGCCATGGTGGGGGCTGTTGGAGCCCCGCCACCAGCAGGCTGCAGCCCCACGTAGGCCTGAGGCTGAGCCCTGAGCCCCTGGTCTGACTTCCACCTGGGGCCTGTTGACCTCTGCTCCCTCGACCTGCCTTCCTGTGGGCAAGGGCGAGCTGGGTGGCGAGGGCCCCGCACCACAGTCCACAGCTCCTGGCTCCACGCGCAAGCACGGAGTCCAGTCGGCCAGCACCGCCGAGAGATGCCCAGTGGCCTGGCTCTGAGCCCGGGGGAGAGGTGGCCCCGAGCACGCGCGCCCTCAGGAGGCAGCCATTTCTTGAGCTCCGAGGCTCGTCAGCAGCCATTACCCTGGGCTTTCTGATAACCAGTGAGGTGGGAACTCCAAAAATAAAATGAGGAGGAGGAGAAATGGAAGCCTGGGAAGAATGTTTCTCCGCGTTGATTTCTTCCTCTGTAAAGTGGGAGTTTGGCTTTGGTAGAGGGATGTGGAGGCCCCACGTAGGAGGCCCATGGTGACATTGCTGTCCCGTGTCATTCAGTCTTTGGGTGAGAGCCACACTGAGCTTTCCGTCCAGTTGGAGAGGCAGGGCTCGCAGCCTCGGCCGCAGTCGCAAGCCCTTTGAGGGACACGTCGGGGAGTGAAAGGGTAGGTGGGGAGGCTGGAGCAAGCACCGGGTAGAGAACGAGGGGCTCCCAGGCCCTGAGCACCCATCGGCTCCCTCAGATGCTGTGTAAGCCGCACCCCGGCCGGCACGTTCACCTTTGCATCTCCAGTACTTTCACCAGCGCCTGGTGTGCAGTAGCTGCTCAGTTAGTGTTTGTTGAATGTCTAAATGAGTGAGTGAAGACCCACCAGCGTTGTCTAAAGAAAAGAATGTGTGGGGTCAGATGAGTGGGCAGGTTGTCCAGGAGGGGCGAGGCTCAGAGTCCTGGGAGGACAGGGCACCAACACCTGTGTGTGAGAGTGACCCGGAGGGCCTCCCAGCTGAGGACAGGGTGTGGAGCGGGAGGGGAGTCTGCTAGAGGGCTGGCGTGGGCTGTGCTGGGGGCTCGGCCCTTTGCTGCCCCAGGGGAGCTGGATGTGGTTCACCTCACCTTCCCTCTCCAGAGGAAGCCAGGCCCTTGGAGGCAAAGGGCAAGAGAAGAAGCATTTTAAAAAGGCATTCCCGGTAGTGGAAAGATGGCTCATTCAAATTCAGAAGGACACCTTCTCCTTTCAAGCTCTGTGCATCAGACCCTGGGTCACCTCCCTGCAGACTATCATGATTCCAAGTGCATCAGGGATTCTCCTAGAGTTTTTTGTTTGTTTGTTTTTGTCGTTGTTGTACATGTAGGTGGTTGTGTCTATTTTCTTCCCACCATTTTTCCTACAAATGGTAGTATCTTGCGTGCCTTGCTTTACATTCCACTAGAATGTTCCTTGCTAGTGCATGTAGGGACCCCTTGTTCCCATGTTTTTAAAATTAGTCTTGAGTTTTATTAAAAGTACATATACAGATGACATAGATTCAAATAATTCCTCAAAACTTATTAAGAAAAATAGCCCTCCCTCTTCTCCTTCCCCAGAGATAACCCTTAACTCCTACCATTAATTTTTGGCTATTTGCGTCTCTATCTTTAAATAACTTGACTATTTACTGATATCTTAAAATTTATTCAGTTTTGCATTTCACCTATTGGCTTTTCACCATGGATGATGAGGATTTAATTTATTCACTCCCTTGATTTGTCCCTACTGCCTCATCCTCACAATGCCTCGCTTATGTTAGATTCCCAATACAGTTGATTTCGATGAGCTCACTGTTGAGAGTTAACATAATAGTAAATGCTATTTAGAGTTTTTGTAGGCATCATTCAGTTCTGATCTCTGCCCTGTCTTGTGATTACTTTTTTTTTTTTTTAACTGTATGACTTATTCTTTTCCCTGGAGTTAGCAGTTGCCTTTCTTTTTCCCCCCAATTTGTTTTTCTGTGTAGTTGATCACTTACTCTGCCCCCAATTCTCCATCTAAATGTGTTACTCTTGTCTTAATATGTCCAAAAATGTATCACAGATCCCATATTCATAGTCTTTCATTGAAACTGATCTCTGCTGTAGCCTTTTGACTTGCCCTGACCCTCTCTGTTACTGGTAGCAGTCATCTGCCATGTTTGTTGTGTTCCTACCAGTGCTCTCGGGTGGATTTCTTGTTTCCTAATTTCTATGTCTTTCTGTTCCTTGGTTTACTCTCTTGTTTAAATTGCAACTTTCCAGTAGCTTCTCAAGGAAGGATATATATGACCCTGATGTATGGAGATCTTGCATAGCTGAAAGATCTGAAGTTTCTCTAATACCTAGAGGATAATTCAGTTCGGTTTAAATGTTGTGGCAGGAAATAAATTTCCTTCAGAATTTTTACAGAATTGTTCATTGTTCTCTAGCTTTAGTTTCATTTTTGAGAAGACAAAATCTAGTCTGATTCTTGATCCTCTGTGTGTGCCCAAAGGCTCTTTGTCCTTCTCTGGAAGTTTCTAGACTTCTTTTTATCTCTCTCTTCATGATGACGGGACTTTCCGTGGGTCTGTTTCCCCCGCTGTTCTGGAGACTTTGGGCCCTCTTAGTTTATAAACTTATCCACATCGGTAAATTCTGGGAAAATTTTGTGAATTGTTCCCCTGGTTATGTCTTTCTGTGTTCTTTGTTCCGTTTTTCTATGATTTTCCTGGTTTTGTAATGAGTTTCTGAACTGGTCCCAGAACTTTGATCTTTCTCTTGGTTCTTTCATCTTTTTTCTTTTTTTGGGGGGGGGGGGGGAGGGGCAGATTCTGGGGCTTGAACCCAGGAACCTTTACCACTGAGCCACAACCCCAGCACTTTTATTTTTTATTCTGAGGCGGGTCTCACTAAGTTGCTCATTAAGTTAGCATCTCATTAAGTTGCTGAAGCTGGCCTCGAACTTGGAATCCTCCTGGCTCAGCCTCCTGAGTTGCTGGGATTACCAGTGCATGCCATTACACCCAGCTTTTTCTTTTTTATTGTTTCCTGGGCAGTTACCAACTTTATCTTTCTATCCTTCCACTGAGTTTTTAATTTCTGTTATCTTTTTTTTTTTTTTTATTTCCAAAAACTCAATTTTGCTTTTTGCGTGTTTCTTATGCTATTCTTTTCTGTGGCTATGCTGGCCTCTGTTTGGAGGAGACGCCTTCTCTCATCTTTTCGGTTTCCTTCAAGATGTGCATTTTCCTGCTTGTCTGTTTCAACTTCTTCTTGTCCTATTAATGGCTTTCTCCAGGTGTCTGGTGATTCTTGGAAGTTGCCGCACGTGTGCTAGGTGCTCAGGGCTTTGCAGGAATATGTTCAAGTGATCCTTAACCCGTGAAGCAGAAGGACTAGATTAAGACCTTTAAAATTCAATCCCAAAATTAATATGGGGCCTGCGTACGTCATCCAAAATAAAAACGATCTTGAATCACAAAAGAAGGAAGGTCAGCCAGGTTTTTTATTTTTCTTTTGTTAACCTTAATGGTCTTTACAAAATAGCAAATATCAAATGCTTCCTGTGCATGCGCATGTGCATTGTGAGCGTGTGCGAACAGGGCTCGTTGGTGATCCTGCGCTAGGGTGGCCACTTTGATTAACCCCCTTTGTAGCTGGAGAAGCTGAGGCTCAGGAAGTGAAGAACTTGCTGCTGGTCAGATAAATGCCACAGATGAACTTGAACTCTGCCTGCTTGACATTCGAGTCTTGCCAGGGCAGAGCAGGGTCCCCGTCCCACACAAGGCTCTTTGCTCCTGCAGATCCAGCCTCTCACATCTCCCCTCGGTGAAGGCCCTGAGCTTGGGAAGCAGGAGCTGAGCTCAGGAAGCCATGTGGTGCATGGAAAGCAGCACAAGCCTTCCCGCAGGCCACGTGGGGTCTCCCCACCCCCCAGGGCTCCCCAGGCTGGGCAGGGAGGACCTGGGTTGCAGGCTGGTCGGATTTCATTCTGTCACCAGAAGTGTCTTGTCTTCACCTCATTAGCACCAAACAGCCACTCCCAGGGGATTAGAACAGACCGCTGGGCCAGCATGGGGCCTGGGCCCAGCGAGCTCCGGATAAGTCTGCACAGGGGGTCATCCAGACTGCCCTGGGACCTGGCAGGTTCCCACACTCAGCTGTGTCCCTCTGTGTCTGGTGGCAGGCCCTGGGGGCTGGCTCATGCTCACCCAACTCCCCAGAGGCTATTCTGGAACGAGGAGGAGGGACGAGGGCCCTGCCAGGTCCTGGCTCCATAAATCCCAAGAGCTCAGCCTCATCTGCAGGGCAGGTGGCAGCCTGCCCTTGACAGATTGGAGAAACTGAGGCCGTACGTGCTGAGTGATGTGGCCCCGAACCCAGAGGAAGCGTGGAGACCCCCACCGCCTGCCACGCTGGGAGCATCTAGTCCTCCCAGGAAGCGGGCTAGTCAGTGTAGACGGTGACTCCATTCAACAGAGGAAAACGGAGGCCCCAAAGCTAAGGGGCTGGCTTAAGCCTCAGGACTTACTCTGTTCCGGTTGCTCCAACAAAATGCCTTAGACAGAGTGGCTTACAAACAACAGGGTCTACTTCCCACAGTTCTGCAGGCTGAGAAGCCCTGGGTCAAGGTGCTGGCAGATATGGTGTCTGGACAGGGCCTATTGCTAGATGGAGCCTTCGGGGGCTCCTGAGAAGGCTGAATGTACTCCCCCAGGCTCTTTCCTTAGAAGTCATCCTGTGTGTGACCTAATCACCAGCGTAGGCCCCACCTCCTAAACCATCACCTTGGGGAAAGGATCTTACCATAAGAATTTTGGGGGAGACATAAACATTCAGAGCACAGCACCTTGTAATTAGAAAAGGGTTGAATTTGGCCTTCTACCCTGTTTTACCTATTTTTTATTCCTACCCTGTCCTATTTTCCTGGTAAAGAAGTAAACTGGGGAGGCAGAGGTGGCTTGCCCCAGAGGTGGGGCTGGGAAGTAACCCCAAGCTGCCGTGCTCCAGGGACGGCAGCTCGACTGTGTCTGGCCTGCCAGGTGGCAGGGGCAGCGGGGGCTCTGGCCTAGTCTTCGGGAGTAACTGGTCGAAACTTGACTTAGCTTGGGCTGCTCAAGCCAGTTGATATGTCATCCGCTTTTTATGTGAGAAATGTACTGTCCACCATTCTGGAGGCCAGGAAGTCCCCAGTTCAGGGCCCAATGTGGTGGGGTCCTGGTGAGCCCTCTTCCTCCTAGATGGAGCCTGCTAGCCGTGTCCCCACGTGGTGGAAGGGACTAGCTAGCTAGCTCTGGTCCCATTTGACCTAATGACCTTCTAAAAGCCCCGCCCTCTATACTGTCACCTTAGTGATTAGGCTTTTCCCACCTGCGTCTGGGGGTGGGGGTGCCACAATCAGGCCGCAGCAGGGCTCCAGGTTGCCACCAAGAGCTCACATCCTGTGGTGCTCATGGTGTCCTGGGATAGGAGAGAGCAAGGGGAATCATTTTTGAAAATAGTAAATACCGAGTTGGAGATGCACGCATGCTGCAGAGAGTGGACTCACTCCCAGCAATGTTTGAAGACCTGTTCCTGGTTGAATGTGTGTGACTGTGTCCCTCAGCCTCTGGGAATCGGGTTCCCATCCCCTCGGTCACTCAGCAGGATCGACTGAGGATCTGCGCTGCCCACACTGCCCATGGCACAGGATGGGGAAGGGTTGTTCATTGGATCATTTCAGGAAGGAACGTGCCCTGGATGGAGGCCCAGGGAGCCGCGGCAGGGGTACTCCCCCCCCCCCCCCGCCCCCGCCTGTCCTTGGCTCGGGGGAGCAGGGCCTCCTGTGGAGGTGGCGGGAGCTTCTCCAGGGAGCTTGGGGTGACATCCGCGAGGCTGGTGGGGCTGGAGCAGGGAGACAGAACGGGGCAACTGGGAGCCAAGCCCCAAGGCCCCCAGGGACGTTGGTCTTCCTGCTCCCTGAGCCCCTGGGGACCTTTAAAACGCCAGGACTTCCTGTGGGTTTGCAGCAGCGGGGGAGGGGGGACCGGAGAAGGGGAAGGGCCCATCCTGCAGGTAGCGGGGCGGGTGTGGCCCTGGCGCTGGGTTCAGATCCCGGCTCTGGGTTTGCATTTCTGAGCCTGTTTCCTCACTGGCCCTGGAGGTGACAGCTGCCTTCTCCAGGTGTTGCCAGGTTGGTGTGGACAGTGGCTGGGAGCTCAGGACCTGGGCAGTTCCAGGCCATCAGGGCTTAGCTGACATTCTTCCTTTGGGGACCACACACTGGGCTCGTCCACCTTGCCGAGGGTCAGGTGCCCAGGCATCGCCTTCGTGTGGGGTGGTAGGTGGGGAGCCCCTGCCTGCACACAGTGTGGACAGTCCCTCCATCCTACTGGCCTGGGGGAGACCCCACAGATGTGAGCTCAGACCCTTCTCTCCCGGGTCCCAAGCAGCCTGGCAGAGAAGGAAGGAGGAGAAGCCGAGAGCCCGGGGCTTGCGCGCAGCCCCAGCTGGGTTTTCTCCTTTTATGGTCAGCCTGCAGGCTCTGGCGCCCCAGCCAGAAATCATGAGCTTGTGCTTGGGATCCGGCCGAAATAGCCAGTCTGTGGGGAGCTGGGCACCTCCTGAGTCCTGTCCTGCTGCGCCAGCACAGGGAGGGACCTCTGGAGTCCTTTGTCAACGCAAACACCCCAGAGCCCTCCCCTCCCAGGCAGACCCCCAGGCAGGGAGGAGGTGGGGCGAGGGCATGTCTTGGGGTGGGGTGAGGGACCCGGACCCCAGGGCTCTGGCTGGGAAGCAAGGCTGTGCGGGTGGCAGCCCTGGGCTCTAGCTCTGCAGGTCTCCACGTGGGTCAGGGGATCCTGTGTCCTTCTGGCCTCTGAGATGTGGGGTCAGGCCCCTGCACGGGTGCTCTGCCTGGGCCCTGGGTTTTGTGCACATCCGTCTTGGGGCAGCTCCCTCCTCACTGGGACCGGGAGGCCTTCCTGCTGAGGGGACGTCAAGGCCACACTGCTCGCTTGGCACTGGCACATCCCCATGATGGTACGGCCACAGCCTGGGGTCCTTTCTTTGCCCATCTGACTCCCATGCCAGATCACAGCTTCCAAAAAGCAAAGATAGGCAGGGCTTCTTGACTTGCGTTTCCAGCCTGGCGCGAGCTGGGGCCTGGGGACTCCTTTGCGGAGAGGTCATAGCACATGCCCATGCGGTAGGCGTTCACCCCACGTCTGCCTAAGTTGCCTTAGAGCGCACACGCCTGCTTGCCGGGCTACACGCGCCCGAGCACCTGCTGGCAGGGGTTCTGGCTCCCGGGACCAGGCACACTGCCCCTGACCTTCGGGAGCCCACGGGCCTCTGGGAGAAGCACCCAAAGCAGTGTGTAACTGTTGGAACCTTCTGGACACATCCGGGGTGTGAGAAGTCAGATCTCTCCACGCAGAGAGCGCGTAAAATGAACACAGCTTTCAAAGCTGTTACTGTAGCGACACTTACATGCCACAAACAGCCACCTTCAAAGATGCGATTCCCTGGTTGCTAGTGGATTTACAGGGTCAGAACGCCATCGTTGATTTAATATTTCCATCCACCCCAAAAGGACGCGCCCCCTGGAAGTTGATGCACAGGCCCGCCCAGCTCAGCCCCAGCCACGCCCAGCCCCCACCCCCTTCTTGTCTGCAGGTTGGTCTCTTCTGGACAGTGCGTGTGAACAGGGCCCCACGTCGTGAGTTCTGCAAAGGGCTTCCTTCCCTGAGCGCAATGTCCTCAGCTCATGGTGTGTTGGCGCTTGCCCCTTCCTTGCTGAATGACATCTCGTTATACGGAGAAGCCACATTTTGTTCACCCCCGGCCGTTGGGCATCTTGGGTGCTTCCACTATTTAGCTATTACAAATCCTGTAAAGTGCCATGGTTTTTATCAAACTTGGACAAAGTAAGGAAAACTCTGCATGCCCTCTCATGATAGTCCATTATCATATAATCTGCACCTTTCCCCCAAAAGTATTAAGGAGACAGGTTAAATAACCATCATTGGAGGCTAGTTGCTACAATAGAAACTTTGGACTGTGGGAGCTGGGACCACCCTGACCAGGTACATGAATTCACAGCAACCCAGGCATCCTTCAGTGGATGGATGGAGAAATGAAACTAGCCTATCTATTCATACAACAGGGTCATTCGGTCACAAAAAGGAATGAAGTAGTTGGGCCTTGGGGGCACACACCTGTAATCCTGGTGACTCAGGAGGCTGAGGTGGGAGGATGGCAAGTTCAAAGCCAGCCTCGGCAACTTAGCGAGACTCTGTCTCAAATTGAAAAATAAAAAGAGCTGGGGTGTGACTCCGGGGTAAAGTGCCCCTGGGCTCAATCCTCAGTACCAATGATGATAATAACACCATACGGATGAACCTCAAAGTCGTGCTCGGGGAAGGAGGCCAAGCCCAAAGGATCACACCTTATATGACTCCATTTCTTGTGAAATTTTCAGGTGAGGTCAGTCCGTAGAGACAGAAGGCAGACAGGTGGCTGCCAGAGGTGACAGAGAATGGGAAATGGGGAGCAATGACTTAACGGGCACCACAGTTTATTTGGGGTAACAGAGGACCTTGGCGCTAGTTGGAGGCGGTGCTCGGATGACCCGGTTACACACCAGCCTCCCCCGAGTTGCTGGTTTGAAGTGATGGATGCCGTGTGCCTTGCAGTTCTGAGAGAAAGCATGAACCATGCAGGAGACAGGGGCTGGGGCAGAGACCTCCCGGGGGACCTGGCGTCCTGAGATCTCTGCAGTCAGACACAGCTGGGGCCCAGGAGGAATCAGGGCATTGAGTTCCCTGCACTCCAGGCAGGTTGGCAAATAGTGCTCCCCTGCCCCGCCAGAGCCCTGCTGCCCATAACCGGCCCTCCGGTGTTTCCCACGCTTATGTTTCCGATGGGAACGTCCCAGGCCAGAGGTCTCCTGGTGGCCCCCGACACAGAGCTTGCTCCCCCTCCTGGGGAGCCCTGAAGCCTCTGACCCTATAAATCTCTCCTGCACTGGGGCCGGGCTCTGCCAGGCTGCTGGGAGGGTCTGCCCTGCTCTCTGAAGCAGATGGAGCCAGATTGTCCCTCGTCTGCTGTCTCTAAACTGTTCCTTAAAATAGTGGAGGCTCCTGGAGGATGTCTGCCTGCCCGGCTTCTGATCGGAGCCTGGTTCGTCCCACCTCACCGTCTGCTGGTCCTGGTCCTGCCTGGATCCAGTTTTGCCCATTTCCCAAGCCTCTCAGTTCTTGGACTCTCCCGCTGGCGGGCTGGAAGGCACAGCTCTGTGCTCCTCAGGCCTAAGCTGTTGGGCTGGTGAGGATGGTCTCCTGTGCACGAGGGTGACCCCCGCTTGCCTTCCCCCAGAGTCCTGGAGACACTAAGCGTGACTGTTTTCTTCCTTTTTTGTGTGTGTCCTAGAAGGAAGTGCCAGCAGGGGAGTGTGGGTGACCGAGGAAGGTGAGGTAATGCCCAGGGGCTGGGTCCCAGCCTGCCACTCTAGCTCAGGGAGTGGCTGTGTTAGTTTCCGGCAGCTGCTGTAACCAATGGCCACTAACTTGGTGGCCTATCAGGAATTTCTTCTCTCCCAGTTCTGGAGGCCAGAGTTCTGGAGGCCAACCAAGGTGTTGGCGGGGTTGGTCTCTGTGCAGGCTGGGAGGGAGCCTCCCCTGGCTTCTGGTGGCTGCCAGCAGTCCCTGGGGTCCTGGCCTGTGGACGAGGCCCCTCCTCTCTGCCCGCCCCACGTCTGTGATCTCTCTCCTCTCGTATGAATAGGGGCCCAGCCTCGGTGTTGGAGGATCCCTGCCCTAATTACATCTGCAAGACCCTCATTCTAAGTGACCTCTCAGCCTGAGGTCCCCGGTGTTCATGGCTGTGCCTCGGCCCCCCGGTGACCTAGTAAAGTCCCCCTGCTTCCGAGCATCACTTTCCTTATCCGTGGAGCGGAAGTGATGGTGGTGTCCACCGCCAAGGCTGCTGAGGACGGGACGGTGGCGTTGGCCCAGGACCTGGTGCAGAGGCCCGAGGGACACGCAGGCGGCCGAGCTCTGTGTTCTGTTTCTGCGCCTGTGGTGGTGGCTCATAGGAGCAGAGCGACTGCTCTCCCCTTGGTCATCTCTGGTGGGACGAGGGGAAGTCTGCAGGTCTTCGTGGCACGGAGTGGAGTAGTTGGGGGGGGGGGTCCGTCCTCCTGGGCCCTCTCCTCAGGGCGGCCGCTGTCAGCATCCTGAGCAGCCTCAGGTGCAGATGGCCCCGAGGGACCTGGTCGCCATACACGTTTGTCCTCATGGTGGGCAGGAGCCAGGCTCTTTCCGTAAGGACTGGACTTGGAATTTGAATCACAATCCCTTCCCGAGCTCGGCCATGTGCGGCTTGATCCTCTTACTGCTGGGCAGCTTCGGGTGTGGCTGCGGCCAGCCGGTGGTCCTGAGGGGACACTGCTAGAGCTGGGCTGAGCCGCAGGTCGGGGGACGGGTGCGTCCCCAGGATTCACACTTGCCGGCTGGTAACCTGGTCCTAGGTGGAGGCCTGGCTCACCACCCACACCCCCTTCTCGGGCTATAAACTCCCTCCTTTTCTTAGCATCACACTGTCCTCTGTGGCCCCAGGGACACTTAGATGTGGCCTTCGTTTCCTCCAATCCTCCCGTCCACGCATCCTCCAAAGCGTCCAAAGGAGCCCTGGGTCGGCCAGGTCCTGGGGACACAGGGATAAACCCGCAGACCTGGGCTGAGGGGAGCATCCCATGGAACGTCCAGCCCCGGGAACGGATCTAAGGAGCGCTTGCCCTGAGCACTGCCCCATGGCAAATGTTACCCTCCGATTTCTCTGTTGTTGGCTGATGGCTGAAGATGTTGGTCACATTCCCATGCCCTTGTGGGGGAGGAAGTGAGCTCCAGAACCTGGCCCCACCCTCTGAGGCCGCCTGAGGAGCAGAAGTTGGTCCGCACCGTCTGCAGTCACCTTGGCCTCATGATGCCTCCGTACCCTGGTTTCCCTGGGGGCACCCACGGGGCCGGCGCACCTTAGGACATGAATTTATGGAGGGGGTCTGAGAAGCTTGTGGGGAGACTGGAGGCCAGCCCTGAAAAAAGACAGGCACGGGGCTGTTCGGGCTCCGGGGACAGCGGTTGAGACCCCTCAGTTCCTGCCATGCCTCCCTGCCCTTGACTGAGCTCAGTCACAGACCAGAGAATTTGCTGGACACAGCTATTCTTACCGTTCCCTGGGGGCTGGGGCTCATGGAGCCGCCGGGCAGGACCGCATGATGACGTGGGGCAGATGGTCTAGAGGAACGCCATGCCCTTCCTGGGGTTGGGGGGAACGGAGCTGATGTCTCACAACAAATGTCGTCCACACCGCCTCACAGACAGGGAGCTGAGGCATGAGAGCTTCAGAATACCTTCCTGTGGCCACTCGGGAGTCCAGTCTGTCTGGGTCCAAAGTCTCTGTCCTGTCCACAGCCTGAACCGGGCAGGGTGGGTCTCTGGGACCCCCATCCCACTCTCCAGAATGGATGCCCAGGCCCTCCAAGATGAGTCCACTTCAGCACCTTCCTGGGGCTGCCTCTCGAATTCTGCAGCTGCCCTTGTCTTTGGCCTTGACCCCTGTGCCCTGGGCAAGAAGCCCAGCTGGCCCCTGGCCTCTCCCAGCAGGGCTGTCCTGCAGAGCGTGGGAGTGGGGGACTGGGGAAGCCAGGTCCAGGTCCTCAGCCAGAGCTCCCCCTGATTCCCGGCTCTCTCTCCTTTCTCCACAGATCGGGAGGACCAGTCCATCCTGTGCACGTGAGTGGAGCTGCTTTCTGCCTTATTTTTCTAGATTCGCAACGCAGTCTGTTAAAAGATCAGAGGGCGGGGTCTTCGGTGGGTTCAGGGTTCCCACCTGGCAAGGACCAGATGCGCCTAAACACCGAGGCCAGTGTCCCCTCGGAGGCAGGCCACCCGAAGCCCCGTGACGCCTGGTGGGGTCTGGGCCTTGACGTTGGAGCCTGCTTTCCGATTTCAGAAGGCTCTTGCAGCTTTCCCCCGAAACTCCCGAGGTTGGAAAGGCAGATTTGGGCAGTTAAGTGTCTACCATGGGCCAGGAAGCGCTGGGCCCCTGCTAGGCAAGGGTCCTGGGGTGGAGACGCTAAGAACCTCAGAGGGGGATGGGAAGACGAGAGGCAGCGGGAGATCCAGATGCGCATGACAAGTGTGGGGTCCATGTAGGTAGAAAACGGAGACAATCAAACGAGGCAGTCGCCTCAGTTCTGCAGAAAACCTCAAGTGGACAGGAAGGAGGTATTTCAGTCAGTCAATCAGAGAGACGGTTTGGGGGGAAATCTGCCTCTCTTCTCGTGCCGTTGGTCCCTGAAGTCTGACATGTAACTATTTACACAGTGTTTACGTCGCGTGGGGTCTTATGAGTAACTGGAGGTGCGTTGCCAGGCGTGAGGGTGCTCATGGGGCGTGTGCAAATGCCACACAAACACCACACCGTTTGATGGAAGGACGGAGCATTCGCAGACTGGGGTGGCCGCAGGGGGTCCTGGAACCAGTCCCCACAGACGCTGGGCAGACTGTGTGCAGACTGATGTGTGGGAGAGGGACTCTCCTCCCCGTCATGGTAAAGCAGGTGGATGTAGGCGGGGGGTGCACCCAGGTGGCTCCCCACCTCTGCCTGCCAGAGGCTGCGAGTTCCTGGCTGGTGGTCCCCATTGGGCATCTCCGTGCTCTCCCCAGCCCTCCTGCTTCCCTCGTAAGGAACTTTGGGCATATTGGCTCCGCCCAGGTGGTTCTAAGAGTCCCCCCATCTTGAGATGAGGCCCCTGTGAGCTGCGTGTCATCCCCAAGACGCCATCTTGCAAGATGTGAGAAGGTTCAGTGTGGTGCAGACAGGAACAGGGAGAGTACCTCTTCCAGGTGGCTTCCAGCTGTGTGATCCTGCATAGCGCACTCAACCTCTCTGAGCCGAGCTCAGGAAGAGGCCATGCGGGTGATGGAGCAGACACCTGCCCTCTTCCCTGGAGCCTCCACCATCAGCAGGTTCTGCGTCACAGCTTCCTGTGACAGTGGCTTGGAGCACTTGCAACGTGGCTTGTGTGACCAAGGAATCGAATTTTATATAAGTCAACTGTGGCTGACTTGGATGCCACCTGTGGCCAGCAGTGCCCACCATGGACAGTGTAGCCCTGAGATACTGCCACCTGGGTCCACTCCTCTGACCCCATGGCCTCTCCCTAGTTGGCCTCTCACCCAGGCCACTGCGGCAGCTCCTAAGCTCCTGGCTCCCCACACGGCCAGGCCCCAGTGAATGCTCCAGGTCCAGTAAATGCTCACTGAGCATCTTCACACGGATTCCTCGGTAGAGGTCCGTTAGCGCCATGTGGTGAAGCGCAGATTCCAGGGCAAACCTCTGGCTGGAAGTCCTGCCCATCCCCAGCTCCCCACCGGCTTAGAAGCAAGCCAGCAGCTCCTCCAGCCTCAGTTTCCCCTTGTAAAATGGGGACTAGAAGCATCGGGTTGAGTGGTGGGAGGGGGCAGGCTTTTATCACCGTGACCAAAATGCCTGCAGAGGAAGCGGAGGAGAAGCGGATCCTGGGCTCACGTCTTCAGAGGGTCAGTCCACGCGGGACCAAGCCCATGGCTCTAGCCGAGGTGAGCAGCACCTCATCTGGAAGGACGCGGTGGAGGGGCCGATCCATCGCCGCAGCCAGGCAGCGGGAGGGCTGGAGAAAGGCCTGCGGCCATCGCTTGGCCAGTGCCCCACGCAGGCCATCGCCCCTGCCGGGAAGGAAATCCAACTTGTGCAGCTGAGCCACCTCCACGTGACTCTCCTAACTCAACAATTCTGGGGATGCTGAAATCAGCCGGAGGCTGGAGGAGCCAAGGCTGGTGGGAGAGGGGGAGCCGTTGGGGGAAGCCAGGCTGGGACGCTTGCGGCCGTGGCTGCCAGCAGGGGCTGAAAGCCAACAGCAGAGTGAGCTGCCTTCTGTTCACCAGGGTGAGCAAACCGGAGGCCTGGGCAGAGCGGGGCACGGAGCCCCTGGACTGGAAGAGGCTGCGTGGGTGGCAGGGGGCTGGGGTGGAGGGGGCGTGGCGTGAGGTCCGAGGTGGGCGGGGCCTCTGGGCTGGTGGGGCGGCACTTTAGAAAGGATGAGAAGGGGCCGAGGGATGTAAGCCAGAGATTGACAAACTGACCAGAGGACCACATCAGCCCGTCTGCATTTTATAAATAAAGTTTTATTGGAACACGTCCGCGCCCTTACGCTCACACACTGGCATCTGTGCTAGGGTGCAGAGCACGTGGTTCCGGCGTGGCTCACAGCCTGCAGTGTTTACCAACCGGCCCTCTACAGAAAGGGTTTGGGGACTCCTGGCTTAAACAGTGGAACCTGGCCAAGTGATTCATGTCTTAATGGCCACATGGATGGTAAAGGGCATAATGTAAACAGAAAGTGCAAGCACAGGGAAGGAAGTGGTCATGAGAGTCACAGCAGTTAGCACTGTCCTGCTCCAGGGCCTGCTTTCTTTGGGTGAGGATTCATTAAATCCTTCTAACAGTCATGCAAGGTAAGTGGGTTTTATGATGTCCATTTTGTAGATAAGGAAACTGAGGCACAGAGTGGTTAAGTGATTTGCCTAAGGTCACACAGGCAACTGGCAGAGCAGGGATTCGAACTCCACAACAGTCTGGGCTGGGAGCTGTTTGTGCCATTCTGGCAACTGATGGTGTACAGGAGGAAGGCCGTGCTTCTGCCAGTGACAGTCAGAGGGGATCCTTAGAACAGAGGCAGGGCTTCACTGGGCTTTGCAGGATGCGTAGGAGTTGGGCACACAATTGCCAGATGGCACTGGGGGCTGGCAGCAGAGGTAGGGTCATGTGAGGACCAGAGACTGATCAGCTGTGAGATTCGGAGTCAACTGGTCTTCTTACCAAGAGTGGACCACAGGCTGCAGTGGTTTTGGAGAGGGCATTCTGCCCAGCCGTGTATCATGTAAAATCATGCAAAATTCAAATGCAGAGCCCTTCGTAAAACATCATCAGGAATGTCCAGATGGCAGCATCGGAGCCTCAAAGGGAGCCCCACCCTCCTCAGGCCCATCCCTGGGACTGTGCAGCTTGCACATTCGTGAAGCCGGCCTCCCGGGCTGGGAGTTAACTGCATTGGGTGACTCCTTCCAGCCACTGGGACTGGACTCAGAGAACCTGGCAGTGGGGTCACTGCGGGGCCCAGAGGTCATATCTGGTCAAGTCCAGGTCCTCGAGGAAGGGAACCAGGGCGGCTTCTGCATCCCCAGAGCTCCAGGGGGCAGCCCTCAGCCGGGCTCCCTTTGGCAGAGCCTCCAGGGAGAGTCTGTTTTTACCAGTGAAGCTGCAGCCGATGAGCCCAGCAGGGGGGCAGCGGGTTCCCAGCAGCTGTGTCCTGCTGCCCTTCTCTGGCAGAGTGGAGGGCGTGGCCTCTGACATCTTTGCTGGACTCAGGAGGGGGAGAGGCTGAGGGCCAGATGGGAAAAGGAGGGAATTGTGGGAGAGGAGACAGGGGGAGCGTGTCCAGGACAGATGTGCTGGACCAAGACCTCATTCTGTACGCCTTGGCGGTAAACACTGCTCTCTGGGCTGGCTCAGGGCTTAGGCTCAGGACCACCCACACAGGCGGGTTCCTACATCCAGTTTTCCCTCCTCCTCCCTCGCGCTCTGATCCAAACCCAGCTCCTTTAGTTTGGAGTGAAATCTGTCAAATATTTTGACATTAACCTGGTTAGACTACTTTATACTATGGTGTCAATGACTGAATGGCTTAGCTCATTGATTGCTGGTTACAAAGAGCCTCTTAAGGCAAGTGAAGATTCCTAGAACATACTGAAAAGCTGGTGGAGCAGGGCTGGGAGCTCCTCCTGTCTTTACCCTTATTTATCAAAAGAAAAGCATAGAAGGCAGAACATGGGCTCTGGTGTCAAGGGGACCTGGGTTCAAATTCTCTTCCTCCCCCATTTCCTATCTGTGTGACCTGGAGTAACTTACTGAACCTCTCTGAGCCTCGGTTTTCCCAGGCTGATGATGATAATTAATACCATTAGACGACGAGAGGCTTAAATGAAAAGGCTGGTGAGCCCAGTGCTGGTGCAGAGTAGTAGGCTTTCAAAAAATACTAGTTGTTTTTCCCTCTGGTTCTGACTTTAGAGAGCAAGTTCCTAAAGAGCGGCCTAAGTCCTGGAATGCAGTAAAAGGAGATCTGCTTGCACTGGAATTAGAGACCCGACTGGCCATTCTGGCTGTGTCCCTGCCTTGCTGTGTGACCTAGGGCAAGTTGCTTAGCCACTCTGAGCTAGATCTCCTCTTCTGTCTTAGGTGGAGGTGGTCAGTCCTGCCTCTAGGAATTGTGGAGGATGAAGGAGATTGTGCATGTGAAACTATTAGCAAAGTCCCTCCCCACACCTGCAAAAAGATCAATTCTCTTCAAATTAAAAAATCAAAAATCAGCCTTAGTTTTTCCTGTTCAGGAAAATGGGGATAAAGCCTCTGTGGTTCTCATTTCACAACTTGCCTCCGAGGCCACAAGAGAGAATGCAAATAAAGGCCACTGGGCTGGAGGGGACGTACAGAGGCTGGTGTGACACGGCCCCTAGTCCCTGGCCTTCAGCCACCGGACACACAGAGATCCGTAGGACTGGGCAGCAGTTCAGGGCACACATTTCTTTTTTCTTTCGTTGAGTTATAAGCAAAGTTATTAATGGTCTCTTAGCAAAAAAAAAAAAAAAAACCTAATTTCTTCATTTCCAAATTAGGAAGCAGAGCAGAGGCGGCTGCAGTGCTGGTGGCCCTGGCTCTGCCCGGGGAACCGGGGCCAACCTGGGCAGAAGAATTCTTTTCCAGACTTAAAAAGAAAAAAAGAAAGGAAAAACCTCTCTGGGGCTGGGGCTCGGTGGCAGGGCGCTTGCCCGGCACGTGGGAGGCACTGGGTGCAGCCTCGGCCCCACGTAAAAATAAATAAAGGTGCCGCATCCATCTACAACTAAAAATACTAAAAATATAGATATAAAGCCCGGCGCTTATACTAGAACATGAACAGAGCTCAGGTGGTGAGAGTCCAGGCAAAGAAAGGGAAACGGAGAACAAGAGTGGACGGGGAGGGAGGGCGCTGGCCGAGGCCCTGGACCGCTCTTCCGCCCGGAGCTGGGGAGCCAGAGCAGTTCTGGGGCCCTGGGAGGAAGCGGGCCTTCCACGGCAACTCCGGTGGCCAGAGGAAGCTGCGTCGAGGCCATCTTGGTCACAGCCGTGCCCGAGGGGCGCGTCTGCTGGCCGGGCCTGCCAGCCCTCTACCCCTGGACACTTGACCGAGACGCCCGGAGCTCAGGTGGGATCCCGAGGGTGAGGGGGCTTCCGCCTGTGCGGTGGCGGTGGGAGCCCAGCTCCGTCTCCTGGGAGCGCTGCCGTCTGGGGGACGGTGTGAAGGGCCGGTCCCTGTCTGACAGTGTGAAGGGCCTGGGTTTGGACCTTCGTAGCGAAACTGTCCGTCTGAGCTCCTTCCCGCGTCTCTGGGGAGGCCACGCTTCCGGCCGTACGTCCCTGGGCGTGTCGCAGCGGCTCTGGGAGCCGGGCTCCCTTGGGGAAGGCAGCGATGACCTCCGCGGTCTGCCTGGCTCGCAGCGCCCAGGGAGGGGACCTGTTCCTGGGTCACAATTCCTGTGTCTTTCAGAGGCGAGTCTGGAGCCGGCAAAACCGAGAACACCAAGAAGGTCATCCAGTACCTGGCCGTGGTGGCCTCCTCCCACAAGGGCAAGAAGGACACCAGCATCACGGTGAGTGGCCGCCCGGCAGGTGGCCACGCCTGACCCGGGTGTGACCTGGACGCTCTGAGCACGTGGGCCACGCCACCGCCCGGCCTCCAGCTCCCGGCTGGAGTGTCCCAGCCTCCATGGACAGAGCCCTCTCCCCTCCTCCGGGGTTTCCCACAGGACCACTCAGGGGCCATGCTGTCCTTCTGCAGCAGGTGGCGTCCTGGCGTCCACCCACTCCCACAGCACCTGCCCCCTCTGTCGTGATGACCACCCAGGTGCCCAGACACTGGCCCACATTCCCTGGTGGGGGACACAATCCCACGACTAGGAGCCACTGCCTAAATGGTTCTCCGAAGTCCCCAGGACTGCGGCGCACCTTGGGCAGCTCCTTCCTCCGTGTCCTCGACCCCAGGGGAGGCGCTCTGGTCCAGGGCCCGTCAGTCCCTTGCTGTGGGACAGACCCTGCTGGGTGAGGCCAGGGCTGAGGTGCTGTCTTCGTGGTTACCAAGCTTCCAGACAAGTGGAGACGGCGCCAAATCGCCGCGCGAGCCCCCTGATGGCCCGGACCGCTGGCAGGCGCCATGGCTCTGGGCCGTCCTCCTCTCCACCCGCCCGGCCTGATCCGCCCAGGAGGGGCCGGGCAGCAGGCCCTGAGTTGCCCCCACCCCTGTCTGAGGTCTGGGGACAAGAAGGTGGAAGGCCAGGCGTCACTGCTGCCTGCCATTTCAGATCTGTTGAGGCCCTTGAGGGGACTCTGGCGATCACGGCAGCCAGCTTGTCTGGAGGCCTGGGGTGGTGCCTGTTGTAGCTTTGGGGACCCAAGGCCTGGCCTGTCAGCTCTGCCCCTGGCAAGCTGGTTCCCAGCCAGGGCGCAGGAACCGATGGCCCCCGGATGTGGAGGCTTCCTGCGGCCTGCCTCTGCCTTTGTGATAAAAATGAGAAGTGATGGTGATAGTGACAGAGTTCACCAAGGACCTGCCAATCTCCTGCACATGGAGCACCTCTCAGGTGTGATCTTGCTGGCTACCATTTTAAAGGGTCCACTGTGACCAATGTGGTGGTGGCACGTGCCTATAATCCCCATGACTCGGGAGGCTGAGGCAGGAGGATGACAAGTTTGAGGCCATTTAATGAGACCCTAGGCATCTTAGTGACACCTGGTCTCAAAAAATAAAAAAGACTGGGGATTTGGCTCAGTGGCTAAGCGCCCCTGGGTTCAGTCGCTGCCATCTGAAAAGACAAGTCCACCGTGGTCCCAGGAATCACAGCCGACCTTGGGAACATGAGGCCGCTAGTGATCAGAGAGGGAGGGAAGTGAGTAGCAGGGAAGAGCCGAGGAGGAGGAGCTGCGCCATCTGGGGAGACAGGCTGTGGGGGCTGGATGCCCAGCCCGGCCCGTGTCCTGCCCGTGAGTAACCCTGACCTTTGTTTCCTGCTGTGCTGTCTGACCGCAGCAAGGCCCGTCTTTTGCCTACGTGAGTAACCGAGAGTGTTCCCCTGGCCCGGTGTGTGCGGGCGGCACGGAGTGGACTTAGATCTGCATGCCCCTCTCGCACCCCCGAGCCCCCACCCCGTCAGCAAGCGCCCTGGCTCCCGTCCCGCGGGCGTCGGAGGCCAGGTGCTGAGTGAGGCCCGCGGCTGTGCGGGCCCCAGGTGGATCCCAGCGCCCCGAGCCCCTCCTGCCCACCAACCTGCCCAGCCCCAGAACCCTGACCGGCTGACCCCAGGCGGCCCTCCCGTCTGGTTGAGCATCTAGGACTGCCGCCCAGGCTCCCGGCTTGACGGACTGTCGACGCTCGGCTGCGGCACGCCTCCCGCCCCGCCCCTCCCGCCCCGCCCCTTGCACTGTGTGCCCACGCATGCGTGTGCCGTGTGCTGTCCTCTGCATGCTGGCGCTGGCCAGGCTCGCGGCGCACTGGCTTCGGTGGCGGGTAAGGCCCCAGCTACGCCACGCGCGACCTGTCCTGCTCGACCTCTGCCTGTGGGAACTCATTTCTAACATGGAGCTTGGGGGGCTGGCAGGTGGGTCAGGGGCCTTGCGTGGCACCAGGAGGAGCACACTCCATCCGCGTTAGACGGGCATCGGGGTGGTGGCAGGCAGGAGAGTCGGGATTCTTCCTCCAGATGGGCTCCTGTGTGACCTTGGCTGAGTCGCTTACCTGTTCTGGCCTTAGTCGCACGGTGCACAAGATGAGGCCCCGAGTTAAAGCTCTCCTCCAAGATCCCCCTCTCCTTCTGCTGGGTCCTCACTTGGGGTGGGCATGGAACCCCAGGTTAGTGAGCAGAAGTGACTCCTAAGAAAACCCATGGTGCTCTCGTCAGTATCCGCGGTCGGAGCGATTCCGCTCACGGGGCACCCGGAGCTTCCCAGGCTGAGGCTTCGGCTCCTCTTGCTCTGGGCTTTGCAGAGGAGAAGGGCATGTGGATAAAGGCCCCGAGGGACAAGCAGGAGCTTCCGTCCTGTCCCCAGGAGCAGCTCCTCAGCAGGCGGCAGAACACTGTGCCTGCTGTGTCCCTGCTGGGCGCCTCCCAGCGTCTTGCTAGCCAGGCCTGCTGCCTGGGAGGACAGGCAGCTAGGACCCCAGAGCCACGCTGGGACCGGGAGCTGGTGCCAGGCTGCAGCGCCCCCAGGACCGGGCAGACCAGCGCCTCTGCTTCCTCTGCATGACTCAGCCGGTTGGCCTTCCTGCCTCACCTGAGCACTGTGCACAGGAGCCCCGCAGAGGGCTCTGCGGGCTGGATAGGTCTCAGCTGCGTTTAACCCGGCGAATGGAGGGCAGGCAACAGCTTTGTTCTGCAGTGGGTTGAAAGGATTCCTGGTGGGGTTTGCCCCTCCCTTACCTTCATCTTCCATTGGAGATGTCAGAAAACCCATCCTGACAATCTAACATCAAAACATCGTCTTAATGCAATCAGAAGGCTCCTAGGGAATTAGCTTGAAGAAGACTGCTGGAGGACCACGTACAGCAGAGTGGGTTGGGCACTGCACAACTTCAGGGGCACCATTTACTAGGATGTGAATGACATCCCTGGTGTTGTGCAGTATGATGGTTTTCAGTAACAGTGACATTTCCTAGATGACAGGCACTTGTCTTTGAAAAAGTAGTCTTTCTAGGAAACAGAAGTCCTAGCTATCAGAGAGCTCTTCTGAAATCCTCAGGGTCTGAGAGGAGGTAGGGGATTGGAGAGAACCTTTGTGTCAAGGGCAGAGTTTGGTGACGACATCTACCTCAGGCCAAACCATCAGGACCCAGGTCACTTTCTCCAATAACTAAATGCAAATGAATTCTAGGGAGAGCTGGAAAAGCAGCTTCTACAAGCAAACCCGATTCTGGAGGCTTTTGGCAATGCCAAGACGGTCAAGAACGACAACTCCTCGCGATTCGTAAGTAGCAAAGCCCCACGGGTTTTCTGGAAAATGTTGAGGTCCCCTGGTGTCGCCTCCTGCTGAGAGACAGAGCACAGGCACCAGGGGAATCTGGGCCCGGGTGTAGGGAGCCTCAGCAGCTTCTCCAGTCTCTCATTGGCTCGATCGCTCAGTAACTGTTCATTGAGCATCTACCGCGGATGAGGCACATTTGACATTCATAATCCATTTACTATTGACTGAGCACCTACTATGTGCTCGATACTCATCTCCGACACTCATTTATTCTTCAAAGCATGCAATGAGCTCATGCACATATGTCCTTCACCACTTATTTAGCACCTATTGTGTACAGTCATTCTGGGAGGCATCTTTTTTTTACTTTTCATTTGCTGAGTCAATTTATATGAAGCACCTACTGCATACCAGGCACTGAACCAGGTTCACAGAATCATGGTGAACAGTTTAGACGTGGTTCCAGCTTTCACGAAGCCCATGTCCTGGTTGGGGAGCCGACAGTCCATAAGGCAGGAAGTGCCACCGCCCACGCAGCTTCCTGAGGCTCCAACGGTCTCCCCTTTTAGCTGGAGTCTAACGGGTGGGAGAGCTCGGGAGGTGGGTGGTTGGTGACACGTGGGCCAACATTGTTTTATTGTACAGAAGCAGCAAAGGCCTCCGTAGGAAAGTCCCTAAGATCTGAGTCAGGAGAGGCCGCGGGCGGGCTGCACCTGGCTCCTGGAAGCGGGAACCTCTGCTGGCTCCTGGGCACCTCTGGGAACTGTCCCTCACGGGCGGGCCATGGGAAACCACAGACACTCGGGCCCTGCCCGCCCAGAGCTGATGTGCGTGCATCTCTGTGCCTGTTCGCACAGCGCTCGGCCCCGTGAACCCGTTCTTATGACTCGTGCAATGTCCCCTTTCCTGGCCTGAGATCAGGTTAAGAGCAAAGACGGATGGCCTGCCTCCCCCGTCAGGTTAACACGGGCTGCAGGTGCCCTTGTGAGGAGGGAGCAGTTGACTCCGAGGGAAGGCTCAGGTGGAGGCCCGCCCTTGGCCTTGGCTCTGCCTATCGCCTGCTCAGCCCATTTTCCCACATTTGACGTGGTGTGGCCGCGATGGACTCGAGTCCTTGCGAGAGCCGGATGAGGTTAACCCTGGGCCTGTCCGACTCGCTCGGTCCCCGCAAGGCTGGGACCACCCCCGCTCGGCGGGCTCGGGTTCCTTCCAACCGGCTGCCCTTTTGGAGGCCCTGAGCGTTTGCGAGGGTCGAGGGTCGGCCCTGCGCCCCCAGGAGACTCCCTGGCATCCCGCTCCCTGTGACAGCGAACCCCGTTTTCCTGTTCCAGGGCAAGTTCATCCGCATCAACTTCGACGTGACCGGCTACATCGTGGGAGCCAACATCGAGACCTGTATCCTTCCGCCGGCCGGGTCACGTGGCGGGGAACCCCGCCCCTCCCGTGCTCTTGAGCTTCCAGAACACTCCGGCCATGTCTGCTTCCGCAGCCGCAGGCCTTGTTGTATCGGGCGGTGCGAACGCGGACCCGGGATGGAACCCCGGGTTGGAACCCCAGGCAGCCGGTGCTTGGTTCTGGGTGAACCTCCGCGGCCGGGCGACCTTGGCCACTCGTCGCAGGTGCCTGCCTGGCGCAGACACGGTGCATCGACTCTCGAAAAGCTCTCGGCACCCACCAGGGACAGAGGCGCTGGTCAGGCGCCCTGTCGTGTGATCTGCGGCCAAACATGACCCCTTGTCCCTGCGGTGGGTCTGCGACCAGCCGCCCTCCGCAGGTAGGAGCCCTGTGCAGAAAGGCATGTGCGGCCTCTCGTCCTGCGGTCTGGATGGTGAAGCGGGGCCGAGTGGGAGATGGCCGGGCTCAGGGATCTCCGACCCCAGAAGCAGCCCAGGCGGCCCTTGGGCTCAAGGTGCCAGGTTGACAGCAGAGCAGGAGCCTGGGGGCGGGACTCGGGGGAATTTCAGCTGCGTTTGGTGCCCTGGAAAAGAGGGCCAGCTGAGGAGTGGTCCTGGCCTGAGTCCAGTTCTCAGCTCAGCCCTGTGGCTGTGGGGCTCTGGGCAAGTTACTTAGCCTCTCTGAGCCTCTGCCCTCATTGTGCTCCCTGTATGATGGGGTGGTACCCGCTTCCCCTCTGGAGTATGGAGTGGTTAAATGAGATGATGTGGGTGGCAGGTGGCATGCAGCTTGGCTGGGCTTGATACCTGGTGGCTGTTGTGTAACTGACCTAACCTTTGTGTTACCTATTGAAATCTGCCGAGGTTTTCCCCAGAAGATGGGCATTTGTGTACTGATCTTTAAAAACAAAATCTCGATTCATCTGGAGAAGCACCGCAGCAAATTGTAGCTCCTTAAACCCAAGTGTGAGGACCAGGCTCCGTTTGGCTCCTCAGAGTCCGTAACACGGGGAGAGCACTTGAGCCCAGGAGGTGGAGACCAGTTGGGCAGCGCAGCCAGGCCCCCTCCCAAACAACAGGCCGAGCCTCGACACCCAAGGAGCCAGGGAGGTCACTTCTCTGTCCCCAGTGCCACTAGGTCAGTGATGTGGTCCCTTCCCGGTCACGCCAGGTCATGCACATATCTCTGCCCTCGGGCCCGTCGTCACGGGCAGGTTCCCAGACGCTCCTGTGCAGCTCCAGATCCAGGGATCTCTGAGGTTAGGAACTCGGCCACCAGAGGCTGCCGATGGCCTCTTTCTCCCAGAGGACAAGGCCGGTGTGTTCTGCAGCAGTACCCCAGCTGCTCCAGGGCGTGAGGATGGCACCTGAGGTTTATGGCAGGTGCACAGTGCTCTCCTGGCCCGAGGGTTGGGCGGCACATGCTGAGCTCCCTCCTGGGCCCTTGGCATGTAGTATCTCATTTAGTTCTGATCCTGCTCTGGGAAGAGGGGTTGGTGCCTGTTTGGGGTGACTGTACTCGCGTCCTGGGTCCCCGCCGGGTTCCTAGTGAGTGGGGGTTGGGGGTCGCGTGGTGGGCAAGTGGAGTTCAGACCCGGGTCTTCCGGAACAGCTTCCAAGCTTGCTTTCCAGGAACCAGAGCCCAGCCCACCCACCAGCCCCAGAAACTTTTGAGACCAGATGTCCTCTGCTGGTTAAGAACCCTCCCTAACTGTCCAGGACTGCGAGCCAGCCCACCTAGCCAGGAGGCCGGGCCTCAGCCGCTCCAGAGCTGGGGTTCTGGGGTCCTGGGGACCCTTCTCTATGGCGTCAGTTGGCCTGGCCTCCACCGGCCTCCCCCAACCCAGCTCTCCTGAGACTCACCGTGGGGCCTATTGACAGCCCCCTCCATCCCCTCAGGCCCCCTCTTTGGAATGGGGTGTGGAGGACAGCGTGGCCACGCACTTCTGGCTGTGTGTCCTGGGACATGGCTGCTCTCTCGGAACCTTGGTGTCCCTACCTCCCTCGGGGAGCTGGGGAGGCTCAGCTGAGGACACGTGCCCAGCACTGGGCACAGGGACACGCAGGTTCTATGTTGAGGGGTCCTTACCTTCACTCTGCAACGTCTGAAGACACCCCGGGGTGCTGGGGACAGAGCCCCGTGCTCGGCAAGGCTCTGCCACGGAGCCACATGCAGCCCTGAAGACAGCTGGTCACAAGTGGCACGGCTGGTGGCATTGGGAAGCATCTCGTCCTGGGTCCCTGCCACCAGCTCTCCACCTCAGCCCTCCATCTGGAACATTCTATCCCCATCTTTTTCTGCTTTTCCTTTTCATTCTGTCTCCCTTGCCTCTTACTGGGCCTGGCATCTGCCAGCAGCACCCAATAGTCTCGCTGGTCCCCAGGGCCAATGGCCAGAGAACTGGGCGGTCAGCCTGCCCAGCCCGAGCCCTCCAGAGCTGTCCAAGGACCCTTGTCCTGGCCTGGTCATGGTCCCCACCAGTGGCACGGGGAGGGGAGGGGCCGGGTTCTGTGAGCACAACCCCCGCAGTGTCCCCAGGACCCTTGACTCCTACACCAGACCTGCTGGAGAAGTCGCGGGCCATTCGCCAGGCCAGAGAGGAGAGGACCTTCCACATCTTCTACTACCTGATCGCTGGGGCCAAGGACAAGATGAAAAGTGAGTCCCTCACCATGACCGTGGCCAGCGCTTGGCCCGTCCTCAGGGCTCGGGTGGGTGACTGGCTGGTCAGAGAGAGAGCCCGCTTTGGGTGGCAGGCGGGCAGCCCCTCGCCTTCCCAGAGAGAGGGAGGCTTTTGCTCAGCCATCCTTGTTTACTGAGCACCTACTGTGTGCCTCAGTGGATGGCGACTGCAGTTAGACATTAGACCTTTACCCAAGTCCAGTGAGATGCAGCCTGTGCCTCCAAGGCCAGTGGAAGAAAGCACCACCTCGCTCGGCTGATGACCTTCCCAAGTATTTAAGATGTATTCTGATTTCGTGAGGAGTTTAGACAGTGGGGTTAAGGACTCTTTGTTACCTATGACTCAAAAGCGACTTTGAATCAGCCTTTGTAGGACAGAGGTCACCAGACTTTCTGGAAAAGGCCAGAGTCAATCTTCTAGCTTTGCTGGCCATGTGGTTCATGTCAAGCTGGCCAGCTCCGCCAGTGCCCTACAGTCACAGCCATCAGCGGGACCTAGACCTCGCGGTTGGCCGCGTTTCCATGGAACTTTATTTGCAGAAACAGGCCGAGTGCTGAGGTTTGCTGGCCTCCGTGGTAGGGAAATGATTTTTTCATGTAAACGTGACCTGCCTCGTGCCGGATTCCAGCAGGTGTGCAGTGTGCGGTCGCGTGGATCATGTAGTCCTCCACTAACTTTGAGGGACACACAGCTAAGGGGGCAGACAGACAGTGGCGTCTACCTCCTGGTAATAGGTTTAAGTCCAGAATTCCAGGAGAACGGCACCAGCTTTGCTTCCCGTCGGTATGGGGTCTGAGCTAGTGCTCACCCCGGCGGGGTGGAGGTACTGCCCAGCCCCATGGCCAGGTGGCGTGACCCGTGGCACTGCCTGGCTGCGTGGCCTTCTGCGGCCTCTACATGGGGTGGAGCAGTCCTGGGTGACAGAGCGCTGAGCAATGCCCCACCCCAGCGAGAGTATGGATCCGCACTTGGTGGCTGCGGGTGGCCCCGCAAGGTGTTCAGGAGCCTGTGGCCTCGGCTCGGCACCAAAGGCAGCAGTGGATGGGCTGGACTTGGGCTCCCGCTCTGCGCTCCACCTCCGGTCCTCCAGAATTGGGCATGGACCAGGCCAGCAACGACAGTCCCTGGGGCCACTTCCCCCCATGACAGAACTGGAGAGGCGGGGCACAGTCCCCCACTGCGTGCGTCTGGCCATGACTGGGGAGGCCTCTACTGATGACGTCTCAGCCTTGAGAAAGTCGTGTGCACGGCTGAGACCCTGGCCAGGGCCTCTCTCGTGCTGCCCGCTTGCCCCTGTCCTTGCAGGTGACCTGCTCTTGGAGGGCTTCAACAACTACACATTTCTGTCCAATGGCTTCGTGCCCATCCCAGCCGCCCAGGATGACGAGATGTTCCAGGAGACGCTGGAGGCCATGTCCATCATGGGCTTCAACGAAGAGGAGCAGCTGGGTAGGCCTCGCAGCCAGGGGCCTGGGGCCCGCTGAGCTCATTAGGACTGCAGTCAGGGTGGACCCCTGCTTGCCGAATTCCCCGCCTCCCAGGGAGAAGGAATTCTGCTTGTGCTTCGCTAGTGTTCTAGAAAGGCAGCTGCCAGACTTCAGGCTCCCCTCCCCACTTGCAAGTGACCCGGGCTGGCCTAAGCAAGGCTGCTATCCTCAGGTGTGGCAGGATTTAGGGACGCAGAAGATTCTTCTAGAACCTGGGTCCTCGTCCTCTGTCACCGACAACATTGTCTCTATGTAGACAGCAGCCAGGCTACATCCCAGCCCCCACCCGGGGGTTCTGTGTCCAAGGAGCAGGTGGATCTCCTGCTCGAGTCCCTGACCAGGGTCTGTTGACTGGTTGGTGGTCTAGGCTGAGCTCCATTCCTGAGCTCCTCACGATGGCAGGGGCGTGGAACGTTCTGGAAGGGGCAGGTGATGGTTTCTGAGAAGGGTTCCTGGGCTACAGATGGAGATGCCAATCTTGCTAGGAACAGGGGCACGGTGGACAGGGCAGGATTCCCAGAGCTCTTTCTGAGAAGGCGGCTCTGGTGAGACCCTGTGGACCAGGGTCACCAACCAAAGGCCAGGAAGCACTTTGGGCCTGAGAACAGGACGGCTCCAAGTCTTGGTCTGATGCTGTGCCTCCGGAAACACTTTCCTTCTGGGGCGAACGTGCCCCAGTGTCCAGGGTCAATCTCTTCTGGAAACACGAGGGCAGGATGGTGGAAAGTCTCCCTCTTCCCACGCCCTGCAGATCCCCAGAATGTCGCTAATGGCTGAAAGGCGGTGACGGGGAGGGCCACTCCTCTGAGATAACCTGAGTCCAGAAAGAAGGTCCCGAGGCTCGGCTGACGAGCGGATGCCGTTGGTGGCTTCTGGCCAGGGTCCCTGGCAGAGTCCAGCGCCGTGACCTCCCCAAGCGTGATTCATGTTATTTGGGACATGGGTCAGTCTTGCTTCTGATCTTGCTTTTTAAAAACATAAATAGTGATTAAATGCTCACTTTGTACCAGAAATTTGCTAATTCCTTTTCTTCCTCCTCAAGACACCAGGGTGTTCATTGTAGTTTACTTAAATAGTAAAAAATTGGGACAAACTAAAACGTTGATCCATAAATGATTTATTAGATCCTTGCCTGTCCTTGTGAAAGAAAACTAATGGAGCAATTTAAGTTGCCTTGGAAAAATGCATTTCCTCTGTAGAAATGCTGACAGTATATTTAAAGTGAAGAAAGACATCAGGTGACAATTGTATGAAGTGCTCTATGTGCATCATTTAATATCATGACAACCCCGTGAGGCAGCTGTTGTTATCCTGTGTTTGTCAGTGGGGAAACCAAGAAACAGAGAGGTGAAGACACTTACCCAAGGACACACAGCAAGTTGCTGGTGGAGCTGGGGCTTACTTTTGGGACTTTGGAATTCCAAAGCCCCCACTTTTGTCTGTGGGAAGGGATTTTTTGTCCTTTAAAATTCTGTAAAACTGTGTTAGGACCTGGTGGAAACAGGCTGGAAGGATCCTGGTGTGTTCTAGACGTGGACCCGACTGCTGGGTGGTAGGTGATGCCTAGCCCTAATCGGTGACTGTTCCCTTCTCTACCCCTTTCAGTTCTTCTGACGGCTTTCAAAGACAGAGTGGCAGTCTGGTGCGTAGTAGGTCTTCAGTTCCTCTTGGTAGTCCCCCTTTGAACCGCAGAGGGCCAATCCCAGGCCAGCTCCTGCCCACATTTTGACAGTATGATTTGTTTTCCTAGCATTCATTCTTATTGTTGTCCTCTACTTCTGGCAAACGAGGCTGACATTTTACTTAAGATGAAGTTTCCTAATAAAATAAGCGTAAGGAAATCAAAGTGAATTTAAAGAAGAAAGTTAAGTCAATAATGGAGCAGACAGTGCCCAGAGCAAGGTCAAGATGATGACAAGCAATGACCCGTGGCATGCTGACCATCCAGGAGAGACCTCGGGCTCCTCCTGAACCTCCCGCCACCAGGCGGGGGAGGGACGCTTGCCGAGCAGGTGCACGATCCTGGGTTCCATCCCCAGCACTGCACGTGTGCACGCATGTGCACAAACATGCATGCACACACACACACACGGCCAGAGGAGGACCAGGAGGCGGGGAGGAGTCAGGCACCTGGCAGGAGCAGCATGAGGCTGCAGGTGACGGATTCCCTGCCACATCAAGTTCTCTTCTCAGAGAGTAACTGCAGAGCCACCAGAACCCAAGAGAGAGGGAGCCAGAAGGGACCTCAGAGGCTGGCAGTCCAGCCCCCGTTTTCCGAGCTCAGTGAGGGAAAGGTCCCAGGCAACGTGGGTACTACTGGAACAGCTGCGGTGACAGGGGGCAGCTGATGTTGGTCGGGCGCTTAATTACCACTTGACTTAATCCTGGTGATGGTCCTAGGCCCAGAGAGGTCACACAGCTGCTAAGAACAGGGCCAGCACCCGAGCCTCTGTGGTCAGCATCCGCATCTGTGCATGGAACCCCCCCAGGGTGTGGAGATTGGTGGCCCAACCTCAGCCGTCTGACATGATGCTACTTCCTGTTTTGTCTGCAAATAATACAGTCGGTTCCGTCTGTATTATTTTCATGGATAGGGTTGATTTCTATGGCCCTGTTCACACTGGGCTTTGTCATAAACAATAACGTCTATAAACTCACTAATTTGTGCCCTAGTTATACTGATTTTAATAAATTCCTAATTATTAAGATTTTTTTTTAAAGTTCCACCGGGTGTGGTGGTGCTTGCCTGTCCTCCCAGCCATTCAGGAGGCTGAGGCAGGAGGATCACAAGTTCAAAGCCAGCCCAGGCACCTTAGACCTTCAGCGGTTTAGCAAGACCCTGTCTCAAAATTAAAAAAAAATAAAAAGGGCTAGAGACGCGGCTCGGTGGTCAAGTGTTCCTGGGTTCCACCCCCAGTACCAGGAAGAAAGAGGAGAGTATCACCTGACTCAGATCACCCGTCCGTTTACCCCTGACTGTGCACACGCCTCCTGCCAGCAGTAATGAGGAGTGTGGTTTCCCAGGTCCCCTGTGGTCAGTTTCTGCCAGCTTGGTGGCTAGATCTATGGGCATGTATTCTCCGATAGTTCTGAAGCCAGAGGGCCGAGGCCAGGCTGTGGGCAGGGTTGGTTCCCCTGGGATTCCGCAAGAGGATCCGCCCGCCCCTCTCCAAATCCCAGCCACGGCCAGTGCTCCTGAATGTTCTTGGCTCGTAGCTGCTGGCCCTTCACGTGGCTTCTTCTGTGTCCCCGCTTCTGTCTAAAGACGCTTGACACTGGATGTAGGGCCAACCAGGTAATCTGAGTTGATCTTGCCCTGAGATTGGTTACCTTTTTAAATTTGCAAAGATTCTTTTTCTTTTTTTTTAAATTATGTATATATATTTTTAGTTGTCGATGGCTCTTTTTAAAAAATTATTTATTCATATGTGGTGCTGAGAATTGAACCCAGGGCCTCGCACATGGCAGGCAAGTGCTCTACCACTGAGCCACAACTCCAGCCCCCGAGATTCTTTTTCAAATAAGGCCATTGTCATAGGTTCCAGGCATCCACATTCAGTGGTGGCTGGCATTATCCAGTGCCCCTGGGCCAGGCCCCTTGCCAGCCTCACCTCCCTTCATGTCAGCTCCATGAAGTGGTAGCTACCACCGATGCTCCCTTTTGCAGACAGGGAAACTGAGGCTCTGTGAGGCGAAGCTGGGATTTGAACCCAGGACTGTCTGGATGCCAGCCTCCGCCACCTCCCTGCTGGTGGGGCCCCATTCCTGTCCGCGAGCTCTTTCCATTCATGTCTGGGGCCTGGGTTAGCTCGCCACTCTTTTGTCGCTTCTGTGATCACATTAACTGTGTCAGAAAATGCAAATGGGCAGCTCCTGAGCCTACAGGAGAGAGAGAATTTGGCCACTGCAACCTGCAAAACTAATTTTAATTGGTCTCCAATATTAAAATGTGGGATTTTATGTAAAAATATGGGTTTGTATCATCTTTGGAAAAAGCAGTTCTGGCAACACCTGGCTTATCCCCCGGGGGCAACAGTAGCGCTGGCTCTGCCCCCTTTGGGTGGGGATATGCCCCCTGCCCAGTCCCCATCAGCCCCCTCTGTCCATTTAGCCCAGTTCTGCTCCAAGGGTGAGTTCCCCCCACCAGGGGACTTTTTGGCAATCTCTGGAGACACCTTGCTCATCCCCACTCTGGAAGGGGGCCCTGCTGTCATCTAGTGGTTAAAGTCCAGGGGTGCTGTACACTCGTCCTTCCAGGGTGCCCAGGAAGCAGCCTACAACCAAGACTGCTCTAGCCCCAAATTTCAGTGATGCCGAGGGGAAGAAGCCCTGGGACAGACGGCTCTCCTGGCCCTGCAGCCACTTCAGCAAGTTCTGGTTTAGAGTGGCACTTTAAGAACCATGGCTACGGCCTTGGGAGTTGACAAAGCCCCTTTCATAGGCGGTTGTGGAAAGAGCCAGTCGACAGCAGCTTTGTTCATGTATGGAGTCTCGGCTGCAGTGCCTGGGGCAGCCGGGGGAGTGGCCAGCAGCTGGATCTTCCTCCCGCTGCGCTGGGCCTGGCTCCCGTGGTGTGAGAATGGTTGCTATCAAGGGCCTTGTAACCCTTGGTTTGGCCTCAGGAACCAGAGGAGGCTGGCCTCTCTAGACTTCATTCCTGGAACTTTTTAGAATCCAGAACTCTTGGTGACTTACTCCCAAGTTCAGCTAAGACAAGCATTTGCTTTAATCAGTTATCCATCTTCCACCCATCCCTCCATCCTGCCCCATCCATCTGTCCTCCATTCAACCTTCAAACGTTCATTATCATCCATCCATCACTCCATTCTCCATCTACCCATCCTTCATCTATCATCCATCTTCCATTCTCCATCCATCTATCCATCCTTCATCTATCCATCATCTTCCATCCATCCGTCCATCCTCCATTCTCCATCCATCTGTTCATCCTTTCCCTATCCATCCTCCATCACCCTTCCTCCATCCTCCATCCTCCATCCTCTATCCTTCCATCACTGCAGTCTCCATCTATTCATCTACCTATCATCTTCCATCCATCCTCCATCTGTCCATCCACCATTCATCCATTCCATTCTCCATCTATCCATTCTTCATCAACTCATCTTCCATCCTCTGTCCATCCATCTGCCACCCATCATTCCACCCATCATTCCATTCTCCCCCATCTGTCCATTCTTCATCCACTCATCTTCCATCTGTCATCTTCCATCCATCCATCCATCCATCCATCCATACATACATACATCACTCCATTCTCCATCCTGCATGCATCTTATCTATCTGTCACGCCTTCTTCCTTCCCTCGCCATGTGTGTCTGGATCCTGGAATACTAAGCTTGGGAGTACTAAGATGTTTAGGGCACACCCCCACCTAACAAAAACTCATGGTCCTGAACAGATTTCCATCGCAGAAACCATTTTCACAGTAACGTGGGCTGAGCATGGGGTCCCAAGAGTTCCGAGTATTCCAGGAACACAGTGTGTCTGTCTGAAGCTACTAGATAATAAGTGGGAAAATTTTTCCACCTTCTTCATCTTAATTTAAGCATCTTTTACATCCAGTGGAGTATGTTTAGCATAGGTTTTTTAAAAACACTTTTATTAGTATATGAAATACATTTAGAAAATCATGTCTGTCCTAAATGTACTGTTCAATGAAATTCCATGAACTGGATGGATATAGCTGCCAAACTTGCAACTCTTTTAAGCTGGACACCACACAAGCCCCTCCAAAGCTCCCTTCCAGCAGCTTCCCGTGGTTAGGATTAGCCATTACCCCACCTCTAACAATGTGGCTTAGTTTTGCCTGTCCTTGAACTTTCTATAAATGCACTTGTATGGTGTTCTTGTTTGCACCTGGCGTCCTTTGTTGGACATTCTTGTCTTGACATGCCAGCTTTGTTGTAGTTATAGATCACTATTCTCATTGACCTGCAGCGGGGTCGACAGACAGTTTCTATCAAGGCCATGTAGCCTCGATGCACCATACGACGCCTGTTGCGACTGTTCAACTCTGCCACAGCTATAGATATTGCACAAATGAATGAGTGTGACTGTGTTCTAATAAAACTTTATTAACAATAGCAGCCAGTGGGCCATGTGTGGGCCGCAGGCTGGAGTTTGCTAGTCCCTGCCCTGTAGCATTCTATTGTAGCACGAGGGTCTTAGCAATGATCTGGAGCCATTCAGTCACTCATCCAGGTACTCTTCCTGTGTACAAGAACCAGGTGGTGTGACTCTCTCCTCCACACAGGAGCTCAGGAATGAGTCTCCCCAGAAGAAAGGTATAGATAGGCTCTGGTCCCCAGCGACTCTGAGATTGTAAACCTGGCACACCTTAGTACTGATGCTTAGTACTGGGATATCTTAGTACTGATGCTTAGTTCTGGCACACCTGAGTACTGATGCTACATCTTCTTTCCTCACCTCAGCCATATTGAAGGTGGTGTCATCCGTCTTACAGCTTGGAAATATTGTCTTCAAGAAGGAAAGGAACACAGACCAGGCATCCATGCCAGATAACACAGGTATTCACCCCCTTTTCCCAGTTACGGAAGCTGTGGGGATGGGAGGGAGGGTCCCATTCTGCCCTTGGCGGCCTGGTCTTCCCCTGTGCCGTGTTTCATTTTCTGTGGATTCAGCTCCCTGTGATCACCTGAGGTCCAGAAATGTAGAATGGTACAAGACCACGGTCTGAGAGACCAAGACCACGCTTCTACAGCTTCTGTCACAATATATTGTTACGATTGTTCTATCTTAGTTAGGGTTGTTGACTTCTCAATGTGCCTGATTTATAAATCAAACCTTGTCATATGCCTGGATAGAAGAAAATGAAGTCTGTGTAGGGTTTGATACCATCTGTGGTTTCAGGCATCCCCTGGGGGTCTCAGAACATGTGCCCCTTGGATAAGGGCTCTGCACCTCGGGGTGAGGGTACCTGTTTACCTGGACTAGGCTGTTATCACTGAGCTCTCTTTCATCAGACTTCTCACAGCTGAAAACCCTTTGGTGGAAAATTCCTAAATCAGCGTGGTTTAGATCCGATGAATTCTTAGGGTTCATCTCTTCCAAAACCCTCCTCTCATTTGTTTGTTAAACACATATTTCTTGAGCACCCACTGTATGCACTGGGCACAGTGGGAGACCAGAAAAGACTAACCCCTCTTACGGCACATGTGGTCATATCAGAGAGACAGTTCTTCGCTTTCCCTGAAATGAGACACGCCAGGTAAAACACAGGAGGCCAAGTTAAGTGTGAATTTCAGGTAAACAGCAAACACTTCTTATCATCGGCTTGCCCATTTTAGTCAGTTTTTGTGTCACTGTGACCAATGTACATGACAAGAACGATATAGAGGAGGAAAAGTTTATTTTGGCTCATGGTTTCAGAGGTTCAGTCCATGGTCGGCTGACACTGTAGCTCTGGGCCCGAGGTGAGGCAGAACATCACGGCACAAGGGATGGAGGAGGAAAGCAGCTCGAGACACAGCAAGCAGGGGGCTCCACTCACCAGGAACAAAATAAAAATCCCAGAGGCATGTGCCCATGACCCACCTCCTCCAACCTCACCCTGCCTGCCGACAGTTACCACCCAGTTAATCCATTCAAGTGGATCAATCCACTGACTAGGTTACAGCGCTCATACCCCAGTCACTTCACCTCTAGACTTTCTTGCATCATCTCACACATGAGCTTTTGAGGGACACCACTTACGTAAACCATCGCAATGTCCCACGTGGCGTTTGAGAAGTAATTATGCCAATGATACTGAAAAGTGTTCTTTATCTGAAATCACATTTAACTGGGAATTCCATTGTGTTTTCCCCACTAAATCTGATAACCCTACACAATACTGAGTGTTTCCAGACACCAGGCCACCATGCTTGTTGGCGGCTGAGCTAGAAGGGTGTGTGCCCTCATCAGAACCCGCGGCCTGGGCAGGGGTGCCAGGGCTGTGTTGTCTTTGCCAGCCCACCAGGGCTCACCCCCATTAGACCTATCTTGGCTGTTACACTTCCCAAAAGTGACAGGATAACAGAATCTACACTCCCAGTGGGAAAATGAGAAGCGACAGAGAATCCTTGCGAATGGAGGGGGAAGCTTCCCGATCTCCTGTTCAGCATTGTTCTTCGAGTGTTTGTGACTGACGTCAATCACGGCAGTCACGTCACCCTGTTGACATTGTTTGGGAAACAGATTTTTAACTCAGTACTTGCCATTGTTGAGATCACTTCTCTCCCCCCAGCATGACAAACAAAAAATGTCTCTGGACATTGCCAAATGTCCCCTAGGGACACAGTCATTCCCACTGAAGAACCATGGTCTGGAAAGAGACTGTTCCCTTTAACTGCTGTTTGCTCTTCCACCTCACGAGATCAGTGCAGCGCGTTTGTCCCCTCTCGTGCTAATGGACACCTCCACTGCTTCTGGCATTGTGCTGTTACATCTTCTAGAACAACGGAGCGCGTGTTTCCTGACTAGTTGCCATGTGTCGGGCGCTTTACACACCTTACCCCACAGGATGCCCAGCGGTGGCCGTTTACACAGCTGGGGAAAGCAGGGCCCTAGGAGGTTAGATGTCTTGTCCAAAGTCAGGTGACTTAGAAGTAAGGGGAGCCAGGGCTTGGACCCGTCTGACCCCAGGTCCCCGTAGCTCCAGCCCACGCCATTTTTGCCTCTTAGCAAAACACTAAGGGGAAGGTCACCAGGAGCGTGATCCAGGACTGGCACCGCGCTCACACCAGCCCTGCTTCCCGAGAGCAGCCTGTGTAGCGCAGACCACGCCGTCCCTGCTGCTTCCTTTGTGCGCCTCTCTTGTGACACGCTCAAGATGCTTCTTTTCTTATCCAGCTGCTCAGAAAGTTTGCCACCTTGTGGGAATTAATGTGACAGATTTCACCAGAGCCATCCTAACCCCACGTATCAAAGTGGGACGGGACGTGGTACAGAAAGCCCAGACCAAAGAACAGGTAAGATGTTCCTGCCATGCATTCCTGCAGTTTCCCACCTGCCTGTCCATCCACCCGACAGCCCTCCATCCATCCATCAACATCCACCTATATACCCTCCCACCACCTGCCTATGCACCTATCTACCAACCCCTCCATTCACCGCCCCATCCATCAGCCCATCCATCCATCCATCAGCCCATCCATCCATCCATCAGCCCGTTCATTCATCCATCAACCCATCTCCCCATTCATCCGTATATCTACCAACCCATCCGTTCACCCACCTATCCATCAATCCATTCACCCTTCCATCCATCAACCCATCTACCCATTCATCTATCTACCAATCCATCCATCCAACATCCATCCATCCACCATGCACTATCCATCAACCTGCCCACTCACCCTTTCATTAATCTACCCACGCTCACACTCAGCATCTACCCACCTATCCTACATCATATATCCTCCTACCCATCACCTATCCATCCACCTGCCCATCGATTTATTCATCTATTCATCCACCTATTCATCACCCAGCTGCCTATCCACCCACCCACACATCCAGCATCCCTTTACCCACCTACCTATCCAACATCCACCCATCCATCCATCCATCCATTCATCCACCTGTCCACCCACCCAGCTGCCCATCTATCCATCCATCCATCTGTCCACCCCTCTCTCTATTTCTCATCCATCCGATACTAGAATACTTGAGGCCCCATGTCAGGTTTTGAGGACACAGTGCTAACCAAGAGGTTATGCCATGACTTTTTGTCGATCTCTTAGTTGTGGGTATGAGGCCTGACCTTAGAGACTTACCCTTGGAAGTGGCAGGCTGACTACCTTTAATGATCCCAAGATCAAACAGCCTCCACGGTTCCCCTGAGGTGAGGCGTTTCGTGACCCACAGGATTATTCCTTGGGTCTGACTATACTTCCTGCTGCTTTCCTGCTGGTTAAAGAGATGATAATATTCCCCTTTTTGTCTGTTGGTTTATTTTTAAAGGATCCATTAAAGGTAAGGGGAGAGGCATATGTGGTGGTGCACACCTGTGATCCCAGCCGCTCAGGAGGCTGAGGCAGGAGGATCACAAGTTCAAGGCCAGCATCAGCAACTTAGTGAGACCTAGTCTTAAAATTAAAAAGGTCAGGGAAGTAACTTAGTGGTAAAATAAATAAGTAGATAAATAAAATATGGGGAGAAGAAAAATCTGAACCTGCAGCATGTTGCCCCCGTGAAAACACAGCTCATGGGAATATCCACGCTCTCTTCTTCCCCTGCAGGCTGACTTTGCCATAGAGGCTCTGGCCAAGGCCACCTATGAGCGCCTTTTCCGCTGGATACTCAGCCGTGTGAACAAAGCCCTGGACAAGACACATCGGCAAGGTGCTTCCTTCCTGGGCATCCTGGATATTGCTGGCTTCGAGATCTTTGAGGTATAGCATTGTGGGATCATGGCAGCCATGGTCTTGGTCCTCTGGGGTGAGGCTGTCCCTTGGACAAATCATTATTTTGGAGAAAGGCATGTACTTAGCCACTGGAGAGTGGAAAGCTGCCTAGTTAAGTTTAGAAACTTGAGATGTAAGAGACAGAAAGCCCAAGAAACCAAGAAAGTCTTGGTTTGTGTAAGGAAGATGCCCAAAGGTACAGCTGTGTCCAGTAGGCGGGGCGTGATCTCCTGCCATCTCTCCCTCTGCCCTCCTCCGTATTGACCCCATTCCTAAGTAGGCTCTCCCCTATGGCTGGCAAGAGGGCTGCCACAGCTCCAGACTGTCTCCCAGCAACCCTGGCAGAGAGACCACATCAGTTTTTCAACGGTTCCAACTAAAATCATGGCATTGAGTCTCGCTGACTCCTGAGGTGGGCCCCATGGTCACCTCCAAGCCAAGCACTGTTTTCAAGGTCTTGCAGTATTTCTAGTAGTGTAAACGTGGTTCCTGGAGCCCACTCCCATGGTTTGGAGGAACATTCTCAGAGAAGGATTTGGGCTGACAGAGCTACAGAAGATGCCTACTGCAGAATTACTGTGTCTGGGCCTCAGATTCCCCGTCTGTAAAATGGGGATGAGGACTTGCCTTACATGGTTAGTTCACCCATAGCGCCTTCTCCCGATGGCAAAGACAAGCTTCCTAAAGCCAGGCGAGTGGCTGTGTCACACCTGCTGGCCGGAGGACCTCCGGGCAGACTGTCAGGCCTCAGCCCTCTCTGGGCACTGGAGGGGCGTGGCGGCTGCGGGGCTGGCTCCGCCCCCGGCCTAGGCAGGTGCTCAGGCCCCTCCCTCCCGCGCAGGTGAACTCCTTCGAGCAGCTGTGCATCAACTACACCAACGAGAAGCTGCAGCAGCTCTTCAACCACACCATGTTCATCCTGGAGCAGGAGGAGTACCAGCGCGAGGGCATCGAGTGGAACTTCATCGACTTCGGCCTGGACCTGCAGCCCTGCATCGAGCTCATCGAGCGGCCGGTGAGGCGGGGCGTGGCGCTTGGCTGCTCGGGGCCCGCCCGCTCCCTCGCCGCTTCCCCTCTCCGAGCCCCTAGGCCGAGTCTGAACTCGAGCACTCTTCCCGCTAGCCCACCTTTGATTACCAAAGGTATTTTCCTTTTCAGAAAATGACTCCCGCGCTCGCTGCTCTCGCTCCCCGCCTTCCTTCCCTTTACCTCTCCCACTCGCTCTTCCCTGAAGGTGGGAGTCCGTCCTGTCCCCTGCCGTGCCCCATGCTCCTAGAACCTTCGCAGGCAGACAACACGGGTTGATGAACATTTACTGAGCACCTACTATGTGCTGGGCCCTTCTTCAGGGGCTGGGGCAGTAACTGAGACAGACTCGGGCCCTTCCCTCCTTGGAGGAACAGATAGTGAAACCAGACAAGTAAAATTCCTGGCAGGGCCACCGAGGAGAGGGATTTGGGAAGGCCTGCTGTGGACAGAGCAGTCAGAAAACGCTTTGAGACCGAGTCTGCAGGGCAAATGGCACGTGCAAACTTGGCGATGCTCCCAAGGCCTTAGTTTCAGCTGTCTCAGCCAGGAGATGCTTGACTGACAGGAATCCTAGGTGAATTGATTAGTGAAGAAAGCCCTTGATTTTCTTGCAAGGACTGTGCAATCTCCAGGTTGTCCACTAGGGGCAGCAGCAAGCGCCTTCCCTCCTAGGTGCCTGCGGTCCATCCCAGGACCACCCACTGGCCCCGGGGTAATTTAGCGGGTGGGGGGCATAGGAACACAGATCTGTCTTATGTATCAAGTGTGGTGACAGCAGGGGGAGGCCTGTGCATTGTGTGTGTGTGTGGGGGGGGGGTCTCTCCCAGTGTGCCTGAAGCAGGGGTGACGGCCTCACTGCGACCCCTGCCCCCTTGTCCTCCACAGAACAACCCTCCAGGCGTGCTGGCCCTGCTGGATGAGGAGTGCTGGTTCCCCAAGGCCACGGACAAGTCTTTTGTGGAGAAGCTGTGCTCAGAGCAGGGCAACCACCCCAAGTTCCAGAAGCCCAAGCAGCTCAAGGACAAGACAGAGTTCTCCATCATCCACTATGCTGGCAAGGTACTGGCCGCAGCCCAGGGCCGCCTCTGTCCCGGGGAGCCCAGGTGGATGCGCGGACCAGGGATGACTTGGAATGGCAGAGCCCTGGGGCTGGCTGGAGACCCCAGAGACACTTAGCAGAACACACTCAGCCAGGGCCTGTGTGTGATTTGTCCAGGCGTCCGTAGGGCTAGACTGTGTCTCACTCACGTGTTCAAACACCACGTCCAGGCTGTTCTTTCTTGGAGACTCTAAATCCTGCCTGCTGTGAGTTAAACCCCCAAAGAGGGATCAACTGGCATGAGGTGAACACTGCATCTACTCTGGGGTTTAACCAATGTGCCCGCCATTGCCAGCCTGCTCCATCTGCAAGGTCCATGGTAGTCCCCCCCCCCCCCCCCACTTCTTCCCTCCTTCTCCATCATCACTGTGTCCTGGCTATTAGTGTACAGGACCTTGCCTTATGGCTCCCAAGTTTCCTGGATGATGTGTAAGGTTCCTAGCCTAGTCTGGCTTGCAGAACTATTTTATTAATCCCCCAGTATCCCCACTGCATCATAAGAATGGGCAGTGCTCTCCCTGGACCAGCAGGTAACAAACTACAAGCCCAAGGGCCAGATCTGGCCCATAGATTGTGTTTATAAATAAAGTTTTATTGGAACACAGCCATACTCATTTGCTTACATAATGGCTATGGTCACTTTCATGCTACAAGGACAGAGCTGGATAGTGTGGCTCACCAGGCTGAAGATGTTTACCCTCTAGGTTCTTTACCCAAGTTCCCCCACTCCTACCCAATATTCAAGGGAGAATATGCTCCTTCAAATGTGTAGAAGAAATCCTTTTATTTTCCTGGCTTCATGTGTTTTTTCCAGTCCCTTCTCAGATCAGGCCTAGCCATCACCCCACATCCCATAATAACCCACCAGAGCTGTGTCATCAGCTTCCTTCATTTCGTCGTCACAGTAATAAAATTAAGGCTTTGGGCACCTTTGGTGTTCAAGTGAGGAATCCCCAAAGCTTTAAATGTCTGCTTGTTGTTTCTGTGTACCTGGAGACCAGAATCTCCAAGTTAAAGCAGTCACGGTCCCCAGAGATTGGGAAAGAGGACCCACACTCAGTTTAAAACTAGGATTGTCGTGGAGGCTCTCCTGGGTGAGGGGGACTGGAGCGTGTCGGGAGAGCTTTTGCCACCTTAGACCCATCCTTAGCCCTGTGCTGGCTCTGGAGAGGAGGCCACCAGGGGAGGGGCTGCAGGAGAAGCACGGAGGGAAAGGCCTTCCCTGCAGCGGCCACTGCTTGCTGACCCTCAGGGCACAGGGCCCTTGGTCCATGGGCCTCCTCCACGGTGTCTGTGGAGACCTATCATGGCGGCCACGAACGTCATTTCCTCTCTGACCCTGGAAGATTTGGGAGGGGATTGGGAGGACTGGGTCCTGCTGTTGGTGTCTGACTGCAGAGAGGAAATCTGACCCGTGGGTGGCCCTTGGCAGGTGGACTATAACGCCAGTGCCTGGCTGACCAAGAACATGGACCCGCTGAATGACAATGTGACTTCCCTCCTCAACGCCTCCTCAGACAAGTTCGTGGCTGACCTGTGGAAGGACGGTAAGACCCTCCTGGCTCTGGAGGCTGCTTCAAGCTGGAGTCCTCTACCTCCTCCAGCTGCCCCAACTCCCACACCTGCCCCAGGAGGGGAGGCCCCGTGCGAGGGGCAGGGAGATGACCCTGTTGTCATGCTAGTGAAACAGTCTACCTTCCTGAAGGTGACTCCCGAGTCCCCTCAGCCCCACACCTGGACCCCAGGGGCAGGTCTGAGGTCAGGGCTCAGGCAACAGATGGAGGAAATGGTGACCAGGCAGGCAGGTTAGGCTGCCCCCAGCTGAAGTCAGAGGCCATGGCTTCGGTCTTGTCTCTGCCACGTACAAGCTGCGCCATCTTTGGTGGATACTTGACCTTATTAACCTTCAGTGTCCTTATTAGCTGGAGGGTTAAGTTAGGCCAAGTCAGACTTGGCCGTGCATCAGGATCATCTTGTCAAAACCCGGGTTGCTGTGCTCCCTCCCCGGGCTGTCAGCAGTCCTGGGTGGGCCTGGGACTGCTCTTCCCTCCAGTGGCCCGGAGGTGCTGCTGGCCTGGGAACCGCTCTGGTCCCTCCTGAGAGCCAGGGAGTAGAGGGCCTGTGGTTTGCCAGGGCTGGTGGACTCTGCTGATTTGATCCTGGCCCTGGGATCACACCAATGTCACTTGTCACAGGGCCTGTGGGCCTGGGACTGCAGGACTGGCTTGCTTTGTTTGGGGGAGGATAGGATGGGCTCCAGGGAGGGTCCAGCTGTGCCAGACTTACTGAGCACGGGCCCTGTGCCAGGCCCTGGGTCTGGGCAGCAGCATGTCACTCCAGGTAAACCTCACCCTGGGCCCATGACCATTCCGGCCAGGCCCTGCCCTCAAGGCCCCGTCTAGAGGAGAGTTAGGCAAGTGGAGCGTCACTGTCATGGGGCACCCGAGTCCACAGTGCAGAAGTGGCATAGCCCAAGGCCAGAGGGTCGGGCTTGGCATGGGCAGAACCTGTGGGCTGTGGACTCTCCCTCCATTCCCAAAGGGCCTCTGCCTTGATGACGGCGGTGCTGGTGGTGATGCACCTGCTCCGTTGGGAACTCGCTCGTGGCCAGGTCCCTCCCTGTGTTTTCTGTGCTCCTGCTCCGTTCTCTCCCTCGATCTGTGGGGTCGCTCACTCGCTGCTTTCGGGTCCCTGTTCAAGTGTCATTTCACCAGACAGCCCCACCCCGTCCAAGGAAGAGCCCGTCTCCCCCTCGTTTTCCCAGCCACACCTCACCACCTGGACTGTCCCACACTCACCTGACCACTGGCTGACTGCTTCGGTTAGACGGCCAGAGGATGAGGGTTGGCGGGCAGGCCTCTGCGTGTCCATGGTGTGTCCCTGAGGCCAAGCACATGGCAGTGCCCAGTCAGTGCCTGTGGGTGGAGGAAGGACTGAGGCTGCAGGGACTGAGTCTCGAGCCCACCGCTTACCCTGCCCCGGAGGTAGAGGCTTGCGGGCTGCCTCGTAGGAGGAGAACCAAGGCACAGAGTGGCCAGGCCAGGCTACCTCAGTGAGCGGCATGAACGGTCAACCCAGGTCTCTGATAAGAGCAGAGGAAATTTGTTCTGTCACTCAGGCAGGCTTGGGGTTTCCCGAATCGACACTACTTGGATGCCACCACCCATGTGCCTCCCCTTCCCACTGCTGGGCGGAGGCTGGACAGGAGAGGAGGGCACTGGGCCCACCGAGGGCACCTGGCTTCTCCCAGGAGTGTCCTCCACCCTCCGGGCCTGCTTCCCTGGCCCGTGGCAGGCGTGGAGGGCTGGAGGCTAATGCCACCCTTCATGTGCCCCATAGTGGATCGCATCGTGGGCCTGGACCAAATGGCGAAGATGACTGAGAGCTCGCTGCCCAGCGCCTCCAAGACCAAGAAGGGCATGTTCCGCACCGTGGGGCAGCTGTACAAGGAGCAGCTGGGCAAGCTGATGACCACGCTGCGCAACACCACGCCCAACTTTGTGCGCTGCATCATCCCCAACCACGAGAAGAGGGTGAGACTGACCCCTCCTGGGGCTCCGGGCCCTGGCTGCCCGCCAGGCACATTGTCCGGGGACATGGGAGGCACCAAGGCACACCAAGGCAGAGGGCCAGGAGAAGCCTGAGTGCCCCCAGCCCCTGCCCACCCCAGGGGCTCCGTTGCCCACGGGTGGGAGGCTACCTGGGTCGGGGGCCATCCCCATTCCCGGAGGCAAAGCAGGCAAGTGAGAGGCAGACCATTCAGCTCGGGGTCGCTCGGGGGCGAAGCCTCTCGCCCTCTCGTTGCTCTAGTAACTCTCCACCTGTCTGCTGTGGGTGCCAGGTGCTCGCGACCCAGTGCTGGAGATGTTTTTGTGGCAGAGCTGGGAGGGTCTGCTCTGTCGCGTAGCGGGTAGAGGCCAGGAGGCTGCGGAGCATCCTGCAGCGCCCCTGCAGCAGAACCATCTGGTCCTGGGTGTCAGGGGTCTGAGGTTGTAGAAGGCCCCGGGGGAGGGGACACAGCTGATAGCCACCATGGTGAATCGTGAGAGTGCCCAGGAGCTGGGCTCCCACGCCAGCTCAGGACCCAGAGAAAGCTTCGCAGGGAATGTGAAGCTTAAGGACGGGAGGGCATCGACTTGGTGAGCAGGGGCAGCCTAGGCAGGGGCCCAAGAGAGGCAAGAGCTAGGGGCGGGAAGGGTCAGGGGAGGCAAGAGTGTTAGCGGGTCATTCCCCACGACGTGATGGTGTGAGGTAGGGACTGGGGAGAGGAGGCGAGTGGGCGGCAGAGCCTGGATCATGAGGTCCCTGGGACCAGACCTTGGTCTCCTGTCCATAGGAAGCCACAGGGAGTTTAAACAGAAGTCGGTTGTGGTCAGATTATGTTCTAGAACAAACGAGGGACCGGAGCGGGGAGGCAGGGCTGGAAGGGGAAGACCAGTGGGAGAGGGTGGTGGGAGGGATGGTGGCGGCTGGCGAGTTTGGGGGCAGGAGCTGGAGAGTGGATGATGGACAGGCAGTGAGGGAGGAGGTGGGAGGAAGCCCCAGTGGCTAGCCAGGATGCTGGCACCACCGGGGACAAGGAGCCCATGGGACGCACAGGCCAAAGGAAGGGACAGGACCCAGAGGCCGGGCCTTGCGAGCTTGTGCCGCACCCTGGTCCGTGGCTCCCTGCACCTGGCCCGCGGTCACGCCCTCTCTGCCCTCACAGTCCGGCAAGCTGGACGCCTTCCTGGTGCTGGAGCAGCTGCGTTGCAACGGCGTGCTGGAGGGCATCCGCATCTGCCGCCAGGGCTTCCCCAACAGGATCGTCTTCCAGGAGTTCCGGCAGCGGTGAGCCCGCTGCGCTGGTGGGGGAGGGGCGGGGCGGGGAACGCGGCGGGAGGCACCAGGTGACGCCCGCCCTGTGTTTCCAGCTACGAGATCCTGGCCGCCAACGCCATTCCCAAAGGCTTCATGGACGGCAAGCAGGCCTGCATCCTCATGGTGAGCCGGCCTGGCCCCTCCCCAGGAGCCCCAGCCCCGCCCGGCCTGGGGTGGCACCGCCCCCTGCGGCTCGGGGTGGGACCCGTGGCCCAGACGCCAACGGGAGTTCTCCTTCCCCGCAGATCAAAGCCCTGGAGCTCGACCCCAACCTGTACAGGATCGGGCAGAGCAAGATCTTCTTCCGCACCGGGGTCCTGGCCCACCTGGAGGAGGAGCGTGACTTGAAGATCACAGACGTCATCATGGCCTTCCAGGCCATGTGCCGCGGCTACCTAGCCAGGAAGTAAAGACCCCTCCCGCACCCAAGGTCTCCCGAAACCCAGATCGCACCCAACCGCAGCGTCGTGGTTCCCTGATTTTTCGGAGGCCCTCTGTTTTAAGATCTGCCCTGGAAGAATGGCAACTTTTAGCTGAGGGGAAGAGATGCTCCTAAGTACGGGTAGCAGTTTTGGGTGCAGGGAGGGGAGAAGTAAGTTCGAATTCCCTGGGGTTTTAGACCTGGGCTCTGATCAGAGCCCCCACTTATTTTCTGATAAACCTTGGGCAAGTTACACTCCCTCTCTGAGCCTCAGGTTTCTCCACTGGAAAATGAACCTACTCATTCTGCCTCGTGGAGTTTTTCATGAGGAGTTGATGAGATAACTCATGAAACAGGCTGTGAACAGTGGCTGGTTGTCATTTTGGAAGTGTTAGGATGCGATGACCTGGAATGACATCTGTCTGTTCCAACAGTCCCCTTGTCCAAGTGGGATTCATAACGCAGGGATTGGAGGTCACGATGCCCTCTGTTCTGTAAGCACAGGGACTAGGCGAAGGCTCGGTGTCCTCGATGACAGTCACCCCCAGGAGGACTGCAGGCGCTGGTGGAGCCTCTGTCCAGAGGGAGCATTGTCCCCAGGTGTAGACCTCACCTCCTCTGCAGAGCCCTGACTGGCTCAGGCTCATTCACTTCCAAGTGCACCCAGGATGGTTAAGGCCAGACCTGGGGAGCTCGTGGTCTAGCAGCCGACCTAACTTGCCAAGTTTAATAACTACATTCTCTGTGGCCAGCCTTCCCACCTGCAGAATAACAGCAGTTTTATTCTTAAAACCCATGCACATCCAAGATGGCGACCAAGCAGAGGAAACAGGCTCGTTCCCGGTCTGTGGGTTCTACACCCAGCAGCCCTTAAAAGGAAGAGTGCCGAGGTGGCCAGGGCAGAAGATGGCTAGAGCACGGCCAGGGAGGGAGCAGGGGTGTCGGCCGGCGACACCACTGAGGGAGTGAGGCCCCGCAGTGATGCTGTAGCCCCGGTTTGTTTGGGGGGTGTTGGGGCCTAGCTCTGAGTCCTGAGCATCGTGGGAGCCTGGGGTCTCCCTTGACCCCCGAGAAAAGCTCTGGGCTTATTTCAGGGGCTAAGCCAGGACAGTCTGCCGATGCTCAGAAGAGCTGAGCTAGAGAGGATGGGGGCCCCCCCCCGCGCAGGTGCTGGGACTCGTGTTTGGGGCCGGCCGCGGCTCCTCAGGGCCCTGCTTCCCTCCCCAGGGCCTTCGCCAAGAGGCAGCAGCAGCTGACAGCCATGAAGGTGATCCAGAGGAACTGCGCCGCCTACCTCAAGCTGCGCAACTGGCAGTGGTGGAGGCTCTTCACCAAGGCGAGTGCTCAGCCTGCCGGGTTCTCGGGCCCCAGGTCCCAGGCCCCACTGGGCTCTCCGGATGTGGGCCTGCAGCTGAGGGCTGGAACCACACCCCACCTGCTGGTGGCTCTCCACCCGAGAGGGCCTCTCCCTTTCCCCTGGTGGCCTGCGGGTGACGCACGACCTTTATGCAGATCCAGGGCATGCCCGGCACCTCCAGGACCCCTCACACTGTCCTCGGTGGCCACACCCACCTTCCTCTGTAGCCCAGCGCTGGTCTCCAGTTCTTGGTTTCATCCAGATGCGAGGTCGATGGTGCCCTGGAGGGCCACCCTTGGGGATTGGCTCTTCACATCCTCATAAGGACCTGGAGAGTGGACAGTTGCCCGTATCCACAGTTGATTCTTTTCTCAAGGCGGGTAGATCGTAGGCTCTGGGCACAGCTGGCTCAACAGCACCACACTGCAGTATACCAGCTGCAGGCGACCTGCTTTCCCTGTGCGCCAGGCACACGCTAGGTGGCGGGGATGCAGCTGCGAACAGGCCTCAGGCCCCTGGCCTTGGGAACAGTCCGGCCGACTGTGGACCCACCAATAAATAGAGTCACGGAAACAAAGAGATAAAGGCAAATACTGTACGTCAGCAGGGGCTTAAAACAAGCCACGAAGAACCCCGGAGAAGCTGCTTTCAGGAAACATTCATCCCCAGTGACCAACTTCTGACAAACCCTCACAAGAAAACCATCAGAAGTAAAGAAAATCAGGAGCGAAGGTTGTTCCTGGGCCCTTACTGACAGCAGCAGCATTTCAGTGTCCAATCCTTGGCACACAGGCCAGCTCACCCCTCGCTGGAAACATTTTCAATTATTAAAAACGGTGGCCATCTAAAAATAACCTCGTAAGGATGATGACCAGCCGGGGCTGGAAAAGAACTCGTGATCTCAAGGAATAAAAGCAGAACAGAAAGCGAGGCAGGACACACTCGAATCTGTGTCTGAAACACAGGAAGCAGCCCAGGAGGGAATACAGGCAATGTGGCCTGGCCTCCACATGGAGGCAGGAGGCCGGACAGCACCAGTCCCCGCAGGGCTTCTCTCTGGGGATGGATCTCCAGCAGGGACCTGGAGACCTTCTCCTCTCCTTTGTACTCTCTCTGTTGCTCTCATGACATTTCTTTGGGCTGGGTGTGCTCAGTGTGGACGGCTTGCCCAGCACATGACTCCACCCCAGCACCGCAGGAGGAAGGTCCCTCCACCTGGCCACTGAGAATACGTTGAGGGGTGTCCTGTGCCTTCTGTGATGTTCAGTAACATTCACCCGTGTGACAACCGACAGTGTCTCCAGACACTGTCCAGTGTCCCCTGGATGGGTGTTAGGGGTGAAAGTATCCATAGCTTAGACCTGATGCAGGCGGAGTAATGGAGGCATTTGGCCACAAAAGCAAATGATGGCTATCCGTGTGTGCAGGTGAAGCCACTACTGCAGGTGACGCGGCAGGAGGAGGAGATGCAGGCCAAGGAGGACGAGCTGCAGAAGACCAAGGAGCGGCAGCAGAAGGCAGAGAGCGAGCTCAAGGAGCTGGAGCAGAAGCACACGCAGGTGGGCGGGAGCAGGCTGGGCGGCGTGCGAGGCTGTGCCCACTGAGCACAGGGCTTGGGCTCAGCTCACTGCCATCTGCCCACCCCGCGCAGCTGGCCGAGGAGAAGAACCTGCTGCAGGAGCAGCTGCAGGCGGAAACGGAGCTGTACGCTGAGGCCGAGGAGATGCGGGTCCGGCTGGCGGCCAAGAAGCAGGAGCTGGAGGAGATCCTGCATGAGATGGAGGCCCGCCTAGAGGAGGAGGAGGACCGGGGCCAGCAGCTGCAGGCCGAGCGGAAGAAGATGGCCCAGCAGATGCTGGTAAGGTGCTGCAGGGCTGTCCACAGAGGCGGCAAAGCGTCCTCCTCCACTGCCAGCACCTGGTGACACCTGGACAGCTAGAGAGGCTAACGCTTGGAGAGGGTAGGCCACCTGTCCCAGGCACAGGCAAAGTCCCCTTAAATGACCACTCTGTCCTACAGCCCTGTCTTCTATGTGCTCACACTCTTTCTTTTGAAGCGGCCCTGCGTGAAGGGCAGTTGTATTGGCCAGCTGTGGCTGTGTAACAGAGCAGCCCAAACAGCCTCTCGGCATGATAAATACCAATCTCACACAGGAATTTGGAGCTGCTTAGCTGGATGGTTCTGGTGCAGGGTGTCCTAAGAGGTCACGGTCAAGATGTCAGCCAGGGCCATGGTTATTTGAAAGCTTGACTGGGTGGAGGCCCATTCACATGGCTGTTAGCAGGGGGCCTGGACCCTCAGCAGCTGCCAGGTGTCCTTATAACATGGTGACTGGCTTCCCCCAGAGGCAGTGATCCGAGAGGGCAGAGGGGAGCCACATGCCTCTTATAGCTCGTCTCCATCACTTCCTCCTGGATTTCCAGTTAGAAGCAAGTCATACTTGAGGGGAGGGGAACCTTCCTGCATCTCGAGGGAATAAGCATACAAGAATCTGTGGACGTGCTCCTCAACCACCGTGGCCCCCGCTGTCCCGTGTTACAGATGAGGAGACCGAGGCCCATAGAGGAAGGGGCTTGGCCAAGCCTTCAACCTCCTCAGGAGGCTGAGGGGTGCTGGACATGATTGTCCCGGTCTGCACATCCCTTAGCTCCGGGTCACCCCAGGAGTGGCTTTGTCCTGAGCCAGGCTGTGCTTGCTTTGCCCCACAAAGGACCTGGAAGAACAGCTGGAGGAGGAGGAGGCCGCCAGGCAGAAGCTACAGCTTGAGAAGGTCACAGCTGAGGCCAAGATCAAGAAGCTGGAGGATGACATCCTGGTCATGGACGACCAGAACAATAAGCTGTCCAAAGTAAGTGTGGTCAGCCTCTGTGCTGGACACAGGCTCCCCAGGAATGCCAGAGGGCCCTGGGCAGACTGGAGGTGCTGCCATCGTAGTCAGTGACACCTGACCAGCCCCTCCGAGGGTGGGCGCCCTTACTCTTCCAGCCAGGTGTCAGCTGGGCCCCTCCTGTGAGCCAGGCCTGGTAGGTGCTGGCATGCTGGTACAGGAGGACTGTCCCTCAGGGGCTTCCACCTGAGTGAGCTAATGACCACTGTGATTTGGGTGTGCAAGGTGTCCCCCTATCGTAAGGCCAGAGCCCTCCTGGAAGGAGGCAGGGTCAGTGGGAACCTGTGGAATGAGGGGCAGCTAGGGAGGTTGGTCCACAATGCAAAGGTCCTGAGGCAGCGACAGCGAGGGTGTGTTGGGACTGGAAAGCAGCCCCTTAGTCAGACACGTGCGTGAGGGACACACTGGCCTGAGATGGGGAGTGCCCAGTTTGGGGGTCACTAAGGAACCTCTCCACTGACACCAGCTTGCCTTTGGCTCTGATGTGGGGCATTCTTTCAACGGTTTGTATGGGAATCACTAAGCAAAAGGCTGACGCTGCGCCCCTCCCCCACACCAAGGAGCGGAAGCTCCTGGAAGAGAGGATCAGCGATCTGACGACCAACCTGGCGGAGGAGGAGGAGAAGGCCAAGAACCTGGCCAAGCTGAAGAACAAGCACGAGTCCATGATCTCCGAGCTGGAAGGTAGGCGGTGGCCGAGCTCCCGTCTGTCCCATCAGCTGCAGCCGTCTGAGCCCCTCGGCCCAGGGGCTTTGCATCGGCCTGATGCGTCTGCGAGATGGGGGTCCGGGACGTGAGTGCCCGTGGGACTGGCCTCTGTCACAGCCCACCCAGAAAGGCTCCCTCGGGCAGCGTCCGTGGCCTCCGTCCTGAGGACGCCTGGCCTTGCCATTGCAGTGCGGCTGAAGAAGGAGGAGAAGAGCCGGCAGGAGCTGGAGAAGCTGAAGCGGAAGCTGGAGGGCGACGCCAGCGACTTCCACGAGCAGATCGCCGACCTGCAGGCGCAGATCGCGGAGCTCAAGATGCAGCTGGCCAAGAAGGAGGAGGAGCTGCAGGCGGCCCTGGCCAGGTAGCGGGCGGGCAGGATGGCGCTGTGCTCCTGTGTCCGGGGAGGCCTGCCGTTCACCGCGGCTACCTTGGCCTAGGGGCCCCAGGCCCTTAGCACAGGCCAGGCCTCCTGCTCTCGGCCCTGCCGGTGCCTTGGACCTGCCCTCTGCCCCGGAGAGCGTGCTTTCTCGGCAGTCTCCCTCCTCCACAACGCCGGCGCGCCCTCCTGGATGCCCGGGCATTTCTCATCTACACCGGGTTCTGCATTTTCAGTTGCCCACTGAGTCCATTTCCACTGGCACCTCACACGCCACGTGTCTAAGGCTCGGGTGACCTTCCTGTCCCCCAGGTCCCTCCTCTCGTGACTTCCAGTTTCCTCCCACCCTTGGCAGGCAGCAGCCTGAGTCTGCCTGACCCTGGAGAGGAGCTCCTGCCCCTCCGTTCTTGCTCTGCCCGGCTCCACCCTGGGAACATGCAGCAGGGACAACTAGGAGGCTCCTCTGCAAGTGCTGGGCTCTTTTCTGCAGGGTGCTGGTCAGGGCGCTGGGCCTGTGACTGAGGAAGGGCAGGCACAGTCACCTCATCTCATACTTCCAAGAGGCAGAGCGGCATCCCAGCCCCGGGCTTCTGATCAGCCCCTGCTCGGCCGTTTCTCTTCTAGCTTCTGCAGCAGGCGCTGGGGTGGCCAAGGAAAGCACCCGGGCCAGAGCTGCTCTGAGGCTTTGGGCTTCCTAGGGAGAGGCCGGGTCTGGAGCCTGGCTTCAGAGCCTGCCACCTCCATCTCCCCCGACCCGGCCGTTGTGCCCTCCTGCTGGTGCCAGGTCACAAGCGCCGTCAGAGCTGAGCGTGTGCCTGTCCCTGACCGCTGAGCCGCCTCACACTGGTCCTGCCGCTCTGCTGGTCAAGCCAGGCGTCAGGAGGGAGCCGTCCCTCCGCGAAAGCCCTCAGTGCTCTTGTCACTGAGTCGGCTCCTCAGCCCACCTGGCTCCTTGCTTGCAGCCTTGGCCAGTGCCTGGCGTGGAGCGGGCACTCCCTGTTCCAGCACAGGACGTTCAGGACGCAGCCGTGAGCACCGCGGGCGCCTGATGCGCGTGCCCTGCTGGGGATCTCGGCACTCCTCCTGCAGGAGGCCCTCGCTGCCCCGCGGGTCAGGAGGGACCCGCGTGGCTGGTCCCAGAACAGAGTTTCCAGCTGCACTGAGACAGCGGGGCCCTGGGGTCTGAGTCCCCCGTCGTCCTTTGCAGGCTGGATGACGAGATGGCCCAGAAGAACAACGCGCTCAAGAAGATCCGGGAGCTGGAGGGCCACATCTCAGACCTCCAGGAGGACCTGGACTCGGAGCGAGCAGCAAGGAACAAGGCGGAGAAGCAGAAGCGGGACCTGGGGGAGGAGCTGGAGGCCCTGAAGACAGAGCTGGAGGACACGCTGGACAGCACAGCCGCCCAGCAGGAGCTCAGGTGACAGGACGCCCCTGGCCCCCGGGCCCCGGGGAGGGGAAGGAAGGGCGGCAGGCCAGTCCCGGAGCACAGGAGTCCTCAGGCCCTAGACCTTGGCCTTCCCGCCGCACTCTGCTGTGACTATAGAAGCAGGTCGGGGCTGAATCTTATGTGACGTCACCAAAGAATCACTCACTCTATTAGAGGATGATCTCAAAACCACAGAAAGGCGGACACACACACAAGCCACCTTCAGTCCCGTCGCTCACAGAATTTCTTCCTGTATTTCTTGTGTGTGTATAAGTGACTCTCACAGAACGTGTTGTAAGTTCCACTGCCAGCAGCAGACGCCAGAGGATCGGCCAGTGCACGAGGGTCATCTCTGGCGTGACTCAGTCATTTACTCATTCAACAAACACATATGCACTCTGAGCGCGGCGTGCACTGGGGCAGTCCTGACAGGAGCTGAGGCCCACTGCCCGCTCCGGCTCTGTGCTGCATTGCTCAGCTGTCCCTGGAGGCCAGCACAGCACTCGGGCCTTGTCCCCCAGGCACAGTGCAGAAGACCCCTGCAGGGTGGGAAGCATGGATGGAGGTCGGGCCAGCGGCTCACCCTCTGTCAGCCTCGGTTTCCTCACCTGTAAGAGGCAGATGATAACCACCTGCCTCAGGGTGGCTCTGCGGATCCGATGATGCATATTCAGACCCCAGCTGGGCGTGGGGCTGAGGCGCTGCCATCCTAGTGATTTGGGAGGCTGAGGTAGGAGGATGGCGAGTTCAAGGCAGCCTGGGCAACCTAGAGAGAACCTGTGTCAAAACAAGAAATGAAAATGACTGGGATGCACCTCGTGGTGGAACAGCCCTGGCTCGATCCCCGCACCACCTGCTCTGCCTGCCCCGCTCCACCCATTGAGCACCTACCCTGCGCTCGGGGCCGGCAGGTAGCATGTGCTTAATCAACAAGAGCCAGCGTTAACAGGCGTGGAACACTGTGGTCCCGGACACTCTTTCAGTGTCCTCCGCACACCTTTCGGCCTTGAGGGAGACCCTGGGCAGGGAACGTGCTCCGCATGTTGCAGCTGAGCAGATCCCAGGTGCAGACGTTAGGTGAATCGCTGGAGGGCACACTGCCCAGGCCACCTGCCTCCGCCCCCTTGCCACTCGCTGTGTTCTTCCTGCCAAGGGCCAAGAGGGAGCAGGAGGTGACGGTGCTCAAGAAGGCCCTGGAGGAGGAGACGCGCTCCCATGAGGCGCAGGTGCAGGAGATGAGGCAGAAGCACACGCAGGCCGTGGAGGAGCTCTCAGAGCAGCTGGAGCAGTCCAAGAGGGTACGTGCCCGGCTCCGCTGCCCCTGAGACGCTCCCAAGCCCAGGATGTCCCAGGTCAGCACTGGCCACAGGTGGAGATTCCACGCCTGACCCGTAGGATGTGTCACCTCAACACAGTTTACTGAGGATACCATACAAAGTTTCCTTGGGGTTCTGTATGTAATGTGTACAGGAAATAAATGGATTTCATGCTTAGACATGGGTCCCATCCCCGAGGGTGCTTCTTCTGTACAAATGCAGACATTCCACTATCTGAAAAAAATTCTGAAATCCAAAGTTCTGGGCCCAAGCATTTTGGATAAGGGATACTGTGTGTGGGTGTCTATGTGAAGATGAATAACGAGCGATAAGAGTCTAGTGATAACCATAGCCTCTCGCATTACACAGTGCTTCCCCTGTGTTGTGTATCTTTACAACCTGCTGTGCAGTAGGTCAGTTGTCTATTACTATGACAAATACCCGAGACAGTCAAGTTATAAGGGGAAAAGGTTTGTTGGCTCAGGGTAGAGGCTGCAGTCCATGGTCTGTTGGTCTGCGTGGCGAGGCAGCCCGTGGTGAAAAGGCTCATCTAGTGGTCAGGGAGGGCCAGGGGACACATCCCCAGGGAGCTGCAGCCCCCACGACGGCCCCGTCTCCCGATAAGCCTGGTGTTTAGAGGAAAGTGAGACCCCTGTTTCCAGATCTTTAGTTTGTGTTTTCAAAGTCGGAGTGACTGGGACGTGGGCAGTCAAAGCCACCAGTTTTAAGTCTACAGCTCGACAAATGTTGACAAATAAGTACCCTGTATACCCACTGCCCGCTTAGGTTTTCAAAAAGAAGCTGGAAATCCAGATTTCCATATAAAATTTATTAAAATCTTGGCAACCTTTTTGAAAATTCCGAATGGGTTAGACGGGACAGGACAGCAGGTCGATGTGGCCGAGGGGCACCAGGGTGCCAGCTCCACGGCTCAGGAAAACAGAAACCCAGGGTCATGTTGGCGACCTGCGCTGCCCCCGCCATGCGCCTCCCCTGCAGGGGCCTCCCGGGGGGGAGTGGGGAGGAGGGCGCTGGCCACACCCGGCCGCAGCGTGGCCTCCCACTCCCCGCAGGCCAAGGCCAACCTGGACAAGAGCAAGCAGGCGCTGGAGAAGGAGAATGCGGACCTGGCGGGCGAGCTGCGGGCCCTGGGCCAGGCAAGGCAGGAGGTGGAGCACAAGAAGAAGAAGCTGGAGGTGCAACTGCAAGAGCTGCAGTCCAAGTGCAGTGACGGGGAGCGGGCGCGCGCCGAGCTCAGCGACAAGGTCCACAAGCTGCAGGTGAGCGGGCGGGTTGCTGCTCAGCTGCCCGCGGTCTGGCCGCGCCAGCCGCACGTGCCAGCCACGTGCCTCCTGGCTCAGCTTGAGCTGGGAGCGCCTCATCTGTGCAGCCGCGAGGGTTCGCTGAGCCTCTGCTCTGTGCCACGCACTGCACGTGGTCCTGAGACCCAAATCAAGGAAGATGGCACACTGTGCCTGCCCCAGTGAACTCCAGCCTGGTGGGGTGGGAGGATACCAACAGTCACCCAGACCAAAGCAGATTAAGCTGGAAGGGGAAGCACATAAAGGAGTAAGGGCAATAGGGCTGGTCTGGGGCAAGGTTTTCCTCAGGACTGTGGTAAGTGGGCACATAGAAGTCTGCTAGGCAGAGGAACGGCATGTGCAAAGGCCCTGTGGTAAGTGGGGAAATCAGAAGGGGTGAGAGAAGGCTGGTAGAGCAAAGTGCCAAGCTGAAAAGAGAAGCTTAGTACAGAGGGAGGCTGTGGCCAGATGACATGGGCCCTCCAGTCCCATTCACAGATATCATTACTGAGTGATGTGAAGCCATTGAAGGGCTAACAAATGACATGGCCTGTCTTTGGTCTTGTTTAGCTTTGAAGACACATTTGGCCTGAATTTCCCTTCATGGGAATAGCCAGAAGCTTGGTGAATATTTAGTGTGCTATGGCCTGGGGCAGGGGCAACATCAAGTGTGACTTCTTCCCCATGTGCATTTGAGAGCAGGGGTTTTGCTACCCTAATACAAACAGTGTCCTGGAAGAATAGCGTCCAGGTCAGTCACAGCCTCACTGTAAACGGGAAGAGGGTGGCAGGCGGACACCACCGGAGGACCTGCTCAGGGACAGCAGGGGCCTTTTACCTTTAGGGTCCGCATCTTTGGTTGTGGCTATAAAAGCTGGTGGAAGGACAGAGAGGAAGGGCCGGGCCGGGACCCTCGGGTGTTCATGTCATCTGCCATCTCCTCCCACCGCCAGGGAGCAGAGGGTCAGAGCACCTCTCAGCCCTGGATCCGCAGGCATCCAGGATCCACAAGGGGTTCAGGGCCCCGTCAGTAGGTTAGGGCTCCAGAAGGTTCCTAAAACCACAGTCTGGGGTCAGGGACTCCAGCTTGTGGGCGAAGGGCTTCCTGCAGGGACCACAGAGTTACCCACACCTTGTCGGTATTTCCTCAGTCAGTGGACGCCGTAGGTCAGATCCCACGAGGGTGTGATGTGCTTTGAGTAAAGAGGGCGCCTGCTCTGAGGTCTCGACTAACCTGTCTCGGGCCCCCCAGAATGAAGTGGAGAGTGTCACGGGCATGCTCACGGAGGCAGAGGGCAAGGCCATCAAACTAGCCAAGGACGTGGCATCCCTTGGGTCCCAGCTCCAGGACACCCAGGTGAGTACCCTGCTGCACCGTCCAGGGGCACCTGGGGCGTGGCCCTCCTGGGCAGGTCCCTCAGACCTCGGGTGTGCTGCTGTAGGAGCTGCTTCAAGAAGAAACCCGGCAGAAGCTCAGCGTGTCCACCAAGCTGCGCCAGCTGGAGGACGAGAGGAACGGCCTGCAAGACCAGCTGGATGAGGAGATGGAGGCCAAGCAGAACCTGGAGCGCCACATCTCCACCCTGAACGTCCAGGTGCCCACGGCGCGAACTCGCTTGGGGGGTGGGTCCCCTGGCCTTCCTCCCGGTGCCTGCGTTCAGCCCCGGTTGAGCACCAGCGGCCCCGCTGTTGAAGTCCTCCACCGAGGAGAAGGTGGTCTCGCTTCCCAGCGTCGCTCTCCTCTGACCCAAGCCCCGCCATGGCCATTTCAGCTTGCCGACTCGAAGAAGAAGCTTCAGGACTTCGCCAGCACCGTGGAAGCCATGGAGGAGGGGAAGAAGAGGTTCCAGAAGGAAATCGAGGGCCTCACCCAGCAGTACGAAGAGAAGGCAGCTGCTTATGACAAACTGGAAAAGACCAAGAACAGGCTTCAGCAGGAGCTGGACGACCTGGTCGTCGACTTGGACAACCAGCGGCAACTGGTGTCCAACCTGGAAAAGAAGCAGAAGAAGTTTGATCAGGTAGGGGCCGAGAGTCCCTGCTCTGTGCTTGGACACTGGCCGGGGAGCCGGGTCAGTAGTGCCAGGGACGGTGGCTGGGTGTCCGCATCCCATCCCCACTCTGCTGGAAGTCATGGAAGGCTGCCCCATCTGTCATCTCACCTGGGGTGACCGTGATACGTGAGGGACACTAGATGACTGTGGCTTCCTGGGCACAGCACTATGAGGGTCACCTGAAAGAGTGACACCTTAGCTCCTAGCCCTGGTAAGGAGGAGGGGCGCCTGGTGAGGCCCCCAGGTGGCGCAGGCCACACCTTCAGCACCACCTTCCCCAGCATCTCATCATGTGCGGTTTCACACACCCCGTGGAAAGAATGGCCCAGTGAGCACCCATACGGCCACCACATCTCACATGCTTTGTCACGAATCATCTACCCACCATGTTTTATCTTTTGGGCATATCCCAAAGCCAGTTAGACAGCTGTATACCTTCTCTCCCAACACCACAGCAATTATATATTAGAGTTCATTTTGGAAAAATAATTTTGCTTTTTTTGAAGTAAAATGTACCTGTAATGAAACATAGGAATGTGAATTCATGAAGTTCCCATAAATGCATACACCTGTGGCCCAAACCTCTACATACCAACTTTGAATATGTTACCCAGGGGCTGGGGAGATAGCTCAGTCGGTAGAGTGCTTCCCTTGTAAGCACCAAGGCCCCGGGTTCGATCCGCAGCACCCCCCCCCCCCAAAAAAAAAAAAAAAAAAAAAAACCAAACAAACAAACAAAAAGAATATGTTACCCATAATTGTTAAATGATTCCATTTGCAAGTGGCTTGGAGTCAGGAGTCATTGTAAAGACAAATTTCGGATTTGTGCTGTTGGGGCCAAACGCCCTTCTCTGCAGCATCCCCTCCTTCCCTGTCCCAGCAGCGGCCCTCCGGGGGCTGTCTGCTTGTCCTCATCTGGGGGAGGGCTCAGGTTGCTTTTCCATTCGCCGTCACCTATGGTGCAGGGTTATTGTGTTGACTGTGCTGTTTGGAGGTCCTGGTCACTGACCTGTATTTGCTGAATCCTGGGCATTAATCTGTAACATCTAAACAATAAAAGATTAACTGGCCTCTGGCAGATCCAATGTCACTCTGCCCTCAGTAGCAGGATGTTCTGACCGACACGGCAGCCCCATCTAGAGGTGAGAAAGTAAGTCTGTTGTGAACGACTTCCACTGACACCTGATCACTCATACCCGCACCTGGGTACATTGAGTGGGACACCTGGCTCCCTGCCTATCCCAGTGGTTCAATGAGGTGGAACCTTGGCTACGTGATGGCGGGCTCGGGGCACCTCTGAGCCTTCTGCTGTATTGCAGTTGTTAGCCGAGGAGAAGAACATCTCTTCCAAATACGCGGACGAGAGGGACCGAGCTGAGGCGGAAGCCAGGGAGAAGGAAACCAAGGCCTTGTCCCTGGCCCGGGCCCTCGAGGAAGCCCTGGAAGCCAAAGAGGAGCTTGAGAGAGCCAACAAAATGCTCAAAGCGGAGATGGAGGACCTGGTCAGCTCCAAGGATGACGTAGGCAAGAATGTAAGTGGCCCATCGCCGTCTCCGCCTGTCCCCGTCTCCCCAGCTAGCCTTGGCGTAGTTTTCTGGCTCCTCCACGTTGATCCATTGGGACTGGAAGGCAGGTCCTCAGGCGGGCGCAGGGATGGGAGGAGCGTCTCGGGCCCTGGTTGTGCATCCCGCAGGAGGCAGGGACACCCCTCTGGCCCGAAGAGTGCGGCTCTTTGGTGGTCCAGCCTCCCTTCAGTAAAGGCTTGGCACTCTGCGGTAGGTCCACGAGCTGGAGAAGTCCAAGCGCGCCCTGGAAACCCAGATGGAGGAGATGAAGACGCAGCTGGAAGAGCTGGAGGATGAGCTGCAGGCCACTGAAGATGCCAAGCTGCGGCTGGAGGTCAACATGCAGGCTCTCAAGGGCCAGTTCGAGAGGGACCTCCAAGCCCGCGATGAGCAGAACGAGGAGAAGCGGAGGCAGCTGCAGCGGCAGGTGGGCGCCCCCACGATGGGCTTCTTGGAACTGTTTTCTCATCTGGGACCTGGAGGGGGGGGGAGCCCAGTGTGCTGGGAAGGGGCTGTGGGCACCTGGGAGCTCAGGGCATCGCGGAGTGCATGGGGTCCGGCCTCCGAGGGGCAGCCTGACGGCACCAGCTCTCTGCACTCAGCTTCACGAGTACGAGACGGAACTGGAAGACGAGCGCAAACAGCGTGCCCTGGCCACCGCGGCCAAGAAGAAGCTGGAAGGGGACCTGAAGGACCTGGAGCTGCAGGCCGACTCTGCCATCAAGGGGCGGGAGGAAGCCATCAAGCAGCTTCGGAAACTGCAGGTGGGCGACACCGGAGTCCAGGGCCCGGCGGAGGGCGGGGCGGCTCCCCAGGCCAGGCCCCCATGTGCTTTTCCACCATTTAGCTCTGGGCAGCTGTGGGTGAGTGGGTGCCATTATCTGGCATTTGGCCACCGCTCTCAGATCACATCAGGGGCTCAGCTTCTTAAGGCAGCAGGGCCTCCGAGCAGCCACCTGAGCGGAGGGCAAAGCCATGCACCAGGAACCCCTGTGGCTACCCGCAGGAGATCCAAGGGCTGGGCATGCAGAGGTGCGTCAGGCAGCAGGGCCAGTGACCAAGGCCTCTTGGCTTGTCCTGATACTCACGCAGGCTCAGATGAAGGACTTCCAGAGAGAGCTGGAAGATGCCCGCGCCTCCAGAGACGAGATCTTCGCCACGGCCAAAGAGAATGAGAAGAAGGCCAAGAGCCTGGAGGCCGACCTCATGCAGCTACAGGAGGTGATGTGCCCTCCGGGGCACCCAGGCCTGTGCATCCACCATTTCCTTCCCCTGACCAACACCCCCAAACACGTGGGCCCCCACAGAAGGAGCCAAGAAAGATGCATCTCCTCTGATGGAGTCGGGTCTCCCTGAGCTTAGGGGAAGAACCTGGCATTCCGGGACAGCTGGGTGGCGGGAGCAGAGGGGCCCTGCACGGGCCGGCCTTCCTGAAGGAGAGCCCCTTTACTCCCTGCTGCCCCTGCAGGATCTGGCGGCCGCTGAGAGGGCTCGCAAGCAGGCAGACCTGGAGAAGGAGGAGCTGGCCGAGGAGCTGGCCAGCAGCGTGTCAGGAAGGTACGGAGCCAGGAGGGAGGAGAGGGTCTAGCCTCAGGATGAGGGGGCAGCTCAGGAGGCGCCCCAGACCACCATTTTAATGCTGAAGATGACAGTGCTCACCTGCGCTTGCAAGGAGACAGACCCACAGTGGTGAGCTTCCCTCAGCTTTCCCCACGGCCTGTTTCCTTCATTCTGAAGGAATGAACATCGTGTGGCAAGGTCCAGGAGCTGGACTTTGTGCCCATCATGCCTTTGCTGACCTGGACTTGGCACAGGTCCGGGTCCCTCACTTCCTGCAGGGTGACCTGCAGGGCCTCGCCCTCCTCAGAGAAGGAGGCCCCCGGGCGGGCGCAGGCCCACGGTGCCGTCTCCCCCCAGGAATACACTGCAGGAGGAGAAGCGCCGCCTGGAGGCCCGGATCGCCCAGCTGGAGGAGGAACTGGAGGAGGAGCAGGGCAACATGGAGGCCATGAGCGACCGGGTCCGCAAGGCCACCCAGCAGGTGAGCGACGCTGCATCGGTCCTCAGGCCAGGCCTCGCCTCCACTGCTGCAGGCGAGCTGTGTTGTCAGGCCAGAGAGGACGCCATGAGGCCTGTGCCCAGGTCACATCAAGGCACAGGGGTGCAGCAGTGATGAGGCCCCCGGCTGTGGCCCCCATATTGACAGGCACCTTGCCTTGGGTCTCGGCTGCAACCAGGTCCCAGTCCTGCCCAGGTCCTGTGGCTGCCTCATCAGCCTGCTGGAACGGGGACCAAGGAACCTTTCCTCTTCCTCCAATGGCATCCTACTAGCGCCTACCCGCTGTCTCCATGACACATCACCAGCCTGGCGGAGGACCCTGGTGTCCTTCACTGCTCGCTGCCTGAGCCGTGCCTGTGACCATGAGCCCTCAGTGACACTGCTGAGCACCAAGGCTTAACAGCTGCTGACACATGCTGGGCCCCCCGCAAGCTTGTGCTCTCAGCCCAGGGCGGAGGACACGGCCAAGGCGAGAGGGAAAGGAGGCTGTCACTCAGCGGGTGGCTCCAGAGCAGGGGGGAACTGACTGAAGGTGGCAGAAGGCAGGGGCTGAGCCCCAGTGTGGGGCACCTTGACGTACTGCTCTCCTTCCTGAGCCTTTCACCTCATGTCTTCCGCCCTCCTCCCCAGGCCGAGCAGCTCAGCAACGAGCTGGCCACAGAGCGCAGCGCAGCCCAGAAGAATGAGAGCGCGCGGCAGCAGCTGGAGCGGCAGAACAAGGAGCTGCGCAGCAAGCTGCAGGAGATGGAGGGGGCGGTCAAATCCAAGTTCAAGTCCACCATCGCCGCCCTGGAGGCCAAGATCGCACAGCTGGAGGAGCAGGTGGAGCAGGAGGCCAGGTACGGAGGGACCGGAGCTCCACCCTAGCTTGCTTGCTTGCTGTGACCAGTGGGGGACCCTGGGGAGGTCAGGTGCCTCTGAGCACCAGTTCTGGTGAGAACCGAATAGAAACATCAAGTGCTGGCACGAGCAAGCACTTCACACGTGAGCTGCCATTGGCTAACGATGGCCCTGGGGTCATAAGCCACCTTCCCAGGAACACCCATCGAACCTGTGCCTGCAGGGAGATCCTGCCATTGACTGTGCAGCGAACAAGCCCAGGCAGGCTTCTCCTCTTAACTGTGGGTCAGCTGAGGCACAAGGCCACAGCACATCTGTGACCTTCAGGTTTCAAGGATTCTGACCTATTTTTTGGTAGGAGCTTTATTCCTAGTTCATATAATTCCCCATTCAACATGCACAGTCCCATGGTGTTCTGTTCTGGGTCTTGGCAGACATGTAAGATGGTCACCTCGGTCATTTTTTTTTTTTTTTTTCCCTTTTTTTTCCTTTTTGGTACTGGAGATTGAACCCAGAGGCGCTTAACCACTGAGCCAAATCCCCAGCCCTTTTTTTATTTTGAGACAGGATCTTGCTAAGTTGCTGAGGCTGACCCTGAACTGGGGATCCTCCTGCCTCGGCCTTCTGAGTTGCTGGGATTACAGGCGTGCGCCACTGTGCCCAGCACCACTGACGATTCTATAGAATGCTTTCATCACCCCGGGCCTCCAGCCTTCACCCAGGCAACTGCTGATCTAGTCACCTCTCTGGACTGGCCTGTTCTGGGCATTTCACACAAATGGGGCCACTTACGTGGCCTCACTGCCGGCTGCTGCCTCTTGGCAAGGCCATTCCAGGTTTAGCGCTGCACCCGTTTTCTTCTGTGGCCAAGTCAGTCCTTCCATCTGGCGGCTCCTGGGCTGAGTGCTGGCGGAGGGCAAGGCGCTGCAGGCTGGGGACACCAACCTCCTGGGCCGCCATCGCCACCTGAGCCAATTGCCTCCCCCACCGTGCAGAGAGAAGCAGGCGGCCGCCAAGTCGCTGAAGCAGAAGGACAAGAAGCTGAAGGAGGTCCTGCTGCAGGTGGAGGACGAGCGCAAGATGGCGGAGCAGTACAAGGAGCAGGTAGCCTTGCACCAGGCCCCGCCCCCGGGCCCCAGGCGCGCCTGACCCTGACGGCGCCTTTGCCCCGCAGGCAGAGAAGGGGAACGCCAGGGTGAAGCAACTCAAGAGGCAGCTGGAGGAGGCCGAGGAGGAGTCCCAGCGCATCAACGCCAACCGCAGGAAGCTGCAGCGGGAGCTGGACGAGGCCACGGAGAGCAACGAGGCCATGGGCCGCGAGGTGACTGCGCTCAAGAGCAAGCTCAGGTGAGGGACCGCGAGGCGCCCAGGGGGACTGGCCAGGGCGGAGCAGGCGCCCAGGAGCCCCCGACGTGCTCCCGACACCGCCTCTTCTGGGAGCCGCCGCCCCACCTCCTCCGCCCCTGCCACTGTGTGCGGGACCCCTCTGGATGAGGAGGGCCTCCCCGTCCTCTGCCCCCGGACTCGGCAGCCCGGACGTCCGCAGAGGGCCCCTGCCCCTTCTGCTGAGGCTTCAGCACCTTCCCGCCATCTGCCACGCCCTCGGCACCGTCACCATCAGGTTCTCCATCACAGCCACCTCTCTTCAGCCACCTCCCTGGGACTTCCACCCGCTCACAGCCCCACTGGCCCCATACGAGGCCCCTTACGAGGCCCCTTTCTCCCCTGGCCCCTTCGCGCTCTGCTGGACTCACGGTGACACGCAGCCCCAACCTCCTGCCGTCTCCTCGGCCATAGCACCAAGGGGCACAAGCAAAGACGTCCCTACTGTGTGCTCTGACCCAGTGGGCCTGGCCTCTCCCCTCACCCATTTCACTAAGCCACCGTCTGCCCGCTCCCGGCCCGGGCTCAGGGCGCATGGAGGCTCGCCCTGCAGCGCTTCCCTCTGGTTATGTCAGCAGCAGAGAAACCTTAGTCCCACTTGCTGCCATCCCTTACCTTGGGACTCCCTGTGGACAAGGTGCCCCTCATCCTCCCCCCAGGCCTCTCCAGGGGGGCTGCCAGTCCTCACCCACCTCTGCAGCAGCTGGGGGGACCCGCCCTCCCCCTTTTCAGGCTGTCTCCATCTCAGACCCGCCAGCCCCTGGACTACCCTGGGGTGCTCTTGGCTCTCTTCAGCTTTCAGCCTGAGGTGATCTCCTCCGGGCTGTGGCCCAGAACTCCCATCTTCAGCTCGTGCCTTGGTGGTCTCCAGCCCCACTGGAGCCTCCCCCACCGAGGTCCTGCAAGCCACTGCAGTGATAGACCTCCCCCCACACACACACACTCAGACCGCACACCTGTGGGCGCTGTTCTCTCCCCAACACCCTCCACCCATCCTGGCGGGACATCTGCTCAAGTCCCACCTGTTCTTGCCACCATCACCCTCATCTAGGTCACTGTCACAGGCTCCCTGGGGCCTCCTGCTTCCATGCTGGCCCCTCAGGCTTCTCAGCACCACAGCCAGAGGGGTCCTGTTTAGGGGAAGCTGGAGCCCACCCGACAACCTCTCTACAGTGTTTGATCTCTGCCTGCTGCCTCAGGGCCGTGGCACTGGCTGCTGCCTCTGCTGGGAATGCTCTGGGCCCTGCTCCTTACCCAGAGTCATTCGGTCTCAAGCTGTCCAGCCTCGCTCCCTCCCCACCTGCACACCTCTGCATCCCCTGCTACTTGGTTACCTTGCTTATGGCCACGGGCCAAGGGCTCACCTGCTGATCCCCAGTGCCCTAGGATGGCACTGGGCACCCAGGAACCCTCCAGTCACTGAGTCCTAAAGGGCGAGACTCCGACTTCTGTTCCCAGGCCACCTTTGTCATTTTCCTTAGCCTCGTGCTGCCTGCTAACTGTTCTTTGGAAGTAACCATTTTATTCATTCACCTGTTTGCAAATAAAACTGGCCCCCGTATTGGTGGACCAGCATGACTCAGCAACAGGCCCGCGCTCAACACGGAGGCAGAGGCAACACTGAGTTCTAGCTGCCGGCACAAGCTGGAGGCCCACTCCTCAGCGGGCACCAGACTTAGGAAGCAGGGGAGAGGGGGTGCCCTTCTCTGTGCACTTCAGCTCGTCCAGGGCACCAAGGCTTCCAGGAGGAGCCGCCGGTTCCTGCAAGATGAGGGCGTGTGTGTCTCCACTGGATGGAACAGAATCCAGACCCAGCTTTCTGGGTGCAGCAGGGGCCCGGGAGCAGCATCCAGGGGTCAGTGGGGCAGAGCTGTGCTCTGCAGGAAACTGGACACTGCCCCTTTTGAGAAGCCGGGCTGAGTCGGGACACAGCCACCCCGCTCTCCACCCTGGGGCTGTCTCTGCTCCTGAAATGGGGGCTCAGGGGTTCTTTGGGCCTGTGCAGAATGCCCCCTGAGTGCTGGCCAGGCACCGCCCCATCTCAGGCACTACAGGCCAGTGTGCGCACAACACCGCCGCCTGTCAGTCTGCAGTGCGCGGTGCACAACCAGGCCCTGGGTCTCTGCGTGCGGATGGCACATCCAGCCACCTCCTTGGGATCGGGCCTTTCAGAGCAAGTGAGTGTCATCAGACTCTCCACAAACTCTATCCTGACCCAACCCTGTCACGTGCCATGTTGCTAGTCACCTCTGACAGACCACAAAGCCTACCTTCTGCCTGGAGGTGACCAAGGTAACAAGGACCAAGTGCCAGTCAGATAGGAGCTGGTGCAGGCTCGCTGCCCAGCTTCTGTCCAGCACTCGATGTCCTCCCCTTCCTGAGCAGGTGTGCAGTGACCAAGTCACAGGAGGTTCCTAAAAGCAGCTCTCACTTAAAATACTGCCCGTCCTCATGTCAGCCTCTCCCCGAGCCTGTTAGTCAGAAGTGCGTGCCCTTAGTGACCACGAATACCCAATTGGTCTCCTTCCCGTTACCCACTGGGGACTCTCTCTCTCTGTTTCAGAGGGCCCCCCCCACAGGAAGCCTCGCAGTGACCCACAGGTATCATGCCTCTGGCTCTGCAGCTCCGTGTGTTCTGCTGTTTCCTTTCTGCCCGGTGTCACCCCCACTTCTGCCCCCCATGCCCACACCCTCCTTTTTTCGATCTGAGCCAATTTGAGATTCCTACAGAATCTGAGGGTTTGGATAACCTAGTTCACAACCACCTCTGGTGAACCCGAGAGCCTTGGGACAAGCAGACTCACCTCCCGGGTGGCTTTCCTTCCCTCCCTCTGCCAGTGCTTTGGCGGACAGCCTGGCACCCAGAGCGTGGCCACAGCACCGCATCAGTCAGGGTTTTGCGAGACTGCTTATGTCGCTTGGATTCCTCGTACCTGAGCGCTGCTCTCTTGCTGGCAGAGCTGCTGTCCCTTGCACAGTGACCACGCCCCACCGAGTGAACAGGACGGTGCCACACTCCGGGCCTGTCCTTGGATCTGTCATTCACACATCAGGAATGACAAAGCACAGTTCCTGATGACCACAGTCCCAACTTGTCCCTCACAATTCGGCTTTCACAAATGTGTGTGAAGGACACGGCCCTCGCTGCCATGTCCTGCAAATGCCAGGGCTTTGTGTGGCTTGAGCACGATCTGGCTGCCCCCTGTACCTTCAGCACACGGGGTGGGAACCAGCCACTGCAGGCCAGGCACAGCCTGCCGGAGCCTCTTCCAGAAGCCGCACTGGCACACAGGGGTTCACGGCCCAGCGGGTGGACACCCCAGACTCGAGGAAGCACACGGGCCCTGCTGAAGAGCCGAAGAGGCCTCCACTTCTCTGGGATTCTGAGAACCTTTTGGCCCTGTGAGGTTAGAGTAGGGGCCCTCTTCTCGCCCCACTGAGGCCAGACAGGCCCTAGCTGGCGTGCACCTTTTCTTTTGCAGGAGCTCAGCTTTGCTAAGGCTACCGAATACCTTAAAGCTGGGCGAGGTCCTGCAAAGAGCTTCCACGTGGGTTTTGTGGGGCCAGATGAGCCTCCAGGACACGTGGGCAGCTCTCCTGCCACCGTGGAGGATGGGCTGCTTCCAGGGCTGACTAGAGTGCAGGTCACCTTAGCAGGAAGTGGAGTCCCTGCAGCTCAGCTGGGGCTTCTGCTGCGGAGCACAGGCCTGGTCTGCAGCAGGCTCTGGACAGGCTCCGCATCTAAGAACAGAACCTCACTTCTCCAGGATTAGACCCCTACTTCCTGTGATGGTGTCAACGACAACCTCAGTCTAGGGCTTGAAGCCAGTTCCTCTAAGAACCACGTCTGAGCCAGAAGGGACGGCCGGCAGAATTCGGCCGAGCCGGGCTTCCTGGGCAGGGATCTGCTCCTGAGATCAAGGAGCCAGGAAGTCCCCTAACTTGTAGACAGGGACCCTTCCAGGAGGCAAGGCGGAGCCCCGAAGCATGGGTGGACATCGTGTCCCATCCCAGCCATCCCACGGGGCTCTGAGCTTGCAGGCGGAGGAGCACGGCAGCCGCCCGGGCTCACCTCTCTGCCCTGGCCTTTAGGACCTTCTCTCGCTAAAGAGGAAATGGGGCTGGAGGAGCGGTCACATTCTCTCTCATGTGGCCAGAGGTCTAGAAGCTTCCTCTGAAGCTGTGCTAGGAGGCTTCAGTTGGGCATAGCTCCAACTTTAGGTATTTATTCCTAATTACTCACCTCAGGATGCCCCACCTTCAAACTCTAAAAGACTGGTGTGGGGGTCACGAACCTCAGCCTTGCTTATGCCTTGAGTCTTACCTGTCTCTGTTGTGCCCCTGGCCTAAAGAATGGGTGAGGGCTCAGCCTCGCAGTCTCTCTGTCCAGCCTCCCTGTGCCGAGCAGGTCTTGGTTATCAAGTCTGCTTCCTCCTGAGCGCTCCTAGGATGAGGTGGGACCTGTTCTGCAACCCAGGTCACACAGGCGGCTGAATCCAGCACACTCGAGGCTCCTGTTGTGCAGCAGCAGTTCAGGGCAGGTGGCTCTGATGTCCCCCTCCTGCCCCCCCACCCAAAGCCTCTTCACACAAGCAGCCCTTTCTGGGCCTGCCCATGACTTGGCACCTAGCCAGAGAAGAGAGGTGGCAGAGTAGGGGTACAGGAGGGGCCTGCCCCCTAGAGCTCAGGTACCTTGGACTAACCCGCAGGGTTTGCTTTTCTACAAATACCTGTGGCCTGCTCGGTGCACACCACGCTGAGCAAAGCAGGCCAGCGAGGGTCCCCACGTGGGGCTGGACCAGGAAGCTTCACTCCAGGGTTGCCCCTCTGCACCCCGACCTCTTTCCCTCTGGACGCTGCCCTGGGGGTCCACTTCTGATACCTTGCAAAGGGCACCCAACCCCTCCCCTTTTTCTGAAGTGCAGAGGGGGGCATGTTGGGGAGGACACAGCATCGTCCCCTCCTTCCTGGCGGCGCCCCGGGTCTGGATAAGAACATTACCCACCTGCCTTTTACCCCCTCCTCCTATCCAAACACAAGACCACAGCAGACCAGAACCCTGGGGGTCATCAAATGACCAGGCGAGACGGGTTTGAAAGCAGATCACTCGCTTTGTGAAGAAGCTCCTGACCCCAGCTCAGCTAGCCCAGCAGACCTCAGCTTGGGCTGCGTTGCCCCGCGCCTGGCCGAGGTGTCCCATTTGGGTCCAGTCCCTGTGTGTTTGGACCCTGACCCTGATAAAAACCTCTTCCAACCTTGCGAATTTCCTTAGTGAAGAGAAACGTGTTTTCTCATTAAAACCCACAGGCGAGGGAACGAGACCACGTTTGTCCCTGCCAGGAGGTCTGGAGGCCGCAGAGTCATAGAAAACGCGGACGGTTCTGAGGAGGAGGTGGACGCCCGCGACGCGGACTTCAACGGAACCAAAGCCAGTGAATAGACTCGCTGGCGGCCTGCACCTGCGCAGGGGCAAAGTCACCCGACAGACAGACCCAGCGGACGGAGTCCCTCCTCAGCATCAGACTCACGACACCCCCACATTGACTCGCCAAGCACTCCCCTGTCGTCGGCATCCCAGGAGGGAAACCCGAGAGCAGACACAGGAAGGGCCTGACGTCGGTGGGCTGTGCAGCGCTGGGCTTTAAGAAAAGCCACGGTAACCAGTCACTGGCGACGGCGTCTACGTGAGACGGGGAGAGAGTCACCAGCGCGGGCGCGCCTGCCCCCAGCCCCCAGCTCACCCCGACTTCCGGAGCCCGGCCCTTGTTGGAGGACTCTCCCCACTCCTGGTGGCCACACCTGGCACCCACACAGTTCACAACCCAGTGCCTTCTGCAGCCACGTGAAGCTAACACCGTCCCGACTGTACTGCCACTGTCACCAATAAAAGGTCATAGATCACCAGAACGCGTGGGCTCGTGTGCCGAGCTGTTGTCTGGTTTTCTAGAGCAAAGGAAGGGGTGAGGGGCGGGGCAGCCTCACTCGATCCCCAGGGACCCTGTGGAGCCAGGGTTGCAACTTCACAAACAGGGACGCCAAAGTCTAGGGAGGGGAACCCACAGCTGGCAAGAGGCGGCCAGATGCAGTGAGGCCATCTGAGGCGGGAGGTCCACGGGCCAGCAGGGCTCTGCCCCTGCCCTTGACCATGACCAGGAGCCATCCTCACCGATCAGAACCCATGAGAACCTACTAGTTGAGCATCCTTGATCTAAAACCCCAAGTCCTCTTGAGCACCAGCATGACAGTGAAGGTAGAAATTCCACACCCACCCTCACCTGAGGTGACAGACAAAACACAGGCACACGGGGCATGCCGCGTAAGGCTGCCTGCGGGCTGTTCCAGTGAGGCCCACGATTTTTTTGGTAGACCTGGATCCATCCCCAAAATACCTCAATACCTATCTGCAAATATTCCAATTTTTTTTAAAGCCAATCTCCAAAGCACTTCTGGTCCCAAGCATTTTGGATAGCAATATTCATCCATAATATGGTAAATACAAGATTTTTTTTTTGAAGTTTTTAAAGTTAACTAAGATTTTTTCCCCATTAGGAGAACAGTCTCAATAAATATCTTGGCCTTTGCAGGCTATATCTGGTCTCTGTCACACAGTCATCCTTTTTCTCTTCTAATCCTTAAAAACTTGGCGCATTGGCCCTACAGAGCCGAGGGCCCTCTCGTCCTCCCCTAATGCTTCAGACACGGCGAGCAGAGCTTCCACCACGGACCCAAGCAAAGGGAAAGAGGTGAAGACGGGAAGCCGGAACCAGAAGGCCGCAGCCACGCCCCGGTGCTCAGGTCCTGGGAGGATGCCCGAGCATCACCCGACATTTCCAGCAGGCCGACCTGAATAGAGATTTTTAAAAACATTTTTTTTTCCCCTATTTTGTGAGTTGGTTAAAAAATCAAGAGGTCTTCATGAGCTCAAGAGCCAATGTGGAGGCAGATACCAGTGAACCTACCGAACACACCACCAGCCAGCCGGACATGAGTCCCTCCTGACTTTATTGTTCTTTAGAAAAATAAAAAGTCCGTCTTTTACCAATACAGGTTAGGAAGTTTTAGGGGGAAGAAATCCAGCCCCGAGGCTGCATCTCCAGACCCGGGCAGCACCTGAGACGCTTTCTTCCTCTCAAGGCTAGTTTTGCTGGTTCTTGGAGGACATGGCTGCATGGGACAGTGGGGCCACCAGGCTGTGTGTGGTTCCCGTGGCTGGCACTTGCCTGCCACCTGTGTCCAAGAGCGGGAGGCTGCTGCGTGGCCAGCAGAGGAGCAGACACACCGTGACCCGGGATCCTGCGATGGCTTGTCCCTTTCACCCTGGGCCGGGCGATCTTGTGGTCTCCTCTCATGTGAAGGCCGCCCCGGTTACTTCATGATGAGCTCATATTTCCAAGTCCTGTTCTCAGGGCTGTGCCCCCAGGGACCCAGTGCAGATGTCACTCCACACCAGGGCAGGGGCTCAGGGAGACTAAGGGTCAGCATTTAGCAGAGGACAGACCTCACCAGACCCCAATCAACCTGGCAACAACTCTGAAACTCCAAGACTTCTCTAAAAACCTCGAGAAAGGCAGTTAAAGCCCCAGGGGTCCAGGATGGGGTGTCAGAAAGGCACACGGGTCTTCCATTCTCCACTCTGGAGGTGAGCTCAGGGCGCCGTGAGGCACGGGAGGGTCTGTCCAGGAAGACAGCTCCGGGGAGAGGGGCGGAACAGTGAGTCCGGGTGAGCCCAGATCCCCCGTGGGGGACCCCGGACACGAGAAGCACCTCTCAGGGCCGCGGGCAGTCGATCACAGGGGAGTCTCGTCACCCTCCCTGTCACGCCTCCCAGGGGCCCACTTTGTCCCTGCCCTGGGACGCACACACTGACAGCGGGGCTAGGGACAGAAACGTCATTTCATGGGGACAACACCTGGGCCCCAGGGGACAGCCTCAGTGCAGCACAAGCCAACCATGGTGACGGCCGGCTCTCGTTTCTCACTAACTTAAAACGCCAGCAGCCTGGCGAGCAGGGGAAGCGGGCTCCGGTCAGCTCTTAGAGCAACAGCTTGACCACCCCGGGGGCAGGCGGCGAGGAGGAACGTGAGGGCGGCTTCCCAAGCTCCAGGCGTTTTCCCAACCTTCAGACAGAGCAAACCAGATTTAGCAGATGGGACAGCAGTGACAAGCGGACAGCACCGGGGCCCAGAAGGTTTTAGGAGTCAGTGGCAAGACGGGGCGCAGGTCTGCAGGGTCTGTGTGTCCCCTCCCATGAATGAAGAAAGGACACTGGCTGCCTGGCCCTGCGTGCTCAGGCCCCGACTCGGAAGACCCCTACGAACGTCCGCTTCTCACTTCTCAAATTGGTGGGGGGCGGGCTGCTGGGAACCCAACCCAGGGCTGTGCATCCCAGGAGCTCAACCCCAGCCCCCAAATTAAAAATTTCAAAAGTGAAAAAACAAATTCAAAAACAAATCTGCTTCTAGATTCCGGAAGCTGAGTGCATGCCTCGGGAACCCAAGCTTCCTGTCGGGTGTCTGCCACGGACCCATCAGCTCCAGGAGGACCGGGGCTCCTCCTGGGGGATCCTGAGTCTGCAGGTGGCCCTGGTTTCCCTCAGGCAAGATAAGCAGTGGGGCTGTCAGAGGTCCGAGCTGCGCTTTCAGTCGAGAGCCTAGGCTGGCCAGAACTCAGCCAGTCTGTCCCTTTAGGGCCCTGAAGGCACTGCAGGCTTAAATGAAAATCAGAGAAGCAGAGCCAGCTCACAGGACGAGGGATCCACACAGGACATTCCCAGGGTGTGACCCAGGTTGGGGCTGCAGAATCAAATTATAGCAATGGCCCCCTTTGTGGCCAGACTGGGTGCCACCTCATTCCACATCAAGGGAAAGAACGGAAGGTAAGGTTCACTGAAAAATCCTACAACTTAAACACAGGGGGCATGGGGTCAGCATCTCCGCCCAGGTACACACATGCCCCCACCCTACCGAGAGCGTATCGAAAGGCACTGACCCTTTGTCGCCCAGAGGTACGCTGGTGCCGCTTGTCCGTCTGTCCCCGCTGTCTCGGTTCTTGCTCCCCCGCCCCGAGGCAGGGCCACCTGTCCGGTTTGGGGACTGATCATACACAAAGTTCCGGCAGGATGCAAGTTTGGACTCCAGTGCCTGCAGAGAAGTGAGCTTTCATCTCCCAGAGAACAGGAACCCCTGTCACCCACCGAGCAGATGAAACGGTGTTTCGGAGGTGGTTTCTGAACATACCACAATGGAATTCCCAGGGGTGGGGCGGAGGAACCACTCGCCCGAGTATCTGGGAGCTTCCTGAAAACCCGCCAACTACTTATTGTCCAACTCTGAAATCAGCTTCTGCAGTCGGACACTCTGCAGGGTGGCAGGCAGTTTCCACAAGGATTTGAACGGCAGTAAAGGGACCCCGAGGAAACCAAGGGGCAGTAAGATCACCTTGGGCGCCTTGGTACTCTGTGCTAAACACTCAGGGACCTGCTATGAACAGAAAGTCAGAGAGGCCAAACCAAGGCCCAAGGAAGGAGAGGCGCGCTTCTGTGAAGCTGCAGCTACCAACATGCATGTGTTCTGCTCAGTGACCCGCCAGTGGGACAGAATCACAAGGCCTCTCGGGCATGTCTTTAAAAATAAAAACCAATTACAAAGATGCTATTGCGTAAGCACAACAGAAGTCCTCCCTGTGATGCATATAAAACCTGGAAGGTCACGTTGCGATCTTGTACTGAACTCCTTGAGAAACCAGCAAGACAGCCATTTTTAAACCGCCCTTGGTTTTTTTCATAGTAAGAAAAACACAAAGCGATTGTCCTGATTGAAGGAAAAAGGGTTCAAGGCAAAAAAGATACACTCAGGGACGAGGGGGAAGACTGGTTCTGAGCTCTGGGCCTCTGGCAACAGCAACTGCTGGGGAGGCTGAGGACGCTCAGGGATGCTGAAGGACTGGCCATGGGGGAGAGGACCTGGTGACAAGCCCTTTCAGATGTCCCGAAAGTGTCCCAGGTGCAGGGCCTTACCCCTACTTTCCGAAGCAGGTCCCCCACAATATTGAGGGCTGAAATCCGGGCTGCAGGCGTGAGGGGGGTTCCGCTGTTGGAGCTGTCCAGACCTGGGTGGGCAGAGGGAAGGGCGTCATACACCGACTTCAGGCCATGCTCGGACACGTCCAGATTTGAAGCGGTGTGGAAGCGGAGGAAGCTGCGGCCCCCTCTTTGACCCCAGATGCCACCTTAGTCATCCGAGTCAACTGACTGATACGCCAAGAGTGCTGGATGGCCAGCTCTGAGTCCTTGTGAGGACTACACTCGGCATTTATTTTTACACGTTAATTTTTTTCAAACAAAGCCAACAAAGTTCTCTCGAAACCCTAGGAATTCCATACAGCTCAGCACCAGCACCTGGTCATGCATCTAGCTCTTAACATCCACCCTGTAAATGCAACACTTACAGAGGAAGTGAGTCAGAGCAAAAAGTGCTCTCCTCTGTAGAGACCCCTCCTCCAGGCGGGCTCTGTGGACCTGCCGCTCCCGGGCGGGTCAGACACGCAGTGTCGGGCCCCAGGAGCTGCACATGGAGGAGAGGTCAACTCAACCCCAGGAGTCACGTTCAGATTCAAGTGTGGGAAAGCGCTCCTGGCTGGGGTTCTGGAACTCATTGTCCCTTCATGGCCAGGGGACAAGCTATGGGCGAAGCCTGTGGTACAGGGAGCCCCGGAGCCAGCCTGCCTGGGTTCCAATCCCAACTCTGCCATTTACTTCTGAGAGATGTCAGGCAGGCTCCGTGACTCAGGGCCTTGGGCTAGCAAATGACATCGAGGGCCTGAGGCGAGGCCTCTGCAAGGCCATGTACGCAAAGTGCTTCAAGCTCAGTGGTCAGCAGACTCTATACACTCAGTGACTGTCCCTCGGTATCTGCTGTTAGTGGCCAGATCAGGGTCTCCCAGTTAACAATCAGCACAGGGGCAGAATTCAAACTTCCCTGGTTTTGCCGCCACACAGCACAGGTTTCCTGGATGTACTGCTGGACCCATGAGGCTTTTGATAATTTTTGAGAGGGGGGTCTTACTAAGTTGACCATGATAGCCTCCAACATGACTCTCCTGCCTCAGCCTCCCAAGTTGCTGGGATTATAGGTTTGCGCCACCAGGCCCAGCACACAGGGCTTTTTGTCCACAATGCTTTTTAAACTTTATTTGGGTATTAAATTTGGGGGATTTCATATTTGAAAAGAGGGTTTTTGGTGAAGAATGGCCACATCTGCGTTACTGAGCCCACATTCCTTGTAGCAGGAGTGGAGAGGCAGCTGCCCCCAGATAGGGTTTCTGTTCTTCACCACGGACTCCTCCACTCCCTGTTGCCTCACGTCCTGGACACTCCCCTCATTCATCACAGTGCCCAGCCATGCTGAGTATCCCAGACTGCCCCCAGCCAGGACCTGCCCCAGGCTCTCAGCAGCCAAAGCTCTGTGGAAGGAACGACCCTCCTCGACCCTCCATTGCCTTACCGCGTTTGAGTGTCCCTGGTGTGTTTAAGCCAGAGCCGGGTCCCCGAGCTATGGCAGTGGATGGCACGGAGCCCGTGGCCTGCACAGCTGTGTCCGTCCTCTCGGCTTCTACCGAGCTGGGCAGGGGCGTCCTGGGCTTCTCCTGCTTCTGCTGCACAGCCAACTCCTGCCGCAAATCTGCACCAGGAAAAGAATGCAGAAGTGGCAGTCCTTGCTTTGGGGTGGGAGGGGGTCAGGGAAGGGAGCCACGGGTGAAAAACTCCAGGAGGAAGCCCCACATGGACGGAGACCCTCCCCCCGCCTAGCAGGTCTGCAACCGCGTGATTTGGTTTCTGAATAAAAAACAAAGGTTTTAAAAAATGTTTAAAACCGTGGCAGTGATACATTACTGCTTTTACTGTTAAAAAAAGAAATTTGACATAGCAGTGCACAGAGTCCTCACGAAACGAGCGTACGCGTTCCCCCAAAAGAACTGCTAACCCCCAAGTGCCCCGTGACTCCGATGTGGTCACGACCCATGTGAGATCTTTTCAATCCTTTTCTTCTTCTTCTTGTTCCCATAGTTGACGTGTGTGAATATATACTGAGCATAAAATACGTGTGGTTTTTATTAAGCACAGATGGAAGCGGCAGCACCTCCTTCTGTCACTGGTTCCTCTTGCTGACGGTGAATCATGGCGGCCTTTCCCAGGACCATGGTAGTATCTATCCCTCGCTTCATCTTAACAAACGTCTAACGTTCCATAAACTCGACCTCAGTCCCTTCACGATGGCTGACACTCCTTATCCAGAATGCTCGGACCAGAAGTGCTTCAGATTTTGTAGCTTTTTCCAATGTTGACGTATTTGCACAGATTTGACTGGTGAAGCCTCCCTCATCTGAAAATCTGAAATGGTCCAAAATCTAAAACTTCAACATTCAATGGTACTTTTTAAACTTAGAGGGTTTTGGTTTTGTTTTGTTTTAAATCCCCTACCTACTGGCTACACATCAGAAATCCAATCACGCTTACAAATAACTAACTAGGACTTCAAAAAAATCTCTCCTGGGCCAACCTAGACGTCTCACGAATACACGCGGTGGTTCGTCCGAAAGCCTGAGGTCAGGAACTGCTGCGCTCACGCTGACAAGGGTCCCCATCAAGCCACAAAAAGACATTCCACTGGCAGGACTTTCCTCCCCACAAAACTCCAGCGCTCCTACTGAGGCCCGAGCCAGCTTGGCTTGGCACGGATGTTGATTACAGACTAGGAAGCATCTTTCCTGAAATGAATTCTGCTGCTGACGCAAAACCCAAAGCAAGGCCTTAATCTGAACGCTAAAGCTATTTCTGTAAATACTAGTCAGGGGGTTTACAGACATATCTGTACATACTGATGACAGCTGACCATTCTGAGACTGGGGAGGGACCAGGGTGGTCCCGGTCCTCTGCCTGGCTGCCTGCGTGCAGAGAGGGGTACAGATCTCCAGTGAAGGCAGTGCTGGGCAAGGCCATGTGGCAGGTGCTATCCGGGCAGAAGAGAGAACCACCCCAGTGAAGCTGCAGAACAGGCCCTCCTGACCTCTGGCTTCGTCCTTCAGTCGCTGAACAGATTCTAGGAGGTTCTCCTTCTCATCAAGTTCACTTTCCAGGAAGGCATTTCTTTCAATGGCTTGATTCAAGCGCTGCTCAAAGTCTTCCAGAGACATGATCGTGGCTCTAGAGAAGAGAAAAGCAAAGTTATCTGGTAGGTACGGACCCAGGAGGCATGGCGGCCGATACACCTGGGCTGCAGTCCCAGCACTGGGCTTCCTGCATGCCATAGACCAGCTAAGTCCCCAAGCCTCAGCTCTTCTGCAGAATGGGAATCAGAGGTCGGGGGGGGGGGGGGGGGGTGCGCCAGAATTAAGGAAGGCCCTGTCCACACAGCCCCTAGCAACAAGCCAAGGCCCTGTCAGGGCGCCATGACCACTGAGTCCTCAGAGTAGCCAGCTCCACCTCTTAGAAGTTCACAATGCAAACTAGAACTGAGACTGCCTGGTAAACGCTTAAGCAACTTAGTAACGTGCATTTAAACAGGTAGGAGAGACCAGCTCCATTACTTGAGGAAGTTCTGAAGCTGCCAACGATCACTGTGACAGAGAGGGCGAAGGTCTCCCTGGAACCCAGCGCGAAGCCCCTGAGAAGTGCCCCCAGAGGGTGTGCGCCTCTGGCCAGCTGCTTGCTCTGCCTCCCTTTCCTCACGTGAGGCAGGGGCAGCGGCGGTTTCTCCAGGTGAGAGGGGGATGAAGGTGCAGGAAGAGCACAGAGGGGCTCCGCTCGGGGAGCTGGGCCAGTTAGGCCAGCGATGTCGTCTTGGCGGTGCGGGGCAGAAACCCGGGTCTCACGCACGCGGGGCACACGCTCTGCACTGAGCTACACCACAGTCCAGCGACTTGTGTTTGTGACCCCGTATTCATCTCCAGAGGCCCTTGACCGTCCTGCCTAACTACGTTTCGTGGTGGCTGGAAACGGACGTTCGGAATAGAACTGGGAACCGACACCAAGCTCCTCCGCGTAGGCCAGCGTGTCCTTGTCCCTTCACCTGCAGGGCAGGCCTGGATTCTTCTACAGGTTCCACGTGGAGTCACGCTGGACCTACCCTGGGACGGTCTTTGGAAGAAGCAAGTGGGATAAAGTCACCAGAGAGGCTGATTAAAAGCCGCAAAGGGATCACACCTAGGAGCACAATACGGGAACTGATTAAAAGCCCTCAGGATGGCGTCACCCGACACTGAAATGACAACACACCCAGGGATCCGGTGGCAAGAACGCGCAGGGACACAGAACGCTGCGGAAACAGACGTGCTATTTACGGCACGGAAGACCCAGCATCCCGAAGACATCAGTCCTCCAAAAGTTAATGCGAAACTTGTTACCATTTTAACAAAAATACAGGGCAGGGGAGAAGATTTGAAAGATCACGTGACGATGAAACAAGCATGGTCAGGAGAGCAGCTGGGGGTGTGGCTCAGTGGTGAGCACCCTGGGTTCAATCCCTGGTACCAAAAAACCCCCAGGCGGCCTCAGGGAGCCGGCTCTAGCAGGGTGGACTCACGCAGCTCCAGAGCCTCCATAATGAGCCACAGCAGTTCTGGACACAGGTCCAGAAGTAGAGGCAAATATAACCATGCGACGTGGTACAGTGGCATCACCCACCACTGGGTAAAAGATGGCAAGTTCAGGTCCAGGCTGAGGACAGCCACCTGGAAAAGGTGAGGTTGGATTCCAGCCTCTTGGCACAGCCCAAAACACACACCACCCAGGTCAGAAACGCAGACTCAGACTTTGCTCTCAATGGCCTGTTTGGTTCTGGAATGACAGAGAACCAACCTCAGCAGCATGCTTGCCACTTCCGGTCCCAGATCTGCAGTCTTGCAATTGCACATGACCAGCAGGGTGGCATTGGTAACACTGGCAAGCCAGGTCCTTCAGAGTCACCATGACCACTGCGGAATGTGCTTTCGAATAAAAGGTGAGCGTTCTAGTGACAACCCAAGTTAAAATTGTTTTATGGGGGGCTGGGGTTGTGGCTCAGTGGTAGAGCACTTGCCTGGCATGAGTGAGGTAATGGGTTCAACTCTTAGCACTGCATATAAATAAATAAAAGATCCATTGACAGCTAAAAAAATTTTTTTTTAAATTGTTTTATGGGCTCTCCATGTTGAAATTCTAGCTGTCAACTGATTTATTTTGTTGGAGTATTTACTTAAGAGTAAAATGCCACAGTGATTAATGACTGGAAGCTGTTAGTGTCATGTCCTGTTGAGAACTTGAAAACAAATAGAGAAATCATTTTCTAGGTACTATGGAATAAGAGATTTATCAGATAAAAACACATGGATGATAAAATTAAATCCATTTTAATCTTTGTGGAAAGTTTTGTTCTCTTAACATTTCTGTATGAAGTAACTTTTTGAATTAGCATCTGCATATCAGAGAAAACATTTGGCCTTTGGTTTTTTGGGATTGGCTTATTTCACTTAGCGTGATATTCTCCAATGCATCCATTTACCAGCAAATGCCAGAAGTTCATTCTTCTTTAAAGCTGAGTAATAGTCCGTGGTATATATATATATTTTTCTTTATCCATTCATCTGTTGAAGGGCATCTAGGTTGGTTCCACAGTTCAGCTATTGTGAACTGAGCTGCTATAAACATTGATGTGGCTGTGTCACTGTACTATGCTGACTTTAAGTCCTTTGGGTATCAACTGAGAAGTGGGATTGCTGGGTCAATTGAGGAATGTACCTTTTCCCCACATCCTCGCCAACATTTATTGTTGCTTATATTCTTGATAATTGCCATTGTGTATGATCTATCAAAATGTATAAATGCATTCTATTATCATATATAACAAATTAGAACAAGTAAAAAAATTCTTTAATTTAAAAAACTATAAATAAATAAAATTTAAGGGATGTGTTTAAATTTAGTGAACTTCCAATAAGGCCCCCAGTCTTTCAAGCCATCTTGCCCAAAGTCCCCTCCTCAATGAAAGGTGAGTCGCTACTTTTACAGGTGTGCAGCCAAAGAACAGTAAGAAGGACCGGCCGATGGTGCTGAGAACGTGCTGCTCCTGCAGCCAAATGTGCTGTTTCCCAAATACAACTGTTCAATGTCCATAATAATGTCAACCTTATTGTCCCAGGTTTTTGTTTTTTTTTTTTTTTTTTTTTTTTTTTTTAATAAAGGTTTGGCATTCTAGAAGTTCATGCATCCTGAAAAGGTAATTTGAGCCTCTACTTCATTTGATTTGCATCTTTATTGAGAGAAAAGACAGAGAAAGAAAAAGAGGAGGGAGAAAGGAGGAGGAGGGGGAAAATATAGTAGAAGAAAACTGGCTAAGAGCTTCTAGAGCGCAGAAGGCCATTCTAACCATGACCGACCAGTGAACTGGACTACGCAGAAGTCAAACAGCTTACGCGCAGCAAAGACATCAGACGAAGCCAGAGGCAAATAAGCAGCTTCAATACTTTCAATTCTTATCAAATATATAAAAACCTCCTGGAAATAATGAAAAACAAAAAATCCCCACCAACCAACCACCCAAAGGCCGGGGTGGAGGCGCAGCTCTGTGGTACAGTGCTTGCCTAGTACCTGCGGGGCCCGGGGTGTCTCAGTCCCAGCACTGCGGGGAAAGCTGCAAACCGTCCAGAGAAAAGGAAATAAAGTAGTTCTGAAGAATAGGAAAAGCAGCTCAGAATGCAGAAATAAGCCCATTGCTCACCTGTTAGGAAGAAATCCTAAGCTTGACAACCACTGTTAGCGAAGCGGTTTCTATAACAGTCCTTCACGTACATCTTGTTTCCACCCAAATCTCATTGGTCAAAGCAAGTTGCAGGGCCACCAGAGTCAAAGGGTAGGTAGCACATTCCGCCCAAGACAGGCGTGCGTGAGGGAGGGAGGAGGACGCAGCCGGGATGCTGGAAATCACGAGCGTGGAGGAGGACCCAGCAACACCTGCCCAAATCACACTGTCACTGTCCTCAGAAACCATGATTCGGTGTGTGGGACACTATTCCACATCCTCGCCTTCGTCTGTGCAAGGTCCTTCAACACAGCCGTGCTTACCAGTGTAAAGGACCGAAAGTAAAGAGAGATCCACCCTAGGGAACCGGGTGATAAATCATTACGGTATCCTACCATACGAGACCAGCTGTCTGACAGACAGGGCGTACATAATATTCTGGGGGGTGGGGAGAACAGAGAATGTTCTGTGTCCTACAACACTCATCTCCAAGATCTATTGTCATGTGAAAAGGCAAAATGTATACCAGCACGTGCACAATGCTCTTTTATGGTTTAGATGGGGAAAGGGGATAAAAAGAACATCTATCTTTACTGGCTTGAATTTGCATTTAAAAAACCTACTCCTTTGTATGTTATTTCCAAACTGCCTGATGTACTACCTTGCCAGGGGAGGTGCATCACAGGTCCCAATTCTTCCTCCTCCTCTGAATCCACACCCTTTGACTTAGCATGACCACGTGACTCGTTGTGAAAACCCACACTGGGGTGGACAGGACAGTATGCCAGTGGCTTGCCAGCAATCAGAGCAGGCTTGACCTACTACATAGCCTACTACATAGTGCTCAAGTCACTACGGTACTGGTGGAGCAATTCACAAACTGTACACTGGACCAAACAGACAATCCAGAATTAGGACCCAGGGTATACAAGAGATTAGCATAACAGTCAATTTCAATTCAGTGAAAAAATGATGGGCATTTAATAAATAGTGCCATTAAAAACTGGTCATTCACCTAAAGAAAATAAAGTCAAACCCATACCTTATCCTACATATAAAAATAAATTGTAGGTGAAATAAGGCAGTAAATGTAAAAAATTAAACAATAAAAAGATCTTGCAAAAAGAGAAAGAGAGGAAATGAAGCTATAAAAGGAGATGACCTAAAAATGGAAAATATCTGTATGGGAAATGATGGACAAAGTCAGGCAAAAGATTATTTTGAGCCGGGCACAGTGGCTCATACCTGTAATCCCAGCAGCTTGGGAGGCTGAGGTAGGAGGATCACAAGTGCAAGGCCAGCCTCAAAAACTTAGCAAGACTGTCTCAAAATAAAATATGAAAGGCTGGGGAATGTGGCTTAGTGGTTAAGCACCCTGGGGTTCAATCCTTGGTGCCTAAAAAAGAAAAGTTATTCTGGAAAAAAAAATAATTTCAATGCAGGACAAAAGGTTAATACCAAAAATGAACAAAGAACTCTGACGAATGGACATGAAAGGAGGTCCCACTTTGATAATCCTGAGCCAGTTTGTATCAGACCAAACCTCCTGCAGATCATGAACTATAAACTCTGGATAAAATGTACAAAAACAATTATTGGAAGGCATCAGCAGAACCTCAGAAGGAAGTCAACACTTAGGAGAAGAGAACAGAGCTGGGGAATGTTGCCCATTTCCAAGCTTCATGCCTAAGGCCCCAACGAGAGAGATCCAGCAATGGTGAAAAGCCTCAACGCTGCATACAGACTCCTGGCACATCTCTGGCTGATCCCTAAACCACACGTGCATGCGGCAAACTCAAAGCATCCATTAAGGCTTAAAAAAAAAAAAAAAAAAAACCAACAGATTTCAGTTACTGCCCATCACATGGGAGACAGTTTGGAATGTAAATTCAGCCAAGTTACATTTTTAAAAAACAGACCAAAAAGTAAAATAATAACAAAATTCAGTCTCTTTAATATGTGAATCACAATGTCCAAAATATTACCCCAAATTACTAGACTTGTGAAATGCAAGAAAAATGTGACCCAAACTCAACAGAAAAGGCAATCACTGGAAACCAAACCTGAGACAACCCAGATGCTGGAAAAAGCAGAAAAGAATTTTAAAATAACTCTTATGACTATGCTCAAGGATTCACAGAAAGAAATCTCAGTAGAGGAACAGAAATTATGTAGACACACATATGAACCAAACGGAAATTCCTGATCTGAAAATAAAATACATCTAAAATCAAACATTATTTGATCCAGTTTAACAGCAGATTGGAGAAGGAGCAGAAGGAGGAACTCTGTGAACTTGAAACTAGAACAACAAACCTTGTGCAATTTGAGAAGCCACGACGAGAATACTTATTACACACGCACACAAACACACACACACACACACTCAGGGATCTGATAGTATCAAAAGGACATGTGTGTAACTGGTATCACAGAAGACTAGGACCAAAAGAATGGCAGAGAAAAATTTTTGAGGAAAGAGTGACCAAAGTTAAATTTGGCAAAAGACAAATGTACAGATTAAAGCAGCTCAGCAAACCCCCGTCAGCATAAGTACAAACAAAACCTCAGGCAGGCACGATGGCACAGGAATCCCAGTGGCTCAGGAAGCTGAGACAGGAGGATCACGAGTTCAAGGCCAGTCTCAGTGACTTAGTGAGACCCTGCCTCAAAATAAAAAGGGCTTGGAATGTGGCTCAGTGGTTGAGCACCCCTGGGTTCAATCCCTGGTATCAACACACACACACACACACACACACAGAGCTAGGCGCCTTCTAGTTCAACCTGAACACCAAAAAACAGAATCTGATAGCAGCCAGAGAAGACAGTGCTTCACACCCAGAAGTAACATAGGCATGACCACTAACTCTAACCAGAAACACACCAAAGACATTGGAAATCATCTCAAAGGTGCTAGCAGGAAGACAGAAGTCCTGCCAACTCGAATCTCCACGTCCAATGAAAACATCCTTCGTGAATAAAGGCAAAATAAAGATACTTCCAGATAAAAGCTACACCACCAGGAATCCTAAGGACGTTCTGAAAGGTGGAGGGACATGGAATCAGATGGAAAGAGCTTCAGGAAGGAACAAAGCCCACCAGAAACCGTGAATGTGTGGGGACACTATTTGTCTACCCTCTCGATTTCTTTTTCTTTTTGGGTGGGGTGGGGGGATACCAGGATTGAATTCAGGGGCACTCGACCACTGAGCCACATCCCCAGTCTTATTTTGTATTTTATTTAGAGACAGGATCTGAGTTGTTTAGCACTTTGCTTTTGCTGAGGCTGGCTCTGAACTTGTAATCCTCCTGCTTTGGCCTCCCTTATATGATTTTTTTTTTTTTTTGGTGGTACTAGGGTTTGAACCCAGGGCCTTGTGCATGTGAAGTAAGCACTCTACCAACTGAGCTACAACCCCAGCCCACGACTTTTTATTAACAGTTTAAATTTAAAAAAAATTTTAGTTGTCAGTGGACCTTTATTTTATTTATTTATATGCAGTGCTGAGAATCAAATCCAGTGCCTCACACATGCCAGGCAAGCACTCTACCGCTGAGCCACAACCCCAGCTCCTTTTAAAGCAAAAGTTGTAACAATGTAGTATGGATTCCTCCATATTTGTAGATGTAACAGATCTACAGATTTGTAACAGATGTGACAGATTTGTAGATGCAAAGAAGGAAGAGATACAATATCAACTTAAGTAGGCTGAAAAATTGGAGATGTGCAGTCACCCCCAAAGCAACCATTAAAAAAATAACGTGAGCCGACTTTGGGGAAAAGTAAAATGTTCTGTATCTCAGTAGGAGTGAAGGCATGCATTTTTCAAAACTAATTGAGCACTTAAGATCTGTATATTTCACTGTAATTTATAAATAAATTGCTAAATTGTATATATTCATGGGGTACAGAATACTTCTAATATTTTTAAAAAGCAGGAATTTTCTTCAAATACAAATGTACCTATAGTCTGAACAATTATCCCATAAATATTGTAATCTGCTAAACCACAGAACATCAGTTTAGGAAATAGTGTTTTGTTAATGTGCTCCTTTCCTTCCTACCTCAGGACCTTAGCACATGCTCATCCTTCTGCCTAGGATGCTTTTTCCTCGATTTCTTCCCTGGATAACCGCTATTCCTCCCTTTAGTCTTAGCCTAAATGGCATTTCCTGTGGGAGACTTTGCCCAACTATCTCCCACCAACAGCCAAATTACTTTATCCTATTGCAAGTCCTGCAGTACCCTGGCCTTCAGCACTTCCTGCTGTACTTAATGGGCTCTTACTTGCCTGCTGTCCATTTCCCCCATGAGACTAAGATCCCAAAGGGCACGGGCTCTCTCCTGCTCACTGCCGAACTCTCTCTACCCGGGGTGCCCGGCACCCACTTGCTGGAGTGAGGAGCGAGGCTCCCAGGCCTGCTCTCCCACTCCCAACGCACCGCTTGGCTCTTTCCAGGTCGTCGTTGGCTTGCTCCAGCTCCCGGATGTACTTCTGCAGCTGGTCTTTAATGGCTTTGGTCTGAGCCAGATCGTCCTCTAAGGCCGAGATCTGCCGGTAGCCTTCGGAATGCTGCAGCTCAAACTTCTCCTGGAGGACAAAACCAGAGCGCAGTGAGTGACCAAGCCTGCCTTCCTGGCTTCTCCTTACACGCGCTCCTGGACGCACCCTCCCCGGAGTGCGCATTTGCCGCTCCACGTGCCCCACCAGCGCCTCTTTAGGGGGTCCCTCTCCATCACCCCCAGGGAGGCAGCTGCAGACACCTCTAGCTCCTGCCTCAACAGCAGCTTCCTCCAGAGTGGAGCCCTGAGGGGGTGACGGACAACAAGGGAACAGGTGGCAGGCGTGTCCTGACCAAGCGCTGCGGCCACGAGCCGCAGGCTTCCTGTTCCCATCCCCCAGCACCTGGTACCTGCCCACCCCCAAACCTGAGCCCTACAGCCCCCGATCTTCAGATAGACCACTGAAGGAGTCCGGGGACAGAGAGAGTCCCTGCACCACACTCGCCCACTAGGGCGACGTGCCAGCCTTCCGCACCCTCAAGGAGCATGTCGGGAGCGACTGGTGCCTGTGCATCACCGTCAGAGGAGGGTGCTGGGTAAGCAGTGTGACAAGTGTCCTCTGACCCAGGAATGCCCCCTGCAGCATGGGGAAGTCACGAGGAACTTCTGGGCAAGGAGGGAGGGAGAAAAGGAAGTGGAAGTGAAAATGACGTCACTGAGTCCCAGAGGAAGCTCGGGCGACTGGCCGGTGCTTTCTGAAGGCAGCAGGGGAGTCGTCTCAGTGACGGGCTGGGCCCACTTGGAGCAGGTAACGCAGATTGCACACTGATCTCTGGGCCAGCCTCAGAGATGTGGGCACTGAGGCTCAGTTACTCAGCCAGCCCAAGTCCACCGGAGCGGACGACCAGCCACGACGGAGCCCAGGCCACTTGGGCTTCACTTCTTGTGAAGACGTTAGCCAGCCATCCTGGCAGAACCCATAATCCAGCGACTTGGGAGGCTGAGGCAGGAGGGTCACAGGCCAGACTCCACGACTGAGCGAGACCCTGTCTCAAAGTAAAAAGTACTGGGCATGGAGCTCAGTGCTGGAGTGCCCCAGCACGACCCCAGGACCAAGCACAGTGATGCTCAGCAGCCCTAAGCCACGTCATTCCAGGTCACCAAGGTACCGATCATGCTTTCTCCTGCTTTTGCTCGTCTTTCAAATTCCTTTTCTGCATCAAAACAGCCCTCCTGGACTTCTTTTATTTTTATTTTTTTGCGGTGCCAGGGATCAAACTCCAGTCTCCTGTGTTAGGCAAGGGCTCTGCCACCGAGCTACCCCCTCAGCCCCAACCCTGCTTCCTCGACTGAACACAGGAGGGAAGACACGTCCCACAAGAAAGGCCAAGGTCTGCTGTGCAAGTTAAAAACAAAGGCTCGCTTCTCCTCTGCTGGATCCAGTAAACAAAGCTGTTGCTAGACACAGTCCGGACGCGCCAGGGGGTGACGTCATGGTGCCTGGGCCACAGCACAGCCGGTTATTCACAGGGTGATGACAGGAGGGCATTCCACACCCTCCTGCGGCCGGGGTCCCTGCACTCTCCCGTCCCTGGCTGGGAGCAGAGGGAGCACAGGCAGAGGCAGCCCAGCCAGTTCCCAGGCCTGGATCCGGCTGCCCTGGACCCTTTATCTGCAGCCATTTCCAAACAAAACACGATCCTAGGTCATCCACCTCGACTCCAACATAGGTTCTGAGGGGACAGGGGGTGGGCTCCCCACTCTCCAGATTCAGCTGGTCTCTGAACGGTGGCAGGACAAGCTGCGGCCGTCCTGCGGTGCCTTCACTTGGGGCTGATGAGGAGGAGTGGTCAGCTGATGGGCATCAATAGATGCTGTGTTTGATCCCGGCCAGGCGCTGGCATTCAACGCGATGAATGAGCCACTTGTCAAGAAGCCCTTCTCTCTTAGGTGATGGACAAACATTTCCTGGTGGCACGAACCCTTTCTCTGAGGTGTTTGTTTCTGCCCCACCGTGGGCTTTGCGTCTCCACGCCTGCCGCGTGGTTGCACGGAAGAGGTCTTCTGCAGGTTCAAGGGTGCAGCCTTGAAGCAGTTCATTCCTTAGTAACCAGGTGACACAGCCTCCACGGGGCACCCTGCAATCCCTGGCTCCACACAGCTTGTCCCTGGATTCCCTTTAAGTTACGCCCTAGTGGTTCCTCACTGCCCACGGCAGGGGTCGGCTGTTAGGAGAGAGAAGGTGGGCCTGGTGCAACCCAAGCAGCACCCGAAACTTGGCCTTTGGCATCGGAGGTAAGGGGATGAGGCAGACGGGACTCAGCTCCCTGCTGGTGTGGGCGAACGCAGGCCTGGTGTGGCCAAGTCCACCACTTCCCGAGGGAAGTCAGAAATCCGGATTTTTCTACAAATCTTAAGACTTAGATATTAAATATTTTTAAAAACCTAAAAAACTATCGAGAGGAAGAACTGCAAACATCTGAAGTCCAGTTCAGGATAGCTGGCTGCAGAACTCGGGGAAAGATGTGTAGACATCTGCAACTCACTTTGAAGCGCATCAGAAAATAAGCTGGCTGGATGGAGAAATGGAAGGCAAGAGGCAAGGGCGGCGGCGTCACGGGAGACCAGGGGGCGGGTGCCAGATGTCCACTGGAGAGTCCTCCCCACTTGCTGTGTGCTTGGAGCTTTCAGGGTAGAATGCTGGGGGAAAATCAGCTAAAGGGTCGGCGAACATCCAAGGGCCAGACTGGCCAGCTTGGGCTCTGAGACGACTTCACCGTTTAGCTTCCAGCGTCCTGGGACCTTTCCTGTCCCCGTCTCTGAAGCCCCAAGGCATGTGTTGGTCTTCTTTCTCCCAGGCACCAGGAAGGCCAGGATTCCCGACACCTCGTCCAGGTCTGAGACAGGCCCTGGCCCCTAAGCACCGCCGTGCTGGCTACACAGACAGACGCACACCCCTTCCAACCCCAGCTGAAGACCCTCTCGCCCCGCCACGAAGTCTTCTCCAGCCCACACGGCTCTCCCTCTCTCAGAAGGCTCTGATCAGGAGGAGGAGACAGAGCACCCTCTCCCTAACTGCTCCATGGCATTAGGTTCGTCTTCCCAGCAAAGCTCCCAGAGGGCAGGGGCCTCCTTTCACCAGCCCCAGACACACACTGCAGGGCTGGCTCTTCCACCAGCGGCTCATGTAGATTTCTACGGACAGGGAGAGGGAGGATGGAGGAAGAACTGGGGACTGCAATGGGGCGAGTTACACGCCATGCAAGTCTGATTAGGTCAAAATGAATCCCACTCTTGCTGGGCTATAAAGCACTAATAAGAACATTTTTTAAAAATGTTTTAAAATTTATATGGAGAGAGAGTGGCAGATAGTCACGGCAGGGCCCTGCCCGGAATCACTGAGAAATGCGCTCTGAGAGGGCGTGGAGGAGAACTGAGCAGGGAAGATGGGAATTGCCAGGTCTGTCTGGTGTCTGGGGAGCTGGCTTGGTGGTCCTGACTGGCAGCCAGGGCTGAGACCAGTCTCTGGGGCACAGCATGTCCCCAAGGGTCATCTGCTAAGCCCTCCAGAATGTGCAGCAGGCACGATGTTCACCGTCCAGAGAAAGCGGTTCTCTAGCACACAGCCACGTCTGGAGAGGTTTTGGCTGTTGCAACCCTGGGGATGAGAAGATGCCACTGGTACCCGGTGGGAGGAGGCCAGGGCGCCATTAGACACCCACGGTGGCCACACGTCAAGACAGCAGCGGCCCCTCCTCCACAGGGACACAGCCAAGCATTCAGCTAGGCCCCGACTTCAGACAGCATGCGATCCTGTGCACCTGGTGTTTTATCCTCTGCACACATACCTGTGATGTGGTTTAACTCACCAACTTTAAGAAATGAGTAACAGTAAAATAGAACAATTATAATATACTAATAAGTTATTTAAAATTGTGTATGTCTGGAATTTTCCATTTAATATCTTCAGAAGTAACTAAAACCATGAAAGTGAAACTGCAGATGGGGGCAACCCAAGGGCTGCACTGAGACACGTCCTGGACTGGCACCAACCAGCGGCACGCTCCAATAGAGGACCTGTCCCACAGGCCCTCTGCCCTTTAATGACACCCGTGAGCCACGTGTGGCCGGGAAGCACTGAAATGTGGCACGCGGAACCGAGGCATCGAGTTTGTTTCTTTTCATTACCTTCCATTTCAACAGCTGCCTGTAGCTCAGGGTTATCATCCTGGACAGCACAACCCTGGGCCTTGTAATGATAGCAATTCTAGTGACAATCCAACATCCAGAAACATCTCCTTGCCAGGTGCCTTGTGAAATCGGCACAGGGCACCAAGGAAGGCCTTGGGGCCATGCGTGGCTTCTTCCCAGAGCTCCATCCACCAGGGGCAAAAAGTGGGATGACCGCCCCTCCCCCACACCCACTCCCGCAGGCTCCTTCTCCGCCGGAGCGCTCGGCCCCCCAGCCCCTCACCTTGACAGTTTCCAACTCCAGGCGAAGGCGATTGTTCTCTGACAAAAGGTCTCGGTTCCTGGATTCGATCTGCTGCAGCTGTGTCTCCAACTCGGCTTCATATTCTCGGCTCCCCTCTTGGAATTCTCGAAGTTCCTCCTGTGTATTCTCTGCCCTGCAGCGGAATTCCCCAAAGTCAAACAATGACTTACTGAACACCTACTGAGTGCTGGCATCATGCCCATCAGTTCGGTACACGGATCACCTCTTTATTCAACTGACATTATTTCCATTTTACACACAAGATGAGGTTTAGACAAGATGAGTAACTTGTCTAACATCACACAAGAAATCAAACAGAACTTGGAACGAACTTCCACATACGCATCTCCAAAGTCATTTCTTAACGAATTCACTTTTCACTCATCCATTCAGCATATATTTTTGAGCCCAACATGTAGTCAATATACTTGAGATTTTATATCCTCTGCAGATTTCATGTTATCTCCAACCTGATATATGTTAACTTATGATACCACGATAGTCTGGCTTCTCAGTCCTTAAAATTCAAGAGACTTTTTCCCTTCAAAACCAAATAGACTGAAGCTGGGTGCAGCGGCACATGCCTGTAATCCCAGCGCTCGGGAGGCTGAGGCAGGAGGATCACAAGTTCAAAGTCAGCCTTAGCAAAAGTGAGGCACTAAGCAACTCAGTGAGACCCTGTCTCTAAATAAAATACAAAATAGGGCTGGGGATATGGCCCAGTGGTCGAGTTCAATTTCCAGTAAGCAAAAAACCAAACCAAACCAAAACAAAAAACCCCAAACCTGCATAATTTTTAAATCAAACTAAGAATAAAGAAATTAGAGGGACTAGAGTAAGACCTCCATATGAAGATCGTAAGAGTCCAATAAGGAAAAATACCGAACTCAACTCGGACACCTCCAGATGTGAGCATTGGAACGCTGGTCTCAGATTTTAAAATCTGCAACAACCGACTTTGCTAGGCACAGGGAAAAGTTCTTTCCTAACACTCCCGTTTATAACTGAGTAGCTCTGGCATCTAGAACTGAGGAAAACCCGCGCAGACCCTAGGTGGAGAGCCGTGTCACAGGACGGTTAGCAGCAGCTCGGCGGCTGACTCCAGCTCTGCTCCTCGCTGGCCGTGACCCTGGGCAGGGCGCTGCCCACCTTGAGGCTCGCTTCATCTATAAACGGGGTGACAGGGGTTCCTCAAGGGTTACTCTGAGGGTAAGGGAAGCCCCTCACAGCACAGGTGCAAACAGGGCCTGCAATAATTCTCCCAGGAAGAAAAGGCAAGGTGGACTCTGCAGGACTGACCTCTGCTTGTAGGTCATCGCCAGATCTTTCCAGTAGCTGGCTTCTTCCTCCTCAGAGCCAAAAGTCTTTGCCGAGTCTTCCATCGTGAAAACGGGGAAGAGATCACTCTTTCTTTGGCATGGTGTCTACGAGAGAAGGTGTCAAAGTGATTGCCCATATTTGGGTAAACAGCTCATCTTGAACAACGACGACAAATTCTTGAACCTCATTCTGGATCAAATGATAAGTTAATGCTCCCAAACAGACACTAAATCCAAACAAAGAGCCCACCTGCCCCACTCCACGGATTAAGATTGATGTATACCACTCCATGAATGTTCACTGAGCACCTACCATAGGATCCACACAGGATGCCTGCAAGATCCCCGCCTCCCCTCGCGGGCCTCCTGAGCAGAGATGTGAATTGTTAGCAAACTCCATGGTGAGCAATGACACACACGCACAGGACACTGTCACGCGACACGTCACGTCTATTTAGAGCACAGACTTTGGTGTGTTTGGACATATGCGTGATCAGAGAAATCCCCGCCACAGTGAAAAGAAGCAGCGTTTCTGCAGCGCCCAGGACGCTCAGGGAGGCCCCACCTCAACCCGAGTGAGGAAGAGCCTCCGGGACAGGGGTGGCTGAGCAGCACGTGAATGAATGCAAAAGACGAAGCTGGAGGAGAAAGAGGTCACGGAACAGAGACGAGGAGAGACAGTCAGGCTGGGGCACTGAGGAAGTCAGGGAGGCGGAGGCTGAGGCTGAGGCTGGAGGCCAGGTGGATTAAAACAGGAACTAAACCAGTGGGCTTTGCTGACACATTAAGGAACAGGGGGCTGGGGCTCAGTGGCAGAGCATTTGCCTGGCATGTGTGAGGCACTAGGTTCCATTCTTAGCACCATGTAAAAATAAAGGCATTCTGTCCATTTATAAGCACAAAGAAAAAATTTTTTTAAATGATAATAAAAGAAATGTAGGGGCAGCCCCCTCTGCTTCCTGCTGCCATGAGGGGGCAGCTCTCCTCCACGGCCTCCTGCCTGCATGCTCGGCCTCACCTCAGGCCCAGAGCAACGCAGTGTGCCAACCACAGACCGAACCTCTGAAATCGCACCCCAAATAGACAGTTCCTCCTAAAACAAAAAAAGAAGAATCTAGGCAGGGTGGTGCACACCTGTAATCCCAGCGACTTGGGAGGCTGGGGCAGGAGGGTCACAAGTTCAAGGCCATGTCTCAAAATAAGAAATGAAAAAGGGCTGTAGATACAGCTCAGTGGTGGAGCACTCCTGGGTTCAGTCACGAGTACCAGTAGAAAGAGGAAAAAGAAATATATCAGTAGTGGGACATGGCGGTGCCTACTGTGATCCCAGCAGTTCGGGAGGCTGAGGCAGGAGGATCACTTGGGCTTGGTCTGAAGCCAGCCAGGACAGCACGGTGGGAGCTCATCTCAAAAAATAACTTTAAAAAAAAAAAAAAATCAGGATTTGATGATTTATTATATCTGAGAGCAGAGAGAGGAAAGAAGACGGAGGCATCTCCTGGGGTCCAGCTCTGGCAACCAGGTACCTCAACGACCCCCATCAACAAATATGGAAAGTACCAGAAGGAAACCTCTAGCGTGGGTGGGAGATTACCCCAGTGTGGGATATGCCTGGTGACACATCCGGGACACACTCAGATGCAACAGTGAACCTAAAACTCAGGGCCGAAATCTAAGCCCACGGTATGAATTTGAGTCAGGTGGCTGTAACGGGCTCTTCCCTTTTTCTTGGACAGAACCCCCAGTCTCAGGAGGCCCACAATGGAACTTGGGGATGCCAATGCTGGAAAGGCTGCAGAGAAAGAGAACCCAGGAGGAGGGGCTGTCCCAGGAGAGGACGGCGACAAGGGGGCAGCAGGAGGGTGCAACAGAGAAGTCGGAGAGAGCTGGAAACATCCAGGGCACTGCCGGACACGTCAACACCGCGGTCAACACCGCGGCCCACGCCCGAGCTTCCACGCCCTGCAGGAGCAGCAGGAAGTGACGCAGGAGAACCTGGCCGGGGAGGAAGCTGCAGGCATTCTGGAGAAGAGGGGACACAGGAGCTAGGAGCTGGGGGCTGGCTGAGGACTCGCGCTGCTCCAGTGGAAGCCAGGAGCCAGCCTCCACCAACGCTGAGCTCGTGATTCCTCGACCTCCTGCGGGTGACCTCTTTTCTTTCTCTCATGTCCTAACCTTGCCTGAGTTCGAGGCCCCAAGCTTGTCAAAAGTTTGTTGGGAATCCACATATGACGTCACCCAGGTCCCTTCCTCCCTTGAGGGAGCTCGCAGGCTCCTACACGTGCTTGGAGAGGGGAGCCTGGGCAAACCCACCCCTCCCATAATTCAGAGAAGACACACCACTTCCTCCCCGACTCCAGCCCTGCTGGGGAAGTTTCCCCGAGAGCTTGGCCCAGGCAGAGGAGATGGATGTGGCGGAAGTGGCTGACAGATTCTTCTCCAGTCACTCATCCTCTCTTCCATCTTTCTGTGACAGCGCCCCAGCCGTAACCCACCTACTCTCCCTGCACGTGGCTTGTGGATTCCACATCACACTCTGGCTCTGGGAGGTAACCTGGGCCTCCGGCATCAGTGACTGGCTCAGGGATGGCCGAACCCAGGTGTGAGCCGACGACAGAGGGACCCGACCCAGGGGCTGAACCAGTGGCTGGCTCAGGAGTTGGATGCAGCCAAGGACCGGCTAATTCCCGGGGCCTCCAGTGCCCAGGCCTTCTGCACAGCTACCCAGGACGACTTTCCGCTGGGGTTGGTCAAGCGGTCAGTGGCAAGCCTGGAGCTGCCAGGGCTCATTTTGATGTCACCATGGAAGCCGGCCTGAGAGGGAAGCTAAGAACAGCACTGCAGAGAGACGGGGTCTGACAGAGCTGCTGCCACCCAGGCCCCCAGGCCCCGGGGATTTAAGGACAGGAGAACCTGTTCCCTGTGGTGGTTGCACTGCTCAAGGTTGGCTCTCAGCCACAGACAAGACCTAGTGAATGTATGCAGACACGATCTTATTTGCTCAAAGTAAAAAAGATAGTGTATTGGTCCACGTGTAAAGGGTCGAGGTTGGCCTGGCCCAGACCCTCAGCCAGTGGCTGAGCTGTAATCCCAGCAGCGTCCAGGCACAGCGGCCACACCTGTAATCCCAGCAGCTCGGGAGGCCAAGACAGGAGGATAGCAAATCAAAGCCAGCCTCAGCAACTGAGTAAGACCCTGTCTCAAAATAATTTAAAAACAAAAAAAAACCCACTAGGGATGTGGCTCAGTGGTAAAGCACCCCTGTGTTCAATTTCCAGTACCAAGAGAAAAAAAAAAGGAGGGTCACTGGCGTGTAAGAAGGGGTCAATCCAGATCCAACACTCTGCTCCAGCTGTAAGTTCACTGAGGCCAGATCTCATCTAACATGTAGTCACCAAACCAGTTCCATGACATCAAGAGCTCAGAGCTCGTGCATCTCAGATGAGTACCACATGGCCATTAAGACAGTGGTGACCCCATGGAGGCCAGTCTCAATTGTGTGGCACAGAAGGCAGCACACAATTGAGTGAGGCAGTGCAGGGCTAGGATAGAGAATAACCACTCTGGAAAAAATCAGGTACAAGATCCCAGGTCATCAGTCCCCTGCTTAACCTCCCTGAACATCTCCAACCTCTCCTACCTCTATGTCCCAGGCACACTGTCTTTGCTCTTCCCTAAACATATCACATGTGCTCCCACCACAGGGCCTTTGCACCTGCTCTTCCTTTGGCCTGGAATGTTTTTTCCTCAGGTCTCTGTCCAGCAGGCCTCCTTCTTGCCATTTAGCTCTCAAGTGAAACGTCGTCCTTGAAGGGACCATATTTAAATACTCTATCAACACCCCTTCCAACTTACACTATGCTACTGAGGAATGTCAATTTTTGAATAGAAAGTTGTTTGTTTTTAATTCCCAGGGCCTATAACAGTGCTTGGCATTCGATGAATGGGAAATTGGGAGAGAAGCAGATTGGACATCAACTGCAAGGGGCTGTGAGGAGAGGAAAAGGCAGGAAGCAGGGCCCTGAGGGAGGAGAGAAACGCAGAGGCCACTCACATCTGCAAACCCCACGAAGCTATCACAGAACCCATGGCAAACCCAACTGGCGATGTGAATGCAAAGGGGCTGCAGAAGATGCCACGTGGGAAACCCGGCCCACCCAGGGTCATGTGATAAGCAGTATCCAGCGCAGTTACTGGAGCTCAGTGGCCTCTCCTGCAGGCTTACAACAAGTGAGTTTGGAAAAGGGCTTCTTAAGATAGTTACCTTGGCCAATGAGGCTTAAAATTTAATCCTCTGGAAAGGAGGTGAGATGTTTCCAGAGTTGATGCCACGCTGGGTGGGTGGGTCTAATGACAAGCAGGACAGAGAAAGGTCCAGTCTCGACCTTCGGGGACTGAAGAGAAACCACGGAGACACTTGGGCTATGTCACAGCCTGCACGATCCTATACATCAACTAAAGGACAAAAGGCACAGGAATGGATTTTAACCCAAACCCCATGCATTCTAAAAGCAACACTTAGGGAAGAAAAAGAAATTCTAAAGGCAGAGGGAAGAAGTAACAGCTGCACAGTGCTTAGTTATGAAACAGCAATCTTTAAAAATATATATTTGTGTACACATCTACACAAATACACACAAACCAGGGACTGAAACCATGACTGCTTAACTACTGAGCCGCATTCCAGTCCCTTTTATTTTGAGATGGGGTCTCACTAAGTTGCTCACTAAAAGTGAGCTGCCCTTGAACTTGTGAGTCTCTTGCTTAAAGATATATTTAACTGGCTTGGAAAGTCCTGTCGCTCCACTCTCTGCCACAGAAAGCAGGCATGATGACTTGCAAAGGCTCTCTCCTTCCAGGACTATCTACTTATTTTGACCTTGGCCTTCTCCTCGCTGTGGCCTGGGTATTTGACAAATTCCTTTTAAAGGACACCAGTCTCTTTAGGCTGTTCAACCCTAAAAGGTAGGCAGGCCAGGTGATCGCTGTTTCCTAAAAGCAGATGGTAGAGCAGAAACATCGTGCACATTGGCCATCTTTAAAGGTGCAAGTGAGTGGTAGAAGCAACCAGACCCAAGTCCAAGGCCTTGCAGGAGCTGCTGACAGACAGATTGGAGGTCAGATTCTCTCATTTCATTTGGCTTCTGGTCCTCTGAAAGGCACTAGAGTAGGCAGGTATTTGTTCATAACTGGTCACAGCATACACAGCTTTGTACCTTCTACCTTAAAAGTGGCTACCATACTCATTTATTTCATCTGTGTGCAGGTCATCATGCCAACATGTCCAGCAGCTCTGTGGACCAATCTGATGGGGCCCTCACATATATATGCTACAATGAGCAATAAACTAGGACCCAGGGGCACAAAGACTGTTTGGCATCACTTAGCACTACACCTCCTATAAGAATTCATTTCAGCATGTTTTGCATGATTAAATTTAACAGGAATGTCTGCAAATACACTGGAGACACACACCTCTGATTTCAAAACTTTGGAAAAAAATAAAGTGGTCCCTCTTGGCTTTCCTCTGAGCAAAGAAAGTCAGCACAGTTGGTCAGAAGTGATACACAGGTAGGAACCACCTGGAATTAACTGGCCGCCCTTCTCCACCCAAACTCCACATCCTTTCCAATCAAAACAAATGCAAGCGCTGGGGGAAAAGGAGGAAAGAGAAAGAAGCTGGCAAGTGTTCACACACATGCACCAACAGCCTTGTTACCACGCAGGCTTTACATTTTGCAGAAGTGACATCACTGGGGCAAAATCCGTCAAGCGTCAGCAAGCCTGGTGTCTCTCTGTGCCTTCAAGGTCTATAATGATCTACCTACAAAAGTACAGAAGCATGCAGGGACAGGTGCTCAGGGATGCACCCTGTCATTCACGAATGTGGAAAACTGGAGAAACTCAAGTGTCAGCATAAGACGAACTGCAAAACCGCAGTTGTTAAGAACTCCAGGTGCTAATGCAGAAGAAAGTTTTTGGTGTGTTTAATAAAGAGTGCCGTTCTTTATCTTCCTCTCTCTGCAACACAGAAAAGGATCTGGAAGGAAGTGCCAGTGTGGGGGTAGAGCAGGCCCCAAGACAACCACTAGTACCTGACACACTTCTTTACTGTAGACTATTACAGTAAGCCTATGTCATTTTTTAAATTTTAAAAAGCTTACTCTTGGGGGGAAAAAAGAATAGGTATTGTTCCAGAATAATTTTACACCATTGAACCAAGATGCCAGGGAATATTTTCCTACTTCTTTCCCTCCTCTATTCCTTTTCAATCACTTCTTGAATGCCTACTATGTGCAAGGCACTGCAGGGAGAGGCAGACAAGAAGCAGTACTAGCTGCAGGGACAGCTAACCTTCTGTGCACAGACAGGACTAAGTTAGGGAACTGTCTTGCAAGGAAAGGGAGTGTAACCTCTTTGGGTTCACAAGTTCTAAGGCAAAAGAATACATCTTGGAAACAAAAATAACATCCTAATAAGCCAAGTTAGGATACTATTATCCAACATGGGATAAAATACACCATTCAGAGACCCCTGAGACTACAAGGGTACAGATCATCAGCATCTAATACAACACAAAAGACACACACACTAGGAGGAAAGACTTAAGTTTCAAAACTGGTTAAATACCAGTGCGGTGGGGGGGAGGGGCAGGGTGGTCAGATAACAAGAGGCTCTGGGAGTAGCGGGTATCCAATTACTCTTCAAAGCACTCTACCCATGTCCTAAAATGCCATCCCAGCCCAGAGTACACTGAAACAAAACTAGTCTAGAAAATGACAAACCTGGGCACAGCATATGCTGCCAAGGCCCTTTCTTTAGAAAGGAAGTTAAAAGGGGCATCGGGCTAAAAGTAGAAAGAAAGAGGCACAACCTGGTAGGAACCCTGGACAAAGAAGACTGGGGCGCTCGGGCTCTCCGGAGGCCGAGAACCTGAGATGACTTAGAGAAGATAAAGTAGCTGCCCCCAAACAGTGCCAAGGTGATGGCGGGGTTTCCCATGACCTCGGGGAGGCAGGCGAGCCCAGCCAGCATTGAAGCTGCGGAATACGCGTTTCCATCCTTTATCCAATCCTGCCCCAAAGTGCTGTCCGGAGAAATCTGAACCGTCCAGCAACAGAGATCTGAGACTGCTCCAGACACGGTCCCCAAGGAAGGGAGGTGCAACGGGGAGCTGGAAGGAAGCCTGCACTCGGGGGTGAAAATGGGGTGGGGACATGGGCACGAAGGTGGAGGTGGCGCTGGAAGTGAAGGAATGAGGGAGACTGGGGGGCCGCAGAGAAGCAGGGGCGGGAAAGGGCGGGTGGCGGGATGGAGGGCCGGGAAAGAGACGTGGGGCGTCTAGGAGGCGACCTCGAGGGAGGGAAGGGGGGCAGAGCCGGGCTGGGGGACGAGGAGGGCGAGGCTGCCGAGGAAGTCCCGCGGGAGGGCGGGCGGCGCGGTGCGGAGCCGCGCAGAAAGAGAAACAAAGTTGGCCCGGACGAGGCGCCGGGCGGGGGGTCGCGGTGGAAGGGCGGAAAGTTAGGAGGGGCTCCGGGAAAGCGGGGTGCTGGGGACCGGCGAAGCCCGGGCAGCGAGAGGGCGCGCGGGGTCCCTGCGAGGCGGCAATGGGTGCGGCCCCGCGAGCGCGGGCGGGCGCGGGGCGTCGCGGCGGCGGCCCCGGGGAGCCCAGCACCGCGACCGGCTGCAGCTCCCACTTACCCGGCTCAGGCGCCCAAGACCCGGCGGCCGGGGCGGCGAGGGTGGCGCGGCCCGGGTCTCGGGTCTCCGCCCCCGCGCTCGCGGCCCGCGCCGCCCATTGGCTGCCGCGCCACGGGTCCGCGTCCGGCTCGGCCAATCAGCGCCGAGCAGCGCGGTTTGGAAACTTTTTTCCCAGGCTCGGGCGCGGCGCGGCCACGCGGCGGCGGCCCTGCGCGGGCGGGACCTGCTGCTGGGCGGCGCCTGGCCGGGCGCGGAGCCGCGGCCCGCTGCTCCCTGGACACCCGGGAGTGGGCTTGTGCTCGAGGGCAACGCACTTCAGGAAGATACGCCGGCCTCTCCTTCACACCGACTGCTTGTCCCCGTTCTTCCACCTCCCCCAAATCTGATGGACGGGCAAAGACCCAGGCCGGCAGGGCTCCGCGTCTTTCCATTCCTTTACACCCACAACGGAATCTTCAAAATCCCGTTTGCTTCAGAGGCAGCAGATTTTGCTGCTTAAGAGTTCGACTTGGAATCTTAGCTCTGCCCCTTGCCAGCTGGGTGATCCTTGTGCAAGTTGTTTACGCTGTCAATTTCCTCTTTAGAATGGGATTAGGAAGGGAACTAAAGCAATTAGCATTTGTAAAACGTTCAGGGCGGTGCTTTGCACATAGTGTATACAATATATGTATTTATTAAGTGATTGTGTTGTTTTTTTTTCTTTTAAGTGTCTCAGGCACACTAACTTCTTGACATTTTTTTTTTTTAACGCTCATGACAGGTTAATTGTTCACTAATACTAATCCAATACTTTTATGTACTAGGCACTCTTATACCACGATGAATAAATCAGACAAGGTACCTGTCCTCCATGCGCTTATATTCTTAAAAGAGAAAAGCACTAAATCAGTAAGCGAATAAAATAATTTTGGATGTTATGTTACGAGTAAAGCAAAGTTGTGATAGAAAGGGGCTGGGAGGGTCATTTCAGATAGAATGGTCAGGAGAAGCCACTCTAAGGAAGTGCTGATGGAGCTGAGCCCCAGCTGATGAGAACCACAGGAAAACACTTTTCTTGTACTAATTTTAAAGATGAGAAGACAAAGGTGCAGGAAGTTAAAAGAGTTGCCCAATCAGCATTCAAAAATGGCTGAGTTTGATTCTTCCCTGTATGCTAGGGGCAAAGAATCTCCTGCCTCACAGCTACAATTAGAATGACCTTTCTCTAATTCTTTTGACGCCTTGCTAGTTCCTTAAAAAATCTCAGAGACACAAAAGGGGACCCCACCACCTACATCAGTTGGGTAAAGGAAAGTACCAAAATGTTTGTCAGGAAATTTCCAGTCTGATCCCAAACACTAACAAATTATTTGCATATGGCTTGATTTAGTCTGATGCTTTTACCTTCTGAATTTTATTTGACCTTTAGAACTCTGAGGTTTCTGGGCAGGGAATAATCACCCAGTTCCTAGATGAGCTGAAGCACAAACTGGTGAGGTATTGGTCTTGCCTAAGTAGAGCTGATCAAATTATTTAAACTAGTTGGTTCTCATTTTCCAAATTTTCCATAAAGGGGAAGGCACTGAAATGATTGTTAAAAGTTTTATTCAGAACAAAAGCCCAGGGAAATAGATTTGTCATTGGGTAAAACCTTAAAAATGAGAAGTTTGGTGTACTTTAAAACTTTCTCCCTCTTTCGCTAATTAAATAGTAATAATACAGTTCAAATCAGTATACCTGGTTCATTCCAGTTCTTTCACTGCCAAACCTGGGGCAGGGTTGCTTCAGTTTCTTTCTTTGCAACTTTGAGATATGACTCAGGAGAAATCTCAGTTTCTCTCCTTAGATCCTTCCACCATAATTTACCAATTCAAAACACTAAACCTAACAGGCAGGAAAACAGTTACTAAGGAGAAACCCCTGTAGTAGCAGCTTGGATAATTGAGAAGCCAAATCAAATGAAAGTAGTCACTCATAGCACAAAAATAAGTCTTCATCCTTGTTTCATAAATGCAGAAATTATTACTTGGATAAGACAAATCTAAACTTACTAAATAGAAATAAATTAATAGAGGCTATTTGTGCTTAAAGTATATCCTAAGAGAAATTACTTAGTTTCCTTTTGTATGTTTTGTTAAGATCTGTGTTCAGAAATATTCAACTAAAATTAAAGGGAGAGGGGAAACCACCTAAAAGAGTAGCATATTTGTTACTTGTAAAAAAATCATAGAAACAGGGTTTTTTTCATGTGTTTTAATTCCCACTTGAAAAATACTACCCACACACAGACACAATGAAGATCTACTCAGCAATAATAAATACCTAAGCAGGCAGATGATGTTTACTTGCTATGTGCTTTCTGGAAAATTAAATACAGGCACAAAGGATTCTTCAGGGACGTGCTGGATCTTGCCCTTCACAATACGTGTCTACAGGGACGTATTAATCCCCACTAAATACGGATTGCCCAATGAAACTACCTCATCCTTAAGACTTCAGTTAAATAAAAAAAAGTTCTCATTTAGTAATTTCTACTTACTCTTTTTTGTTTCTTGGCAAACTTAAAAACTGAACGTTTCGAGTAATATTCTGCTAGCACATCCTAAACTGACTAGATTCAAATAATAAGGGCTTTGTTTTTCTCCTAATTTGCAACAGGAAATAGTGAGCAGCTGGCAGTTTTAGAAATCACCAGTTTGCTGATGAGCCTGCACCAAAAAAAAAAAAAAAAAAAAAAAAAAAAAAAAAATTCAAAGTGAAAGATTGTGAGGTGCCACTAAAAAAAACACACCCATAGCATGTTTATTCATTCAAAACAAAAGTGCTATTATTAGTTTCACAAAGCTTTGGTAACTGTAGGGTCTCCTTTTTGTCAACTGTCACTGGAAACGTTGTATTCGTTTGTAACCAGCTCTGGATCAGGGCTTTTAAAACACGACTTCTTACTAAGGTCACCGCGGACCTCTTTATTGTTGGTGACAGTATCCAACTTCGTCTCTGCACACACTTTATTTGTGCCAGCTGAGTCGAAACTGCGAGAAGCACGGGACCTCGCAGGACGCCCAGCCGGCAGGTTTTTTCCTCCTCTCGCCACTAGGCTGCACTCACAATAATTAAGGACGCTGTAAAATATGCGCCATCTAATTTTTAAAAATAAGGAGGACTAGCACGTGACGAGACGGGGTGGAGGGCGGAAAACCGAGGCGATCCGGTCTTTCAACGAAACCCCTTTACATCGCCTTCCCCCAAAAGGCTAAAAGAGCTGAATTGCATTAAATCCCGTTCGGCAGGTTTTTCCTCCGTTCAGTCCCACGAGCTCCCCAATTCTCCACTTTGAGGTCCCGACCGCCTCCACAACGTGAAGGCAGCGGGGAAGCCTTCTTAAACGAGGGGTTTCTGGGGAGAAATCCCGGGCAGGGACCCGGGAAGGTCCCTATTTAGGGGTTTATCGGGAGGGGACTGAGCCTGACGAGGCTGCAGGGCCGCGAGGCCCCGCCCCCCCCGGGGTTCCCAGCGTGCCCCGCGCGGCGAGGACGCGGCGGCGGGGGCGGGGCAGAGGAAGGGGCGGGGCCAGCGGCAGAGAAGGGCGTCGGTTTTGCGACAGGGGCGGTGCGGTGCGGAAGCGGAAGTGGAGGGTGCGCTTGGCGGCGGCGGCGGGAGCTGCGGAGTCGGGAATCAAAACAAAGGGCCTGGGGGGGGGGGGCGGGGGGAAGGCGGCGGGGTCGGAATGTGAGCAGAGGTGGAGCCGGCGGCCGAGGTGAGTTTGCTGTCAGCGCTGGGACTGGACCCTGACGGGCCCACTGCTCTGGGGCCGCCGAAGCTGAGCGAGGGACAGTGCCCCCCCCTTCCCCCACCTATTGCTGGTGGGGTGAGAGGAGAGGTGGCTAGTCCGAGGGAAGGTCTGGGACCCGCGGGAAGGGCAGCCTCCAAACAGTCGGCTTGTCTCCCCTTCAACTTCGGTCACTACTGTCACTGTTGTGCCGGATGTTCCACTTTGGGGTATTTGGCTCCCCTCCCGCACCTGTCTCCCTACTCCCTATTGGGCCCTGCAGGTGAGGAGAGCCACTTTCTCAGAGGGGTATGCAAAGTTGAAAAGTGAAGAGAAAACGATAGGAATGGATGTTTTTGCAACCCTCCTGAGCATTTTGCATCCGGCTGGGTCTTTCAGCAACCCCTAGGGTGTCGCCTTGGGGTTTCAACCACTCCCCTTGCTAATTGTATGTGACTTCTTGATCCCTTTTAGAGTTTTTCAAGCACCTTTCTGGTGTTACCAAGAACTTTTCAGCTAGATTTTTATTTTCCGCATTTCCCAGCGTCTTTGAGCGTTAAATAGTCTTTTGCTTTTCATACAGAGAAATTGAAAATTAAACCTTTTTCTTGGATGTTTATTGAGCAATTCAATTGTTCAACAGTTATTTATTGATATGTGCCAGGCACTGTGCTGGATGCAGGAGATAACAATAATGAATAAGAAAACATTGTCCCTGGAATGTTGTCCTGGAATTCACATTCTAGTTGGGCAAAAAGAGGCTAAAGTAGCGAGTAATAAATAAGAATAAAGTTGCAAGAACATAATAAGGTCAGATAGAAGAGATGTGAGAAAGAAAAAAAAAAAACGGTAATGGGAGTGGTGTGGGAGTCCAGGACAAGATAGGGTGATAAGGGAAGGCCATTTGCTAAGCGATCCAAATGGATTAGCTCGTGTAATCAAACAACCCTCTGAGGTTACTTCTTCTTCTTCTTCTTTTTTTTTTTTTTTTGGTAATCACAAACACAAGAGAAGGAATCTGAGGGAAAGAGAAGTTGTGAGTTGCTTAAAGCTGCAGAGCTAGGAAGAGGTGGAATTGGGGACTAATCTACAGTGACTTCACATCCTGTACTCTAACCCACTATCTGAATTGTTCAAAGACTGAAAGATGGGGGAAGAAGGGATATTCCCACTTAAACAGCCCCTTCTTTAGCTACCTTACTTACTAGCATTCACAGAAGTATTGGAAAAATTTCAGGGTTCAGGCCATCAACCAGTTTTTACTTTTATTTGCTTATATTGAGCAGTAGTAGAGGTGTGGTGGTAAGAGTTGAGCAAATCCAATTGTGCCTCTTTCTACAGTAGTTATGTGATCTCTGACTGCCTACGAAACTTTTAAGTTTCTGTTTCTCCCTTTATAAAATAAGACAAATCTTTCCCGTTCTGCCTCACAGAATTACTGAGGGGAAAAAAGATTATATAAGTGGATCCTATTCCTTATTTTTCATCATTATAATCCTTGTGCTGTGTAGTAAATATAAACAAATACTTGCTTAATGAGGAAATGAAGTTAAGTGAAAATGCTTTGTAAACTATTATAAATTCTAGCTCACTTGGGAATTGGCTTTGAAGAGATTTGAGAGAGCATCTTAAAATTGTGTATACCATGAACATCACAAATGGTTGGGGCACATAAGACCTGTATTTAGGGGTTAAAAATAAGTATCATTATTTGATATCAATGTTGGCATTTCCATCTCTCTCTGATTAACCACTTCCAACTCTATTAGACAAATTGTTGATTTCTTAATTCCTCTCATTCAACAAATATTTACTTTGTATCTACCGTGTAGCAGGCCTGTGTGTGCTTGGCACAAGATACAATGATGAAAGTAGGTATTGGGGTGATTTATCTTTTTCTCTGTAATGCTCTGAGGCAGACCTGCGAGAAATAAGCCACGTTTTACAGAGGAGGAAACAATTCTGTGTGTGTGTGTGTGTGTGTTTGTGCTGAGGATTGGACTCAAGACCTTGTTAAGCATGGACTCTACCCCTGAGCCACACCGAAGCCCAGAAAAAGAAACGTAATGAAAATTTGAAGCTTTGACAAATGGGCCAAATAGTTAATATTTTAGACTTTGTGGACCATCCCTGTTGCAACAAGTCAGCTCATCAATTGTGCAAGAGCAGCTACAGAGAGCATTTAAATGATTGAGTATGGCTGTGTCCCAATAAAACTTAATGGCCACTGAAGTTCAAATCTCATTTAAAATTTTTTTCAAGAATTGAAAGATGTAAAATACATTCTAAATTCACAGGCCATTTAAATACAGACTGGCTTGGGCACACAGGCCACACTTCTGCTTTATGTGGTCAGTTCCTGTGTACCTTAGACACAGTACTTACATAATTTCTCACCTCCTTCTACCATGTGGGTGTTAACATCTCTTGGAAAAAACATCTTATTGGAGATAGAGCCAAGAAGTTGTTTGTTTATGCCCATATGGAATTTCTGATAATGAACTTAATCATCTGTGAAAATGACCAGTACAGGTAAGATAGGTGGTTGTTGGGATATTGTGGTGAGCACTTGCAAAGAGGTTAGTTGTCCTCACCATTGGGCACCTGCCTCCATGCTTTATGGGTATGGATGGATTTGATTTGTTTTTGTGGTACTGTTTAAGACTAGTAAAAGTGTTGTTATACTGTAGCAAATTTGTGACTTATGATTGCTCTGATTGTTAGATTTTTTTTTAGTGGTATGTCATATTGGACTTTCATGAGTAAACTTGAGAAATTGATTTGTTCTGTGCAGAATAGAAGTCAAAGATCACAGGGCTCATATCAGAGTCATAGTGGTAAAGGCTGATATGGTGGTAGTTCTTTTAATATGATTAGATTCTCTATTCCATCAGCTTCTTCACTCTTCTCTGCAGAATCTTTGTGGAAAGAGAAGAGAGAGAGAGCTAAGAATAATTAAGAAAAATTCTGCTTAGAACAGAGGAAGTTGACTCCAGCCAGGTGAAGAGAAGTCTCATTCAGGAACATGAAAGTGTCCAAGCTTAGGCTATTTTTTCAAGCATGGCAGAAAAAATAGGATTCATTTAGAGCTCAGTCTTATTTGAAAGGCTATGGAACACAAAGAATGGCAGTTTATAGATTTTATAAAAATCAGATTGATGCTTTCAGATTTTAAGTATAAGCAATCAACCAAGTTTACCAAATTTTAGTAACTGGTAACATTCTGATGTGCATTCTTTTGTTCTTTAAGATTTGAATCATTGAGAACCATTGCATGGTATATGCAGTTGCAGTCATATTTTAATGTAAAATTTGTACTTATGCAAAGAAATAACATGGGAATGACACTCACTTTTAACAGGGTGGAAGAATGAAAGAAAAGAAAGATGGAAGAATGTTGAACCACTTTGCATGGCTGTATGATGGAAGGAAACGGAACTGAGAACCCCTGCAGCAGAACATTTGGATGGCTTCAACAAGATAATGATGCTAAGCCATGGCTTTGGAAATTTTCTAATTGCTTTTCTCGTCCTGAGCAGACGTTGCCACTTAGTCCCCAAACGGTAACTATGTGCAAGGACTTAGCAAACTCCTGTGTGAATAACTGAGAGGTCCATTTGGTCTGGAACCAAATCTCTTTCCCTGGAGTCTATGCTAGGTGTTCCTGAATATACTGCTTGTATTGCCCATTGTGGAACATTATTATGATTCCTGATGCAAAGAGGACATGGTTTTTTAATCCCTGCATTCCACTCTGAGTGATAGTGGATGCTTTAAACATTAATGTTAAAATTTGGGGAAGATTTGTTTCTTAATATAGCCACAAACTCCAAAAATTATGTAGTAATATCATCGGAAAGTGCAAAATAAATTGTATTATACTGAAGCCTTCTGATGGTTTTGAGTCTCATGACCTAGTAAAGATTAACAAGACCATACTGGCATTCTTTTGCATTCAAGATTTCTCCTGAATGCTTAAGTGTGTCTTCTTATGGGTTTTTGTTGTAGTGGCGGTGCTCAAGGTCAGACCCAGGGACTTGGATGTGCTAAGCACATAGCTTGCTCTGAGCTGCATCCCCCACCCTCTGCGTGCTTGTTTCTCATAGTGATTTTGACATTTTCTGATTTCATATACTCCTGCCACCATTTCTTTTTTTCTATTGCACTTGGGATTCAAATGAGACTTTTAAAAAATTAGTTTAGTTTTCTGTCTTCTCTAGGTTATCACTATATTTTTGTTGTTGATGATTTTTTTTACTATATAGTTATCTTTCTTGCAAGGCATCAAGTAATTTGGGTCATTCCCAGAGTGTTTCAATTTAGGGACAGTTGACAAGGGCTGTTGGCATCTTAACAGGGATTCCTGAGTTGTGACCTGGATCTGGTCCTCATAGAGTCACCCATTCAGAATTGCATTCTCAGCTTTACAGATCTCAAAACTTGGGTTATTTTGTTTTGTTTGGTACCAGGGATTGAACCCAGGGATGCTTAACCACTGAGTCACATCCGTAGCTCTTTTTTAAAATATTTTATTTAGAAACAGGGTCTTGCTAAGTTGTTTAGGGCCTCACTAAGTTGCTGAGGCTAGCTTTGAACCTGTGATCCTCCTGCGTCGCTGAGATTACAGGTGTGTGCCACTGTGCCCAGCTCAAAGGTTGTTTTTGACAGTGGCATGCATAACGGAGTAGGTTTCGGTGACCAGCTCATAACACTGCCCTTAAGACCCTGATATATGTAAATTGAAATGCCAGTGTGTTCATAATTTCCAGTCTGAAGGGTAATCATCAAGTCGCCCAAGCATGCTGCTTGTTGCCAGTCAGCCCGTTGCTATTATCCATACCCTTTAAGGAACAGTCTAACTGAAAATTTAGATTCCTCCAGGTGAGTGTAGAATAACAGTAGAAAGGCCTTTCTTTGCCAACAGACCTGCGTGTTTCAGTCACCACGTGAGGGCCTCTTTGTATTAAGGGTTCTGCAGTCATTTCATAAGGGTGATTGATTAGTTAGATTGCCCTTTCAGGGACCCAGCATTGTGCTTAGTACTTTGTATGCTGAATCCCATTTCATCTTTCAACAACTGTGGAAGGTGCATTTTATGGTTTCCAGGTTATAGATGAGGAAACCAAAGCTTAGAGAGGTTAAGTAACTAACCCAAAGTCACAAGCTTTGGAGCATCAGCTTCAACCTCAGTTCTCTTAACAGCAATGCCAGGCTTATAACCTTTTTTATATACTGTCCCCTACTATGTTGGAGTCAGATGGCAGACTGTTTACATTTTTCCCAGATGGGTTTCTAAGTACTCTTGTTCTTTTCTCTGGCTTAGTAAGATGGTTGTGATTGTGGCTTTAGGTCATGACATCCTGTCATTTCATAAGTGTCCTTGACAACAGAGCTGAACCATTTGGAATCTTAATTCTTCTTTCTTAGGGAATCCTACTGAAACCCCTGATGCACTGACTGCAGGAACTATTTAGTAAACCACTTTGCTTGCAAGCTGTCTTTATAAATGCAGTTTGTGACATTACTGTTTTCATGCCATCTGTCTTGACTTTAGAAAGTCCTGTGAGGGGAAGTCACTGAGGCATGAATGGTTAACCTGCCTTGCTGAAGACATAAGCAGACCCTCCCCTTTTTTGTAGTACTGGGGATTGAACAACCTAAAGGTGCTGAACCCCTGAGCCACATCCCCAGCCCTTTTATTTTTTATTTTGAGACAGGGCCTCGCTAAGATGCTTAGGGTCTCGCCAAGCTGCTGAGGCTGGCTTTGAACTTGTGATGCACCTGCCTCAGCTTCCTGAGTCACTGGGATTACAGGCTTGTGCCATCCTGTCCAGCAACATAGTCTTCATATTAGTTGTGTTTCTCTGTTCACATCCTATAGACCTTTCTGAAGAACACCCCTGATCTTAGCTGCTATTTCATTTTGTTGGGTTATGATTGAGTGACGTAAACAGAATTCAACACGACTTGTGTTTTTTAATAGAGTAGTATATGAGTAACGAAATCCCTGACCTCATAAAATTGACTTGTGTTCCAATTTTCTTTTCTCAGAAAGAGTACATGGAGAACAAGAAAGTTGCTGTGGAATTAAAGGATGTACCATCTCCCCTTCATGCTGGCTCTAAACTTTTTCCAGCAGTCCCACTTCCTGATATTCATTCTCTTCAGCAACCTAAAATACAGCTTTCAACTGTCCCCAAAGTAAGCTGCTGTGCTCATTGCCCTAATGACTCCTCCACTTCGCCAATGCATTTTGGTGGTGGTGGTGGCGGCAGTAGTGGAGGTACCGGTAGCTTGATTCACACGGGCGCACTCTTAGACTCACAGAGCACCAGGACAGTCACGTGTCAGGTAGGGTCAGGGTTTGCTTTCCAGTCTGCGTCTTCACTCCAGAATGCCTCAGCTAGGAGCAACTTGGCAGGCATTGCAAGTGACTTTCCCAGCACGTGTCTAGAGAGTAATCTGTCCTCCTGCAAACACCTCCCCTGTTGTGGAAAGCTCCACTTCCAGTCATGTCATGGTAGCGTGCACAAGCTGCATCAGTTTCCGACTCTCCAGGGCTGCACCTCTGCTGGCTATTTCCCCTGTTCTGATTTCACAAGTGGGGCTCCAGGGCGTTTGGAAGAGCACATTTCACAGTCGGAGCTAACGCCTCACTTGTGCACCAACTCTTTACACCTAAATGTGGTACCTCCGGTTTGTTTAAAGGGCTCACTTTACTGCGAAGACTGTCTAAACAAGGTTTGTATCTTTTTATTTTTTATATTGGGTGCAGCTGAGGTTTTGAGGAATGACTTTTCTGAAGTGTGTTGTTGTGCACTGGGTAGGTCTCTCCCCATGAGCACAACCTCTATGGGTCCTAAAGGAAGCAAGGGCAAGATGGGAGAGCGTTCCCAAAAGGGCAGGGTTGTTTTTTTTTTTTTTTTTTTTTTTTTTTTTTTTTGTAGCTTATGCTTTTAGAGTCCCTGGTTGAAATAATTGTGTTCCCAACCTAAGAACCTAGTTCCGTAAAAGCTCTGTGTTGTTTTATCTTTAATGGCTAGGGCACAGTTCAATTCTTTACCTATAGTGATGAGTTTCAGGTAATGTAAATAACCCCATATTGTCATTGTGATAACATGGGGAACTTGAAACTCAGCCTCAGTCAGAGTTCAGGGAAAGACTGCCTTGCCCTCACGTTGAGTGCCTGAGGTTCCATCGTAGCAGAAGTGTGCCCCAGAGTGCAGAGGTCCTGTCATGTGATGTCTACCCTGATCATTTCAAGTCACTCGTTGAAATGAGGCTATGAATTGATAATCATTCTGGGAAAGATTATTTGAAAATACATTTTATCAGAGTTTAGGTCGTAAGGTGAAACACTTAGAATGTGTTTTCAGTTGTGTGTAACTTTAGGTTCTGAAATGATGTATCTGAAACCTCCTCCTTTTTTAAAAAAATTTTAAAACAGCCGGCAAGAAATAGTATAATTGATGCTGCTAAAGTCTGGCCAAATATACCACCTCCAAATACTCAACCTGCACCTCTTGCTATCCCTCTGTGTAATGGCTGTGGAACCAAAGGAACAGGGAAGGAGACCACGTTGCTATTGACGACCAGTCTAGGCAAAGCTGCTTCGAAATTTGGTAAATGACAGTATGGCATAAAATGTTCATATTTAAGTAGTTTTCAGTAGCTGGTACTAACATTGCATTTAATCACCTTTAAAAGATTCCTTGTGGTTCTAAAGCTGTATTTGAGTTCTAAAGCTTGTGTGAGTCTCCCCTTCCATCTCCTGGTAAAATTTTTTTTATTAATACTACAAACCAGTAAGTCATCTGCCCTTGCTGTTGGGTGGAGGCTGTTTGAGATGAGAAGCTATGTATAGAAAAATGGGAAGTGCGTTAGAAAACGTGGGGCCAACAGGTTCCTAATTGGGCCTACTGCTGTGTACACCCTAGAAGTATTTAGTATTTACAACATTTTAGTAATTGCTGATATTAAACAATTTGAAAATCCAAGAGTTCTCAGTTAAAATCATTTCTTCTCAAAAGTAGTTAATATATTTTTCAGACATTTTTAAATGTTAAATCAGATGTTAATGAAGCGCTAAAAGTACTTTAAAGTCAACAATAGTAACAGCTTCACCTTGGTCATCTCTTTAGTGTTCTTCCTCACTGAGTAGGTAGAGAAGCAGGGCCGTGCATGAGAATCAGGTCGTGGAGCAGTAGTATCCAACTGATTAGGTGTTTAGTGTTCAGAGCAGCATCACTGGTCAGTGTGAGAATGGCTCATGCTTCAAGATACTTTATTATGAGCCTAAAGTCAGTTGGCCTATGGATTTGTTCTCTCTTGAGAAACAGGAATAATCTTAAAGTAATACTCTGGCACCTTGGTTGCTTTTTAGGTCAGTCAGTATGGTTGATATCCTGAACTTAGCATCCATCAAAATTTAGCTTTTCTGCCACTAAGAATGTTAGGTTACAACCTGTTAATGTGTTTTAATTTGCCATTTTCTTTTTCACTACGTGTAATTGAAAGTGTTAACGTTTCTTAAGGGTCACCGGAAGTTGCAATAGCTGGACAGGTGCTAGAAAACTTACCCCCCATTGGAGTTTTTTGGGATATTGAAAACTGCTCGGTACCTTCTGGCCGGTCAGCTACCACTGTTGTACAGAGAATCCGTGAAAAATTTTTTAAAGGTCACAGAGAAGCAGAGTTCATCTGTGTGTGTGACATCAGTAAAGAAAACAAAGAAGTTATTCAAGAGCTGAATAATTGCCAGGTAAAAAAAAAATTTAAGTATCTAGCAGCCAAGTGTGGTAGTACATGCCTATAACCCAAGCAACTCAACTGGATCCAATTTGAGACCAAACTGGTCAACTTAATGAGATCCTGTCTCAAAATTTAAAATAAAAAAGGACTGGGGATGTAGTTCAGTGACAGAGTGCCCCTGCATACATTCGAGTACCACAACAAAAAAAAAAAAAAAATTACAAATTTGTTTAATGATACTACATTTCTGCATTAAGTTTTCAAATAAAGGAAATAAGCAAAATATTATTCCTAAGGTGCTAGAAATCACTAAATCATGTTTAATCTTTCAATAATGTTATTTGTGTTTATGTTCAGATGGTTTCTTTGGGTTTTCTTTTATTTATTTAATTTATTTATTTTATTTATTTATTTATTTAGTCCGTCCGTCCGTCCGTCCGTCCGTCCGTCGGTCCGTCCCAGGGGCGCTTAACCACTGAACCACATCCCCAGCCCTTTTTATTTTTGAGACGGGATCTCTTTAACTTGCTTAGGGCCTTACTTAGTTGCTGAGGCTGGTCTTGAACATGAGATCCTGCCTCAGCCTCCCAAGTTGCTGGAATTACAGTCTATGCCACCACCCAGCTTTCTTTGGGTTTTTGAAAACTGCTATGGAACCAGGCACATAGGACTTGTTACTTGAAATTTACAAAACTAAGCCCCTGAGTAGAGAAGCAATCTTTTTAAGACTGAGATTTAGTCCAGGTTGTCTGACCCTGAGCTACACCCCCAGCTTTCCATTCCTGATAATAGTAGTTTCTTTTCTCAAGAGTCATGTACTAAAATGTGGGCAGAATGTGTAGCAGTTCTCTTAACCTCACCTCTTGCTTGCCTGCCCATGTTATAAATCAATGCAGGTGACCGTTGCTCACATCAATGCTACCGCAAAGAATGCTGCAGACGATAAGCTCCGACAGAGTCTCCGAAGGTTCGCAAACACTCACACCGCCCCAGCCACTGTCGTTCTTGTGTCAAGTAAGTGTAAAGATGTCTGCTGACTTCAGTTAGATTCTCTGTGGGAGTTGTAGAACCAGACACACGTGAAAGTGAAGTGAGCCCCCAAAGAGGCTGAAATCAGCAACATGCTGACGCTTATTGTGGTGAATTATTTAGAAAAAAATCTAGTCTGAATTTTTATATTGTCTCCTTAAAACTTGAGTTCTTTTTATTTTTTGGTTCTGGGGATTAAACCCAGGGGTGCTTAACCACTCAGCCACATCCCACCCCCTTTTTAAAAAAAATTTTATTTTATTTAGAGACAGGGTCTTGCTGAGTTTCTCAGGGCCTCACTACATTGCTGAGGCTGGCTTTGAACTCCTGCCTCAGCCTCCCAGGCAGCATAACTTGAGTTCTTAATGGTACCAGTTTTATTAAAGTATGATTTGGGCTGTGCAGGTATTTTTAACCTGGACCCAGTGTTATTAACTTAAAAACTCCAAAATGAATAATTTCCAAATTTGAGTCTCCCCAGCACATTGATGTTTGCTTCCTAATAATGCTAAAAGAAATAGACGTGTTAGAACTGCATGTAGGAATGTGGCACAATCGTCCTATTGTGTTAAGTCTCATGATGGGAAATGTGCTCGTGTTCCTTAACAGGGAAAACAACCTTGAATAGGAGCCCGCCAGTCCTTTCTTCTCAATGGGTGTCACTGGAGTTGTTTTTGTCGCACATTCTAAGGTGTGAGGATGAGGTTGTATCTTCTCTTTCAGCCGATGTCAACTTCGCACTGGAACTTAGTGACCTGAGACACAGGCATGGTTTCCACATAATTTTGGTTCATAAAAACCAGGCGTCGGAAGCACTGCTGCATCATGCCAACGAGCTAATCAGATTTGAAGAATTCATTTCTGACTTGCCCCCCAGGTTACCACTAAAAATGCCAGTAAGTGTGTTTGTTATTTTTGCCATTTTCCAAGATTGAATTAACGAGGCTGAAAGACAGCCCTTACCAAGGAATTTCCATATCCAGGTGGGGTTGTTCTTCGCACGAGGCTGATCAGATTTTGAAATAAGTCTTGGAAACCTTTTGCTTGTTCTTGATAGAGAATGGATATGTATGAATTTTCCTTTTATTTTTTTCAGACTATCATCAGGGGGTAGATTTACCTTACCAGTAGTCATTTGCATTGTCTCCAAAACTAGCAATGTTTTATATCAAATGGATAGAAGTAATGAATAAGTATTATGGGTAGAGAATATGGTGAGAATTCGCACATACTTGGGTGTTTGGCAACCCATAAACGTGGTTATTGTGCATTTTGTGGGGCCTGTGATCCCTAGGCTCAGCAGGCTTTGAATCCTGGGCTTTCTGTAGTGTCTGCTCTGTCATGCCTGGGCAGTAGGACTGGCAGCGGCTGCTACACCTGTAATCTAGCTAAAACACTTGCTGGGAGAGTGGGAGCATGTTTCCAGGAGGAACAGCACTCTGCTAGACTTGATGTGGGACAGGACAGTGTACTGCAGTGCTGAGCTGTGTTTAAATGATTGGAGAATGTATGTGCAACTTCTAAAGAAATAATAGTGATGATGGAGAAGGCCTAAGGTGTAGGTGACCTAGGTAAGCGGGCAATCCCATACATTAAATGTACATGAAATGCAGTTTGCACACAATTCAATGACTGTTAAGATGTGCCTTAGAAAAGATCTCATCCAACATCCTCACTTAAGGAAAAAAAAGAGTAAGCACTTAGAAAACGTAAGTCAGTCATTTAAGTAAATTAAGAAAAGTGGTTTCACATATATAGTGTTCTAATGACTTTTTTTTTTTAACCCACCAATGTTATAGCTTAGATACCTTTCCATATTAATATATATTGATATAAATCACCACATTCTAAAAACCAGCAGAATGTTGATTTGCAACATACCTATCTGGCTGGTCTTTAATCATTCTACCTCTTACTGGACATTTTGGTTATACCCAGTTTTTCACCATCTCCGGCAGATTCATCCATATCATCTTTGAATTCCTGGGCTAAATTGTAGTGTGTGACTGTTTTGAGTCAGAATTTTACTGACAGGATCCACAATGTCCTCCAGGAAGGTGGTACATTCTTGCCAACTATAAATGCAAAAATGTTTGTTCTGGCTGTTTACCAGTCTCATAGGTGAAAAATACTGTCTGCCCATACATAGTTCGCCTTTTTATAATCAATAACAAGGTGCAAAATTTCCTCTTATGGTTGTTGGTTCTTGATATCTTTTCTGTAGACTGTTCACATCTTCTGCCCATTTTTAGTGATTTCTTTTATGGCTTTTGGGTTTAACATTTTCATAATTAAGTTTTTTCTTGCATTTTTGTGGGTTTGTTTCATAGTACATACATTGCAATTCTCTGAAAGGATCATGACCACCCAGTGTCTGGTAGAACTTCCAGGCTAACTGCTGTCTACCTGCTATTGTAGCTTGATAGGCTATAACTTTGTACAATATCACTCAACAGCCCTATTTGATAAATAAAAAGACTTTTTAAAAACGTCTTATTGCACTATTATTTATATAGCACAAAATTTACCTCTTATACAATTCAATGATTTTTAAGTAAATTTCCTGAGCTATACAGCCAGTTTTAAGATATTTCTATTATTTCAATAAGATTCCTTTTGCCAGTTTGTAGTATATCCCCATTCCCACTTGTGGCAGCTACTAATCTTTATTTTCTGCACATTTTTTTTTGTTTTGCTTTGTTTTGTTTTGTTTTTTTTGCAGTGCTGGGGATTTGAACCCAGGGCCTTGTGCTTACGAGGCAAACACTCTACCAACTGAGCTATATCCCCAGCCCCTGCACATTTTTTGAAATGGAATCATGCTGGGCCTTCCGTGCCCAGCATCTTTTTAAAACAACATCCAGCTCCCTTGTCAGCCCTGCGTAAGGTTATCCTCTCCCATCTGAATCACTCCGCCTCCCCGCCTTGGTTGTTAGCTGAAGTTTGGAAGTTGCTCGTTCTTATTTTGAAACAGAAATTGTGCCCTTGAGTTGACCTGATGTAACGCTGTCTTCTGTATTAGCAGTGCCACACTCTGCTCTATGTTTATAACCTGCCAGCAAACAAAGATGGCAAGAGCATCAGTAACAGGCTCAGACGCCTGTCTGACAACTGTGGTGGGAAAGTGCTGAGCATCACAGGCTGCAGTGCGATTCTGCGTTTCATAAACCAAGACAGTGCAGAACGGGCTCAGAAGCGAATGGAAAATGAAGATGTCTTTGGTAATAGGATCATTGTGTCATTTACTCCAAAACACAGAGAACTCTGTGAAGCAAAGAGTTCAAATGCAATTTCTGATAAAGTGAAGTCTCCCAAAAAACTTAAGAATCCAAAATTGTGCCTCATCAAAGATGCAAGTGAACAATCTTCCAGTGCCAAAGCCATGCCTGGAAAAGTCTTGCAGGCAAATTCTGGATCTGCTACAAGAAGTACAAATGTTAAAAGTTTACAGGTAATTTTGATCTCTTGTGTTCTTAAGCTTATGGTAGGTTTGGTTTCTTTTCATGCTTCACGTGCCTGCTGGCTCTTGGGGTGTCCTCTTATTTTAGTTTTGATAAAACTCTAAGTCAGTTATTTTCTGTGCAGGATCTAACACATCTTGAGTACTTAAATTTGAACCCCCTGCACTTGTCTCTTAAGGAGTTGTGCCGCATGGAGTCAAAGCCTGGTAACAGAAGCAGTGAGCAGCAGCCAGGTCACGTGAGACTGGCAGCAGCTCCTCACAGTAATCCAAGCGCCGTGGTGCCGACGCCGAAAAACCCCGGGATGGCAGAATCGCTCTACAAAGGCAATCAGAAGTGTGTTGTGTTACTTTTTCTCAAAAGTTGCGTCTTCAATGTGAAGGGAGACACGTGACCTTTCCCCTTCAATTTTTCCTTCTATTAGAAAAGAGAACCTCAGTACCCGAAGTGTCACCAGTTCTCCTGTAGAGAAAAAAGACACAGAGGAGACTGTCTTCCGAGTGAGCTACCCGTCTGCTTTTAGTGAGTTGATGGCGTCAAGGCGAGTTAGCCCTCTGCTCACCTCTCCGTCCTGGACTCCTAGGTGAGTCCAGCTTCCTGACCAACACAGGTGGTTACATGTAATAGGAAGGCTCATACACTAGTGTGTGTGTTGAAGAGAATACAGAAGTACCCAAAGCAAAAGATAAGTCTTCCAGCACCCACTGCCAGTCCTGTTTCCGTAGGTCCTGCTAACGTTCAGGGGTGGTACTTCTTGCCATTCCCCTTCTCCGGTGGAAGTCTTTGTGAGCAGAGACCAGAGAGAATCCTACTTGGAGTCCCTGGCTAGTGATGGGAGGCATGTTACGATGTCCTTACATTTGTTGTGTTGAGGAAAGAGCCCAAACTAGGCATGCGTTGGTTATTTTTCTTTCTTTCTTTGGGACTAGGGATTAAATCCAGGGCACTTTACCACTGAGCCACATACCCCAGTTCTTTCTATTTTTTATTTTGGGACAGGGCTCACTAAATTGCTAAGGCTGGCTTGAACTTGTGATCCTCCTGCCTCAGCCTCCTGAGTTGCTGGGATTACAGGCTTATTAATCTGACACTTTATAGAAAGCTGCTTGAAAAGTAAGGGTCTCTGTAGACCACTTTGTCTATCACCTCCCTTATCTAAGTTTTCTAAACTCTTTCCAAGTAATTCTTGAGGCTTGAGACACAGGGAACCATGAAGCGTTTCATAGTCCCCTGGGCTCCTTCTGACATTACATTTCTTCTCCTGAGTTGGTGAAGAATCACTGTAGAAAATGACTGTGAGCCTATAACATTACATCTAAAAATTCATGTGAACATTTTCCTTATTGTGCAGAAGGACCACTGCATATGAACCAGAATATTTAGATTTTTCAGAGCCACAGATGAGGTTAAAGACTGAAGTCGGTAACAGGTTAATTTCCTAGTTAGTTCATCAAGGCTGCCTGTAATTCCTGCCTTTAAATAATACACGAAAGAATATTTGATATTGATTAATTCATTCGTTGTTTAAAAGAGGTCAACAGATAGTACTTCAGACAATATTTCTAAATCTGTGTATGTTTAAGATAAAAAGCCCATTTGAAAACCAAATAGGAAAGCTATTTTCTATGTGTGTCTTCATACAAAGCCTGAATTTTAAGACCTAAATACATTTTTTTAAAAGACTAATCTCCGTGTGTGTTTCCAGCAGGAGTATGTCTCCAAACTTCTTAAACAGAGCATCCCCACTTGCTTTCAGCGTTGCTGATCCCAGCAGCGGAGCCGACTGCCCAGACCCATTTGCAAATGGTGCTGACATCCAGGTCAGCAACATGGACTACAGGTTATCCCGGAAGGAGCTGCAGCAGCTCCTCCAAGAGGCCTTTTCTAGGCATGGCAAGGTAACCTTCTCACTCTGGTTCATTTTACCCTTTGGTAGAGAGAACTTGTTTTAATCTTTGGTAAGTCAAGAGAACTTAATTTGGCACACATACCACAGCCAGGGTGTAAATGTGACTGGATGGGTTTGAACTCCTTCCCTTCTCTCAGGTCTGCTTGGATTGTGCTCTATGCCCAGTTTCTAGGATATGGTCCCAGAGAGCAGGAGACCTGGCAATGAGAAGCACTTGTCATAGGCTTTAAATGACACTCTAGAAAACAAAACATTCATGGGTTTTAGTTAGCACTGCCTACAAAAATACAGAAAAAGCATTCTTAAGTAATGTTGGCTATTTTTATTTCTTGTTGTTCCTGACTCAGCCTTGAGATACAGTTTGCTCAAAATCTACTTTTTTTAGTCTGGGGTTTTGCAGAGTGCAGAAGACCTGAAAGACCCCTCCTGTGCATTGGCCTGAGACTGCCTCAGACAGCTGTGTGCCAGATCACACAGGCAGACCAGGCCTAGTTTACACCCCTGAAAGTCACCCTGTCCCAGCTTACCTCTCTCTGGCCAGTGGAAGTGCAGCATTCATACAGGTTCCCTCATAGGGGCCCTCAAGTCCAGATGTGTTTCTAAATGGCAGGACCTGGGTAGATGTAGTTCCATTTTCCTTTTTCCGATCATAGGTGAAGAATGTTGAGCTCAGCCCCCATACAGATTACCAGCTCAAGGCTGTTGTGCAAATGGAAAACCTGCAAGAAGCCATCAGTGCAGTGAATAGCCTCCACAGGTGTAAAATTGGCAGCAAGAAGATCCTGGTCTCACTTGCCACAGGAGCTGCTAATAAATCACTCTCTTTACTGAGGTAAGAAACAAAGCAAACACCCCATCATTTATTCCAGGAAATAACATTTGACCCAGAAACTGTTTTGAAAATAATAAAAATGTATTTTATCACATTCCCCATTCTGTTGTGATGCAGTAATGCTTATTCTCAATCAATATAGTTAGAAATAAGCCACTTGAGTCTTATGTAGTCATTAATTGTAGGCAAAGTACAACTTAAACTTCACAGGCAATTGGGAGTAAAACAGTATGCCACACACCCAAAACAGGTTCTAAAAATAGAACTCTTAAGAGCTTACAAGCCTGAAAAACCTAAAATGTTTCAACTCTTGGTAGAAGGTACATTCTCCTTGCACACTAGATCTAACTCTAAGCTCTCTAAGCTGAGTGACGTGTCCCTATTGTCACACAGCCACCCAGCCCCAATAGTGTGCTTTACAACTGTGTCAGTTTGGGGAATCCTGTGGCTTTATTTATACTAAGATTTGATTCTCCTTTGGCTATCCCTATTTTAAAACAGGAAGCTCTCCTGAGTATCTGTTTGGATCTTATCTCTAACTTGCATTTCACTGTTATTTTAAGTTATTTGTTTTTCTAACAAAATAAAAATAATTCTCATTAAAGAAAATTTAGAAAGTTCAGAAACAAAAGCAACAGGGGAGAAAGTCATCCATAATTCTGTGGCTCAAAGCCAATCACTTAACATTTGGGCATTTTCCAATCACAGTTGACATTTGGGCATTTCGAGGTTTTTTGTTGTTGTTGTTTGTTCATTTTAACTTCCCTTTGAGTGGTTTGGTTTATTTATTTACTTTTGTACCTTTTGATTTTTAAACAACAGTTGAGATTATGTCGTGTTATGTTACACTCACATATATAGAAGTTCTGATCCTGTGTATATAATGTCTCAACACCATGGCAGGAGATAATTCAAACTCTGAACTAGTCTTTCGCTCTGTAGTAGCATCCAGGTGATTGTCATACTGTGAATAGTCTTTCTGCTCCTTAGGCAGGGAAATTCTGATAAAAGTCTAGTGTGTAACTTAATCTCTCATTGGCTTATCTCTAAAATTCGTCCTTTAAATTTTTCTGGAAAACAAATCAACATATCAGAAACTGGTAAATTTACTTGGTATTTACACGTTTTGTTAATTTTATGGACTCTTTTTTGAACACATGCTTTGTAATGTAGAAGAAATGATATGCTTTCTAATTGATTAAACTTTTGTCTTACAGTGCAGAAACGATGTCTATTCTTCAGGATGCTCCTGCCTGTTGTTTGCCTCTTTTTAAATTCACAGATATCTACGAAAAAAAGTAAGTTAGGTTCATTGTTTCACTGATCCAGTCAGTACTGATAAGTGACTTGCATGCATGGACCGTGGTGCCATTCAGGGATCCACCGGCCTCCTACAGGACCTGAAACAGTGTTGTTCTGATATAAATTTTGAATCTAACATACATTTAAAAAACTTCTTTTATTTTTAGCAAATTTAGACTTTAATCCCCAAATCTATTCTTTTTTCCCCTAATCTAGTTCTTTTAGTTTTTTTTATTAGTTTTATTGTTCATTGAATAAACATTTCAGTTTGTTCTGGACTGTACACCCTGGCCAGTGCTGAGTCTGGCCTGGCCATGTCCTCAGCACCAGCGCACGATGATGTTGGTGAGAGCTGAGTGCTGTGGGGAGTGCAGTGTGCAAGGCCTGGCCCTTGCCCCCAAGGCGCTGTGTCTAGAAGGGAAGAGGAGATGCTCAGAAATTTCCATGTAAATCAAAGAAAACTCATTGAAAAGTAGGAGCAGGGAGAATCTTAGGCACAGGAGAAAAGGAGCTTGACTGTGATCCCATGGAAAACAGGGAGCCACCCCAGTGCTGTGGAAGCGAGGGAGGGGAGCGGTGATGACAGGAGACTCTTGGTGGCAGAAGTCAGGTGGCATGAGCAGGGTGCTGGGAGACAGTGGGAGTATCTCTACAGGTCCAATGCTGAGCAGATGCTGTGGGAACAAAAAGCTCAAAGGACTGAATGACAGATCTCCATGACAGTGAAATGGGAGCAACAGGAGCAGGCAGGGAGTGAAGGGCAGAGGCAGGTTGACTCTGGGTTCTCTTGCCTTGGGAAACTGGGAGCATGGTTGGACGTTAAACTGGAAATAAGGAAGTAAAGCATGAGTCAGAGGTTTGACGAGCATCCTGGGTTGTGGACATACACGCTCTAGGGGCCTTTGGGGCCACCGGGTAGAGAGTTCAAGTTACTATTCTGCACATTCACGGGCTTCCTTGGGGAAGAAGTTGGCCCTGAAGATAGGACAGTTATTGGCGTTCAGGTGGTTGTGATGGGCTTAGAAGCAGTTAAGGCAGGATAAGAAATGGAGAGGAGCAGATCTGGGTGGAAGGTCACCAGGACCAGGGGCAGGGGAGACCCCAGAGGTGGGGGTGTTGTTACAGGGATGTGTGGAAACGGCACTTCAGACACTGGGAATCCAGGGGGCCAAGAATACGTGTGGTTTGGGGGTGAAGTGGAGTCCTGAGGAGGAATCTGGGAGGGAAGGGGCGGAGAGTCTGGAGGACAAACAGCAGCTCCCAAGAAACGGTTTTCCTCACGGAGGAGCTTGGGCCGTAGGAGACCACGTGGAGCAGGAGGGAATGCACATCCCCCTGGTCAGGAGAGGACCGGGAAGGGCTATGGTCGAGGGTAGTCCCTGCAGATGGGATGGTGGGTGCTGGGAGGAAGTGCTGGACAAAAGGGGAGAGCAGTCAGTGTTCTTGAGCACATTCTTCCCGCCAAGCCCATCGTGCTCACACATGTGCAGCACTCACGTCAGCCCTGTGGGATACATGTCACGCCACAGTTGGGCAAACTGAGGCCCGGACGGGGTTGCTTATCTTGACAAAGGTCACAGTTGAGTCAAGATGTCAGCTCAAATCTGACTGCGTCCAGAGCCTGGGCCCAGGGATGCAAGGTGCAAGTTAGAGGTGATTGAATTATACAGTCCCGAAAGCTATGGGCATGCAGGGGGGACGGGGTGAGAGCCCTGGAAGGAGCATGCTTGTGAGGACAGAGCAGAGGTGAAAGAGGTGACAGGGATTTGGAAGCAAGGGGGCCACGCTGGGTGAGAGAGGTCATGTCCACTAGCTTTCCAGTGAGAAAATAGGATGAGAGTGTTTACACAAACTGGGCAGGCAGAGAGGGGAGGCTGCCAAGTGATGTGGTCATTGTGCTGGGCACTGGGCCAGAGATGACTCCAAGGAGTACCAGGCATCCCTCAGTTGGTAGCAAATGAATTCACAGTAGAATAATCTAGGGTTTTTTTGTTTTGTTTTTGTTTGTTTGTTTTAATACCAGGGATTAAACCCAGGAGCTTTTAAACTCTGAGCCACATCCCCACACTTTTTTATTTTTTTATTTTTTATTTTGAAACAGGGTCTCACCAAATTGTTTAGGGTTCACTAAGCTGCCTAGGCTGACCTTGAACTTGTGATCCTCCTGCCTCAGCCTCCGAAGCACTGGGATTATAGGCTTGTGCCTCCACACCCAGCTAGGTTGACTTTCAGTGAGAGAAAGAAGTATTTTTTTAACCCCTGCAGTCCTGGGGATTGAACCCAGGGACAGTCTACCACTGAGCTACAGCCTCTTTTATTTTTATTTTGAGATAGTGTCTCACTAAATTGCCAAGGTAGGCCTGGAACCTGGCAGTCCTCCTACCCCAGCCTCCCAGTAGCTGGAATTACAGGCATGCCACCGTGCCTGACCAGGAAGCATTCTTGGTTATCGTCCTTTATTTAAATGGGACGGGTGTTTCTGTACAATGAAAAACATTCTAAGTTAGCATATCTCTGTTTGTTTTCAGGTTTGGACACAAGCTGAATGTGTCAGATTTATATAAGTTGACAGACACAGTCGCAATCCGTGAACAAGGAAATGGGCGGCTGGTGTGTCTCCTACCCAGCAGTCAGGCCCGCCAGAGCCCCCTGGGGTCTTCCCAGTCACACGACGGCTCTTCCACGAACTGCAGCCCAATTATATTTGAAGAGCTAGAGTACCACGAGCCTGTCTGCCGACAGCATTGTTCTAATAAGGACTTCAGGTGTGTCACAGGTTTTCCTTAAATAATCCTTTTATGTAAGGCTGTGAACTCTCGAATTAATTACCCTTTGAATGTTTTAGAACTCTGAGGAATCTTAACCATCTTGTTTTCTCTCCTGCAGTGAACATGAATTTGATCCAGACTCCTACAAAATTCCTTTTGTGATTCTCTCTTTGAAGACGTTTGCACCCCAGGTGCACAGTCTTCTCCAGACCCACGAGGGCACCGTGCCTTTATTAAGGTGAGCCATGTCAGTGCCACTGTGGAGGCAGCGCCTGAGTTCTCTGTTTCAGAGAAGCTCTGGCCTTTCTGACTACCCCACACCCTGGGGAGCACGTCGTCCTAATGTTTTCGCTTTGCAGTTGAATTGTATCTGAAGTGGGGTCTATTCACTCAGTATCTCAACAACAAAATTTGTGTTTGTGCTAAGGTTTACAAACAAACGTGAACAGGACAGTTTCTTCTCCAGAGGAAAGTGATATATTGTAAGTGCAGTAATAGAAATCTGTAGAGTTTCCAGGAAAGTGCACACAACCTCAACTACTTGGAAATTTTAAGACCTGAAAGAGAAAGGTACTCTTCAGGAGTCCGTTCAGCTGTTCCATGGAGGGCTTAATACAAAAGCCAGTTCAGGACTAAGTGACCCTGATGCCCCTGGTGCTAAAGCAGATATGTAACTGACCTGGAACTCTGGTGCCTCAGAGTTAAGCCCTACTCCTGGAAAACTGTCCAGGACTTTCTGGGACCATCAGAATGCATCCCGAGGCCAGTGCCATAGCAGTTTGCCTCCTTGAGACCTTAATTTTAGCATTCAAACCAGATGTAGGCTTTTAAACTGTAACTTAGTAACCGATACCTTAGCCTGAAGCCTCCTATTTAGAGGGTGCTTTGCTTTTCCATTATTTTATTTCAACCTCTTTTCCTTCCCACTTCAGCTTTCCAGATTGCTATGCTGCAGAGTTTGGTGACCTAGAAGTAGTACAGGAAAACCAAGGGGGCGTCCCCTTGGAACACTTCATCACCTGCATTCCAGGTGTGAACATAGCCACTGCTCAGAATGGCGTCAAGGTGGTGAAGTGGATCCACAACAAGCCCCCACCTCCAAACACCGGTAAGTGTCAGCAACCCACCTCACAGACTGGGCTTTTAAAAATAGGTTCAGCTGTTTGAGGAAAATATCTCTTAATGTGGATTTACCTTTGAAACTCATTTTGGTTGACATTTCTTTCTTTGATAAATGCGAAAGTGGCTTTGAACAACAAGGACTTAGGGCCTCCATTTGGGCAAATTTCTGAATCATGGGCATGCTCTCTGTTGCCACTGTCAAATGCTACTACCTGTGAGTGGCATTTTAAATTGTCCCTTCATGTGTATGTGCACTTCTTTCTTTGTGGTCTGCAGCTTGTCCTCCCCTTCTCCTCCCACTTCCCCCAGCCAGCAGGGGACAAGGCAGGACAATCGAGAAATTGTGCCCAATTGGGCAGCTCTTGGAGGAGAGGGTGTGTACCACAGTCCCTTACTGAGTCCCTCTGATGTCCCCCCAGTCTTAAGCTTGCTCAGGGCCATAGATTGTGCTGCCCTTCCTCTCTCTTTCCTGTGCTGTGAGTCCACAACCTCATCCACCTTCCTATAAAGATTTCCATCAGATTATTTGTTTTTTAAATTAAAACCTTTTTTCGAGTATGAGCACTCGAGGTAGTATGACCTGTTCCTGACTCAGCTTTATGTCTCAGTAGTTTTGTAACATTACTGCTCTCCATGGTTACTTACTCTCTTTGGGGGCTCCCTACCTAATAATCATTTATAACTTTGTCTCTGTGGGAAAGTGTGTTCCACATGACCAAGTTACAAATGGATCCTTGAAATGCAACCAGTGTATAAAGGAAAATCTCTCTGCTTTCACTTCTACTGTAAGTAACCCTAGTGAACTGTGCTTCACTTGGCTACTTGACTTTAAGAATTAGTGGAAAATATTTGCCAGCCTTAAATAAGTTGGGCTGGCCAGTTGGTTGTGTGGGACTTCGGACAGAAGCAGAGATGTGAAGCAGCTGTTTGGTTTCCTCCGCCTGCTCATGATTGAACTCAAGCTAGGAACTAGAAAGTTCATGACCTTCCTTTCAGCTGATGAAATCATGCCTCCTGCCTCAGGCATGTCCTTTCTTTCTCTAGACCCTTGGCTTCTGCGCTCTAAAAGCCCTGTGGGGAACCCCCAGCTGATCCAGTTCAGTAGAGAAGTGATCGACCTACTGAAGAGCCAGCCGTCTTGTGTCATACCAATTAGTAGCTTCATCCCATTCTACCACCGTCATTTTGCAAAGCAGTGCCGAGTGTCAGACTATGGCTATTCCAAGCTGATTGAATTACTGGAAGCAGTGCCTCACGTGTTGCAGGTAAAAGTGCTGAAGGATTGTTCGGAAACAGGAGTGTTCGTTCATGGCTTTGGCTGCTCCAAGCAAAGAAACAATATAGGTAGTAAGCTAATTTCTAAAATATCAATTGTGATCAAAATAGCCTGTAAAAGTTTTGTCCAAAGTGTAGAAAGTATATACCAGGTGGCTCCTCAGTTTTTGAGGAAGGTACAAGTTTCCAACTTTAAAGGCACTTTTTAGAGGACTGCGGGCACCTTCCCTCAGGTCTCTGAAGACTGACACCCTCCCCACAGAGTTCTTTCCATGTTGTTCACTGCTGCAGGGGAGCTGCTGTGGACATCCTTGTACTTATCTGTGAGTGCCTCTGTGAATGTTGAGGGTTGGACCCTATGAAGACTTTGCTCTCTTTTAAAAATGGCTTGAAAAGCATTAACTGTCTTTTGAAGTCAAAATTAGTTGTTCAGACTGACAATACACTTTTCATACTCATGACCGTGGTATGTGCAGGACCAAACAGTCCAAGGCAGGCAGTTTTCTTTTTGACTATTGATGCTTTCCTGATTTAGGAGTGTTTCACATTGCTAATCATACATAAAGGGAGCTACTCCCTGAGGTTGCGGCAGAAGAGTGCAGCAGTGAAGCCCATGTCTCCCAAGGTCCTATGAGTGTAAGTAATCGAAATATTTGATTTGCAGATTCTTGGAATGGGCTCCAAACGTTTGCTGACCCTCACCCACAGAGCTCAAGTGAAGCGCTTTACTCAGGATTTACTAAAACTTCTCAAATCCCAGGCCAGCAAGCAGGTCATTGTGAGAGAATTCTCGCAGGCTTATCATTGGTGAGTTGAAGAGAAGTATGAATTGAAGGCAAACATTTCAAATTACTTTTTCTTTCTCCAGAGTCTAAGCAGTTACCTAACTTTCCTGTTAAACACTCTTTTGGAAAACTTGTAGTTAATGTCATGATGACTTTACTCATTCTTCACCCGTTCCTGGTGTCGCACCTAGGTGTTTCTCAAAGAACTGGGATGTTACTGAGTATGGTGTTTGTGAGTTGATTGATATCGTATCAGAGATTCCAGACACAACCATCTGCTTGTCTCAGCAAGATCAAGATATGGTGATTTGTATTCCCAAAAGAGGTGCGTGGCTCACATTCCCTGAACATACTGTCCTTCGCAGTGGCGATTTTAAAATGCAATAGTGTAGGTTTCCCCTCCCTTTCCATGGTTCCTGAGGATTCCACGGAAAGTGCAGTTTGAGAATCGCTGTGGTACGTGGCTCCCCTGTGTTCCTCAGAGTAGGTGCAGCCACTTACCACAAGTGAAAGCACACTAGTTATTTTGGAATTCATGAGGAAAAGAGCATCACTGACACCCTTAAAGTGCAGTCCCCTCCCGTCTGGCTGCGGACACTACAGCCACAGCAGCAGAGTGTCACGTGGCTATTGCTTGTGTCTTCTTCATTCCGAGCACTTTACTTGCACAGCTGAGCAGAGAAGAGAACTCAAGTGTTGTGTTTTGTCTTTTGAGTGTTCATGATTCCAGTTAGGTCTGGGAGGAGGGATAGTTAAATCTACCTATCATCACACTCTCCCAGCGTTGGGGGTCTGCGATTCTAAACTGGCTTCTGCAGAACACTGATGTCTGTGAATTCTAGAGTGAAGATAAGTAATGTCAGTCTTTCTGCAATTCTGATTTAAAAATTAGTACAAATAGCCAGGCACGGTGGCACATATCTATAATCCCAATCATTTAGAAGGCTCTAGATTACTTTTATATTCAGAGAACTATTGAAATATCTTGTTCATACAGGGCAGAGGAGGCGGCTAGCCCACAGGGGATGCTGTTTCTACTGTACGGTGAATACACATGTATTTTACGGCATCCCATAATAGTGTCATGCCTTCCCAGTGTTCTGCCCTTGAACTCACATGAGAACTACTTACAAAGAGGGACGAGGCCATGTGCTGGAATGGTGTGTGTTTGGACAGCAAGGATGACTCTCTTGTAGACTCCAAGTAGGGCTCACTGCAGCATGGATGTCAAGCCCAAATGGTTTGAAAAAGATCGTGACCTGCGTTTTGTTTTGTTTTGTTTTGTTTTTAAAGAACGCACTCAGGATGAAATAGAAAGGACAAAACAGTTCTCCAAGGATGTCGTCGACCTGCTGCGACACCAGCCCCACTTCCGGATGCCCTTCAACAAGTTCATCCCCTCCTACCACCACCACTTCGGCCGGCAGTGCAAGCTCGCCTACTATGGGTTCACCAAACTCCTGGAACTTTTCGAAGCCATACCTGAGATTTTGCAAGTGAGTGAAGACGCTCTACTCTATGAACCGTGTGTAGGGAATTATTTTCCATTTTCAGGACCCATTTTCCTGGGCAGTAAGGAGTTATGAAACAGAATGACAATCTGAAATATTCCCTTCAGATAAGCTGTGCTGTCAGCCCAGTAGTATTTTTGGTAAATGTTTTTCTTCTTCAATAAAGAAGTATTTTTCAAACTCTCTGGGGTGATTATTAAGAAAAGGATTAGCTAATTTGATTTCTTAGGCTGGATATTCTCTCACAAGCTCCATACTTTCCAAAATCCCTATGCTGGAGATGCGAGTAAGGCTAGGAGGTAACTCTTATATATGCTAAACTGCTGAGTTGATTTCTGTGATTGATTTTATTAATACTGTTTAACTCCTGAATTGCTTTTAAAATTTTTTATTTTCATAAAACATACATGACAATTTCATAAAACATACATGACAATTTACTTACTTTTTTTTTTTTCTTTTGCGGTGCTGGGGATTGAACCCAGGGCCTTGTGTTTACGAGGCAAGCACACTACCAACTGAACTGTATCCCCAGCCCGACAATTTATTTTCATAATCTTGTTTTGGTATACATTTTAGTAGTAAGTACACTCTTCTTGTGCAAACAACTTCTAGAATTTTTTCTTCTTGCAAAACTGAACCTCTATATCCCTTCAACAACACTAACATTCTTCTTAATTACTAATTGTATATATTTTTCATGCCCGTTAGTTCCACAGACAATTATAATTTGTTCAGTCTTCTTCCTTTTCTCCTTCCTGTGTTTTCCAAGGTATTGGAATGTGGAGAAGAAAAAATCCTTACTTTGACAGAAGTGGAACGGTTCAAAGCTCTAGCTGCCCAGTTTGTGAAGCTTCTGCGATCCCAGAAAGATAACTGCCTTATGATGACAGATCTACTTACAGAATATGCCAGGACTTTCGGTTACACGTTTCGCCTCCAAGACTATGACGTCAGTTCAGTTTCAGCTCTGACACAGAAACTCTGCCATGTTGTAAAGGTAAAGATGATTTTTCGTGGAATAAACCTGCGGCAAAGTCCTCATCGGGATGTTTACATGGGCTTTAGCGTTTGTGTGTTTATGTGTACCACTTGGTATTGCTGCACACTTATTTCAGGTGTTATTAATACCATTTTAGGCTTTAAACTGAAGGTTTTTGGTCTTCCTTTTGTGTGTTTATTAATGGTCTTGTCAAGGTGGTTCCTCTTTGAATTGATTGGGTCACGTTTTATCCCAGGGTGTACATTCTCAGCAAGGCAGACCTGAAGTTGAATCCTTCCAGACAGATCTTGTCTCCAAGGTTTATGGGAAACTAATCCCGCGTCTCCTCTCTCCTCCAAATCCCCACTCACGGGAGGAGATTGGGGCGAGCTGGACTCAGAATCGCTTTCACTGCTACTGGAAGTGTATCAGAGGGCAGCTTCCTCCCCTTACCTGCACTGAGCCCAGGTCAAGGCCGGACAGCTGTACAGTTGCCAGGCCACCTGTAGAACAGGACCAGGAAGAGTTACCACCAGGGGGAAGAACTAGGAAGGAAACATGAAATGGGGACACACAGTCACAGGTCCGGGTGGGGGGCGGGGGTCTGGTTGCATTCAGTGGGTTAGAGGAGGGGAACCAGCCAGGAGATGGGAAGGAGTGGCCAGAGGGCAGGATGCTCACTGGGAGAGCGGATGTCCCAGAGCCAAGGAAGAAGAATAGCCAGTGTCCCATGCCTTTGGTGTTGCTGGGGAAGGCAGTGATAGTGTCGTGTGATGTGGGGACAGAAGGCACAGTAGGCAGGTCAAGGAACGAGGAGGGGAGGCCGGGGCACTGGGTCTTCACACTCCTCCGTGGTGGTTTGTGGAGGAGGAGGGGAGGGGTTGCTGGGGCTGTGGAATGGGCGAGAGGCCAGCTGAGGGCGGGCGGGCTTCTGTGTGGGGGTTTTGGAGTTGGAGAGTCTGAGCACATTTGAGAGCCACTAAGAAGATGGATACCAGGGCAAGCAAGGTTCGCGGGGAGGCGTCTTCAGCAGGAGAGATGGCTCTGACTGGTATTTTGACCAGAGGGAGTGGATGGGCTGGGTGCTGATCCAGGTAAGTGCTGTGCTTGTTTCAGGGAAAGGATGGTGCCTGTCCATCCATGGCTCCTGTCTAGTTGGAAGGTAAAACCACCTGCTTGGAAGAGGAGGAGGCCTGGCTGACGACGCAGGGTGTGTGGGAGGCCTGGGCGTGGTGAGTGGGAGGCCGCATGACCTGGCAGTCGGGCGGGGCTGGGAGTGCTGCCCTCTCCTGGGTCGGGCTCCTGGACTGACTGGATGCACCACCAGAGTACAGGCCCAGGGAGCTCAGCCAACAGGGCGAGGGACGGGAGCATCAGCCGTTGACAGGAATGTGGATGACGAGTGGCCCATGGTGCCAAGGTGGTCGTGAAGAAAGTGAGGAAAGAATGAGGATGTGAATCAGGAGGAACAGCGACAGCAGAGGAGGTGGAGGAAAGGGGCAGAAACAGAGCACAGGGGCTTGCTGAGACCCTCCTGTGTCCTGTGCACCGTGTCCTGTGCACACGGGTACACGGGAGGGCTGGACGCCCTTGGGGGTGGGTCTGCAGTGGAGTCGGGTACAGAGCGTGGCACTGGAGGTGAGAAAGTGAGGGACTGGAAGTCCCTGGTGTGGGACCAGCGTCCTGGGCATTCTGTGGTCAGGACAATGGGAGGTGTGGGCTCAGGTGGCTAGGAAGACTGGGCCATGGTCAGAGACTGACCAGTGAGGTCAGCTGATTGGGAGGTTTGGTGTAAGTGGCTGAGGTGGGGAAGGTGCAGCCTTGCTGCCTGCGCTTGCCCCGGGCAGCTGCTGGGAGTGCTGCAGCACGATCCCCAGCTGCCCAGGTCCCTGGGTGAGCGTGGGTGTCCTGGACGTGGGTGCTCCCGCAGCGCCCGTGGCGATGCTCCCATGGCGATGCTCCCATGCACCATCCGAGTAGCTTCAGGGGGGCGGGGCTCTGTTTGGTTCATTCCATGAAAGTCAGTGGTAGTATAATGGTCTGGGCATCTAAGAAGGTGATTCACAGGCCCCTGGATTCGTGTCGCTGATGATCCTCTGGGTGGGAGATCTGCAGGGTTCCTACCATGGCAGTGGAGCAGAGTCTCCTGCCTCCACAGATGCCCAAAACCAGCCTGAGGTGACAGGTGTTAGGCGGCTCCTCACTGCCACACACCTCTCTCTGCCTCTCAGACTCCGAAGCTCCAAAGTGGACAGTCCTGTGATTACTTGGCCCTGGTTGTAGGCATTGAGACCATTGACACTTACAGGGAAGCCAGATAGATGGGGACCAGCCATAAGAGTAAATGTTGGTGGGACTTAACAGTGCCTAAGCAGCATGACCGAACACGCGGAGCCGCCTGCTCTCCTTACGTAAAGGCCTGGTTGACAGGCTCGCACCCGCCACCCAAGGCCTGCTGATCTCAGACCCCAAATGCCTGTTTCGGTGCACTGTTCTGGTCTCCAAGTGATACTGGGTATGGTTTTCACAAAGTTTTCCTCCCAGTGCACTTTATCGCTTCGACCTTTCATCTTCTTGAAAATGTGAAATGATTGAGGAGTAGGCACACAGACAAAGGTGAAAATGCCAGCTTTTCAGTTAAACTGACGAGAAAAACACAAGCTTGCCTGTGCTCAGCGGGGGCCCCTGCCACTCCCAGTCCAGCTTCCCCACCCGCTCCTCCTATGAGCACCGCCACCCTCCACTCACAAGCTTGAGCCCAGGCTGTCAGTTGGCCAGGCTTGCCACACTGGTGGCGGGGGTAGGAAGGAGGAAGAGAGGGTGGGTGGATAGCAGCAGCTTCTCTGTTATCACTCTGGAAGGTTCTGGTTACGGACCATTGGAGAGGGAGAGAACAATTTCTGCTGTGGTCTCATCCAAAGAGTTGGTCTGATTTCCTAGGGAAGCTCAGAGCAAATCCACTCAATTTCAGTTTGAGAGAAAACATTAGAGTTTATTCTTCTATTGGTTTTATTAACCAAAATGAAATTAGGGGCTGGGACTGTAGCTCAGTGGTAGAACACTTGCCTTGCACATGTGAGGCACTGGGGTTGATCCTCAGCACCACAAAAAAATAAAGATATCGTGTCCATCTACAACTAAAAAAGTAATTTTAAAAAATGAAATTAGCTAAATTGGGTAATTCACTAGGTTGTCTCTCCTGAGTTCAAGTTTGTTTCTTGGTTTTCCCCAGGTTGCTGATATGGAATCTGGCAAACAGATTCAGCTCATCAACCGAAAGTCTCTGCGGTCCCTCACTGCCCAGTTGCTGGTGTTGTTGATGTCTTGGGAAGGAACCACCTCTCTTTCCGTCGATGAGCTCAAGAGACATTATGAAACTACCCACAGTACTCCTCTCAACCCCTGTGAATATGGATTCATGACCTTGACCGAACTTCTGAAGAGTCTGCCTTACTTAGTTGAGGTATGTGTGTTAGTGGTTTTGCGAGCTGATGAACTGGGTCTTTCTGGATGGCCTGTTGGTCTAGATTAACTCAGCACTTAGAGCTGGAAGGGGACCCCAGAGATCTTTAAGACTAATGATCATTTTATACACGAACACCCTGAGGCCTGGGGTCGTGAAGGAACCCTGCTGGAGTGAGTGGTAAAGCCAGTACAAAGGCCCTGGTCTCCAGCTGAATTTTGCTGGTGCTGTCTTTCTGTGTTTGGTGGCATGTGTGGGAGTGTCAGGGACTTAGCAGTGGAGGTAAGGGTCAGAAAGAAGGTCAGCTGGCCAGCCATCCAGGCAGCCTTCCAGTAATGGCATTTTGGGATTGGAAGAAAAAGAGAATACGTTATACAGTCTTTGGGCAACAAACATAAAATAAGCGAGATCCTAGAAAAAAATAAACTATCTAACTCAAGAGGAAGTTAAAAATCATACTAATTACTATAAAAGAGACTAAAACTTTTACCACTGAACAAGGTGCTGAGGCCAAATGGGTTAGTAGTTGCATCTTGACCAGTCATGAAAGAACAGGTAACTCCAACTTTTAAAAACCATTATAGGCCACACACGCACACACACACACACACACACAAAAGTTCATCACTTTCTTGGTGCCAAAATAACTTTAATATAGAAAACAATATAATCCCTGAAATGACTCGAAATAAGTTACTAGAAATCCAGCAATATAAGGAAAGTATGATAAATCATTGCTATTCTATAACTGTGTGATTGATAATTCAAAAATAGCATGGCCAACGTGCTAAACTCTGTTAATTGTATATTCTACCAACACTGGTTCTGTATATACTAACAATGCATCAGACTTTCATGACTAGCTGAGATTGGGCAACATCCCTTCTCTTGGAGAGTCCAGTGCATATCAAAGATTCTGAAAAGGTTTATGATTAAAAAAAATCTGCAACTTAATAGGGAAAATGGTTTTGTGCCTGTGTGTGTGTGTGTGTGTGTGTGTGTGTGTGTGTGTCTGTTTCTTATTGTCTCTGTTATGTTTTTAAAGAAGGCTAGCGTCTTCCTGCATCCACCATTTCTCTCTCGTAAAGCCAGTGTGGAAGAGCAGGCACTAAGGCTTCAGTCACGCGGCCTGTGCAGTGCTCTCCCCTGGGGTTTGCCTCCCCTCTTCATTGTCTCTGGTTTGAGACCCCGGTTTCCTGGTTTCCCTCCCTACTCACTCTATTTCTTCTGGACCTGTGCAGAACCGTTAGTTCAAGGCTCTGGCCTTCTCTCAGAGGAGCTCCTGGAATGAATCTCCCCATGGCCACTTCCTGCTCCTTTGCAGGTTATTGCCCATTTTTCAAATTGATTTTTTTTTTTTAATTTGTTTTTATTCTCAGCTGGAGGCCTCACTTCCAGGGGACAGAGCAGGTCACTCATGAAGTTTCTAATCCTGCCTTTTCTTTTGACCAGGTTTTTGTTAATGATAAGACAGAAGAGTGTGTGAAGCTCACAAGTCTGTATTTGTTTGCAAAGAATGTACGGTCTTTACTTCATACTTATCACTACCAGCAGATTTTCCTTCATGAATTTTCCATGGCCTATACCAAGTATGTTGGAGAAACACTGCAGCCCAAGGCATATGGCTACAATAGTGTGGAGGAGCTCTTGGGAGCAATCCCACAGGTAAGTGTTTTCCCAGCTTCTTGGAAGGCCTCATCATGAAAAGCCACAAGTTTATCTTGTGGACAGGAAAATAAAATGCTGCCCAAATAATAAAATGGCAGGCATTTTGAACTGATGCTTTCAAACGTACTGTTAGTGTGAGATTAGTGATTCAGTGTTTTCTGTTGATTCTTCAAACCTTAAAGCTCCTGTATGCCAGGTAAGTAGCCCCAGATCCTCCCCCAGAAAGGCGCCAGTAATGCTGGTCGAACGCCCGGCACGGGGAGTTGGCGTGAGCACTGCAGCAACAGCCTTGAGCAGAGGGCCTGCTCCCAGGTGCCCAGGGAGGGACATCGCAGCGCCTGCTTTCTGGGGGGAGTCGCAGGGCAGCAGCACCAAGGACGTGAGCAAGTTACTGTATGAGGAGGGGGAGAGAGGGCGGTAGAGACGGGGTGGCAGCCGCTGAGGGAGCAGCAAGAAGCAGCCCAAGGTGTCAGGACAGTAACACCAGGTCAGAGGGGCTGGGGTTCAGCTCAGTGGTAGAGCATTTATCCGCCTGGCATGGGCAAGGCCCTGGGTTCAGTCCCCAGCTCTGCAAAAAAATAAGAATTTCATCAAAACCTATGCTGGGGTCTGCCTGTGAAGTAAAGCTCAGTTTGGAGGGCTTTGCAGCTCTAGGTAAGGAGATACGTTGCATGGGGGAGCAGCAGGCGCCAGGTTGCTTTGAGAAAACGACTCACTGGCTGCTATCCATGGTGGGGTTGAGTGAATAGGAGCACAGGAGGAAGCTGGCCATCACAGAGGGCCCAGTAGCTGCTAGACAAAGGTGAGTCAGGGTGGAAATGCAGGTTGAGCATCCCTAATCCGAAAACCCCAGATCCAAAATACTCTAAAATCCCAAACAAAATTGAGTGCCAACATGAGGCTGTTAGTGGAAAATCCCACACCTGACCTCACCTGACAGGTGGCACACTAAAAATATTGTATAAAATAACTTCAGGAGTCAGGCATAGTGGCACATGCCTGTGATCCCAGCAAATCAGGAGGCAAGAGGATATCAAGTTCAAGGCCAGCTGGGGCAACTTAGACTCTCAAAATAAAATCAAAAGGGCTGGGACTGTAGGTTAGTAGTAGAGGGATTGCCTAGCATGTTCAGGGCCCTGGGTTCAATCCCCAATGATGCAGGGGGGAAAAAAAATCCTTCAAGCTATGAGTATAAAGCATATATGAAACAAATAAATTTGTTTTGTTTAAAATTTTTTTTATTGGCACGCTATGATTTTACATAACAGTGGAATTCCTTATGCCGTATTCATATGTGCACATGATTTATCAATATCATTCTTCAGTACCACCCTTTCCTTTTTCTCTCCTCCTCCCTCTCCCTGATCTGCTTACTCTACTGATCTCCCTTCTGCTGTTATTATTTCAGTTAGTGCATTGTAATGATATGTAAACAGGATTCACTGTGGTGCATTCATACGTGGACACGGCATAATCTGGTAGATTCTGTTCCCCAGTGCTTCCCAGGCCCACCCTCCCTCCCTCCCTCTCCATCCCCTTTCTCTGCTGGTCTGCATGAGCGAATCGTGTGCTTAGCTTTGAGTCCATCTCCACGCTGCCTCATTATTACACACAGATATTCCAAAACCCAAAGCACTTCTGGTCTCAAACGTTTCAGATAAGGGAAACTCAACCTGTGAGGAAGTAGAGGACGTAGTGGGGACACAGGTGAAGACGACTGACTGCTTGGGACCTGAGGCCAGGGGCTTGGTGGAGATCACATGTGGGGGCCTTGGACCAAGGGTCCCCACCCCCACCCTGAGCTGGCCGAGGAGGTGAACAGCACCATTAGGTGGGGGACTTTGCTTTAGGTTTGGGATCAGAAACTTAGCTTAAAGGTTCTGGGAAATCTTTATTTATTCTTTTTGGTTCTGTTTAGTTTCTAGAAAAATGGAAAGAGACCTTTCTTAATGTCTGTGCCCAAACTGGTATTTGAAAGACATTCTTTTCAGTAGTAAAGAATATTTTGAAAGCTGTCTTGATTAACTGCTCCACTTTTCCTCCAGGGGCATGTCTGTGTCAGCTTTCTTCTAGTGCTTTAGAAGCTAAAGAAAGTATAGGAAAGTGGTTGTTGGCATTAATTTGGTTTCTGAATTCTAGAATTAAAAGCAGGCACAAGAGGGCCCACCCTTCCTGAATGCTAGGGCGTGCTCCCTCCTTTTCCACTGCTTAACCAGGAGTATGTCTTGTGTGCAGGTGGTCTGGATAAAAGGACATGGTCATAAGAGAATTGTAGTGTTAAAAAATGACATGAAAAGTAAGTAAGCACCCGTCCCCTGCCCCTGCTCAATCACGGTTCTCTCACTGACCTCTCTCTCTGACGGGTGCTCCTTGTCCTCTAGGCCGGCTCAGCTCGCTCGCATTCTCCCCCGCCAATCATGAACACCATGCTGTAGAGAGTGAGCGAATCCTGGAGGTGCCTGAATCGTGCACAGCCTCGGGACCCCAGCTTGGAGCAAGTAGCCCTGGTACGAGAGGAAAAGTGAATAAAACAAAGCTTGTGAGACTGAGGAGAAGCAGCCTGGGCGGGCGAGAGTGGAGAGGAGGACCATAGCAGGCCAGTCCATTAAATGGCCCTTGGTTTTTCAGAGCAGTTTTGTGTTAATAATAGGGAAGAGACGGCTCTGCATTGGAGGGCTTGGCGTGGTGAACTGGTTCAAGTCCTAAAGTAGTGTTGGCACCCATGACGATCATCCCCGTTCAGGTGTTGAAGTTACTTGGGTGTTTGCTGGAATGGTCAGGCGAGACTGTTGCTGTAGAGCAAAAGAGCTCGACTCGGATACAGCAAGGACAGCAGGGCTTAGAGCCGAAGAGCAAAGTGGGGTCAGTGCACAGAGAACAGCACGAGGAGACATCGAGGCTGGGGCTCTTGCTGAACGGCCTGGCAAAAGCCCTTCGCTGAAGGACTTGAGCTTGCTGTGACGGTGTCCCTGCACTCTGCCTTAGAGGGAAGCTGGGTCGCACAGCACCCCACAGTGCCAGACCCCTGGCTGCAAGTCATCCAGTTACTCTGCCCCCACCACCTCAGCAAGGAGTCACCCCCCTTCTCCAGTGAAGAGCTAAAGTTGTAAGGGGAGGTAGCCAGGAAGTGACAGGCCCAGGGCCCAGGCCTTCTGATTCTGAGCTTCTGCTGATGTCCTTCCTCAGAAGCTACTTCAGACCCTTTTTCCCGGTGGGGCCTGTTGAGGGGCTGGCATTCCTAGGAGCACAACTCTTGAGGAGATGACTGGCTTGAGGCATTTCATTGGCCAGTGGTCTTTTTAAACTTGAATACTTGAGTACTTCCTACTTGCTTCATTTTTAAGGGTGAGCAACCCTCAGGCACCACCTGCATTTGTCCTGTGGTAGACATGGCCTGCTTTCTCTGTGCAGGGCCTGGTCAAACGGAACAGGAGCTTCTCCGCCTGGCCAGCAGCTCCCCTGTCGACCTCCTGTGTGCACCTGTCCCCTCGTGCCTGCCGTCCCCTCAGCTGAGACCAGATCCTGTCATCCTGCAGTCTGCCGATCTCATTCAGTTTGAGGAACGCCCTCAGGAGCCTTCTGGTAGGTGGCACTGTGTTCGGGCTGGGTCTGCAGAGCAGAACCGTGGCGCCAGCGCAGGAAGCATTTGATGAAGGTGGGGAGAGGCGGCACATCTCAGGTGTGAGAGTGCCCGATGAGGTGGAGCTCTCTTTTTCGTGGTTTCTCCAGAATAGGATTCACACCCAAAGCTGCTTAGGGAGCATCAAGCAGGGGAACAAAGGTGGACTGGAGGCATGATGTCTCTGGCTGCGGAAGAGCCTGTGGAGGAAGATGGCAGGTCCCTTCGGGTCACTGCAGGCTTTTCAGAGGTTCAGCTGCTCTCAGGCACACACGCATGTCACCAGCTGCACACTACCTGTGGCTGGGGTCCGGGGGCTGCTGGGGCTTTCTGAGGTGCGAAGGAGAAAGCCATCTGCTTGCTTCAGCCCTGGAGTCCGCCCAGTGACCTCAGAGGAAGCTGACCTGGTCGGGCTGACTTGGTGCCAGCCTCACACCAAGTGCATTGGGGTCCTCGCCCTGTGCCAGCCTGTGCTGAGGGCTGACGGTCAGTGCCAGCTCATACCAGCTGCTCAGGGGGCCACTGCTCCCACTTCACAGCTTAAGTGACTGACGCCTAGCTTGTGCCCCAACTAGAAGTGCAGCTGGACACAGGTTACTAGGCCAGGAAATGGGAGAGCCAGGACTTGGCTCCTCTGCAAGGGCCCAGCTGCTCTGGAGAAACCCTTCCCTTTCTCCCCCTCTTCTCTGAATCCGGCTCCTTCCCATTCTGCTGATGCTGTTTTCCAGGGGGTCCCCAGGGATGGCTGCTGCTGCTGGGCTGGCTTACTGTCCTTAGTCTTCCTCAGCAGCATGTGGCACCAGTGACAGGGAAGGAACTGAAGCTTTTTATCTGAAAACAGGGAACAGGGAACATCTAACTGCATTCTGATAGAAGGTGTGAGCTCATCGTTTGCCTGCGAGGCCAGAGAAGAGCCTTTTGGAGACGTGGGCAGTCCTGTCCACTGGCCTCCCCAGTGGGTGCCTGGCAGCAGCTGGGGTTCTCCTGTCCTCCCACCTTGTCAGCCTTTGGGAGCAGGAGCCTGTGCCACACAGAGTGGAGTCAAGGCTATGCTGGCAGGTCTTTCTCAGGCCACAGGGTGTGGATGTGCTGCTGGCGGGTTGCCTGAGGCTCAGCTGCAGAAACAGCAGTCTGTGAACACGCAGGGGAACCGACTGCATTGCACGCCCTTCGTTTTTAGGGTGATGGTCGCTCAGTGTAACTCTCCCTTACCCCCAGCTAGATCTGTTAGTGTGCAGGGTGCTCCCTGGCACTGAGGCCCCTCCAGGCTCCAGGGTTCCCCAGTGGCTGATGGGTCCTTAACCACCTGACAGAACGAATGGGCAGAGCACCTCACAGGAAATCGTGGCCCAGAGGTGCTGCCAGAAACAAGATCTCTAGCACTGGGTGGTCCCAGGGAGGGGAGATACAGTGACACGCAGTTGAGTTTTGTGTCACGTAGCTAATATGTAACTTGTGGCATAGGCGTGACATTTGGTGGGTTATTTTTTAATTGTCTTTTGAGAAAATACAAACAAGAAACTGAAAACCAACACTTCTTATGTGTCCTAGAACTAAGTCTGATTACTTTTCTGTTTATAGAAATTATGAATTTAAGCCAAGAAGAAAGCGTTGAAATTCCAGTTGCGGTACGGGAGGAAACACTGCCCTGTGATTCCAGCTCGCCCTTCGTCCCAGCAGCTGCCCCAGAGCCTACCTGCCCCTCAGAAGCCCCTGAGCCGCCGCTCAGCAAGGACCCTGTGGAAAGCCCCGCCAAAAAGCAACCCAAAAATAGAGTGAAATTGGCAGCCAACTTCTCCTTCGCACCTGTAACCAAGCTTTAATTCCCACTGTGAACATAGAATTAGGATGGGAAAACTGTCTGATTCTGCACACAAAAATGGGCTCAAAAAACAGCCTTTTCTGTTTTAATGAAACCCCCCTGGAAGCCACTTACTGCTTCTTTAGATGTATTCCATGATATTTTTGTTCTTTTAAATTGAACACAGCTTTCAGCTGAAGTTTTTCTTTCATTTGTTCTTTCTTCCTTTTTTTTTTTTTTTTTTCCCAATTATCTGAAAGAACTTCTGGCATTTGTTAAAGAATCCTTAATGTATTTTACCAAATTTTTCTCAAGTATTATGCAGCACAGTGGTGTTCCAGAAGAAACGAGCAGTGAGAACCCAGCTAGCAGGAAGTGGTTCTGCTTCCATCGAGCCGCAGCAGGGTGTGACCGCCCCCCCACGTAGCACACAGGGCCGCCCTGCTTGCTCCCTGAGGTCCCCGACGGTGTTAGCCAGGTGTGTGATGTGTCTGTGAAGCAAGGCCTGCTCATGAGCCTGCGTTCACACACTGAAGGAGGGTAGGCAAGGCGTTGATCTGTGTTTTCGGGTGGACTCTGAAGGTTCCTGGCTTCCATGTGACTTGTAAGTGTGCCTAGCTTTTTATTTAACTATGTCTGTGGTTGACAAATACAGCTTCATCACAAAATTTTTAAAATGTTTCCAATGTAGGTTCCCTTTAGGAGCTTTCTAGAAAGTTGAGGGTGTTTTAAGCTTCCCTTCTATTTTAAGTTCCAGTTTGACATGGATCAGGTGAAGGATAAGGAGATGGTCTTGGCGTCATGAGTGTGAAGTCAGCGTTTGAATAACAGCACACATTATTGTGTGTCAAGAGGCAGCATTGGAAAGAGTCTGATTTTCTAAAATATGCATCAGATGCATAAATTATAAATCAGAGCTGAGTGGTGAGGTACTTTAACAGGAGCAGGATCAATACTATTTTCACTAGGAAGAGACAGGAATTCGATCTGTACATATGAAGGCCAAGGTTGATCAACTTAACCTTGTTTTTGTATTTTTAAAGCTGGTTTTGGTAGCTGGGAAGCTTTATGTGTGGAGATGTGTCTGTGTTAGCTCAGCCTCTTTTAATAGTGTCTGTTTTTACTCTTGTCACTTCTTGCCGTTGGAAGCATGTTTGGGTTTTTTTTGTGGTGTCTGATGTTGGCATTTGAGAAAAGCCAGCCTTCGGGGGCACTGCCTGTGGAATGGCCTTCCTCTCCAGTGCCTGAGGTCTCCGCTCATGGGTGACCTCTCACCCCTGCTGGAGGAACCTGACATTTACAATGGATTGTATTTGTTGGGCAAAAAGGGCGGATTCATTCATAGAGCAGAAAGAACCTGTTGGTGCAAGGTCTTCCACTAGGTAGTTGGTTTCTTTTGGGGAAATGTTTATATTTTGTAATTTCTAGAAAGCCAGAAAAATGGGCTCTGATTTCATAGCCAGCATTTTGATAAAATGCCACAAAATAAGGGCTATTGAGAGACTTTTACAAGTTGGATTTTTGTTCCCCAAATCTTTTAAATGAAGCCACTGGTGCCTGGTTCTCGGCACGTGGCCCCAGTCGAGGTGGAACACGCCGGGAGACCTTCCCAGTGTCCTGGCAGCCTGCACAGTCTCCCGGAGGCGTTTCCTCTGCAGGCATAGTGTCACAGGAAGTGAGGTGCAAAGGTGCAGTTTTTTTTAAAGACGCTTTTAAACAGTGTACTAAAGTGGGTGTTCAGAACATCGGCCCCTTATTCCGAGACTTCACAGGCTGAGTTTGCACGCTTGGGCTTTAGTTTTGCTAGCATGTAAAGAATTGTGGACTTTAAAAATATAAGAGGTATCGTTACAAGTCACTTGGAACTGTCTCAAAGAGCAGGTTCTTTGGACAGCAGAGAAGGAAGTTCCGCGCTGTCAAGTGAGTGTGTCTTTGTGCCATTCGCTGGGATTGCGGTTAGTCTGGGACGTGTGTGACTAACAACCGCTGTTTAAAGATGCGCGCTGCTGGGCGCGTCCCGTCCTGACGTGCTCCACAGCGGCCAGTTCAACCGCTGTCTATTTTTTTATCCAGAAGCTTAATTAAATGAATGACAAAATGATGTGTGCACATTGAGACGATGAAGTTCTTTATTTCTGGGTGGAAAGATGTACCGGCTTAGATTTATCTGTTTGAAAAATAAAAAAAAAAAAAAAAAGACAAAAGTTATCACCAAAACCCCCTTTCCCATCTTGCACTGTTTGTTTTGGATTGGACTTGGGGGAAGAAATGTTTTTCTTAACTGTCTACTTTGTTTGAACACTTTTTTTGTGGTTCAAGTGCTATTTTGTGTGTTGGGACCAAACAGTTGTCAATAAACTTTACAAGCAAGCATCCAATCTGAGCTTTCCAAGTGAGTGGTTTTGTCTGTCTGTCAGAGGGGAGGGTCGATAATCCAGTCTAATTCCGACTTCTTTCATTTCTTCTCCCCCAACTTTTCACCCACCCTAAGGCGTCAGTGCGAGGTGGAGAGCAAGCTGGAGGGCCGTGGGGAGGCGCGCGGGCTGCCGGCCCTGTCTGGGTAAGCGCCACTCTCCCAGCCCCAGTTCCAGTTTCATATCAGGTGTGGGGAAATCCGACAGCCACACGAACCTTCCACCTAGAACACGGGCGATTCCTGGGCTCTCGCTTCCAGAGGAAGCCCACCTGTGTCTGCCTGGGCTTGTCACTGCTGACCTGTGAACCAGCGAGTCAGAAAGAGACTTCCTCCGATTCGGCAGCAAAGCCTGCCGTTGGCCCTGCGGCCCGTGCCACCCTGCTGAGGATGTGAAAGGATCCCGGAGAGGCTGGAGTAGATCACTTCTTCATAAGGTGGCCGTTTTCTTAAGGCTCAATATTGAAGTCTCCTGAAGACCTTCAGCAGTCCTTCCAGGCTCTTCCCCGAAGCAGAGTCACAGAAGGCGAGCTGAGCTCTGCCCTGCCCCGTACAGCGGCCGGGCACTTCCCAGGTCTGGGTCAGGGTTGGAAGCGTGGCATTGCCGACGTCTTTGCGGGCTCCCATCCTGGAAGAGGCTTTGAGTGACGGTTCGGAAGATGGGGGCTGGGCGAGGCCACCCAGTGGCAGCAGGGGGGGGGGGGGCGCCTCCTGAGGACCTGTGCAGAGCCCGACCCCTTGCCAGAAGGAACGTCTGTAGGGTTTGTTTTCCCTGGCTCCCTGCGAGCCTGCTGCGGCCATCGTAGGGAGTAAGAATCTTTCTTCCACACTCTTGGGGCCCCAAGTGGGCCTTAAGCTGACAGGGACAGAGTAACAGGAGGAGAGCATACACACTTAGGTGCTTGTCCCTGGGGAGCCCCCGCACTTCCTCGGGGATGAAGCCCTGAAGACGGTGATGCCCCAGAGGTTCTGCACGAGGTTCGTAGGAACGGAGATCATGGACACCCAGCTGGAAAAGAGGAGGAGCCACAGGTAGCAAAGGGCAGGATGGGGGACGGACGTAGCAAGGCCTGCTCTTCTGGGGTCCTCTCAGTGTCCCCTGACCCCCGTCTCTGGAGATGAGGATGCTCCTTTGCTCCAGGTGCAGGGAGGCATCTCTCACCTGAGGCTCTCAGGACCTGCTTCAGGGCAGAGTCCTTCTGGCTGCTTCTCAATGGCCTTGGCTCAAAATTAGTCATTTGCCAGAGGCGTGCTCTGGGGCGGCATGTGCAAGTACGACCTTCGTTTGGCTGGCATACCAGCTCTGAAGATGGGGAAGAAGCCATGAGCTGGCTCGCCGTCCTGTAGAGCAGAGGTCGGGTCCCATCCAGCATTGGTGACCTCGTGCTCTCCACGGTTGCCTGCTTCCTGCTCTCTCAGTGCCTGGCCGCATGGTGACGGCAGCCTTGTCAACACCACTCTGGAGAGAAATGTGAAGACTGAGTTTTCCTGTTCAAATTGGCACTTCCAGGGAAGAGTGTTGAGGCTCCTTCCCCGGAGAGTCCAGGCCTTGGGAGGCAGGCCACCCTCGGGAACTGAGGTTGGAATGTCAGAACACTGCTCGCCTTGGGGATGAGGTCAGCAAATGACAGAACTGACAGGAAAGGTGTGGGGTGAGGAGCTCAGAAGACCCCAAGCCAGAGGATTGAAGGCTAGAATGTTCCTGAGCAAGAATGAAGAGAAGAAGCAGCTGGGAAGGCAGGATTTGGAAGCGGGGAGCTTGGGGCATGGAGGAAGATAGGAAGAAGCTCCTATAGGGGCAGAGATGGAGTTTGGGGGTGAATAACTGCTAAGCAGCTATCTGTGAGGCTCCTTGCTCCTCAAGGAGGTGGTGACCCAGCCAGGCACAGGGTGGAGGTCCCGGGGGCGTGAGGCCTCTCCTCCCTCCACCTGAGGCAGTCATGTGAAGGCCTGTCCCCCTTGCCCCTCTAGACCCCCACCTTTCACCCACCTCCTCTCCCCTTTCGAGAGTCTCTGACACTGCAGCAGTGTGGACAGGTTCACCCAGGGCTGCAGGCCATTGCCTTCCATGTGCCAGAGCCCCTGAGTCTGTGTCTGAGCCAGATGTGAAGTCCCTGTTCTAAGGTGGAATCCCTGTTTTGCTTCTGGGCAGGGGAGGCCAGTGAGGTTTTGCACATAGGCTCTGAGTCCGCAGGCCTGCAGCACACTCCCGGGTCCCCTCCTCTCTGACCTGGCCTTCTCTCAGCCTCTTGGCTATGCTGGGGCGCCTCCTGCTGTTGTCCCTGGGCCCAGAAGTCCAGGCAGTGGCTAAGAACGCAGGCTCCGAATCAGGGGCCTGGTTTAAATCTCTGCACCCCCTTCCATGCCTCCTTCCCTGCCTTCAAATGAGGATAACAACACCGGCAGAGTCCTCTCCTGTGAATGAGCTACAGCAGGGAAGCATCCGGAGGACCACAGGAGCTGAGATTGCGCCACCCCAGCTGCGACCTGTGCCCATCTTTACCCTCTACTGCTCCCCTGGTCCTCGGGTCTGAGCACATACCCGTTTTCCCAGGGAGATTCCTCTGACCTGCAGTTCTCCGTAGACCCAGGCAGGTTCTCCCGCCTCATCGCGTCGGCCCTGTCCAACACCAGTCTTCAGAGCCTCCAAGACCATGCTTGTCCCTCATAGCGTGTCAAAAGCAATAATGCCCACAGTTTGCCATCGAATACGTGTTGTTTCCCTTGACCAGGCAAGGAGGTGGACGAGGGTGATGGTCTGGTTTCTCATCACTAGCGCCTTCCCAGTATGAATAGGTCATGTGAGTTTTCTGTTGCTGTGTAACGAATCACCACAAGCGTGCAGCTCTGATCTCCTGGTTGGTGTTGGTCAGGAGGGAGTCGAGCTGGTGTCTCACCTAGAGGCTTGATGGACTGGGACAAAACACTGCCATACTCCTTGAGGGGCTGGCCAGATTGACTTTCTTGAGGCTCCATATGACTCTGGGCTCCAGCTTTTTGCTGACCTTCTGCTGGAGGCCACCCACTGTTCCCACAGCGTGGGCTTCCTCAACATGGCTGCTCAGTTCACCAAGCCAGAGAGGAGAGCTTCCCCCATGTAAAGCAACCCAGTCAGGGTAGTGACCTCCTCTGTCTTTGCCATATCCCACTGGCCAGAAGGAAGTCCTGCGTCCTGCCTCACAGACGATCCATGAGCATTTGATGAGTGATGGATGGCTGACTAAGCAGGCCAGAGACATCCAGTCCGGGTCCAGGTACGGGCAGAAGGGTCCCAGGCTACACCTTTTAAGGGCTGACAGCCAAGATTCAAAGTCACCAGGGCCTCGACCAGCCTCTCTCCACCCCACACACTGGGGGCTGAGGCAAAGAGGTTAAGCCTTTGCCCAAGTCCGATTTTTATTGAGCCTCCAGTGGGTGCCAGGCATGAGCCAGATGTGGGACCCAATGAGCAAGACAGGGGCCTACTGCATGGTGCTGGTTCCCTGATGGTTGCCACACGCCAGGCGGTGGTTGGTGGTTGTGAGGTTGAAGAGCGGGCACCAGCATTGCCAGGGGAATGTGGTTTTTGTTTTGTTTTGTTTTTGCTACAAAGGATTGAACTCATGGGCACTCGGCCACTGGGCCACATCCCCAGCCCTATTTTGTATTTTATTTAGAAACAGGGTCTCACCAAGCTGCTTAGCGCCTTACTTTTGTTGAGGCTGGCTTTGAACTCGTCAGCCTCCTGCCTCAGCCTCCTGAGCCGCTGGGATTACAGGTGGGCACCACCACACCCAGTGGGAATGTGTTTAAAATGCAGGTTCTGTGGGCAAAACCACTGGCCAGAGATCTTCAAAACCCCCTGGGTCGTGAGAGACAGGACCACCTAGCGGTCAGTCCAGACTCAAGGAGACTTTGAAAAAGACTAGGGAGCTCCAAACAAGATCAGATCCTGGACTGGGGAGGGTGGAATTGCCATGATAGAACAACGGTGGCAGCTGAGCCCTAGGTAATTCTGTCAATGGAATTCGGTATTTATGAAAGAGAACAAGAACACCTGAGTTCATCAATACACGCCGAAAGATTTAAGGGTAAAGTGACATTATGTTTGTCATTAACTCAGACTACTCTGGAAAAAAGCCGGCGGGTATACAGAGAGGAAGGGATCGATCCAATACAAAACCCCAGCGCTCAGTGAGTCAGAAGGCTATTCAGGAAGTCCTTGTACTCTTCAGAGATGGTCACATGTCACTAAAGGACGAGCCACGTTCTGAGACGTGTGTCATGGGGGGTTTTGTCACTGTGCAGACATCATGAATGTATTAACAAAACAATGGCCACAGCGTAGCTGTCATGTGTATGTGGCCCATGGTTGTCCAAAATGCCATCAGGCAGCGTGTGACAGTGCAACTCTTCTGTGAGTTCAAAACTATGTCGTGGTGTAAAAATCATCTTCAAATGGTTAATCCGGTTCCTGGGCCCTCCTGGAACTTGAAACCAGTCCCGGGGACAGGGAGAATCCAAGCTGGCGGACCAGTGTCACCCGGAGCCTGAAGCCACAGAAGTGCTTCCTTGGGGATTTCCCCCTTCCAAGCCTGAGTGGGCGGCGGGCCACATGGTGAGCAGTTGTCCATTGTGCTCGGACAAACAGCTCTTGGGTGGACCACGCCCAGAGCGAGCTGGGCCCACTAGGGGCTGGTGTTCCTCTGGGGCAGGCTGGGAAGAGCGGGAAGAGTCAGGAGAGGCTCGGCCTCCAGTTCCGGTTTCACTGAGCCTGCTTTGTGACCTTAGACAAGTTCTGACCCTCTCTGGAACCCTGTTTCTTATTCTCCAAAAGGCAAGGAACCCTTGTTTTTAACCCGCAGAATCCATTCTCTCCTCTTCTGACGCAGAGGCCTGGGAGACTGCACCTGGTTTTTGTTCAGACCCCTGGATGGTTCCACAGGGAGGCCTGGGAAGACGTCACTGTGGGCCATCCAAGGAGACCATGCAGAGACAGAGCCAGCACAAGGGAAGCAAGAAGGAGCGGTGGAGAGGCACCCAGTCCAGCCAACAACCCTGAGCCCAGTGCCACCCCTGAATTTGGCACATCCCAGGCCAGGAACTGGGAAACGCCCTTCTTTACTTTTTTGCCTATTAGATGTTATTTTTTTTTTTTTTTTTTCTTTTTGACTGTTCTTATTTTTTATTTTAATTTTTGAGTTATTTATCTCATTTTTAATCAATTTTCCTTTCGACTGTTTTTAGTTCTCGGCTGCTTGGCAGTGCTCTGCATGAAGACCCGGAAGGGATCCTGCCGCCCCATGCTGGAGGCTCAGGTGGGCAGCCCTGCCTCCCTGGAGGCCCTGGTGGCCTTCCCGCCCCACGCAGCCCCCAGCTTCCCCTGCCCAAGTCCTGTTCCTGCAGCATCTCATGGCTGAGGCACCTTCCTCCAGATCGTGAGGCGCCTCTCCCACATTCCCACCGCCTCTGTGCCACGGCTCCCTCCCGGGGACAAGGGAGAGCAACTGATGGCTGCTTTGCAGGCTCCCTTCCCCACGCACGGAGCCTGCGAGACCTGGAGCTCGGCGGAGGCTTCTCTCCCCTCTGCGCGCAGAGGCCGGGGGTGCGGAGTTGCGGGGTCGCCGAGGGAGCTGGAGCCTCTGATCAAGCAGAAGGGAGTCCACAGTGAAGCGAGGGGGACGAGGGGGACAGGAGGGCTAGGCTGGCGGAGAGCTCGGAGACAGGAAACCAGCTCCACTTGGGCAGGGGTGGCCGTGCTGGAGTCCCCTCGCCACTCCACAAACATCCTGGAGGAGTGTGGGTGCTGTGCAGCTTGGTTTCCGGGGGGCATGGGGCAGAGGGGCCAAGTGCCGTGTCAGGCTTGGCAAGAGCAGAGGGAGGGAACACGTGGGGAGAGGACGGGGGGAGGGGCACCTCACGTGACAGCGGACCAGAAGCAGTAGAAAGCTTGGGGAGCCCGGGGACTGGGACTCAGCTGGTGTCCGGGTTCACCCGCAGTCCCCCAGTGTCCGCCCTGGCACCTGCTCGCTGTCACCCTCTGGAGGGCAGCTCGTGGGCCTCGCCAACACCTGTTCCCGCCCAGCCCCAGGCCCTCCAGCCAGGCCTGGACACCCTGCCCATTTTGCTTCTCCCGTTTCCGACCTAACTGGTGGTGATGGACTTCACCAGGTCGTGGCTCTAGACTTTTCTCTTGCTCGTCTCTCCAGCCCACCTGTGCTTGGCTCCGTCTTCCAGGCCTGGACGCCGAGGAGGGGAGGAGAGAGGCTGGCTGGGGATTCAGCTGGGCAGTCTGGCTTCCAGCTGCAGCCCTCAGTCTCTTTCTGGATTGTGGTCCCTGTCACTGGTGCTGCTGCTCGGGGCTGGGGGCGTTCGGATTGGACCCTCTGACCCCCATCTCCCTTGCTGGAAGGCCAGTAGTGCCAAGGCCGGAGTCTCCACACAGTCTAGCGCCTGCCAAGTCCTGCGTTAACTAGGGGACTTAAAATGCTCACAGAGGGGAACGAGACCTGACCTTCACTCCTCGAGCCAGCTGTCCTGGGTGCTCTGCTGTCCCATGGTGCCCACCATGTGACCCTGTTGGTGGCAGGCCTCCAAGTCCTGGTCGGCAGCTGCCTTGTGCACGGAGGAACTGCAACTTCTCAAGCTGCAGATGAGTTAGCCATGTCCCCGCAGTCCAGGGCTCAGGGCCATCCAGCCATCTGCATGGAGCTGAGGCTCCGAAGAGCACTTCCTGCCTGACACATGTGGCTTCCACACCAGTCCCGGCACAGTCCTTGAGGTCTCCCACCCCCTAGGTGATGCTGGACTCTGGGACACGCCCCTTGGACACTGCTCTCCGCCTGGATTTCCTTCTTCCCCGCAGCTTCTGCTCAGTCTGTCTTTGTTCCCTTGAGCACAGGCATGAGTGAAGGTGAGAAGGGCCCTGGGGAGACGGGTGGGCTGCTGAGCCCGGGAGACCAGGCCAGGGCCCAGACGTGGCTGCTGGAAGGTTTCACATGGGAAGCAACAGGCCTGGTCAGATGGACGCTTCAGAAAGATCCATTTGGCTCCTGAGTGGCACATGGGTCATCTAGGGAGAGCCCCATGGAAAGAAGGGCTGGTGGGGAAGCTGAGGAGCCCTTGGCAGAGGGGACAATGTGTGGAAATCTGGGAGAGGGGCTAACAGGGAGGGTGTCGAGAAGAGCCAGAGGACCCAAAGAAGAGTCTGTGGTCCCAGCACCAAGAGGGGTGGAGGAGAGTGGGCCAGAGGAGGCTCAGGATGTGGAGGGGCCAGACCAGAGGAGAGAGCATGGGTTTGTCCCAGGCTGCGAGGATGACTCAGAGGAGCCACCATGAGGTCTGTGTTACTCAGAGAATCCTGGGCTGCTGCCTAGGGAGCGGACATAGGAGACCAGGGCTGGGGGCCAGCTAGGGTGCTGCTGCAGCTGACCAAGAAAAGATGATAGTGTCCACCCTGGGAGTGGCCAGGTCCTAGAGAAACGCAGGAGGTAGGCACTGAAGCCCTGGCAATTGAAGGGGCACCAAGTAGACGGAGGGTCAAGGACGGGTTGTAGGAGCCCTTTCCTGAAATGAAGATAAGGTGTGGAGGCTGAGGTCCCTTTGGGGCAGGAGTTGACTAACTTCTCCCTTAAGGTCCAGAGAGTGAATATCTTGGGGTCTATGAGGCACATATTCTCTATACTCAACTCTGCTATCCTGGTACAAAATAAGCTACAGACAACATGTGAGTGAAAGAGCGTGACTTTTCCAATAAAACTTTATTTACAAAAACAGGGCCGTGGGATTTGTCCCATAGTAGTCTGCTGTTCCTTGGTGTAGGACGGGCTGCATCTGAGGTGCCCGGTCTAGATTCGAATGGAGAGCCTCCGGAAGCAGTCAGAGAAATGCATCTGCGCTGAAGAGACAGGTGTAGGCTAGAGAAGCCACCCAGGGAGTGTGAGAGTACAGGTGGCCACCCAAAGTGTGCAAGGAGATCAGGGGAGAGGACAGAGCAGAATGCCAGGGGCCAGGCTTGAGGACAAGGACGCCTTAAAGGGGTCTGGAGAGAGGTCTCCTTGGGCAGGAGGAGGCACACTTAGAGAGTGGAGCCCCACGGGCATGGAGCCAAGCACGCGCCTGGACCACCCGCCGCAGAGAGCTGGGTTGGTCTGAGGGCTGACGCGCACCAGGGGTCCAAGCAGGAGAGGGACACAACCCAGATTAAAATAGATTCTGGAGATGGAGATGGCAAGGCTGTGGCCAGCCGTAAAGAGGGCCGTGAAGGAAAATGAAATGGAGGGAAATGAAATGGAGGTGTGTTTAAACACCAGGAGGAAGAGGAAGAACTGTCCAGGCTCCAGGAGGGAGAGGGAGGGGGTGATGGTGACTCCACCACTAACTGCCATGGTCCCTGGGCCGTGGATTTACCGCCCCGTCCTAATCCATGTTATTTCCAGTGGAAATAATACTAGGACCCACCCCGTCAGGCCGGCCTGAGACACAGGAGCTGATTGTGTACATCGCTCAGCATGTGGTGATAAACTGCAGTAGGTATCCATGTCCTGTTAACGTCCTTCCCCATGGCTTCCAAAAGGAGCGAGTCTGGGTGTGCAGGCACCCCAGCTGCAAGGATCCCCAGCTCCGCAGGCAGCCCTGGTGACCGGGGCATCATGAGCTGTCACTGTATCCTGCTCTTCTCTGAAGACCTAGATAAATGTCTGCCTTAAATCCGTGGAATAGCAGGAAAATGAGGTCTACAGGTCTACCCCAGAGCTTGGTGGGAGCACTTCAGGCAGGATTTTTGTGAGAGTTCAACCCCCCGGGTCTGTCCATCAGTGTCCACTCACTGCTCTGTGAGTGGCCGAGGTCTCCCTGACCCACATTTTCCAAAATTTCCACAGCCCGATTGATTTTTTTTTTTGGTACCAGGATTGAACCCAGGGCACTTAACCCCTGAACCACATCCACATCCCCCTGATTTTTTTTTTTTTAATTTTTATTTTGAGACAGTCTTGCTGAGTTGCTTAGAGCCTTGCTAAGTTGCTGAGGCTGGCTTTGAACTTGCAATCCTCTTGCCTCAGCTTCCTGAGCCACTGGATTACAGACATGCATCACGGTGCCTGGCTGCAGCCCGAATTTTTATTGTGAGTTACAGTGGGAGGGATCTACAGTGGGCTTAATAGTGTCCCCCACCCCACCCCACCATAGCCACGTCTCCCTGGACCCTCAGAATGTGAACTCACGGGCTGGGGTTGCGACTCTGTGGTGGAGCGCTTGCCTAGCATGTGTGAGGCCCTGGGTTCCATCCTCAGCACTGCATACAAATAAATAAAGATATTGTATCCATCTACAACTGTTTTTAAAAAAATTTTTTTAAAAAGAATGTGAACTTACTTGGAAATAGGGATTTGCAGAAGTAATTACGGTGAGGATCAAGGTAGGGTCATAGTGGATTAGAACCGGTCCTAAATCTGATGAATGTGTCCCTATAAGACCAGGGGAGGACACACCAAGACACATATCCACTGGAGAAAGCCATGTGAAGACAGAGGTGGAGATCGGAGCAAAGTAGCCAAGGAAGGCCTAGGATTGTCAGGAGCTCCAGGAAGCTGGGGGAAGGAAGGAAGGATTCTTCCCTTCAGCCTTGGGAGGGAACAGATTTTAGACTTCTGGCCTCTGGAACTGTGAGAGGATGGGTTTGTTGTATAAGAGATCATTTTGTTATGGCAGCTGAGGAATCCTCATACAGTCTATCTCCATGCTTGGGATAGGGAACCAAAGAAGGACATGGTGTCCTCTGATTCCAGCCTGGTGACACTGAGTGGACCACAGACCCTCTTCAGCATCAGAATAACAGGAAGAGGTGTGTGGACAGAGCCTGGACTGAAGTAGAAACACACCTGAGACAGGCTGGGAGGCCTGAGGGCCGAGGCCCATAGAGGCCTTGAGAATTACAGTCAGAAATCCTTGGGGTCAAGTCCAAAGCTGCTGGGACTGGAAACACCTGCAGATTTCACTTGTGATTCACAAACACTTTGAAAATGGTACCCATTCATGGCCCAAGAATGTGACTTCTACATGTTTACCTTAAGGAAAAACCCAAAATCCAGATGATTCGTGTCCTCAGGATATTTATCGTAACATCATTTACAACATTGAAAAAGCTAGAAACAGTCTGAAGGTCCAATAGTGAGGAAATGGTGAGCTCAATGACAGTTAATCCGTGAGACGGATTCCTAAGCGGCCATTATAAATATGGATGAAGAGCATTTAATGCTTACAAAGGGCTTTTAATGACAAGGGGCAACCATTGCTATGTAGTGACCAGGGGCAAAAGCACTGGTTATAAAACGGTAGGACCAAGCATGAGAGAAAGAAATACATAAAAAGACCACAAGGAAACCTGCCAAAATGTCAGAGGTCTCCAGCTGGAGGAATCATGGGTGTTTTAAAAAAAGAAAAAGTCTTTACATTTTCTGTACTTTTAAAATGATTTACTATGTACATCCATGACTTCCATAATCAAGGAAAAAACCAAAGCGTTTAAGATGCGGTCTACGTGGGTTCCATTTTTATTTTCTCTGATGGATGACGGAACATCAGCGAATCTTGAGTTACACTAACTACTGAGGCCGGTCACGACACGCAGACACGGACAGAGGTCACACAGGCTGTGCCGGGCTGGCTGTAGCAAATGTACATCAAGTTACACAGGTGGGATCGTCGGGCTGGTTCAGATCCGCCACCAGGTGATGGGACGTGGCCGGCTCAGGCTCTCCCGCCTGCCACCGTTCTTCATGGAGGTCTGGGTGTTGGGCTGGTGTGGTGACATCCCACTGGCACTCCCGGTGGGGAAAGAGTACCTGGGTCGACGTCTGCTCTGGGTCCCCCGCCGCCTGTCCTGGCCCTGACCTCGGATCCTCCAGCTGTCCACTCTTTCTTCGAAGCCCTGGATCTGCTGCTGCCCAGCCCTGTTCCCACTCAGCTCCACACCCCAGGGCCAGACATAGCCAGGAGAGGAAGAGCCGGGAGCACAGTGGACAAGCTCCCGATGTGAGCTGGGCCGGGACACAGGATGGGAGGGAGCGGGAGACGTGACCACGGCATGGCACACAAGCTCCAGCTTTACAGACAGGCCATCGGCCTCCAAGAACGTGACACTGATGGCGCCTCAGAGATGCAGGGGCTATGTGGAGAGCCCTCCGGGGTGGGGGACACAGTCACTGGGAGAGGACAGGTGGGGGAGGGACCGTGCCTGCTTGGGGCAGGCCCGACAGCAGAGCTAGGAGGGTGCGGGGGGACGTGTCCGACACGGTGCTCGACGGTTGAGACATCACAACTGCACACGCCTGGGATCGACGCCCCTCCCCCAGGTGACCTGCACGGTGGGTTAGATACAGCTAAATAGAAGTGGAGATCTACTTTTCTGAGGGAGGACCTTTCCTGGTGGTTGGATAACTGGTGAGGCAGACTCCTGGGTTCGGCATGCTCTGGGGAGGGCCATGCGACGGTGAGGGACTTCCTATTGCTACACTCTGTACAGGGTGGCCGGCCCGCCTGCCGTGCCCATGGCCCCTGGCGGCAGTCACAGGCTTGCCTTCAACCCCTTCCGGAAGCCTTGGAGAGCTCTCAGGCCCCGGTGAAATGGGGGCTATGATGACAAGAGGGTGGGAGGGGGTCCCCGTGGCCCCGGGGCACCCCAGGTGGGGGCTACATGATGTTGCACTGGGTGGCCCCACAGCAATCCTTGATGAGTGCCAGCCCTGTCTTGGCCACCGTGGGCTTGCTAGGTGGGGGCTCCGCCTTCTTCTCTGCCCGGGAGCCTGCAGCAAGGTAGAAGCACAGAAGGAAAGAGGGAGAGGTGAGGCGAGGGGAGCCCCAAGCACCGGCAGCCCCAGCTCACCCCAGGCCAGGCCAGGCCTCATTCTAGGCTTTGTTCAGGTGGTATGGAGAGCTGCTGTGCATTAAAAGCCATCCAGAGACTGTTCCCACTTCCCTGTGGGCCAACTGGCCTACAGCTCAGCTTCCAACCACAGCCACCATTGTGAATGCCAAGTCTCACACGGGACCGGGCTTTCAGGAAGTGGCTGGTGAGTGGATAAACAGGAACTTTTGTTCAAGCCACTTCAGTCTGAGGGTTTACATCTTTCGAATCTGGAAAATGATCAGATATTTTCAGATACCCATCCCCACATTGGCTGTTTTCTCTCCTTCTGGATTGCCTACCAGATAGAAGTTGGACCTTCTCCTTCTATCCTCCCTGATTCATGACCTCTCATATTTTCCAACTTTTTCTGTTTATGCTGGGTAATTTCCTCAGGTCTGCTTTCCAGTTTATGAGCCATGCCTTCAACTGTGTCTCTGTATTTAGTCCATTGAGCTTTTACTTCAGTGATAATTTTTTAAATTCTTTTGTAAGTCTACTTATTCTTCGTCATAGCATCCTGCTATTTAGCTTTGGTTTTATTCTACCTCTTATCTCTAATCATCTAAATATATGAATGCATGTCTCTTTAAAATAGTAATTATGTCTGGTTCTTGGGAGAGCATTCTCTTTGTTGCCTCTACTGATTCCCCTCATGGTAGTACAGTTTGTTTGTTTTGTACTGGAGATAGAACCCAGAGTGCTTATCCATTGAGCCATATCCCACCCTTCTTTATTTTTTATTTTGAGATAGGGTCTTGCTAAATTGCTTATGGCCTCACTAAATTGCTGAGGCTGGCTTTGAACATGTGATACTCCTGTCTCAGCCTCCCAAGCTGCTGGGATTACAGGTATAGGCCACTAATCCATCTTCATGGTGGTACAATTCTTGTTGGGTTTTAATACTTATGGAGCGCTCCTCTTTGTGGGAGTTGATTTGTCCCTGGTAGTGCTGTGTATCAGGGGATGCAGGAGGCTCACTGAGCAATTGTGCATTTGCTCTTGCTAAGGCCCCAGAGATTTCCCTGGTTTTCAACTCATTTTTTTATTTTTCAGTTTGGGATTTCAGCACCAGAAGAGTAGTGTGGGCCCCACACTGGACCCCTTGCTTGAGGTCTGGGCTTGGTGTTTCAATTTCTCACTGAGACCATTTCTTTCTTCTATCCATAACCTCACCTAGAAGGAAAGTTCCCTTGTTCCTTCTCCATACTGGCGAGTGGAGTTCTTTTATTTTGCCTTTCTTAGAAGAGAGAGTCCATTGAGGATGCTGGCTTTAGGCAGGGATCATGTGCCTGTGTTCTTAGGGATCAACAGAAGGGAACACAGTCTCTCTCCCTCCCCCTGCCTCTTCTTTCTCGTGGCACTGGGAACTGAACCTGTCAGCACTCTGCCACTGAGCTACACCCCCAACCCTTTCCATTTTTATTTTTGACACAGGGTCTTACTAAGTTGCCCAGGCTGGCCTCAAACTTGACATCCTCCTGCCTCAGCCTCCCCAGTTGCTGAGTCAAGGGTGTGAGCCACCACACCCAGCAACCTTCCTCATTCTTTTCTTCCTCCCTCTTCAGCTGTTTTCACAGGAGGTGAGATGGCAGAGAACCTGGGTTGGCCTTTGTACATATGGTGGCAGCTTTTGGTCTTTGTCTTTCCAACAAGATTCCCGTCCTTCTTCCTCTGGTAAGAGCTCATGTCCGTGTGGCTGCTGGAGAGGGAGGGCATGTGACACAGACCTGGCCAATCAGAGTACCCCAATGGGTCTAAGAGGCGGGAACATGATCTAAGAAGGGCCAATCGGAGTCTTTCCCTGAGATTTGTGTGTTTAAATACCAGGAGAACACATCTGGCATTGCCTGGGAGGTTCTGGAATTCTGACCCAGGGAGAAGGGCTGCGTAATAGCAGAAAATAAAGTTAGCATGCAGAGAAGGACAGAGATGAGAAATGGAAGGAGAGTGAGGAAGTCCTAACAGTGTCCCGTCTCTGAGGCCCTATTTCTGGTCACTCTTCCTCCCAAAAGTCTCCCCTTTTGTTTTTTTTTTTTTTTTTTTTTGCTTAGATCAGATTAAGTTGGGCATTGTTTCTCATGACGGAAGGAGCGGCCCTGGGAATACGGCAGTGGGACCCATTTGAGAATCACGGAGCCAACAGAGAGGACATCCTTGACTGGAGGACCTAGCATCACCTTCCTGTCCTAGTGGACACTGGTACCTCCAAATCGAGGGTCAACCTTGCAGCATTTACCAAACTTATCTCACAAAAAAACCTCTTGACCCCGGTGGTCTCCCAAGACTCCTACTCTGAAGCGCGTGTTTCTGGCCTTCCCAGAGATCCCAGCCCTAATAGAAGCCGGGGTCCCCTGAGCCTCACCACACCCGGTGATTAGGGAAGGACCACGGCTGTCAGGACCAGCTGCATGATTTTCTGGGTTCAGAGCAAAATGAAAACATTGGGTCCAAAATTACTAAAAATCTCAAGGCAGCAGGGGTAGAACCTGGGCCTGGGGTACTGGGATGCAGAAGGCTCCGGAAGCTGGCCTGCCCTGCTGCCACCCCATGCTCAAGTTTGACTGCAGGAAAGCCTTCTGAGGCTTCCCCTGGCCCCAGACCTCTTTGACACAGGCTTTTCTCTCCCGCGGGGGAAATGGTGAATGCACTCACTGGCTGGAGATCTGGTTACTTTGTCTAGAGGTTTTAACTTGATTCTCAGGAAATCCGCCATTTCCTTGTCTTCTTCTTGCTCCCTGGGAAGGCAGAAGAGAGAAGCGGAGTGAGCCAGGGAACATCTGGGAGCCAAGGGAAGGGCTGAGATGCTGCACACATGGGACAGGCTCGGCTCTGCGGATGTACCTGCGTGTCGTGTGCCCCGGCTGTGGTGTGAGAGTCACGTTCCATGAACTGCCCTGAGCCAGAGACATAGCGACAAAGGGTAAAGGCAGAACCAGAGCTAGGGCGAGACCCCAGAGCAGGGGCGGACATCCCAGGACCCAAACAGCCTGCTGGGGGTTCTGCGAGCCGGGCCACACCTCTCCTGACCCTGGACCTTCAAGCCACCCTGGTCACCTGTGCTCCCACAGGTGTGTGGCAGGTCTTAGAGAGCAAGTGGCCTCAGCTCGTCAAGGTCAAGGTGGTCCCAGCCCAACAGAGCAAGGCAGGGCATATCCCAGGGATCTTGGAGAGGGACCTCAGAGGACATAGAATAGAGTTGCCTTCCTCAAGGACAGAGACTTCAAAGGCTTTGTCTGGGGACAAAAATTATTAAGAATCAACATATTCAGCATTTCCTACGCCCAGACTCCTCAGGAGCCTTCAGTGGCTCCCAGGCCTGTGGTTGCCCAGGTGAAAATGGCAAGTATGAATGGGTATAAAAGGACCGTGGAGCCACTGTGGGGAAGGGAAGGGGCAGACAAGATCTGGGACACTGAGAGGGCAGGAGAGGGAAGCAAGGTAATCTAGGGGGCAGAGTTTTTTTAGAGACTGACAGGAGAAGTTTCTAGAAGTTGCCTTGATGAGTTGGGAAAATACGTAGGGAGCTCTGCCATTTGTCATGTGATGCCATCTCCCACCCCAGGGTACCTCCCTAAACAACCTTCATCTAAGACACATGGGGCTTTGCAAGACCTTTGGGACTGGGTTGGAGTTACTATTAAATATGAATCCCAGGCCAGAAGGCTGGGATTCATTTAGGGTGGGTGTCCGGAGCGCGCGGTGAAGGCCGTGTGGGTCAGGTAAGGCCTCTCGGAAGCAGAGCATGGTTTTGTGGGAAGTGAAGGCTGGGGCCTGGGGGCCACGTGCCCCACTCACCTTAGCCGCTCCACCTCCGCGTCATCCACCAGGAAGTCCCTCTTCTGCACCAGTCTGTGGATCTTCTGGATCAGCTCATCCTCTCTCTGCTTCTGCAGCTTGGTTTTTTCTTCTTCTGGGAAGAAGAAAGCATCAATAAAGAAACAGTTGAGTATAACCACTCGAAGCACTTAAGTCTGGGGGCTCCGCCATTTTGCTCACCGTGTGAACTTGAAGAGGCAACTTGACCTCTTCAGGTGTCAGTTTCCTCATCTGTAAAATATGCACGATGAGGCTAGAAGTGCAGTAATATCAGTACATGACTCAGCCTAGACTTGGCTTTGGCAAGCACTCAGAAAATGGAAGTGACCCAGCAAGGGGGATCTGCAAAAGACGCAGGGCTGGCAGGGAGGGGTCTGGAGGGGGGATTGTGCAGGAGGGACCTGCTCTGTGGTGAGGGTAAACCAGTTTCTCAGAAGAAAATTGGCAATGCTGATAACATTAGCCTTTCCCAAATACCCAGGGCCAGGAGGGCAAGAAAAGACAGGGCTGAAGGTCAAAACAGAGAATACTCAGAGGTAAAAACTTAAACACACTTCCAGCTCTTTCTGCCCAAATTCCTTCAGAATAAAAAAATGCAGGCAGCTTGTCTGTCTGTCTACTTAGGGACTGGCATTGGCAATCTCCAGATCTAGAAGCAGAACTAGGGATAAGGATATAGAACAGTCATGCCTTGGTATGCAGGGGGATTGGTTTCTTGGGGGATTGGTTTCAGTTCCCCCTACAGAGACCAAAACCCAAGTCCTTTGTATAAAAGGGCAGTGTTTGCAGAGACTCTGCACATCCTCCTGTAGACTTAACCATCTCAAATCACTTATAGTACCTGATGCAATGTCAATGCTATGGAAATAGTTTTGTAATACTCTATCGTTCAGGAAATAACAACAAGAAAAAAGGTCTGTACAATGTTCAATACAGAGACAATATTTTTTCCCCAATTTTACAACATCTGTGTTGGGTGGAATCTGTGAACATGGAACCCACAGATCCATTGGGCCGAGTGGATTTGAACAGGAGAGAGTGTTGGTTTGTCTCCTTAACAAAGGCCACCAGTGGAATTGTGAGCAGTCCCCAGTTCCTGGCCACTGCTACTGGTGACCAGGGCATGACACTGACCGTGGTGGGGCTGCAAGTCTGATTCCCCAAATCACTTGTCAGCACCATCTCTTAGCCACTGGCAGAAGTCAGAGCATCTAAAGATGTCTGCCAACCTTTTTTTTAAATATATTTTTTCAGATGTTGCTAGACCTTTACTGTATTCATTTTATTTCTGTGTGGTGGTGAGAATCGAACCCAGTGCCTCACACCTGCTAGGCAAGTGCTCTACCACGGAGCCACAACCCCAGCTCTCTCCCAACCTTGCCAAACATCCCTTGGGGAGCAAAACCTCCCCCCAGGTGAGAAGGACCCTGTGAGAGTGACACTATTTTTATGTCCAAGGGGAAGGTCAGAGGCCTTCACAGCCACACCCCAGCGTCCTCAGGTCTCAGGAGGTGGGGTGGCAATGGAGGTGGTGTGAGACTTCAGGGCTTGGGGTATTGCTCAATCAGAGTCCCCCAGCTAGCGATACACTGGCAAATTATCTTCTGACCTTGGCTCAAAAAGCAAGATTTTATTGTCTGTTTACTCTTCACTGAATACTTTATTATCAGTGGGTTGCCAAAACGTTCATTTTTCTTCTCCTAAATGCAGCTACATCCATCTAGAAACCTGTCACTGGTCCAGGAAATACAGAGAAAGATGCCCAGAGAGGAGGATGGAGGGGATGGTAGGGAGAGGGGCCTGGGAAGGCAGGAAAGGAGGGGGCTCTGAATTTCTGCACGGAAGACACAGGAAGCAGCCATTTGTGGGGGAATCCGTGGGGCTGGGGTAGGGCCCGGGCTCTGCAGCGTCGGAGCCCCGGACCTGGTTTGAGTTGTGTTCTCGGCAGGGAAGGTCAGCGGTATTTCACTCCAGCAGGACGCGTTCTCTGGTGGGACCTCGGCATCCAGGCTGCAGGCTGCAGCATCCCTGGCCTCCGCCCGTCAAATGTCGCCGGCGATCCTTCTTCACACTTTTGATATTTTGCTCATCGTGAATTTTTCTTTGCATGCGTGAAAATATTCATCATGATCACTGAATTTGGGGAGCTCCTTCTGAAGGTCTTGTGTCTACCAAAAGGCCCCATTTCCATGGTTGCTCCGGAGGCTGCCACAGCCTCGCCTGGCCTTGGTGGACTCAGCGGTCACACGCTCAGGCCTCCTCTGCCTTGGTCGGCTCCCATGTGTCCTGCAGAGCTATCAATGGGCCCTGGGAATCCTCCCTCCCAAGGGGGACATGGTGACCCACCTGCATCTCCAGGGAGATGGAAATTGGACCAGAGAAGCCCTGGGAACTGGACTGTTACTTAGGGAGGTCCTGAAAGGGACAGCGGGTGGCCTTCCCTGGCTCGGGTGCTAGAGGGGGAAATAGAATTCGTTCCCAAAACAGGTCAGGCGGCCAAGAACATTCCACTGGCTTCCCGGTTTCTGCTTCCAGCCCTCGGGAGGTTGGAGTGAGTTGAATTCCCTCCACCCCCACTGATAAATTCATGTCTGCTCTCATCAGAAAGAGGTCCTCTCAAATATTCATAGCTACCCTCTTCAGAAAGAGCCTATTTCCAAAGCAATTTGGAAATTACTTGGCAGATGTAATTAGTTAAGCTAAAATTAAGTTATACTCATTAGAGTGGTGTCTGCACCCAGTGACTGGCATCCTCAGAAGAGGAGACGTCAAAGGCAGATTGGAATGACGGAGCTGCCAGCCAAGGACTGTTGGGGGACATCAGAAGGTGGAAGAGACAGAGAGAGTCTCCTCGAAGCCTCTGGAGAGAGCATGGCCTGCCGGCACCTTGACTTCAGACTTCTGGCCTCCAGAACTTTAAGAAAATTCTTTGGGTTGTTTTAAGTCACCAAATTAGTGGCGATTTGTTCTGGAAACCACACAAAAGAAATACAATGCTTGTGTGCTGGCTGAAGGAGACTTCTTTGTCCTTGTGGTGACTGGCTGCTTTGTGTTTACATAAACTTGGATGGGTTTCTGCACCTTCCAACCAAGTCACGCCTGGAAGAGCTAGAAGAGTGGAACAGCCTGGTGGCTCTCACCCTGGCTGGTCATCACCATCACGTGGCAAGCTGTCCCCACGCCCTGTAGTCCTGGGGATCCAACCCCGGGGTGCTCTACCTCTGAGCCACATCCCCAGCCCGTTTCCTTTCATTTCAAGACAGGGTCTCACTAAGCTACACAGGCTGGCCTGGAAACTCGTGATCCTCCTGCCTCAGCCTCCCCAGTCGCTGGGATTACAGGCACATGCCTCTTTGCCTGGCTAGGAAGCTTTTCAAAATTACCAGGGCCCCACACCTGACCGATTGAGTCAGAATTCCTAGTGGGTAGTGTCTGGACTGTAGTATTTTTTTCCCATTCACTTACTGTTTTATGTTTGATGCTTAACTTGTTTTGGCAACTTTATTGAGATATGATTCACACACCATAGAACCCACCTGTTCCCACTGTACTCACGGAGTGGTGCAGCCCTTACCATAGTCCATTTTTGATTGTGTTAATCACCCCCAAAAGAAAGGCTGCCTCCACCAGCTGTCACCCCCTATCAGTTAGGAGTCCACTCAGTTGTTCACCCCCAGGGCCTGCACAGTGCTTGGCACTTTGCAAATGCCTGTGAGAGCAACAGCGCCCGGTCCACCCCTCCAACAGGGCTCGCTGCACTTGTCCCTGGCATGTTCAAAGCCACCACGTGAGGTGACACCATTGGCCTTATTGTACCAATAAGGAATATGAGACCCAGAGAGATTAAGTTTCTCAATGAAGGTCATGAAGCTGGGTAGCCTGGCCCAACCCCATATTGCTGGACCTTAAGGACAATGCTGCCCCCTCCATCGGGGCACGCGGCAGCGTCTGTAGACACTCCCAGGTGTGACATCTGGGGGTGGAATATACTATTGCATGGAGTCGTTACAGGCCAGCAATGCCACTCAACACCCTAGGGGCACGGAGAGCTCCTGCCCCCATCCTCCCGCAATCCTCGACCCCAAATGACGATGTTGACCTTGAACCCCCGGAGGCCAACAGAGGGGGACTGAGCGCCTCTGCTCTAAAGCACCCTGCCCTTCTTGCTCAGTAAGAGCTACCGCTGACCCTGGTGTGTGCTGAGTCTCTTCCCACTGACGGGGGAGCCCCTGAGAGCGGAAGCCCTTCCCCTCCTTCGCTGCCTGCCCAGCACCCGGCCCAGGCTTTGCCCAGAGCTGCATCTTGGGACATACTTACAGAATGGCAAGGATGTTCGAATCAAGGACAGGGTGGCTTCTTACGTGGCCTGCTGACTCCTTGTCAAGCTCCAGGTTCTTGAGCTAGATCTCTTGTCTACTCTCCCAATACACCTGCCCTTCGAGCCTACCAGGACCTGATGTGCGCCCTCGAGGAGCACGGAGTCTAGAGAGAGACCTGCGTGAGGGAGAGGCTGTTGCCAGGATGCTCAAGTCCCGTACAGCCTGGAAGGGCAGGGAAGGCCCTTGGGCAGACGGGGCCGAATAAGCCACGTCACCAATAACTAGCAAATCTAGATTTGACTCCAAAGTAGAGCTTGTAACCACTATATCCTGCTTGTTCCCCAACAGGACAACACTGATAGTAATTGCTAATATTTATTGGACTCTTTGGGCCAAATATCAAGTTAAGCGCTTGGTTTGCAATGTACATTTATCACAGTGATATTTATAGTTAATAAATGAGGTAATATTAGTACTATTATATTCTAATTTCAGAGAGATACTAAGTCTCAGAGAGGTGACTTTCCCATGGTCCCAAAGGCGGCCAGGACTTGAACTTGTGTTTAGACCATGTGCTCAAGACACTGCCCTGCAAGAGTGAAGCCAAGCTAGGAGGAGGGACGGAGGCCGTCTCCCAGACCCGGGTCCAGATGGAGCAGGCCGGGCCGCTGAGCAGCCGCTGGCAGGAAGTGAAGCCGCGCATGGTTACCTGGGATGGCGACCAAGTTCTGCAGCTCCTGCTTCAAGTCCATGATGTCCTTGCAGAGCTGAATGTCGTCCATCCTGGGGAAACAAGGCGCCATGCAATAGTAGGTCACATCAACAGAACGTGCCCCCAGCATCACCCCGCTTGAACAAAGAGGGCCCGTGGGAGGGGGTTCTCCCTGTCCAGCCCCTGGGCGCTGGGTTGTTACTTTGGGTGTCCACTTGTCTGGACTGAGGGATGCCTCATGGGCTGGGGAAGCACAGTTTCTGGATGAGGCCAGGAGGGCATTTCCAGGGCAGACTGTTCTCCCGCCCCTGGACTGTGTGAGAAGACCCGGCCTCAGCGTGGCTGGGAGCCCGGATGGAGAAGGAAAAGCAGAAAGTCAGACTGCTCTCCAGTCGCCCTCCCTCCCTCTGTCCCACCCGGCCCCTCTCTTAGGGCAGGATGCCCTTCTCCTCTTGGCCTTGGACATCATATTCTTTGCCCTTTGGACTCTGAGACTTGTATCCACAATCCCCAGGGCTGGACTGGGCCTGCAGCAGCAGCTTCCCTGGTTCCCAGGCTTCTGGACCGGAACTGAGCTGCTCTACCAGGAACTGAGCCGTCTCTGGTTCTCTGGTTTGCAGACAGCCTACATGGGAATTCTCAGCGGTCCTGGGACCCAACTACCCCAACAGATCCCCTGTCCTACATCCTACAGGTTTCATCTTTTTGGAAAACCCTGACGAATGCACACAGCCATTATAGAAGCTGACCCTCAGGAGAATCCCAACAACTGCCCGAAAGGCTCCGTCACTGAGTAACTCCTTGACCCCGTGCTTCTGGTTTTCTTGTGCCTCGCTTTTGTTGGCTGTTATGCAGGAGCTCATGTTGCAGGTTCAGGTTGTTGTTGACTTTTATTTTTTTCTTCCTGTCTGTTTTTGTGAAGTCATTCTAAGCAGGCCAGGCACAGTGGTGCACACCTGTAATCCCAGCAACTCTGGAGGCTGAGGCAGGAGGATCAGAAGTTCGAGGCCAGCGTAGGGAATTTAGTGAGGCCCTAAGCAACTTCACAAGACTCAAAAAAATAATGATAATAAAATAATAATAATAATATATTATAATGATGATAATAATAATAAAGGACTGGGGGTGTAGCCCAGTGGGCCCTAGGTTCAATCCCTAGTACCAAAAAAAAAAAAAAAAAAAAAAAAAACCTGAGCATCACAAAAATTCACAACACAGAGAGCTTGTCCCTCATCCTTTAGTGAAAAGTATTGCTAACAGTTTGACCTATATTTTCTCCTGATTTTTAAAATGCTTGTGCTACCATATATGATGCCATTGTTATTATACAAAAATATGTTGGCAATTTGCTTTTCTGGCATTTTCTTTTTTCAATTAGTAATATATCTTGGGCATAATTCCCTGTCAGTTCATGCAAATATATTCATTTTTTAATGAATGCACTGTATTCTTTTATGTTGATATACAGTGATTTATTTAGCTAGTTATGTATGCATAGACCTCTGGGCATTTATCTGATACATCTCAATGATAAAGTCCCAGAAATGCAATTGCTTAGTCAAGTGATATGAATGCTTGTATTTCAATAGAAATTTCCAAATTTCTCCCCCACAGAAACATCGTACACGGTATTTCCACCAAAGGTGTGGGGGGGGGGGCGCTTACTCCTATAATCTCAGTAATTGGTCTGCATACACAATTTTGCATTATGCATTATATTGTTTATATGCATTATTTGGTGTGTGTGCCATAAAAGTTGACTTGTCTTACTATAAATAATATTGTAATGGCTGCCTGGAACTTCACCATATAGATTTGTAAGGGCTGTGTACACTACATCTTTATCTGATTACAGAGGTGGGTTTTCAGGTTGCTTGTGCTATGTCAGGTACTACAGGATAAATGTTTGCTACTGTGAGGATTTTCCTTCTCGTTGGATTATTTGGGGAGAGGGGTTTAGAGTTTCAGAATTGGAATCATTAAGTACAAGGGGCTTGATTAGCTCGATGGCAGTTGAGATCTGTTTTCTAACCACTTCCCTGAGAGTGAAATGTGCACATCCGCTCTGCACATCTTTACGGAGCATCTTCTGATGCTGTCCTAGGCTTGGGGATACGTCAGCAAGCACAACCAAGACCCTCATGAAGCTGCTCTGGCACCGCTCTGGCACCGAGACAGAGGCAGACCCAGACACGGTCATCCATGTCTCCATGGGGCATTTGCTCCAGGACCCCCCCCAAATCCCAGGATGCTCAAGTCCCGTATATAAAGTGGTTCAGTGTTTGTCTAGAACCTTCACATTCTCCTCTAGACCTTAAATCATCTCTCAATTACTTGTAACACCTAATGCAACAAATGCTGTGCCTCCAGTCACCCTGCTGTGTCACTTTGGAACAATGACAACAAGTCAAAGTCTGAACATATTCAGTAGGGACACAATTTCCCCCCCAATTTTTGTGACCCTTGGTTGGTTGATTCTGTGAATGCTGAACCCTCAGATACGGAAGGCTGACCATGCTTCAGGTGCCACAGAGAGTAAAGCAGGTGGCCATGTCATTTTGGAGACAACCTCCTACTCTGCTCCTGAAAACCATCCCGAGAAGAGACAAAGGGATTGTCGAGATTCTCATTTTACTGATGTGGAAACAGGTAGAGTCTCAGCTGGTCCCTCCCACTAATGGGATCAGGACCAGGACTAGAGATGGACTTTAGAGTCCGAGCTGGCTGATCCGTCTGTCGCATCCCGCGGTGTCTTCATCAAGAGCCCCATCCGCTGGCTCCTTTTGGCACTGCAGTCCACCGCCAGCATGGGGCCCTTTGGGGGTCAGGAAGTGCCCGTGTTATTCCAATCTGGCTTTCAGGACAAGAGGCAGGAGTGTCTTGCTGCAGCTCACATGGTCGCTGCCAGGGGCGCCCCAAGCATTTTTCCAGCCCCGCCCTGGAACGTCTCGCAGGTGGCAGATGCCCCGAGTGAGCCAGCTTGGGCTGGCCAGAAGGCATGGACTGTTCCTGCTGGTTTCTGCTGGCAACCGTTCAGCTGGAGGGGCTCCAGAATCCTTCTCCACAGCAAACACAGGGACCTGGCTGCCTCAGTGGTGCTCAACAAGGGTGATTTTGGTCCCCGAGGACAATCGTCATGCCTGAAGATGAGAGGTATGTGGGGGCATTGCTCCTGGCATCCAGTGGGAAGAATCCAAAGAGGCTGCTAAACACCCTGCGGTGACAGGACAACCCCTAATCGACAGTGATCCTGTCTGAACTGTCAATCATACTGAAGCTGAGAACTCTTGGGTTACAACCCGGAACTGACAGAGGTAGTTTATCAATCACTTTTTAAAGGTGAGAGAGGATAAGATGGAGGAAGAGAGACAGAGAGAGAGATGGGTAGCGATTAGGAGCCAGGGTTTTGGCACTAAAAGGGGCCACCTACGTGAATGAAGTCTCCTGAGTCCCCCTTTCCTCATCTTTGAAAAAGGAGTAACAAAGATAAAATTCCCTAGGATTGTCACGCAAGTCAAGTGCTGGACCTGGGACATACATAGTAAAATGTCCAATAAACAATGTCTACTGTCATCATTAGAGGGGAGAAAGGGGCAGGGAGACAAAGGGAAAGAGGAAATTGTGTGGACAAGCGGGCCATCTGAGAAAAGAGCTGACATGTGAGACCTTTTAAAAAAGAACGTTCCTGGTTGTATTCCTCTTTGTGATGGTTTTAAGAAGACATTTTTATCTGATTATAGGATGGGATTGCTAATCGCCATTGAGGTTCTAGAAAATGTCAACAAGCACAAAGAAGGAACCTGAAATGGTGCGTGACCTTGGCCTGGTCCAGCCACATGCCCAAGGTTCCAAACTGGTTCCAAACTGGTCAGCAACCGTGGGGATTCGGCCCTCAGCCACAACACCTGCCATTTTGCCATGGTGTCTCTTCCCCATGTGGCTACAGCCCTTGAGGTACACATGGTTGGTGCTGACCTCACTGACCTCCCCATCTGCTTTGTCCGAGGACTCTGATGTGTTCAGGAGGCCAAATGTCCAGTCCCCATGGAAGCCAGTCATGGTGACCCCATTTGCTTTTGGACATCCACTTTCCAGAGTCCCTTGCAGCTAGAGGTAGCCACAAGACCTACTTCGGGCCAACAGGATGTAAGAGACGGGGTTTGGGGGGCTTCTGGGAAGGATGCTGAGAGCCTAGGGTACTGTTCCCACAGTCCTAAAGCTGCCACCGCCATGATGGTGAGGTGGCAGAAGGGAAGCAAGAGAAGAACAGGACCCTCGATGACATCCCAGAACCACCCACCGACCCTCTGCTGCTGGACTTGTCAAATAGATACAGTCGCCTGCCCATGTCTTCAGGTTCTGCACCTGAATTTTAACCAACCAAGGATGGGAAATATCCAGGAAAAAAAATCGCATCTCTACACCCTGAATGTGTAGGACATTTTTTTTCTCATTACTGTTCCCTAATCAATATAATCTAACAATTATTTTCCCAGCTTTGACATTGTGTTAGGAATTATAAGTGATCTGGAGATGATTTAATGGACACAGGGGGATGGGGTAGGGTATGTGCAAACACTGTGCCATTTTCCACAAGGGACCTGGACATCTACAGATTTTGGTGACCTCAAGGGTCCTGGAACCAGCACCCCTTGGATATTGAGGGATGACTGTATTAATGTCCTTATGATTTAGAGTGACCAACTGTCCTGGTTTCCCTGAGACTGTCCCAGCATCAGCACTGTTAAGTCCCATGTCCTGGGAGCCCCCCAGGACCAGGTGATCTGGGACAGATGGTCACCCTAGAATTAAGGCACTGTTAACCAAATGCTCTGTTACCTGCAAATGACGTTTTGAGTAATACACTCTTAGGGGTGCATTTTTAATAAAAACAGGATCAAAACATACCTACATCTGCCCTCCCCAGAGCATGCATCATGATGATTTTCCAATGCTGTTAAATAATATTGTTCTAAAAACATTTAAAATAGTTCATGCCAAGTGCTTTGGAAGCTTGGCTGGACATTTGAATGAGCCACATTCACCCAACTCTCTGCATGGCTTTTGCAGAACCCTGAAAATTAAATCCCCCAGCTGACAGCTCCTGAGAGAGAGAGAGAGAGAGAGAGAGAGAGAGAGAGAGAGAGAGAGAGAGAAGTATCTTCTACAACCAGATGAACACAGGGAGGGAAGAAGGGTGTCCTGCGACCTGTTTCTTCTTCATTGTGGCCTTTCACTCTGAGACGATGATGGAAAATTGGTCATTTGACCAGCGTTGGACAAGGAGAGGTGGTCAGGCCTGTCAGAATAATAGTGCTGCTGCTTCACAAAATTTCTCTGTAAATGGCACCGTCTGCAGCTGGAGTTAGTCACAGTCTAATGGAAACCCACAGGGACAGTGATGTGAAGGTCTAAGCAGATTGTCGGAGGAAAGGGTCAGCTTTTTAAAACAGTATTTATTTGGCTCCTTTTCTGTAAGCTGCAGAGGCTGCAGACTTCTCCAGAGAGGTAAGAAGCAGAGAAAGTAGTATTGAATTGGAGACTGTTATGGTTTGGATGTGAAGTGTACCCCAAAGCTCCTGCGTGAGACAAGGCAGGAAAGTTCAGTGGTGAAGCCATTGGGTGAGGACAGCCTTAATCTAATCAGTGCATTAACCCCCTGATGTGGATTAACTGGGTGGTAACTAGAGGCAGGTGGGATGTGACTGGAGGAGGTGGGTCCCTGGAGCTGCGCCTTTGGGGTATATATTTTCATCTTTGTTGAGCAGAGCTCTCTCTACTTCCTGATCATCATGTCCTGAGCTGCTTCCCTCCACCACACTGCTCCGCCATGATGCTCTGCCTCACCTGGAGCCCCAAAGAATGGAGTCAGCCATCGATGAACTGAGACCTCCGAAAACATGAGCCCCCAAATAAACTTTTCCTCCTCTAATTATTTTTGTCAGGTCTTTTGGTCACAGAAGGGGAAAAAAAAATGACTCAAAGAGATGGATCACTGATCTGGGATCTGGAGCTCAGGTCCAAGTCCAAACCCTCGGTGACTCTGGGTGAATCATTCCCCTCCCGGGACCTCTGTTTCCTCATGCATAAAATGAGGGTTTTCAGTGAACCTGAGAGCCCTGTTCTTCCAGTACAGAGAGGACGTAACCTGCTTTGCGTCCACCCAGAGCTGAGGGTGGGTCTCTGCTCCACCGGCCGTGGATGATCAGTGTCAGAGCCATCGCAGGCGAAGAGGAAAAACGCATTCACCGTGGGGTCGTGTGAGCATTAAACAGGCAGCCAGGATGGGCACAGGGGGCAGGTGTGTAGGAAAGGCCACTTTGTCCAACCCTCTGCGCTGGGTGGAAGGGAGCTGCTAGGCTGAGTCACTCCTGGGTCACCAACATCCCTGCATCAGAGGACCTGGCTCCCCTTCACGTGCTTTTCAGTTTCCTCAAACAGATGGTGTCCAGATCATGAACGTGCCCGTTTGCTCCACTCTCACTGGGTTCGTGAGCCTAAATGCAGTCCCCAGGGACACCCAAATGTTGAGAAGTCTCCAGGGAGCCCCAGGGCTGGGCCAAGGGACCAGAGAGGTGCCTGCCAGTAGGCTCAGGGACACACCTAAGAAAGAACACCCAGGGATGCTTCCTCGAAGGCCACGCTACCTGCCGTCTCTCGGTGGCTCACCTAATGACCAGTGTGTCAATCTCCATCCATACAGTCCCTCAGTTGTGGTCAAACCCTCATTCTTGGATGTAAAGCTCAGTCCCCAAAAGTATGTCACCTCCCTCCAGCACGGTTTACTCTTCTCCAAGAGTGTTCTGGACTGCCTTCGTTTCGATGATTTCTCTCTTTGCTGGTGGTACCTGGGGCCTTGTGCAGGCCAGGCAAATGCCAGCTCAGCAGAGGGCCTTAGGGCTGGGGTTGGGGACACCGGGGCTAGTCTCTCTCTAGTCATGGCTTGCTGAGGCTTCCAAGGGGGGGGGATTTTAGTCCCTCCACTCACAGCCTTCGTTCATTCCATTTTATAGAATGAAAAGCAGCACAATTCTAGAATCAAAAATAAAAAGCAATGAGATCTTCATAAAATGGGAATGTCGTCCTTTAGTCACCCAACAGGCGTGTCTTCTCATTTGCGGGTGAGGTGGCATTTTTCACACTATGATGGCAGAGGTGAGTCACTGTGAGGGGACTCAGCGGCCTTCGAGGCCTGAGATACTTACAAGCTGGCCCCTGATCTTCAGAAAGAACCACGGAAGGTACTGAGAACCAAGTTGCTGGAGCTGGAAGAACTAACCTTCACCTGACCTGAGTGACGACCCCGTGTCCAGAGGGGGAAACACTGTCCCTGGTCGCACTGCCTCCTCCCGGAAACAGCTCTGGAGGGCCCACCGGGCTTCCAGACCCAATTTTCACTTCCGAGAGCCGTTAAGAATCAGGCGGGAGACCAAGGCAGGCTCTCACGCACCTCACTGTCCTGACTGAGGGCCCAGAGGGAGCTTTCTTCTCCAGGGACAGGCAGGGATGTCCTGCAGGTGGCCGCCAAGGCAGGCTGGTCATTTTTGCAACACACGTGACTTTCCCCACACCCTTCACCCCACTGGTGTGTGAAGAAGACACTGAGTTTTATAATTTCATTTTTTAAAAATTTTCTACTTTCCCCTCAGGCTCTTCCCAAGATGGTGTCTAGGCTGAGATGCTTGAGTCCTCCTGTTCACTGGCTCAGCAAGCCTGGGTCAGAGATAGACTAGCCCTGGTGTCCCCAACCCCAGCACTAAGGCCCTCGGCTTAGCTGGTTCAGAAATAATCAAAGATGGAAAGGAAGATGAAGCTCCAAAAGTAAGGGTGGATGGAGGGAGGAAGGAAGGGAGAAGACATAAGAGACAAGAAGGGGGAATGACCCGGATGTCGTAAAAGAGTGCACTGGTTTTCCAACTCCAGGAGAGCTCCACCACGGTAAGGAGCTGCTGCTGGCAGCCTGCAGGGGGCCCTGGAGAACACAACGCTGAGGTAGATGGATAAGATGAGCCGCTAAGGGGAGAGGGGTGCCAGAGTTAGCAAACGGAAATACAGAGCTCACAGCTGGGCGTGGTGGCACAGGCCTGTAATCCCAGCTACTCAAGAGTCTGAGGCAGGAGGATTGCCAGTCTGAGATCAGCCTGGGCAACCTTACCAAGACCCTGTCTCCAAATACATTTTTAAAAAGGGCTGAGGGGTATAACTCAGCAGGAGAGAGCCCCTGCATCCAATCACCAATACCATAAAAAATAAAAATAAAAATGAATATTTGCGTTTCTGATACACAACAAATTTTAGTGTGTAAGTCTGTCTCAAGAGGGAACATCCTTATACTAAAAAGTATTCACTATTTCTCTGAGATTCATATTGATTCAGATTTAACTGGATGTCCTGTTTCTTCTGGTCTACTTTTCAAGAGGCCTGCTAGGCTTTGAAACTCATGTTGAAATTTAATTTTCATAGAAGTTTAATTTAATTGTAACAGTACTTAGGACTGGGACTTGCAGCAGGCGATGGGTCATGATTAAGGATAAAGGCCCTTGCTCCTGATTCCCGGGTGCGCTCTCCGCCTCGCGCATGCGCTCTCGCCCTTCTGCCACCTGCCAGGCTGTGCTGAGGCCCCGCTGGAGCTGGCTCTATGTCCTGGAATTTTCTGGCCTCCAGCTCTGTGGCAGGTACACTGCTTTTCTTTATGAATTACCCAGTCTGGAGTCTCCTGTTGTAGCCCAGGAAAAGGAGCAAGTCAAGGAGGGAGGTCAGACTTTCAGTATCAGCCTCATTTTCTAAGCGGTGCTTTGCCCCGGGGCTGCTCCCTTGGAGGAGGAGGAAGTCTCCAGAAAGCCGAATAGTTCGAAGAAGGGCAGAACATCCCAGCTTCGGTTCTCCCCACTCCTGCTGAAGAGCGCTCTGGGGATGAATTTCCACTCATGTGAGAGTTTGAGAAGACAGCAAGCAAGACTCCCAGGAGAACTGGCAACTACAGCCAGTGGACCGAAGGCAGTCGGAGTTGAGGATCAGCCAGATGCACGCCAAGGACTCACGACGTGGAGACCCTTGAGACGATCGATCTGTTCAGGGTTTTACGCTAAGGAGATAATTATGGGCACATAAAGATCGAGCAGTGATTATGTGCAGTGTAAGCATTGACTTGTCGACAGTAGCAGAAAATTGGAAGCAACCTAATGTCCAGTGATGGGACCTGCTGAAACCGGTTAGGGTCCCGGTGCCTACGGGAGGTCTACAGGCAAGGAAGCATGAGGCTCAGAAATGTTAGCCACGTGAGAGAATAAGCCACGGGAAAAATCTGGTTAGGAGATTTTTAGGAAATATTTTTAGATGGACACAATGTCTTTATTTTGTTTATTGAGTTTAGTTTAGTTTAGTTTTGTTTTATGTGGTGCTGGGGAACCTACCCAGTGCCTTACAGGTTCTAGGCAAGAACTCTACCACTGAGCCACAACTCCAGCCCCAAGGAAATGTTATGATCAAATGTTACAAAGTACAGATACATTGAGAAAAGACAAGAATCCATTCAAAACGGTTTAATAATTTTGCAGGAATGGTTATTTCATTTGCTTCTCTGTATCTTTGGTTTTCATTTTTGCAAAAAGCATATTTTTTTTTTTTTGTTTTGGGGGTTCTTTTGGAGGGGGGTGCTAGGGATGGAACACGGCCTCATAGATGCTAAGCACACCATGTACTATTGAACTGCATCCCCAGCTCCCCTCTGGATGATTTGTTGAGGGTTTTGTTGTTGTTGTGTAAACTGCTTGGTCACCGTGAGAAACAGAAAGTCCCGTGGTCCGTTTTCAGATTACAGTATTTAGCCTTAAATGTAAAATTACTGAGGATGTAAGAAAATCAGCCAAAGAGGAAATAAAACAGGTGGTTACTAGCAGTTAACACCTGAGTGCGACGGTCACAGTCCCTGGACAAACAGGAGGCGAGGGGGAAGGGCCAGGCCTGACCAACAAAGATGAAATTCACGGGTGCCCAAATGTTCTCAGTCCCAGAAAGACCTTCCCCGCCACCAGGGAACAAAGGGCAGTGGGACAACAGAAGGCCTATTTCTCTAAACACCCAACAGGAGACTGTAAAACCTAGGCGGCGCTCGGGAAGTCTGTGCACCCAGAGGCTCAGCCAGTGAGGAACCGGGGAGGGACCTGGGGATGAAACGCTGCCTGCTGCCCAGACACCCGATCTTGCAAGACCGTCATTAAAAAGCCTCACTTTCTCTGTTCCTTTTGCCTTCAGTCCCTGTCTGGGTTTGGACCGGTGGACGTGTTCCTTGGTCACTCCTCTCCTCCTCATTCTTGGGTCAGCTGGGCAGGACCCCCCTGTCCTGGCCAGCAGCCCATCCGCATGCCAGTGGGAAACCCGCGCTGCATCCTTCAGTCTGCCCAGAGCAGCATCGTCCAGGACGCGTTCCCCCAGCATCTCCTGAACCTTCCCGATGCTCCGGGGCTGGATCAGGTCCTCCTCCTTCCTGTCGCCTCGGCCCCCTCTTCCCCTCGGGGCGCCCCACCGATACCCCCTCTGCATTTGTGTTCCCCCTAACTAGACTGTGCCCCTGAAGGGACCTGATCCGCTCCTCCGTGTCTCTGGCACGTGGCCTGGTGCCTCCGTGATGGAGGAGGCAGCCACCCTGGCAGGCGGGCACGGGGACGTAGGCACGTCCTGGGTTTCCCTGAAGCCCGGCCTGGAGCCTGTCAGTGCAGGTGGGAACGTTCAGATCCCGTGCTAGAGACTCAGGAGGGTACTCACATCCATCAGAGGCGGCGAGTCATCCCGGAGGAATCCAATTACGCACCGTAATTTGAGCGATGCTGCTTGGCGCTCTGCTACCAATACTGCTTCTATTCTGAGCTCTCTCAGCTCTCGGGGGCCCCCCACCCCGTCTTCCATTTGCCATCACCTGCCAAGACTCCCTGCTGGTGCCCTCTTGCCTCTCTTCCCTCCCCTCTCGCCTCTCCCCAGTCCACCCCTCCTCATGCTGATGCCAGTAAAAACTAATATTCAGTTGACAACTTCCTGTTGGAGCTGGTCCTGGCACTCTCTCACGGAATCCTCCCAGTCTCTAGGACGAGTGTTCTCATTCTCTACTCTCTAAACGAGTCTCAGAGAGGTTAAGCAAATCACCCCAGATCACACAGCTGGCAAGATCTGAATGCAGAGACTCTGACTCCAGGGGCATGACAGTTGCCATTCTGTCTATGTGTGCCACCCAGCTATACCTGCAGTCACCTTCTCCCCCAGTTCCCCTTTACTCTGTCCCATCCTGGCAGTTAGGAGCCTTTTAAAATGCTCTCCACCTGGTGGGCTGGGCTCTCAAAGGGGAGGCTTTGTTGGGGTGGAGGATGGCTTAGCTCTAACCCAGAATTTCCGTTCACCTTCAAAAACACCTCAGCATTGACAGTTTCTTGGTGAGATAGGCCACGGATATTTCCCCAGTTTTGTGTAAAGCATAAGTTTGGTGGGAAACCATGCTATACTTACTGATTCATATCACACAAATCTCAGTTAAAACTGTGGACTGCTACCGGAAAGGCAGCTTCAGATACATCCCCTGATCCCTCTTGGAGACCACATTGCTGAGGCGAACCCCCTGCTACATAGGAACTCTAAAGCTCTCACTCCTTTCAACCGAGAATCCAAGGAACGAAGGGGGGGAATCTTAGCGGGGTAATCAGCGGCTCCAGGAAGATCCTCCTGGCCTTTCACCGCCATGTCTTGCTTAGCCCATGGATTGGTACAATGTGACCACCCTCTCAGCTGAGCCTTCCTCCTGCCAAAGCACAGAGTATCCTTGCCTGAATCCCTCAGCTGTCCACAATCACCAGCCACAATTCCCATTAGATTCATTGCACAAGCAGCAGCAGATCAGCTTTTGATGATAATCAATGTTTAAATCAACGTCATGTTTATTCAACAGTAGAGATTACCGGGGTCTTTGGTATGGAAGCAGGATCCTGGGGCTTAGTGAACCCCAGGACCAGGAGCAGGGAGCAGGAAGTGTCCTCTGCTGGGTCTTCCAACAAAGAAAAGGGCAACACAGGGCTAGAATCAGCCCAGCGCTGGAGAACACTCCTAGTTCCCAGCCAGCCAGAGTGGCTGGGAGGGGGGAGCCAGGCTGTTAACTAGCAATGCCATCGCAGATGTCAACCTACCCACAGCTTATCAACTAGTTCAAAAGATTCTGGACAATTGGACATCGCTGGCTGAACTCAACCAAAGAGCAAATCTGGGGATGTCTCTCCAACACATGTTGATATTTATTCAACATTTATTCCAGAAGAGAATCCGAGCATTGTGTGAGGACGATGATGATCCCGGTTACCAGTTATTCAGGATCTTCTGTGTGCTTTGTAGGCACTCTGGTTTGCAAACAAGAGTGCTTTTTACACATGAGCTCTCTCCTTATAACAACCCATTGAGATAGGTATGATCCTCTCTCCTGCAGATGAAGAGCCTGTGGCTCAGAGAGGTTAAGTAGCTCATCCAGAATCACACAGCTAGTTAAATGGTGGAGCCAGGATGCTAACCTGAATGGTCTGACTCAGATGCCAGCAGTAAGGCAGTGAGAATTCTCTATTGTTCCCAGAAATTTGGCCCAGGAAAATTCAGCATAATCTTAGAAAGAAAGAAGAAAGAAAGAAAGAAAGAAAGAAAGAGAGAGAGAGAGAGAGAGAGAGAGAGAGAGAGAGAGAGGGAGGGAGGGAGGGAGGGAGGGAGGGAGGGAGGGAAGGAAGGAAGGAGAAAGGAAGGAAGGAAGGAAGGAAGGAAGGAAGGAAGGAAGGAAGGAAGGAAGGAAGGAAGGAAGGAAGGAAGAGAAGGAAGGAAGGGAAGGAAGGAAGGAAGGAAGGAGAAAGGAAGGAAAGGAAGGAAGGAAGGAAGGAAGGAGGGAAGGAAGGAAGGAAGGAAGGGAGGGAGGGAGGGAAGGAAGGAAGGAAGGAAGAAAGAAAGAAAGAATCCTGAAGAGGAAGGAGGCATTTTTACTTAGAAGGCTCTTTAGAGACCTTCCATTGTTATTCACCTGTGGTCTTTGCAGGGCGGTGGGGGGCAGTGTGTGCGTCCCTGTTATTACTGGCAAAAGTTGGAATTTTCCATTGCTCACCATTCAAACCCTAGCTTTGGGAACATCGTTCATTGTGCCAGTCATTGTTAGCAAAGCCCCTTTGCCCCAGGCTCAGGCCACCAGAAACTCACTGTCAATCCATGTTGACCACCAGGCAAATGACAGATAAGAGGACAGTGGGGTTAGATTTGTGGCCCCTGCCCAGATGGGTCCTGTGCTCAGTCTCTGAGGGCCTCTCCATCCCGCCCATTTCCCAGCCTTTCTCGTTAGACTCCCCTCGCCTCGACAGGCGCCCACCACACCGGTGACCAGAGTGACCCACACTCCAGTGCCAACGGCAGGCTTGATGCCCTCTGTGGGTACCCGAGACCCCCGGCTGAAAGGCACTTCTCTCCCAAGTGGCTCATCAGAGGGTTCCTGCCAATCTCACACGTCCTCCCTAAGGGAAGTCTGAAGGGGACAGCTTTCTCTGCCCTACATCCCCTCCTATGGATCCGTACCTTGATAGCGTGTTCCTTATCAATTCTGGTCCAAAGATACCAGCAAGAGGGTGTTCGAAAGGACTCAAAAGAAGGGGCTTTATTAGGTGCTTTGGGGGACAGTTTAAAGGAAGCGGGCATTTACTCTGCATTGGATGTCGTCAATAAGTGGGGGTGTCCCCTGAGAGGTGCTCATTCTTTCCTACAAATGAGAAGAGGATGAGGCTGACACTGATTGAGAAAGCAGCAGCTGTCACTCATGGGGGACAGGATATGGACACTGCCATGATTTGAATGTACTTCGTCGCCCGAAAACCCATGTACTGGAGCTTGTCACCAATGTGAAAGTCACCACTGAAAGGAAAGGTGGTGGGACACTCCCGAGGTGGGGCCCAGCGGGAGCTGGCCGGGTCATGACCACCTAGTGAAGGGGTGGCTGCCAGTCTCCTGGGGTGGGCCGGGCCTCTGGGGAGAGCCCTGTTTCCTGCAAGGGCAGGTTGTTATCAGAGTGGGCCTGGCCCCTCCCGCGTCTCCTCCTCCTCACCATGTGACCTCTCTCTTCTCTGTGAAGCCATCCGCCATGTTGTGACGCAGCCCGGAGGCCCTCTCCAGCACAGCACTGTCGGGACCTTCCAGCCACCAGAACTTTGCATCTGACATATCTCTTTTCTTTATATATTATTAAGCATCAGGTATTTTGTTATAAGCATCACGGAACAGACCAAGACAGGGAAGGTCTTGGTGATTTCTGGGTGTGGACAGTGCTCTTTATCTCCCTCCCAGTGTGCTTGTGGAATAGTCTTATTTTTGTCCTGACTTATTACAGTCCCAGAATGGCCTCGTCTGACATTGGCAATTATTTTGTGTCCAACAGAACACCTTGGCCAAGCCGTGAATACCAGGCCAGTTCCTGTTTGCCAGGGCGCCTTCTCCTTCTTGCAGTGTAAGAAATGATTTCTCTACTCTCTGTGTCCCCATAAGTAATTATGAAACCCTCCACTGTAGAGACCAGGCTGTTGTTCTTCCCTACAGGACCTGGCATGATGTATTACACACAAAAGGTGCTCTCCGAACACTCAGTGAACTGAATTATGGGTACAGAGGGCTCCCTGAGACCTGGAATTATTATGATCATGCCACAAGTATTCTGTCTTTGCACATTTTAGAAAACGTGGCTCACACAAAATTTATTTAACTCATTAATGAGGGAATCCTAAGATAGGAAATCTCATTCCAAGAGCTTTTAGGGATTTATAGGCAGATTTTTAAGAATCTTAGGATATGATTGCCAGGCTGTGTGCAGGGCTGGTTAACACTCTGCAGGGGAACAAAAAATCCTGTTCTTTACGGTTACCTTTTCTATTGGACAGAGATTTATGTAATTCATCATGTTGATATTCTAATAAAATAGTAAATAACCAAGTTAGAAACTGGGTGTGGCAGTACACACCTAGAATCCCAGTGACTCAGGAGGCTGAGGCAGGAGGATCTCAGCAAGTTCAAGACCAGTCTCAGCAACTTACCAAGTTGCTTATCAAAATAAAATCAGAAAGGACTGGGAATGTGGCTTAATGAGAGACCACCCTTGATTCAATCCCCAGTACCAAAAATAAATATAGAAGTAGATAATGAAGTTCAATACATGTACCCTTTCCCTGATTTAAATAGTCCTGGGGCAGACCTCCAAGCAGACATGGGAAGGACATGGCCCCCCACCCTCTTTCCTTATTTTTAAAGCACAGTACAGGGTTGTGTGGCTTTAAGAACATCGCCAACTGAAATTTGTTCATGTACCTACTTCACCTCCTGCTTTGTCAATAGCCACAGCACCTGGCCAACGTTCATTGAGCCGTTACATGGTTAGATACCTGTCACACCTATTTATGAACCTTATCTCATCTGCTCACACAAAATCCCTAGGAGGTCATTCATTCGGAGGAAAACAGGTGTGGCATAATAAAATATATATTTGGACTTTGTCCCAGCTTCTCTGCATGGAGTTCCTAAAAACCCTGGAATTTTCTAAGTGATGACAGTGTCTTGTTATTGATGCAACCCCCTTTGCCCTCGCCTGAGTTTGTGCTAAGGAGTGACTGGATGGGGTTAGAGAGCTTTGGGATGGGCACAGGTCACCGAGGAGGCTGGAGGTGGACTTGCAAACCTCTTCAACAGCGAGGGTCAAGGAGCAGGGGGGCACTGGACTCGCTGACGTGCTGGTGGTGGCTCGTCTCCTGAGGGCCTGGTAGCTCTGCCCAGCTCCCTGCACGTCTCTTCCATTTGGCTCTTCAGAGTAAACCAGGAAAAATCAGTACTTTCTTGACTTCCGAGTCATTCTGCCAAACATTGAACCCGAGGGGGCGTGGTAGGAACCTCCAAATGTAGAGTTACCTAGGCAGAAGCAAGGGGGGCCTGGACTTGTGACTGGCATCTAAATTAGGGGCAGCTTTTGTTGGACAGAGGTCTTCAACCTGTGGGATCTGATACTAACTCCAGGTAGACAGTGTCAGAGTTGAATTGAATTGTCAGGCACCCAGCTGGTGCATAAGAATCACAGTATCGGTGTTGAAAAGTGTCATATGTTTGGTGTCAGAAAAAACACCTCCGCCACCACATCTGGTGTCAAAAGTGGAGTCAGAAACTGCCATGCAAACCAGTTTCAGACATGGTAATAGTTTGCCTAAGATCACACAGCTGGGGAGCATCTCCCCTGGGCCACAGACCCTGGCAAAGACAAAGCCAGCGACCTTGACTGTGGGGTTTCAGTCACATCCCGCATGGATGAGGAAAGGGTTAACTGCCAAGGAACGCGTGCTGGCAATAAATCAAATAATTACCATTAAACTTATCTAATCAATAAACACACAAGAGCTAATACTCTTTTCAAATGGGAAGGGGTGTGATGGACTGGGCCACACCAGATCTGGCCTCTAACAAGATGGAGTAGCCCACCTCTCCTTTATTACAGTCACACAGGTGAAGGGGGCCGCGACCAGGAGGGGCTTCTTCTGTGATGAACTGGATGGGGTGGAGCTAGGGAAGCCATTTGCTCAGGGAACTAGCATATCAATCAGACGGTAAAACACTCCCACACAGGGCCACCTGCGCTACCGATGATCTGGAACAGTCCCCCATGGCTGCCAGGTCCTGGGGGTCAGGCCTCTGTGTCCCACGGCTCAGCCACATCTGATTCTGCTCCCCACACTTGACCACTAAGCACAGTGCCTCCTGCTGGGCTCAGTCACCTGGCACCACCCAGGGAGGAGATACCCATATGCCCCCTTAGGGTCAAAGGGAAAGCGTGGCTCAGTGCTTGAAGCCAAGTCAGTGTTTCCTAAACATCCGTCATTCATATCACCATGACGACGCAGCCATGTCTCCAGCCCTCTCTATTATTATTTATTCAATATTTACTTCATGTTGATTCAGTTTTTAAAAAATAGCACCATAAATGGTAAATGAGTATTTTCCCCTAAAAGGCATGAAAATGAATTCCTATTGTTTTCCCAAATACTACCCCACCTCATTCCAGAGCACACCTCATTTGGGAAAAACTGGACCAACTGAGTCACTGAAGGTCACTCAGCCGAGATGACCAGCACAGGGTCCTGTCTCAGTCCAGTGGTCCATAACGCATCCTTTACCACGGGAAGCTTCTGGTCAACTACGTCAGGGCAGTGAAGCCAGAGACAGAGAAATTTCTCAACTTGCCTCCAAATGTGGCCGAGGGGAACCCAGAGTCATGGCAGACAGCAGATGGCCAGAGGACTGAGTCCTCGGAGCAGCTGACGTGCACCGGGCAAGGCGCCCGAATTTAATCAGCAGGGCCCAGGCTGAGCCTGCTCTGATCATTCTAGGATCAGACGGTGTTTGCTCAAGCTCAAGGTCAACTCTCGGAAGCCTCCAGAGCAGTGTGAGTACTTGAAGATGTGGACTAATAGGGCGAGATCACCGTCTTCAAGTGAGAGGGAGGCCCAGAGCTTGAAGCCCAGAGCCTTATGGCTCATCACACTCCACCTGGGAAAACCTCACATCAAGTCAAGACATCAGCTTATGTTGAGCCAAGGCACTGAGGCTGGTCTCAAACTTGTGATCCTCCTTCCTCAGCCTCCCAAGTGCTGGAATCATAAACATGCACCACTTCACCTGGATATTTGGGCATTGTCTCGAGTACTGCTTTCAAAGTGAAATTTAGACCTGGTTATAGAAGTGGGCAGTGACTGTCTTTGGGGGAACAATAGCTCCAAAGTTCTTCAATAGGTTGCAGAAAGATTTCCCAAGAATTCTCGTGGCTAATTCCTAGGAAGGTGCTCTCAGGGAGTTTGGCTTTATACTAAGTTCTAGCGTGCATTATTTCCTTTCATCTTCTCTCCGACGCTATAAGACAGGAACCGTTCCTGGACCGGTTTTACAGATGAGGAATCTGAGGTTTGAAGTTCAAACGTTCGTGAGCGGTGGCGTTAGGCTTAGACCCCAGCACCATCTGGCCCCAGAACCCACCTTTATCCTCATTACATTCTAACCCTAAGACCCTCCCACAGTTCACTGAAGAAACTCGGAAATCGCACTTCTGCGCTCAGCTTGCTCTCTTGATTTCTTCACAAATATAAAAAATGAAAAAGGACGCCCTGTGTTGATTCCTACAGGTCAAAGCAGATGGAGCAAATAGAAAAACAATCACTGTTGAAGGATGATAAATTCTGCTTCGCGTCGGAAGCCGCTGGAAACCTGTAATTGTCGTTGGCTTGATAAATAGAGGACTCGGATCCATCAAAGGTGTCATCTGTGCCATGATGGAGGTGACAGCTGGCGTCCGCATTCTCGGACACAGTGGGAGACCAGGAACACACATTTCCTTTCTGGTTCCTGTCACGATTCTGAACTACGGGAGAGAGAGGTCCTGATAGCCGCGCTGAGAAATCAGACTCACCGAGGGGATTGGAGACTTTCTGTCTGATGCCAGTTTTGTGGACGGGAACGAGGAGATGAGTCATCTGTAGGCTGCTGATGGACCCCGGGTTCTTCGACTTCATCCAGGGAGGAGGTGGGGGGCACTCTAACTGCTTTTAAAACTGCCGATGCCTGGGCCGCACCTTGGACGGTTAATGAGACTCTGGGGGTGAGGCCCAGGCCTGGGCGTGCTCTTCAAGCTCCAGGAGATACAACGCTAAGAACCACTGGTGAGGAGGAACGGCCTTCCTGGTGCCAGCACCCCAGCCTCTGGATGCTTCCGTAAGGGTTCCGGAGGGCTGTCAGTCAGGCCCTGCTCAGGGAGGCAGAATCACCATGAGTTACGGGTTGAGGCAAGCACCGCAGGAATCAGGCCTTCCACAGTTGTGGGCAGAGCTGGGCACCTGAAGGCCTGGGAGGGGATGGAGGGGCAGAGGGGTCACCAACCAGCCAATCTGAGGCTCAGACATGACCAGTTGGCAAGATGGCTGCAGAGGGGCAGCAGGGGAGGGCGGGGGCTGTTGCCTTGTCTGCCAGACATCTAGAAGAGGCAGGGCTGCTGGTGGTCAGCAGGGCCCAGCTGGAGGGGGAGTAGATGAGTGAGGTCAAGCCAGAACCTCTGGGGCCCCCTGTCTGATCACCTCCTCCTCCAGTCATGGTGGCCTCCAAGGATCAAGTGCCACTGCTTCCCTTTTGTCTTGGTCTCTTTTGTGCTGGACATCACAGATTGGGTCATTTATAATAAGCAGAAAGGTACTGGCTCCCAGGTCTGGAGACCTGGAGTTCTGGAATATGAAGGTCCTGGTAGCTGGTATGTCTTCTTGCTGCACCAGAACATGATGGAAGAGCAGAGAGAGGGCCAGAGAGCAGAGAGAGGGCCAAAGAGAGTTGAGGGGCCTGTCCCCTCAACGAGGAACCCACGCCCGTGGTGACATTGTTACTCCATCCCTCACGACCTACTCCCCTCTTAGAGTCCCGCCTCCTGTGCTGTTACAGTGCTGTAAGACGTCAACATGAGTTTTGGAGGGACATTCAAACCAAGGCACTTTCTGCCTCCTGAATCTCCTGCATGATCCTCTTTCAACCTAGAACCACTCAGGGAAAGGGATTTGGGAAACAGACTTCTCAGTGCAGCTAAGTGTTCCATAGAATATTCCAGCGCTAACTAGAAGGAAGAAAAATACACTGGAGCTCACTTGATAAAAAGATAGTTTAGTAAAGGCTCAAAGAAAGGAAGGGATTGGGCCAATCAGGACCCACCAAGTCTGGCCTGCAGGAGGGGAGCAGTGAGCGGCCCAGGCCCCATGCCTGGCTGCCTTTCCCGGGCCAAGGGTGGATCTCCAAGGAGGACAGTGGTCAGGGAGGCCACAGTGTTAAACAGCAGTGTGGTCGCAAGCTGGGGTCCTGGGGCCAGGTTGCACAGCTAGAATCTCAACCTACTCCCTCCTCCGTGGGTAAGCTTGGGCACATCCCTTCACTTCCTGCAGCTTGGCTTCCCCATTTGGCGACTGTGGCTCATAAAAGCACCTGCTGCATCCGTAAAGATAAGGTAAGTCTACAGACGGGGGAACATGGTGCCCAGCACAGCTCAGCGTGGGAAGGAGTCAGATTCACCATCAAGAACAAGAACCATAAGAATCGGCATGGTGTCTCAACGTCCCCATCCCACCCCGTCACCTTCTGGAGCATCCCTCTCCCATCCAGGAATCATTGCTTCTGTCTTCCTTCCCTCCCGGGCTCCGTGCTTCACCAGGGCAGAGCCCCCGCTGTCCTGTTCATCGCTATATTCCGAGGACCAGACACAGTGTAATTAGGTGACACAGATGGTCCCTGACTTAGGAGTTCAGATTTCCCAACCTCACCGTGGTGCGAAAGCAACACGCTTGCGATAGGAACTGGACTTGGAAGTTTGAATGTCCAGGTCAGCGATCTGTGGTACAGTCCTCTCTCACTGTGCTGAGCAGCTGCCTGTGGTCACGCCATGATCAGGAGAAGCATCTCCAGCATGCTGTGTGGCCGAACTGTGAGGTCCAGGGGCCCAGGTGTGCTGAGTGCATTTTTGACTGACGACACTTTGAACTTACAGTGGGTTTTTCAGGATGTAACCCTGTAGGTTGAGGAATGGCTGTGTATGCTTGTGAATGAATGAGTGAGTGAGTGAACAAATGCCTGACTTCCCTCAGGTACGGAAGCTCGTTATCTCCCAAGAGTCCAACTTTTTACAGCTCTAAGTATTTGGAAAGGCCTCTCAAGCTGAGCTCCTAAGCCAATGCACCATGGCCTCTGACACTGGCTTTCATTCCACACAAAAGAAGCTCCTGATCTACCTGTAAGTAGATCCACCTCTGAGTTTCGTTTCAGGTATGGGCATTTAACCCAGGTTGCCTTCTGCTGAGCTACATCTCCAGCCCTTTTCTATTTTTAATTTTGAGGCAGTGTGGTGCCACCTTGCCCAGGCTGACCTTGAATTTGCAACCCTCCTCTTCAGCCTCCTGAGTCTCTGGGTGTTCTGGTTTGGATATGTGGTTCCCCAGAGGCTCATGTGCAGACAATACTAAAATGTCCAGGGGTGAAGTGAGCCGCATACGAGGGCCTTAATCTAATCGTGCACAAATCCACTTGGATGGATTAACTGGGAGGTGGCTTAGGCAGGTGGGGCGCGCCTGGAGGAGGAGGGCCACGGGGCGTGCCTTTGGGGTTTATATTTTGCCCTGGTGGGCAGAGCTCTCTCTGATTCTGTTGCTCTGTCCTGAGCTGCTTTCCTCCTCCATGCCCTTCCGCCGTGTTGCTCTGCCTCGTCCTGGGCCCAGAGCCGAGGAGCCGGCTGTCGTGGACTGAACCTCTGAAACCATGAGCCAAAATGAATGTCTCCTCTTCTCGGGGTTCTTGTCGGGTGTTTTGGTCACTGCAATGACCAAGGTCACTGAAGCACCGGGCTGACAGGCAGCATCGCCGCACCCTGCCCTTGAGATACTTTGAGACAAACATCAGGTGCCCTCAGGCCTTCTTGTCTGAACAACCTCGTAATGGAAAACCCTTCACTCCAGCCTCCAGCCTCCTCCTTCCCTGGGTCTCCTCTTCAAAACAAACAGCCTATTACTAAAAACCAAGAGCCTAGGTCCACTCCAAAATCTGGTTCTATTCATTTCCAAACTCAGTGTCTTCCTGTGGGAAAGGAAAGGAACATTTAATAGACACTTAGGTTGCAGCCTGCACAGGACTGAGCACTTATAACCACCCAGTGAGATACTGGATGAGGCAGCCGAGGATCAGAGAGGTTAAGATATTTGTGCAAGACAGCACAGCCTGTAAATGATAGAGCTGGAATTCAAATCCGGGTGTAATTTAATCTGGTGCAAGTGCAGGTCTCTCTTTCAGAAAAGAGAAGTCTTCCTTATCAAAGAACATCAAAGAACAGGACATCTAGGAATGAAAAAACAGGCACCCCCTCACTTTTGGCAGGACCCAGCCAGGAGAGTCTCATGTTGATCAAATTGAACTTGAACCCCTGAGGCGTTAAGGGACCTGAGAGTAGCTGGGATCCCTGGAGACAAGACCTGTGAAACTGCTCAATGAGCAGCAGTCAACTGAGCGACGTGGAAGCTGCACATCTTGCTTTTTCTTAAGGGGCGGCTGGCTGGGGCACTAGTGGACATCCCCACACACCTGCAGAGCTGCTCATGGATAGATTCCCTGCCTTCTCTTGGAGAAGCCTGTCCCAGCACTCTCCAGCGAGGGCCGCTCTCTTAACTGAAGAACAACGTGGCAAGGAGGTGCAGCCGACCATCCTGTCTCCATCCCGACCACCCAGTGGCCCAGGCAAGCACTGGCCACCTCCGCGGCCACTCAAGCCGGCCCTTTTCCAGAGACAAGCAGAGAACGGAAGAACCTTAACTTCAGGCCCCTGTGCACGCAGGTTATGGGTGTCTCTCTCCCCGCCTGCTCTTTGATAAATTCTTGTTTCTTCAGCGGTTTCAAAATACGATGAGAAGCCGGCACGCTGAAGCCGTGAGGGTGTGCCCCAGGGTGTGTGGCCTCCCCCTCGTTGCCTCCATGCCATGCCCACCGGGTCTCTGTCACCATTGCTGCCGCAAAGCTGGGAGTCCAGCTTTGGGCTGAGCCCTGACATGGATTGCTGTGTCACCTCAGGTGATGGGCTGAATAAAGGCCCCACAGAACCCACGTCCTGTGACTCTGTCTCCTTACGTGGCAAAAGGAACTTGGCTGCAGTGATTGAATCAGGGTCTGGTGATGGGTGGCTCTCCCGGACGCTCCGGCTGGTCCCAGAGACAACACAAGGGGCCTTTTAGAGGGAGGCAGAGGGAGACAGGGCACAGAGGAGAGAAGGTAACAGGGCGACCTTGATTTCTGCCACACTGATGGCTTCAGAGACGCAGGGGGAGCCAGAAGCCCAGGAGAGCCAGGAATACGGCTCTGGGAACTGGGATGAGCCGGGAGGACGAACCTCCTCTCCTGGAGCCTCCAGAAGCAGCGCGACCTGCCATCGCCTGGACGGAGCTGACCCGGCTCCCGCCTTCAGGGCTGTAAGAGACCAAGCGCCCGCTGCTTACGGCCCCGCGCAGGCGCTCTGCCAGGCAGCCCTGGGAAACTGGAGCGCCTGCATTGCAGGCTGCGGGGTCACCTGTCCACTCCTGAGGGCTGGAGTCCTCCTCACCATGTTGGAGCCACACTACCCGCCAGCCCTGGAGACCCGGCTGGCCCCGGCAGAACGAGGAAGGTGCACCCCAACCCCTGCACGGGGTTTGCCATGCATGGAGTGCCACCAACGTGGGTGGGAGTGAAGCAGCTCGGTCACGGCCAGTCGAGGTCAGCGTCCAGTAGGAGAGACAGACGGACCAATGAGTGGAAGGCTTCTGAGGAAAGGACACTGGGATGGTGGCAGGACCAGACACAGGCTGAGAAAGGGCAGCAAGGCCTCCCTGGGAAGTGACCCCCACAGATGGCAGCTTCCAGCTCCGTCCTTGTGTGGCAGAGGGGCAAACAAACTCCAATGGGTCTCTATTTTTTGTTTTTTTTTTTTTTTTTTTGGTACCAGGGATTGAACCCAGGGGCACCTAATCACTGAGCCACATCCCCACTGAGCCCTTTTTATTTTTTTATTTTGAGACAGGGTCTTGCTGAGTTGCATTGGGCCTCCCTAAGTTGCTGAGGCTGGTTTTGAACCTGTGATCCTCCTGCCTCAGCCTCCTGAGTGGCAGGAATTTTCAGCTCCTTTTATTTTAATCAGTTGCCAACCAGATAAAGTATCCAGATGAAAATTTCTGAGGATACACAGGGCTCTTTAGGGTTCTCTAGAGAATCATGACCAACAGGATTTATATACATAGGTAAAGAAACTTGATAAGGATTTGGCTTGTATGATTATGGAGGCTGACAAATCCCAGTCTGCCATCAACAAGCTGGAGATCTAGGAGAGGGGATGGTGTAAGTCCCAGTCCAAAGGCCAGCAGCTCAGGGCCCAAGAAGAGTCCATGTTCCAGTTTGAGTCTGAAGGCTGGAGAAGATTGATGTCCCAGCTCAGCCACCAGGGATTCCCCCTTACTCAGCCCTTCTAGTCTATGCAGACCTTCTACTGATGAGAAGAGGCCCACCCACCATAGGACATCCATCCGCTTCACTCAGTCTGCCAATAAAACATTAACCTCACCCGGAAACCCCCTCGCACACCCCCAGAGTCATGTTGGACCAAATGTCTAGGCCACCTGTGGACCAGTCAAGTTGACAGTCATAGATGATACTCTCCTTCCCAACTCACCAAAGTCCCGCAGGTGCAGAGCAGAGCCACTGAATGGCATTCACCCCGAGTTAACAATGAAATATGTGTGTGACAAGACAGAGCCTAAAGGAGAAGTATTTCCTTTCCTAAAATTTGTCCTGGCCATGAAAGACAACCAGAAGCAGCAGGAGCTTGTCAATCAACCCAATGCCCCCAGCATCCCCGCCTAATGGACACGTAGAAACCCAGCAGGAGGATCCTTCCACTCCGAGGTCTAGCCTGGCCCCTTCCCCAGCCTCTGCTTTCTCTCTAGCCTCTCCATCTGGTCTCCATTCCTTCCAGGCCCCCTCCCTCCCAACTCCTCAAATTCTTGTACATTTTGTCCAAGACAAATTGCTTTTCAGATGTTCTGCAGTTAAGGGCGTCTCCTCCCACCTATGTGTACAGTGGCTCTGGCGACGGTGACCTGTTCTCAGAGATGCTATTTAAAACCCAGAGTGCATCTGGAGTGACACAGAACTCCCCGGTGTGGCAGAGATGCGTCAAGTTACATAAATGCACAAGCTCCATCTCGCCCTTGGCTTGAAGCTCGTCCTCAGAGGCTTGGGAACAGCCGGTTCATGAAAGGGTCAAGAAGAGTGCAGGTTTGATGTGAGAAGACGATAGTGACAGCGCCAGGCCCCACAGCGGAGCTGGACTTGATGACAGCCAGCCACACCCAGAAACGCCCAGCAGCGCAGCTGTCAGGAAGGCCACTCGGAGCCCCAGAGAGAAAGAGGGCTGCTTTCAAGTGTCCCCTGGAGATGCGGAAGCAGCCCTGAGCCCGGCTCTCCCTCAGAGCACAGCGCGAGCAGCGACCGCAGGGAAGGGAATCTGCCTGGTTCCCACAAAAAGCCCGTGACTTCCTAGCTGTGCCATCTCTTTGTCCCTTGCTCCAGCGCTGCCAGGGAGACATCAGGGCTCCAGTGTAGAGATGGGGAAACTGAGGTTCTAACAGGGCAAAATATCTGCTCACGGCCAGAGTTGGGAAGAAGCAGAACTAGTTTCAAAATCAGCTGCACGACCCCATAGCTTGATGGTCGAGGCCATGGACTCACCCCAGAGAGCTGGCTTATATCATTGTCTGCTATTTAAAGGAGCCTGTGCAACTCAGGGCAAGTGACTTGACCTCTCTGTGCCTCCACTTCTTTCATCTGTGAAGTGTGTGTGTGTGTGTGTGTGTGTGTGTGTGTGTGTGTGTGTGTGTGATTATCTACCTACAGGGTTGGAGTGGGAATTAAATGAATCAACACATCAATACACTGAGAATCCTACCCCACAGAGCAAGTGTTCAAAAGGCTGTAGTCTATCACTCATGCACTACTCCTTGGATCTCTGCCAGGTTCCAAGGGCCCGACCTCTTCATCACACCAGGTACTTCTTAATTAAATGAAGTTCCAGGAGTTCAAGGCCAGGCACTGGAAATACTGGATCTCCAGGGCTGTGCTTCTGAAATATGCCCTTGGCACACCCAGTGCCCCACCTGCTGCCAGCTGACTCGGGCTGATTAGAAGCCACCGCTGCCCAGAGCAAGCAAAGAGACAGGGCACACGTTCCTTTTGTGAAAATCCAGCAAGCGGGTGTAAAGGGGAGATAACCAGCCCCTGCTGCACTCTGGGGCTGAAGGTACTTAATTATCTGAAACCCAGATAAACAGCAGCAGCGGATGGTAGGCGGATGCAGAGACGCTGGGCCAGGCAACCAGGGGCTGCAGGAGGTACTCCCCGCTAATGATGTGAGCCAGGCCAGATGGGGGCAAGAAGAGGAGTGCCAGGTGGTTGGCAGCCCCAGGGGGGCTCACCTGCAGAACAGGCTGGGAGAGGCGGGGAGGGACCTGGAGTGGGGAGCCCGAGAGGCCAGGAGGGAGAAGCAGCCTTGTCCCCTGGGCATCTGCCGCTGACTGCATGCAGAGGCGGTGTCATGACACCGAGGGGCTTAGTGACGTGGTCTAGTAAAGCTCCTAAGATTGCTGAACCTCAGGAGAGGGACCCCAAAATGCCATTTTGCATGACTGAAACCCGAGGACAAGCTGGGAATGACAGTGAGAGGAGATGCGGTGGATATTCAGGGTGGAGAACACATACCGCTGCGGTCCACTCACAGCAGACTAGCAACCCAAGCAGGGTCCATGGACTCGACCTTGAGCGCCTGATGCAGGGCCAGCAGGTAGCTGCGGGGTCCCGATCTGTCCCTCAGCACTTGACAGAAATGGTGACAATGTGCACTTAGGGCTCAGCGTGCGCCTGGGCCCACATAAGGGCTCAGTGTCCCCACGGTGGTCCTGGAGAACCCCTCCAGGAATAGCGCTCTGCAGACAGCCGGTTCCAGCAGGCCGACTTACCAGACCTTGACTAAGATGGAGCTCGTCATTCTCGGCTCCACAATCAATCGCTTGTGTCCAAAGAGCCAAAGTAGGAGCCACTCAGTTCCCAAGGCCCTCCACTCAACACCGTGAAGGGGGACAAGCCCTGACCCGGGACCGTGGGCGTGCTGCGGGGGTCGGCCTTGGCCTTCGAGGAGCTGGGCAGAGAGCGGAGGAGGCCCTGCACTGGGAATAAAGGCAACAGCCAAGCGTAGGGTTGAGGGCTCAGCCTCCAAAACAACCATCTTGGGTCCAAGATACTGGTTCTGCCTTGTTCCCACTACTGGCCTTGAGCAAGCCACTGCGCAGCTCACCACGGCTGCTTCAACCACCAGGTAGAAGGAATAGACCTGTCAGGATTCTGGGGAGAACTCCAGGAGCTCAAGCAAGCCCGCAAATGCATAGCAAGCTGTGTGGCACAGCAGGGCCCCCAGTAAACAGCAGCCATGTGCTTTGCCACCGGCCCAAGGTCTAGTCCAAGGACATGAAGAGCCAGGATGACTCCTGAGCTTAGGAGTTCTTCCCGGTTCCCTGGAAATGGATGTCTCCCTCTCCTATTTCCTCAATGTCCTGGCAGGAGGAGAGGGAGACGAGGCAGAGGCTATGATCCAAAGGAAAGGGCAGGGCAGTGGCCAAACAAAAAGAGAGCCACCAAAGAACAGTCCTAGACCTTGGGGCAGTGAGGGCAGCAGCAGCCTCCACCCAACCCTTTCTAGAAGGCCCAGCCCAAGGCAGGGGGCCCCGGAAGCCGAGGACATTCTCCACCGTGAAGCATGAGCGGACTTCCAGGCTCCACAGGAGTGGACGGGCATTAACGTGATCACTCTGGAGGCCCTGGTGTGACCAGACCCACCTCACTGGGCGTCTCAGCCAAGGGCCATCACATTCCTGCCATGCGGAGCTGCCCCCTCCCAGGCTGAAAATGCTGAACAGGGTCTGAGAGTCCATCCCCCACCCCCGTGCCAGGGTCATGCCCGTGCCAGTCGGGTGGGGGGTGGGGGAGCGGGGTAACGAAGGGGGTGCAAGCATCACCCACTGCACAGCCCACAGACATCAGGTGTTGGCCTGTGGGTGTCAGGCGCTGTTGGAGGTGCGGGGAAGACAGCACAGTGAGGGACACGTCCCTGCGGAGTTTCCACTCTCCGGGGAACGATCTTGGCAGACACAGCCTCTCCCTCCCTCCCTGCCTGCGGCCTTCTTCACTTACTTCCCTTCCTTTCAACTTCCTTCCTGTCTTCCCTCCTTGATTCACTCATTTAACGAACACCCCGGGACCAGAGTGCGTCCCAGCTTGGCTACCCATCACCGTGGGCTCCGATTTTTCCTTCTCCAAGGTGGACACAAGAGCATGACTCTCCTGCAGGGTAAGCCCTATGCCTACGCCAGGACCAGGCCTGAGAAACAGCTGCAGAACCTAATTCAAACATGAACTTGGCTCACAGCCTGTTGGCTGGGAAGGCTGAGGGTGATGGGTGAGGAGTCGGTCAGCTCTAAGTGTGCCGTGTCCTCAATCTGAGCCAACTTAGAGTCCTTTGCGCACCTCAGATGGATGAGTGGGTGCAGGTCCGGCCGGCTGCCACCACAGGAGGCCAGGCTCAGGGGGAGCATCGTTATCATTTGCACCTGTCTGTAGGACTCTAGCAAGACCTCTGGGGGACTGGAAGCTGGCTCCGCCCCTGCACAACATCACTGGGTCCTGGTGCTACGTCCTGACTACGCTGGCGCTCTGGAACCTTTAGATGACTGGATTTATTCAAGCGTTTACCATAGACATTTGTCCCTAAGTGGTGGGACTTATGGGCTTGATCGGGAAAATCCAGTGAGATTAAAAGTCAAAAGCGTGGTGCAGTGCTTGGCCAGGGGCTAGCGCTCTATAAATATTAGCCATTCTTGTCCTTAAGCACCGCTGCATGCCAGGCTCCTGCGACATGCCCGGAAGGACTTCTGTGTGCGCACGTAAACACTCACAGCAAAGATCAGCAATGCACCGTGGCAGCCTGGTTCCCGCGGCAGCAAAAGCAACCGTGAGCTCCTGCTATCCTTCAGCACAGGGAGGAAGGGATTGCTTCCAGACAAAGGGAATGATGTTTCCTATCCATAGAGTGGGAATGTTCTAGAACTTTCCTCTGAGGGCTCCCGTGAGAAGGGGTCACAGGCTGAATGAACGGCAGGTACTGCGCTGCAGTCCCTTGTACGGGGTGGGAGAGAAGGTCATACAATGTCATAGTGAGAATTTCGGTTTTGAAGGCAGGAAGAGCTGGGACCTGAGGCCCAACGCCCCTGAGGTTGTTTGCCTGCTGGGAGGCCTTGAGTGGGTTGTTAGCCTTCCTTGAGCCTCAGTCTCCCCATCTGCAAAGTGGGTGATCACATACCCAGCCGCACCGTGGTGTGAGACACTGGTGCACGGGCCAGGAGCTCGGTGCCTGTGAGAGGTGATGCTCCTGAGCTTCCAGCGAGGTTGGGTCAGGAGCTGACAGGCAGCTGGGAGAATCCTCCAGCAAGGTTACCTCTTTATCATCTGATTGATTGATTGACTGATTGATTGATGATGAAAGCACAAATTCCATTTTCCTTACTGACTTTTTGTTGGTTGAAATTCTTCAGGGCTGCAGCATCGCCCTGGTTCTGTGTCCAGTGGCCTTAGCAGGAAGGTGGCTTTGGAGTTTGGCTCAGACTGACCTGCGGTTTCCTGGGTCATCCGGGTCTCCTTCTGTGTTCTGTGGTTCTTGGCTTCGTATGTGCCCCTGGTCTCTTGCCCGTGGGGAGTTCTGGCCACCTCGAGCACAACACCTTCGGTTTTAAGAAGAGCTGAGGGTTCCCTTTTTCACCAGAGACCCTGCTCATAGCCAGCAAAAGTGTCATTGCACCTCAGTCTTCCAGACTTTTGCCCTTAGATGTCTGTCCCCATCACCTCCTTGGGCTCCAAGATGGTGGGAGGAGCCCAGGTTACTTCTTAACCCTCTGTTGCTTGTTTGACTTTTAAACTCTATCTGCTAGAGCCCAATTTTTTAAATTACATTTTCTCTTGGAAGGTCCCCTGTAACTCCTGGGTTGCCAGGGACCCCACAAGAGGGGTATTATTTCTCCCCTTTTACACACGATGGCACTAAAGCTCAGAGAGGCTAAGTAACCTGCCCAAGCTCACCCAGCAACTTTTTATCTCAGGCCTCTCTGAGCTCAGAAGATGGGATCTTTATAGCCCCAGCGCAGGGTACCACCTGGGGGTCCCCTACACGCTTCCCCAGTGGGTAGCATAGAAAAAGCTTGGGTCTAGAGTCAGATTAGCCTGAACGCAATCCCAGGGACCTGTCTGAAATGAGAGATGAGGACGCCCACTTCTCTAAGAGGCCGTGAGAACCAAATGAGGTGGGGTTTTGTTGCTGTTGTTTTAATGGACGTGATGCCTTTATCCAGTGCCTGGTACACAGTAGGCCACCCACAACCACCAGGGCCACGCCCCCTCCTGTCTCCATGGCTCCCGCAGCACTCACATGAACCTGAGCTCAGACTCCCGTCGGACCAGGACTTCCCGGAGACGCTGGATTTTTGCCATCTCCAGCTCGATCTCCTCCGGCATCATGGTCGTCTCTGCCATGGAGATGATGTCCAGCTGGGCTGCGCGGGGACAGGAAACACAGGCGTCAGGACCCGAGGCCGCAGGCTTCCAAGACCTCCCACAGGACAGACCCTGCCGTGGGCCCCGGGACCGTCACACACAGCCAGGACCACTGAGCTCGGCCACCTGCGGACCCTGGCCCGTGCTGCAGATGCTAGCTCACAAGTGGGCCCTTCAGGAGCCAGGAAACACACTTTGCTTTCCAAGATGCTAGGGTTTGAATGTGGTTTGTCCCCACCAAAACTTGTATGGGGGCCTGGTACCCAGTAGAAGACTGTTGAGAGGTAGTAGGAGCTTTAAGAGGCGAGCAGGTCTTTAAGAAAGGGCTAATGGCCAGGTTCTCAGCTAATGGGCATGGATTAGTGGTCTGAAGAGCGGCTTGTTAGAGATCAAGTTCAGTTTCCTGGACTTGCCCTTCCCTCTGCTTATTTCCACCTTGTCCTGACACAGCACAAGGCACTCTCACCAGATGTGGCCACCCAGTCTTGAACTTTCTGGTCTTCATACCCATGAGTTAAAATAAACCTCTTTTCTTTATAAACTTACCACTTCCTGGTATTCTGTTACAGCAACAGCAAATGAACCAAGACACAGGGGAAAAATCTGTTGTGGTGCCAGCAGAGGCTCACCAAGTCCTGCTTAAGGCATGGTCAGTTCCTGTCTGGCCCTAGCCTCTGAGCTACCACCACCCTTGACCATGGCCACTTTGCCCTGCCCCAGCCTCAAAGACTAAGGACAATTTGTGGAAGAAGAAAATTTTGTACCAATTACCTTATGGTACTAGTAAGTAATGTAAGTAGCAGTAACATAGAGTAAAGACACATATGTTGTAGAAAACTCAGGTAATACGGACAGGTAAGAAAGAACACAGGAGGAAGTCATCCAGAACCCCATTGCCCAGAGGGAACCACTGCTAACATTTTGATAGAGGCTCTTCCAATCTTATATAGTCAGAGTTACATATACTGCTGTACACTGGAACCATATGTAAGAAACTGTGTCATTACCAGGTATGTACCCATGCACATTACCATATACACGGAAAGACACTACACCCTGCCGTAACAAAACACCATGGGCTGGGTGGCTTGAATGACAGGAGTCTACTTTGACAGAGTTCTGGAAGCTGGAGGTCCAAGATCCAAGTAGCAGTGGGGTTGGCGACTGGAGAGGGCTCTTCCTGGCTTGTGGATGCTGCCTTCTGTCAGGATGCCCCCCGGCCTGTGCTTCCTGTGTGCACAGGGTGGGGGTGAGGGATGGAGAGCACGTTCTCTGGTGTCTCTTGATAAAAGGACACTAGTCCCATCCAATCAGGGCTGCACTTACGGCCTCATTTAGAGGCCCCATCTCCAAATGCAGCCACCTGAGGGGTTAGAGTCTCAACATGAGCAGGCCATTTAGCTCATCTCGTGGAGTTCCTGACTCTCATGCTGGAGGCCTGGGTTCGAGTCCCAGCACTCTGGGATTGTGGAAATAACAAACAAACGAGTCTCAACATGAATTTTCAACCATTGACAGTGTGCGTGATGTATGTGTGTTTGCATAGGTGTGTAGGCACGTATCGCCACGTATGCTACCACTCAATCCTGTCCTATATTCTCCAGTGCATATGTCTGTGCCTCCGTCTCTATCTGTAGACACAGATATATGGTAATCTACATGACTTATATTTTGCACATAGTGCACTCATACAGCACAATACAGACTGAAGATTTGCACCCTGAAGATCAGAAATCTGAAATATCCCAAAGTTCAAAGCGTTTTGAGGGTTGACTGGATGCCACAAGTGGAAAACTCCACACCTAACCTGAGGTCAAAGTGCAGGCGCACTATAAATACCGCATAAGACTCGGGAGGCCAAGTTCAAGGAGGATCGAAAGTTCAAGGTCAGCCTCAGCAACTTCGTGAGGCCCTGTTTCAAGATAAAAATAAGGGCTGGGGCTGTGACTCCATGGTAAAGCACCCTTGGGTTACCTTTGAACTATATGTGTAAAGTGTAGATGAAACATAAATGAATTTTGCTTAGACTCGGGTCCTCTCCCCCAAGATTTCTCATTAAGTATATGCAAAATCTGAAATCAGAAACACTTCTGGTCCCAAGCATTTGAGAAAAGTGATACTCAACCTGCATATAAATGGAAGATGCAACATATATAATTATATAGATATATATGTATGCACACTGAGAATGTGTACTAAGATGTTAGTGGTTTGAAATGTTAATATATGTTAATAAATGTTAATATATGTATATGAATACACAGATACACACGTTATCTGCCATTCCACGTCATATTTTGGTGATATGGAGTCTTCTCACCAGCACACATCCCAAGCCCTCTTGCCTGTCCTCGGACGTGCGTCCTCCACAGCAGTGGGCTAGGCTGGGTGGTTTTTCTGGTGTGGCACGGCCACAAATCACATGATCAGTCCGCAGGCCTTGGGGGTCCCCCCCCCCCCCCTGTGCCTTCCTAAAGCTGAATCTCTGCCCACATCCGGGTTCCTTCAGGCTGCATTTCCAGAGTGAATGGCTGAGTTTTAAAGGGCGCAGCAGTCAGGGCTTTACAGGTGGAAGAGACGGTAGGAGAAGGGGATGTTCTTGCTTCACCAAGACCAACACACACCACCTCATCTGCTAACCCTCCAGCGCCACCCCTGAGCCTGGGCCCCACCCCAGCTCCGTTCTGCTGCCCGGAGTTGGTCTTTGTCCTCAGGCCCAAGTCCACGATCTGGCAAGCTGCCCTGGTTCTGCCTGTCTGTCTCCCTCCTGCCACCTGGAGCCCTAACCTGGCATTCCTGCACAGGGCAGGACATTGTGACCTGCAGACTTCACTGAAGTCAACTCCTGCCTTCTTTAATCTCAGGAATAGTGCCAATTCCCAGGAGCCCCTCGATGGCCTTGTCCCTCTGTTTGGCTCTCCTGGCCCTGAGTTCTTCAGCAGATGGAATTTGGAAAGTTACATACCTTTCGATCACCTCTCCCCTAAGGGAACTGTTCCATTGCCAAAATAATCTGTCTCCCCTCCAGCAATCAAACCTCCGTGAAGGAAGGCAATTCCTGGTAGTTGATTCTCAAATTGAAATGAGTGGCCTCAGAGCCGGTGTGGTGGAGCACACCTGTAATCCCAGTGGCCTGGGGCAGCGGTGGGACCCATGGGGGCCGATGGAACCGATGATCTGAGTAGAAGTCCCAGCTCTGCCCCTCACTAGCTGCATGACCTTGGGGAGATCTTTGACTCTTGGTGGCTCATGAGGATAAGGGAGCCCACCACCGGGCAGCTGTGAGGAATGAATTAGCCCAGGCACGTCAGGCTCAGCCTCTGGTTATGACCCGCCTGCTCTGACCCGCCATCTCTTTTCATCCTCAACACAGGTCAGCAGGATCCGGATGCACTCCTGTCTCCAAAGGAAGCAAAGGTGCAGAGCCGGCAAGGGCATGGCTGAGCCTGTGTCCATGTCGGCTCCAAATTCATGTTCTGCCCCATCGTGGCTGCCTCCTGTTCCCTGGTGCTCCAGGTCGAGACCCCAGGACATTCATTCACATCTCAGGGTCCCGGGGAGGTGCCAGCACAAATCACCTCAAACCACAGGCTTGAAAACAACAAGAGTTTCCCTCGCAGTTCTGGAAGTCCAAAATCCAGGCGGTGGCAAGCTACTCCCTAAGAAGACTCCAGGGGAGGGTTCCTCCTGCCTCTCCCAGCTCCTGGGGGCTCCCGGCACTTCTTGGCTTCCGGTTGCATCACTCAAGAGCCGTTTTCACGTGACAGCCCTCTTGGTGACTCTGTGTGTCCTTCTCTGTCCTGTTAGATTGAAGACCTACCCTAAAATTGCAAATAAGGTCACTTTCTGAGGTTCGAGGTAGATATGAATTTTAGGACAGTAACTGCTACAGAGTCCCTGGCTTATGCTTTTTTGACTTTATGATGGTGCTGAAGTCATATGCATTCAGTAGAATCCCCTACTTTGCATTTCAAATGTGGATCCTTTCCTGGTCTAGCAGTAGGCGATGCATCCTTTCCTGCAATGCTGGGCAGCCACCGCTCCATTGGCCATGCAGTCCCAGGGGTGTGCCGCTGAGATTCTTCCACGTTCTGCTGCTGAGCGGGGATGCTCGGTAGGCTGGGTGTATTAAATGCATTTTGACTTTGGATATTTTCAACCTATGATGGATTCATCGGGACATACCCCCCCATGTAAACAGAGGGCATCTTACATAGATTAGTGGCCACGGGCTCGAAAGCCCCCAAACACCAAAGTTGCTCTCTCCAAACGCTTTAGCTCACCAAGTGCCACAGTCTTGGCTGGAAGCAGCAAGGGTCCAGGAAACGGGGAGTGGGGAGAGGTCTGGGGTCTGGCAAGAGCCTGTTGGGGGCCAGGGCTGCGATCCGAGTGCAAGTTCTTCATCAGTTGAAGAGTCTTTTTATCTCATTTTCCTTCTCTGCAAAATGGGGCTCCACAGTTATGCGCTGGAGCTTTCTATGTCTTTTTGCATTTAATCCCGATTTTACAGACAGTAACTCTGGGGCTCAGGGAAGGAAAGTGACAGCTCCTCATGGTTGAAACATGGCCCAGCCGGAATTCAAACCCAGCTTGCTCTTTCTCCCCACCCGGCACCGCACGCCTGGATCCGGGGCCACAGCTTCCAGGCCAGGGCTGAGGGCGCATGCGCCGTGGAGGTGCGCGTGCAGAATGGAGCGCGTGCAGAGTGGAGCGCGCCCCTGCTCTGCTCTCCTTGGTTCCCATCTCGGCTCCGATGGGCCACCTGCTTTCCAGGGGACAGATGCTGAAAATGGCAACACACCCCGGGGCGAGGCGTGGGACGGAGAGAGCTCATCACGCCCCACGCGTTGGCATTTTACCTCCATCCCCGGGGGCGGGCGGGGGTGGCGGCTGCCAGGCTCCAGGTGTCGCCATAAACATTCAGCTCGATGCGGGCGGAGAAAGGGGCTGAGACCTGTGTTGGAAAATCTCGCTCAAGGATAGTCTCCTTCCTACAGAAGGGAAGTCCCAGCCTCGAATCAGATACTGAATGGCATCTCTTCTCGTGGTGAGCAGGCTCTGCCGGGCCTGGCACGGGCTCTTGCACGCCTTATTTCATGCAATCTTGGCCTCGCCCCAGGACAGGGGTGGACGAGCCCTGGCCAGTAGGCTGCTATCCAGCCCTGTGCCTGACATCCTAAGTGCACAGAAACTTACTGGAACACAGGTGGTGCTCATTCCTTTATATATTATTCATGATTGGTTTGGCACTACCACAGCAGAATTGAGTCTGCAACAGAGACCATAGGGCCCACAGAACCTCAAAAATTGACTTCCTGGCCCTTTGCAGAAAGAGTTTGCCAACCCTGCTGTCGGTGGTAGATACTGTGACTCCCTAGTTTGGACGTTAAGCAACCAGGCCTACCCAGTAACTGTAACAGCTAACACTGTGGAGCATCTACCTCATGCCAGGTGTGTGTTCTACCTTATCTGATTCCCGGAACAGACCCGGGTGGTCACTACTGTTATCGCATTTCCGAGATGAGAAAGTGAAGGTGCAGGAGAAGAAGTGATGAGGCTGAGATTTGAAATGAGTTCCAGCCAAGCCAGAGCCCTTGCTGTCAATCACAGCCAAGGACACTGTCCTACTGACAGTCATCACTGGATAACCCCTAGAGTACAGAGTTAGGTCCAGAGACCTCCTGGTCTTCAGATTCTGAGGACATGAAAAAGTGAATGTCACACATGGTTGGTTTCCTTTCAGTCTGAATTAGTGTAATACAAACTAGCACGACATGATGGTGCCTTCCCAGTGCTGTCCAGCTAGAGGGCAGGCATCCAGCAGCTGCTGAGACATGGGCCCCCCAGAGGAAATGGGAGGAAAGCTCCAGGCCGGCCAGGGAAGCTGGTCACTAAGAGGCCATACTGCACATTTCCAAGCGGAGCCACCAGCCGAGTGGTGAGTGTGAAGCCTTGTGGCACACAAGTCCCCAGGGCCCCAACTGCCACTGCTCTCACCCAGCTTCCAGGAGCTGAGTCACTTCTGGGGGAGAGGCAGCTAAATCCATCTTTCTATCCCCAAATGCCACCCCAGAAAGAGGCTTGCCTCACAGGCAGTAGCCTAGCAAACAGGAGCTGAGCACCAGGCATGACTGGGACGTGCCAGCAGGGTTAGTCATTTATCTTGAAAATGGAAACTACCCAGGGACAGGAGGGGTGGAGGTGATGGCAGACCAGGGCTGGCAACCTCCTAGAAACTTCTAATTAAATACAGACCAGGTTGGTAAAACTTCTAGGCACCGAAGAGGAGTCTCCCTTAGTCTCTGTCCCATCCATGGGTCCCAGGATTCCAGGATGCTCTCGGCTTTTGCTTCTGCTTCTGCTCCATAATGTGGTGTGCCTGGTATACACCCAGAGCCCACTTATAGGAAGTATTTATGTGAGCAAGTACTAGCTTCTTCCCCTCAATACCCTGGGAGGTAGGTACTTTCACTATCACCCTCTCTTTCCAGATTAATCTTATGAGGTTTATAAGTGATTGGTCAGTGTCACTCAATCAATGAGTGACAGCTGGGATGCCAACGCAGACCTGATTCCCAACCCGAGGCACTAAAGCCAAAGAGCTACCAAATGGCATTTCCGAAACTCCAAAACTGCGTAGAAACATCGCAGCCGTGTGCTCGCTCTGTGGCCGTGTGCTCGCTCCATGGCCGTGTGCTCAGTATTTCTACACATTGACTTTTTTCTGAGGCAGTGCTGGCGTTGGACCCCTGGGCCTCCCGAGTGCTAGGCAAGCGCTCTACCCTGAGCCGCACCCCAGCCCTGTCATCTTCTTTAAGCAGAAGCATGGCGGCCCAGCTAAGCTGCTCACCACCAGGAGCATCCATGGGCGCTTCCTCCTGGTGTCGATCCAAGAGTCTTAAGTACCAGGCAGATTCCTCTGAGCCCCGTTACTGGAGAGCCACCATCCTGAGGCACTTCAAAGGCTCCTGGTGCCATCCCAGTCCTTTCTCTCCCGGTCACCCATGGAGACCTTGGTCATCCTGGGCAGAAGCTCACTTCTGCCCCAAATAGTCCATCACGGGAGGTGCTGGGTGCCTCTCCTCTCGCTCTAATGTGACTGTGAGAAGCAGCCGGTTGCTCTTAATGAGTCACCATTTCCCAAGGAGATGAAGTAACTGCTTTTGCAGACGCTCCTGGCTGCTCTACGCGGCCCCACCCCCAGGCTGCCTTGCGAAGGAGGATGCCGCGGGGCCCAGACAGGAACTGGACCTCCTGTTGCACAGTCCCGTCCCCTGCGTCACGTCTCTTTACATTCACAATCACCCTGAAAGATGTGCGGTTGAGAAAACCGCCTTGCCTCCAGCTCCTGGCAAAGACTGTTATTCTCTAATACAACCTCCTGTTTAAATTTCTCCGAGTGTCTTTTCTCTCAGCCTCGTTTGATTTGTCTAGGGACACAAAAGTAATGAGGGTGCTATGATTTGGATAGGTGCCTCCCAGCGGCCCACATGTTAAAGGCCTAGTGCCCGGCGGGGTGCTATTGGGTGGCTAGGAACCTTTAAGAGGCGGGGCCTAGTGAGAGGTCTTTAGGTCATGGGAGGCTTGCTCCCAAAAGGGAGGTGGGGGCCTACCCCTCCTCTTCCTCTTTTTTGTTCCCAGTCACGGGGTATTTGTTACAGTGACAGAAAGCATTTAACAGAAAGCCCCTCAGTGGTGGGGCTAAGACACAGGCCTTGGACAGAGGCAAGCTCAGGTTTCCCCTGGCTTTACTTCTTTCTCAGCTGATGTTGGGCACACGACATAACCTAGCAAACCCTCAGTTTCCTTATTGTGTTCCCAACAGAGCTGGTTCCATCTGCCTCTTTTCTTTGGTCTCAGGACACCTTGGGGCTGGTTCCACACGCTGGGGCTGGCTCCTTCCAGGACACCCTCTCAGGCAAAGCTGGACCACCATTTGAAGATGTCCCTAAGACTTTGTCACAGATGGAGATCGTTGTTCCCAAGTGGGATTTCCAGAAAGAGTCTCCTTGAATGATGAACGTGTTACCTCCACCCGGGCTTTGAAGGGGATGACACATGAATCCTGGCAAATCACTCGGCCACCTTAATGTCATGGTGCATTATTCATGTCCTCTCCTCGACGCTTCTAAGTGACCTCCAGTGAGTCACTACGCCACTCTGGCACCTTCCCCCTAACCCCAGCTCAAAGGGCTCAGAGTGGTTTCTGAGGCCCTCCGGGACCACGCGTGAATAAAGCCTTCCTCCTACTTCAGAGGGAACTGTTGGGGCTGTCGGATTAAAACTGTGGAAATTAATAACCCCGTAGTAACCACAAGATAATTGACCAATTATAATTGCACAAACGACTAATGTGTTCCAGCCCCTCAGCTGGTTCATCCTATTATTCAAGGTTCCTTTTAAAAAAAGAAAAAATTTCCTCCAGTCCTGCAATCGCAGAACAACCTCATGAATATAGACGATTGTAAATCTATCCTGAGCAGCGATTCACGCGTCTTTACCAAACTCCCGGAGACGTGCAATTTACAAACCGATTCAGAAGTAAGCAGAGGGTCCCGGTCACGCAAGGATGGTTAGAGAACCAGATGGTGCCACTTGAATCCACGCTCAGCGGGGCTGAAATGATAGGAATCTGGAGGAAAATAAATTGGGACTGTCTGAAGTAATATTTCAGTTTTTTAAAAATTGCTTAGCCTGGAAATCATGTGGCTCATGTAATTCCTCATGGCCTGGAAACTTGACGGGGAGATAAACTGTACGGGGATCATTATTTTCATTGGGAAAGTTCAGGACCTTGTAATCGTGTGGGACGTATCCTTTTCTGAATGAGGGTGGCCTGCAGGAGGGTTGGGGACAACCTGCCAGGGAAGCCACGGAAGACCACAGGGCTGCAGAATTGGAAACCCAGAAGGAAGTCAGGTTGTGGCAAAAGAGGGAGGAAGCAGCGGGGTGGGGGGGTGCATTCCTGCTACCCCAGCAACTCAGGAGGCTAGGGCAGGAGGATCTCAAGTTGGAGGCCAGCCTCAGCAACTGAGCAAGGCCCCAAGAACTTAGTGAGACCCTGTCTCAAAATAAAAGAGTTTAAAGGGCTGGGGATGTGGCTCAGTGGTAAAGTGTCCCTGGGTTCAATCCCCAGTACCAAAAAAATTAAAATAAAAAATGAGGGAGGAGGAGGAAGCAGATACGAAAACAGAGAGGCTGGGCTGGAAGTTCTGAATGAAGGGGTTAACCACAAAGGCAAAAGCATCAGGCCTGGAAATCCCTAGGGATGTGTGTGTGTGTGTATGTGTGTGTGTGTAAGTTAAATAAAATTTCTACTTTGTTCCAATTTCCTTGGTTTTTACCTAACCAAGGTTTTAATCCTTATTCCATGCCAGGATCCCACCTAGGATACCACGTGATGTGGAGTCATGTCTTGGCTGTGACAGTGTCTCGGACTTTCCTGGTCGATAATGACCTTGACAGTTTTGAAGGGCACTGGCCAGATATTTCGTACAATGACCCTTAACTGCCATCTTCCTCATGGTCCTCTGATGATCAGGGTTCTGAAGGTTCGTGCCCCCCTAAATTAGTGCCCAGTGTGGTGGTGGTGATGTATGAGGCCTTTGGGGAGGTGATGGGCTGGTGCCCATTTCTGCTTCATGGTCGGAATGAGCACTCTGGAAGAGAGGGTGACGGGAGTGTGCCCTCCCTTTCAGGGAGGGTGACGGGAGTGTGCCCTCCCTTTCAGGGAGGGTGACAGGAGTGTGCCCTCCCTTTCTATCACATGAGGACACGGAGAAGGTGCCCTCACAGAGACAGGAAGCGGGCCGACCTACGCTGAATCCACCGGGGCCTTCCTCCCGGGCTTCCTGGCCTCCAGAACTGTCCTTCACAAATTGCCCTGTTTATGGTATTTTGTTAGAGCAGCCCGGATGGACTGAGATGATTAGACGGGGGTTGTAGGTTTGGGGAGGAAGACCGCAGGCTTAGGTTGTAGGACTGGGGAGCCACGAGAACAGAAGGTAGATGGCCGTTCTCACCTCTTCTTAGAGAACCTGCTCTTAGGACAACTTGGCCCTGCTGATGATCACCTGGCTGGGTAGTACCTGTCTGTTTTCCCTACTGTTCCTTTCCCTTCCTCTTCTCCATACCGTACTCTCTGGAAAGAAGTCACTATGCTCAACCCGCACGTGGCAGGTGGGGAGCTATACACACTTCCTCAAGGGTGGGGCATAGTAGTATTTTTATAATTAGGAAAATTTTCCACATTGAAAGACGAAGATCACATGCCAGGGGAGCACATATCCAGAGCTTCCTATGCATCCCAGCTGGAAGTGCGGCAAGGGTCAACAGCCCAATGATGCAGCAGAAGATGGCAAGATCTAAGTGTTCAAATCCAAGGTAGACTTGGCTTCAGGCAAAGACAAACGGGGTGCGATGGAGGCTGAGGCAGGAGGATTGCAAGTTGGAGGCCAGCCTCAGCAACTGAGTGAGACCATGTCTCAAAACAAAAAATAAAAAAGAGCTAGGGATGTAATTCAGTGGTAGAGAGCTTGCTAGCATGTGTGTGTCACCAGTAACACACACGCACACTAAAAACAACAAAATCAAAACACTGGGCACGAAAGCCAGGCAAAGGTTGAGCTGGTCGTATATGCTTTGCAGACACTAATCTTTATTCTTTCTCACGTCCTTTTTGAATACTCAGGACTCTGTCCGCAGTGCACCACTGTCTCTCCTCTGGGGGCTCCGGGCAGATGACACATCTCCCTACGTCACTGATGGTCTCCTGGTTTATTCAACATATCTCCCTACGCCAGGCGATGTTCTCGGAACAAGAAATGGGACACCATCCTGGCGAGGAAGACGGGCAGCAGGCAAAAAGATAGCCGTCACTTACGTCGATGGGGCTATGAGGACAGTAAGATGCAATTAAGGGCTGTAAAGTGACAGGCGGGTGTGGGCCACGCAGGCCCCTCTGAGAAGGGGCACTTGAGTCGACTCTGAAAGACCAGTGAGAGCCGCCTGGGAGGATGGACGGGAAGAAAGCCCCAGGCAGGCGGAGGGCAGGCTGGAAGCCACAGCTGGGAAGGAGCTTCCCACGCGGGCGGAGCAGAAGGAGAAGTGGAGGAGAGGCACAGGAGGCAGAGGCGGGAAGACGGAGACCCAGGAGCTGGTGGGGACCCTGGTGGGAGGGTGGGGCTTTAGGCCTGGTGGCTGCTCTGCAGACTTCAACCTGACCGTGATTTTAAAAGTCGTTGCCTCTTCCAAGAGAGATGCCCTGGTACAAGGACCAGCACAGGGACAGGAAGGCCACCCTGGGACACAACAAAGGTGCAAAACAGGCAACAAAATGGAAACGATGAGCGCGATAAATAAACGCACGATTTATTTATGCAGATTCCTCGGCTTCTTCCAACTAAACCCGGCCACCCTCCAGCTCCTGCTTTGCTCTGTGTTGGGGGACAGCCTGGAGGGAGCTCTTCCCACACACAGCCACCTGGACGGGCTCATGGGGTGAGTTCCAACAAGCCAGAGCCTCTGCAGGCACAAACACCAAGGATCGCACTTGACCCGAGGGTGGGGTCTGAATGTAGATCCGGGCCCCACGTGTGTCCTGTCTTGCCTAGCAACTCCTGAGGTGGGCCCTGCCTCTGAGGGTCAGTCTGGGTTTGATAGAGGATGCAGGGGAACGTATTAGATCTGGACTGGATTTCCAAGAATAAAAGAAATTTAAGCCGGGTGCAGCAGCACCTGCCTGTCATCCCAGCGGCTCGGGAGGCTGAGGCAGGAGGATCGCGAGTTCAAAGCCAGCCTCGCAGCAGCAAGGCGCTAAGCAACTCAGTGAGACCCTGACTCTAAATAAAATACAAAATAGGGCTGGGGAGGTGGCTCAGGGGTCCAGTGCCCCGGAGTTCAATCCTTGGTGCCAAAAAAAAAAAAAAAAGAAAAGAAAAGAAAAGAAAAAGAAACTCAGAACCAGGATGGCAGATGCCGCGGATGAACGGCAGGTGATCAGTTGTGTCTGGGGGGATGTAGAAAATGCGAGACTCTGATGTGGAGAGAGGCAGAACGAACCACCAACACCTCCAGGCACGGAAAGCTCCAGTGTGACTCACGGAGCGGCCACGTCAGAGACAGCTATTTTGAGTCCAGCTGGAAAGTTCGGCTCTGTCTGCCTTTCCTGGGAGCGGTGAGTGGCGGACCGGGGCTGCCAGCTATTCAAGTTGCCGCTTCCCTTAAACAAAATCTCAACCAACCGAGTACCGTAAACCTCAGCCACCTGACCGCCCGGTAGGTGAAAAACGCTCGCGGAGCCACAAAAGTCTCTCTCCAGGAGAGCAGCCCTTTCCTTTCCTTTCCCACAAAAGGAATTTTACCAGAGGAAGGCCAAGCAGTTCCTTCTAGAAGAGGGGACATAAACAGTAATTTCCTATTCCAGCAGGTTCCTAATACACTCGTTCAAGGCATTTAGCTTCTAAATATTTTTGTGTGATGTCCTTATGTGGGATGGACATCTGTTGATTTTGCCCCTTAGACTGTTTTCTGTGACTGTAACAGAACACCTGAGGCTGGGTGATTTACTGAGAACAGAAGTTTATCGAGTATGGTTCTGAAGGCTGCAAAGTTCAAGATCATGGCACCAGCATTCCACGAGGCCTCCCTGAGGCATTACAACATGGCAGAGGGCACTGCCTGTCAAGACAAGGCAAGCCGTCTAGGTGGGCTCTCTCCTTCTCCTCCTATAAAGCCACTGATGCCATCCTGGGGATCCTGGCCTCATGACTTCATCTAATTCTAATCACTCCCCCAAAGCCCCACCTCCAGCTACCATTAACACATGATTTGGGGACTAAGCTTCCAACACATGAATTCTGGGGGACGACAGTCTTGCATGGCAGCCCTGAGCAGCCATCCGCTCTCTTTGGTCACAGGACTCCTATTTCCTCTGGGACAGCAGAGATCTTGGTGACTTAGTGGGTTGACCCCACCGAGGGGTGGCCTAAGCCTCCCACCGGGTGCCATTTCCCGGGTCCCTGGGCCTGGTTTGGATGGGCTCCAGGTCTCAGACACATCATGGACAGTCAGGCCAGCCTCTACCTGGATTCCTGGGGGGAAAGAAACTCTGAGATCACGTGAATTCCAAGTGCAAAATCCCCACCGTGCAGAGAAGAACTGGGAGAGAGACAGGAGTTATTTTTTTGAATCCCTGGACCGACCACCTCTTAAGTATACATATATGTAAAACAAATGCATTCCTTTTCAGTGTAAGCATTTTAGGTCGAGTTTTTCTGTCGCAGAAAACCAAAACGAGTCAAGCCAACACTCCATCTCTTCTAAGAGACAGGCCCAAGAAGGAGGAGCAGAAGGTGAAAACGACTCTGAGGTCCTAGAGCCTCAGAGTAGTGGGCGGTCACGCCTGTCCCCCGTCTAAAGTCAAAATGCGGATACGGCCCGTTGCAGTGATGTGCACCTGTGGACCTAGTTACTCTGGAGGCTGAAGCGGGAGGCTCACTTGACTCTCGGAATTCAAGACCAGCCTGGGCCGCACAGTGAGACCTCATCTCAAAAAATGGAGGGCAGGAAAAAGAAAAGAAGGCCCGCTCATGGCTCCGAAAGCAGGGTTTGCGCAGGACGGCCCAAGGACCAAATCCA